>NW_020290249.1:0-1252185 GCF_003144295.1 Acaromyces ingoldii
ACCCTAACCCTAACCCTAACCCTAACCCTAACCCTAACCCTAACCCTAACCCTAACCCTAACCCTAACCCTAACCCTAACCCTAACCCTAACCCTTACACGGCAGAGGACGGACACAGCACCCACGTGGCCAGAAAGCACACGCGTGACAGATAGCAGATCAGTCACACTCAGTCACACCACCTTCAAGTGGTCCGTCAGTCGATATCCCCCTTGGCCCTGATCCGGCCAACGTTAGGGTCAGACTGAGAAGATAGCCGATTGTTCGCCTGGGTCCCTGTACTAAATCGATCAATCGATTGAGATTGGCGGCAATCAATCGACTAAGTGGAAAACCACGTGGCCCAGGGCTAGTCGATCAATCGGAAGATAGTCGATTGATCGAAGCAGGCTAGCTGTCCGCGCGATCATGGACGAAAACGTAACATAGCGTACCAAATTCACTTATCGTGGCCTAGGTTTAGGCTTGGTAGCATTCTAGTCTCTGTGAATCAACATGGCCGCAGGGACTGCAGAAAATGGCGCAGCTAGCTCCGATACCGCACCGCAGCGTGACAGGAGCAAGTGAATAGGAGAGATCATATGATTATTTGAGAGAAGAACTTCTATGTACAGGTATTGGGCGTTACCTTGCAGCCTGCTAAGATTGGCTCCACAGGCTTTGCAGCGCCGTCGCGAGTGCTTCCGTTGCGTTCCTCTTGCAGACCGTGAAATGGTTGCCTTCAACCTCGACGACCGTTGCCGAGTGCTCGGGGAGATACCTGTCCCAGCCGTGCAGACCGAGGTTCTGGCGATCCTTCTGAAGCCAGCCGACAGCAGTGTTGTATCCTACGACGTCGTCAGGACTGCCGCCGAGCCCGTCGAGGCCATTGACGACGATAAAGGGAGGTCCTGCCTTCAACGGTGCCGGCTTGTACCGCGCCAAGGCGGCGAGAGTCGAGTCGAAGTGGGAGCGCATCGTGGGAGAGAATCCAGGAGGTGCCTGCTTCTTGAGCTCCGGGTTGCCGTTCGGACCGTAAACCCAGTCGAGCACAGTGTCGGGAAGAGGGGGCCAGGTAGGGTCGGGACAGTCGATGAGGAGCACACCGAGGACGGGGATCGAGCCTCGTGACTCGAGTAGTCGACAAGCTTCGAAAGCTACGATGCCTCCGAAGGACCAACCCCCCAAAAAGAGCTCCTGGTTGCCAGGGTGAATGGTGGCGATGCACTCCAGATATTTTGCAGCAATCTCTTCCACGCTCCAGTTCGCATGTTTGTTCTTAGCCAGATGCGGGGACGTGACAGCATAGACGGGCCTGCCAAGGGACGCCGTCTCCATGTACACGGCACCAGTGCCTGAACCATCGGGAAGCAGGTAAAGGGGCGCCTGTTTGCCGACAAAGGACCTGCCGGACACGAGGACTGGCTTGGTTGTGCCTACCTCCTTCATGATTTCTTGGACGCTGGCTTGGTCGTCTTTGGTCGATTTGGACAGTGAAGCTGTCACCTGCCGTGCCTGAGCGTCGGCGGATGCGGTCGGTCGCGATGGCTGCGACGGTGGCGATGGCTGAGATGGCTGAGACACCTGCGAGTCGACGGAAGGAGCGCCTAAGCGTTGAAGAAACTCGTCAACCTTTCGAAAGGTGGGATAGTCCATGAACAGGCTCGAAGGTAGTTCCATGTTGACCTTCTCTTGCATCACCCCGAGCACCTGCAGCGACATGAGCGAGTCGAGACCGAGATCGGCCAGGTTTTGATCGGGGGTGAGATCTGCTTCGATGATACCCAGCTCGTCGATCAAGACTTGCCTCAACATCGTGACGGAGGCTAAGGCCGAGGTTGTAGCTGGTGGCGACGAGGTGCGATCCTCGGGCTCAGCAATCGTCTCTTTCTTCACCTCACGTCGAGGAGCTGGAGCGCTGGGTGCGGCAGCAGCAGCGGTAGTCAAAGCTTTCGGTTCTCTGTTGCCGCCTGGCTGACTTTCCATAGACTTTTTTGGCGGCGATGTGGCTGGAGTCTGGTCCGTTGACCTCCGATACTTGACTCCCAGCATCGTCGCCACGATCTTGCCCCCCTTGAATGCGTACGAGTCGACCTTCACCTCGTGCTTGCTGCGGGCATCTTGAGCTGCTACAGCATAGACCGCCATCGGAGCGTCGAGGTCGGGTTCGCCCCCTTCAAAGAAGCCAGTCATGAGCGACAGCATTCCGATCTCGTCTGCGGTGAACGCGTTTGCGTCGCTGTTGTCCAGAAGATTGATATTTGGGAGGAGACTCGTGACCTGAAGGAGCGCCTCCAGTACGGAGAGATGTGCGAGCAGGCCTGGGGCACGTGGCGTGGATGTGGCGATCGTTGCCACGGCCTCGTCCTTAAAGAAACAGATCTCTCGCACTGACTGGTACTGCTCGCTATGCGTGGTGGCTTTGGTTAGGAGCCGGTATGCGAGAACGTTGGGCAAGACGTTGCCCACGTCTCGTACCTGCTGCATCTGGCTTGCCACAGCCCTCTCCAATGACGTCTCCGAGCCCCTGCCTTGACCGAGGAACGCTCGGCACTTTGCCAGCGGAGAGGAGCCGTCAGGCATCATGGACCACGTACAGTCCACGGCTTCTTCGGACACGTGCTCCACTCGCAGGTGGAGGGGCTGAGGTTTGTCCTCTAGCGTATATGGTCTCAGAAGCTGCAAATGAGACGTCTGCAGAATGTAGTCGTCATCGCAATCGGACCGTTTCAGCAGATAAGTGATGGCCTCCACGGCCTGTTCGAAGAAGACAGAGGCCGGTAGAATGGCTTTTCCGTTCCTCTTGTGCCCTTTTGCCGCACCGATGAGCAGCGAGTTGCTGGCAACATCGATTGAAAAGGTTGTGACGCGATCGTCTTGCTCTGGCCAGCGCCGTCCAAGCAGGGCAAACGGAGTCGGTGTGCTACTTTCGGGCAGCGCTTCGCTTTCGTCTTCCTCTTCTTCCCCACTGGAGACCGTACTAGGAAGCAAACCTCGATCCTGATACTCCATCCAATAGCTCTGAAGGTCGAACTGATAGTTTGGCAGCTTTGCGAGGCGGACGTCTCCTGCGTAATCCGCATGATAAGCTTTCCAGTCAGGGTCAATGCCGCCAGCGTACAGGGCAGCAAGACCTTCCGTGATGCTTTTCCAGATGTTGGGTCCAAACGTGAGCGACTGATGGCCGTGGGCTTCGGAGCCTTCTCCAATGTGAAGACTGTAGCATCTTGTGCCAGGGATGCCGAGCTCCTGTGCGCGTGCACTGATGGCGTGCGACGGCGAAGTCACCGGATGGTCGGCTTTTGCTTCAAAGAACTGCGACAGCGCTTCAGGGTTGATGGTGGAGCCGACGGGAAGAAGTATGACCGAGTCACCATTGCATAACAGCGTCGTGATCTTCAGTGAATGATACTGCAGACTAGAGGCAATTTGCTCGAGCGGCGTGCTCCTCTGCATGACTGCAAAACGTGCTGCTGTGTACACGTCTAGTGCACCATTGACCACCAGAGAAGCCGCAAGGGACGTGAGATCAGTGGCAACGACGTCGATCGAAAGCCATTTGGTCCAGACGACTGCGAATGCAACGGTGAAAGCAAAGGACTCAGACGATTCATTCATCCCTGCGTGCTTGCTGGCCGTGAGAGCCTCTTCAAAAGCAATGCGGAATGTCCTGCTGGTGGCATGCAGGTGCTGAAATCCTCTGCGCATCTCCTCAGAGTGTTTTTGCTGGATCACCAGGCCGACGAGGGCGTTCGTGTCGGTGATGGAATGGGTGGGCGCTACCTTCAGCGCCTGCGCGATGGACGCCCAATCTGACCCGGTCGCCACAACTCGGTGGCCAAAGTGCTGCCTTCGCGCTGTCGAAGTGTAGGAAATGTCGCCAATGCTGACCTCATGGCCTAGTGAAGCTTGGGAAGCATATTCCGCCTTTGTGGACTCAGCAGCGTTGCGACTCTTCGCAGAGATGGTCACAACGTAGTGTGTTCTCGGGTCTACACCGGTCCTTGGGAGGGAACCCGTGTACTCTTCCATGATCAAGAAGGAGTTGCCCCCCAAGAAATTCGTATTGCTGATCCCTGCCAGCAGTCGATCCTTATGCGAAAGCTCGACCGTATCAAGTGGAATCTCCACATTGAGGCTCTGCAGATCGTTAAAGGATGCGTTGAACCGAAAGTTGGGTGAGTTCTGGCGGAGGCCAGGCAAGGCTCGCTTTTTGAACATTTGCAACACTTTGACGACGGCTGCCATACCGCATGCTGCCTCCGAGTAGCCAAAGGTAGGTTTAGGACTGCCAATGTAGAGTGGTCGAGAACGCGTGGGACTGCCAAAGACTTTTGAAATGGCGTTGACCTCGGCCGCCTCGGCCTGCTTTTGGCCTGCTCCGTGCGCATCGATGTAGGTGACATCGAGAGGATTCACTTTTGCCAATTTGCAGCTCTGGCGAAAGAGATTCTCAAGCATCTGTTGGGAGGGGGCTGCAAGGCGGGTTTTATCATCAAGAGATGAGAAGTTCGATTGGCATCCGCGAATGACGCCCAGAATGTTGTCACCCTCGGCAACGGCGGTGGAAAGGCGCTTTAGCATGACGACACCGACGCCGTCACCTCGGCAGATGCCATTGACACTATCGTCAAAAGTACGACTCTGTCCAGAAGGCGAGAGCATTCCGGCTCGCTCGTAGCCCATGAACATCTGAGGCTGGGTCAAGATGGTTACTCCTCCGGCGAGAGCGGCGTCGCACTGCTTGTTGAGGAGCGCGTCACATGCCGATTCAATTGCGACAAGGCTGGAGGAGCACGCAGTGTCGATGCTGTTGGAGGGGCCCTCGAGGTTCCAGGAGAAGGAGACGTGACCAGGAATAAATGCTCGAATGTTGCCTGTGATGAAGTAGGCGCCGATCCCGCTCGAAGCATTCTCTCGGTAGCTGATCACAGTGTGAAAGGGTGGAGGAGTAAGCGGGAGGCGGGGGGTGGCTAAAAATACTCAGACTCACTCATCACTAGAGGCTCCGATGAAACACCCAACACGAGTGGTCAGGTAGCTTGACATTTGTTCCGGGACGAAGCCAGCATCCTCCATGGCCTCGTAGCAGCACATGAGGGCCAGTCGATGCTGGGGATCGAGCTGGATACTCTCTTTTGGGCTCATGCTGAAGAGCTGGTTGTCGAACTTGTCTACAGAGTCGAGGAAGTTGCCATAGGGTACAGACATGGTGTTTCTCTGATGGCGCCCTTCCTCTTGCCGGTATGCCTTCCAGTCGAAGAGATGAGGAGGGATTTCCTTGCAGCAGTCGTCTTGGGCCGCGAGCTTGGACCAGAATTTGTCCGGCGTGTCGGCACCGTCTGGAAAGCGGCACGACAGGGAAACCACCGCGATCTGGTCTTCATCTTCAACATCCTTGGTGTTGGCGGCGGGGTTATTTGCAGGGGTATAGACAGCCTCTGACAGATCCCAAAGGGGAGCTTGACGGCCTGGAGTGCCCAGATGATTAGCAAGACCTCGTGCTGCTTTGTCACAAAAGAGAATGCGGCCCTCGAGACGCTCGAGCTGCTGGACGGCTCGAGCTACAGCATCCCATCGATTGACATGTGTGAGCACGCCGTGGACGAGTGTGGCCGTCAAATCGAATTTCGAGTCTTCTTGGAAGGGCAGGAGCAGACTGATCGTTTGGGGCTGACGGCGCAGTTGTGGTGCAATGTCCCTCTCCTGCACTTTCAAGAGCACCCTCTCTACCGCATGGCCCAAGAGCTGATTGCTGTGGTATGGGCTGCAGATGGCTATGCGAGCACATTGAACGCGTGGAATCTTAGCGCTCTGCTCGTCCTCTTGGGTCGATGCTGGCTGCAGGAGCGCTGGTAAGGTCTTCTGGAAGAGATCGAGTAGGGCAGGCGGCCCTGAGACGGTAAAGTTTGTCTCAGAGACGACGGTACTGATGTAGAGCGGAGCAAAGCGTTGGCACGTGCCACTGGCTGACAAGCGCTGATTGAAGCGTTTCAGCAGCTGTTGAACTGCACTTTCGCTGACGTCTCGACCGTAACAGGCCAGGGTCCAACTGTCGGCGTATCTGTCCCTCGCCCACTTGTGCGCTTCCCAGCTTGACTCGACACCGATCCAGAATGCCAGACGAACCATTTCGACGCCGCAGCCGGCTAATTGGAGAGGGTTCTCCGAAACAGCTACGGCCGCCGCTGCGAGCGTGCCACTGCACAGCCCGGTCACAATCTTTATGCGAGAAAGGAAAGAGGGGGCGAGCAGTGCCGAGGCGATCTGGTAGAGACAGAGTACTGCGCCATCGATAGCGGCATCACGGTGACGACTGGTGGTAAAGTGATCGATGAGAGCGGATAGCGTTTTAATCTTGGCCAATGGCGGAAAGCGAGCCCACATGTCTGGCGACATGGCTGACGCTTCTTCTAGGATGGCGGAGTGAGCAGCGTGCAAAAAGGCACGACACGTGCTTCCCCTGACACTGTTCTCCTCTTTGGCTCGTTGGAGGAGCAGCTTGAGCTGTTCATTGCAGTCAGCCCCCTGGGCGCCAAAGACGAGGAGGTCGCTGCGCGCGCTAGACTCTCCATCTTGCTCTGCTCTCGATGCCGGCAGAAGAGTAGCGGAGGATGGAACCATGATCAGTGGACTCGATGGAGGAAGTCTTGCAAGAAGCTCAAACATCCGGTTCGAGGACTGAACTTGTATGTTGCGATCCAGAGTAATCAAGCATTACCTCACCTGGTGAAAGAAAAGACGTGGTGGTTATCGACGCGTATTTTCATAGTTACTCCGGGCGAACCGAGGTGAAAATTTACTTTGTGAAGTTGAGACGTCAGCGAAGGTTAGAATAAAAGTTGGGCGTGGGAAGCGAGACGCTTGCCTCTCGTCACCGAACCAACCCATCATGTCGCTCCAAGTACACCTGCGCTTTCCGACCGACTTTCGGTCAGTTTTGCAGGCCTTGGTGTTGCTAAGCGCAAGCACCGCCATTGTTCTGCTGTATCAATGGCAGAGCCACGTTCATAGGAAAAAGAGCAACGCCGAAACCGTCGTAGCAGTCGATCCAGTCGAGCTGAACAGCATCCCGGGGCCTCTGGAGTGTGAGCATCCAGTACCGTCCTTTGCCATGAACATAACTAAGCCAGTGCGACGAATCCAGTCAGGGAATCACACGTCTTCAAAAAAGGGCCCACGACGGAGCACTGGAACTTGTTGGCTTTGCATCGACAGTACGGTCCAGTCGTACGTATCGGTCCTACTCACGTATCGGTCGCCGACTTCGATAGCGTCAACGCCATCTATCGTCAGGCGACTACCTTTTTAAAGACGGACTGGTATGATCTCTTTACCGAAAAGGGAAAGGGCGTGATCTTCAACATTAGGAACAAGGAGCTACATGCCAAGCGCCGTCGCATTGTCAGCCACGGCTTCAGCCTGTCGTCTACCAGAGTAATGCTGCCTTTCATCAGGACAAAGGCCTTGCACATGGTCGCACAACTCGCCGAAAGCTCAGAAGCTCAAGATGCCGTCGACGTCAGTCTTCTCATGAGGCGTTTAGCCGGCGATGTTTCTCTAAAGGTCTCTTTAGGACAAGATTGGCGCCAAGTGGAGAATCGACAAAGTTGCCAGCTCGTGGACGATCTCGTGGCAAGAGGCTCCGCCGATGGACCGACGCGGGCGTTGGCTTCCCGTCTGGCACGCTGGGGCTCACTGTACACCGCGTATTGGTCATTGCTCGGTTCAATGAAGAGTGGAGACTGGGCCACTGCTTCTCGTATTGTTCGCGCGGACGGTACAATCTACTCGTCCGTCTCTGATTTCCGCAAACGCTGCCAGGATGAAAATCGCGAGGATGACCCAAGCGAGCTTCTCAGTCGAATCATAATCGCAAAAGACCCGGCTACCGGGCATGCCATGGACTTCCAGACGCTATGCATGGAAGCCAGAGGATTCATTCTAGCGGCGAGCGACACAACGGCCAATACTCTCACCATGGCCGTGAACCACATCTCGCGCAGTCAAAGCGTGTGGACCCAGCTCCACCGCGAACTCAAGGAAGCTATACCTTCGATGGAAGCACTTCAAGATTCTTTGCAAGACGCCTCCTCCTATTACACGCAGCTTCCATTTCTGGTCGCGTGCATCAAGGAAACCTACCGTCTCTCGCCAGCCATTGCTAAACTTTTGCCTCGCCAAGTTCCCAACAGAGGCTGTTCGCTTGCTGGACACCATGTGCCAGCCGGCACCATCGTCGGAACATCTATCTTTGTACAGCATCGCTGGGACGAAGATCTGTGGGGACCTTCCGACTATGCAGACGAGTTCCATCCAGAGCGATGGCTTGAATCGTCTCAATCCAGCGAGGCAGAAGTCGCGAAGTTGAAGAAGATGAATAGCTTTCTGTGAGTCTGCACTTGAGAAGCAAAGAAGAAATCGCCCGCTCATCTCCACCTTGACAGAACCCCATTCTCTCAGGGCACACGGGCTTGTCTGGGACGCCACATTGCCGATATGGAGCTTCACGTCGTCCTCGCTACGCTGTTCAGATTCTACCAGCCCGTGCATGTCGTGACGCCAGTCGAAGAAATGAAGGAGCAGGGCTTCTTCATCTCTGGACCGCGGGGCGGCAAATGTCTCATTCAATTCAAGAGCGTGGAACTCCAGTAGACGAGAAATTTGATTCATTTCACTTCCATAGATCAGCCGTACACGCACATGCCTCCGCTGACATTCAAGATGGCACCAGTGATCCAGCTAGCCTCTTTGCTCGCAAGAAACCGTACGGGACTAGCGATCTCTTCTGGGGTGCCAATTCGCTTTGCGGGTGCCAACGACGCTAGCCGTGCCACGTGGGCGTCACCAGCTTGGGCCGCTTCAGCCACGCTCTGGCTGGTACCGTTGGAGCGAGCTTGAGCGCGAAGGCCAGGAGTGTCGGTGGGTCCTGGTGCGATGGCATTGCTAGGTTGGTGTTGTCAGCATTGAGCACGGCTCTCTGTCAGCAGGGCTCTTCCTCACATTGTTGTCTGCTTCGCGGCCAGTGTCTTGCTTAGGTACTTGGTCAATTGCTCGCACGCGGCTTTCGCAGAGGCGTACAGCGCATAGCGATCGTCAAAGATGGCGCTGGTCCTTGCCAGGGCCGAAGAGAAGAGTATGATCCGCGAATCTGGCTCCAAGTGAGGGTACATCGCCTGCAGTAGAGGTGCATGTCAGCACGTAGCCATCTCGTCGCCCCGACATCATTTGCCCTCACTTGTATCATGAAGAGCGGTCCTCGGACAACTGTGTCGAAGTGTTTCTGGAAGACTGTTGCGTCCATGTCACCCAGTGCCACGGGCTCGATGCCAGCGGCGCAAAATACAACCACATTGGGAACCTTGCCGCCATGCTCGGCTTTGTCTCGAAGCACGAATGATTCCAGGGCAGCTCGATCCGCGGAAATATCGAGCTGCGCGGCCTCCATGAGCTTGTGTTCCTTGACGAATGCTGTTGTGGCTGCCTTTGAAGAGTGGTAGGTGACAGTCACCTGCCGACCATCGCTGGCCAAGCTGCGAGCAATTGCCTGTCCAATTGCGCAGGAGCCTCCCACTACCAGGGCACGGCCCATTCCGTGTCCGTTGGCTGGAGCTGCGTTGAGAGTCTGCGACATGTTGTTGGTCGTCGAAAGGCAAAGGAGCGGGACTGGCGAGGGAGAGAGAGGAAACTTACGGCCAATTTCAGGTACGCCATTTTTGGCGCAGGCGCAATTTTAAACGGAGGTAAACTAATCCTTGATTACTCCGGGCCAAGGGACAGTAGCGTGTTGTTGATCCTACTCCTGAATTTTAAGCTGTCGGCAGATCGCTTTCAAGATATATAGACGGCACCCAATGCTTTGTACCACTGCTCTGATCAGTACGAGCTCCCCGAACCAACCATGACAAAAGTAAACCCAAGCATCGTCCATGCCCCTGGCGAAGACCTTCTGTGGTCGCTCTCACAGACCATCGTCGATAACATCGAAGTTGTTCGGCAAGAACATCAGCAGCAAGGCCTCGCCCCGCTCTACATCGATGCTGCCGCCCCTCATTCCACCGACGACCCTGCCGTGGCGTCCCTCCCTTCGGTGAGGGAATGCAAGGCTCGGGACCAGATCCTGTCCGCCGTCTCCAAGCTCGGGGCCATCGTCGACCATCCCGTCTCCCGTCTCGCCAAGCTGTCGAGTGCCTACCTCGACGTTTCTGTCTTGCACTTTGCCGCTGACAACGGTATCGCAGACGTCATTGAGCGGTGCGCCACGCGTCCCGACGGTGCCCTTCATGCAACCGACATTGCCAAAGAGATCAATATGGACGCTACTCGTACCACTCGCCTGCTGCGCTACTTGACCGCTATCCACGTCTTCAAGGAGACCTCCGAGGGCTACTTTGCCAACAACCGCTACTCTGTGCATTTCAAAAAGGGTTCTCCACTGGAGGCCGTCTTTGGCATGGGCGTTTACGATGTGGGCCCGCCTGCACTGAGGATCAACGAGTTTATGAAGACTCCATATGCACAGCAAGAAGATGCCACGGGTCATTTGCCCCTGAACCTCCAGTTCGACTATCCAGACAAGTCCATGTTCGCATGGATGAACGAGCCTTTCAACAAGGCTCGTCTGGAGCGTTTCAACCGTACAATGGTCATGAAGAGCCACGACTCGTACGCTGTTGTGGCAGACGTCCCTTGGGACGAGATGATTCCGAAGGGGGGCACCTTGGTCGATGTCGGAGGAGGTGTTGGATCCTTGGCTCTCAGCGTCCAAGCGTCTCGCACAGACATCAAGGTCGTCGTACAAGATCAAGAAATGATGATTGAACAAGCCAAAGGCTTCTGGTCGCAAAAGAATCCCGACGCCATCAAACAAGGACGGGCAGAATTGGTGGTTCATGACTTCTTCCAAAAGAACCCAACGCAGGCGGCAGATCTATACACTTTCCGGGCCATCTTCCAGTGAGTTGGCGGGCAGCCGAAGACGGCAGTGAACCGAGCCGACTGACATTAATCGATCCTCACCCATCAGCAATTGGAACGATGAGCGTTGCGCAGCCATCCTGAAGGGCACCATTGAAAGCATGGCACCTCATTCGCGCATCCTCGTCATCGACTCTATCCTCAACCCTACAACAGTAGATGCTGGCTTTTCGTCGTCTGTCAACGAGCTTCGATCGGACACCCAACAGGATCTTACCATGATGACCTTGTTTCCGTCGCTGGAGAGGACCAGATCGGACTGGGATCGCCTCTTCGCCAGCGTTGGCTTGGAGATCAAGAGGGTCTTTGAGGTCAGAAGCAGAAAGACGACCTTCGAGGTCGGTAGAATCTGATCGGCATCCATGTAGTAGCGTTCTGAGCCCGAGGAATGAGAACGATTCTTATCAAGTCGAGACGACTCCTGTGTCTGAGACGATCGAACATATTACATTGACAGAAAGGCCTCAGCATTAGAGAGAACGTTGTCCTATTCTTCCACTGACACCGAGTAGCTGCCCTCAAAGGATAATTAAAGAGCAAAGATAGACCTTTCTGTAAACAGGGAGGCTCGTCTTCGCCCATTACTCGATCGTGACCAATCTATCATTCTAGGCGAAGACTTCCGAGAAATTTACATTGGAAATAACCTATCGACAAATCGGAATTCATTGCTGATTAATGGCCATCTTGACGAACGTGTCGATGCTTTTTGCGACTTGTTCCACCTTTTGCTTGCTGACGATCGTGAAGTGGCTGGCATCTTCAATCTCGATGACGTGGAGTCTGTCGCCAAAGAATGCTTCCCATCCAGTGGCTGATTGCACCGATTTCTCACGCAGAATCCAGTGAGAATCGCAATCGAGCCCAGCCAGCTTCGCCGAACAATCGCCGCGGAGAAACAGAACCGGTACGGTCCACTTTGTTGGGTCGGGTTCTGGGCTGCGCCAATCCTTGGCGGCACGGGCGGCGGCCTCAAATTCGGTCGCATGTTTGGGGGAACGCGTGGTCAGATCGCGGACTATACCATCAGGCAATGGCTCCAGCGCGTTGTGGCCGTGACGAGGCGCAGGCACATCGATCTGAACCAATGCAGCGACGTTGAGAATAGCCTCGCGGGCCAAGATAAAGGCAACAATGCCTCCGAGAGACCAGCCTTGGTAGAGACGGAGAAGAAAGAGTCGTACTCAGCACTCAGTGATTCTGAAGCCAATAGTCTTCCAATCTTGCTTCTTACCTCCAATGACGCATCGTTGATTGCCAAGCACTCGTTTGGCAGCAGTGCCTATCGATTCGATCAGCTCTTCTAACGTCCAGTCTGAGCTCACTGACCGAAAGCTCGCCGAGAGAACACGACGACCTCCGAAGCATGGTTTGGTCGCGCCCACAAGGGGGGCGTACACGTCTTGGCTTCCGCTTCCATCAGGGACCAGAAGAAGTGGGGGCTCCTTGGCGGCTGTACCCTCAGCTTCTTGCAAGACGACGATATGCGTCTCGAGAGAGTTCGCTGGCTGGGTAGCGTTTGACGATGGCAAGAGTGGGGTCGTGCCAGGAGAGCTCGAGGAAGACGAATGAGTAGGCTTGATGCAGGCTGGCGAAGACTCAGGCGAAGTCGCGGGAGTGGCGGACTCCACGTGGTCCTGAAAGTAGGCTTGGACGGATCCCAAAGTCGGATGATCCATAAAGAGCGACGCCGGCAGCTCTACTTCTGCCGTCTCCTGAAGTCTTGCCAGGATCGTGAGCGACATCAGGCTATCAAGACCGAGGTCGGCCAGCACTCGGTCTTGAGTAAGCTCGCTTTCAGCGACTGCCAGCTCTTCCACGATAGTTCGGCAAAGCTGTGAAAAGAGAGAAGTATCGGACTCGGAAGAGAAGCCCGAATCATACGGTGCGTCGGTGTCAGATGGCGATGCAGTGCTTGACTTTTCCTCGGGAGACGGCGGTGAAGACTCCATCGATTGGGCGACCGCCCTCTTGGGCTCTTCGCTACTGTGGGTGCTTGTCGGTCCTTTGCTCTGATTCGCCTTTGCCTCCGAGGACTTTGGTTTCGGAAGAAGATGCTTCATGACCCTCAAGGGAATTTTACGGAAACGCACGCCGCCCATGTGGCCAATGACGGCCCCGGTCTCCTGGTCGAAAAAGTAAGCATCTGAGGTGGACATACCCTGGTCTTCTTGCATGCTGCAATGAACCGAGACGCGGTTGCCGGACTTGGCCACTTTAAACATTTGAGAGGTGTACTCGATGACCTTGCAGCCGTTGGCGACGTACACGTGGTCGGCATCCGCTTGCAAGTTGGGCAAGAAGCCGGTACATTGACCCATGCTGTCTTGGAAAACAGGAAATACGACAAATCGTCGCTGTTCGTACGACAGGCAGGGTGCTTGTTGAAACGTAATGTCCAAGGCGGCCTCGGTGCCAGCCGTGTTGAGACTGACGGACTGCATAGCGCGGTACATGGAACCGTAATGGACGACCTTGGTGAAAAGGCGATAGATCATATCGGTGGTCAGCTTGGTTGCTACTCCGTAGCCTGCGGTCAAAGCTCCGATACGGCGATGAAGGACTCCTCCAATGCCAGCCCATCGGTTTTCGACTTGCTCCCGTGGAGGCAATTGCACCTTGCAAGAGCCTTGACGTTTACCACTGGCAAAGAAGAATTCGATTGCCATCCCCTCGTTGCTTTGCGGCAGGCCATTTGTGCGGATGGTGATGTGATCGTGGATGCCCAGTACCACAGGCTCGTCCATAAGGATGTCGGACACACGTAGAGCGTACTTGTTCTCGTCGAAAGTCTGTCCGACACTGCTGAGCACATGAAGGCCAGCTTGCAGCGCGACGTCCGAATACATTGAAGCGGGAACCAGGCACACGTCGTGGACAAGGTGGCCCTCGACGATCTCTCGGCAAGGCGACTGCGTGAGATCGATCTCGTACGTAGCCACTGGGTTTGTCTCGGTGGCCGAGGAGTGACAACGAGTAAGAAGTGCAAATTCAGTAGCCAAGCCGCCACTGCCACCATCTCTAGCGCCACTTTTCGAGCTTTTGGTCCGTCGCGCGCCTTTCTCGGGGGTTTGAGCCTGCTCCTCTTTTAAGCGTGTTGACAGACTGCGGTCGGTGTAACGGATCCAATAGTCTTCGTACTGCCATGCGTAGAGTGGAAGGTCGAGGACCTGAGGTGGGCGCACGGTCTCCGCAAAGAGGCCGGTAAAGTCAACTTTGAACCCTTCTCGGTGCAATGCGCCGACTGATTCGAGGAAGGTGTTGAGCCCGTTAGTCTTCCGACGCAAAGATGGGAGCGCGCGAGGGATCGAGGAATTGTCGAGAGAAGTAGCCAGCATGGGCGTGCACAGCGGGTGAGGTCCAATCTCAATCCAGCGCAGAGTGCCGCCCTCGTGTCTGGCCATCAGGTCGTGAATCGACGAAGCAAATTGGACGGTCTCTCGCATGTGTCGAACGAGATAGTCCGGCCAGGAAATGTCGGCCTCACCAGCTTTGAGCGCTCGGCCGAGGACATTCGAAAGGAGCGTTACTGCTGGGGGACGAAACTTGACTTGAGCAGCGACATTGTGAAAGTCTTTCATGATCGGCTCCACTGCCTGCGAATGAAATGCGTACGGGACATCCACGAGCGTACACTGCTGCTTGGCATCCGTCTTGAGAAATGCGTGCGCCATTTGAACTTCTGCCACCGGTCCAGCGAGCACAGTGTCGGTAGGAGAGTTGATGCAAGCAACTTGTAAGCTGGACGAAAAGCTTTGCTTGGAGATGACCTGGGCGAGGTCTGCAGCCGATAGACGGACCGCAAGCATCGCAGACGTATTCGCTTCAAGCTTTGTGGACATGAACTTAGCTCGGGAGGCCACCAGGAAGACAGCATCTTCCCAAGACAGGACACCGGCCGCATGCAAGGCTGCATACTCGCCGAGAGAGTGGCCGACGACCACCTGTGGCGTGATGCCAAGCCGTTCCCACAGACGGCACAGCGCAATCTCCACTGCAAGAATGGCACATTGCCAGTGGTAGGGTAGCGCTTTGCTTTGCTTCGTCTCGGCGTAGACCTCGTCGAAGAAATCAGGAAATCCTTGCGCAACAAGGATTGCTCTTGTTTTGTCCATGGCCTCGCGGAAGACGGTGTTGCCATCGTAAAGCTCCTTGCCCATTTCCACGTACTGGGAGCCCTGGCCGGTAAAGGCAAAGGCAAAACCAGGATCTCGCTGAATGCTTGGCTCGGTGATGAGAGAAGTGACATCGCCGGCAAGAGTCTCCTTGAGGGCGGCAGTGCTGTCGGCCACTAGGGCAACTCGAGCAGAGAATTGAGTAGCCCGGGTTGCCGAGAGTGTGTACGCGATATCCAGAATGTCTTTGTCTGGGTTCTGGTCGACATAGCTGCTCAGTCGTTCAAGATAGCTTCGCAATGCTGCCGCGGACGCTGCCGAAAGTGCTAGGATCCTCGGCTGCAACGACGGCAACGGTAGATCTTTGAGCACGGGGAACGACCGTATGATGAGCGAAGAGTTGCCCCCAGCAGCTGAGAAGTTGTTGCAGCAAGCCAGGATGTCCTGACTCTCTGCAACATCGAAGGATTTCAGGTCCTTGGGGATGACTACCCGATCCAGAGGTGGGAATTTGGTGTTCAACTTCTTCTTGATCCCCACGTGCGGTGTGGCTTGTCGGTGTTTTAGCGACAAGAGCACTTTGATCAGCGCGACACAGCCTGAAGCCGCCTCGGAGTGGCCAAGATTTGCCTTGACCGATCCGATGATGAGGTCATTGTCGGTGTCTTGTCGACCACGTACGAAGCTCAGAACCGACTGCATCTCATTGGCGTCGCCCGCCTGCGTTCCCGTACCGTGCATCTCGACGAGGTCGATTCTCCGAGGATCCACCTTTGCGCTGTGACAGTTGGCTTCAAACAGTCGAGCTTGCGTGGGTGCATGGGGATGGGTGATACTGTGCGATTTTCCACTGTGGTTTGTACCAATGGCTTCGATTGTGCCCTTGACGTCGTCTCCATCCCTGAGCGCATCCTTGAGCAGCTTGAGATGAAGGACGGCATTGCCATCGGCTCGCGAGTAGCCGTCTCCCCCATCGTCGTACGTCTGACACTGGCCATGCTCGTTCTTGGTGAGAAAATAGCCACGATCAAGGCCAATGTAGACTTGCGGCTGCGTCAAGACCGAAACCCCGCCAGCCAGCGCCGTCGAGCAGCGGCCGTTGACTAGACTCTGACAGGCAGCCTCAACCGCGACGAGCGAAGAGCTGCAAGCGGTGTCATACGTGTGAGAGGGACCGTGAAAGCCGAGAAAGTTGGAGATGTTGGCAGTAAGTGCTTGACGAGAGTTTCCCATGATGAAGTCATCTTCGATGGTCCAGCTACAATTTTCTCGATAGTCGTCTCCAGCGCCGCCAATAAAGACGCCAGTGTCTTGGTACTCGCTATTCGCTCCTCTCGAAGACATTGGCGAGTAGCCCGACATTTCCAGGGCCTCGAAAGCAGCTAGAAAAGCATTACGGTGCTGTGGATCCATTTGGAGTGCCTGAGACCGTGTTACACCAAAGAGGCCGGCGTCAAATCGACCTGGATGAGCCAGGAAATTGCCGTGTCTAGTCCGCATGGTGTTGGGCACGCGGTATTGGTTGTTGTGATACAGGTCCAGGTCGAAGATTTGCTTGGGAATCTCGCTGTGCATATCACGCCCCTGCGAAAGGAGGTCCCAGAACTCGTTGGGATCAGATGCACCGGGGATCCGGAGCGAGTAGCCGATGATCGCTACTTGAGTTTGAGGATGACAGTCCACGAGGCTGTACCGTGTGGGGAGGGCGTCAATGTCGGTGTAGCTCGCAGCGCCCAGGAGGCTAGCAAAGAGATCCATCGATCGGACTTGGGCTTCCAGGTTCTTGAGTCGGCCACTGAGGGTCGCTTCAAAGGCCTTTTCAGGGCCAATGGAGATGATGTCGACCAAGCCTGAGACAGAATCCGTGAGAACCGCGGGAGCATGGACGAGCCTGGCAACGTGCATGAGCTGGTCGACACCTTTGCAAGCTTGGTCTCTCTGCTGCTCGTAGAACTCGACGCCGGTAAGCTCTCCTCGCTGGTGAGCAAGAGGCGACAATTGAACCCCAACGTTTGAGTCTTTCGAGGCCCTCTGAGCGTAGAAGGAAGGCCGAGGAGGAAGCTGGAGACCTTCTCTCGGCTGCATCCCGGTCAGCATGCCAGCAGGGACGATGGGACCCGAGTCGATCGTTTGACATTGCCCGTGAAGAGTTCGGACATCTTCTTCCTTGCCGGTGAATACTAGTTCGTTGGGCGATAATCTAGCGACGGAGACCTTGAGCGAGTTTGCCGCTTCCACCAACCCGTCCTGCATTCCGTCTTGAAGCGCCGTGCGGACAGTAAAAGAAGCGCAAGCATAAGTGCGCTCAAGGGACTGCTCCAATGCAACGACGTAGTCGATCACTGCAATGCTGTTTGTCACCACCTCGAACAGTGTACGAGAGCATCCGACGGCGTCGGCTGCAATCTGGCCCAGACCGGACGAGATCACTGCAGCTCCGTTGATGCCGCTCGAATAGGTGCCCGCACTCAGGAGCTGGCTGTGATGCCTTTTGGCGAAAGCTAGATAAGTGCCGAGCTGGAGTGCAACAATGAGTGAGGCACGCGGCGCGGTTGACTCTGCCAATTCCGTCTCTACGAGCTCGCCAAACGTCGTTGACCTGCTCGCTTTTCGACACAGGCTCGAGAGAGCCACATCGCGATAGAGACTGGTGAATGACGAATAGGGCGTGAAACGGTCAAGAAGATGGCCTACTTCCGTGAGTTGACCGGGGCACAGACTCCACTGATAGGCTTCTGGATCTTCGAAGGCAAGGAGGAGCAAGTTCGCTTTGTCCTTGTACTCGACGTGATCTGTCGAGGAAGTCATCACTGTTGTGTTTGGATGTGAAGATGAATGGAGGAGCGAGTGGTTCTTGCGATGTTTTGTGGTTTTGGCCTGCCGCGTCACTGTGTATTACTCCGTCACGAGTGAAAACTGGCTCCCGTGGTGGAGTCCATTACTTCCACCGAAGCAGCAGAAGCAATCAAGAAGGGGACGTCAACAACCAAACTCTAAATTTCACGTTTTGCACCACTCGCTACTCGATTTCCGCCTTGATGAGCCAAGAGGAGGAATGGGGAATAAGACGCAGAGCGCCCGACGAGCGAGGCGTTGTTAGTGTCAAGTTAACACGCGGTTCTAAGGCAGAGGCGCACTTTTCGAGCCAAAAATAGGAAAGAAAGTAAAAATTCGAGAGGTGAGAAACCGGTGGCGGCGTTTGACTTAAGCAAGCGTCTTTACTCGGGAATGGAGAGAGGTAGCGAACCGATCTTCTCTTTCCGTTACAGACGCTGCGTCCTCCCCTTTCCATCATATCCTCCAAGAAGATGACTGCTGCGAATGACACGTCGAGGCGCACGCTGCTTCGCGGTGTGCTCGCCATCCTGACAGAGGCGCCTCGGGGTGCCCAAGCAACATCGACGTCTGCTTCCACAGCGGAGCGATACACCACACGATCGCAGAAGAGCAACATTTTGATCGGTACAGACGGTACCATTGAAGAGATCAAAGACGTCGGTGAACATGCTGTCAACATTGACGCTTCCAACAACGACGACATCGACGTCCTCGACTGCGACGGTCTGCTTGCTATTCCAGGCTTCGTAGACACACACCGACATGTGAGTGCCTGATGCTTGATGACATTCGAACGCCAGTCACAAATCTTCTCGATGCTTTTCAGCTTTGGCAGTCGCTCTTCAAGACCTTGCCTGCAGACATGACGCTGTTTCAGTTCCTGGCCGATCTCAACATCGTGGCCGCCTCTCTATTCACTCCTCAAGACGCCTACGTTGCCCAGTTGTGCGGAGCGATGGAGGCGATCAATGCTGGTGTGACTACCGTCCTCGACCACTACCATCTCGCCAACTCTGCTGCCCACGTACAAAGCGGGCTCACCGCTACCCAGCATTCGGGTCTGCGCTCGATCTTTGCCATGGGAACCAATCAGATCGCAGAGTTTCCTCTGGCCAAAAAGAGAGCGACTGGCATCACGGCGTGTGCAGATGCTTCCAACAAAGAGCTTATCTTTGGAGATGCCGGGTGGCAGCAGCCTCTTTTCGAAAAGCTTGCCGCTGACTCGCGGAAACCGTCCGGCTTGGTAACGCTCGGCCTGGCGCTGGACCGCTGGAAAAAGATGCCACAAGAGGAGTTGCAAAGCTTTGTTTCCATCGCTCGTAGCCATGGAGTTGGACCGATGACGTTGCACCTTAGCAATGGCGTCCTCAATGGCCAGACGGACGAACCACTGATCACCTCGAGCCTCAGCACGATCTTGGGGCCTGACCTCTTGCTATCGCACGCCAATCTGCTTACCGACAGGGAGCTGGTGACGGCGGCCCACGCTGGCGTAAGGCTGAGTGCGACTCCCGAAACGGAACATCGTCTCAACATGGGCTCTTCGATCGTAGAGAGGGCCGACTGTCATGGCTGTCTTGCAGCTTTGGGAAGCGACACGACTGCCGTGGTCGAAGGTGGTATGTTTGGCATTCTGCGCGCCTCTGTGGCCGAACTTCGACGGAGTCGCAATGAGTCAATGGCCGCACGAGGCCAGTTCCCTAGCAAAGGCACGCCTTCTGTTCAAAGTGCCTTTTTGCGAGGGACTATTGGTGGTGCTGAAGTGCTGGGAAAGAACAAAGGCACCGAGAGAATCGGCCTCTTGGAAGAAAAGGCACGGGCAGACATCGTTCTGCTCGATGGCAGGTCTTACAACATGCTCGGTGCCTTGTGGAACGGCAGAGATGCCGTTGCCGCCGTCGTTGGTCAAGCCAGCATCGCAGACGTGAAAGACGTCTTCGTAAACGGTCGACGACTCAAGCACGATGGCAAATTGGCACCGTTGTCGAGTGAAGCTCGACTTGCTTTGCGCAGCATTGCCCGGGATTTGGGTGTGGATGTCGATCCCAAAGAGCAAGACCACGACCTGCTGCGTAAAGTCGCCGAGAAGAGCGCTCATAACATCCTGGAGAGAGCAAAGCACATCGATTTGGAAGCTGTGCGACGGCAGGTCGGCACCTTTCTTGGTGTCAACGCGCGCCTTTGCTGATCGGAAGAGGAGCGCGCCAAATAATGTTTTTACTTCTACTCTTGGGATCTTTCATTGTTTTCGTTGCACGTTCTATCGTATCTCTGGTTCTATCGTATGCCTTGCGAATGTTATCTAGTGAATTACTCCCGGTCTTCGCTCGCTCGGCGAGCTGTTTTCCTAATGATTGCCGCCATCTGAGCCGTGGCCATGCTGTTACGTGGTATAGTGTGCCCGTCGTCGAACTCCCAAAGCAAAGCACTTTCCTGATCTGCAGTGGAATACAGAGCAAGCGTTTCTTCGTAGAGCGGGTCTCGGATACCAGCAAAGTGAGCGGTGGGTATTCGGATCTTTGGTGATGGATGAGAGGTCACCAGCTGAGTTTTTTCATTCAGTCTAGAGGTTGAGAGGCTGAGGCTGTTTCTTGGGGGTCGGTAGAAGCGTTTCGAGGGCCATCGAGCATTCGATCCAACTTCCGTTGGCCTTCCACCGCACATCAAGATGCCAAATTTGAAGAAGCTGTTCGAAGCATCAATTTTGTGCATCCGTGCCAGCACCGCTGCGGTGAGCGCTGCGCCCTGCGAAAAGCCCATGATACCATCAAACGGCCCATTGGCATTGGCAAACTTCAAGACCCGGGAAATGGCCTCGCTGAGCCCGATACCAGTGCCAGAGTCGTAATGTGCGCGGTAAGGCCCAGGCCAGAATCTGTCGACCACTGGGCAGGGGCGAAAAAGGGGGTCAGCAGGCTGTGACCGAGTCTACAAGACCAAGCTTGGGAGATGCTCACTTGGGTACGGCTCGCATTCCCATTCACCATCTAGAAAGTAGAAAGTCATCTGTTGAGACAGCTCCTCTCGTAGTGACACTGAAGAAAACATGCAAAAGGCGTCAATAACAGCATTTTCAGCGGTCTTTACTTGTGAATCACCTGTCTGCGATCTGAATATGTCTGCAGAAGTACCTCGCCCATGTAGGCAGAGGATCCGCAGCTTGGTCGACGTGTGTTGTCTGCAGTACGAGGTTGTGAAATCCATACCAAAGAGACACTGGAAGGCGTTGCTCTTCGAATGGAAGAAAGCTCACGATGTCTACTGACTACTTGTATGCAAAAAGTTCAGACCCTGATTGACGTCTGGTCATTACTCTTTGTTCAGGAAGAATGATTGGCCATAGCATGCGGTAAGTCTGCATCCTCTGACCCACGGAGTAAAAGTGTCTGTTTAAAAAGCCCTCGTTCTTTGAATCAGAAGTATATAAAAGCTTCGTTTAGTCTAAATTGGGTCGCGCACTATCCTTCACTGCAGACAAAGTCAAACAGACAGCTTCATGGATCTCATTCTGTCGCAACCTGCCCTTTCCACCCGCCTCGCGGCCGTTGTGGCAAGTGGGACGTTCTTTGGTCGGTATTTGCAGGAGTAGACTCCGTATGTTCCGGAAAGCGCTGACACAATTGTATCACGATGATCCAGGCTTGACGGTTTCGACGTCGACATGCATCATTCCGGTTCTCCTAGACAAGCAGCTAGGCCTTGCCGCAAAGGACAGATTGGGCTGTTGGATCCGTCAGTTTGATTTGTGAGAATTTGCTTGCTCGATGAGGGAGAGCGAGCGCTGCATGCTCACCGAAGATGCCTCTATGTAGCTGCGCTCGTCGTTGGACGCCCATCTCTTCATCAAGTATGGTCATGTCGTTGGCGTCGCTGTACCTTACTCCTCGAGGGGCAACGAACGCCAATCGGAGTCTCTTGTGGCTCAACTTCGCCTCGTTCTTTGGTCAATTCCTCTTGACATTTGCTTTCATCTTCCCAGTCAAGGACAGATTGAAGGCGCAACAAAAGAAGGGCGAGCCTTACAATGACGTCGAAATCCGCCAGAACATCACTGCCTGGGAGCGCCTGCACAAGTTGAGGATCCTGGGCAGTGCCGTTGCCTTTGGAGCAAGCTTGGTGGAGCTCGTTGGTTTTGTTCGCCAGTAATCTCGTGGACCAATCTTCAGCTTTACGCGAGATGTTGGCTGTCGCTTGGTGTCAGGACCGAGTAGCAACGCCAACGAGACACCCAATGATTAAAAGTTTGATCGTAATCGATAAGATCTACCTTGCTCTCGGTGTTACCAGCGCAACGCCCTTGAGCCACCATACAATGAGAGAAAATTACTGCACGTTACGACTAACAAGGACGTTCAGCATGCTTGCTCGGCACGCTGTCAAACGTGTCTCGCCTAGGCAAGGTCACACAGCCGCATCGAGGCTCGTGTACTCGAGGAAGAAGTCAGGAACGTGTATATTACAACTCAGAAACCGATGGCTCGATAGTATACCATTGTTTGAGGGTGATCAGACAGAACTAAGCTATCACATAGGACCGATCCCGGCTTTGGCCATAGGAAGTCGGAAGGAAGAGATACAGGTCAGACTACCAGGGGAGCTGGTGTGATTGCTCAGAGACCGGCCTTCTCGGCGACAAGATCCGTCTTGCTTTTGTGCCCGTTTGCCTCTGCATTGCGCGTCGGTGTGCCCATACCGATGGGAATGGGCTTCGAATGCTCCACGAATTGATAGTGGTGGCCAGTCATCTTCAAGATCCATGCATCGACACAATTGTGGTTTTGCGGGTCGGTTCTGGAGTCATGGAACGGTGTCCGTCAGCTTCTTGGACATTCGCGTGGGCACACAGCTTCTTTGCGTAGCTCACCCATATTGGTCGTAAGGGAAACCCAGCGAGAAAGGAACGATTCCTTCCAATGTTCGAATGGCGTCTGGTGGCAAGCTGAGGATGAGGGACTGCGGAAGAAGTGACATATCTGTGAGCTCGGTTGAGCTGCCGTTGTCAGGCTCAAACTTACCCCGACATTGGTGCGCATCTGTTCAACCGTCCGGCATCCCAGGATTGGAAACACGTAGGGATACTTTTGCAAGTGGTAGGCGACGGCCACTTGACCGAGGGAACTGGCTCCTAGCTCGCTAGCCATGCTTTCCAATGCTCCGCTAACGGCGAGTTCTTGATCCGACTGCTTGGCGTCGCCCCAGAATTTACGCAGGTCCAACCCTGCAGCTTGCCGCTCTTTGATTTCTTGCTTGGTCTTGAACTTGCCCTGGCCCAGTACCCCGTACGGCATCAAGGCCATGCCTTCCGAGCGGCACATTGGGATGATCTCTCGTTCGAGATCGCGGCGTAGTAGAGACCATTCGCCTTGATATGCAACAAACGATGCAAGTCCATGATTGCGTGCATACTCGTTTGCTTTGCTGACGATCCAAGCTGAGGGAACACACCGCCCGTCAGCGATCACATGGCCAAACGGTTCCCCCTTTCTCCTACCGACCTGGTGTGTCGGATATTCCAATGTAGTTGACCCTGCCCGAGCGCACCTCGTCGTTGAGAGAATGCATCAACTCTGGGATTGAGGTCGTGTAGTCGAAAAAGTGTACGAAGAGAAGGTCGAGGTAGCTTCGGGACATTGCAGTCAGCTGTGTGCCCTCGTCTGATAGCGGTGGAGTGGACCTGCAGCACAGCATCCTACTCACTCCGTCTGGAGCTTTTCGAGGCTCTTCTTGACGCTCAAACGGAGGCTCTTGATGCTATTGCCCGCATAGTTGGCGCGAATTGGTGATTCTTCGCGGTCGAATTTGAAACTCATCGAAAACTTCGACGAGAGCACAATCTGGTCGCGATTGCCACGCTCTACTAGCCATTCCCCCAGGACCTGCTCGGCAGTACCAGCCTGATAACCATTGGCCGTGTCAACAAAGTTGCCGCCCTGAGAAAAATATTCGTCCAGTATGGCGAACGATTGGTCCTTGGCTAAGGCTGAAGCGCCCATGTTGCGGGCCCATGCTTGACCAAAGTTTAGCTACAAAGGATTCATCACAGTGTCATGAGAGGGTGCTCTTTGAATCATGGCTAGGACTCGGTGCTCACTGTACCGAGAGCGATGGGCGACACACGAACTTGGAAATGACAGACAAAAGGGACGCGTGAGCTTTCAGTGACAAGAGACACTGGAGACACCCACCACCGGCATTTGGAGCCAGGATCCTATACCTAGCCAGCTCCGATGGAAGTGGCTGAGCTGACATGCTGTCAATGGAATCTCTGCCTACCGTCAGTGCTGGGCTGGGACGAGAGTAGACAGCATTTATACTTTGACAAGAAGTGTGGCTTACTCGGTGTCCCCACGGAGTAAGGGCAGAGAAAGCGCAGGGGAGCATATAATGGCCGTACTCAGAAGCTTACTAGCATGATTTTGGTCCTGCATGCCAGCCGAAGCTCGGACGCAACGTACTGTACGGTACCTGACGCGCTAGGTTCATTAATTAATTACTCTGGCCTTTGCCAGAACAGATCTTTTTAAATACGCACAGTGTTGGCTTGAAGTGCAGGGAAGTGACGCCCTCGGTTTCAGCCAAAGCCATGACGAACAAACCCTCATCTCTTCGGATCATCATCTGTGGCGCCGGTATTGCTGGGCTGGCTGCAGCGGCAGCACTGGCGACTCACCATCAAGTCATCGTTCTAGAGCGTAAGGAGGAATTGACGGAAGTCTCATACGCAATCAACTTGAAGCCAAATGCAGCGCACGCCGCCTATGGAGTAGTAGGCTTGGATCCTTCCAAAGTCCGCGGACTTCCCTGTCGAGAGATCATCGAGCGCGATGCCGCGAATGGCGACATAAAGATGCATAAGCCGGTTGATGCACCTGCCGATTTTGGTGGCCCTTGGTACTTCTGTCAGCGGACCGAATTGCATGCTGAGCTGTTGGCGACGGCGAAAGCACGTGGTGCAAAAGTCATCCTAGGGACCGAGATCGAAGACGTTAATGCTACTCACGGCGTGGTCTTGATCAAGGGAGGCGATGCAATGGTCGCGGACATGGTCTTGAGTGAGTACAGCCTATATCCAGTCCTTCGGCGGCACAGCCGAATGCATACTGATCTTTGCATGAGGGCTGTCTCTAAGTTGCCGACGGGATTTCCTCACGTCTCCGCAAAAGGGTTCTCCAACAGGAAACCGACTACCGCTGGGACTCGGATCAGGTCGCTTTTCGTGCCTTTGTCCCAGCAGAGCGCTTCCGAGACCAACCAGAACTCAAATGGCTTGCCGAACAAAAGTCGGGAGGGTTGTACGTTTGGGCAGCCCAAAAACAGCGAGTGGTGGGTGACCGCCATATCGTCGGCAGCGCGCTATTGACGCTTATCGCTGATGGGTCTCTACTTCCCTGCAGGTTGTCTACCCTTGTCCGGACTATGTGAATCTTGTCGCTATCGTCGACAAGGCCCATCTTCAGCGCCAGAGCGGAGGCAGTGACCTCGGTAGAGAGTCAAATACGGAGACGGCAGACGCCATGCGCTCTCAATTTGCTGATTTTGATAGCACGGTAAAAAAGCTGCTGGACAAGGTCCCGCATGCCTCGTTATGGCCGCTTTTCGACGTTAGCTGCCTGCCGTACTACGAGCGGGAACGTGCCCTTCTCATTGGTGATGCAGCACATGCGACGCTTCCTCGTAAGTCAATCGTGGGAGGCCTCTCCCCTCTTCCTTCCGCACTGGCTGAAGGTTTTCGCATTTCAAAGATCAAGGACAAGGCGCTTCCCTTGCCTTTGAAGACGCCGAGGGCCTTGCCTATCTGTTTTGTAACGGCAGCGTGACGCCCCACGACGTATCGCGCGTCCTCAAAAAATTCACAGAGCTTCGCAGAGCGCGAGTCCACATGATTCAGCACTTTAGTCGAGTCATGGCCAAGCCTGCCAGCTACGAGAAAGGCGAGAAACTGGACGCTCTTAGGTTTGCGGCGCAAACCCTCACTTTCAAGAGCATCGCCGAGCTCGAGACAAGCACGGCGCCACACGACTAATACATTTATATACTATGCCACGTGGCGACAGTACCTGTTGGCCAGAGTAACTTGTTTGTGAGAGCAGAGTAAGACCTTCGATTGGAGTGGTGATGCCTTATATATGGTGCGACGTGTTTTCTTCAATGACGATCCTTGCCCGTCACAAAATTCACAAATTTGCGATGACGGTACTCAACTACGGTGGGTTCAATGGGTTTTGCACTAACACGGCACACGCAACAGCCGGCTGACTTTCCTTTCACGTGTGTTTGATAGTGCTATTCAAGTTTGCTCCTCATGCCACGGAAGCCGATCGCCAGCGCTTCCGAGAGGAGAATGAAGGACTGGGTGTGACGCTTCGCTCGATAGGCGTAGAGTCCGTTCAGTGCAAGCCTATCCTGCCAGGCCCACCCTCCTTCATCACCAAGGGCTTCGACGTAGCTAGCGTTACCGTTCTGCGTGACTTGGATGCTCTCACTGCCTTTCGCGAGGCCAGTGCCCATCGAGAGATTGTAGAAAAGCACAAGCCTCTTTTGGAAGGTCGGGTACCAACGAGCCGCAACGAAGAAATTCTTCAAATGCGCTGACACCGTCTTGCTACCACTCGAAAACAGATCTTTGTGCGACCCAAATCGAATATTAGCTCTGGTAGCTCTTCTCACAACAGATCGGAGATCGAAGACTTTCCGGCCTCGACTCTCGTCCGCGGATTGATGTGACGTTCAGGACTGCAGTCACGCATTAATTTCAATCCAATTGGTCCGCGTTTGAAGGCACTACTGCCATACAAGACCTGCCGCTCCCTCTTCCTCACTGCACCTTTTCCGGAGGGTGATCGATCGCGTCCGGATTCTCGATGATGTAGTCTTTCAGCTTCGAAAGCTGCCAAGGAGAGGCCGCGCCTTCCAGCAGAGGCGCATTGTCCGTCGCTTCGAAATCCCACTTGCCAGTGATTGTATAGTAAACGTAGCCCAGCCACGCATACTCCAGGTACCTTGGCTTGCCAAGCTCTTCACGAGTACGAACAAACTCCACATGGCAGTCGTCTGCGCTGCCCAGAGACTTGACTGGCTTGGCTTTATCGGCCGATCCTTCTCTGACCTCGGCGACAAGCTTGGAAATGTCGTTGAGACTGAGCTGTTCGCTCGCAATATGGACAATCCCGCTGCGATTTCTGTCGCGCAATGCTTCAATCGAGAATCTTGCAGCATCCTCTCGGCTGGTGAGCTTCCAGACTTCGTCTCCGGTCCCAAACGTCTCGAAGTGGCCTTTCTCGGCTTTCCAGATGCCGAACCACCAGAGGACGTCGAAAAAGACGCCAGACACGACAAAGAGCACCTTGAGGTTTGGAATGAACTCCGTCTGCGCAAGGATGCTGACGTAGGCGTCATAAGGCTCGTGATCACCGAGCTTGATCTTGGTGACGTCGTAGTTCCACGAAGCTAGGATCATCTGCTTGACTCCCCTCCGCTCGGCGACTCTCATGAGCAGGAGCTGGGCGTCGAGCGCCAGGTTTGGAACCCCTCTGTATGCGCAAACGATGGAATCGACGTCTTTGCAGGCAGCGTCCAGGCCATCTACGTCGTACGCATTGCAGTCGACAAGCTCCAGACGGTTGCTCGAGCCCTCGCTGCTTCCCAAGTGCGATATCTTGGACGTGTCTCGGGCCAAAGCACGAACATGGGTGAATGGTGAAGACGCCTTGAGTGCCTCCCGCACCAGCTCGGTGCCAATGTTGCCGGTGGCCCCAACAACGAGGAGTCGACGTGTGGGCCCTTCGCTCATGTCGCTGTCGATGTCAAAGAGGTGGCTAGAATAGTGGTGTGTGTGGCAGGACGCAACCTCGAGACCTCACCCCTTTTGTAACATTCGCCAAGACCCGGAAAGACACCGAGCTTCCATGAAAAAAAAAAAGTGTTCTTGTTACCCTGATCGAACTTCTCGGACATGCCCGCGGCGCAATCCGCGGCAGGCTAGTGGGGAGAGCACGGACCACGCGACTCAGCACCAGACCACTGCACCGAAAGATTCGGTCATCGATGTGGAGAAGCAAGGTCCCGCGCTTACTTTCGCGCGGGCGGAAAGAACGTCATCATGCCAAGACTGTCGTTCTGTTTGTGCTTCCAGCAATCCTAAGATCATAGTGTGATTCTGATTGTGATTCCAACATTCTATTTCATTGATCTATGTGGTAGGGGCAAAAAAAATGCTTTTTTGTGCGAGTAACGAGATCTACTCGGGTTTTCTGTCGCTTCGCTATGCGCTGGCGCGCTTCGACGCCGCGCGAAGCCGTGGTCCGTAGTAGTACAAGACAAAAGGCAGTGGAAGCATGAGCAGACCGATACCACCCAAGAGACTGCAGCCGCCTTGGATGGTCAGCTTGTTGAACATGGCAGTCGAGAAGAGGGGAAAGGCACCTCCGACACCCGCCCTCATGACGTCGTTGCTCGCGAAAACCGAGGCCATGTACCGGGGGTAGTTTTCAGCGAGGTAGTTGAGGATCCCCTGGAATAGAAGATAGATGGAGAGGGCGAAAAGCGAAGAGGCCAGGACGGGAGAGATCCAGTGTATGGATTCGAAGCTTGTCCAACCGAACCAGAACATGCACACCGGCAGCGCGATGCCTCCCAGCATCACGGGCAGCATTCGATATTCTGGCTTCCAGGTGCCCTCGGCATATTTGGGCGTGACGAACTTGTTGTTGAAGACGCAGTAGCCGCCCAGGGTCAGCGCACCGCCGATGAGGATGCCGATGTAAGCAAGACCAGTCTGTGCGCCGTTGAAGTGATGCCTGCCCTCAAAGACCAGAGGGAAGGCTTCAAAGAAGCAGTACAGGACACCGTAAACGAGGGCGATGTACAGATTGTTGAAGAGCACCACTGGTTCCAGCAGGGTGAGCTCAAACGGCCGCACGAGCGTGTTGAAGGCGAGCTCCGAAGGGTGAATGGATCGATCGTGCAAGTCGCCTTCGGACAGAAGCTGTGCGTTTCCTGTCACTTTGCGTAGGCGGGCTGCCCGTCGAGAGAGGATGGTTGCCCCACTTGTCTCGGGCAGAAGGAAGAAAATAAAGATCCAGACGGCGGCCGAGGCCCAAAACAGAGGCCAGATAGACCATCTCCAACCCTTTGCATCGACAGCAAAGCCTCCGACGAGGGGGCCCACAACGGGGCCGGCGGCTGCCGAGTACCCCCAACATCCCAGCGCGTTGGCAAAGCCGCCTCCGTAGCCCCAGATGTCGCCGATTGTAGCTCCACCCGTCGCCAGGACGGGACTACCGACGAATCCGGCCAAGAAGCGCAGGACGAGGAAGCCAGCCACACTATCGGTGAGCACCGTCGGGATCTGGAGTAGCACAAAAATGCCAAGGCTGACGATGTAGGGCCAGTTTCGCCCAATGAAGGACACCTCCGTGATTGGCGAAAGGAGCAGTGGTCCAAGCCCATAGCCCCAAACGAAGAGGGAAATACCCAGCGCGGCCACCACGTCGGTAGTCTGACGGTCGTGGGCAAAGTCGGGGATGGCGGGCGCAAAGATGCTGGATCCCATGTAGATGGCCGTCGTCATAATGCAGACGGTGAATGTCACAAAGACCTTGTACGTTGTCGACCAGTTCAGAGGATTTTCCGCATCATTTTCTCCGCGCCAGGTCACGGTGACGTCGCGGACGGCCTCTTTGGAATGGGGTGCTTCGGCTTCGGAATCGGCCGTGTCTGTCTTTTCCGCTGCCGACGACTCGTTGGACTCGACGTCCAGAAAGGTTTCCTTGAAACCCGGCTCGTTTTCCAAGTGACCAAAGCAGCGACCGCGAGACAAAAAGCGTATGATCTGCCCAAAGGCAGTCTCATGGAAGATGCTGTAGTGATGGACAGGCATGGTGGTGCTGGCGGTACTGTTGTTGAAGGGAAAAGGAAGGAAAAGAAAGGGCCATGGGCCTTTATCATCATTGCTTGCTTCAAAACTTCGGAGGCCATGATGGAGTAAAGCGAGTAAACCAACGGGTCGAACCAGCAAACGCGCGGGCGTGTCCTCGGCCTCCACGGGCACCCCACGGAGAGATATGATTTCTAATTTATTTTCTTAGTTTCACTTTGAATGTTTATTATTAATACATCATCACGTCCCGCTCAGGCTTGCGACTAAGCCTCAACTTGCGACAAGACAAGAGAAAGATAGGAGCAAGTGAAATGAGATTGATATTAACTTGGCCGCTGTTGATCCGGCAAACAGATTACGAGACACTTTCACTTCTTTGCACCAGTCATAATGTCTAATCTGGTCCTTACTTTGCCACTTGGTCGTCGAAGGAGAAGCCCGGCTTGTCAAAGAGCCCGTAGTAGCGTTCGACGAATGTGCCCACCTTGGCCGCCGCCAAGAAGTCGGTAGCAAACTTCCACAACTGGTCGTCGTACTCCCAAGCGGTAAAGGGAATGCTGCCAAAGGTCCCATTGCCAATGGCAGCGTTGACGCCATGAAAAGCTTGGCCCATGCTCTCTAGCGAAGGCTTGATGGGCCCCCATTCCGTAGCGTTGGAGGTCCAACCGAATCGGGTGACGTGGATCTTGGTCTTTGGGCACAACTTTCGAAGGTTGGTGATCCGGCCAACCATCCACTCGGTGACGTTGCTGGGTCCGGGAGGGTCGTACTCGTACCAAGGGTCCAAGCTGATTCCAAGAAAGTCGAGGTCGCACATGGCCACCGCGAGAGAAGCATCCACGGGTTCGTTGATGGTCGAACGGCCCTTGAAACCTGCCTTGGCCAAGTCTTTGACCAAGCTGTCAAACGCCACTCGAAGGTTGGCCTCCGTATCAGTACGTCGATTGATGGCTTCACCCCCAAAGAGGAAGACGTCGGTCACCTCTGGGTGCTGAGCAACTGCATCCAAGAGGGCCTTGCGTTGGAGCTCGTAGTCGGTCTTGTTGTCGGCCAGTGCGTAGTTGAGGAACAGCGTCGGCTGCACCACCACATTGTGCTTTTTCGCGGCGGCATACACGGTGCTGATGGAGCTTGGTTGGCATTCGTAGCCAAGGTACTCGAGCTCAATGGACTTGAAGCCCTCGTCGGCAATCTTGGCTACAATCGTATTGAGCTCGTCCACGCTGCGGCAGGTTGCATTTGCTGGGTTCTTTTGGTAAGGGCTGAGTGCGATACCGTGGTAGTTGTTCTTGCCCTCAGCCGCGACGGTGAAGAGGGCGAGAAAGACAGCAGCGACGCTGATGGCAGCAACGCACGAAACCTGCATCTTTGAACTGAAGTGGAAAGGTGCCGGGCCATTGGGAGCATACACAGGTCGCCTTTTTAACTCCATCTCCCCATGGACATTAGCCTGATGCACTTAGCTCTGCCCGGTGTAAAAAGTAGCGCCCTTGTTACTCCGCGATGGACCTGATTTTGAACGTATTTCTAGCCGCCAAGATGCCAAGGTAAGCCTAATTTGGCTTCTCTACCCTTCTGTCTGTTGAGCTCGCCCAGCATCCATATTCTCTCTTTTTTTAAACTTTGTCCGAAATGCCTCTTCTGGAACGCGACACGCTGGTTCTGGTAAGTCACAGGGAAATTGGCGAGAGCGAAGGCGGACAGAGGGTGCTGAATAGAACAACGGTAACACTCGCCGGATGCCACGTCCTTGCTCTAGGTGACCGCCGCCAGCTCGTACACCGGTGCCAACATCGTCCTGGCACTGTTGTCCGAAGGCTACAAAGTACGAGCAGCAGTCCGTACAGAGCCGAAAGCAGACGCTCTCAAACAACAATTGCAACGTGCTGCAGGCGATCGCATCAGCGCATTGAGCTTCACCCTCGTAGGGGACGGTGCTCTGCATGGGGCCTACGATGAGGCTTGTCGCGGGGTCAGCGGTATTATCCATGGTGCGTGTCCCCTACTCTCAATCGGCAGTCTCGTCCGGCTTACACGCCCCCCACAGTGGCGGCGCCGCTCCCCTTTCCATGTGAGAACATCGGCGAGAAGATCCTGCAAAAGGGGGTCGACATGGTTCTATCTGTGCTTGCTTCCTCCACCAAGGCTCGCACCGTCAAGCGCGTGGTGCTTACTGGGAGTGCCGACAGTCTCTTCGACTGGGGCAAAGGTCTTTTCCATGATCATACCTACAACGGCAGCGAGTGGACACCTTCCACGTGGGAAGAAGCAGAGAAAGGCCAGACCTTCTTGGACATTCTCCCTGCTGCCAAAAAGTACAGCGAAAAGGCGGCATGGGAGTATGTACAGAACAACAAGGAGGCCATTGCCTATGATCTCATCTCCATTCTTCCAACGGTGACCTTGGGCCCCTATGCCGGAGACATCCACAGCATCAAGGAGATTGGAGGCTCCGCCTTCTTTGTAGTCTACAAAGCCCAAAAGAGCCAGACGGATGACGAGATGGGACCGACCATCATCCCCCACGCAGTTGACGTGCGAGACGTTGCACTTGCCCACGTACGAGCGCTCGAAAGGGGACAAGGTGGCAAAAGGTACATTATCAGTGCTGAATGCTTCGACAATGATCAGGTGAGCGTACGGTACAGGGCTAGAGTAGATGAATGGACTTCAAATTCACCGACGCACTCGCGCAGATTCTCCACACCCTCGCCGACAAGGGTGTCTTGAAGCGAAAGGTCGAAGCAGAAAAGGTCCATGCAAGCTCAAAGGGCTATTTCCAACTCGACAGTAGCGATGGTGTACGAGACCTTCACCTCACGTACCGGAAGTTGGACGAGACCCTGATGGATACGGTCCGGCAATTTGAGCAGCTCAAAGACAAGTGAAACTTGTGTGCTAGTCCTCGAACCAAAATTCGTTAGCTGCTCCACTTTTCTTTGCTAATTGAATGATCTTTGTGCCCTTCTTACTCGTGCCCTGCAAGGACACATTACCTCCGACTGAATTTACCCCTCTCCCCCCCAGTGGCGCTGGACCAACGGCAACACCCTTTTATAGCAGTACAACACCATTTCTCCAACCCATAGTGTGCTCATCCTGTCCAGCTCCGACAACACCAAAAATGTCTGTGTACACCATCTTTGGCGCCACTGGACTCCAGGGCAAGTCAGTCGCCCTCACTCTCGCCGAACATCTGGGTCCAAAAGCTCACATTCGCGCCATCACCCGTGATCCCACCTCGACGCGGAGTCAGCAACTCAAAGACACAGTCACGTCTTTGGGCGCTCAACTGACGCTGGTCAAGCACGATCTGAGCCAACAAACGACCGCCGCGCTCGAGAACGCGCTCCAGGGGACCGAGTACCTCTTTCTGAACAGTGACTCGTTTGCTCTGCGCGAAGAGGAAACGAGAATCATGCAAGAGGTCGTTGATGCCGCCGTTGCGCTTCCCAATCTTCGTCTTCTCCTCTGGTCCACGCTGCCCGATGCCAGCAAGATCTCGGGCGGCAAGTACACCGGTGTCAAACATTTTCAACAAAAGGCTCGTGTCGACGAGCATCTGCACCGCGTTGGTCAGAAGATCGCCTGGGTCGGCTTGCAGCTCGGCTGGTTTGCCGAAAATGTAGGAGACTACCATCTTCTGACGGAAGATGCCGACGGAACAGTCGCCTTCAAGTACGCAATTGCCACAGCGGAGACGGCCGTTCCCTGGACCTGGATCACAAAGGAGCTAGGGGTTGCCGCGCTAAAGCTCTTTGAAAAGAGTGCTACGGTAGAGGGCCTGCCAGAAGATGTGCTCCGCAAGAGCCTGCCCGTTTGCGGCTGGCGAGCCACGTTTGGCGAAGTGGTGGCGGAATTCGAGCGACAGACAGGCCGCAAGTACCGCTACGAGACTCTCGGTGGCTGGGGCAACCCGGAGTTGGATGACATGAACCGATTCTTCCGTGACTTTGGCCTCTACGAAGATTGGACCGTACCTGCAGAGCCACTTCGGAAGATTGGCGTGCCCAGCCCGACCCTGTCGGAATTTGTGAGCGACTATCTCGTCGGCCACAAAGTGTAGAAGGAAACATGCAGTCATTCATAAATTCCGACAAGATCTACCGGGAAAGAATTAGATCTACCGAGAAAGAATAAGTTTGCCCTTAGGAAACCATACAGTACAGTACAGTACAAGTACTGTACAGTACATATAGCAATTTGCATGATTCGTGCCGTGCCGAGCCAATTGGAAGGTTGAAAAGCAAGCCCAAATCGGAAATTGCACCGCCAAGTGCCAGGTACGGAATGAGATGCTTAATCTTGCAAACGATGCCGTACCTTTCTCGAAAGGTTGCAAAGCTTCTTGTGAGTGAGTATTAGGGCATTTCCGGTAGATCCTGGGTTGTGAAATCTTGTCTGAGGCCAGGGCGAACAAATTTATTTTTTTAAATTGGCATGGGTGCCTGAGGCACAGCCGAGCCAAAAAACCGGATCGGACCTGATTTGGCGTCGGACCTTTTTAATGAATTGCGCAACGTTGGTACGCACTCCTCCGTCCGTTGAGAAATTGACGGCTCGCAGGAATGGACCTGAGGAGAATTTTTAGATTGGATCTCGGCCTCAATAAGAGGGACACGTACAGTACTGAGGCACAAGGTGTCATGCCGGCTTAATATTCAGGCTAAAGACCTGGGGTCCTCCATTTACGGTTCAAGATTTACATTCTCGTCGATTACTTCCCATGAATTGTGAATTTCCCACAGATTCCGCGTATCCCGCGGAGACGCCCGGGCGCAGCACTGTATGCCGGACCGCGCAGTGCCACGTTTGGGTTGGACATGCAGCGCCATTGTCATTACCGATCAGGCACGTTGCGATAGGCAGCGTACGAAACGAGCACCTATCAACAACGACGCTACACCGACATTGCTGCGAGCTGCGAATGCAAGGCCGGTTCCTAACCCGTATCGTCTCCCGAAGATCGGACGGGTGCCGGGGCGTACAATTTCTTGTTGTTGAAACCCAATCTAAGTTTGTCTTTCAACTGTCCCATCGCTCTCATTCGACGCCATCTCTTGCTTTTGGCCGCTTCACATCGCAATGTCATCATTTGAACTCCATTGCACCGGCTCCTTCATGCGTCCAATCTTGTTCCTCGATTCTCTTTTCTCTCACCTATAACCCCCTCTCGCTCGCAGGCGAATGATGACCGCTTCCCGTCCCGATTCGACCACCAGTAAATCTAGCACCCCCTCATGGTATGCTTTCCCCAATGTCTTTCGCAACCTCAGATCCCGGCCTGGGCGAGCTGTGGCAGCCCAGGGGCGACACGTCATTCGAAGACCTCGCTGCACGACAGGAACCTGGTGAGTGGTGCGCTGCGGGCCGCCCCGTGTCTCTGTGCTCAGACCGGCTTTTCACCGCGAGCAGAAGCGAGCCAGCACCTTATCGTCGCCAGCGACGTGCAAGGCAGCCCAACGCTAGAAAGTGGCAGCCGTACTCATCGCGGGACTCGCAAGCGAAGAAAGGAGGGTCATCGTCGAAAGGCAGGCAGCTGGTCGGCAGACGAAGACCAGCGACTGCGAGAATTCATGAGCAAAAAGGACAAACCGGGCAAGAACGTCTGGGCGGCCGCATCCAAGGCGGTTCGAACTCGGAAACCTGACCAGTGCAGCAAACGGTGGAAGGACGCGTTGGACCCCCAGCTCGTGCACACGCCCTGGACCGAGTCGGAAGATGCAAAGCTTCAAGAGGCCTACAGTGACTACGGCTCCCTGTGGACCGAGATCAAGGCAAACTGCTTCCCCACTCGTTCTGGACTCGAGCTGAAGAACAGGTGTGTGGAGGCTCTCTCTCTAATTCAAAGCGGCATTTTGACAAGGGTGACGCATTGCACTTCATTCTATGCGCACCAGGTGGGACCACATCTCTCGCCTGATGAAGCGAAAAGAGGGATCTTCGCACCGTAGTGCAAGGCCACGGGCGAGGATCAACACCCTCGACGACGCCACACCCACCGGGCCCCAAGGGAAACCGCTTCTCGATCCCAGGATGGCGAGTCAGCGAAGAATGTCAGAGCCAGTGGGTGGTGCAGAGCATAGCCGAGCGTCGGTATCCATATCTCCCACAATTGCCCCAGCCGAGACTGTTTTGGCTCCTTCGGTTCTTGAAATCCGAGCGAACGACGAGGACGAGGACGCCGATGAGGACGATGACGTTGACAATGACGACGACGATGATATGGGCAAGCACCCAGCGCCATCTGTTTCACGGGGCTTTGCGCTTTCGTCGATGCTTGTGCAAAGCGACTTTGCACCCTATCTACCCATCGACGACGACTGTTCCATGGTCGGGATAGAGTCACCGCCTGGCCATCGTCTGAGCAGTGGAGGCTACCCGCCCTCCAGCCTCGCCGCTGCCGAACTGTCATTAACAAAAAGTAGGACGGAGTCCTCGTCATCCTCCATGCAAGACGTCCTCTGCAGCCACTGGGATGGCCGTGAATATGAGCTGGACGGGAGCGGCCCGACCCCAGCGCTGGCAGGTAATTTGACCAATGCTTCCATGTCGGTGGATGGGGAGACGTCGAACGATTCGGTAGCCAATTTCCCCACGACGCCGCCGGTGGCAAACGAAAGCAGCTTGGGCGTTGCGATGCTCGACGACGAACTGTGGCAGACCATTTTCAACAACTGTCCGTTTCCTGAGCCATCTGATGCGACCATCACTGCCACCAGCACGAGTGGCGACAGTCGCTCGTCGACAAGGAAGGAGGACACGCTTAGCCACGGGCAGCCCGATGCGCCGCCAGAAGCTCACAGCCTGAATGCTTCGGATACAACAGCCACCAGCCGATTACCGGCAAGCTCGGAGCAGCAAGCACCGTCACCACATGGCTGCGACGGCGACGGCAGCAGAGGGACGAGCAAGCGATCGGGGATGCAGTGGGAAACGAACATGGCAGATGGGGGCGATGATCTGTGGGCGTCTCTGCCTGCCGCCCGCGAAGCACTACTGTCAGCCTCAGCAACACCAACGAGGAGGCTGAGCGAACAGACGAAGGAGGGCGCAGCAGGTGGGGACAACGACCAGGTGATTGTCATCGTCTGCAATCGATCGTCTGCAGCAGAAATCCTCTCCAACCTCCGACGACCCTCTCCGGATCGATGTTGAGTCCGGTCGTGAAGCTGGAGATAGGCGCTGGACAAGTTTCAGCAAGCGCTGGAATGGGGGGGTCGCACTTCTTTTTCGATTGTTTCGCCTGTTGGGCTGAAGTTGGTTCCGGATGACCTTGCCCCGCCGCTTCTTTGTGATAGAAAGTCAATCTTCTTCTTATAGATTTATAGAATATCTCGAAATTCTGATTCAGCCATGTTGAAGATGCTGAGGAAGTTGCCATGCGAAGAGACATCCGATTGAATGTTATTCGTCGCATCTGTATTGAGGCCGAGCGCAGCGCTGTTGTTGTTGTCGCGGTGAGATTGCGACTGAGCTTGTTGCCCTGGAGGGACGGCGAGGTAGGAATTGGCTAGATGCGAGCTTGGCAGCGACTGCGGTGGAGACGCCTCTGCTGCTTGCCGGACCTGCTCGGGCGAGGTAAGCGAGTAGGACTGCGGTGACTGCGTTGGCGACACGACAACGTTGGGCGGCGGATGGGCAGGATTGGGATGCAGAGACTGGACAATGTAGCTATCCTTGCGCGTTGTTTTCGCACCTGTCTGGAGTCGCTGTCTCAGTGACGGTTGTGCGTTGCACGACTGGGCGAGGACCTCGATGCAAGCACCGGCGGCGGCATTGTCGTTGGATGCCAAGATCTCTAGGATATCAGTGATCTGAGAAATCGTCGAGGCAAACCAGTCGAGATCCTCGCTCGAAAAGGTCACCGCGGCCTGGTCCATGGAAAAGACCAAGACAAAGGTGGTGGCGGCGGCCGAAATGTGCTGTGTGGTCCATCCGGTGGGAAAGGTGATCCAGGGGCTGGCAGAGAGCGAGACGACGCTGTGCATCAATTCGACAATGTTCCAGGCGTAGCGCAACGAGGCATAGCGCAGGCTCCCAGCTGCCCCAGGGTCGGGAAGAAAGACGCGGGTGACGAGGCAGCGGACGTACCAGATGCAGGACCAAGTAGTGAGGGAAAGACCCAGCCGCCGGAGGCATTCGGTCGATTGTAGCGTGGACGACGTTGTCGTCTCCAATCGCGCTCTGCCGTAGTCGAGCTCGGGCGGCAGTCCTTGCTCAAAGGTGTCAAAGGCAGCTTCAAGGGCCATGGCGGTGGCACGGCGCTGTGTCCAGTCTAGGCTGGGCAGCCTGCGCAGAAAAAGATGAGCCTCGAGGATGAGGTCGGACATGCTGTTGCGGGCCTCGAGAAACATGTTCGTCGTCATCGTCGTTGTGGGAGGGTCTCGGCGAGAAGCCTCAAAAAGACTGTCCGAGGCAGGCATCTGGCCCGCCCCAAGGAGGCGTCCGGAGGTCCAGTCGTAGTTGCCCCACGGATAAAGATCCGGTTTCTTCACATCCAGGACAATGTCTAGATCGGCTCTCTGCCGGCGAAAAATGGCCTGCCAACGATCCAACGCGATGAGGTCCCATGCAACTCGCCTTCTCATCTCTCGTTCGAGCTCGGAAAGGTCCTTGTCCCAGCTGTGCTCGTCGAAGAGATCGATGACCTTGCCGAGGCGAGCGGCGTAGGAGATGAGGAACCAGGCGGAAGCAGGATTACCAGCCATGTTGGCGTAATGGCAGCACAGATCGAGTCCCTGTAGACTTTCAAAGATGGTCTGAGGCGTGTGACGCTCGTTGCTGTCGCAAGCTCCCTGTTGCTGTAGGTTGTCGAGGGCCGCCGAAAAAACTTCTTCGTGGCCTTTGCCTGAAGCAGTTTTGACGCGATGCGCCGCGTGCGCTTTGGGGGCGAGCAGCATCGCGACAGCGGAAACGGCAAGGAGCAAGGCGCCCGCGGATCTGGGCACGGAAGCGCCTTCCTGAAGGCGTTGCCATACATCGTCGAGATGAAGCGGGTGAACGCAGGCAAAGATACCGTCGAGCTCGGAAGAGAAGCAGTGAAAGAGCTTCTCGCAACCAAGAGGATCAGGAAGCAAGAATTGCAATTCTCCCTGCCATGTGACCAGTTCAGGGAGCAATAGTGGCCCTGCGGCTCCCAGCTGCGCAAACGAAGTCGAGGTTGACCTGTTCCTACTGTGGAGATTGCCGCTGGTCCGATTCGGTGTTGACGAAAAGTCCGCTTCGGAAGTCGAGAGGTGCGTAGAGTTAGTGGTGGAAGGCGGAAAGAGAGGAACGGAGCGAGCATGCTCGGGTGCCATAAAACCGGCATTCGGGTCATGGTTGCTGCTGACCGGCAGCGGGATTGGCGCCATCGCCACGTCGCTGTAACACAGATGTTCCGTCGATCTCATGACGCATGATGCGCAGGGCGCCGTACGATCGCACTTGGTCTTTCTCGATCGGCATGGTGCACAGCTCTTTTGGTGGCGATATCGATGTCCGGTGGTCAGATTCATGGGGAGCGGCCTTTGGTGGGCGCTTGAAGTGGTCCCACCACCGGCATGGAAGGCCGATTGCTCGCGGTTGGAACCCGTTGGACGTGGCATCATGCGAAGATATAACGATACGTCGACTGGAAGTGGAGCCTCGATCTGGAATAGAACACGTGACTCGATAATTCAGTTACCCGCACCCGCTGGGTGACACTCCGCAAACGTTACTGATTGAAAAAAAAAAAAATCCCCGCCCACGCTTTTACTTCGAAGAGCTTATTCTGCCCCCCTCGTCGTAATAATCTTGAGCAAGAGGCCGGAGGAGGGGCTAAAAGGGAGATCGGGCCCTTGCTACACAAATCAGTACTGATAGACCGGCTAAAAATTCTGAGCCAATGTTTCGGAAACTGAACTTGCGAGATTGCCGTCGGAAATCTCTGTTGCTGGCTGAAATAAACTCTGGCGGTCACCAAATGCGGGGACAGACATGGAAGGACAAAGAGATGAGAAGTGAGCACTTGATGGATCGACAATGGAGGGTCCGGCGACGAAAAAGTCTCCTTCCCGAAGGATTGAGGCGGAGCTGCAAGAATAGACGGCTGAGCGGGCCAGCTTTCTGCTGTTGTCGACGTCGGTTACCGACGAAACACACTTACGCGTTTGTGATCGGTCACCGGCGATTCGGAAATCTCACAAATTGCACGCGCACCAGCGCTCTCTTGTCTGAGGTGCTTGCTGAGCAAGCAAGGCTTTCCGTCGAGCACAGAACACTCACATCATAAGGCCCACGAAAACCTTCTCTCCGCATCTCGAGCTGCTGACCTTGCACAAGTCTTCGTGATGATCGAAGCAAAGGAAGACAGCGTAGTCTACGCGTACGATGGAGAAACAGTGAGAGTGGAGGCTTGGGGCCCCAACGCCGTGAGGATCAGGGCCGTGCGGCAGCCTGACCTTCCAGACCTGACTTGGGCATTGAGCGAGACGCCGAAGCAAGCATCAGCTACGGTTTCGCGGACGAGCGATGGGACGGCCATCCTCACCAATGGCAACATCAACGTCAACATTTCGTCGAGGGGCAAGATCGTAATCGCCAACCAGCACGGCAAGATCCTGTTGGAGGAGTACATGCGTAATCGCGATGATCCTGTCGACCCAAAGTGCAGCGCGTTGCTCATCGACGCGCGCGAGTTCAAGCCGCTCATGGGCGGCGACTACGAGATCACCGCCCGCTTCGAGTCGCAAGACCGAACAGAAAAAATCTACGGAATGGGACAGTACCAGCAGCCGCTGCTCAATCTCAAAGGTGCGGAGCTCGAATTGGCCCAGCGCAACTCACAAGCTAGCGTGCCATTCGCCGTCTCGAGCCGGGGCTACGGCTTCCTATGGAATAACCCGGCTGTTGGCCGAGCCTTCTTCGGCACAAATGTGATGTCTTTCGAGGCAAGGAGTAGCAAGGTGCTCGACTATTGGGTCGTAGCAGGCGACGAGCCCAAAAAGATCGTAGAGGCTTATGCCGAAGTCACAGGCAAGGTGCCGATGATGCCTGAATATGGTCTCAGCTTTTGGCAGTGCAAGCTCCGCTACCAGACTCAAGAGGAGCTGCTTGGCGTAGCGAGGGAGTATAGGAAACGCAACTTGCCGATCGATCTAATCGTCATCGACTTTTTCCACTGGCCTCTGCAAGGCGAATGGAAGTTCGACAAGACCTACTGGCCCGATCCTGGTACGTGATTGTCAAAAGGCTATCTACATCTAAGCTGACTCCATATCACTCATGCCTGAAGCGGCCATGATCAGAGAGCTCAAGGCGCTCAAGATCGAGTTGATGATCAGCATCTGGCCAACGGTCGACAAGCGTTCCGAGAACTTCAACCACATGCTGGAACACGGGCACCTAGTGCGCACCGAGCGGGGCGCCAGGCTCCAATTTGACTTTGAGGGCGAGTGTACGTACGTGGACTTCACGAGCCAGGCCGCGCGGGACTACGTCTGGTCAATTGCCAAGGCAAATTACTACGACCTAGGCATCAAAACCTTCTGGCTTGACGAAGCCGAGCCGGAGTATATCACTTACGCCTTTGACAACTATCGCTATGCCCTCGGCCCGGTCTTGCAGGTCGGCAACTTCTATCCAGTCACTTATGCTCAAGCCTTCTTCGAGGGTCAAACAGCGCAAGGCCAAGAAAACATCGTCAATCTGCTCCGTTGCGCTTGGGCCGGCAGTCAGAAATTCGGCGCGCTTGTGTGGAGTGGCGATATCGGCTCGTCCTGGAGCACATTTCGCAATCAGCTTTGCGCCGGGTTGAACATGGGCCTGGCCGGCTTGCCCTGGTGGACCACAGACATCGGCGGCTTCCATGGCGGCGACCCCAACGATCCAAAATTCCAAGAGCTCTTGATCAGGTGGTTTGCCTGGGGCGCATTCTGTCCGGTGATGCGGCTTCACGGAGATCGTGAGCCCAGACAGCCACAGCAGGGCACCACTGGCGGCGCAGGCTGCTGCAGCGGGGCGGACAACGAGGTCTGGAGCTTTGGGGAGCAGGCTTATGCGATCTGCGAGAAGTACATGCACATCAGAGAGGAGCTCAGGGAGTACACCAGGTCTTTAATGCGTGAGGCCCATGAGCGAGGCGCACCAGTCATGCGGACGTTGTTCTACGTCTTTCCAGACGACCAGGCTGCCTGGGAGGTCGAGGATGAGTACATGTATGGCGACAAGTATCTGGTTGCTCCCATACTCAACCCCGGCCAAAGGAGCAGAAAGGTGTATTTGCCGGCCGGCTGCGATTGGGTCAGATTCCAATCCGCGGGTGAGAAGTTGAAAGGCGGTCGTCACATCGAAGCCGATGCCCCCTTGGACGATATGCCTGTCTATGTTCGCGTGTAGGCTACGTCCTCTAAGGACACCGTACTCACACAATTACTACAATATGATTTCAATCAATCTTGAAAACAGCGAAACGTCATAGAGGCGTTCGATTAGAATCCATAGCATCTCTGGAGACATGTGAATTTGGATCGATCATTAGGTCTCGTGACTTGAGGTCATGTCAGTCACAAAGGAGTGTGGAAACGACAGACCAAAGGCTGGGCCTCGCTTCCATTCAAGTATGTACAGTACCTTGGTAGGAGCTTCATCGGCAAAAGAAGTGGCGCGTCGGCTCGTCGCTCGCATGCATTTCGTCGGTCACCGACGCTCGGTCACCGACGCGTTTCGAAAGCTCATTGCGAGTCTAGACCTCCTCAGTCGAGAATTTGTTCCCTGTGCTTGTCACTGCGCCACGCTATAGGCCGTGCTTGCCCCACATCGGCTTTCTCTAGCAGCGTGTCAGTCGTCGTGTCGTCTTGCGGGGAGCATGACCCCGGAGATCTCGCGAGACTGCGGAGATATCAATACTCTGCCAAGGCGATAGTGACCAGGCGAGAAGTGTAAGATATATAAGAGTCATTCATCGACACAATGTCGACCTGATGTTCTCTGCAACTCTCACTTGACGTTGGGAATAGGTCAGCCAGACACTATGGATGAATCGAAGCACATCGCGAAGGTGGACCACGACCTTGTGGCGACTCAAATGACCGACTACGACGCGAAGATTGATGGGGCCGAACAGGCCGATCGCCAAGAACGCGAGCAATCAATCTGGTCGGCACTGAAACAGCACAGGAAGGCTGTTGCCTGGTCCGCCGTAGGTGTAAGCGGTGCATAGAGGCTATGAATGAGGCTGAGACGATCTCAAAGTTTTTGTCAGCCTCTTTGATCCTCGAAGGCTATGACCTCGTGATCATCAATTCGTTCTATGGACAAAACCAGTTCATAGAAAAGTATGGCAGCATCGGCAAAAGTGGTCAAATGGAAATCTCAGCGCCTTGACAGAACGGTTTGTCGAACTCGGCTCTTTGCGGACAGATCATCGGTCTGGCCATCAACGGTTGGGCCTCTCAGCGTTTCGGCTACCGACGCACAATGTTGGCTGCCATGGCCTTTATGGCTGCCGCCATCTTTCCCGTCTTCTTTGCACCGGTATGTCGTCCAACAATAGAAAGCCCTGAGACCGTGCTGAACTCTTTTAAAGTCCCTCCCGGTCTTGGCTTTTGGCGAGGTGATGTGCGGGATCCCTTGGGGAATCTTTCAGACCTTGTCCACGGCCTATGCGGCCGACATCTGTCCGATCTCCTTGCGCCCACTACTTACTTCCTACGTCAATATGTGCTGGGTGAGTGACAGATCGCTCCTTAATTAAAGAAGCGTCTGGACTGACTCGTGCATGCATCTACAGGGCTTTGGTATTCTTCTCTCCTCTGGAGTGGCAAGGGGCGCCATCGATCTGGACGGCTCTCTTGGTGAGCTGGAATACTAGTTTCAGGCCAGAGCTGTGTGCTGAAGACAAAAACCAGCCTACAAACTTCCCTTCGCCCTGCAGTGGGTCTGGCCGCCCATTCTGTTCGCAGGCGCCTATTTCTGCCCTGAATCACCCTACTGGCTCGTACGAAATGGCAAACAGGAAGAGGCCTTTTGCTCGCTGCAGAGGCTCTCTGGCAGCGGCGACACCACGCAAGAGGAGCTGCGCGATCGCTTGGCGCTGATTGAGCATACCGACGCCATTGAGCAGGCTCAAGTTGCCGGAACGACCTACCTCGACTGTTTCCGGGGTGTCAATCGACGAAGGACGGAGATCGTGAGTCACACTGCCGACGATTCGAAGAGATCAAATCATTGACTTTCGTTTCTTCAGGCCTGCGCTGTCTGGGCGACCCAATGGTGGTGCGGTGAGTGACCCTGAACCGACTGACAAGGAAGCTTGCAACATAAGCTTACTTCAGCAATCTCGACATCTCACTACACAGGCAACCCCTTGATCGGGTTTGCAGTGACTTTCCTCCGCCAATCGGGCCTGAGCGAGAAGGCTGCGTTTGACTTCAACCTTGGTAAGTATCGCGGCATTTCTCAGTTTTCATGGCGACTCACACGTCATTTGTTCATCCAGGTATGAACAGCATGTACTTTGTCGGCACTATCATCAGCTGGGGCTTGATGAGCCGCTTCGGCCGTCGTTCGCTCTACATTGCCGGCCTCGTGATCATGATGGTGATCTGCGTGGCCATTGCCGTTGCTGGCTTCACAGACACCCCATTGGTGGTCGGCATCCTCATGATCATACTCAATCTCGGCTACAACGTGAGCATCGGTCCGGTATGCTACTGCATCGTTGCCGAAATCGGCTCTGCTCGTCTTCGCCCAATGACCGTCGTGCTCGCACGGACGACGTACAACCTCACCGGATTGGTCACCAACACGATCACTCCGAGGATGATTCAGCCCTCCGAATGGGGATGGGGCGCTCGCTGCGGCTTGTTCTGGTTTGGAACCGCAGGTCTGTGTCTGATCTACTGCTTCTTCCGACTGCCCGAGACCAAGGGAAGAAGCTTTGCCGAGATTGATCTTCTCTTCGAGAACAAAATCGGAGCCCGTCACTTTTCCAAAACAAACGTCGACCAATTCGACAACCACACTTCCTTGGGCGGCGAAGGCGATCGTCAGGACAGCAGCACCGAGAAAGCCTGATCACTTCTCCCAGGGCGTCCTGGATGCTCGTCGACGGAAGGAAGTGAATGTTACGTCTTGGCCCAAATTCCTTTTTGATAGCTGCCCTTGCACACGCTTGTCCTGATCTTGTTTTTCGCCTCATGTATCAGATACTCCTTCGTCTCGCTTGATCGTGCCAGAAAAGATGAATAGTTTTGCTTATGAGACCACAATGCGCACAGTCTGTAAATATGTCGAATTGTGAAGCGTAGAGCATGTGAGTCAACCTTAGTGTGGCCCCAAAGACAAATATTGTTGGGTTTAGCAGGATTCTTTAAGAGGACGCCCGTGCTGCGTGCTGAAGATTACGATCGGCAAGGCGCCTCGCTGATCCCTTTGTACCGGCAAAGACATTTGTCACGCTCTGATCGCGGTCTTGGTTGGCGAACAGGTCGTAGCCAGCGCTTCCTGCTATTGAGGATAGCGTCATGGCATGCTGAGGTAATGAAAACACGTGCAAAACAGCTTTGGCGGAATCAATGGCATAATTAAGCTCAGCCGCGTGGGAATACGGTTTGCGGGGAACGAGACTCCCGCGGGTCAGCCATCGATCTGTCAGTCAGTGTCACTCTTGCGCTCGGTTCAAGTTGGGCAAGCGGGCGATTTGTGACTGACACGCGCCTCAATCGACTTGAGAAGCATGCCACCGGCCAAGGCAGACCTTGCGACATTTGCAGACCAGTCGAATGCGGCAGCATTGGGAAACAAGCAGGCCTGTTTATCTTGTCGCAAGGTGAAGATAAGATGCCTTCAGCGCGACGCGGGTCAGGCCTGCAGCCGGTGCGCTCGGCTCGCTCTACGATGCGAGGTGCAGCCCCATCGAAGAGGCCCGAATAAGCGATTCCAAGCAAGGAACGCTGATGCTAACAATCGATTGGAGCGAACGAATAATTCTAGCACCTTCAGCCGCGAGGCTCTGAATGGGTCGCCGGTTCTCGACAGCCCGTCACTTCGTCACTCATCCAAAGACGGGCACTCAGCCGCCTTTGGCTCCCCATCCCTCCCCGACTCGCGTCTTGCCTCACACCCTTTCCCCCGCTTCTCAACAAGATCCCTACTGGACAACGACGACACCGAGCTGCGCAAGACCACGTTAGCCTCCAACCTCATCGAGGAGGACGATCTATGCGAACCAAACGTGGCGTCCGTCCATTCTTACGCGGCCATGGAGCCGGTCGATGCATTGAGTGATTCTGATCGACCGGATTGGAGTCCTTCGAGCTTGTCCATCTGGTGCGAAGTGTTCACCGAGCAGGAGGCGCGGCTCCTTCATGGCTTGTAAGTTAGCCTGTGCTGAAACAAACGTACCTGACGCTGATGAAAAGAATGACAGCTACTTCGAACGTCTTAACGGCTGCATAGCCTTGTTGACACCGGCGCTGAACGTATTCGATGACCTCTGCGCAGACAGCCAGGCTCATTTGCTCCTTTCCGCCATCCTTACCGTCTCTTCGCGCTTCGTGATGGTGCACAAGTACGACAAGGCGCTGAGTTGTTTGGATCGTTCGCTGAACAATATTACAGCCACAACGGGCTTACCGTCGAGCATGCAGACCTGCCAGGCGCTCAGCATAGCCGCCATGTGGCGCCATCCGTCGAACTCCACTGGGTGAGCCTGGCGGCTTGTGCATTTCTTATTGGCAGGAAACTGAACACTAGAGCCACAGCTGGCGCAAGATTCATACGAGCATCTCCATCGCTCTGGAACTAGGCCTGGACAGGCTGGCCAAACGGCCGCTCTCGACCGACTTGAGCCGTGAAGAGGCTATGCGCATCGCCCAGCTCCAAAGGACATTTTTCCAGCTCGGATGCACGGAGGAGCACTTCTGCAACCAGCGAAGAATACCTGCATTGCTCGATGTGACTAGCTTCCTCGATCCGCGCGTCTGGATCGAGAGCCTCAATCACGTCTGTGAGGACGTTGACGTGAGGATCGCCGCTGCCATCGATCAGATTTCCATCTTTCGGAAGCTGCAGGCCGATCTGGCGAAACTGAGGGCCGAGTCGTCGAGAGCAAAGAGGATCAATTCCAGGTCACATGGCCTTCAAGAGCTGAGGCTGCTCAAAAACGCCATCTTCGACCACGACGGCACGGCAGCCTACTGGCTCCAAGAGGTCGAGACAAGCTCATCGCAGACGGAAGCAAGCGAACCAGCGCCAGGGTCGTTGCGTGTGGGATTTGCCAATCGGCCTTGCGGCGACTTTAACCGACTCAACCACGGCCTCAACTACTGGCAAGCTGTTTATGCGGTCTACTGTCGCAAAGAGATGATGGCAGACAAAATGCTGCAGGATGAGCGATCGGAAGCCTTTGAAAGGGCCACTTGGCATGCTCTGGCCCTGATGGAGCTCTTCGACGGCCCTTTTGGCGAGGCCGAGTACTACAGATATGTCCACGATTCGGTCATCTGCTCAACGGCCGCGGCTTCCATCTGGGTCGTGGACAATTGGCCCGCTATGAACGTGGCACAGGCCGAACGAGCCCATGCAGCTCTCCGACGCGCAGCACGGGTCACTTCGTCGAGCGCAGACCGATGGCTGGAACAGTCGGCGTATTTACACAAGCTGCTGCAGTTTTGCTGCTCGAAACTGCCCTCATCGATTTCTATGGTGCCGAGCAGCAGCAGGACTCAGGAGAACAACCAGCATGGTCTCGCACAAAGGCGCGAATCGACCGAAGGAGTTTCTGCTGTGGCAGCCGACTGGATCATGACACCAGCATTGCCGACCGGTGATCTTCTCGACAGCTCCCCTGGCCTCTCTGACGACCTGCTCTGGATCTTGTCGATGTCGTTAGGCGGCGGGACAGACGACCACTCAAGCCTCCAAGACCAGACCAATCAGCGATGCCATCCTAATCACCTGTCCTTTGCCATGCCTACCTCCGAAGGAGGAGGCAACATAGCTGCTTTCTTGCGCAACATGGTTGCGGACAATGTATCTGCGGTCGGTGAGCTAGGATAAATCATGATTCTAGTCGACAAGCGCGTGGCGCAGGGCACATTTCTGTGTCTGCGCAATATACACACACACACAATACTCCGATACCGGCTAAGATGACACATCATTGTTTTCTTGGTGATGAAACCGGACCAGCCTGGCAACAGCCGAGGCATGCGAGGCAGGCAAGTTCGGCCGAGTCTGATGCGGAGCGACCGCGTGTCGTGCGTTCTCCAGAATTGTGGCATAAGGCGCAATCAGCCTTAGATGCCAAGCAGTCGACCAAACGAGTATCAATTTCGCTCTCGAGCCCACCTTGTTCCCGCCCTGTCATCAAAGCGGCCACCACCTCATCGAGGCGGGCGACAGAAAGCAGACAGAAAGCACGGCACATGCAGCAGCAGCCTCCCACGTATCGTCACTATCCTCTTGCAAGGCTTCCGGTGGTACTACGCCTCAAAGTCAGCGGGGCCGGTTACCGTCATCCAGCTCGTTTCCACGGAGGAAGACCTGGAGCCAATACAGGCAGACGTGGACAAGAAGCTTGCAGCCAGCATCGCAGCGGCGTAGAACAGAAGAGCAGACAAGGTGCGCGCTGAGCAATGGTCCCTAGGATCAGTATTTGAATTTCTGCCTGACCGAGACTGAGACCAGAGGCTATCGAAGGTGGTTCAAGCGCTTCCTCCGACAAACAACCAAGACAGCTCCTTCACGAAGCGTATCAATCCGCTGATATCGTGCCACGTGCGGCAAGATTCACAGAGTAATCTCGGAGCGGCGCCCTTCAGACTTGATCCACCACTGATGCAGAGTGGCACTGTTTAACGTTGGCCATTTTGAGATCCGCCCTTCGAATTCCGAATAATTCAGCCGCCGGACTTTCTTTTAGATTCGACTGTCGCGTAACCAAAACCCAACTTATCCGAGAAGCGCTTTCCGATCCCCTTGGAAAGGAAAGCAAGCGAGGATGTCAGCCGTTGTGCCTGAGGCGTCAGGCATTTGGGGTTGGCGCGGAGGAAGCAGATTGAGAAGTGACGCTCGACTTTGCCGACGAGCGTGAGGAGCAGTGGCGATTGCGGCCTGTCGGCGATTCGCCGCGCCGTCGTTTCGACATCACGTGTAAGCATATGGGAGCGGTGTGGCTCGTCTGCGACACGCTCACTTCGGCCTCTAGTAGACCGATGGTTGTGCGAGATGTCCTACATAAGGCTGATTCATCATGCACACTTCGAAAGCCAATCATCGTGAGACCGATATGCTCCTTTCCCCGCCCACTTTCCTCCTTCGCATCCTCATGTGCGCCGCTCTCTACCGGACCTTTACACGCATCGACGCGGCGGCGTATCCGATGCAAATGCAAGCACAAGTCACACCGCAGCCAGAACAACTTCGGCCTCTGCTGTTCAAGCAGAGCGAGTATGCGCTCCAACGAGCTACAATCATGGCGTGGCCCACAAAACATTCGTTGCGCGGGGATGACATTGCCCAGACTCGCACCGAGATTGCTGCCATCGCAAGGGCAATAGCCCTGCATCAGCATGTTCTTATGTTCGTCCACGACGACAAGCACAACATAGCGAGTGCCTCCAAGATGCTGTCAAGCACAGCAAACATTGCTCTGATGCCTGTGAAGAACGTAGACAGCCTATGGGCCCGCGACACGGCGCCCTCATTCGTCGTGCGAGGTCGCGAAGCTCACGAGCTGGCCGGTGTTCAGCTCAACTTCAACGAGTGGGGACATAAGACACACACGACAAGAGACGCCCGATTTGCAAAGGCGGTCAACACGGAACTGAAGATCAGACCCATCAGTACGTGGCTACACATGGAGGGCGGAGCGCTCGAGGTCGACGGTCAGGGCACATTCATGGGCACGCTCAGCTCTATTGTCAACCCGAATCGCAACAAGGGAGCAAGCCAAGCGGACATCGAGGCGGAAATGTCGAGACTTTTTGGAATCAGACGGTTCATCTGGCTGCCCGGCACAGCTGGCATCGATATCACCGATGACCACGTCGATTCACTGGCGCGCTTTGGACCAAACAACACCATCATCGTCGCCGGTCGGAATTATTTCCTCAGCGAAAAGGAGCGTGCCGACTATGTAGAAGGTCGACGAATTCTTGACCAAGCTGTCAACTTCCATCAACAGCCGTATCGAATCGTTGAAGTGCCTGACGCCGACTTTGATGCATTCAGCCGTAAATTTGGCGAGGAAGACGATACAACCTTGTCGTACGTCAATTTTGCCCTGGTCAACGGGGCCGTGCTGGTGCCTTCATTTGACGATAATGAGGCCGATGGTAAGGCCGTTGCCATTTTCCGCAGCCTTTTCGTTGATCGCGAGATCGTGCAGATTCCGCTCCAGGCGCTAGCCCAAGAAGGCGGCGGCATACACTGTGCAACTCAAGAGCTTCCGTTTGTCTAGCGGTGGAGATATTGGAGGACTTCGTGCTAAGGTCATCCGACACATACTGTGACTTCTCCCCCCGCTCACAATGACAAAATTTTGTTCTCGACTCGTGTTCGAAAGTCCTACCCCGACAAAAGTTCCTGTCGTGCAAGAACGAAGGGAGGGTAGCATAGCATACATTGAGAGAAGACCATCCTTGATCGAAGTTGTCTACCCTTTGAAGCAGTCGCAAATACCCCCCTCCTCGATTGTTCTTTTCGACACACGTTGCTGGGTAATTACAGCATCGAAACCATCGTTCCTCCGAAAAAAGATGTCGCAGCTCGAAAGCTGGCAAGGAAAGGGCGGCCACATTGATTCGTTCGCCTTCACTTCCTGTTTCACGAGCTTGAACCATCGATTAAATGGACTGGTCCCATCTTCGTTCCAAAAGTCTGCTGAACTAGTCACCCATGCCTCCTCGTCATCTCCAAACGGCTTAGGATTGAGAGTGAATGCGCGCTCTCGAACGCCACCAGAAAGCACCTCCTGAGTCCCCATCGGTGGGCCGAGCACATCTTTCAAGTTATTAGACTTAATGATCCTGTCAGTATCGGATTCGATAAAGCAGCCAAACCAGATGTCCATCTTCGAGTCCGTGTCCAGACCGTTTTTTGAATCCTTTTCTGTGTTCTTTACCGTGTCTTTTTTCTTGTCCTTCTTCGTGTCTCTTTCCCTGCCGTTTTTCGTGTCGTTTTTCGTGTCCTTCTTTTTGTCCTTTCTTGTGCCCCGTTTTGTATCCTTTTTTGTGTCGTTTCTCGTGTCCTTCTTCGCGACCCTCTCAATTGATCTTGGATCATCCTGCGCTGAAGTGCTGGCAACCGGCTCCATAGATTTCAAACGCACGCCAAAGGTCCTCTTTTTCTTTGCAACACCACTGTCCCCCTCTTCGTCTCGCTTGATGGGGATGTGTATAAGACATTTTGTACGACGTCCCGAAGGGTTTTCTTGGGCTTCAACCACAGCTGACAAGGTCAGCCATGTTGTACCCTCGAATGTCGTGTGCAAGAGAACGGGTGGTGCCGAGACGACATGATTGGATGAAAGCGAAATATGAAGCGTGGCGATGGCCCTGTAATCCTTGTATCTCATCCGCGCCGTTTCGAAGAAGATGTGTTCTTCCTTGACCTCGTAGATCCTACCCTCCAGAAAGTCGCTACCCTTGATACTCAACGTGCCCGAACCCGCCTTGATCTGGAGGTTTTTCTCTAAATTTGCACCTGATCGGAGCGTATACATGCTGGGAACGTTGCTGACAGTGACCACCTTGAGTGCTGAAAGTAAGCCTTCGATTGCTGTGCAGCCATAAATTCTTGCCGAATTGCCTTGGCGCACATTCTCGGTCATCCATCCGACAAAGATAGGGAACGTAACAAGGGAAGACGCAGACAAGATAATGGATAGAAGGTAGCAGATAGAGTCGCACAGGCCGATGTATCTGTCCACTTTCACTAAGATCGGCTTCTTGAACAGACCGACCTTGTCTTGGCTCGTCTTCTCGTCGGAGATCGATGCAAAGGACGGGTGTCTGGCACCTTGAAAGGCCTGGTAGGCCCGTTGACAATAAAGGTATGCTACCCTTTGCGGCGTTCCAGTGGTCGACAATCTTTGGTGAAATACGCGTATGTAATGAAACTGGCAGGTGCACTGCTCACAAATTTCTTCTTCCCCAGCGAGAGGCGCCCTTGGTGGTAAATGGATCCAAAGATTGATCGTGCTGGAAAGATGAATTGTAACGACAAGTGCCGCTTGCACAGCTGCGTATACCCACACCTGCCAGGGGCACCTTGAGATCGTTGTACCGGTAAAGAGGTACGCGTCCAAAGACACAAAAGCCATGATCAGAAGGACGCTGAGCAGAGCAGAGATCGTCGCAGTTCGCCAGAGCTTCCGATTGAATTTGTGTGCCTCAGTGCAAATGATGAAAGCGCCTGCATTTTGACCCATCCAGAACGAGTTGGCATGAAAAGCACTTGCAATTGTGTCCTCGCGAGTGTCGATCGTGACGGTGCTCGCAACCTCTCCCGATCGCTCCACGTGTAGGACATTGTTTTCGATGCTGCAGAGGGCTTGCTGTCGATCAACGGTCTTCCCGTAGTGGATTTTCTTCGATTCGCTCCTCCATGCCGTCAGCGCCTCCCTCGCGCTTCTTGCGGGAACAAGGTCCTTATTCCACCCCATAGCTTCCAGAACTTCTTGTGCAAGAGTCATTTTGAACCCGAGTTGAGCAACGCCAAACGATCCGACAAAGCCAACAGGTCCGAGAACTGACGCAACGGGAGATGTCGCGACTAGGCTTGTGAGGTATTGCACGATCGGGCTTGTCAGCCATGCACCAATCGACCCGAGCAGGGCGATATAGACCGCATTGCTTGTTCCGCTCATGTTGCTTCAACAGACACCTAGTCTGTAGCGTGTGTCATCTTTGTGTGAAGGCCAAGACAGGGTGTAGGCGGAGACTCCATCATCCTTGCGAAGGGAAGTTCAGAAATTTCATAGGTCTAGATCTTTACAGAGTGTTCGTAAAATTAATGCCGGTCGGACTGATGGGGTGCACCAGTCTACTGTAAAAAAAGCAAGCTCCAAGAAGGCTTCGGGACGTTCGGAGCAAGAAATTTTATTTTGGTCTCAGACTCAGAGAGGCTCCAGAGTTATCCACTTGTTTGCATTGCGTTAGGACATGCGCGGAGGACTACTATGACCGAATGGTGCTCCGCTGAGACTTTAGAATCGCATGTGGGAAGCTGGACCGAAGCCAGAGAATAAGGTATAAGTCAGGAACACACTTATCCTGAAAGTAAAAAAGGTAAGAACGAAGAAAATATAAACCACAGAAGCAAGCGGTATGCCAATTTCAAAGTCATGGCTATACAGCAGTGCAAGCGCGAAGCACAAGATCACACGAGGAGATTGGTTTAAGACGAGGAGATCGGTATTTTCGAGATGGAAGCAGGGAGGGATGCTTGCGGTCGAAGCAGACAACAAACAGAAAGCCGAGATCAAAGCAGATGACAATGGTTTGAACATCGACGAGAGCAGCACAGCACTGTACGGTCTCGGTGCCGGCGAGACCGTTGGCTTGATCGTCTTTCTGAAGGACGTATGTGTCCTGCGCGTGTGGGATAATTTTGTTGTTCTGACAGGTCCATTTAGGGCCTTTTTGTTCGGGTGTTTCCTTTGCCGTCTTTGTTAGAATCTTGAGCGGGTTTCGTTTTCCTTGACGTCGCTTTCGTAGGTGTCTGTAATGAGAAAAAGTGGCCTTTTGATGAAACGTGAGAAGGTGTTGAAGAATAATGCAAGGACGGGGAACGAGAGGCGGTCGACGACGAAGGTGAGGAGCTTGAAGGTGATGGCGTCGACGAGGTCGGCGAAGACAGATGCGAGGATGGAGAGGATGTAATGAAGCCTGACTTGGAGGCAGGCTCATGAGAGGCTGATGAAGAGGCATTCGTACGTGAGGAAGGAGAGGACCTCGACGCGTGAGCGGTCGACGCGTAACGGGAAGAAGACAATTTCGTCCCCGACGAAGAGGGGAGAGCAGAGGACGACAATGAAGAACGAGACGAAGAGCCGGATGACAAGGTCGACGACGAAGAGGCAGAAGATCGAGATGAATGTTGCGGAGACGAGGTAGTAGGCCTGGGCTTCGAAGATGAAGGATTGTGCGACGACGACGAAGAATCGGACAGGAAGTAGGAATCATGAGATAAAGAGCGGGTGCTGGAAGAGGAGTGACGGGTACGAGAGCGTGTAGTCGACGAAGAGACTTCGTCTGATGAAGATGAATTCGCGCTGCGTGACGAGGAGTGGGTATGAGAAGAGACGGCCGACGAAGAAGAGTGGTGCAATAAGGCAGTCCCAGAAGAAGAACGAGTCGTTGACGACGAAGCTGTGCTTTTACACTGGCGTTCTCCGGCTTGACTGGCACCATCTGCTTCTCTCGCCCCGAGAATGGACCCAATCCACCGTCGAACCGTACGCGTGGAAGACGACCCTTGGACGTTGTCGTCGCAAGGATCGAGATGGTCGATATCCTTTCTAACTTGCTTAGTCATTCTTGAGATATACGCATCGAATTCTTGCGGCCAGGTCGAGCTGTCGATTCCCGAGTTTGGTACCTTAGCGATGAGCCGTGCCATTTTTCTTACGTTTCTCTGCATCTTTGGTCTGACCTGAGTTTGATAACTCAAGAGACCCCTGAGCGTTCGAGCTTTCGTTTTTGGCTGTACACCCCCCAATCTGGGCCACGTCGTCGAAGTGATTTCAGGGTTTGTCCAGTACCACTTCTTCACTTGGTTCATATTTTTGGGAATGTTCCAGAGATTTGACTTGTCGTTGATAATGGCAGCGAGCTGTTTGTAGAGCTTTTGGTCATTTGCCAACAAGCCCTCGCAAAGGGGCGACGTTTCTTCTTCCAAGGCTTTATTTGTCATCTGGACGAGCCACTGAAGCTCGATAGTGTGGTCGCAGTTGAAGCCTGTGGGCTTGGGCCCTTTCGTAACGTGCATCTTGACCTTGGACCCCGAGAGTTTGGGAACGAATTCGTAATTGTGACCGTTTGGGCAATCGTTGCCCTGACGAGCATCCTTGTCGCCGCAGAATCTATCAAATCTCTTGTGAAGCATGTTGACATGGGTGGGCATCGCCAGCGATTGTCCGACCAGCAGAAGAAAGAGGAAGAAGTGTAGCATGCTGTGCATTGATGGCTAACCGAGTGAAGCTTGAGAAGGGTTAAGAGATAGCAGACCAGCTGCTTATTAGAAGACGAGAACTTGGACGGTCAGGAGGTAGGGCTCTCTCCTAGTCTGTCTCTTTATAGACAAGACAAGAGCCTGAGCACATGGTTCGACACAGCCTCAATGCTTCAAGCAGACCTCATGATGAGAGTTATTTGCTTGCGAATAGGCGTACCGTGAGGCACTATTTGACGCCCACTGCAGCCTGATCACGCTGGAGCAATAAAAGTCGTCGCTTCGCAGACTCTGAGGGGTTGGGGACTTACAATTAAAGAACGACGAATGTACAGTACTTTACTGTACCGCACTGAAGAATACAGTGTTAGCAATCGTAAAGTACAGTACTGTACAGTGGGGGGACAAAAGTCGTACGTGAGCGCGTTTTTCTCATCTCATCGCCCCGCCAAAACATAGGAAAAATCAAGAATGCTGCCCCTTACGGACCCCAGTCATGACTACCTTCTAAAAGCAATCTAGAGCGGTTTTGAGAAGCAAGAAACCTGCTTCATGTGTAGGGCCATCACATAGCTAAGAGCCAAGCGTTTCTCACGGGTGGTGATGGAGCTGACAGACCTCTTAGAGGTGCCCTCCCAAAAAAAGGTCGATTTTACTAGTAAATTTCGACTTTTTCGAAAATGGGCTTGCTTTTTCACCCTCTACTCAATCAATTGGCGTGACCACTCTTTGTGCTCTAGCTATGTGGTAGCCGTACGCACAGAGCAGCTCTTCCAGGTTTCAAATTACTTTTAGCGTTATTTTAAAGGGTAGTCATGACTGGGGGCCGTGAGGACCAGCAATTCCGCATTTTCCCTATGTTTTGGCGGGAAGTTGGAAACGCGAAAAATCAGCTCGCGTACGACTTTTGTCCCCCCACTGTACTCTAAATTGAGTTTGCTGCGTTTGCTTGCTTTATTTTCACGGTAGATTATTAGATCAAAACTCAGACCTCGCGGTCGAGGTCCAATTTAAAGCTGGCACTTTGGACAACGAGCCTCGCACGTCGTCCCGATAACCATGACCGCGCTGCTCGGCCTCCCAAACGACATACTACTGTGAGTGCTGCCACAAGACACCACGGAAAGCCGGACTGACTTCCGCACAGAAAAGTCGTCGAGCTGCTTTACGCGCCCCATGGAGGAACAGGCTTACAGTTGAATGCTTCGCTTGCATGCCTTCGTGGCCCGTCGGACCCCAGCGTGGCGCTCTCACAGACTTGCCGGCGCTTCCAAGCCCTAGCCCTTCCGATCATTTGGGAGCACGTTGGTATAGAACAGGTGTGGGAGCTGGGCAGGCTGCGCGGCAAACTCAGAGATGTGCCCAGCAGGGCGCTTCTGGTGCGGTCGTTTGCGTGGAAGTATAAATGGGCCATCTGGTCCAGTGTATCTTCGCGACCCGAATCTTGGAATTATGCCATCTACGACTATGGTGGGCCCGATGTAGATGACGCCCCCGCAAAGAAGATACGCGGGCATCTCAACGCGGCGGCACTGGAGATCTGCTTTGCTCCCCGATTTGGACCCGACTTTTATTGGCACAGCTACAGGGGCAGTAAAGGGCGCAGTAGGGCTCATGGAAGAGGTCGCCACGAAGTTAATTGCGGTGAAGAACCCTGGAAGACCGGTTGGATTGATGGAATCCTCATGTCTAAAGCGCAGGTTGAGGACGCAGCGGCAGAGTGTCTTTCGAAAATGAAAACCTTAGGCGCTTTCATGTGGTCAGTCAGGAACCATTTGTTGAAATCCTGTCTGGTCAGCCGACACTTTTCCAACAGGGACAGCGGCTTTTCCGACTCGGCCATTCCAAAGCAAGTCATTGATGCACTTGGGAAGATCGCCACGCTTCAAGACTTCTTCTGGGACCCATGCCAGATCTTCGAACACGAAGGGCGGAGAGATGTCGACGAGGCTCCCATCTGGGAGGCACTCCAGCGTTCTTGCCCTCGCCGATTGACATTGCATCTCAAATCACGTCGCTATCGGGAAGAAGGTCATCCCGAGAGCTTTGAGGGCTACGTCGAGGCCGCCGTCAAGACCATTGAAGCAGCAACGAGCCCTTATGTTCGCCTGACCCACTTGGAATTGTGCGAATGTGGCACCGACGACATCTTTCAGCGCCAGCATCTAGCACGGTCTTGGGTCCGCTTGAGAAAGATGGTCGTGTCGAAGAGCAAGGTGAGAGGTGGCTACCGCCCCTTCCTTCGAGCTGCTGCTGCTCTCGGGGCTTCGCTTCGTGCCCTCCAGTCACATCTCGATGGAAAATCACCCCTCACGCCGGAAGACCTCTCCGCGCACCTCTTCGAGTGTGCCGTCGATGGTATCATTCTACCTGAGGGCGCATGCCTCCAAGATGGCGAAACAAACGCGCTGCTTGCCTTTTCTCCCTGGCTTGAGTCAAAGACCGTGCTTCAGGACATCTGTGACGCTTTCAACGCTGAGGCTCCGCGCTCATACGTGGTCTCCCCGGGCCGGCAATTTCATTGGTGCGCGTCTGACGAACTCGGATACGGATCTTTGTGCGCTCCAACATTCAGCTTCCCCGAGATGCGATCAATCGTCTCGGTAGACGACAACGGCCGTCCAGTGCACAGCAAGGACGCCATGTGGCGAGACGACTATGAAGAGGGCAGAGTCGAGCTCGATCGCTTCCAGTTTGTGGATTCTGACGAGCCGAGGAGCGAACGTTACGACTGGGCGAATATGCCCTCCACCCCAGAACCTGAGGGTGGCGAGGAAGAGGATGAGAACGACGACATCTGTGAGCGAATCCCTTGGCTCGACCTGAGCACTGATTTTCCATCGGGCCTCGATGTCGAGAGAGACGATTATCATTTTCAGTACAATAATAATTGGCATAGCATTGGCACCCGTAATTATTACTAAGTTCTGGGGTCAATAAGTATGGATGTCTGACAAGACGTTTCGCCAGCGTGGCGGTGCAGACACTCATTACTGAAATGCTCCTTTCCTCTGTTTCTCTCCATCCTTGAGTAATCAGTACGAGCTCCGGCGGTCAATTCTGCTAATGCTTGTACAGGACTGTACCACCCCGATGACCTAGCGGCATGTGAGAGCAGATACCGGGAACGCATGTCGGTTCCCTGAGCCGTGTGCGTCGTCACGAATGCATCTACAACAATGGTTACAAACGATTAAACGAAGCTCAAGGGAGCGTCGCGAGCAAATCGCGGTACATCTCGAATGTCACGCGGCTGTCGGCGCGGTAGCTGCTGTGCGTGGGTTATAAGTGTCGGATCTGCACATGATGCCCTGCGCTCGACGAGGCCAAGGTGCGGCTGCAGCGCGGTATTCCAGAGCGGGCTTCTGGTGCGAATGTAGTGCGCAAGTCCGTTCTGTGCGAGCATGTCAGCAAAGGGGAAAAGAGGCTGCAGAGCCGGACAAGAGATTGTCATTCACCTCTCCGTTGTTGATGATCTCGTCGATGGATCGCAGCGCAGAGGTGCCGGAAACGTGGAAGCGGTCGACGAGCACAGAATCTCGCTTCTGTGCTGTGCGAAAGTTGTCGTCGAGCTGCCATACCTCCACGGTCAGCTCTAGCTCGTGGGAAAGCCACGTCTTTCGCACACACCTGCGAGATGGGCACTCTGAAATCAATCCTGTCCGACGAGGAGGCTTCTGCGAGGATGGCAGCAGCAAGGAGTGCGACGACGAGCTGCCTCACAACAAGGACCGGCGCCCAAACCACTTTGGTCTCCCCGCACTCGTCCTGCAACTCGGCTCGGACCTGTGGAGCGACAACATACCCATGCTGCTCGGCCTCTCCTCTGTGCTCGTCGGCGAGCTTCTGCCTCATCCGAACGTGCTGCAGGCGCTCGGCGGTGACGACTATGCCCAAGCGAATGGTTGAGCTGACAAAGCTGGCCAGTGCCTGGATCGGCCACGCCATTTTGCTCGGCACCGTGGAGCTGCCGCGTGGCGTACCTGACTGCAATTGGGACGCACTCGTCGAACAGGGACGTGTGCTAGCTCGCAATGGTGTCGACGCCGCCCTCGCCTCTGCTCCCCACTAGACGCTTCCCTTATCCTTTCCCACTGCCTCGATTCGCTCACTACTTGCTCAACACCTTTGTACATCCAGCTCAATACTCTCTGCTCCACACGACGTGCATACATGCTTATACACAACAAGACAATGCCATCGCATACCATCACAGACGACGGCCTACATTGGTGTGCTAGCGATAGATTCTCGCGGCCTAGTGCGCGCCGCAGAAGCAGCACTGGAAAGAGAGGAGAGTCAGGGTCTCCATTAGCGTGGCTGGAAGCATGCGCGTGTGTGGCTGCAACGGCTGTCAATGCTCGGAATGTTTTCCGCTGCATCTGGGCTTTCAAGCCGCGCGTTTGCTCCTCCATCTGATGCTGAGCTCAAAGAGAAGAAGCGGAGGTGGAGCAGAGACGCGCGCGATAGGTGGAGACAGGCAGGTGGAGGGAAATGGAGGTGGAGGCGTGCTCGTGTGAGGCGCCCGAGAGAACGGTTGGACGTGGAGGCTAGTCAGGTAGGCGCGCGCTTGACAATGGAGGTGGAGGCAGGATGTGTGCAGGCGCCCGAGAGAATGGCGGAAAGAAGAAGGTCCTGCAAACATAGGCTATCAAGGGACGTCTGATAAGATCGGGCGCAGGCATATAAGGTTGGACAAAATCGAGCAAGCACACTCACCGCAAAGCAAGAACAACCGCATCGCAACACCAACATCCAACGACTGCAAAGCAACATGTCCCTGCAAGGCAAGAATGTCATCATCACCGGCGGCCACTTGGGCAGCGTGACGGCGGAGCTCCTGGCAAAGGAGGGCGCCACCATTGCACTCATCTACCACTCGAATGCTGACCAGGCCAGCAAGCTGCTGTCGTCACTCCCGGGCAAGGGCCACGCCAAATACCAGGCAGACATGCGCACCGAAGCAGCCATCAAGAGTGCCTTTGACGCTGCCAAGAAGGAGCTCGGCAAGATCGACATTGCCATCAACAATGTCGGCAAGGTGCTCAAGAAGCCCATCGTTGACTTTTCCGAGGCCGAGTTCGACGAAATGTTTGCACTCAACTCCAAGGCGGCCTTTTTCTTCATCAAGCAGGCCGCTCTGCACATTGAGGATGGCGGCAAGATTGTCACGACGGTGACGAGCCTGCTGGCCGCCTTCACGGCCTTCTACTCGGTCTACGCAGGCTCCAAGGCCCCCGTGGAGCACTACACGCGTGCGGCGGCAAAGGAACTGCAGGTGAGTGCCTTTATTCCTGTGACTCAATACTGCAGATTCACTGAACAATCTGCGACAGCCCCGCCGCATCTCTGTCAATGCCATCGCGCCGGGCCCCATGGACACGCCCTTCTTCTACCCACAAGAGGAAGATGCGTCCGTCGCTTTCCACAAGAGCCAGGCCCTGGATGGTCGCCTCACCGACGTGCGCGACATTGCTCCCATCATCAAGTGCCTCGTCAGCGATGGCGCGTGGATCACGGGCCAGACTATCTTTGCCAACGGCGGCTACACGACGAGGTGATGTTCTCGTTAAGGAGCTTGATCCTGATTGACTTGTATCTACCTTTTGCGCTCAGCGTTCCAGAAGTCCTGTGTATGAATGGAGACTATGCCATAGCCCTCATCGCGCCCTTCTGACGTGTCCATAAACCCTCATGATCAGTCAACCACATTGGATGAGCTTGTGGCGAGCGATGTATTCCAATGCGTTGCGGGAGCGTAGCAAGCCTAGCTACTACAAGAAAGCTCTGGCGACGAGTTCTAGATGTAGGAATGCCCCACGCGCGGAATTAACGATGAGTGGCCCACGCGTCGTGCAGGCGCGAGCTACGAAGAGACGACCTTGACCCTCTCTTCCACAGGGATGAAAGTCTTTTCTCTCAGCGGAGAGGGGCCAGGGATGCCAAAGGGCATCAGAGCAGTGTTCTGAAGTGAGGCAGAGTCGGAGAAAAAGTAAGGAATAGGCAAGAGGGGGTCCATCAGCGCCACATCGCAGCTCGGAGCAGCATCGGCCGGGCCACTCACCTTATAAGTGCCCGGCAGGTCAAAAGCCTTGAGAATGTCTCCGTTGATTGGCTCGGCATACTCGGAGTGGTGCTGGAGCGAGGCACCGAGACCTTCGACCTCGAGCGCTGTCCATATCGCGAATCTGTACATGCGAAGAAGGGTCGTGAAGAGGAGGCGAGGAAGTCAGTCCAGGTCCGAGGGGACTTTTGGGGTCTTACGCACTGCAGCATCCCGGTGGAGTTTTGAGACCAGGTGTCGAAGCAGCCCCAAGCCTTGAAGCTGGAGAAAGCAGGGCAAGGACGAAATGAGATTGGGCTTTGTCAGAGATCAAGCATAATGCGCTGCCCACGACCGCGCTTACTGGGGCATTCGCTGGTACCACGACTCCAGCACACTCTGGTCTTCAAAGAAGAGGACAGTGCCGTGGCCCGAGGCATACTCGTCGATCTTCTTGCTGTGCAAGGCCACCTGGTCCGCGTTGTCCTTGATCGACTCCAGATAGTGCTCCTTTACGATCGACCAGAGCTTCTTGTTGGATTGGCCCAGGGCCAGCACCAGCCGACCGCTCTGCATGTTGAAGGGGCTCGGAGTGAACTTGATCGCTCGCTCGAGGATGCCCTGGATGTCGGCGTCAGAGATAGAGGAAGCATTTGTGAGATCGTAGTAGGTCCTTCGGGTCTCGATGGCTTTGAAGAAAGGGTCGGAGCGCGACATGTTGCTGAGACTGAAGAAGCAAAGGCAGGACCACGATGGGCGTCTTGATGGATCTATGTTCGATGCCAAAATTGAGAGGGGAAGGCAATCATGTCTGAGCAGGAAAGCCCTTTTTTATAGGCCCTAGCGCACTAGCTAGCGTAGATTTGCGTTTTGACACCTCTCTCTCTTATCACGCTGGAAACGCTTAAATTGCACGCATGAAAGGTGGGCAAGGCGCCTTTGTTCTTGCATCGTTGAGAGACGACGACTGGATCCAGGTACAAATTGGTGTCAGTGATAGGGCCGCGTCAGGTACCTCGCAAAGTCCCAAGATGGTCTGCATGTCTTCATTTGAATGGCAAAAGAAAGGCCTCTTCCAGGCAGGCATCCAAAAAAAGGCAATGACGCGAGATTGAAGTAGTTCTGCTGTCAAGTAAAGAGACTACTACTGGATGGCTATCATCGTAAGCAAATTTTGCTTGGAGCGCGACAGTATGCACATCAGCCTGCACCCAGCTTCCGAAGATGGTTCCATGGCGACGAGGAGAGCGGCGAAGGTGCGCTGGGCGAGTTCCTTACTCTCCTTGCACAGTCCTCAATGCTCGACTCGAGCATCCACGATTACAATTAAGCTCCAGGTCACGAGGGGAAGAGGGAGCTGGCGTTCGTGGGTTGATGACATAATGCAAAGCTGATCCCGACAGAGTGCGGGATTGTCGACGCACGCAACTGCGACCACAGGGATAATCAACAACCTTGACCATGTCGGCAAAACTAATCGCTCTCGTTTCAGGCGGGAACAATGGCGTGGGCCTCGAGACGTGCAAGCAACTGGCCGCCTCTGGTCGCTTCCACGTGGTCATGGGTTCTCGCTCGGAGGACAAAGCTCGCACAGCCATTGAGACGCTCGGCCACAAAGACATCACCTTTGTCCAGCTGGACATCACATCAGACAAGTCCATCCGGGCCGCCGCGCAGGTGGTCGAGCACGAGTGGGGCCGGCTCGATGTCCTCGTCAACAACGCCGGCATCTGTCCCTTGACGTTCAATCGCGAGGTGATGAAAGAGGTCCTGGACGTCAATTGCATCGGACAGGGATTGATGACCGAGGCTTTCGCCCCTCTCCTGCGCGCATCAGCTGCACCGCGGGTCATCTACATCTCCAGTCTGCTCGGATCCATTGCCCTCCGCACAGACGCCAAAACGCCCGGTCACGACGAAGACTACAAGGCATACCGCATCAGCAAGGCAGCTCTGAATATGCTCACTGTCTGCGACGCCTGGGAGTACCCGGACTTCAAGGTGTTTGCTTATAGTCCTTCGTATGTAGTCTCCGACCTGGCGGGAATGCGGCAGGCCAAGATCGAACAGGGTGCGGAAACGCCAGAAGGCAGCGCCAAGGGCCTCTTGGCCCTTGCCTCCGGCGAGCGTGATGGGGAGGCCGGCCAGCATTTGCACGACATCGGCGGACCTGGTGTTTTCTCTTGGTAGCTCGGATACAGGATTAGAAAGGTGGCTAAGGGATGAAGCCACTGGCTCCAAACCGTGCGAGAAGAGATCTCATCGCCAGAAGCAAATGCATGGAGCAATGGCGGACAGGTTCGAAATCAAAGCCCTGCGAACAGAGCACATGTCCTCGTGGTCCGTGCACAAGTCAACGCATCTATTTAGGAAAATGGAATCTATAGGGCAAGGAGGAATGAATCTATCAGGTTCGGTGCTCGGCCGACGTGTATGCTGGCCTAGTGTCCGTTGACAGCAACGTGGCCATCGAGGTGGATTCCGTTGCTCAGCGCATTCTTCTTGCGCTGAAGAGCAACACCTGCGGGACTGCGCTCGAGAAGAACATTGGGGACCGTCGTGTACTCGTACTGCGCCGCCTTTTGGGCAAACTTCATCCGCATAAAGGCCTTCTGCGGGATCGTCTCTGCAAAGAGGAAGGCTCGGAGACGCTCGCTGTTCTCCTGGTGGCTTCTCCGCGCGAAAAAGGCGTCGAGCTTGCCCCGGATCATCTCCCAGGCGGCGAAGCGGTCGACGCCAAGGCGGTAGATGAAGACGTTGAGGTGGTTGTGGAAGAGGCAGAACTGGATGCTGTTAAGGAAAGAAAAAAAAGGAAATTCGTCAGTCGAGCCAAAGCAGGCTATGGTCGCTGCATCACGCACATTCGCCATGCCTCCTCTTCATTTTCCGTCGGGATCAGGCTGCCCGGCGGGATGCTTGTCAGCACGTAGCCGCTCTTGGCGAGCGTGGGCGTGTGAATCTTGATGCTGCCCAGGTCGCGGCTGGCCCAGCCCTTGATGCTGCCGCTGCTTCGGTCCATGCGAATGAGGACGTTCTGCGCGTGGGCCTCAAAGGCCACACCGTAGTCGGCAACGGGGCCAAGGAAGGCCTCGATGATGCCTTCGCTGTACCTGGAGAGGGCACGTGCACTTCAGTATATGGTCACTAGTCTCTGCACACACTTGCCACTCACTCGTTGAACCAGCTCATCTTCTTTGCTTCGCTGTCCAGTCCAAAGACGAGGGCCGCGTTGCACTCGTCGCTGTGGGGCGGAACCTCCTGGAGGGCACCGGTGACGACGAGCGTCTCGTTGTTCTGCAGTGCTCGACGGTGCAGGTTCTCGCGAATGACGCAAGAAATATGCTTGGAGTGGTCAAACTCGTCGGACCTTCCGGTAATGCCGCCCACGTCCGAGAGCAGCCAGGTGCTGTCGGGCAAAATCTCGCGCAGGACACTCGACAGCTCGGCAAGGATCGTCACCGTACGCGAGGAGATCGTTCGCAGAGCGGATCCGACGGTGACGTCCAAGGCAAACTTGTAGTCGTCTGGCCGGCGCAACATTATTAGCACGGCAGAATAATCAGAAGGTAAAGTGCCCACACTCACAGTCAGAAAAGGGAATTGTGATCGTTCGCAGAGACGACTGCGTGTCGGCCACCAGCGCATCCTTGTAGAGGACCTGCATGTTGGGGTGGTAATGCTTGATGACAGGAATCTGCATGGTGACGCAGGGAAAGATGACGACACCAGGCTGCTTGACATCCAGGCCAAAGTGGGAGAGGAGCGGCCGCATCGCCTGCTGGCAAGGACCAGTCACTCGGACTTCGAAGCCGGGGATGGAGATGATGCTGATGGAGTGCCTCATGAGCGACGAGATGCGCTCGGGTGCGATGTTGGGCACGGGGTCGCGCGCTGAGAACGAGCGGTGCATCTGCAAAGCAAAAATTCAGCCCAAGTGGGGCAATCAGCCCTCTGTCCACCACTCACGGGGTGTGTCGGGTGCCCGGTGTACAGAGCCTGCTCCCATTCAAGCATGCTGCTCCTCAGTCCGAGCACCTTTTGCGTCCGGTACCAGTCGATCCAGTTGGCTCCGTTGGCTGCCGAATTGCCAAGTTCCGAGCAGATGGTCTTGAAGCAGCCGTCGTCGATGGGCGTGGGATTGTCGATGATGGGGCGCAGGTGCGACAGCAGCGCAGCGGGCGAATACGTCGTCACGCCATTCTCGCCCTTGTCGCCGTACGTGGTGGTGGCGACGGGGGGCGCAAAGTCGCCTGGAAACACGGCGGGCAGGGCTGCACCACCGTCTGCCAGACGCTGCTGGCCTGCGCGACTCAGGCCGATCCACACAGCTGGAGTGGATGGCGTCGCTTGCTTGCCGTGGATCAAGAGGTACGCTTCGCCGTTGATGGAGGCGGGAGCGGGCGTTGCCGCGACAAGGCCATCGCTGAGCAGGCTCGCCAGGACACGGGTCGAGGTGTTCCAGCTGCCCAGGTCAGTCGAGGTGAGCTGGCCAGCAGCCGAAGCTGGGCGAGGGTAGGATGCGAGGAGGGAGGCAGGCATTGTGACGAGGCGGGTGATGGAGGAAGGGGGGTTGCTGGAGGTCAAAGAGCAGCGAATTTCGGGGCTATTTCTACCAAGACCGACGGTTCCGCTTGCCCGTCGGACCAGGGTTCTTATCAGACGAAACAGCGTTGCCAAAGTCGCTCATCAAAGGTTATCAACCTCACCCATCACGCACTAGCATGAGAAGTTTTTCCGTTCGTCCAATTGGTATCTCGCCTATGCAACCTTGATCATGGCACGATAATTTGAAAGAGTGTCGGACGAGGGCAAGAAGACAGTCCTCCGGGCACTCGGACAAGCGCTCGACGTCAAATGAACGTGTTTGCCAAACATTCAAATTAAAACCACCTCGCACAAGCCAAAGTGGTCTGTCAAGACACAGGAACTGGGCCTTGTTTGACAGTACTAGTTGCGGTGGACTCCGAGTGATTCCCATGGTAATTGATGTGCTTAAATTAATGACGCATCCAAAAAAAGTAACGAGAGGCAGGCAGGCAGGCAGGCAGGGTGGGGCGCAAGGGGAAAGAAAGATCAGATAAAAATCCCCCGCCGGCTCAAACCCGCTAGTCCGCACGTCAAAGCGCTAGAAGCACAGAAATTAGAATTTCGGACAGCCGGCTTTTTATCTGTCAGTGATCTCGCCAGCTTCTGCACAAAATCTTCTTCGCGAAGGGCTCAACGGAGCAGAACGTCTTTACTTTCTTCCTTTACAGCGTCGATGAAGCCGCTCTTTGCCCGGTGCAAGTCGTGTGTCCCCTCCCGTCCACGACGATGACCGCCAAAGAAGAGCATCAGCTCGAGCAAGGGGGGGAGACATCCCGTCCAGTCAGCGCCCGCGAGTGGTCCAGGCGGAGAAAGAACATCACCACCTGGGTCGTTTCCCTCTTCAAGTTCATCTCTGGCTTGACCTCGACGTCTGTGGTCCCTAATCTGCCCGCCATATCCGCTCAGTTCCACACACAGGGTGCGCTCGCCATCTTTCCCCTTTCGACGTACTTTCTCGGCTATGCCGCTGGCTTGCTCCTCATTGGTCCCCTCTCAGAGACGTTTGGCCGAGTGGGCGCCCTGCAGCTCTCAAATTTGTCCTTTATCGTCTTCAATACCGCGGCAGGATTTGCGCAGACCAACACGCAAATCATTGTCCTGCGTGTGCTGAGTGGATTCGGCGGCGCTGGCCCTCTTTCGGTGCGTATTGCTAGCTGCCAGACTCGTGTGGGAAGCTAACACGTGCGCTCTCTTTCCAGCTCGGCGGTGGGATCCTCAACGACTGCTTCACGCCCGAGGAACGCACGTCGTTGATCACCGTGTATGCGCTGCCAGGCCAGCTCTCCCCCGCGCTGGGGCCAATCCTGGGTGCAGTGTGCGATCAATTTCTCGACTGGCGATGGACCTTTTGGATCGTCTCCATCACAAGCGTTGCCCTCCAAGCTCTCTGCTTCCTCACTGTCCGCGAGACGTACCAGCCAGTGCTCGACCGGCGCTGGGAAAAGCAGCAGAAGGGGGGACAGGCGCAATGGTGGCCGTCGAAGGAAGAGCTTGCGGACACACGGCGGAAGTTGGCCATCAATACGCAGCGCCCCTTCAAAATGCTTGCCACCCATCACATCGTACAGCTCATCGCCCTCTCCAACGGCCTCACGTATGGCATCCAGATGCTTGTCACTGCGTCTCTGGACCAGCTCTGGAAGGAGTCCTACCACCAACCGACCATCCTGGCCGCGCTAAACTACCTTGCCCTCGGTGTGGGTCTCGTATTTGGAGCACAGGTGTGCCGTCGATGTAACCGGTCCATCTACGCAAGGCTCAAGGAGCGCAACGGCGGCCAAGGTCGCCCCGAGTTCCGCGTCCCCATGATTGCGGCAGGCACAGTCATTGTACCGCTGGGTCTGCTCTGGTATGGCTGGGCCGCACAGGCCCGGGTCTTTCCCCTTGTGCCCGATCTGGGCGTCTTTCTGCTCGCCATCGGTCTCGTCGCCATCCTCAATTGCACGAGTCTCTACCTCGTCGACACGTACAAGCTGCAGTCAGCTTCGGCAACCGGTGCAGTCAATCTCCTGCGATCGCTTGCCGGCTTTGCCTTTCCCCTCTTCTCGACTGCGCTCTACGACCGCCTCGGGCAAGGTTATGCAAACACGCTCCTCGCGGGGATCACAATTGTCGCAGGTTGGCCGGTCCCCTTCTTGCTCTGGAGGTACGGAGAGGTCATGCGACGTCGGCTCATCGAAGACTACTGATGGCGCAGGAGGGAGGCGACCGACATATCTTTGGTCATCAGCTGTACACGCTCTCTATCATTGAATCGCTAATTCGCATTACTTGTACTGAAGTCAGCTAGCATGATGAAGAAGGAGCAAAGCGTGGGAGCCCTCAGTGGCGGCCTCTTTGTTCGAAAATTGCGGTCAGTGCTGGACGAATCACGGTGGCCTGTGCAGAGATTTCATTCCCTGTCGGGGTCATTGCGGATCTAGAAAGGACGACATAGAAGCGGAGTAAGTGGAGTGACGCGTGGCGATTGCGCGACGACTTGTCTTCAAAGTTGCTACTCGAGCTCCTAGGCACATACCGCATCTTTGTCGACACATGGCCAGCGGCAATGAGGTAGCCGAGGGACACGTTACCTCCCGCGACGGCACCCGTATCGGGTTCCAGCGTCGGGGCAGCGGTCCTGGCCTGGTGCTCGTGCAGGGCGCAATGGCGACCGCATACAATTTCAATGACCTCGCCGAGGCGCTGGCACCTTCATTTACAGTCTACACGCCTGATCGCCGGGGCCGCGGAATGAGCGCCAAGCCCTACGACAAGGGACACGAGATTGCGCGCGACGTCGAGGACCTGGACGCGCTCCTGGCCGAGACTGGTGCCAGCCGCGTGTTTGGGCTCAGCTCCGGAGCGATGATCACTTTGGAGGCGGCAAGGACGCTGCCACGGGTCACTCGGGCATCGGTGTACGAGCCTCCGTTCTACGCAAAGGGCATCTCACACGACGGCATCCGGCAGCTCAATGCCGAGATTGAAGAGGGTCGCCTGGCATCTGCTCTCGTCAGCGCACTCCTCGTCGCCGAGACGGCCCCGGCGCCGCTACAGGTACTTCCGCGGCCCGTCTTGCGGCTGCTCGCCAGTGGCGCGCTGCTCGCCGACGATCGGCGGCATGGCCCGTATGCAAGACTGCGTGACCTGCTCCCCGGTGTCCGGTACGACTTCAACGTGGTCGGTGGCATGGACGGAAAGAAGGACACGCTGGCGTCGATTGACAAGCCCGTGCTGCTGATCAGTGGGACAAGGAGCCCTGCCTTCTTGCAGCAGAGCATCCGCACGCTAGCGAGCATCCTTCCCCAGGCACAACGCGTTGAGCTTGAAGGCCTGGACCATTCTGGGTCGTGGAATGCTAGCCGTGGTGGCCACCCACAAGTCGTCGCAGCGGCGCTGCGCGACTTCTTTGCCTAGGCGTGGAAAGCTCACCCCCGCCGCTCTGAAGCAAAGCTCGCTCTTTAAGAGCTTGTTGCCTGTCAAGTGTGTCATCTGCTTGTTTCCATCTGCTCTTAAGATGTCGTCCCTCTTGCGCGACAAAAGTGGTGACTACCGACAACACCCAGCCGAGCGCGCTTTCCCTAGGCTATTTTCACGCCTTGTCCCTAGGGCCAGGGCGCAAGGAGGCAAGGAGCAAAAGTCGGACAAATGCCAACATGAATGACGAGAGCCCACCTGCATAACGGAATCTTGCACGTCTGCTCAAGCTCGAGGTTCAGGAGCATTCTATGGCAAGCACCGCCGTGCACAGCGATGGGTAAATTCATCCTCGTTGGTCGCAAGTTCAGGCACGTGCTTCCCGCCCTGGTCCGTGCGCGCAAGGTCGGGGCAGCCCTGTCATGCGTGTAGCAGCACCCGCATGAAAGAAAGATACCGCCAGCTATCAAGATTAAGTAGAGGATCAAGGATGCACCGCTTCTCAGTCGCATCCCTCCTACGAGATGGCGATCGAGATTGGGAGCGGAACAACGGCGGCCCAATGGGTGTCTGCGATCCTGGTGGTGCTCGTTGTTAGCATCGCCGCCAAGGCGTACCAAATCTACAACCGTGTCTTCACCAGCCCTCTTCGCGCCTTTGACGGCCCTCCTCTGGTCCACTGGTACCGAGGATTTGTACCAGCTGGCTATCTCCAGTACCAGAGCGACGTGATAGAGAAGGCACACGAAGACTACGGCCCCGTGTGGTTCGGTGTGAGCGTCGGGCGCCGATGCGCAATCTCGATTGGTGATGACGTCGCGATCCAGCACATTACGCGAAACAGCAAGTACAAAAGACCGCGTAACCAGTCGCGCTTAACGTCGATCTTCTTTGGCGACGGGATGGTGAATGCCGAGGGTGTCGATCATCGAAGGCAGCGCCATGTCGCTGAACCGTCGTTCAGCGATCGGTCCATCAGCAGAGCCGCACCGCTCATCTACGGCGTGGGGGAGCGGTTGCTTGCTCGCTGGCATACCATGTACCAGCAGCAGCAAAAGCAACAGCAGCAGCAAGAAGGGGAGGACGACCTCGTCATCAATGCTCAGCATGAATTTGGACTGGCGGCCCTCGATGTCATCGGCCTTGCCGGCTTCAACTACCAATTCCACGCGCTCCAGGACCGCGACAACACCGCCATGCACGAGGTTTGGAGGACGGTGATGAAGCTGAGCCTGTCACGGTCTCGCTACGCTGTCGTGCGCGCCATGTTCCCATCCATTCGCCCCTTTGGTGCTCTCTTTGTCAAGGAGGAGCAGAAGTTGCTCGAGTGCCAGCGGAGGATCAGCAGCCTTGTCGCCAGTCTCATTGCCGACGCCAAGAGCGAGGCGGCATCGACAGACGGTCGCGAGGGAGGGCAAACGATCTTGAGCCGCATGGTAGAGTCGAATGCGAGCGGCGCAAAGAATGCGCTCCTCGAAAAGGACATCAGCTCCATGATTCCCGTCTTTCTGATCGCCGGACACGAGACGACAGCCTCGGCGCTCGCATGGGCGTTCTATGCGCTGAGCCGCGACGAGCGGCACGGTGCGCCCGACGGCTGCGTCGACGGCAGGAGCAAGCAGACACTCTTGCGCCAGGAGCTCGCTGCCGAGGAGAACCAGGGCTGGCAGAGCGACTGGGAGACTCTCGACAGCCTTCCGTACCTCGATGCCGTCGTCGCCGAGGTCCTCCGGCTGTTCACGCCCACCAGGCTGTCACGCAGGGAGTGCTACAGCGACGACGTCGTGCCCCTCGGTGCCCCTGTCCGGCTGCGAGACGGCAGCCTCACGCGCCACATTGTCATGAGCAAGGGCGATCAGATCATTATTCCGGTGCACTGGCTAAACAAGGCCGAGATGTACTGGGGTCCGGACGGCCACAAGTTCCAGCCGGAGCGTTGGCTTCCCGAGACACATGCGCTCTACGATGGCAAGGGGCTCACGGACCGGATCAAGACGCGCAAGATCGGCGCCTGGCGATCCATCATCACCTTTGGCCAGGGCACCCACGTCTGCATCGGATATCGATTGGCAGTTGCCGAGCTCAAGATCCTGCTTGCCCAGACGATCAACGAGTTCGATGTCAGGCCAATCGAAAAGACTCCCAGCGACACAGTCGTTGAAATCACGTCGCGCAGCGTCTTTGTCTCCAGGCCCGAGGTCAAGGGAGGCGACGGCACCTTTGCGATGCCCTGTCGGCTCGTTCCCCTGTAATCTTGCTACATCTTGTGCTCCTAGGCCTTTGAGAGGCGGTGCTGCCCGAGTGTTTGCTTTGATCTTCAATGTACTGTATTTGCGACCCATTTCACCGGTGGCCGCAAGGGTGAAGAGGTATTCCTATCCAGTCTGCAGACTCGCCAAGGCACTGAGAGCGGCCTTTATGTATCATACTCTGGGTCGGGCAGCCGTGGGTCGTCCTTGATAAGGAAGAGTAGCCTCCACCAAGACTAAGAATGCACATGGAGATAGTTGCTGCACTGGCTCGGTATCTAGTCTATCTCGTCCGGCCCCCGACGCTGGCGATGAAGAGAATCATCTGACATGGTCTACTGGGGCCGCCGGGCGAGAAGCAGGGTCAGCGACCAGCCTACATGGACATCCTTCTGCCCCTCGGGACACTCCTCGGCAAAGGCCGCTTCGACTTGTGTCCAGGCTGGGCTACCAAGCAGGATGTCCTTGATGCCTCCCTGCGACTCGATGTATGCGCGCACATCGGAAAGCCCCCACGGGCCACGCTGCAGGGCCACATCCTTGCCCTCGAGCGGCCGGCGGACGTCGACCTCTGTCCGCCTCCTGTCGGTCCACGGCGGCTGTGTGGCGAGAAAGCTGGCATCCTCGCTGGGGTGCTCGACGCTTGCAGGCAGCTCCCATCGGATCCGCTCTTCATCGACGAATGGGCGAGCAGACACGGCATCAAGCTTGCTGTTCTTGATTATGGCTGCCGCACGCAGGCCAGGCGTGACTGGCAACGAGTGCGGAAGCAGGGCCTCAAGGGCCGTCTTGATACGCGGATGCTTCGACAGCACGCCCGGCTCGAGGCCGTAGAACCAGATGGCCAGCGTCCCACCTGGTCTCACCATCCTGTACGCTGCGTCTACGAACCGACTATCGTCCAGCCAGTGGACTGCCTCGCCGCACGCAACGAGGTCGACCTGACCGACGAGGTCTTCGGCCCACTTGGCCAAGTCCTCGCCCGCGCCAATGCGCATCTCGACGCGCTCCTGCCCAAACAGAGGCACGAGAAGCTTGCGCCCGTCGTTGACCTGCAGCTCGTTGAGGTCGCTGCCCACGTATCGATGGAAGCGCTGCAGGAGTGGAGGGCCTGCAATGCCGTTGCCAGCGCCCACGTCAAGCGTGGTGTTCCACTGGCCGCCCTCGCTGCCGTGGTAGGCAAACATCTCGTCGTACAGCACCGCAGGGTAGGCTGGCCTCACCCTGGAATACTCGTCCCAGTCCAGGGTCGCGTAGATCTTTGCTCCGTCGTTCATCGTGGTTGTCTGAGTGGACCGAGGAAGCCGTGCGCATTGTCGGAGTGGATGACTAGGCTAAATTACCCGTCATGCATCGCGTCGTTGGAAGCCATTATTCGGAAACTCATCTCGGAGTCGCAATTGCTTCTTCGGAATTTCGCTGAGTTCAGCAGAGCCGCGTTGGACGGCCCAGCGAGGAGCTGGCTGCTTCGCTCCAAGACATTCTCAATCGCCCGCGCCAAGCGAGAATGCCTTCTCTGCCGACGTGCTGGACATTGCTGGACCGGGACATGCAGGCCATTTGGGCCAGCCTGGGCTTTGACATGCCGCACCTCAATTTTGCTGAGCCCAATGGCTAGTGACTGAGCATTGCATTTTTGCTCGTGATGCTTTTCTCAAATGAGAAGCGAGAGAGTGTCGCTCTCAAGAAGGGCGAGTCGCATGGCCAACGCACTGATGAAGCGCTGTACGGCAGCCGCTGCGTCGCACAGTGGAGAAGGGCCGCCAACGAGTCCTCCGCAGAACAGGCAGCATAGCTCAGGTCTTGATCGGCATGCTCTCCAGCCACGCCTCGCAACCGAAGGCCAGATGGGAGGGCCACTCGTCATGGAGATCTCACGGAAGTCAGCTAAGAAACCTGACGGAGGCGGCATTAGAATGCACAGTGCAGTTGAGCTCCTCGCTCCGTGATGCTGTAGGTACTGTATTTTCAAGGTGGGATAGGCCAGTAATCTCTCTCTCTCTCACGCAGATCGCGGCTCTGCGCAGCGAGGACATTGCATCAGATGACCAGCGCGGCCCTAAATAAGGTTCATCTCTTGGGGCGGGAAAGGCTCCATGCGATTCCAGCCATCGAGCGGAGAATGAAGCACCACTGCGCGTCTCTTCGACCGGAGCGTGAGGCCCGTGTGGGTTCGGGAGCTACGAGACTGGAAGTCCAGAATTTGACTGTGGGCCTACAGACCCTTCAGGAAATTGGAGCATGAGATAAGATAAAGTACTGCCGCCGACCACAACCGTACAGCGAGGGGGCTCACAGCGAGGGGGCTCACGGCGACGGGCCTACCCACGCACTGGAAGCGTTGGGCAGAGTGCTGGTCGATTGCCGCTTCGAGTGGAGCTTGGAGGCGTCTAGGCCCTCTTCTGACTTTCTCCCGATTTTGCTTTCGCCGCCTAGAGCCTTGATTCGGACAGCAACTGAAAATATGCGCTTAAATTATCGGCAGCGAAGCCACGCCACAAAAAGACGGGACGCACAGGCAAAGGACCTTCTCCTGCGAGGCGAGCCGAAGGCTTCGAATGGGCAATGTTGCCTGTCCTCACTTCTGGACAGGCTTCCTTCACTCTCACACACATTTGCCTTGGTTGCGATGTCGAATTCGACAATGACAGACCCGCACGATTTGATGGCATTCGTTACCATCATTGGCTCGGTGGGAGCATGGATCGGAAGCTCGACGGTGCAACACTTGACCGGTCTCACCCTTACCCAGCCATTCTTGAGCTGGCTAGGGCCGATCAGCATCGTTGGCAGCTTTGGCATCTATCAGGCCGGACTGAAAGCGGTTATGACACCGTCGCAGCTTCGCGCCTTTGGCTGGAGCGCAGATCAGACACCAGCCAGAGGCGTCGCCGAGGCTTTGACGACGGGGCCCACCGAGTCGGATAGCATCCACTTTGGTTTTCCGGTGCAGCGGCAGCAGTCTCATCTTGTGGCAGATGTGCGTTGACATTCTGCGGGCTCATCAAATTTTGGCTAGTCTCTGGGTGCCGGGCTGACTTCGAGCTAACCACGCAGCAAGCACCCCTCGACGATGGCCCTCGGCAGCAACAAGGAGCGGGCAGGGCGGTTGAATCTTTTCCTGTGCGTGCAAAGAGCGGCAATGTCTTGGTGAAGAGCCCAGCAATCTCAAATGGAGACAACGTCGGACCACATGTCTATCACTCCAACGTGTCGTGGCTTGGTAGTCGTCGAGGAGCCCTCGTCAGCTGCAGCGATAAGGACTCCTTTAATGCAAGACTGGCCGTCTCCTGTGTGACGACCTGTTTCTTAAGCTACATCGCGATTACTGTAGTGCTGTATGGCGAAATCAACCTCCTGGGTCCCGGTCGCCGAGGTGCTGTTGTTGCCCAAGTGCTCTGTTACGGCATCACCAAGGCATTACTCGTCATGGCCGTGCACGTACGCTTCTTGCTCCGGGCAATCGTCTACATGCCTGGACGCCCTTGCGGAGAGGGCGGCTGCCTCCCAGCGCGGCTCCGAATCTACAAGCAGTCCTTCTCCGATGCCTCGAATGGGACGAGCGCTACCAGCTTCGTCTACTGCGAGAGAGCGTACAGGTTGGTCCAGGGCATTGCCCATCCCGCGCTCCGATCCAGGGATTCGAAGGGCCGACCATACTACAAGAGTAGTGGGGCGGACGATGACGCAATGCCCACTGCCTGCCACATGCGATGGCGCCAGGCAGCCATGTATGCGATGGACTTTGCCGTTGCAATCCTTTCCATGGTGCACCTCTTCTTCTACGCCTGGTACCTTGCTTGGCTCTCGACAAATGTGGTGCGTCATGAGAGCAAACCCCGCCGCGTTTATGGGTGGATTGTCGGCGAGCTGGCTCTGTTGGGCCTCAAGGTCGCCATTCTGGCGAACAAGAGCATCACTTGGCCAATGGAACATGGCCGACCCATCAACCTCGTCTTTCGTTCGGACTTTGCCGTCACCAACGACGACATGATGACAGGCCGACTTCGAGAAGTCAGCCACGACCACGTCATTCTCTTTGGAGCACAGACAAAGTACGACGCCCCTGAGCCTCTGACGACGATGCACGTGCGATACGATGGCAACGAAAGCCGCGTCGAAGTGGCGCCTTTCTTTGTGCAGCAGATAGAAGATGCGCAGCGAAAAAGGACGTATGCAGGGTCATGGGCAAGGTGGACACTCCGCTACGAACCCAAAGCCTACTCACTTATATGCTACATCTCCACCGAAAGTTGCGATGTCGTAGAAATACCATTGGAAGAGCCTTGGAGGGAGGCTAACGTCCGCAATAGCTTCAACGTGGCTTGGAAGAGAGCTTCAAGGACACCCGATGGCGCGCAGGAGCTCGCTCCAGACGAAATTTGGGTAGGACACAGAGATTTCTTTTCTAAGAGAGGAGCACGGACAACCACGGAAGCGACGTACGAGCGCACCATCACACTGACCTTGACCAGGGTCACGACTCTCACCAGCAAAAGCATCGTTGTGCTCGAGACACACACTGCGCAAGAGCGACTCCCAGGGGCAGGGGCGCCGTGGCTCAAGCTCAATCCCAACCTGTCGAAGGGCTGTATCCGTGTGGACGGAAGGGACATCGGTGTCCATTTCTTGGGCGCTTCAAAGTATACTGGAATGCTCTTGTCCAATCGGTCGGTGGCGGGACAGAGTATGCCGAACTGTTTCTGTGAGGTGGCAGCAGCTGGAAGATTCTGAGGGCGAGGGGTGCAACGTGTCTACTTCTGGAACTGTATTATACTGTACTGTACTGTACAGTACATAGTAGATCTTACGTGCTCCGGCCACGAGCTTTTTCTTCTTCTGCCAGAATTAGGACAATCCACTTCGTAAGGCAGAAGAGCATGTGATTCGCAGTGATCGCTGATGCTGACATTACACCTTGGCAGCGGCCTTTGGGTTAATCAGGACGCGGGTGCCGACGACGATGAAGGCGCCCACAATTTGCGTCACGCCCGACCAGATGATCAGATGGCGATAGGTTGCGGGTGAGCCGCCGTCGGAAAGGAAGCTGGAGGAGGGGAGGATGAGAGGATGAGAAACGAGGCTGACAAGACGAGGGAACAGACACTCACGCGCCAGCGATGGGATTGCAGACCAGCATAGGAAAAGCCAGAATGGCATAGAGCATCCCGATGCGCACACCGATGCTCGTGATGGGCGAGATGGCGGCAATCGACGGCGCCATGCATGCCATGAATGCTCCGTTCAGGCAGCCAAACGCAGCGGCAAAGACCATGACGAGGGCAAGCACGGCGTGTGGGGCCGTCGCCACCGTCGTCGGGAGCCAGAGAGCCAGACAGAGAACGCCAGCGAGGCCGGTGGCTGGAATCAGGACGTTGTACTTGCCCACCGCATCCATCAGAGGTGCGGCCAGGAGCCGTCCAAAGAAGGAGCCCGCATTCATCACGGCTACGCTGTAGAAGGCCAAGTCAGGAGAGACGCCCTGGCTCAGCGCGAATGGCTCGATGTCTGTTCAGGTCAGGAAACTTTCAGATGAGCAGGAGATGGAGGCGAAAGACGGCTCACAATAGTAAGGAACAAAGAGGCCTGTCGGAACTTGGAATCAGTAATACTCCTTCGCACGTCTTCTCATCTCACTCACCAAAGGACATGATGGTGGCACCGATGGTCAAGATGGCGTACTTTGGCTCCTTAAACGCCGACACATCCAGCCATTTCCCTGGTCTTCGTCTGGGCAGGCGGCTTCTGACGCATGCTGTCGCTGCAATGCCCAGGGCCAGGCAGATGAAGCCAGACACCCGAACCGACATGCCAAAGCCGATTTCGCCAATGAGACGCTGCAGCGCAATGGGAAAGATGACGCCGCCGACCGAGCTGCCAGTAACACCGAGGCCGCTGGCCAGGCCGCGACGCTTGAGAAAGTGCGAAGCGATGCTCGAGAGCGAGGGAAAAAAGAGCATGGCGCTGCCCAGGCCGACGAGGATGCCCTGCGCCAGAATGGCCTGCCAGTACTCGGTGCACAGCGACGTCATCATCATGGCAAACGTGAGCGTCAACGTGCCCCCAGCCATCAGACGGAGCGGCCCATAGGCGTCAAAGACCCGTCCCACGAGCGGGCCCACGATGAAAAAGACGAAGAACTGCAGGCTGCCGATCCAGCTAACTTCGGACGGTGTCTTGTTGAAATAGAAGACGTAGTAGGTCTGGAACACGCCGAAGCTTCCAAGAAATCTGGTGTCAGCTCGTCGTGTCGATTTGAAGGACGGTCGCGCTTCCACACTCACGAGCTCAGCATGCCAAAGGAAGCCGTGAGGGCGAAAAAGGCGCCCAAGACGGTGAGCCACGCCTCCCCACCTCCATCCGGAAAGGTGTGGACCGGCGCAGCGGGCGGAGGCAGCTGCTCCAGCTTTGCATCGGGAGCACCATCCAGAGACGAAGGACTTTCTTGGCCCTTTGCTGCACTGTTCACAGTCGCTGTAGAGCTGGACATGGCGAGATATGGGGTGAGGGGCCAGACAGATGTGAGCTTGGGGCGTCGAGGACGGAGCGCCTGCGAGTGCCCTTTATTTCAATCGAGCAGATGTGCCTCTAAAGAATGGCAATGCCCCGACGCTGCATCGAACGACGCACCGCCGGTCATGCACCGATAGCGTATCACCCACCTCACAGTGGAGAAAGCCGAGGTTCCATGCGGTCAGGTCCAATAAAGGAAAGTGCTACCTATGCTCTTCTGAGTCTCAATTTTTCCTGGGTGGGTTAGTCCAAAACCCCATTGGGAATTTTATATTTTATAAATGAAAACTTCGACCTTGCGGTCGTCTCTCGCACGGGCTTCATTGAGCTTGTTCTCACAGGCCCGAATTTGGGCAATTAGATCGTTAGACGATGAACTGATTAAAATTACTTCTAGGCAGACCATGCCTTCAAAATGGCTTTGGTGCGAGGCACGAGCTCCTCGGTCTTGGCCTGGTCAAAGTACCGCTTGCTGTACGAAAGGCCAAGGTGCAGCTGGTTCTGCCGCGTGTAGATGAAGCCCCAGGGACCAAAGTCGTTCTTGCGCAGACCGATGGAAAAGTCCTCGATGGTGACTTGGGCCTGTGCACCGCTGAAACGCGGGGCAAGGAGGTTGTCCACAATGCCGAGCGACGAGACGCTCAGGTAGCCGTAGCCGGGCTGATCCCAGTCCTGGGCAGAGCGCATGTGCACGTAACCGGGGCCCATGAAGCTGAAGCCGGCCGAGCTGATGGGCGTCGCCAAAATGTCCGAGAGCTGCGAGCCGATCTGCTTGCCCGTCTCTTCAAGCTTGTCGGGCTGCTCGAGGAAGAGGAAATTGAGCAGAGTCGCATAGCTCGGCGACTCAGGCGTCGTCTTGTCCTTGACGCGAAGGAATCTTCGTCCGTTGCCGGCGATTGTCACGAGGCCGCCCTGCTCGTCGCCCTTGGCATACAGCTGCTGCATGGCCTGCAGCATGGCGGCAATGCCAACTGAGGTGACCGACAGGCCGGTGGCCTTGCACTTGGCCAAGATTGCCTTGCTCTCTGCTTCAGAGAAGGCCAGCCGGATGTGTGCCGTCTCTCTCGGCGCGGTCTTGAAATCGGGCTGGAAGGGGAAAGACAGCTGTGGACGAGCAAAGTTGGGCAGACAAGCCTCGTAGAGCTTTTGTCCCTTTTCAAGAAACTCGGGAGTGTATGCGCCGAGCTCCTCCTCCAGGGCAGATCGTGCGCTGGGGGGAAGCCGGCCAGCCTCCTGGCCCCATGCTGCCGACGACCCGGGGACGCCTTCAGCAATGAGCCGGAGAAACGTGCTTAGGATCCCGCTGTGGTAGCCAAAGAAGAATTAGCATGGGAGCAGGCGCCGTTGGGTGCGAAAGGTCATGCTACGACCACTCACAAGACCCCCGACGCATCGGTGATGGCATGGCTGATGCTGATCCGGACAAGGGCCGCCGTCTCGTTCTTCAGCGGAATCCAGCTCAAAGTAGAGCTGCCTTGACCGGGGATCTTGAGATTGATGGCCTTGTGCAGGACTGCATCAAACTCTGCAGCGTCTACGGGTGCTTCCACCGACAGCGTCTTTGCGAGCCAGTCTTGGGCCCCATCGTCCGCGGGCACGACATACACCATGTTTCTGGGATTATCCTGGCCTTTGAATTCGATGGCGATTTCAGGATTGAGCTTGCGCGTCTCCAGCCAGGCCTGCTCGATCGCCGCCTTGTCCAGCTTGGCGTCGCCGAGCTGCACTTTGAGCACCGCGCTGATGTTGTAGTCGCCATCCAGCGTCTGGTTGTCGGACTCGACGGCCGTTTCGACGGGGTCCAACCCGCGCTCATAGTGGCCCTGGGCGACCTCTTTCCATGGCTTGGGCGGCTGGGCGACGGTGTTGGCCATTGTGACTGCTCGGTTCTGATGAGAGAGGGAGTAGAACTGCGAGGGCAGAGAGAGGGGATTGTGACTGCTCGGGTTTCTCGTTGGTGGAGCGGATGAAATAAGCTCTCGTCCGTTCGACGCTAGCCACGTTCTCTGTGAGAAGCCCGACGCGGCTTATCGCTACCAACCTGTCTCTTGGTTTCATGTGGAACTGTGCGGTCTCTAAATTTATGGGAAACTCCATGCAGGCTCCATGCGGTCGTCGTCGAGCTGATCATTCAAAATTTTGTTCCTGGCTTCCCACCTCGATCCGTGCCGGAAGAGTGGCCGCCTATCATGCGTTCGATTTTCGAGACTCGCTTGCTCTCGCCCTCCACATTGTTATGAATGAGGTAATGGTATAGAATTGTACGCCCAAGCTCGTCCTGGGTGGACCCTCTTTTAGTCTAGTCTGAGCGCCCTCTGCATCTTCATTTGCCGGCGACGAAAGCCTATCCCGCGTTTGGCTCTATCCGGCCATTCCACCAAGCGGGAATACACCTCGGTTGTGAAACGTCATGCGTCCGACCTCATGCTGGAACACATACACACACACCTCTTGTTGTACACTACAATATGATACAATTCGCATGAGACTAGAGCCATTGCTGAATCTCTCTAGCCAGACGAGGATCGGCGAGAATGCTGTAGTGGCCCGTGCCATCAGGCTCAACCAGGCGCACCGAGGCCTTCGACTGCGCCTCGTGCAGGGCGTTTCGAAGGCCCAGATCACTAGCTACCTCCTCGTCCGTGCCCACAGTCATTGCCAATGCGCGTCCGAAGCCTTCTGCTGCTTTGAAGAGGGTGATCTCTGTGCGCGGGCCTATCAGTAATTGACAAGCTAGAAAGATGGCATGAGACAGCGGCTGCTCACCACCCTGAAGCGCTGCATAGGCAGCATTGGAGCTCACGAGCTCCTCATGATCCCTCGCCATCTCGACGAAGCGCCTCAGCTGTGCGTCAAACGGATTGTCGCAGCGTTGCCTCAGCTCCTTGGCCAGCTTGCGCCGATTTTCGATTCTCTCCGGAGGCCCATAGATGTCCAGCTCGGCGCACTGAGCGATGAGATGTGCTGCATCCGCCTTGAGATCTTCAATGCTTCGGCGTCCAATTGTGCCGGCTGGAGTGATTCGTCGTGTCACGCCAGGGGCGTAGTCGACCATAGCCAATCGCCCCATTGTGGCGCCTGCCTCCTTTAGGCTGATGGCCAGAAACGGGGCAATGAGCGACGACCCAGAGTAGGCAACAATGTCGATCGCTGCCTCTTTGCCAAACTCCTCGATGAGGGCCGCGCTGTACACACGCGCCACCTCGTCGGGTGTCGTGCTCGACAGTGCTCGCTTGTTCGGTCTAACAGCATAGACAGGTCGTGTGAGACTCTTGTCGATATCTGAAAAGGCGGTGATCTGACCGAGTCCGTCGTGCAAGAAGCTATTCGTAGACTCGTATCTCTGTCAGCAACTGAGAAGTAAGATTGCAAATGAGGTGCGGAACTCACACGACAGGCGTGCCCTTGCCCGCGCGAACTTCAACCAGACACTCCTCCTCAGATGTGGCTGCTGGACTGCGGCTTGGTCGCTCATGCTGCTGCTGCTGTTGCTGAACGACCAGCGTGCGCAGTTGTCGGAGTGACATGTCGTTAAGCATGACATGCGGCGGGACTTCAACGCTGAATACCTGCTTGATGCGTGCAGAGAGCATCATTGAGGTGAAGGACTCGACGCCGAGCTTGGTCAGCGCCACACCATCCTTTGAAGCAAGGAGCCCGTCGCGGTCTGACAGACCCAGGACCTCCGCCAGGATCGCATCCAGACCCCCTTGATCTCCTCCACTGCTTGTTTTGCTGTCGTGCGTCCCATCCTCGTCGCCAACTGTTTCATCGGGGCGGGCGAGATGCTCGGCATAGTGGGGTAGCACCATGTTGAGCTGCGCAAACTCCTCTTTCAGCAGTGTCCAATCGAGATCGGGAGCATACGTGGCGCGACGACTCTTCGCTCCCCACGCCATCGATCTGCTCTCGACGAAGCGGGTGAAGGCAACGTCAAAGAACTGAAGCAGGTGGTGGGACGATGTGCGCAGGCCCCTCAGCTGATTGCGAACGAGGCGGAATTTCCCCTGCCTGTCGAGGACAAAGTTACGATAGAAGGCACCAATGTCGTCCAACGCTGGAACTGTGAGCGAGAGGCCATTTGGTAGGGCGTTGACAATCTCTTCGGCGGCGAGCGAGGCCGCCACGTAGTTGCTCTGGCTTGGAATGCCCGCCAGCGTGCTGACTGTGCTGAAGAAGGCCACAAAGTCGAGCTTGTCGGTGTCGAGGATCGATTGAAGCACCCTCACAGGCTCAAGCTTGACATCATATGACGTTTTGAAGTTCTCGGCGGTCTGCTGCAGTAGAGGGGCGTCTCTCTTCACGATTGGGAGGTGAACTTTAGCTCGTGGCCGTCCAAAGATCACGAGAAATACTCACAAGTACCAACGGCATCAGCCATACCCCAGCAAGGGGCATCTGAAGGCTGTTGACAAGGTCGGCCATCGCAACTCGATCGCTTGCGTCGCATGCAAGCAGCTCGACGGTGCAGCCGGCGAGACGACGCAGGGCTTCAAGTGAACGTCTTGCATTGACATTGGAGTCGTCGTCACCTGCAATCGTCTTTGCGCCTGAGCGCGACGTCAAGATAAAGTGACGTGCCCCACGGGCGTACATCCACTCGCACAGAGCGATGCCCAACGCCGAAAGGCCGCCAGCGAAGAGGTAGGATGCATCGTCCCTGAAAGCGACGCCCATATTGTTATCAGACCCTTCTGTGACGACCACACGAGGGACGAGGCATCGACCGTCCTCGGTGAAGCGCAACTCTCGTTCAGCAATGAAGCTCGAGCCCTGGAGCCTGTCGAGTGCAGCTTTCCTCTCTGTCACGCTCCAAGCGGAGGGCAGCAGGGCGCAACGAGCATCCAGCTTGGCATGTTCGTTTCGCAGGCATCTCGCCAGTCCGAGCGAGCTTCCAAAGTCTTCGTCGTTATCGGCCACGAGCCAGAGTATAGCCTTCTGACCAGACGACTCTGCGACAACAGGAGCAATGCGATCGCGCAGTGCCATCTCACTACCCATCTTGTGTACGTGAATCAGCGTCCGACTCTTGTCACCGTCCCTGTTCGTGATTTCTGGTGCACCTTTTGCCCTTGCGACGACGAGGGCGGAGCGGGTGTTTGCAAACGAGCTTCGGTGCCAGACGACACGGCCGTAGCCAGCACTGGCGAGTGTCTCAATCGCAGCACTTTGATCGACCGAAGAATCCCTTCCGTCGATATCGCTGCCAAGCAAGATGGACTGCCATCCGTTTCCCTCGCTCTGTTCCATCTCGAGGGAGACCAGCATGCCACCTGGGCACAGCAGACTTCTGAGCGCAGCTGCTGTGTTCGTCGCTAAGGAAGAGTAGGCAAGAATGACGTCGAAACAGCACCCCGACTGCATCAAGGACCCTAAACCATCGTCCTGGTCTGAGCTGGAAATGTTGGTCGCCACGGACTGGAGGTCGATCGTCACCGCGTTGTCCGTTCGCATCTCTTCGAGGACACTTGCGATCTTTGCTTCGCACCAGCTGATGTCGACGAGCAACACCTTGATGACGAGCTTTCCAGAAAGGATGGCCGCACCGATCCCCTTTCTCACGGGTTCGACCAAAGCCTGCTCTGAGTCCTTGAAAGCTGCCGCCTTGCACTCCCTCTGGCATTTGCCCCTGAAGTCTACCTTGGGGACAGGTGGCATCCAGGGCAGCGCTTCGACATCTTCTTCTTCCTCATCAGTCGATGCCGTCTGCCAGATTACTTCCTGCAGTGATGCTGACGTGCTGCATACGAAGCGTTGGTACGTCGCCGATTCGATATCCAGGACTACTCGACCATCAGCACCGTACAGCCGCAGCGAGCAGCTGAAAGAGTGTTGTCGCCAGTCCAGCAGCTTGGCGTGTGCCGTGAGAATCCCGCTGACTTGTCCAGATCGGGTCCGAAGCTGTTTCAGATCACGAACTCGATAGACTGAGGTCCTGTCCATGAGACCGTCCCGATGCGGAATGACCAGTGCCCCATAAAGGGCACTCTCCAGCGCCTCGGAAACATCACTGGGCGTCAGATGAGGTAAAGGTTAGCTCGCAGCTCTTTCCTCATCATTATAGCTCCAGCTAGACTCACCAGCATCCTTGCAGCTCCATGAAAGCGTCCTCATCGCCAAACCGAAGAGACTTGAGCCGGCCAATGGCCATCTTCGCCGAAGTCAGCGCCTGAAACTGTTCGCCAAAGAGATGGTCTATGCGAACCAGTCGTGTCTGCTGCGGGACAGACTGGAGGTCGAGAATCGACGCCTCCATTAGTTGCTCTTGGTTTGCTGGAGTCGTTCCTAGCTTCCCGCTCAGGAGCGGTGACGCTCCTTCCTGGAAACCCTTCTTGAGCAGGACGTATTCTTCACCCTCCAAGTTCAGTTGGAGCTGCTGGCCCTCTTCTATTGACACATCTTCGAACGATAGCTCCGACAGAGAAGTGAGGCTGCTGCTCGAGAGAACAAGGCGAACAAGACTTGGCCTCGCGATCGACCATAGACCGTCTGCGTCTTTCTCGAGGCTAGTCTCCTTGCCATCTGTCGAAATGAGAAGCTCGGTCTGAGCTTGCACAGGCGGTGGCAACAAAGACCTGCTGACGACATTGGCGTCCTCTGATCGCTGGGCAGATGGCGGCTGCGGCTGTGGCAGCTGCTGCTCTTCTGTTTGCTGCTGAGGGCCAAAAGCGAAGCTTGCCAGCCATTCGCCATTGAGCGATCTGAGTTGCGCCTCTCCGCGAGAGCCGGACGAAGATTTGTGCCAGACGAGTCTGGCCAACGGACGTTCCGTCCCTTCTGTCATCATGCTCAAAAGCCGCCCTGACACTGAGCACCGCAGCTCCTCGCCCTCGTTCTTGAAGCCGTCGCCAAGCAGGTCATCCAGGATGCTGAAGTGCATCTGCGACAGCATCGCTTCAAACCAGTTCTCTTGAAGCTCGATGACATATTGCACCAAACCTCTTGGTTTGGCCTGTACGATCCTTGGCTTCGTCTTTCCGGCGCTTGCTTCCCGACGACGGAACAACGAACGCGGTGGCATCATTTGCGATGCAGGACGTGATAGTCTTGCGTCAAGCAGCTTGTGACGCTCGTTGACGCCAGCGAAGAGCGGCTGAAGGTGTACTTCGATGTTGGTCGTGGTCTCATCGGGCCGTTTGAAAAGGACGACGATGCAGAGGTTGAGCGAGGTCCTTAACGACTCGGTGAAGTCCGCTTGAGTGGTGGCCGAGAGGTGCATCGCGGAACTCAACGGCTCTCTTCTGGCTCGCAGCGCATCGCACAATATATCGAGCAAGCTGCCGGAATCCGCACATCAGCCTTGTCATCAACGGCTCACTACATTAAATGCATGACGTACCGATAGTGGTCGAGGCTCTTGTCAGGCAGAAAAGCCACCATGGCCGAATCGCTTTCTCCTCCACCCTCCAGAGTCGACCAATTGAGTAAGGTACCTGACCGTGGCTCGGCAACAGCCATGACTCCCTCTATCTTCTGTACGGCAACCTCAGTCTTTGGTAGAGCAGGCTTCTCCGTCGGCCACAGCCTCCTCCTCATCCACAAACACATCGGCAAGGGAGCACCTCTCTGGACAGGATGATCTTGGCGCGGCCATTCGACCTTGTGTCCTCGCTCGAACAGCTCAGCCACGACCATCTGCAGCATGTCGACCGGAGACGCGGGCCTCGATTGGCCTTCCTCAGCCCCTCGCACCTGCCCCAACCGCGCATCTCCAGTGCCGCCATCGACTATCAGGATGTCCGTGCGTTTCGTGGATGAGTGTGGCAGCCGTTCCGCTGACCTATCGGCACGGCAAGGTTGGCTGAATTGCCACATCCAGACGGGCAATGGATCGGTCTGCACACCGTCCTCTTCACTGATGCGCTCCCCATTGCCGCTGAGGAATCGCGGCTTGCGATGCAGTGCTCCCTCGGTAGAGGCGTCAGCGTGGGGGCGCTGAACTTCAGAGTGCCGGCCGTCGCGCTGGCTCTGCTGCCAATGCTGCCTCAGCATACTGTGGTGCAGGCATGCCTCGGGGCCGTCGCACCGTTCGTAGCTCAGTCCAATGTCGTCGAGATACCGTGCAAGCAAATCGATGTCCTCTCGAGGGCCAGCAGCACTGGTAGACGCTTGAACAAAGCGAGTGAGCTCAATGTCGGTCCTTCCTCTGGCCCTCTTGTCACCAGACTGGCGTGCGACTTCCTGTCTACGTTGCTTGAACGCAGAGAGAAGACGTGCAACGTTTGCCGTCGTCGTCGTCGTCGGCGGCGTCGTCGCATGACCAACTTTTGAAGACGAAGGTATGGAAGACGTAGACGAAGCAAAGGTGAGCATGGCAAAGGGGACGCGTTGATGAAGAGCTTGCATAGCGTCTGCGCACTGAACAATGACCTCCATTGCGTCGACCAGAGACAGGCGACCTGCGGCAACGGCGGCGAGTGTCTCACCCTGCGAGTCTCCGTAGACTGCTGTCACGTCTTTGAAATGGGCCGAGATGTACATCCAAAGGGCATACTGGACTGTGAAGCGTCGTAGGTGGCAAGTTGCGAGGTCTTCTTTCTCTTGCACCTTTGCAAAAAAGGCAGATGTCGAGGGTAGTCGCTTCTTCGCAGGCCATTGTCGCAGGCAGTCGTCGAAAGCTTCCGCGAAAATAGCGCTTCTTTGCGACATCTCGGAGCACAAAGTGTGGAGTCGTACGTCGTTCTCCTCCAACGGCGACGAGAAAAGGTGCCTCGACTCGCTATTACGAAAGTGTAATGCCAGAATTCGTTCATCTGAGTCCTCTGGATGAGGATCTCCTGCAACGGCGTCCCCAAGTGCTTTGACGAAGCCATTGACCGACAACTGCCGCTCGCTGAGTCGGATGGCACGTCTGAATGCGTGCTGGTCTCGTGCGCGATGCAGCGTCATCTGCAGTGAGTAAACCCTATCGGCCAAGATGGAGGCCGGCGGGCTCTTTCCATCAACCTCGGCAGCCAGAAAGCGGCCGCAAGATCGTGCGAGCTCTTCCAGCAAGGCTTTGCTCGGAGCCGAGAGCATGAAGAGCGCCGGAAAGGGTGCCTCGAAAGGCCTGCTTCTTCTTCTTGCTGTAGATAGGCTCTGCCTCTTGCTGACGTTGATGTCCGCTTCAGGGAATGCTTCGACGCAAGTAGCGGCCATGATGCCAGTGAAGCCCATCGAGGCTATGAGGCCGAGATAGGAGCGCCTTTCGCCGATGCGCTGCTGCTCCTTTGCGAGCTCGATACGGTGGCCCTCCCCTCCGAAGCGCTCCTGGCACGTCTCTCCTGACACGTGGTGCTTCCAGACGGTGCGCTTGTTGAGGCTGAGCAGCGTCTTGACGAGGCCGAGCAGTCCAGCGGCCTCTTCCGTGTGTCCAAACACGGCCTTGGAAGACGAGACAAAGAGCGGAAAGGTGCGTGGCGCAGATGCAAAAGTGGCTTTGATCGCGTCGGCCTCGACGGCATCGCCCAGCCGCGTGCCGGTGCCGTGCGCCTCGAAGACAGAGACGTCTCCAGGCATCGCGCCGGCACGACGGAGAGCGTCGAGGTGCAGCCGGGATTGGGCGTCGGTCTTTGTCATGGATATATTGGCCGCTGTGCCCTGGTGGCGGACGAGAATGGAGCGAATGGCACCGTACGAAGAAGGCGCGCTGGCGCTGGAGCTCGCATCGGCACGTTGCAAGACTACCGCGACAACGCCCTCACTGGTGACCATGCCGTCTGCGTCCCGACCAAAGGGACTTGATCTGCCCGTCTTGGAGGCCATGTTGGCTGTATGCAAGTAGTCGATGTGATGATCGACCAACCTCGTCGTCACACCGATCACGATGGCCCTGTAGCATTCGTCTCTCTCCAACGCGCTCACCGCCACATTGAGAGCGGCCAAACCCCCGCTGCAAGCCGTTTCGACAGCCATGCAGGGGCCCTCGGTGCCCAGATGGTGAGCCAGTCGTCCTGCGATCGAGGAGCCATGGGTGCCAGGAGCCCAGCCTTTGGCTCTGTGAGCTTTGTGTGGATCCATGCGCTCCTCGATCACCTGGTTGTATCCATCCTGGCCGTTTGCCGCAACGACGATGGCCGTAGCGCTCCCTCTGAGCGAGCTGGGCGCGATGAGGGCGTCCTGCAGCGCCTCGTACGCCAGCTCGAACGTCAGTCTCTGTTGCGGCTTTGTGTAGAGGCCGTCGTCGCCGTCCATGCCAAAGAAGGCATCGTCCCAGTCCAAGACACCCTCCTGCCCCAGCCACCCAATGGGTGTTGGGCTCTTGGCAGCTGCTCCCAGCGATCGCCGAGCGCTGGACGGGTGACTGAAGACGTTCTCTCCCGTCGCCATGGCGCGCTCCAACTTCGCCAGGCTGTCGACGCCGCCCGGCAATCGCACGGCCATGCCAATGACGTGGGCCTGATTCGGACTCATCATCGTACTCGAAATTCTGCCGTCCCGACTCTGGAAGATGAGCGATCCTCAAAGGTGAGAGATTGGTTAAAGCAAGACTTTGGCTGCCGTTTGGGCCGCCTCGAACGAAAGTCACATCGTGCGCCCTGCCTCCTCTATGCCCACTGCTCCGTGGTCACCGAGCTCGGCGACTTCCGCATGGATGCCCTCGGCATGAGTCGCACATTCATTCTGTTTCAGGAACAGCCTTCTTATCGCATGCACCATGAGCACATTGCTAGGTCGGGACTCCACCAGCGGGACAAGTGACCGCGTGCTCAGGAACGCAAAAACACAAATTCGGAAGTTAGACTAAATTGCTTTCCCACATCGTCGCCCATCCAGTAGTACTAGTATGTGTCATGCACTTTCCTGGTTCGGTACACCCAGAAAGCTAGTTTCGACTTTGGCTTCGGCACTTACCTCATGGAGTATTGCCATTGTGATGAAACACAGTCTGATCCGAGGAGCACGAGGGGCAGCGTCAAGTGTTTGCTGTCCAACGCCTTCTCTTCTGTCAATTCATTTCTAGCCGATGGTTCCCTAGCAGCCCCTACTGACGACGACGACGAAGATGGACAACACTGTATTCGATGTGTTCGCTAGGCAGGCCAGGGCGAGTCCCCGTGCCTTCTTTCTGCAGGACGCCTTCGAAGATGCTGTCGGCCTGCGGTACGGTGAGGCTTTTGATCTCGTCGTACGCATCGCTGGCGTCCTCGAACCGATGATACAGCGTCAACGACGACGCGTGGCGCTGGTGTCGACGTCCAACAGCCCGCTCATCCCCCTGCTCTCTTTGGCGTCATGGTCGATTGGCGCCTCTGTCGGCCTCGCCGCAGTCAACGATGCAACGCCGCTGGACGTTCTCTCGGCTCAGCTGGCCTGTTTAGAGCCTTGTCTAATCATCACCGACGAGAGCGTGGGCCGCTCGAACTCGTTCTCTTCAAAATTGACCGAAGCCTTTGATCAAGCGTTCCCCGAGGCGCCAGGCCATCAAAGGCCACTGCGAAGCACCCTTGCTGGACTGGTATTCGGCGCGCATTCTCGGGAGCCGGCTTCTCTGCGGAGCTTGTCTCTCTTTGTCTCGAGCGGACAGTCGTCTTCCTCCATTAGCCCAAGGAGGAGGGAGCAGGGACCGGTGGAAGAGGAGGCCTACCGACTGTTCACATCGAGTGCCATCTCTTGGTCGACAGTCAAGGCCGTAAAGATCCCGCACCGCTCGCTGATGACCAACGTGGCTTCACTTAGAAGCACATTCCCGCGTATGGCCGCGTCCAGACGCACACTGGGCATCCTGCCACTTTCGCACACCATCGGCTTCGTACTAGATTTCATCCTCGCAACGGTCACGACGGGCGGCACATACCTACTTCTTGATAGGCATGCCGCCCAGCGACAATCGGACAGCATCGCCCATGTGGCGTCAGACGCCGTTGCCGAGCAGTCGCAGAGCGGAACACCCGTCGATACCATGTGGGCGGTCCCAGCGCTCTTCGATGAGATGGCTGCGAGAGCACGGCAGGAGCCTGTCCTCTTGCACGCCCTCCAGCAGGCTCGCTTCATCTCCGTCGCGGGCGCCTACCCGAGCCGAGACACGCTGCAGTGGGCTGCAAAGCACAAGATACGGCTCGGCACTTCGTGGGGTATGAGTGAGGTCTTTCTCTCTTCCTTTGGCGCCCGCCTCGCTTTTGACGACGACGACGATCACGACGATCACGTCGCCAGTACCGACCTGCTTGATGCTCTTGTGCTGCTTCCTACGGTGGACTTCCAGCTGGTGCCGGTCGACGATGGTGCGCCCGAGGGCTGGTGTGAGCTCATATTCGGCAGACGCGACATCTTTACCGGCTACGTTGTCCTCGACGACGACCGGCGTCCGGTCTTCAAGTCGGTCGAGGAGACCTTCAGGACGGGTGACGTGTTTGAGATCGTCGGACGTCGTCGTGCGGACAAAAATCGAACCGATATCGCGACTGACGATGTTCTCACGCTGGTACGCTACGTCGGCCGCAACGACGATGTTGTCCAGCTGGCTGTGGGGGAGAAGGTGCTCTGTAGCGCCGTCGAGCAGCAACTGTCCATGCAAGACGGCATCAAGGCCGCTTTTGTCACTGGGAACCGTTCCAAGAAGGAGGGCCGGCCGTCGGAGACGCTGGTCGCGCTGATAGAGTGCAGCGGCGACGTCGACTTCAGACGAGTCGTTGCCAAAGCTCTGGCCAAAGTCAACCCGCAGCTCTCGCCAGCCGCCCGGATTGGAGCGCGTAACATTGCGCAAGTGGACAGCCTGCCGATGACGTCCAAGGGCTCGCTCTTTCGCAAGAAGGTGGCCGCCCACCTGGTTGAGCCCTTGGCTGGACTCAGCGCAGCCTGGATGGCCAGGCAGGTTAGACAGCACCTCGCAGAGATTGCCGACCTCGACGGCATCGGGATAGAAGACGACCATGAAATGGCTGCTCTAGCATTGACGTCGCAGCAGAGCGTCAAGGTGGTCTCCTTTATCAGGCAACTTACTGGAGATGGAAGCATGGAGCCCGTCGATGTCCAAGCACAGGGAACCGTGTCTGCCTTTGAAGACGTGGTCAAGTCGAGATACGTGGCAGTCGCCTTTGGCCAAAGTCCCGCTCCCGCCGATCAAACCGTGTCGAGACAGGAGGCAGACAAAGCAACCAAGGACCCAGGCCCAGAATTGTCGGGAACGACAAAGATTTCCATTGCTGGAGCAGCACTGCGCCTGCCTGGCGGCGTCGATGACCTCGAAGATCTCTGGCAAGCGAGTGTCTCGGCGCGAGGCAAAGACGGACGGGCAATTCTCGAGACAGCATCGCAGGACGGCCGCTGCGATCCCGAAGAGACCATGCTGCATGGCTGGCTCGATCGACGCGGTGTCACCGACTTCGATCCAGAGACATTCGGCATCTCGACCAGCGAAGCGGTATTCGTCAAGCCGCAGCAGCGCCTCGTCCTCGAGCTAGCCATGGAGGCGCTGCAAGATGCCGGGCTGCCACCATCGACTTTGCTTGGCAAGCGGGTAGGCGTGTTTGTGGCTGCCAACGGACAGGAAGGCTACGACAAGCTCCTGCTCGATGAAGCCGACAGCGGAGTGCACACCCTGGGAGCACACTACGGTCATGGCACACACAATGCCTCCTTGGCCGGTAGGGTTGCCCACTGGCTCGGCTCATGTGGTCCCGCGATGACCATAGAGACGGCGTGCAGCGGAGGGCTCACTGCTGTACATGCTGCACAGCGCTCGCTCAAGGCTGGCGATTGCGATGTGGCATTGGTGGCGGGCGTGACGACATTTGTTGATCCCGAACGCCAGTTCCCCTTCCGACGTCAGGCTGGCATGGCTACCCGGTTACCTGAGCAGCAATCGAGGGCTTTTTCGAGCAGCGCAGATGGCATGGTCCCCTCTGAGGGGGCTGTCGCTGTCGTTTTGCAGGCGCAGCATGGGGGCAACACTGGCGCCCGGCATGGTGAACCGCTGGCGTGGATCGAGTCGATCGAGTGCGAGCACCAAGGAGCCTCGGCGACGATGATGACGACCCGAAGCGACGCTCAGAGTCGACTTATCCATCACGCACTTGCGGCCGCCGAAGTCGAGCCGCAAGCGATCGACGTCTTTGAATGCCATGGCTCCGCAACGCAGCTGGGCGATTTAGTCGAATTCGGCGCGATTAGGCGAGTCTTTGGTGGTAGTGTTGCCAAGAGGGCAGCGCCAGTGGCCATCACAGCGAGCAAAAATATCTTTGGGCACACGGAAGAGGCGGCTGGCCTCGTCGGACTGCTGCACGCAATTGTATCGCTCAGACATCGCAGCAGCCCACCAAGCCATGTGAGCGACCCGAACATCGACTTTGATTGGGCCGGGGCAGGCGCACGCTACTCGAACTGTCGAACGAGCCTGGGCAGAGGCCAAAATAGTCCTATGCATGCCCTTGTGAGCTCGTATGGCTTCAGTGGGACCATGTGCAGCGCAGTGCTGCGAATCGGGCAGGAACATCCGCAGCCGCAGCCGCAGCCGCACCAGGAGCGGGACGAGCGCCTCGCAAACCTCCTCTTGCTTTCTGCGCCCGATCGTACCCGTCTTCGCCTGGTTGGCAAAGCGTGTGTGGAACATTTACGGAACGCGCCACACGACCTGGAAGCCCTGCAGGGAGCAGTGCACCACCGCGGAAGGGAATCCTTTCCGATTCGGCAGGCCATCGACCTCGGCATACCGCAGGACCAGAGTGGACTCGCGGACAGCCTTGGCATGCTCATCGAGGGAGAAGCAGAAGGCGAGAGCGAAATGCACCACGCAGAGAAGGCCACATCGAGCCTTCACAGGTTTCATCGTCCGAGACTCGTGGTGCAATTTGCTGGAATGGGCAGGATCGCACGAGGCGCTGCAAGATCCTTCTACGACAACAACTGCGTATACCGAAAAACGTTTGAGGAGGTTTCGATGCGCTTCAGCCAGCAAGACCCTGCAATAGACCTCGTACAAGCCGTCTATGGCAACGCAAGCCACGGTGAAATTGAGCCAAACGCGCTAGAAACAAGCACCGCGACTGCCCAGCCGGCCCTTTTCGCTGTCTATTATTCGCTGTGGAAAGCGACGACGTCTTTGCTCCGGCAATCTGTCGACATCGTCTTTGGGCACAGCTTTGGCGAAATCGCTGCCGCGTGTGCTAGTGGCATGCTGAGCCTCGAAGACGCCGTCGAGCTCGTATATGTCCGTTCGAGGTGCTGCGAAGCGACGTCGCGACATTGTCCGGGGGCAATGCTCGCCGTGCGGTGCACCAAAGCCAACCTCGTCCAAAGCGGGATTCTGCAACCAGCTTCGGAAATTGTGATCGCAGCAGAGAACGCAGAAGAAGCTTACACCATCAGTCTGCCTGCTGCAGAGCTCGAATCAGTCGAGGCGCGGCTTCGTGCGGCAGGGATTCCCTTTCGACTACTCAAGACTCAATCAGTGGCTTTCCACCATCCCATGCTGCACCGTGACTCTGCGCTTCCCCTGGCTGCTGTCGACGAAAAGCTGGCGCGCTTGGCCGTGGACAGGGCAAAGGAGGCGCCAAGTGCATCCAAGCTTGAGGACGGCACTGACAAGCCGTCCTTCGTCTCATGCTCGCGTCCAACGGCACCCGATACCCTGCCTTCGTGGCACCAGCACCTCTGTCAGCCGGTTCACTACGCCCGAACTGCAGAGGCGGTCCTTTTTGCCCAAACTTCGCCTCTCGGCCGACGTCGTGAGGAGACTAAAGCGGCAGTCGTGCTCGAGATTGGCCTTGGCGCCGAATTGAGTTCCCTGACAAGACGACGAGCATTGCACAGCAACGCGGCGAATGTCGCAGTACCGGTTGAGGCAGTATCGCTCTTTGGATCGCAGGGCGACGACTGCTTCGTGGAGACAGTCAAGAGGCTCTTTGAGCTGGGCGTCGATGTGCAGTTGCCCGTCTCTCTGGCCACGAGGAGGCAACCGATACTGGCGCTGAATCGAAGGCGCTTCTGGCCAGAAGTGCGATCGACAAAGGCCAGTCATATTCAATATCGACCCCAGCATGCAGCAGCGCTAGAGAAAAGAAGCGAGGAGGCGGCAGCACCATCCTTGTCTTGGAGCAGACACCAGCGAGCTGAGCGGGTGCAAACAGGGCGAGGTTGGGCCGAACACCACCTGGTCTGCGATGAGGAGCAACGAGACCCCTTTTCGTGAGTAGCTCGAGAGATCTGCAAGCACGGCGATGCTGACCCAGACACTCCTTCCACAGGATTGCTGCTTGGCTGTCCAGCCTACTGTCTCGACGTTCAGGTGAAAGAACCTGCTACATCTTCCAGGACAAGCAGCCGCTCAGCTCGTCGGGAAACGCCGATGTCGTCCTCACGGCTCGCGCGTCACCCGGCCAGGCAGGTTTCACCGTCTCCGTCACGTCCCTGGAGCAGCAGTCACACGACGGTGGAGGCGCATTCAAGCACCTCGAAGCAACTCCATTGGCGAACCTCGATGAGCTTCCCGCGTGGATCAATGCGTACGAGGCATCCTCCACGTCTGCAGAGCCTTCGAACGTTCATCTCCTCGATGTGCCCAACGCAGGAAACGATGTTGTGTACCTGTTGCAAACGAGCTCCACCGCATTCGAAGCTCTGTTGAGCTGCAGTGCGATGCCGTCAATGTGGACATGCCTGGTCAACATTTTCGCAAGTCTCGGCCTTGACAAGGCCATGACACCACTACTTCTTGATGTCGCAGCTTTGCAGGAAGGAGCTGCAGAAGAATCTGATGCGCTGCGCGTCTCAATTGTCAAGAGGGACGACGTATGGCGCGCAGTAGTGCGCACCGTCGATGGTGATCTCGTCTGCGCTCTGCAATCCGCCGCGTCAACCTTCGCCCCTTCAGCCAGCGAAAAGAGTACAAGCACACACGGCAGCCCGGCGCTGACCAGCTCTTCATTCGCTCCAAGCTCGCCTGGTCTCCAGGGGTCCGGTTCCTCGTGCTGCAGCTCGGTGTCCAGCCTTTCGAGTTCAATCACTTCCCATTTCTCGAGCCAAACGACTTCGCACATACCCAAGCTTCCAGGAGCAGATCTGAGCAACGCAAGCAGTGATGCATTGAGCACCCTTGTCGGCGCTGCCCTTCGACTAGAACCAGAGCGGATCGAAAGCAAGCGACAGCTGGGAGACTACGGCCTCGACTCATTCAGGGCCACGCATCTGTCTGAGATGCTCGATGCTCGCTTCGGTGTAGACGTCAGCCACGTGAGCTTGCTCCAAGACATGACGCTGAGCAGGCTTCGTGACCTTGTCTCTTCCAGATGATCGGGACCCTCTCGTCCGCCTCTGTCAGCATGATCTGGTCATTTGCCTCTCCCGTGCCTAAACACGAGGCATGCCTCGTGAGGCGACCATGCTGTACTGACCCCCCATGTGTAATACTATTCTTCTTTTCTTCTCTTGAGAACCCACGGTGAGACCAGATGGTCACCATTTTTACACAATGAAGCGACCCTAATGGACACTCCGCTGTGCGGAGCTTGGAATGAGCATGTGGTGGTCACTCCCGTGATGAGAGCCGGACCACATGATGGACAAAATTCGGCAGGCCTTCTCCCTCGCGCTGCTTAACTCTCCTACTCAATACAAAGTTCCTGAAAATTTGTAAAATTTGTTCGGGTTGGTCACCGACTTGCTTTCTCACAACCGAATTAATTAGGCACAAGCCTAGTTGCCGGTGACGGACGCCGGTTCCTGATTCGAAGGAAGTCCGAGCACTTTGAGCACTTGGGCTGCGTACTTCTGTAGTTGAATTTAAATTGGAAAGATGACGCCCACGCGGTCACCAACTTACTGGCTTTCAAATCCTCATTTGTCCCTCTGCCTTTTTACCCAAACTCTATACCTGGGTGGTCCCTCCTTCGGGTCTCGATGGCCTATCGGCGTCGATTTGGATGCCTCCACCGAGGCCTCCGCTGCCAATCTATGTGCATAGATAACAACCGAAGATGCTATGCAGCTTTCGACGAGCATGCGCACGGTTTCTCAGGCACTTGCTCTGACCCTCCTCTGCCCTTTGAGGTGTGGGTGAAGCGGAATTTATACCGGGGAGGGCTGTAGAGAGCACTGGTGCTCTTCCTTTCTCTTCCCCCCTCATCCCTCGCTTGAGCCTTCCAAGACGTCCCTACCTCGATCGTCACCATGGATCCTTCGCAAATGTTGACATCCTCGACGGGGATTCCCATTGTCAACACGGCGTGGCCGGAGATCTACGTCCCTGACGAGATGGCCGATGCCTACCACATTAGCCAGCTGCTGTACGCCGCAGTCTTGGGCGCCTACGGGTGGGAGATTCTCACGACGCTCAAGTACGACTTGCAATTGGTATTCAGACGCAAGTTCATGGTCGCCACCGGCTTCTACCTCGTCTCGCGCTACGCTGCCTTTGCCTACATCATCACCTCGTACATCTTCCAGGCCATCCGTGTACCCGTTGGCAGTTGCCAGCCCCTGCAGTACGGCCTGGCCGTGTGCTACGTATTTGCAAGCCCAGCTACATCGATGCTCTTCTACCTCCGAGCGATGGCCGTCTGGAGCTGGAACAGGGTCGTCATGGTCCTGCTGGGCCTCTGCGCCCTTTCCACTCTAGCCGGCGCCCTCACCATCTGCTTTGGCATCACCGGTGCCGAGGTGGCCGACACGCGCCGGTGCATCAACACGGGCGCCAAGCCTTACACTTCTGCCTCTGTCGCCACCACGTTTGCCAACGACACGGCCGTCTGGCTCCTTGTCAGCGCCAAAATCATTCACAGCGCGGGCATTACAAACTGGCGGGCGGTCAAGGATGCCTTGTTCACCGGCAACAACATGTCGAGCTACATCATGGTCCAGCTCCTTCGTCAAGGCGCACTGTACTACTTGTGAGTGAGGAATGTATCTTCGCAGCACTTGGTTCTGAGACTTAGACCTCCCTCCCGTCTCTCCTGCAGTGCCACCGTCGTCGGCAACATCGTCACACTTGCCGTGCTGCTTACGCCTACGATCAACCCCGTGATCCGCGCCATGCTCACGATCCCAAATCTGGCCCTGACGGCTTCCATGGCAGGCCGAGTGCATCGCAATCTGATCTTTGGGGACAATGCTCCGGCCAGCGGACAAAGCAAGCAGCGACCTCGGCCATCGGTGAGCGATGCCGCCCACAACCAAGGCCGCTTCAATGGCAACGGCAACCAAGGCGGATTCTCTCCTGCTGTCGCTGGTGCTGGTGGCGTTCGCGGCCTGGGAGTGTCGCCCGGCGAGTCTTTTGCCGCCAAGTTTGGTAGCGCCAAGGGCGGCGCATCGCCGTCGAGCGACAATGTGGACCTGGAGCGCCTGGAAGGGCCGTCGTACGAACGGTACTCGAGCAACCGGAGCGACCTGAGCGAGCCGGTGAGCCTCGGCAACTCGCCGTACAGCCAATTCAGCTCGCCACGCTTCCGTAACGATGAAAAGATCATGATTGAGCAGATCCAGGAGATCTCGCGCGGCTGAGGGGGTGGCTGTTTCCTGTAATTTTGCTCTTTTTTCTTCCTCTTTGACAGTCTGGAACTCAACACTTAATGTCATCAACTGCCTTTGGACTGACAATCTGCTCTACTAGTCTGTTGATCTACTAGTCTATTGAAGCCGAAGGTGATCTCTCGCAGGTGGACGTTGCGGAGTGGAGCAAAGGCTATCTCCTGCCCTTATCACACCGTAACAGTCTGTAGCTTTCGAAATACTTAGCAGCGGCGCCTATCACTCTCGAAAGTGTAGTGGAATGGCAAAGTAAGAACGTGCAGTACAAAAAGAAAGAAAAGGCAGAGAAACGATGGCGGAATTGTATCTAAGATCAAAGAAGCGATGAAGAAGGACAAAGGGGATGACGACGACGGTACGCCTGCGAGCGTACGATTCCAATTGTATCACTGTACCTTGGTGGGGGCTGGTGACAGTTTCTCTTCCCGATGAAGTCGTATCTCTCGAGGTAAGAAGGCTAGACCACCAAGGTAGAGGAGGCACACGAGCCCCGTCCACCCGTATACGATGTAGCTGGGCAACTCTCCTGCGTCCCATTTCCACAGCTGGAAACCCTCGTGAATGTTCCACACCGCGAGACCTTCGATGAATGGGTTTCATCGGTGAGGATTGACCTAAGCACCCGACAACGGAGGACCACTCACCGAAAAGTAGGATACCGAGGGGCGCATGAAGGAAGCCGATCCAGCGTTGGCCCGTCTTGGCACGATAGGAGTGTGCAAAGTAGCCCAGGGCGACCTGAGCGAAGAGGAGGATGAGGATGGCCAACCCTAATTGATGGTGGAGATGGTTGAACTGGTGCTTGGCGCCTTCGACGCACATTGCCGCAATGCCAAGGAAAAAGGCGATAAAGACGAAGAGGAGTGTGGCCAGCTGGATGCCTCGGTGGGAAGGAAACCATCTGAAGAGCGTCCGACCATAGCGTGCAATCAACACGCCCAGAGGAACCAAAATGAGCCATGCAAACAACATAAAGGTCTGTCAGAGAAGGAGCGCGCCCATCAGCTCGAGAGTCGCAATTGCAAGCAAGATGCATGCGCTTACCATATGGACAATGTAGATTCGAGTAGCATTGTCGCTCAGGTCGCGCGAGGGTGCTTCGGCTTCGCTGGCACTCGCGACGGTCTGGGTGGCTTGCGAAGCCAAAGGCGCCTCCGCGTAGACTTTGGTCATGTTGAGAGTGAATTGTTCGTAGGACGAGTGCATGGTCAGCTGGGCAGCAGCATCCGCCGACGGAGGAGTCTTGGGCGAGACAGCATAGATGTGCGCCATCGAGGCCGAAGGGGCCGTCGACTGAGGCAGGGACCAGTTGACAGTGACAAAGGAGCTGTTGACGTTGCCGGTGCTAGTTGTTGCCGCATCAGTGACCGTGTGAGGGTCTTTGTGGCCACTGGCGGTGGTGCGGTGCGACGTGGTGACGGTGCTATCGCCATTAACCCAAGAGATCTGGTGTTTCTCTGTCAGCTGCTATAGAGTCATGCTTACAAGCCAGCTCGTGCGCACCATCATGTTGGCCCCAGCCATTCGCTCGCCCTGCCCGACGCCATGCCACCCTGTGACAGGCGAGTCGGATGAGGCGCGAGGGACAAGCAAAGTGTACCCAATCTCGCCTTTGGCATTGTCGAAAATGGCTGAGAGGCAGTACCCCTAGGACAGATTTCTCAGCAAGAAGAGACGAAGAAAGAGCTCTGAAGATGCGACTCACCTTGCCGCAATGACTGTCTCCAATCGCAGAGGACTGTGCACTCACGCACACAACAAGGAGAGCACAGACGAGGGTTAGAGAATGCAGCAGAGAAGGCATGGTAGGTTTAAGTGAACAAGAGTCTTGCATTCCACTCCTGACCATCTCTACACGATGACTTATACACTTGATGGACGACTCGCTTGCCTCAGCTGATTCCCATAGATCCAACGACCAAGGGTCTACTTTTGTGTCAACTGTTGCGAAGTCAAAAATAGAAGCAAGTGTGGGCAAATTTCTAATGGTACAGTTAGTGTAGTACAGTGTACATGTCGCTACCCTTAAAATCAATGAGTTCCTCGATTCGCAGGTGTCAGCAGCCGTCAAGATTAGCTTACGAGGGCGACGAAAGATTTGAAATTGCCCCCCTCCTCTCTCGCCCCGCAGACATCATCCTCCCCCCTTTTCCGGGAATTGCTTTGTAATTCACCGCTTCCGATTGGCTGCGCCATGACGAACCCTATCGCAATCGAAATGGAGACGATGCCGACCAGCGCTTCGGCGCGACGCGAACTGATGCTGGAAGATGGCGAGGTTTTTCCGCTCACCTCGCACCTCTTTCGCGATCGTAACGCCCCTTTCACGTTTCGTGTCTCTCCTCCACTTACTGCCGTTGCTGAGGTGATGATTACAGTTCTTTCGATACCCGTCGGCGCTCATGCCGGCGGCATGTGTCGGGCGACAGGGTCCAAAGCAAAGCAGACAAGGCCCGTGCTAAGAAAAAAATGAATCTGGGCGCGTCACTTCGCTTTCGTGCCCAGCGGACTTGCTCGAACACCTTTGCGGTGGCCTGTGCATTCTGCTATTGCTTGGTTTGAAGGGCAGAAGTGCTAACATGCCCATCGCCTCTGAAGGCTTTCCTCTGTGTCTAGGACAAAAAAAAAAGAGATGGACAGAACAGTAATTTGCACCTCCCGCTTCAGACGTTAGAAGTGCGACCGGGGCAGGGGAGAGCGCCAGAAACCACATGGGGGAGACCCGATTGTGTCGCACGGTGGCCTGCACAAACACACGCCCGACTGCCAGGCACTTGTCTCTCACAATGAGGTTTCTTCCCCCCAATGCCTTGTCATCGCCCATACTTTCGCCATTGAGCTGCAGTGGTGAGACCACCATGTTTCGAAAGGCCTGCTCTCTGCGTGTCTGAGATCAATCGACCCACGAGCCACGAGCACCGCAGAGCGCTGCCAGCCGCTTCCGCATTCGCGGCAGGCAAGGGATAGTACACTCCAGTACAAATACTGAGGTCGGACTATGTGCGAGTTGGTCTTCGCTTGAACAGCATTGCTTGTTGATGTCATTAGTTTTGTGCTGCTCCTTTCTATGCGTTCCAAAAGACTTTGGCTTGGAGAAAGGTGGCATACAGCTTCTTTAGGGCAATCACTGGCCAGGCACTTGTCTGCCGAGCATTGGTTACCCCTCTGATCTCCTCTGGCAGAGTTCTATCTCTACGCCTTGCTGGTGCCTTTCACGTTGATGTGACCTAATCTTCAGCGCACCAAAGAGACGAATTGCCCACTTACCTCTCTTTGCACAGTTGAAGACGTGAGCTTTGTGAGAAAGCTCCGTCTTCCGATCTCACTAGCGTCCGGATATCTCGCACGGGCGGGTTTATTTGTGCGTGCGACAATAAGGACAAAAAGGCATCGCCGGAGTGGGGCCATAGTGGTGGTGTCGGGCAAAAGGGCCTCGGCGGGTGACGAGTGTCATTGCCCTCGTCTCATAGCTGTGCACAGCGCGAGTCCTGGTTCTCAGTGGAAGGAGGAAGGGGCTCCCAATATATCGTCGAAGGAGCCTGCTTCGGGACAGAGCACTGGATCCAGCGGGCCCGGCTGGAGCTCCACATGACAAAGTTCATTGACGAACGTGTACTGCTGATGAGGTCATGCGGACTTTGCGAGAATTGTTTGTTCCCTTCGCCGCTTTTTCGCAGCGGGGCACGACGTCGAGTCGCATGCTTGACAATACCAGTGTGCGGATCATACAGGTATAATCTCCGACGAACCTCACGTCGTGTGCTGTCTGCTGGATTCTGTCCGCGGGCTTGGCGTGGCCCCAGACTCATGAAAAGGTCAACTTAGCAGCACAGCTTGACTCTCTACTCCACACAGCACCATCTACTCAAGACACGATGAGCAACAACATGACAGAGGCAACCGCGGTGGCCCAACCGGTACCACAAGCAGGCAGCGGAGACGCGGGCGTTGGCAGCCACTTGAATGGCGGCGTTGGCGGTGACAATGGCGGTGGCGTCGGCACCAACGAGCCTCACGCGCCTTCGGCTCCCATCAGCGGCAAGGAGGCCAAGACGTACACGAAGCTGCTGGAGCGGGAGGGCAAGAACGACGACAAGGAACTGTCCAGCGCGCTCAAGTCGGCCGCGTCCGAGGAAAAGGCGATGCGCAAGGCGCAAAAGGCCGAGGCCCAGTCCATCAAGCGACACCAGAAAGCAGTCAAGGAGGAGCACAAGGCGAGCAAAGCCCTGATCCGTGCGAAAGAGGCCCAGGAAAAGGCGGCAGCCGCGCTGCAAAAGGCAAAGGAGGAGATGGACATCAAGAAGAACCACACATCGTCGGTCACCAAGTCGTACGACAACGTCAAGGCCAAGATTGATGAGCACCGCAACGCCAAGATCGCAAACGACAAGGACCGCGCGCGACGGCAGGCCAGCATGGGCCATACCCAGTAGGCTGGCCATACCCAGTAGGCTGGCCATACCCAGTAGGCTGGCCATACCCAGTAGGTTTCCTTATGATCTGCGTCTTCAGCCTACTCGCCCGCAGCTTTCGGCTACTGCCACGTCCTTGAATGAAATCCAATGGCGATTCTGTCTTTTTTTTGGTTTGGCTGATCACCTGAGCTCGTGTGTGACTGATCAATTCTCTCAATTATTGAGCCAGATCTGGTCTGTATGGCTCTAGGTTGAGCTAGAACCAAGCATGACTCAGAAGCGAAAGCGTCGGCACCTCCCCCCTTCCCGTCATATTGGCGATGAGCGAGCAGGCTCGGAACTCTGTCGCGGGGGTGGAGTGAGAAGCTCTAATTTGAGGCCAATGCAAGTGATTCTAAGTGGCTGCGCGTGCAGGTCTCCTCCACCCATCAATCGACCCAAGCCATGTCGACGTCCCTCCGGCTTCTCTGCCGAGGCCAGGCCTCACCGAGAGGCTGGCGCTCGCCACCGCCGCTGAGTACGCGACTCCTGCGCGTCGGTGGAGCACCGAGACGTGCTCTGCAAACGGCCGGAGCCGCAGCGGGAGCGGCGGGCGTGGGCGACGACGCGAGGGTCGCTCTCTACTCGATGGGACAGCGCGCCTTTACGCGTGCGGGAAGCCTGCAGGCCCTGACGAGCGGGCGGCCGCTGGACCAGCTCCTTGCAGACCAGTCGTCGCCTGCGTGGTGGCTCAGCATCAGACAGCCAACAGAGACCGAGACAAAGGCGCTGGGCGCCGCACTTTCGGTGCACCCGCTCACCACCGAGGACATCCTCGCCGGCGAGACGCGCGAGAAGCTCGACATCTTCGACAACGTGAGTGATCGCAAGGGCATCTGCGAAAGGCAGCATGCAGCCGCTGGAGAGGCCTGCTGATCCCCCCCACAGTACTCGTTCATCTCCTACCGCGCCTTTGACCCAAACCCGAGCAGCGCCACATACCTCGTGGCCGCCAACATGTACCTGCTCGTCTTTGCGCGCGGCATCGTCTCGCTCCACGCCTCGCCTGCGCGTGGGCCGGTCGGCGTGGAGCGCCGGCTGGAGCGCATTAAAAAGGCAGTCTCGCCGCAGTGGTTCGCCTATGCGCTGATCGACGACGTCACCGACGCCTTTGTCCCCGCCCTGGGCCCGATCCAGACGAGGATCGAGACGCTGGACAGCGATGCCCACTCGCTCTCGTCGGCCGAAGCGGCGGCCATCGAGGCGCCGCTGCTGCGCGACATGGGCGGCGCACGGCGCGACGTGGTGCGTGCGCGCCGGCTGCTGGGCCAAAAGGCCGACGTCGTCAAGGCCCTCGCCAAGCGGCACGGCGCCCGGTCCGCCCAGGCGCAGGACAGCGCCCACGCCTCGGAGGTGGCCCTGCACCTGTCCGACATCGAGGACCACCTCGTGACTGCCGCACAGGACATTGCCCACATGGAGGTGCCTATCTTTCTTCCTTCCCCTTGGGTGAGACCCGCCAGCTGAATCACACAACACACACACAGGAGACGCTGGCGCACGTCGAGAGCAACTGCCTGGCGGCGATGAACACGCAGATGGCACGTGCGAGCCAGGAGTCCAACGAGGCCATCTCCAAGCTCACGGTGCTCAGCACGGTGCTGCTGCCGCTCAATGTCATCACGGGCCTCTGGGGCATGAATGTGGTCGTGCCCGGCCAGGGCGCCGAGGGGCTGCACTGGTTTGGGGGGCTCGCGGCTCTCATGGCCGTCGTGGCCAGCAGCGGCTACTGGTGGGCAACGCGCTTCATGCGCAGGCGCCGGCGGGCTTGATCTTCAGAGGCAGAGGCACAAATCGTGAAAACAGTCTTTCTATTGGACAGTATGGGACTGAGTAAGATTTTAGATTGGATTGGACTGGACCAAATTGGATTGAAGTGAGGTGAGATGGAATGGGAGCAGCATGACGGGAGCATCGTCGACTGAGATGAGACTGCCACGTGCATTCATTCACGCCGACGTCTGTGGAGTCGCATACACGCCCACCTCGACCCAGTTGCTGTACGTCTCTCCCTGTCGCAGCACCGTGTCCCGGCCACCGGTCTCGTCGATGAGGGCCTGGTGCAGAAAGGTGCCGTGGGGCATGCCGAACTCGAGCATCGCCGCACACCTTGGCCCGTTTCCCTCGCCTGCCTCTGCGCCGCCGTGCAGGGTCTTGCGCACGCCGCCGGCCTTGGCCGGGTCTGCCGGCGGTGCGGGCTGCTTGTTGGTGCTGAAGAACTGGCAGCCGGCCTGGTTGGTGCGAAAGGCGAGGGCGAGGCGGGTGCGCGGGCAGGCCAGGATGCACCTCGTCGCGTCGTCGTCCTCCTCGTCTGCCTGCCCCTGCTCTCCCTGGGCGGCGAGGCCCCAGACGTAAAAGTGGTCGTAGGGCTCACTGCCGATGGTGCGGCCCAGGGGCGCTCCTGCGCCGCCCGTCGTGGCCGTCGACGCAAAGTCGTGGGTGCTGCCGGGCGCAATGGCAGCCAGCTTGCCCGTCGGCAGGAGCTTGTCGTCTATCTCAAGCAGCTTCACCTGGCGGCCAGGTGGCGCGATGAGGCGCAGCGTGTGTGCGTCGATGGGCGCTGGCGCATCGAGGGTGAAGCCCCAGTGGTGCGTCATGTTGAGCGGCGTGGCCTCGCAGGCGTCGATGATGCGCGCACGGTACTCCATTCGGAGCGCGCCGAGGCCGTCGCCCGCAGGCACGGTGGCGCTGTTGCTCTTGCCCGTCGCCGCGGCGAGGACCTCGAGGCGGGCCTCGACCCGGAGCGTGCCTGGGTAGCCATTGATATCGGCAATTGAAACGATGGCAAAGGTGGCCGACGAGGGCGATGCCGGGGTAGGCTCGAACAGCAGCGGCGACGAGACGGGCGACCACACGCAGCGGTCAAACGGCCCCGCCTGTGGAGGCACCGAGCCAGCCTCGACGGACGCCAGCGCATCGCCCTCGTTCTCGGGACCGCCGTGCAGGCAGAGACCGTCGCCGGCGCCTGTGTACAGATGTGCTGACGTCAGTGTATGGGCCTCATTCAGGCGTGACGGTGGAGCACTCACGCCACTCTTGCAGGTCAATGTGGCCGCCGCCGGGAAAGGGGCTGCGGCCTTTCGGCAGCCGGTTCGCATACCGGCCCACGATGGGCCCAAAGAACTTTCTGCCGTACGTGTGGTGGTCTCTGGGGTTCTCTGGGCCGGCAATGATGTCGCGCTCCTTGTGCGTCGTGGGGTCCTGCAGCACGATGCGGTGCACGTTGAGGCCGAGCGGGAGCACCTCGATGGTGAGCGAGCAGCCGGGGTGGGTGAGCACCACTGGCTTGAACGGGTCGATGAGCGGCATTGTTGCGGGCGAGCTGGGTCACTTCTTGTTGTCGTTGTAAAGGAGGCAGCAAAGGGCAGCCAGCGAAGAAAAGACCCTTTAAAGATTCCCGGGAGCGTGGGGGATAGGTTGGCACGGCACTGCACTGCACTGCACGTCCCCCCACCCCCCACGTCGACCAGGCGCGTGCGACGACGCCGTCTGGCAAGATCGCCGGCGCCTGCTCCGGACAGAATGGCCCTCGTCGGCGCCCCTCTCCGTATGTCACTTGAGCTTCTTGTGCACTGTTGATCGGCACTCATCCGGTGGGTGTGAGAAGTTGGATTCTCGGCGACGTCCAGTCCGACGTCGCCGAGGGGCCGGTACCAGTGACACTCTGCGATGCTCATCAGCCCCGACAGATGCACGACGCCGATCAAAGAGTGGCAGCAGTCACTACTCTTCCTATATGCTTGCAGTCTGCCCTGCTCGTCTGCGTGCTCAGCGCTCTGATTCAGTTCCGACCTAGCTAGCACATCTGGCAGCTTAGGCGCGATCTGTCACGCGGCGGCTCGGCTCGCGAGAAACCCGGCCGGGCGACGGCTGCTGGGAGAATGGACTCATTTGGTCTCACCAGAGTGCACTCCTTTTGTCTCCTCCAGCTCGCAGTGACGAATTGCTGCCCCGTGGAAATGCAGCCGCCAGCATCGTCATGCCACTGAGCGAGAGAGATGAGATTCACCGTGAGCTCGTCCTTGCTAGTGGCAGTCTAAAAAGTGGCCCGCGTCGCGTGGGTGCGCGCGCGTGCAGGCGGAGCACCGTCTCCAGCATCCAAAATGTCCAAATCCAAGAAAGCAGACGCGCGCCATTCAGAGATAGGCCTCGAGGATAGAGACAGGCCTCGACGAGAGAGAGAGAAGAGAAAGGGGCCCTCGCAGGACAATGTACCGGGAGCGCAGGCAGGTCGACGTGGCGTCGTCGTCGTCGCCGCCGCCACTGGCGCCGCTGGACACGTCGGACGATCCGTCGTCGTCGCCCACGCCGCTGCCGCCTCTCTCGCTCTCGCTCTCGCAGTCGCAGTCGCCCTCGTCGCTCGCGCGGCGCAGCACGTCGTCGTCGTCGTCGCGCCTCCTCTCGCCCACGCTGTCGAGCAACTCGGATCCGTTTAGTGGAAGTGCAAAGGCATCGCTCCAGTCGCATCCGTCGTTCAGCAAAGAGGAGCTCCGGAGCAAGCACCTGGCGCGCCACTTTGGCCCCCTAGCAGCTGGAGCCTCGGCCTCGGCGTCGCATCTCGCCTCGCGCATCGACGTCGACCGCAGGCGCGACGATGCGCTGGCGAGCCACTTTGTCGATTCGTCCGACGATGCCCCCTACTCATCCGACGATGCAGCTGCCGCCACCGCCGCACGGCCCTTGGAGAACCAGCAGCACCAGCACAACCACCAGCCGATCCCGTTTGTCATTGGCCTCGGCCTCGGCCAGGATGAGGACGTGTCGGAGCTGCCCACGCTGTGGAACCACCTGCAGCAGCACCAGGCCCAGCGGGCCGCCGCGGCCGCGTCGTCGTCGCAGGGCCTCGCTGCCGGCCTGGGCGAGGCGTTTCAGGAGCCACGGGCCAAGGCACGCGCGCGCACGTTCAGCCGCACCCAGTCGTCGAACACCGATCCGTTCAGCGCCGGTGCCGGCTCGGGCAGCCAGCAGGCGGCCGCGTCGACGTCGTCTCCCCGCGCCTCGTCGTCTCGGCCGAAGAAAAAGGAGCGGCCGGTGGGGACGAGTCCCAAGAAGCTGACGCGTGCGCGCCACACCGTGATGCGGGGTGGCGGTGTCGACGATGGCGGCTTCGAAAGCAGCGAGGGCGACGAGGCCGTCCCGCAGCCGTGGGAGCAGCTCGCACCGCCGCGCGCCGTCGACTGGGACGAGGTGGTGAACCACGTGTTTGAAAAGACCGACGGGCGCATCAACCTCGAGGGCAAGGCGCTGCAGCGCATCGACCCCCTCATTGGCGACCTGGCCAAGTTTGTCGTGCTGCCGCCGCTCTCGCGCACCTCGTCGTTTGCGCGCGTGCCCTCGTCGTCCACGAGTCCGTTTCCGCCGCCGCCGCCGTCGTCGTCGCAGCAGCCGCCGTCGTCGCAGTCCCCGTCGCAGCCGTCGTCTTCGCAGCAGCAGCAGCGGCGCCGCGACAAGACGTCGGCCCTGGAGCTGTACCTGTACAACAATGCGCTGCGTGCGCTGCCGAGCGCGCTCTTCGACCTCGGCGCCAACCTGCGCGTGCTCTCTGTCCGCCAGAACAACCTCACCGAGCTGCCAGCGGCCATCGGCGAGCTGTCGGCCCTGCGCGAGCTCAACATCTCGAGCAACAAGCTGCGCTGGCTGCCGGCCGAGATGCAGCGCCTCGCCCTCGACGAGCTCCTCTTTTTCCCCAACCCGTTTGCGCAGCCGCCGCCGGGTGCCCGTCTCACGGTGCGCCTGCCCCTGGGCGCCGCCGCCGCCGCGTCTTCTTCTCCCACTTCCAACTTTTGGTCACGTGGCGGTCGCACCACCAGCTTCGCGCTCATCCAGACGCAGGCAGCGACGGCGACAAGTCAGCGCGGCATTGCGCGCCACCTCGCCGCGCATGCCGACCCCCCGCGCCTGCCCTCGCTCGTCGAGGTCTGCCTCCGCCGCCTCCTCGAGCCGCTACCCACGGGCGGTGGCGTTGGCGGCGGCGGCGGCGACGACGAGGGCGAGATGAATGGCCATGGCGACGGCCATGCCACCGACGACGCACGCCCGCTGCTCGAGGCCTACGAGGCCGGCAGCCTCCTCTCGCTCAAGACGGGAGGCCTGCACCCGGACCTGCTCCTCCGCCTCGAGGCCGCGCGCCGCAGCGCCACGGGCACCTGGTCCCGCCGCGCAGTCACCGGGGCCGCCAACGCTGCCGCCACGGGCGCGCATTCAAGCTCAGCGGCGGGCCGTGCCGCGCGCAGGAAGCGGGCCAGCTGGATCTCGAGGAGCGTCGTCTCTTCTGCCAATGCCAATGCCTCAAAGAGCACCGACGGCGGCTGGTCCTCCTCGTCGTCTTCCTCTTCCCCGTCGTCGCCCTCGTCGTCGTCGTGGGCAGAGGCCGACACGGAGGAGCGCGGCGGCGTGGCCAGGGACGTCGAGGAGCAGCTCGACGAGGGCGACGACGCCGTGCGCAATCCCTGGTTCAGCCGCTGCCCCTGCCCGCGCCACGTGCAGGGCCCAGCCCGGCGACGGGGAGCAGCAGCAGGAGCAGCTAGAACAGCGAGCACAACAGCAACAACAGCGGCCATGAATGGGCACGACGACGACCTCCGCGACTGGCCACGCACCCAGGGCCCCGTCTTCTGCAGCGAAGGCGCCCGGCGGCTCGAGTGGGTCAGCCACGTCGGCGGCTTCCGCGTCGCCAGCCCGGCCGTGCGGACAGCCTTCGTTGGGCCCCAGCCGCCGCCGCCGCGGCAGCAGCCTCAGCAGGGCCAGCAGCAGGGCCAGCAGCAGGCACAACAGCAGCAGGCACAGCAGCAGCAGGTACAGCAGCAACAACAACAACAAGGACAGCTCGTCGACGGCAGCGGCTGCCTGCCCCTCCTCTGGCGCGGCTGCGGGCCCACTTGCCTAGACTTCCTGCTTGCCTGATCGATCACACATCATCACATCATACCAGAGTAAATGCTACTGCCACTTTCATCTTTCTTTCTTTTATTTCCCCCTGCGTGTCTGTCTTAGAACTCCACTGGCATGCCCGACGGCAGCAGCGACGGGTCCTGGTGCTGAGAAGAGGAGGGCGCCGCGGCCGGCGTCGCAGCCCCTCCGCGACGCTCGATCTCGCGTGCGACAGACTGCATCTGGGCAGGGCGCAGCGCGGCGAGCATGAGGTCCAGTCGGGGCGTCTCGACGTTGTGCCAGCGCGCGCGCTGCACGACGTTGTGCACAATCGCCTCGAGCTCCATCGGCCGGCCAGCCTCGAGGTCGAGCTTGGGACAGACACTGGTCAGCCGCTGTTGTTGGAAAGACAAGCACACTCGCGGCCACACTCACCAGGAGCGAGGGCTTGAACGAGTCGGTGAGCGTCGTCGTCGACTTGGCGCCCTGGCGCAGCCGCACGGGGCTGCTGTCGGCCGTGAAGCCAAAGACCTGGTCCACGACGCTGCTCGGCACGCGGTCCTCGCCTAGGCCACAGGCGCGCGCGACAAAGAGGACCTCGAGCATGATCTTGCGCACCACGGGAAACGTGTATGCCCAGTTGTCGTCGGACACAATCACCGACACGGGCTGGCGCGACAGCGTCGAGAGGCCGCCCCAGGCCGTGTTCCAGAGGACTGCGTGTCATTCCGTCAGCGAACACTTTGCGTTTTCACCATCATCGTCGTCGTTAGCACACCCACGCTTCTTCCACCGTGCCGGCTGCACGTCCTCGACGACGTTGGCCACGCCCTCGCCCGCGTTGTATGCGCGCGCGAACCGGTCGAGCGCCTGCCTGCGCCAGTCGTCGTCGGGCCCTGGAGAAGCGCGGGGAAAGAGGCCCATCTCAAGCGTCTCGACGGGGCCGTGCTCGACGCGCGTGCCCCCGTCGACGAGGTTGGCCCCGATCCAGGCGCAGCAGCTCACCACCGTCGCGGCCAGCCGCTCGCGGACGCAGAGCGTGTCGTGCGGCTCGTCCTCGATCCCGATGCCGTTCTGGTTCGGCCACCCAAATACTAGTCAGCATCTGTCCAGACCACCTTTTGGAGATCGAGACACCCACCTCGACAAAGACGAGCACGGGTCCCCGGGTGCCGCTGGCGGGCGGCGCGAGCATGGGCTTCAGCACGTCGCTCGTTGGCCGCACCTCGGGCACGATCTTGTACGTCGACAGGACATAGTCGTAGGGCCCTGCCTCCCTCGCCTCGGCCTCGGAGCGCACGACTTTCGAGGGCCGCCAGGCGGTGTGCACGCCGTACTTCTTCGAGTCGATGGTGATGCCGTGCTCGACGACGGTGTCGTAGTTTGAGCGCGCGAGCGCCGTGACGCTAGCCTGGCCGCCGCGCTCGAGGAGAAAGGAGTAGAGGGCGCCGAGCGCACCAAAGCCCACGGTGAGCACCCTGATCTTGCCGTCCTGCTCCTCGCCTCCCGCCATTGTTGCAGCCTGTTTGCAGATGCGTTGTGTTGGGTCTAATCGAGTCTTAAATTTCCTGGCGACGGGGGGAGAATCCGGTTTGCACTCCCGAGTCCCGTGCGCGAAGAAATGCGCGCGCGCGCTCGCCTTTCTTGGTCAGCGAGGGGGGTCGTCGCCTCCACTGTGAGATAGACGGTCACTCACGAAGAACAGGATCCGCAGCGAGAGAACAAGGCCGGCAGCAGCGGAGGGCATCAGCGACGATCGATGCGCATCTCCATTCCCTCGATCCCGGACCATCTCTCCGCGCTCGGGCCTTCGAACTCGTCCGTCGACCATGCCGTCTCGCTCATCGCCGGCCTGCTGACCAAGGGCCGGGGCAAGACGCTCGTGCTGACGGGCGCTGGCGCCAGCGTCGACAGCGGCATCGCACCTTACCGCGGCGCCGACGGCCACTACACGGTGCACAAGACCTACCGCCCGATCTTTTTCCACGAGTTTGTCGAGCGCTCCGACAAGGGCCACGCGGCGCGGCAGCGTTACTGGAGCAGGAGCTTCCTCGGCTACCCGCCTGTCCGTGAGTTGGTTGCTTAACCGTCACCGTCAGTTTTGTCAAGCTGAAAGGAGAGAGAACCACAGTGCATGCACAGCCAAACCCAACGCACTACTCGCTGGCGGCGCTCCAGCGCCTCGGCTTCCTCGGCGACTACATCACCCAGAACGTCGACGGGCTGCACCACCTGGCCACGCCCTCGGCCAGCCTCGCAGCCGCGTCCATCGTCGAGCTCCACGGCACGCTCCAGCACGTCGTCTGCGTCCAGGCGGGCGAGTCGTCGAGTACCAAGGGTGCTGGTGCTGGTGGTGATTCTCCCGTCGACCAGGCGCTCTACGACCGGCTCACGTCGCTCGCCCACCCAAAGGACCGCCGCGCGGCCCCGCAGGAGCGCAACACGCCCACGGGCCAGGCGGCCTACCCGCACGGCTGCGGCTTCCGCGCCTCGCGGCCCATCTTCCAGCACGTCCTCGCCGAGATGAACCCGGCCTGGACGGCGTTTGCCGAGGACCTCGTCGCACGTGACGCGTCGCCACAGACGAATCCCGACGGCGACGTCCAGCTCGGCGGCGACACCGACTACAGCTCGTTCCACTACCCGGCGTGCCCCAGCTGCGGCGGCGTCGTCAAGCCCGCCGTCGTCTTCTTTGGCGAGAGCGTGCCGGGTGTGCTCAAGGAGCGCGCGGCCGAGCTTGTGGGCGAGGCGTCGAGCCTGCTGTGCGTGGGCACGAGCCTGGCCACCTACAGCGCCTTTCGGCTCGTCAAGGCGGCCAAGGAGCAGGGCAAGGCCGTCGTCATTCTCAACAAGGGCCCCACGCGCGCCGACGCCCTCGTCGAGGACCGTCTCGATGCCGGGTCGAGCGAGGTGCTCAATGCCGTCGCGCGGCAGCTCCTCGCCGGCCGGCACCACCGCGACCCCGTGCTCGCCCGCCTCGTCGAGAGCGGCGTCACGGTGCGGCCAAGCGAGCGGCAGAAGGGCGTGGTGTCGAGCTAGCTGGGGTCTGAGCTTGAGTCAGAGTCAGAGTCTGATCTGAATCATAGTCTCAGCTTGAGTCAGAGTCAGGATTAGAGAGACTGCGTTTGCTTGCTAGAATGTAACAGTACGACTATTATTACACATGGTTTCATCTTCTGCTTCATCATCATCTGGCCGTCTACATTACGCCTCCATCTGCCCCGCCTTGTCCTCTGGCTCGTCTGGCTGGCCTCCGACGAGCGAGAGGAGGCCCTGGACGACGTCGGTCTTGCAGGCCATGGCGAGCAGCAGCACGGCGGGCAGGTGGACGAGGCTGGCAAAGAAGCAGGCGCGCGCGTCCCTGTCCGTCTTGCCGCGCCAGAAGCGGTGCGACGCCCAGACCATGGCTGCGTTGGGCGCGAGGCTGAGCAGGGCATAGGACCAGTGGACGACGGGCGTCATAAACGGCAGCACGACGCTGCAGACGGGCACCATCGCCCACGCATACCGCAGCGCCGTGCGGCGGTTCAGCGACGGGTTGGTGACGCTCATCATGCGGTAGCCGCCGCGCGCGTACTCGGCCGAGAGCGACTGGGAGAGCGAGTTGAAGTGGGGAAACTGCCAGGCGTAGACGAGAAAGGCGAGGGCGAGCGGGGGCACGTCGAGGAGGTGCTCGCCGCCCGTGGCGGCCGTCCAGCCCATCAGCGGCGGCAGCGCACCCACGACGGCGCCGAGCCAGGTGTTGGCAATCGAGAGGCGCTTCATGGGCGTGTAGACAAACGCATACAGACCGATGTTGGCGAGGCCGAGGAGCGCCGTGGGGCCATTGGTGAGGGCAGCGAGGATGCCGACGCCCGAGAGGCCCGTGGCGAGGGCAAACGAGGCTGCATGCAGGGGTGAGAGTAGCCGTGCAGGCAGCGGCCGGTTGCGTGTGCGCGCCATCTGTGCATCGTAGGGCGCCTCGACGAGCTGGTTGATCGAGTTGGCACTCGCCGAGCACAGCGCCGTGCCCGCCGTGAGGGCGAGGAGCGTCGTGACCGACGACGACTGCGACAGCGCGAGCGGGCAGAGCGAGTAGCCGGCCATGCTCGTGAGTGTGACGAGAAAGGTGAGTTGTGCTTTAGACAGCTGCCGGTACACCTTGATGAGCGCCGACGACGCCAGCGGGGGCACGGGCCGGTACGAGGCGGCAGCAGCGACGGCGGCAGCGCTGGGCGCAGTCGACTCGCTGCCGGATGCCGGTGGTGCCAGCGTCGTCGTGACAGCAGGGTCGTCGGATGCAGGTGCGTACATGGACAAATCCCGCCTCGCCGAGCTGTACGAGGGCGCAAAGAAGTCGGTCCTCGAGCCCGCGGCCATCGTCGTAATCGTCACCATCATCCTCCCGCTCCTCCTCCTCGTCGCTGCTGGTGTCCGCAGGAGCAGCGTCGGCGCCGGTTTCGCCGCAGAGCAGAGGCATGATCGAAAGGCAGGGCCTGCGCCGCCCACGAGCAGCCGCGCAGAGACGAGCTGGGCCATGGCGTAGCAGGAGCGGGCGAGAGCTTGCTTAAAGTGAGAGGGAGATGAAGGTGCGATTTGAGTTGGGAAGAAAGCGGTCGACGCGTCACGTGACTGCCGGCCTCCATCTGTCGATGTCAGCCTCATCCTCCGGCTCTCTTCTCTCTTCTCAATGGCCGCAATGACATGCTTATCTGCGGGTCAGCCTGGTCTTGCATCAGGTTCAGAACAATCGCTTTCTTCTCCAGTGCCTGCTTTTTCTCAATGCTCTGGCTGCAAGAAAGGAAGAGGACGCAGAACAAACAATGTATGCATTGCAGTGCATCGCAGGAGTGGTGATATGTCCGCCTCGCCTCTCTAGTGGCTGGGCTTGGAGCCGTCGACACGCATGTTGCGCGTGGCCGAGGGCAGCTGCACGACCATGCCGTCCTGCTCCTTTGCAATCTTGACCTGGCAGCCGAGCCGGGAGGTGTCGGTGAGGCCAAAGGCGAGGTCGAGCATGTCGTTTTCGTCGTCGCCCGGCTCCTCGAGCGAGTCGTAGACGTCTGGCTCGAGGATGACGTGGCACGTCGAGCAGGCAATCGAGCCTTCGCAAGCGCCTGTTGTTCGTTCCACTTAGCTTTCCTCTTTGTCAGGCTCCAACAACACCACTGACTCACCCTCGAGATCGACGTCGTACTCGTGCGCAACGCTCAGCAGGTCGTCGCCCTCGTTTGCCTCAACGGTCTTGAGGTCGTCGCCCTTGGAGTCGCGGAAGGTGACCTTGATGCCCGTGCCCGGCTCGGGCCGGTGGATGCCTCCGTGCTGGGCTGGGGCGCTCGCATGGAAGAATCTCTGCTGCTGCCGTGGCTGCTGCTGCTGCTGCTGCCGCGATGACGAAGCCCTGCTACTCGACGACGGCCCTCGCCACCACGATGGACCGGCTGGGCCTGCTTGCCCGGCGAACCCTGCGAATCCTGAAGGCGCTGCCACTCTTCTCGGCGCTATCGGCTGTGGCGCAGCGGCTGCGCCTGCCCTCGTCCGCGCACACTGCATGCCCATCGCCAGGCCTGCCCCCCTCGACGCCCGGGCCGTGTTCGCAAAGGCACTGCTCGCCATCGCCATCCTGTCGCCGCTTGTCCAATCGATGCTCTTGCGCACGCGCAAACGAATTCGAGGTCCCAGTCCAGGTCCCGTCTTCCCAGTTTCTGGCAGATCCGACTTGGGAAATTTGCGAAGGCGCGGCCGGTTTTCTCGCAGCGAACGGCGTCCTTCTGATTACATAACGTGGCTTTATTTCTTTTTTTTTTTTTTTTCTCGCGCGACACACAACGCAGCTTTCACTTTGCGCACGTCTCCTCGTTCTCTTTTTATTCCTACCCCTTCTCTGGCGCCAGCACCCGCGAGACGCAGCAAGGATGGTGCGCGGCGCGGCAAAGGCGCAGGCACAGGCCAAGAATGCGGCCAAGCAGGAGGCGGCAAAGGGCGGCAAGTCGCAGCTCAAGGACCGCGAAAAGGCCCTCAAGTTCATCTGCCCCCAGTGCAAGGCGCCCAGCCCCGTGGGTGTGACTTACGCATGGTAGCTTCTACTTGCAGCTGACGAGAACACACACAGCACTACAACACGCTCAAGACCCACATGGAGTCCAAGCACCCAAAGGCAGACGTGCCGCCCGAGGACAGCTTCAAGGTGTAGAGTTACATCACATTAGACGACGCCCCAGAAGTCTTCGAGTGCACAACAGAACTGGAGAATAGAAAAAGTCAGCCATAGAAGTAGGCCCTGACAGAGAAGGAAACGCACCTTGCCACAGGCCACGCTCGCGCTGAGGCTGTACTCGGAGATGCTGATCTTCTCGTCGACGATGCCGTCGGCGAAGCTGTCCTGGCCGTGGGCCATGGCGCCGACAAAGACGGCGAGGGTGTGGTCCTTGGGCACCTTTGGCAGGTAGCTCGAGAGGCGCTGGACGGGTGCATCAAAGGACAGCGTCACCTTGTGCGTGTTGGGCGGAAAGTGGTCGGTGACTGGGTTGCGGATCACCCGGAGCAGCTTCTCGCTGCCCTTGACGCTCCGGATCGAGAGCTTGTGCAGGAGCTGGACCATGAGACCAGAAAAGCGCTTGAAGGTGCGCGGGATCCGCACGTGCGGGTTCACCTCGATGAGGACGCCCTTGGCGGTGTGGATGTAGACCTGGAGCAGGCCGGCCTTGTTGAGGGGCGAGTCAAGGAGCGTGAGGAGGCACTGGTGCGTGATGTCGGGCCGTGCCTCGGCAATGTCGCGGCCCATCTTTGCGAGCACGCGCTGGTGGTCGTCGCAGTTGAGCAGCGCGTACTTGTCCTGGTTCGCGTCTTTACCCTTTCGCGACGAGCCCCCTCCCCCTCCCCCGCCGCCGCCGCCGCCGCCGGATGAAATCTTGTATGACTCGAGGCAGGCCTGCTCGAGGACGACGATGAGGTGGGCCGTGTTGCTCCTGTCCGTTGCTGTCTTGAGCACTTTGGGCACCTGGGGCACGAGCGAGCTGTCTGTCCGCACGCGCTTCTGTCCGGGCGTCGCGGGGCCCGACGTCGATGACGGTGCCGGCGGGACCGCTGCCTGGCTCTGGCTCTGGCTCTGTCCCTGCGCCTGTCCCTGTCCCTGTCCCTGTGCCTGGTACGAGGTGGATGGCTTGGGCGGGAGTGCATGCTTCAGGCCCGTCTTTTGGATCTTGATCGTTGATGAAGATGAAGGCGCCGGCTGCTCGTCGGCCTGATCATCGTCGCCGAGGGCCTCGTTGCTGTCGCCCGTCGCCACGCGAGACCGGGCCCGGGAGGCAGCGGTGGCCGCCGACGCGGACCCAGCACCATCGATGGAGTTGCGCCGCTCGTCGCGCCGCCGCGTGCCCTGCTGCAGCAAGGACGACGACGACGACGACGAGTGGCTGGGCAGCGGCGCAATCGGCCGGTAGGACGTCGAGGCGGGCGCAGACACCGTCGAGCCCTTCATGGCCACCTCGTCGCCCTCGCTGTCGTACCCCGGCCCGCCGTCGAGGGCGACATCGTCGTCCGACAGGCTCGCGCTCGATGCGTACGGCGACGCCCCTCCGTCCGACATGGTGCTGTCTAGCTGTCGGTCAGTCAGCCGCAAGTGAGATGGGATCGCTCGGCTGATGAAAGGAGAAGAAAAAAAAAATGAAAGAGGCCCATCTCATCTCCACCAGCCCAATTTTCCACGCGAGCCAGTCTCATCTCCGTCTCAGCCTCAGCCTCAGCCTCAGTCTAAAAATTTCTTAAATTTTACCGGCAGGGCGGGTTACGTTTCAACTTTTACAGAGCGACGGGCTGCGATGGCACTCACACGGGAGCACCAGGCCGACAAGGGCAAGGGCAAAGGCAAAGCGAAGGCAGCAGCACCAGCAGCAAAGCGCGGGCCAAAGGGTCCCACGGGCGGGGCAGGCAAGCGGCCCAAGGTGTTTAGCGAGTCGCTCGGCGTGGCCCACCTCGTGGCGCTCTCGAGCGACATTGCGGGCGAGACGGCGTCGCGCGACTCGGCGCGGCTGCAGCGCTCCAAGGCCAGCGACGAGCACCGGCGCGCCAAGCGACGCAGCGGGCAGCAGGAAAAGGAGGCCCGTGCCGACGCCTCCTCGGCCCTGGTGAGTCGCGTCTCTCTCTCTCTCTCATCTCACTGATAGAGAGAGGTTGGAGCTGACGAGAGAGAGAGACGACTGTCGCAGTCCAAGAACCGCATCCGACGGGCACTCCTGGACAAGCAGCGGGACAAGTCGCGAAGGCGCAAAGAGGCGCGCAAGCAGCAGCAGCAGCAGCAGCAGGAGAAAGGCGATGGGGCAGGAGAGCAAGGAGGGGCACAGCCAACGACAGAGACAGAGAAAGAGACAGGGACACGGCGGCCGCGGAAGCGCGTCTCGTTTGCATGATGTGTACAATTAACGGTGTAGATGAAGGAAATGAAAGCGATACAGTGTAGTACAACAAGAGATTTGAAAAAAGAAGCCTGAACTCTCTCAACGCCCGTTCCACACCGCCTTGAGGCTCTCGGCCGGCGCCGCCATCCTCGTCCACGGCTCGACGACGCCCCGCTGGACACGCTCGCGCTCGAGGAGCTGGGGCGAGACGTGGATCCAGCCGGCGCGCTCGAGGACGGTCCCCTCGCGGTCCTCGTGCTCCCACGCCGCGCCCTCGTCGTTATCGTCCTCCTCCTCTTCCCCTTCCTCATCCTTCATGCGTGCTCCCTCCGATGGCTGCTGATTGTATCCGTCGCCCTCGTCGCCCTCGTCCTGCTCGGTGGGGATCCTTAGAATAGTACCGCCCACGTGCGTCTCCCAGATGTCCCGTGGCAGCACCGACGAGTCGTCGGCAGTGCCAGTGGTGGCAGTGGCAGACAGCGACTGCAGTGCGGCGCGCTGCGCGGCGTCGGTGCCACCGACGAGGAGGACGACGTGGGGCTTCTTGAAGGCCTCGTACGGGCTCACCGTGCCGCTGCCCCCATCTTCGGGCAACTGCTGCTGCGACTGCTGCTGCTGCTGCTGCCGTGGCTCAAAATGGCTCTTGCGCCGCGACGTCGAGAAGCGCGCCAGCTCGTAGGCGTTGCGCAGCTCGACGACGTGGCAGCCGGCGCTTGGTCGCGCTTGGCCGCGCTCCTCTCTGGCTACGTCGAGCACCTCGTGGGCCCATGCGCAGCAGCTGTCGTCGGGCGCCTGTCCCTCGTTCAACTGAGTCGAGACGTGAGCCATGCGATGGAAGTAGCAGGCGCCAAAGCCGAGGCGGGCGACGGCGTAGAGGGCGGCACGTGACGCAATCTCGCGCGCGCCGTCGCCGTCGTGGCCCAGGACGACGACGAGGGCGCTGCGGCTGGGGCCGGGCGCATTGATGGGGCTCGAGAAGCGCTCGGCGAGGCGCTCGAGGGCGTGCGGCAGCGTGTGGTCGCCCACGGCGTCGCCGAGGCAGCAGTCGCCGAGCGCGTTGGGCACCGCCTTGGCAGCGCGCGTGCCCAGCAGCCGCGCGGCCGCGTCGGCGCGTGCAGTGACGTCGACGGCACACACGGCCTGGGCCGCCGCCGTTGTCGTCGCAGTCGCCGCACTCATCGCAGCAGTCATCGCAGCAGTCATCTGGCCCAAGAGCGCGCGCTGCATCGAGGCCGTGTGCCAGCCACTGAGAAAGAGGCCGTCTCCGTCGTCGCCGTCATGCTCATCAATGCGCTGGGCTAGGGCGAGTGTGTATGGAAGGCCAAACTCGGCAAATGCGCGCTCGATGGCCAGTGCTGCTGCTGCCGGGCGTCGAACAGAAGAAGAGGAGGAAGGACGACCGACGAGGCGGAAGAGGCGCGGCTCGAGGGCGCCCAGGCTCGCCAGCATCTCGACGGTCTCGCGCAGCGACATCTGGCCGGGCCCAGCCTTGGAGGGCAGAGCCGGGTGGGAGACGAAGCCGAGGACGTCGTTAGAAAGACGCGAGCTGCGGCCGGCGGCGCCCATGTTGAGCGCCGTGAGTGGCGGCAGCGATCGCGTGGCATCGACGGCAGCAGTGGAGAGGACGCGGGCGAGGAAGCTGGCCAGGTAGGCATTCTGCTCAATGTGCCTGCGCGACGCGGTGCCGATGATCTCGACGAGGTGGATCTGGCCAAAGCTGCGCGCGCGGTCGTACAGCTGGGCAGGCACGACGCTGTCCCAGCGCAGGTCCCCGTTCAAGTCGTGGTAGCTGGCCACGATGGCGGTGCGGCCGCGGGCATCGATGAGCCGGCGCGTCAGCACGGGATCCCAGCCGAGCTCGACATCGAGCAGCTCGACTTGCATCGCCAGTGCCAGGTCGGCCAGGCGAAAGTAGAGGGCCTGGGAGTGGGCCGACGTCGTGTCGCGCTGGGCGAGGCACCGGTCGTCGTAGAAGTAACCCCCCTCGCGGTCGGACCGGCAGGTGAACATGAGGGGGAGCTCGGGCGCGAGCCGGCGCAGCGTCTCGACCTGGATGGCCACGTCGGTGAGGTCCACCTGCGGGGCCTCCTTGTCTCTGCTATCCTCTTTGACGCCTTCGCTCTCGTCCTGCGCCAGCTCGTCGTCTTCGTCGTCAGTGCTGCTCCTCCCGCGGTCGGCGTGGTGATGCTGGCTGCGGCGGCGCATGCGGGCCAGCCGCGAGGCAGGTCGGAGACACTCGAGCATGTCGACACGCAGCTCGATTGCATCGACGCCCTCGACGATGCGCCGCAGCAGCGCAGGATTCACCTGGCCAATGTCGGCAAACGTCAGGCTGAGAAAGGTGGTCCGCCGTGTCAGCAGGCTCGACCGCGACGTGGGGTCGGCCCGCCGGGGAAACACGGCAAAGCGGCTGCTGCCGTCGCCGCCGACGGTGGCACCGGTCGCGCTGGCGACGCTCGGCGAGCGCCGGTCCGGCGGGCCGGGCGATGGCCCGGGTCCTGGTCCGTGGGCGCCGAGCAGGTGCGAGAGGCTGGCTGCCGGTCGCATCTGGGGACTCGACGAGCGAGACGAGCCGCCGCCAGGGATGATTGCCTCGTCGCCGCCAATGAGGATGGAGCGGATGAGGCGAAGAAAGGAGCGCTCGACGTGCTTGAGCGCCAGCGGATGCGGCGACGACGACGACGACGACGCGGCCGTGAGGCTGACAAAGACGTGCGAGGCGCACTCGCGGAACAGCGGCTCCCGACGGCGCATCACATCCAGCAGGCCCTCCTCGTAGTCGGGCCGGCTCGTCTGGGCGACGAGGTAGCGCGTCACCTCGTGCTTCTCGCGCAGCACCAGCACCACGGGCATCGTCCGCCGCGCATTGATGAGCAGCCGGCGCGACTCGACCGACTCGACGAGGCCACCGCCACACGCAATCACGGCATCCTGCGGGTGGCGCGACAGCAGACTCGCCAGCACCATCGTCTCGCGCGACCGAAAGGCCGGCCAGCCGTGCTGGTCGACGTAGCGCGACACCGTCGTCTGCTCCATGGCCTCGAACGCAGCGTCGGCGTCGATGAAGCGCCGCTCGAGGGCCGACGAGGCAATGATGCCGAGCGTCGTCTTGCCCACGCCGCGCATCCCAATGATGACGAGCGTCGCCCGCCCGTCATAGCGAAGCAGCCGCGGGGGTGCGCTCATCCTCTCGTTTGCGCTCTCTCTCTCTCTGTGTCTCTCCCTCTGTGTCTCTCAGCGTGTCTCTCTGTGAATGGATTCTTTTCTCTACGAATTCTGAACTAATAATATAGAGGGTTATTCGCTCTCCTGCTCTCGCGCCTGCGATTAGACGCCATATTAAGGCGAGGGTGCACGTGCAGGATTCACGCGTGGCCGAAGCATCCCCGTCGTCGCACGTCCGCTCTTTTGGGCGGGCTCTGCATCAGCCGCCCTGTCCCGAGGTGGCTCCTCCTCCCGAACTGCCTCTGCTTCGGCCCGGTCTTGAGCGATCTTCTGAGCGGCCTCGTCTTCGGCCCTCTTTTTGAGAAGCCATTTTAATCGTAGGAAGAGAGTATGATTATTTTTGAACGACTCTCTACGGTACTTCGACGCGTAAGCGAAGTACTTCTCGTACCACTCTGTGTCGTCTGATGTCCAGGTGTCGAACAAAGTGCGGCGCTTGAAACGTTTCCCTCTAAAATAATCCTCGCCATGCTGTAGCGCCGCCCTAAGCCTCTTCATATCTTTATCCGAATTTAAGTACTTCATCGCGCTGTCCGTGTCTTCGCTCTCTTCTTCGTTGGATTGCGCGGGCGCTGCTTCTCCTGAAGCCGATGCTGATCCCGGTGTCCCCTCATGGTCGGTCTGAACCTCATCTGCAAACCTTGGCCCCCAATTGTCTAATGCTGGGTCTGAGAGACGCTTTTCCACGAAATTTTTCGCAACTTCGAAGTCGGCAAGATGCTTCTCGAAGAAATTTTCTGGTGATTTGTGCTTCTTTGCCCAGTCAAATATGCGTTGTACCCCCTCTATGTCTTTATGACCCCATGTATAGATCTTCGCTGACGCTTTTACCTCCTTCCCTGCTTCGACTTGTCCAACGTGCGTCGCCATCCTCCGCAAAAGTTCTCCCAGATGCGACCAGTCCCTATGCCCCATCGTTTGCGGATCCTTTTGCTGCTCACTCATGCTGGCCCACTTTCGCCGAACAGACTGCGCTGGCTCTGACCCTGCACCGGCCCTGTCTTGATCGGCCTCTACTTCAGCCCTATATTGAAAAAGCTTGCCTAATTCTTCGAAGTCACGACGATGAATCTCCCAGAAATTTGGATGGTACTTGTTCGTACGTTCGAGAAGCTCCCTGTACACGTCTCTGTTGTGATACCAGTCCTCGAACGAATCGTGTCTGTTGCTACGGCGAGACCGTCCTGCAGCGAAAGCTTTCCCTTGCTCAAGCGCCGATTTGAGTTTTTTTATAAAATTGGCTTCCTCTGCCGACCCCAGCGGGCGATCAGAATTGTGCTTGTCGCCCTGACTCTCTTGCTCTGAGGCCGCAATTCGAGGTTCCGTGAGTCTCCCTTCTATATGCTGTTTCACGATCTCGAAGTTTTCTAGGTTGTCCTTGTTGTAGAACATTGGATGGTGCTCTTTTGCCCAGTCGAATTTGCGTTCCAAGTCTTTCAGATTCTTCCCATCCCAAGTATTGATGAAAGCCAGATGGCTTATTTGCTTCTTCGGTCTCTCTTTGAGACTGTGAATCTGCCCCACCATACTCCGCAGCAGTCGTGCCAGTCTCCCCCAGTTCAGGCGCTTCATTTCTTGCTCTTCCGTTGTCGTCTTGCTTCCGCTAGCCCTTGCGCGATTACTAGGCTGCGCTGGCATTTCCTCGTCCGTTTCCGAAGGCGCGAGGCCGTCCGAGTAGTGGTATGATGTCTTCTGATCAGCGTCCTCATTGGATGACTCGGTAAGGCGGGCAGCTGTCTCTCTGGCAGCATCTCTGGCTCTATCTGATGCCTTTCTTTTCTTGCCACGCTGAGCCGCCTCTGCATCGGCCCAGTCTTGAGAGGTCTTCTTCTGCCGAGCTGCCTCCTCTTCGGCCTTCTTTTTATGATGCTTCTTCAACTTGTTGAAGATGTGAAAATTGTTATTGTAGGACATTTGATGGTGCCCCTTCGCATGAGCGAAAAAATCCTCAAACCATTTTGTGTCCTCTGATTTCCAATTTTTGTACGATGTGTTGCGCTGGCTTTCAGGCTCTCCTCTTTCGAGAGCTTCGGCTTGCTTTTGGGCTGATCTGAGCTTTCTCATCATATTGTTTTGATGTTGTACATTCTCCCTGCTGTCCAAGTCTATGCTGTTCGTGCTGTCCCAGTCTTCGCGCTCTCCTTCGGTGGATTCGCGTGTCGTCTCTTCGCTGGTCCGAGGGTTCTCTGCGAACCAAGCGGCCAAGTAGTCCTCGCCCTCTGGCCGAGTGAGGCGCCATTCTACGAATCTCTTCACAAAGTTGAAGTCGGGTAGATTCTTCTTGTGGAACGCTCGTTTATGCCCCTTTGCCCAGTCAAACAGTCTTTGCGTATAATCCAGGTCCTTCTGAGTCCATTTATATATCAGCGCTCTACTAGTAACCCTTTCGCGATCTTTGATCTGGTCCACCATCGTCCGCAGCTTTTGCGCCAAATGTCCCCAGTCATGATGGTCCATCATCTGCGGCTCCTTTGGAATGTTGCTTCCGCTGGCCATCTTTCCCTTATCACGCGGCGCTGGCGCTGGACCTTCCATCTTTGAATGCACGGGCCCGCTCAAAAGGTGGGATGTTGTCACCTGATCGGTGTCCTCATCGGACGACTCGATAAGGGGGGCAGCTGTCTTTCTGACGGCATTCCTGGCTCTGACTGACGCTTCTCTTTCCTTGCCATGCCCAGTGGAGGGCGTCCAATCGAGAGAAGAGTCTGATGGCTCTGTGTTGCCAGACGCGCTTTCTTTTGGGTCATGCCAGGTGAGAGGTCTCCAGCCGTGAGACTCAAACGATGGCCCCTCTCTGACTCGCGCCTTCCTTTGGCTGCGTCGCTTAGTGGGATGCTTCGAATCGAAAAAGCTTCTCGAAAGCTCTGGCTGGTTTGTCTGGATGGTCTCGGACTCCCACTGGTGCTGCTGTCGTTGCGTATCCATGCTTTTCTGGTAAAGGGCGGACACCCTTGCGCTCTTCTGAGCGGCCTCTGCATCGGCGGCCCCATTCTTAGGGTGCTCCTTGCCAGTGACCTCTGCATCGACCCTGTCTCGAGATTTCCTCTTCCGAGTGGCCCTTGCATTGGCCCTGTCTTGAGCTCTGTTTTCTTGAGAGGCCTCCGCTTCTTCCCTTCTTTGAAACAGCTGCTCTAATTCTTCGAAGCGACGATGATTATTCCAAAAAAACGATGGATGGTGATTCCTCGCACGTACGATCAACTTCTTGTACTTCTCTCTGTTGTCATACCAGTCGTCGAACGATGTGCGAATGCGTTCACGGCGAAACCCCCTTTTAGCGGAAGCTCTGCCCTGGCGTAACGCCCTCCCGACTTTTGCATAGAAAGTGGTTACTTCGACTCGGTCTAAGGCCCCAATTCGAGCGCCCGAGTCGTCCGCTGCTGACTGAGAGAGCCTCTTTCTTATGTACTGTTCTATGATCTCGAAGAGCTCTAGGTTGGTCCTATTGTAGAAAATTGGGACGCGGTCTTTTGCCCAGACGAATTTGCGTCGCATATCTTCCAAGTTCCCTTCATTCCAAGTAGCGATATTAGACTGGCTGCCGATTATTTCCGGCTTTCCTCCTTCGACTTCTTTGATCTGCTCCGCCATAACCCGCAGTTGTCGCACCAAATTCCACCAGTCCGTTTTCCTCATTGTTTGTGGCTCCTTTGCCGTCTTGCTTTTGACTGCCTCGTTGACAACCGGTCTCGCCTTGACTGACGCCTTTCTTTTTTTCCCATGCCCAGTGGAGGGCATCCAATCGAGAGGGGAAGCCGATGGCTCTGTCTTGTCGGGCACCTTTCTTTTGACGCCACGACGGGGAGAAGGCGTCCAGTCGTCAGCCTCATCCGGCCGCTTTGCTCTGACTGCCGCCCTTTTTTTGCCTCGTCGCTGCGTGGAAGGCTGGGAATCGAGAGGGGAACTCCATGGCTCTGGCTGTATTGTCGATTCTACTTCGGCGTCTCCATGGCCCTGCTGCGCTTGTGTATCCGTGTGTCTCTGCTGGATCTCTGCCTGTGTGTTGCTTGGCATCGTGTTTCCGCTCTTCTCCGGTCCACCCAGACTTGGATGCCACTCTATATTCTTTGCATACGCTGGCGCCAGTTTCTGCGTCGAGTCTTGATGCGACTTGAGCCTGTGTTCATGAGCTTTCTCTGCTTCCTCTACGGTCGGCAGGATCAACAGCCCCTGTTCATCCCTGCTCTTTGCCAGGTCATGCAACTGCGGCGTCCTTCCCCGCTCTATATATCCCGTCCATTCCGGAGACAACTGTTGCACCCGGTCTGACTCTTCCGCCTGTCGGCTCCCTTGACCGCGTTCCTGCCGTTCCTGCCCTCCTTGCTCTTCATGTTCCTGTTGGCCGTCCTTTATCTCCTCAATTTTCGCTCTCTTTGCCAGAGTCTGCCAATCCTTTGGTTGAGTCTGTTGTTCCGACGTCCCAGGCGGTCGAAATTGCCCATGCGCCTCCCACTCTGGGGAGAAGACTGGCCGGCTGCTTCTCCAATCTTCTTCATTCTCCGCCTGTCGTTCGCCTTCGAGGGTGCGTTTGATCCACATGGGATCACTCTCATCGGGCAAATTGTGGTGCTCACCGGAGGCCCGTGCTTTTACTCTGTCGCGGAGTGTTTGCTTAAACCTTATCAACGTGTGGTACTCGTCGTTCTCCTCTTCTTCTTCGTTGGATTGCGTCGGCTCCGCATTCTTTTTCGCCCAGATACGGTGATAATACTCTGCGATTTTTTCATAGCGCCCGATATTGCCTTTGTAGTAATCAGGCCTGTGTTTACGAGCCCACTCTAACAGGCCTCCCAGCCAATGAACCATCTCCCGATTCCAAAGGTCAATTGTTTGTCTCTTGTAAGACTTCCCGTGATTTCTCGGGACCCCTCTCTCGCGTTCTTGAATTTGTCCCTCGACTGTAAGCATTCTTGCACGGGCTCTTCCCCGTTCTTTGGGTGTCATTTCAGCGTACTCCGCGTCCGTGCTGACACTGCTCGTTTTTACGTCGTCATCCAGCGCTGGCGCTTCCCGTCCCTCGCCCTCATTGGAAGACGAAGCACTTCCCTTGACTGTAGCGCCGATGGCGCTTATGGCTTTGTAATTGGCTTTCCTCCTGAGACGGTGCAAATCGAGAGATTGGTCTCGTGTTTCTGGCTTGACTGATCGGAAAACTTCGCAGTCCCAATAGTGATGCGGCCCTTTTTCGTGCGTGTGCGTGGGTCCTTGGACGTTGGAGTACGATGTAAGCTGCTTCCTCTTCCCCCGCGCCATCGCCCTCGTCACTGTGTCTATGGTGCCGAACGGCTGAGGATCCTCTGCGGGAGCTTGGGGCGTCATGGAATGCGCAAAGTCTTGCCGCATCCTGTCCTCTTCCCTCTGCCCTGCTTGCCTCCAACACAATTCCTTCTGCGCCTCGTGGTGCGCATGGGATGCCCTTTCTTCTACTGCTCTGGCACGGAGTCTCTCCCTTAATCGTTTGATTGGGAGGTATCCGTCCTTGTGGGGTTCCGCTATCTCTGTCGCCCAGCGATGGTCATAGTAAGCTTTGATCCTCTCATAGAGCTCGTGATTGCCCTTGTAGAATTTCCATCTTTGGTGGCGTGCCCACTTAATCAGGCCCCCCACCCACGCAAGCACATTCCGGTTCCAAAGGTCGATCAGCTGTGTATACTGAGGCTTTACGGACTTCCTAGGGCCCTGTATTCCGCGATCAGAGATTTGCTCCTGGATCGTTAGCATTTGCCTACGAATGGCCCAGCGGTCATTCTCCTTCATTGCTGCGTATTCCTCCTTCCAGCTGATATTGCTCGTGTCTCCCTCGTTATCCCGTGCTGGCGCTTCAAATCCCGCCCCTTCATCGGACGACTCATCAATGTCAAGAACTGCACTACTGTTGGCCTTTAAGTGTGTGCGAGACGCCTTGGTTTTGGGGCAATGCGGATCGAGAGCTTGCTCTGATGGTTCTGGCTTGGCGGAATGGGAAGCCTCGGAGCCCCAACGGTGATGCTGCCCTTGTGCATACGCGTGTCTCTGGACCTCTGGGTGCGTTGCAGGCTGCTTGTTCTTTCCTTCGATATTGGCTTGCATCAGCAGTGCCCTCTCTTCTTCCCAGCGTCTGTAATAATATTCTCTGACTTCCCTAAAGAACTTGATGTTGCCGTCGAAGTATATCTTATTGTGTTCCTTTGCCCACTCAAAGAAACCCCCCATCCACTGAAGCTTCTCCCGATCCCAAGTGTCGATTAATAGAGGCTTGCCCCTTGGGGGCTTCAATGTTCCTGCTTCGCGCTTCTTGAATTGCCATATGATGTGCAACAATTGGTTATGAATGCGATGTCGTTTTTCGGGGTCCACAGCTTTGTATTCCTTCTCCCGATCGTCCGTGTCATGTGCTGGCCATCCGTGACCTGCCTCCTCATCTGACGACTTTATGTTACCTGTAATCTCGCTTATGGTCTTTCTGGCTTTGAGAGACGCCCTCCGGATCCTTCCGTTGTGCTGCAAGTCGAGAGGTTGGTCTGATGATTCTGGATCGGCTGAATGGGAAGCATCGAAGCTCCAATGGTGATGTGGCCCTCGTGCGTACATGGCTCCCTCGTTTGGGTGCGCTTTGGGCTGCTTTTTCTTCTCCCGCTCGGGCGTCTGCGACATCGAACTTAGCCTTCGGAACCGCTGAGCATTCGGTACGCCAGCTGGCGGTGGCATTAGGCGCGCCAGGTCTTGTCGCCTTTTCTCCTCTTCTTCGTGCTCCCATTCCCGCTTCCTCGAGCTCCCGGGTGTCCGTTCAAGTTCCTCTGTCACCTCTTCAAATCGATTCAGCCAATACGCTATACTCCCGTCGTCGTCGTCGTCTCCCTCTCGCTTGATTTCTTGCCCTCCGTGGCGTTCCTGGTTGATTTCCCTTCGCTCTCTCAGCTCAAGCGCCGCCTTGCGATATCGGTCTCGCCAATAGCGTGCCCAGAAATCAACCGTCTTCTGGATCTGTTGCTCGTCATGGGCCATCTGCTCCAGGAGGGAGCCTGGTCTACTACTTGCCGGTCTGTCCTCTCCCTCCTCGTGCTGTCCACTTCCTCCACTTCCGAGGCCGCGCTTGAACATAGGCGCGCTCTCGTCGGACTCATCGGACGATTCGTGCTGCGGGATCGACGGGCGGCATCTAGCGGAAGCCTTGACTCTGTCGCGGAGTCTTTCTAATATTGAGCTCTCCCAGATATAACGATATTGATGTCCTTTGGAGGTCTGCGGATCTTCTGTCGCCCAAACACTTTCATAGTAACTTTTGACTATCACAAAGTCCTGATAATTGCGTCTGTAGTATACCGGCTTTTTCTCGGCTGCCCACTTAAACATACCTTCCACCCACTCAAGCATCCCCCGATCCCAACGGTCGATTGTTTCTTTCTCGTGACTCTTATCGAACAACCTTGGCTCCCCTGCTTCGTCCTTCTTCGCTCGATCCTTGATTCGTAATATGTGTCTGCGGATATCTTTCATGTCGAAGCCATTCATTTCAGCGTATTGAGCCTGCCAGCTATTGCAGTCCACAGCTCGCTCATCCTGCGCTGGCGCTCCCTGTCCTGCCTCCTCATCGGACGACGAGTCAATGATGTGAACTGCACTGCCGATGGTCTTTGTGCCTGTGAGAGACGCTTTTCTCCTCGTGGATCGGCGCGGGTCGCCGGGTTGCTCTGACGCTTCTGGTTTGACTGAATGGGAAGCTTCGAAGCCCCATCGGTGATGCGGCTCTTGTGCGTACGTTTGTCTCTGGACGTCTCGGTGCGTCGCAGGCTGCTTGTCATTGCCTTCGGAAACGGCTTGCGTCGGCAGTGCACCCTCTTCTCCCCAGCGTCTGTAATAATAGTCTCTGACTATCATAAAGAACTTGATGTTGCCCTTGAAGTATTTCTTATTGTGTTTCTCTGCCCACTGAAAGAAACCTTCCATCCACTGAAGCTTGCTCCGATCCCAAATGTCGATGAGTTCCTCCGTGTGCACCGCTGGGGGCCTCGGAATTCCTCTTTCGCGCTCCTCGATTTGCCTTATAATCTTCTTTAACTGCTTATGAACGTACAACCGGTCGTCGGTGTTCATATCTTTGTATTCCTTCTCCCCACTGCTCCTGTAATTCGCATCATGTGTTGGCACTCCATGTCCTGTCTTCTCATCGGACGACGAGCCAATGAAACGTGTTATCTTGTCGATGGTCTCCCTGGCTTTGAGAGACGCCTTCCTTCTGGGGCGGTGCAAATCGAGAGGTTGCTCTGATAATTCTCGCTCGGCTGAATGAGAAGCTTCGAAGCTCCGATGGTGAGGCGGCCCTCGTAAGTATGTGGGCCCTTGGGCGTTCGAGTAGGCTTTGGGCTGCTTGTTCTTCTCCCTCTCCCGCGTCTGCGTCATCGAACTCAATCTTCTGATCTGCTGAACATCAGGCACGTCAGCTGGCGGTGGCATTAGGCTTTTTAAGTTCTGTCCCGTCTTGACGTCTTGTACGTGTTCCCACTCTGGCTCCCTCTGCCTCCCGGGCGTCCGGTCAAGTTCCTCTGTCACCTTTTCAAATTTATTCAGCCAATACGCTATACTCCCGTCGTCGTCGCCGTCGCCCTCTTGCTCCGTTTCTTGCCCTCCGTGGCTTTCCTGGTTGATTCCCCTTTGCTCTCTCAGCTCGAGCGCCGCCTTGCGATATCGGTCTCGCCAATAGCGTGCGTAGAAATCAACCGTCTTCTGGATCTGTTGCTCGTCACGGGCCATCCGCTCCAGGATGGAGCCTGGCTTACTACTTGCCGGTCTGTCCTCTTCCTCCTCGTGCTGTCCAGTTCCGAGGCCGCGCTTGACCATGGGCGCGCTCTCGTCGGACTTACCAGATTCATCGGTTTTATCAATTTCATCGGATCCATCGGACAATTCGTGCCGCGGACTTGACCGGCCTGCTTTCGCTGAAGCTTTGACTTTGTCGCGAAGGCGTCGTATCGTTGGATTTTCCATGATGTGTCTGAATTGTTTTCCTTTCGTTTCCTGTGCTGGCATTGCACTCTCTGTCCTCCAGAGATGCTCATAGTAGTGTTTGACTAGCGTGAAGTGCAAAATATTGGCGTCGTAATATGATCTTCTGTTCGCGTATGCCCACTCAAGCAGACCTCCCACCCACTCAAGCATTCCCCGATCCCAACGGTCGATTGTTTGCCTATCTTGTGATATTCGGTACCTCCTTCGCCCCCCTGTTTCCTCCCTCTTGATTTGCTTCTCGACCTGTATTGTATACTTACGAATCTCGTTCCGGTCTATGGCATCCATTGTAGCATATTGAGCCTGCCAGCTACCGCGGTCCAGTACTCCCTCGTCATTATGTGCTGGTACTCTGTGTCCTGCCTCCTCATCGGACGACGAGTCAGAGCCTTTGACTGCTTTGCTGTAGAACCTTCTGGCTTCGACAGAAGCCTTCTTTCTGGGGCGGTGCAAATCGAGATGTAGATCTGATGGCTCTGGGTTGACTGAGTAGGAAGTCTCGGAGCCCCAATAGTGATGCGTCCCGTGTGTATATACGTGTCTCTGGACGTCTGGGTGCGTCGTAGGCTGCTGCTGCTTCTTCTTCTTCTCCCGCTCCGGCGTCTGCGTTATCAAAGTTAAGTTTCTGAACCGTTGAGCTTTCGGTACGCCAGCTGGCGGTGGCATTAGGCGCGCCAAGTCTTGTCGCCTCTTCTCCTTTTCTTCGTGCTCCCGATCCCGCTTCCTCGATCTCCCGGATGTCCGGTCAAGTTCTTCTGACACCTTTATATATCGATTGAGCCAATACGCTATACTCCCGTCGTCGTCGTTGTCGTCGTCTCCCTCTCGCTTGATTTCTTGCCCTCCGTGGCTTTCCTGGTCGCTTCCTCTTTGCTTCTTCAGCTCGAGAGCCGCTTTTTGATATCGACTTCGCAAAAGTCGTGCGTGCTTTCGAGCTATAGCCCGCACATGCTGCTCCTCATGCGCCATCCCCTCCCTCGGGGGGACTGGCTTGCTACTTACCCGTCTGTCCTCGTCCTCCTCGTGCTGTCCGCTTCCTAGGACGCGCTTGACCATGGGTGCGCTCTCGTCGCGCTGCGAGTCGAGGCATCCGGCATTCGTGGCGAGCGACGCCAGCATCGCCGCCACGAAAAGGAGCACAAAGACCAGTCTCTTCATCCTGCTCTGTCCTCTCTCTTGCACACTTGGAGGAAGGAAGGCAAGAGGGCACAGGAGCGTCTGCCAGCGTGGACTGCTTTTGACCCTTCTTGCTCTCGCGGCGATCGGTCACACATCGCAGGGCGCCTTCAGTGAGGGCAAGTGGCTGTTTCAGAAAGCATTGTTGCAGTGGGAGACCCATCACAGCCATTGCCGGGGCAACGGGGCGCAAGCTGCGATAGCCACAAAGCTGACTCTAATAAGATGTATGTGGGCCAATGCTGAACTCGGTGACTCGCTCGCTGCTGCTAAAAAGTTTCTCATGGCGTCCTTGACGTGCTGCTAGCTAATCCGTCCTCTTTCGCATGCGTGTTGGACATGCATGTACGTGTGTTCTCATGCCTGTCTGACGTGCTCGAACGCAACGCTAAAACTAGCCAAGCTCGGGGGAAGCAAGGCTGCCAAACGAGAAAACATCGGCGCTTGCCTCACTACTGAACTTTATGCCCCGTTGCCTGGCTCGGCGTCCTCGGCAGATGATTCGGGCGCCTTGACCGAGTCGTCCATGTTTTTCCCATTTTTTTTTTATCTTTATGCGTGGCAATTCAATTCGGTAATTATCAAGTGGGCGCTCTCATTTGGCAGAGAGGGGCCTGGGTCGCTCGCTACCCCCGATTTCTCGTTCGATAGCCGTGCAAATTAACCTCAGCACTGGCCTTTCTCTGCTTCTGCTGCTGCGCGCCTGTGCGACTACTGGCTAGCTAGCCTCTCTATGTGGCTCTGCTAGCTCTTGTCGATTCGATTCAAGAAAGCGCACACCTTGGAGGGCACCCTAGCCTACCCGAGCCAATGACGAGCGCGCAGTAGAAGTCTTGTTCTGAACACATGCTCGCTCGACATGACGGACGGCCTTCGTTCGGACCGTCGTCGAGTCAGTCGGTACACTAGTCGCTCTATATTACTTCTAGCACCACCTCTACCAGTTGCTAGCTTCGGGCGATTCAGTGATCCCCCCGAGGTCATTAAAGTATTAACGAATTCCCCCTCGTCGTCGCTTGATTGAAACTTCTCTTGCTTGCATGTCTTTTCTGACTCTGACTGCCCGGCTGCCCTGGCTGGAGGAGCACTAATTGAATAAAAATGAGACGATAAGGCCCAGTGTGCTACGAGCTGCGCGCGTGCTTTATTGTTTCGTCCCTTTTCGTTTCTTTTTCTCTCTCATCTTGTCTCTCTTATTTCGAAATTGGAACCGAAAAGCGTGGACGCGCGGGCGTCGACGCTCCGCCTCAGTTGCTGCTGCTGCTGCTGCTGCTGCTTCTGCTTCCCGGAAGGAGGAGAAGGGGGGCCGAGGACGACCTTCCATTTTTCAAAACCCGACTGCGACGTGCCGCGCTTTCTCGTACCTCATCTCATCCTCCCCCTTCCCTTGTTCCCGCGGATCCAATCGACATGGCAACAGTCCGCTGCCACGACGATTGTCGGCTGGATGCCGGGCCGTCCCGGAGCGGGATTGAGGCGACAGAGACGGAGACAAGCACCGAGATGGAGACGGAGTCGGCGCGGAGAAGAAGACGGCGGAGGCGACGGCTCGCCAGCCTCGCTCCCCCTTCACTCCTCGTCGTTGTCCCCGCTGCTGCTGCTGCTGCTGCTGCTTCCGCCGCCGCCTCGGCTTCAGCCTACGACGGAAATGGCGACGACGAGCCGGGCAGGGCGATCGTCATCGACGCCAATCGGGCGCTGCCCGACATGGTGACTCGGCACAAGAAGCGCCTCGCCAAAAGAGCCGGCCCCACCGTCGAGCAGGCGTTCACCGTCAATGTCTCGCCGCCGACGACGTGCGAGCCGCTGAACATTACGTTTGACCCGCGCGGCGCGACGCCGCCATTTACCGTCTTTATCGCCACGGCCAACTGGTACGCGCATGCGGTCCAGCGTGAGTGTCTGTCGCATCCTCTCTCTCAATGCAACAATAAATGCTGACATGTCGGATCGCTTGGATCGCCAAGTCCCCGCCAGCTATGCGGACCCGTCGCTGGGCGCGTGGCTGTACCAGTACGAGATGCCGCAGTACAACACCGACTCGGTGCTGGCCGAGTCGCCGACGCCCGAGATTCTCGTCGTTGTCAGCGATGCCTCGGGCTCGCGCTTCAACTCGTCGTCGATCCAAAAGACGAAGCAGGTCGAGACGAGCTGCACAGCCGTGAGCGGCAGCCTCGACTTCAGCTTTGCCTCGAACCCGACGCAGACGACGTGCAGCCCGATGAATGTCACCATCTACACCGACTCGCCGGCGCCGGGCCTGCCGGACTTTGTCGGGCCCAAGGGCAGCAACCTGCAGCTGTTCATCATGCCCGAGCAGGCGCCGCCGATCATGGTGCCGTTTCCCTGGAACAACGGCACCACACGCTCGCTCCTCTGGAACATGGTCCTCGCCCCGGGCACCAACTTTATCATGACGCTCACCGACGACGGTGCCGGTGGCGGCGTCAGTGGCGTCAACCTCGTCGCCGGCAGCGAGTACGTGTCGACGGACTGCATGCAGAGTGCAAAGACGACGGCGGGCATACCCCGGGCGACGTCGACATTCACCGGGCCGATGCCCGACTTCACCACGTCGGTCGCCTCGCTGACGACATCCAACGGCGTCGTCAGCACGGCGACGGCGCTCCAGACGGTGCGCCACGGCGCCCTGCTCCAGACGAGCGACCTGTCGGTGGGCCAGATTGCGGGCATTGCCGTGGGCATTGCCGTCGTCGCCGGTCTTCTCGCTGCGCTGGCCTCGTGGTGCTTCTGGCGGCGGCGGCGCGCGGGCCTGCGCAGCGGGCGCATGACGCGCTGGGATGTGCCCAAGGCCGCCCAGTCGCAGCTCAGCGACGGCGGCGCATCCACGCTGCCCGTCGACCGGCAGCTGCTCAAGCACCAGTCACGCGCTGCAGCTGCGGCTGCGCAGCGCCAGCGCGGCGAGCGCGGCCAGTCGGTCTTCTCGGCCTCGTCCGACTCGGACGGCAGCCAGGGCCAGCGCGTGGGCACCGTCGCCCCGGCGCTCCTGCGCGCGTCGCAGACGAGCGACCTCGCCTCGATGCACGACTCGTCTCCCTCGGCCTTTGGCCCTAGCCATGGCCCCAGTACGAGCACAAGCACGGGCACGGGCACGGGCACAGGTACGGGTACAGGCACAGGCACCTTCTCGAGCACCAGCAGCAACATCAATGGCCAGCAGCCCGGTGCGATGGCGACGAGGCCTTACTCGGACTCGTCGCCCCAGTCGAGCCACTTCTACTACGATGCTGCGCCACGGCCTGCGCACCACGGCCAGATGACCATGTCCACCTCGTCGTCGTCGTCGAACAGCGGCATCGGCATCGCAGGAGCAGCAGCAGCTGGAGCAGCAGCAGCAGCAGCAGCAGGCGCAGGCGCAGGCCGCGAGAGGAGCCAGTCGACGGCCTCGTCGGCCTACCGCTCGCCGTTCCAGACGCCGCCTGCGCTGTCCTCGGCCGACACCGGTGCTGAAAGCCTCGCCCTCGTCGACTCGTCCCGCTTCAGCAGCAGCAGCAACCACTACATCCACGGCCACCACCACCACCACCAGCAGCAGCAGCAGCAGCCCTACTTTGGGTCCAGCTACCACCACCCACACCACAACAGCTTCCCCTACTCGGCCTCGCGCATGTACACGGCCATGGGCAGCAGCAGTGGCGAGACGCAGCCGATGATGCGCGGCTCCGGCAGCCAGTCGGGCGCCTCGGCTGCGTCTGCCTCAGCCTCGGCCACGCGCGGCTACTATGTCCAGCACTCGGACGCCGGCCTGCTCCTCGACGACTCGCTCGACGACGACGACGACGTCGACGGCTCCAACGGCCTCGAGCTCCCGCCGCAGTACGACACCATCCAGCGCAGCGAGGCTGAGCGCCAGCGCCAGTCGCTGCGCAGCCAGGCACGCGCGAGCCGCGGTGCAGCAGCTGGTGCATCTGCCTCCACGCCTGCCTCTGCCTCGACGCCCTCGACGAGAGGCGCAAGTGGCGGAGGCGAGGCCGTCGAGCTGCTCGACACAGAGGACGGCACCGGCACCTACGGCCTCGGCGACTTTGACGAGGAGGACTTCTGGCGCGCACCCACGACGCCGGCCTCGACGGGCAACCACACGCCCAGCAGCTGATGCACGCATACACACACCTTTTAACACACACTCGCTCTCTCTCTCATTTTCCTTTTTCTTATTGGCGCTTCCTCTCTCCCTATCTATCTGTCTCTCTCTCTGTACACTAGGCGACATACAGCTTCTATAGTCAGCTCCATACGTCAGCTCCATACGTCAGTCTCATACGTCAATCTCATCGCCCGTTCCATCGCCAGTCCACTGCCCCTTCATTGCCCGTTCCATCGCCACTTCATTGCCCGTTCTATGCGCCAGTTCACGGTCAGTTCCACACGCCCTCCTTTTGCAGTCGCTTTCCAGTCGAGAGAAGGACGGGGCTCAGTCTGTGCTCAGTCGAAGCAGATTGAGAAGCTGGGCCCGGCTCACCTCGGGCGCAATGTCGATGGCGACGAGGGCCTCGCACACGGCGCGGCCCGCCCAGCGCTCCAGAACGTCGACCTCGTGCGGCGTGATAAACTGCTGCGTGGTCCGGTTGGCAAAGACCATCTGGGCGGCGCCCGTGCGGATGCGGCCGCCCTTTGCGCCCTCGTCGACGGCGGCGGCGAGGTGGTTGAGGAGGAAGGTCTCCATCTCAAACGTCTGCAGCTGCGGCACGCGCTCCTGCAGCACCGCGGCCAGATTGGCGTTTGCGTCGACGAACAGCGACGTCTGGCGGCCCTGCGATGAGTAGAAGCTGCCGTGCCAGGCTCAGTAGGGCGAAGAGGGCACTCCTCATCATCAAGTTGGAGGGAAGTCTCACCTGTCTGCGCTGGCGTTTGTGATGTTGCCCAGGGCACGCGGGGGTGCACCGCCAAACAGCGCCGGATCCGCGGGCGGGAGCGTCGCCTGAAGCGAGCGCACGAGGGCGTCGTGCACCTCGCCGTCGCAGTCGAGCTGGTCGTTGGGTGGGCGCACAGCATGAAAAGTCAGGCTTGAAAAGGGGGGACAGGGCAGGGGAGCACACTCACGGGCTTCGTGATCGTGTACGGCTCAATGGACCCGCTGGCGCGCTCCTCGGCCGTCGTCGACGGGTGGAAGTAGTCGTAGTTTCTCGTCACACCCACCGAGGCCCGGGGCACGACGACGGAGCCGATGGGCGCGTCCGAGGAGAGGGAGCCACACTGTGGGAGCAACACTTCAGTCTTTCTCAAGTCAATCTCTATGCAGCAGAAGGCAGCCACTCACCGAGCCCAGGCGGACAATGACGAGGTCGCCCGACACGACGGCGGCGCACTCGCGCACGAAGAAGTCGACGAGCTGCCGCATGCGCTCGCCGTCAGCTCTCCTCCCTTTCCTCGCCCGTCTTACAGACCCACTCACACTGAAGCCCATGCCAATGGCGACGACGGTGATGGGCACCCCGCGCACGGTGCCCGTGAGCGTGAGAAAGTTGCGCTGCGACTCAAACTCAAACAGGGCCTGGCCGCCGTCGAAGCTGCTCTCGACGACGCGCCGCGCCCGCACGTGGTCGCCGACGGTGATGATCCGGTTCGCCACCTGGCCCGCCTTGGTGCCGACGTGGTACGTGCGGCCCTGGGCGTCGCGCGGGAAGTTGGCGTCGAGGAGCACGTCCTTCATCGTGGCGAGGTCCTGGTGTGCAGTGCTGTGCAGTGCAGTGCAGCGCCCTCCAACGAAGACGGACAGTGCGCACCGACGTGCGTAAAATTAAGGTTGCGCATTCGGGTCTTCGGCCGTGCGGCACGTGACTTTCCTCTTCTCCACCGCGCCCGTCGCACAGGGCAGCGCGGTGCAGCGCAGGCCAGGCCAAGCAAGACCAGACCGGACCAGTCAAGACAAGGATAGGGCTCGCACCAGGCAACTACCGACGAGCACGATGATGCCGAGGCCGCGCTCGGCGTCTTCGTCGGCGGGCAGGGGCTCGCTGTCGTCGGCGGGGTCGCCTTCGTCTGCGTCGTCGCCGTCGCTGGCCTCGTCGACGTCGGACGCGGCGCACGGATCGCGGGAGCAATTCGACGAGGCCTTCTTGCCGCGCATCGTCTCCATCTTCTTTGCCATCTTCCACCCCACCGAGGGGCCCAAGGTGCTCTACCAGGTCCCCGAGGGCACCATTGGGGTCGACGAGGGCAGCGGTGCGGCAGAGGGGCCCTCGGGCCTGTTTGACTTCAAGCACCTGTCCGACTACATCATCCCCAAGGCGCCCCTCTGCGGCCGGCTGGTAACGTGCAACGGCGCAGGGCATGCCAGCGGAGGCACGCGCCAGACATTCAAGGTGCTGGGCCACCCCGTGGTGCTCGTCGACGAGGCAAAGTACCCGCGCAACAACTTCATCTTCAACCTGGCCTTTGTCTTTGACGGCCGAGCCGATGTGCGCGCGTACGAGGCCGTGGTGCGCAAGTGCGCGCGCCAGCTCAAGGAGCTCGAGGTGGGTGTTCAATCTCAGGCTCTGTCACTTATGTCACTTAGACGACGCTGACTGGAAAGAGCAGCTCAACATGTCCTTTCTCTCGGGCCCCACGTCGCAGAAGCGCATGCACGGCATCATCGAGCAGATGTTCGAGGACCTCAACTCGTACTGCGAGTCCTTTATCGCCCTGCCCGAGGCGCCGCATACGCGCTACCTGGCGGTGGCCGATGACGAAAGAGAAGAAAAGGGACTGCCAGCAGAGGAGCGACGGCCAGAAGAGCAACCACCGCCAGCACTCGTCGGCTCGCTCGCGGCCGCGCCGATGCTGGCGCCGGGCAAGCGGGAGCCGCCGCACGGGCTGGGCCGCACGGTGCGCGAGGCCATCAACCTCAAGCTGTTTAACCAGTACGCGAACCCGCCACGGGTGCAGGACTGGGAGGTGCCCGTGGCGTTGTTGAATGTCGCGGGGCGTGTCGACGACAACTGGGACCTGACAATGGCGCGCGTGCTGCCCTTTGTCGACGGCGTCAACCACGTCAAGCGCATCGCCCAGCTCGCCGACGCAGACCTGGAGCTGACGCGGCAGTGCATCGAGCACCTGCTCTACTACGGCTGCGTCATGACCCTCGACACGTTTCAGTTTTCCAACATGTATGCGACGCGGCCGCAGATTGCGCAGCTGGCCGATGGCGAGAGCATCATTGCCGAGTGCGCCGCCTACGTGACGCGGCCTGGCTACGCGCTGCCGTCGTGGCCCGAGCTGCTGCGGCTGTATGCGGCCCTGCGGCCGGGCATCACCCTCGCCGAGTGGATCGAGGACGAGGAGGTGGACCGGCTGGGCATCGACGTGCGCCGCTTCGTCACCTTTGCCACCATCAAGGGCTTTCTCCGCCGCGTGCACCGCTACCCGGTCCTGTTACCGTCGTCGTCCAAGCACGGCGGCGGCGGCGACGCGCACAGGAGCCGGGAGCGGTCTGCCGATGTCCTGCGTGCCTCGCCGTCGCACTCGCAATCGCGCTCGCCCGCCGCTGGACGCGCACCGCGAGGGAGCACACCAGCAGCACGGACGCGCCACGAGACGACGTCGACGGTCGTCTCTGGCCGCGAGTCGTCGCCGCTCGTGAGCCACAAGTCGTCGTTTGGCACGCTTGGCGGCGGCGGTGGCAGCACGACTCGGAGCCGGCGCCGGAGCCAGCAGCAGCAGGCGGCGAGCGCAGCCTCAGCCACGGCGACGGTCATCGATGTGGCCAACGTCGCCTTTGTCGAGCCGCACCGGCGCAGCTCGTCTTCAACCAAGGGCCGCGCCAGTGTGGGTGCTGGTGCCAGTGCCTGCGCGAGTACCACAGCAGTAGCAGCAGCGGGGCGCACAGGCACAGACGAGACGCCGCCGCCGCCGCCGCTGCTGCCGTCGGGTGCACGTGCCATCCCGCCCGATCTCGCGCCGCTCCTCGACGGCACGCGCTCCGACGACGAGCTGTGTGCGCGCTTCTCGATGCCCTGGGTCGACCTGCAGCGCATCCTCGTCCAGCTCGGCCACAGCCATCCAGCAGGAGCAGCTGGAACCCCCGCAGCGGCTGACGGCGAGCACAGCGACGACGAGGCCGCGTTGGCCTCGCACTTTCACCAGTCCGGCTATGCCTCGGCCTTCCAGCAGCCGGGCTTCTCGGCCTTTTCCAGCATCGCCGGCCCGGCCTCGAGCGGCTTCACGCCCAGGAAGCTGACCAAGCAGCAGCAGTCGCAGCAGCAGCAGCAGCAGCCACCGCCCCGCCAGCGCGCCGTCGACGACCTGCCGCCGACGCCGACGCCGCCGACAGGAGGAGCAGCACAGCGCGACGGCGGCGGCCGCTCCTCGGCCTTTTCGCGCACCACGACGGGCGCAGACTCGGCCAGTGGCTGGATCCGCAGCAGCGCCGGTGGTGGCGGCGGCGGCCTCGCAGACAGCGCCACTGATGCCCTCGGCTCGACGGCGGCCGCGACGCTCATGGAGCGCGAGAGCATGAACCGCGGCGACTATGGCCGTGTCAAGATCCTGCTGCGCTGAGCTGCTTACACTGTACACTACCTCATTCCCTGGGCGCATACCCAATGCAATGATCTCTACTATCCTCTACTGGCCCCTTTCTTCCAGTGCCACTACCTCTTCTATCCTCAAGCGGCGCTTTGTTCCAGTGCATCTACTGCTCTTGAATGATTTGCTCAATTGGCGCTCCCTTTCAATGAAACGCTTCACACTTCCTCCCTCCTCTTCACGCTGATTGCCTGCTGCGATGGTGGTAGTACTGTACATGTGCGGTCTCTCTATCTTGTCCGGTCACAAGACCATGTAGACGGCCATGACGATACACGCGAGCGAGACGTAGGGCGAGAGGCGCTCGCCTGCCGCATTGTCCCACGTTGGTCGTTCACAGTCAGGGATCCAATACAGGTCGGCATTGCCAGGACGGGCCACTCACCGATGCGCGCGCCCTTGTAAAAGAGGCCAAGGAAGCCCTGCCGGTTGCGGTCGATGAGGCCGGGCGCAGAGGCGCGCAGGTAGGTGCAGGTGCAGATGCTGAGCAGGATGACGAGGAGCAGCGACGAAAAGTTGAAGAGCGCCGACTGTGTGTGTGCGGTCAGGCATCAGCGATCTGTGCTCTATCCTGTGGCATCGTGGATCAGAAACACCCACCATCTTCTCTCTCTCTCTCTCTCTCTCTCTCTCTCTCTCTCTCTCTCCTTTTGTTCTTCGTCTGCACTGGAAGTATGGTCCTCTGCCCGGGAGTGCTCTAAGTTGGTGTGCGCCAGCTAGAAGATCTGAACAGCGCCGATTGAACGACGTTTGGTGGAGAATAAGGCTTGCTGCAGGCCAGGGCCAGAGACGAGCACGTGGAAAAAAAAGTTAGAATCCCATCTCCATCTTCCAAAAAGCCAACTTTCCTCAGCGTGTCCGTCTGTCCCATCGCGCATATAAAGGAAAGCAAGGCAAGATGGGCGACGTGGCGACAGAGGACAAGGCGCAGGTGCAGCTGCGCCAGCGCGTCGCAGGCCAGCTGGCACAGGCGGGCCAGTCGTCCAATGACGTCCTCGCCGGCCGCGTCGTCGACATGGCGCGCTCGCTGCGTGGCGAGGTCGCCTTTGTCGGTGCGCTCGGCGCCCTGTTTGGGCGCGACAAGGTGCCGCGCCAGGTGGCCAGCGCCATCCTCGATGAAGTTGAGCGCGTGCCGCCGCCGTCGACGTCGAGGTCCACAGGAGCGCAGGGGAACGAAAGCGACGGCTCACAGGCGGCACGCGCGGCGCCGACGAGGGCCGGACTCAGCACGGGCAGCGGTGAGAAGCACGTCTTTGTGGCGCGCTCGTCTGGCTCTGGCGCCTCGTCGTCGAAGCAAAGACCAAGCGAGGAAGCGCCCGCCCGCAAAAAGATCAAGGTCGACTCGGCCCTCGATCTGGCCGCTTCACTCGATGGGGAAGACGAGGGCAGCGGGGAGCAGGGACTGAATGCGGCGCAGTTCAAGGTCCCCGCGAGGCCAGCGGCCAAGACACACGCCAGGCTCAAGGGCAGCGAGACGCCCTCGCACCCCGGCGGGCTCTCGGACACGGCGCGGCAGCGGCTCGAGGAGTACAAGCAGAAGCGCGCGGCGCGGCAGGCCCAGGCCGCCACCACCACGAACACCACTACCTCGAAGGACGACGAGCACCCGCGGCTGGGCCAGGACACATTCAACGAATTCAAGGACCGGCTCAACCGCGACATTCGGCAGCGGCCGGAGTCGACTTCGAAACCGCCGCCGCCCGAGTCCGAGTCCAGATCCAACCCAGCCCCGGACAGACGGCGGCCCTGGCTGGATGCGACGCCGCGGGAGAACGGCCGCGCGTCAGGACTCGATCCGAGGAGCAGAGGCAGCAGCGGCAGCAATGGTGCACGGCAGGGAGCAAGGGACTCAGCGCCAGGCGCGCGCTCCTGGGATGCCACGCCGCGGAGTGTGAGGGGGGGAGGCCAGTCGTGGGATGCTACGCCGCGGAGTGTGCGCGGCGGTCAGTCGTGGGACGCCACGCCGAGGAGCGTCCGTGGGGGAGGCCAGTCGTGGGACGCAACTCCGCAGCCAAGATCAGCGAGAAGAGAAAAGGACGAGGACGGCCGGCTCACGCTCGCGGGCCGCAACTGGGAGCCCGACGACGACGAGAAGCAGGCCATTGACCGGGACTGGTACGGGGCCGAGGAGGCGGGCGGCGTCGTGGGCGACGACGACCACAACCCGTTTGCCGACTATGCCGAGGCCGAGGCGCAGGCGCAGGCGCAGGCGCAGGTGCAGCAGAAGGCGAGGCTGAGCGCACGCCAGCTCCAGCGCAAGCAGGAGGTCGACGACTGGGAGGAGGACCGGCTGCGGGTGAGCGGCGTGGGCGCACGGCGCGCCATCGACCTCGACCACAGCATGAACGACGAGTCAGAGAGCCAGGTCCATCTCCTCGTCCACGACCTCCGCCCGCCGTTTCTCGACGGTAAAACCGTCTTTACGCGCCAGCTCGAGCCGGTGAACCCGGTGCGAGACCCGACGTCGGACATGGCCGTCTTTTCGCGCAAGGGCAGCCGCCTCGTGCGCGAGCGTCGCGAGCAGAAGGAGCGCCAGCGCGCCGCCGCCAAGGCTGCCGCCCTCGCCGGCACTGCGCTGGGCAACATCATGGGTGTCAAGAGTGAAGAGGAGCAGGAGGAACAGCAACAAAAAGGAGAAGGAGGAGGCAAGGAGGAATACAGCCACAAGAGCGAGTCGCAGTTTGCCTCGCACCTGAAAAAGGACAAGGGCGGCGGCTCGGCCTTCAGCCGGGGTAAGACGCTCAAGGAGCAACGCCAGTACCTGCCTGCGTTTGCCTGCCGCGACGAGCTGATGGCCATGATCCGCGAGAACCAGGTCGTGGTCGTCGTCGGCGAGACGGGCAGCGGCAAGACGACGCAGCTCACCCAGTTCCTGCACGAGGACGGGTACACGCGCAACGGGCTCATCGGCTGCACCCAGCCGCGCCGCGTGGCCGCCATGAGTGTGGCTAAACGAGTCAGCGAGGAGATGGACGTCGAGCTGGGGTCTACCGTCGGCTACTCGATCCGCTTCGAAGACTGCACGAGCAGCAGCACGGCCATCAAGTACATGACCGACGGCGTCCTCCTCCGCGAGTCGCTCAACGAGGGCGACCTGGACCGCTACAGCGCCATCATCCTCGACGAGGCCCACGAGCGCAGCCTGAGCACCGACGTGCTCATGGGGCTGCTGAAAAAGATTCTCGCGCGCCGCCGCGACCTGCGTCTGATTGTCACGTCGGCCACGATGAATGCCGACAAGTTTGCTGCCTTTTACGGCGGCGCACCCACCTTCACCATCCCCGGCCGCACCTTTCCCGTCGACGTCCTCTTCAGCAAGGCGCCGTGCGACGACTACGTCGAGAGCGCCGTCAAGCAGGCCCTCTCCATCCACCTCACCCACGGCGCCGGCGACATTCTCGTGTTCATGACTGGCCAGGAGGACATCGAGACGACGTGCGACGTCATTGCCGAGCGCCTGACTCAGCTCGACGACGAGGCGACGCCCCCGCTGCTCGTCCTGCCCATCTACTCGCAGATGCCCGCCGACTTGCAGGCCAAGATCTTCAACCCGACTGAGCACGGCGAGCGCAAGTGCGTCGTCGCCACCAACATTGCCGAGACGTCGCTCACCGTCGACGGCATCATGTACGTCGTCGACGCCGGCTACAGCAAGCTCAAGGTCTACAACCCGCGCGTGGGCATGGACTCGCTCCAGATCACGCCCATCAGCCGCGCCAATGCCAACCAGCGCGCCGGCCGCGCTGGACGCACGGGCCCTGGCAGTGCCTACCGCCTCTACACCGAGACGGCCTTCCAGGAGGAGCTGTTTGAAAACGGCATTCCCGAGATCCAGCGCACAAACCTGGCCAACACGGTGCTCCTGCTCAAGAGCCTCGGGGTAAAGGACCTGCTCGAGTTTGACTTCATGGACCCGCCGCCCCAGGACAACCTCTTGACTTCCATGTTCCAGCTCTGGGTCCTGGGTGCGCTCGACAACGTCGGCGACCTCACCCTCGTCGGCAAGCGCATGTCCGAGTTCCCCATGGAGCCGAGCCTGAGCAAGATGCTCATCGCCAGTGCCTCGCCCGAGTACGGCTGCTCGGCCGAGGTTCTTTCTATCGTCGCCATGCTCTCGGTCCCCTCGGTCTTTTACCGGCCCCGCGAGCGGCAGGACGAGGCCGACGCCGCGCGCGAAAAGTTCTACGTCGCCGAGAGCGACCACCTGACGCTGCTCCACTGCTACACCCAGTGGCGCACCAACGGCTACCGCGACGCCTGGTGCAACGCCCACTTTCTCCACGCCAAGGTGCTCCGCAAGGCCCGCGAGGTGCGCACCCAGCTCGAGGACATCTGCAACACCCTCAAGCTGCCCATTGTCTCGTGCGGCACCGACTGGGACACGGTGCGCAAGTGCGTCGCCGCCGGCTTCTTCCACCAGGCGGCGCGAGCCAAGGGCATTGGCGAGTACGCCAATGCGCGCACGGGCGTGCCCCTGCAGCTGCACCCCACCAGCAGCGTCTCGGGCGCGGGCGTGCAGCCGGCTTTTGTCGTCTTTCACGAGGTCATTGCCACGGCCAAGACGTACATGCACACCGTCACGGCCGTCGACCCGCACTGGCTCGCCGAGCTCGGAGGCGTCTTCTTTAGCGTGCGCGAGCGCGACGTCAGCGGCGCCCGCTCGCGCCTCGGCCAGCGCGACGCCGAGTTCAGCAAGCGCCGCGAGATTGAAATGGCCTTTGTGCGCGACAAGGAGCAGGAGCGCCGCCGCGACGAGGCCCTGCGCCGTAAAGAGGAGGCCAGCACGCCGCGCATGGCCATGCCCGGCAGCGCCACGCCGCGCCGGGGTCGCCGCTTCTAGCCTGTGCAATCCTCTTCCCGTCATTCATGTCCCTGCCCGTTCATGTGACTGATATTCATGTACTTTTACCACACTGCACTACGTACTCCATACCACAATGCTGCCTGCACTCACCCACCCGCCGACGTTCGTTTCATTGTGTGACGGGTGGTTAATTTGCTCCACGTGGCTGTCATGTGTTTGTGGCTGCGATGTGATGTGATCTTATCGTAAAAGTCACCACGCTAAGATCACAATCTTGGAAGCGCGTCTTCGGAATCGCGCTGGAACGCCCGCTAGCTCAGAAAAAAAAAAGAAGAAAAAAGGTACAGGTGGTGTTGTTCTGCGCGTTCTGAGAATGGCAGACAATAATATAGCATGGTCCATTGCTGCCCGGACAAACGATCCTAGCGCCACGGCGGGGCCGAGTGGATCGAGCATGCTGGTGTTGGCGGACTTTCAGGAGGCTGGCCCGGGTCCGCAATGCAGATTAATTAAGAACGTGCGTCCCGCAACCGAGTCGTAGTGAGTTGAGTGAGCAGAGGACGGAAACCTCCGGCGCGGTGCGCATCGCTGCGCTGCCGCGCCTTCGATCTGGGTTTGTTTGTAATGTCGAGCGCGCCGGCATACCAGCGTGTTGGTCCGCGCTAAGAGGAAAATAAAGAGAAGAGCCACTATATTTCAGCGCAGCCAATATGGCCAAGATTGACCAGACGCATCCCTCTGGCTAAATTTGAGGGCCACACACAAAGGGAGCCGTTTCCCTTTGTCAGGCAGGGCGAGAGCGAGAGAGCGAGAGTCGTGAGACGCATCCAGCGCCCCCTTCTATCTAGCTGTCGACCATCGTTCTATCAGCGCTGCCGCGGCTGTCGTCCCAGCAACTTGGGGCTGGCGAATCTGCATGCAAAACTGACGTGCGACGGGCCCTGCTGACGATGCATTGTGAAAAGGACAGGCCGACTCGAGTTTGACCCCCAAGAACAACACCGAAAACACCCAAGACTGTCTCACTTCCATCCTCATCCCTCTCCATCGATCCATCATCATCGCCCGTGCAGTAGCCGGCATTGACGAACTGTGCCATGAGCGGGGCTACCCACGAGGGCTTCCTATTTTTCCTCGAGCCCATGGGCGAGGACCAGGCAGAGGCGGGCAAAACATCGACGGCGGCGACGAGCAGCTCGTCACACCGGCTCGAACGACGACGCAAGGCGAGCGAGCTGGCCCTGCGCGCGATTGCGGGCCGCGACACGGCAGACCGACGGCGGGGTGCTGTCGATTGGCGCGAGCGCTGGTGCTCGCTCCGTGGCGATGTCCTCCATGTGTACGACGACCGGTGCGTTGCTCAGTCGCTGCTGCTTCTTTTCTTGCTTCTTTCTTTTTCACTAACCTGATACTCATGTAGCCTGGCGAGCTTGGCGACACCATCCGAGCCCGCGCCGAGACAGGTGTTGCTGAGCGACTACCAGCATCTGCAGACGACCGGCAGCTTCGACCCGCGCAACCAGGGCGTGTGGGAGCTCACGCTCTCGCGGCGACCGCCCACGACGGCATCGGCCAGGACGCTGCCCCGGTCGACGACGAGCGGCAGCATCAGCTCCTTCTTTGACCGCCTCGGCAGCAGCTCCAGCAATCTCAGCGGTTTGGCCACGGCAAAGACGAGCACCGAGGAGACTACGCGATGGCACAAGCTCACCCACCGACCACGGCGGCTCTACCAGCTCATGTCTTCTTCTTCGAGCAGCAGCAGCAGCAACAACACCATCAACAACGACGGCAGCAACACAGGCACCAGGTCAAGGACCGTGAGCAGCAGCAGCAGCACCATGACCATTGGCTCGTCGGCGCAAGACCACGGTCAAGCTGCTGCAATGGCGACTAAAGACGCCGACGCGGCGCCCCTCGTGCTGCGCGTCGGCGACGCCCAGGCCATGGTGCGGTGGTCAGAGGCGATTGCCGCCGTTCTGCGCGATGCTCAGAGCGCAGAATCACCGAGTGACGTGGCCGTCGCCCTTGGGCCCCGCCATCGACAGCGTCCCTCGCTCTCGGTTTTTGTCGACGAGCGACCGCCACGGGACGACGACCCCGTGCTCACCGCCGGCGCTGCGTCTCGGAAGCGCAGAGGCGACCCCATCGCCTCGGGCCTCGTCCGGCAGTCTGCTGCCTCGCCGCCGCCCTCGTCATCGTCACCGATTCCCCCGCCAAGCTCGTTCCAGATGACGTCCAAGGCCAAGAGCAGCGCAGTCGTCGTGTCCGACATCATGACAAAGTCCAGCTCCAAGTCCCGGTCCAGGTCGCGGCCCGTCACTGCGCAGGGCCTCCTGGACCAGCACCGCCTGTCGACGGCATCGACGGCGTCTCCTCCTGCTTCGACCCGTCGCGCCTCGCTAGCCTCGACGCTTTCAAGGCCAAGCACGGCCTCGGGCCGGCTCTCCACCGAGGACTCGGGCCGCAAGAGGGACAGTCTGCGGAGCATTCGCAGCAACAGCAGCAGCAGCGCCTCTCCGCGCGTGCTCCTGTCCCTCTTTGGCCCCGTCTCAAGCGAACCGGGCCAGGGCGAGGACAGACTCACACCGTGGGCCGCGGAAGAGCCCCTCGACGGCCGACCGACAGCGAGGCCAAGCGAGGGCCTGGGGCTGGACCTCGGCCCGCGGCCATCGCCTATCTCGGCATACGATCAGTTCTGCACCAGTCACTTTTCCTCCCCATCAGACGCCCTTGTTGTTGCTGCTGGTGACGAAGACCGAGAGGAACAGGAGATCCTGCACAGCCCTGCCTCGACGACGGCGCCCGCAGCGATGATCCCCCGGAGCCAGTCGCTCCTCAACCTCGCCCAGCGGGCCTCCAAGGCGACGAGGAGCGTGCTGTCGCCGTCGGCGGCCGCATACAATCTCCGCAAGAGCGTCTCGTTCCAGAAGCCTGCCGTGCTTGACCGGCAGGACAACGAAGATGGCCGCACGCCCGCGTGCTCCTCCGTCGACAGCTTCGAACTCGTGCATGCATCGCCATCGCTGCCCGCCATCAGCCTCGCCGACTCACCGAGCAGCATCGGCAGCCACGGAAGCAGCGTGGTGCTTGCCAGCCTCTCACCGGCGCCTCGCACACCCTCTCCCTCGTTCGCCATCATCAGCAGCAGCAGCATTAGTACCAATGCTGGTCCTGCAAACGGCAACGCGGGCAAGAAGACGCATTGGACGCTTCTGTCTTCGTCGACTTCAAAACGAGCACGCCTCACTGCGACGGCCAAGAAGCTCGCCTCGCCTCGCTCTTCGCCCTTGAGCTTCTCCTCGACGACGCTGTCCTCTTCCTCTGCCGATGGCCACGACACTGGTGCAAGTGCAGGTGCAGACGCAGACGCAGACGCAGACGCAGGTGCAGTTGCGACGGCGAGGAACAACTCGCTGCCGACGAACGGCATCCACTGCGGCAGCTCAACTGCGACTTTTTCCTCTTCCTCGGTCTCATCGTGCTCCTCGCCGCCATCGACGCCCGTCGTGGCCGAGATGCCCCGTGCTGCTGCTCCCCTGCCCATGCTCGTCCAGCGCATTCTACCGCCCGAGGAGATCATCTCGACACTCGATCGCATCCGCAAGCTCGAGCTCGAAGAGGCAGCCAGCGTCGATGATGATGCTGCTGCCGCTGCTGCTGCCGACGGCGGCAGCCTTGCCATTGCGGGCAACGCTGGCAGGAGCACACCCGTGCTCGATCACCACCACCATCTCAGGGCGCTCTCGACGTCGATCAGCCTCGCTGAGATGTGCGAACAGAAGCGCAAGCCAGACGGGCTCCATCCACAGTACAACCACCACCACCAGCACCACCACCAGCACCGGCCTGGCTCTGCACAGCGACCGAGGACGATGCGCCCAGCCACATCGGCAGACCAGCTCTCGCTCTCGCCGGCGCCCAGGGCAAAGAGGCAGCAGTCGCGCCTCTTTCGTGTGCACAGCGACGGCGACGGCGACGGCAACGGCGAAGGCACCGACGACGGTAACCGCAATGATGCGACGGCCGTGCACGTCGACTTGCGAAGTGGAGCTGCGATGAGCACCGAGGCGACATCGCAGCAGCTGCCGTCCACGCCACGGTCCTCGAACAAACGAGGCAGCGCAGCAGAAGGCACCGCGCGGCCGAGGAGAGAGACGATGAAGGGCTCGAGCGCGAGTGCAAACGCAGACGAAAATGCAGGCGATCAGCACGAGACACCGGGACGCACAGGCAGCAAGAGGAGCGCCATGGGCGACCGCACTAATGCTTCGCTGCCCATGTCCTGGTCCACGTCGACGGTGACGCCAAAGCAGCAGCGACAGAGGACGAGGTCCATCTCGGGCGCCTTTTCGACGCCATGAAGGCCTCTCTCTCGTGTACTATAGTAGTAGTAGTAGTAGTAGTAGTAGTAGTAGCGACGTGAAATCTGTTATAGTAGCACCTAATAATCGAGGATTGTTCCTCAACCTCTCTTCTTTGTAAGGATACAACCATGTACTGTACTACTGTCTCCTCTCTTGTCGCGCCTGATGTGCAAGTGAGCAATATTGGCATGTTGAAAGCCGATGATGATTTTCAGAGTTGTTACTTTTCGTCTACGGTCCGAGAATGTCAAGATGTGAGTGTGCGTGTGTGTAGGTGTGAAGGGGGGGTATGTTGAGCACCCCTGTTACAGTAATTGCAGGAGAAGGGGATGAGAAAGCCGTTTTGCTTCTAGAAATGCAAGGGCGGAAGGCGCGCCTTAGAGGACGTTGACCTTTGCTGCAAGAAGGAAGAGAAGGGTTAGCATAAGAAGGGAAGGCAGGAAGGGAGAGGAAGAGAACTTACGCTCAAGAGGAAGCGTCGGGCCGTTCTGGCCAATGCAGATGCCGCCGAGCTTCTGGCCGACTGCGACGGCCTCCTCGACCGACTTGCCCAGAATCAGGGCACCGAGCACACCACCGGCCATGGCATCGCCCGCGCCGTTGGTGTCGATGATGTCCGAGGGGTTCACCTTGGGCGTCGGGTACGCCTTGGTCTCGGCCTGGCCAGCATGGGCGACGATCGTAGCGTCGGCTCCCTGGGACACAATGACCGTGCGGGGAAGCGACGTCTCCGAGGGCAGGTCCGCCACGGCCTGGGCAATCTTGGCGAGATCCGTGGTGCCGAGGTTGTGCGACTCGGCATAGGCGGCAAACTCGGTCTCGTTGCCAAAGACAAGCGACGAGTAGGGGATGATCTGGTCCAGCTGGTCCTTGAAGAACTGGGGGATAAAGGGGGCCGAGAGATTGACCGAGAAGGGCACGTTGTTGGCCTTGGCCTTCTTGGCCAGGATCAAGGCGCTCTCGATGCCGTGGGTGAGGAAGAAGCCACCGAGGTAGAAGAACTTGGCCCGGTCGATGGCCTCCTTGGCCTCGGGCGTCTCCAGGTGGCTCTTGTTGAACTTCTCGGCAGCTCCCAGGCGCGTCACCAGGCTACGATCGTGACCGGTAAGGACGACGGCACACGTTCCCGTCGGTGTCTCCTTGTCCACCTGGTACACGCTGCGGAGGCCCTCGCGGTCGTTGGCGTCGCGCAGGTTGCCTGCGAACTTGTCGTCGCCCACGCAGCCGAGGTAGACGGTGCTCTTGGGCGGCAGCACGTACTGGGCACAGCGAGCCGCGTTCTGGGCAGCACCGCCGGCGACGTAGCTGACCTTGTAGTTGTCGACGACGTAGTCGTAGATGGACTGTATGCGTGGGTGATCAGCCTAAGAACGCCAACTGCGCCAAGTCACAAAAGCACACACCTCGTGCTTCGGCTCGATGAGGATGGCATCGTTGGACCTGATTGTTGAAGGATTAGTTGCCTGTACTGTCACCTCTTTTCGAGCGCCTCTACTCACTTGAGGTCGTACTATGAGTAAAAATATAAAGGGGGGGAAGGAGCATTCGTCAGTGAGTGGAGGAGCCCTGGGCGAGGAGTAAGACCATCGACACCTACCTTCTTGAGCACCTCTTCGCCGTCACGGACGGTCATGTCCAGCAGCGGGTTGCCCATAGCGACCAGCTCATAATTTCCGCCAGCCATTGTCGAGAAGTAAGTCTGTCAAGGTCGGTTGAGGTCTTGGAAGGTTAAGTGGAATGGCTCCGGGTAGGTTGATTCAAGCTCGCCTCTCTTCTTCTGGCGCAATGTGCTCGTGCGCACGTGCCAACAAGAAGGCTGACATAATCACTCTCCATGAGGCGATGCTTCCCGGCGATTGGCATTTTAGGCAGTACTGCACGATTCGATTTCTCACACAGAAGCCTTCGCGTGAATCTTGCCTCGTCGGACCTCGTTCAGCGCACAGTCGTGGGGCAAGCATGGTTGCAAAGTGTCCGGCTGACAACAGCCAGTCGCTGGAGCAGGAGAACTTCTGGGACGGCCACTGGGATGCGCACAAGGTTCGTTGATACGTGCACAGCCTTCGCTTCCTTCCCGCATTCTGACTGGTGTTTTTGGTCTCATGCGACCACAGGTTGGCTGGCTCATCTCGGGCTGTGCGGCGGCCGTGACGTGCGGGATTGCCCTGATCACCATCCTCGGGCACGCGCGCAACTACACGCGGCCGCTGGAGCAGCGCCAGATCATCCGTGTGCTCCTCTTTGCGCCCGTCTTTGCCGTCGTCAGCTTCCTCAGCTACCGCTTCTTCCGCTCTTACACCTACTAGTGCGTACTATATTCTCGCACACTTGGAAGCGCAGTCTCTGACATTCCTACAGCGAGCTCGCCGAGGTCGTCTACGAAGCATTTGCGATTGCTGCCTTTCTCATGCTCATGCTTCAGGTGTGTTCATCTCATCTCTAGGAGGGAGCACGTTGATGCTGACTCGGGGCTGCCCGTCTGCCTACAGTACATTGGCGACAACGTCGACGAGCAGAAGCAGGTCTTTATCAGCAAGGACAAGAAGCCGCTTCCGCTGCCGTTTTGCTGCCTGCGCTACCGTCCCTCCAAGGCCTACTTTCTCGTCCTCCTCAAGTGGTCTGTCGTCCAGTACGTCATTATCCGCCCCGCCCTGTCTGTCGCAGGCATCGTGACCGAGTACTACGAGGTGCTGTGCCAGTCGAGTCTGAGCTACCAATACGCCTATGTCTGTGAGTAGGCGGTGGACTTGTCATGTTTTGAGCGATGGAGAGGCGGCTGACGCTCTGCACGATGCAGATATCCTGGGCATCGACTTTGTCTCGATTTCCATCGCCCTCTACGGCCTCATTGTCCTCTACGCGCTCATTCGGCAGGATCTTAAGGGCCGAAGACCGCTGGCCAAGTTCATGACGATCAAGCTCGGCATCTTTTGTGCGTCTCCCACCGCGACGCTGCTCTTTCGAAGTTGGACTCGTGCTCATTTCTCCACCTCTTCCACAGTGATCTTCTACCAGGGCTTTGTCTTTTCCATCCTCGCCGACCGCGGCGTCATCAAGGCGACCGAGTACTGGACAAAGACAAACATCAGTGATGGTCTGAATGCGCTCTGGTGAGCTCTGCAGGTGCCATGGCCCAGGACAAGGAAGGGAACGGCATGACTGACGCTGTTGTGCATGCACACACACTTAGCACCTCGCTCGAAATGGTGCTCATTGCTGCGCTGCAGATGTGGGCCTTTCACTGGGGCGAGTACAAGATGGAGAACCTGGGCAGGGACCGAGTGCAGGGCAAGGTCAACCAGAACGGCAAGTCGTCGATCTTTTTCTCCCTAGTCCACGCCTTCAACTTTTCCGACTATGCCGTCGAGCTGTGGCACGAGGTGCGCTTTCTCGTCGATCGCATCCGCGGCAAGCCCTACACGCGCGAGGACGCCCGCTTCGGCAAGTTTGACTTTGTCCAGGCCTTTGACGCCGACGACGCGCGCGACTTTGGCAGCCGGCGCAGCATGCGCTCCATCGACAGCCGCATGGAGCTGCGCGAGATGGAGAACAAGGTCGACGAGTCCATGGCCGTCGCCCGGGGCCAGGGTGGCGAGGGCCGCTTCGATGGGCACTACGCCACGGGCAACCAGGCTCGTGCCAATGGCGACAGCGTCGATGACGATGCGACGCTCGGACGAGACAACGCACCCATGCGCAGCGGCATTCCGGAGCGCCTTAGCCTCGGCCTCACGCCTGGCCTGAGCGTCGACAGGGGTGGCCGCATCTCGCCCAAGCCGCGCAGTCCGCGGGACAGCACCGGCCGCTACCCTACTTTCCTCTACGAGGCCGACGCTTCATCCAACAGTGATGCTCAGTACGGCAGACGAAGCCCCGGAGGCGCTGCTGGCGGCGGCGGCGGCGGCGGCGGCGCAGGCGCAGGCGGATACCGCGTCGCTGGCTTTCCCATGTTGCAGGAGGAAGCCGCGTCACCGCCGTCGCCATCCCTCTCGACGTCGACACCGCCACGCCAGGCTCCTCTTTATCTACAGCAGCAGCAGGTACAACAACAACAACAACAACAACAGCAGCAGCAGCAGCAGCAGCAGCAGCAACAACAACAACACCACCTGCAACCGCCGCTTGCACATGCTCGCCAACACCCTCAGCAAGAGATGGACATGACCGACGAAGCCAGCCAGGTCCCCCTCGAGCCAAACGAGGACCGGCCGAGGAGCTGGGAGCCGCAGGCATTCTGACGGGTCAAGGCACATCCCTATACAGATTCCGATCCATCATTCATTTAGTCCAATCATTACTGCACAAGATACCCGCCGGTTGCCGCTCCTTTCCGCCCCCCTGCTGTAGCTGCTTAATTGACACAACCCGCTGCTTCCCGCATCACATCACTCCAAAAAGAAAAATGTTTACTGCACTATTTATTCCGTTCGATCTTTGTTCTTTGATAGGAAGCCGGGTGCCAGATCGCCGTAGGGGAAGTGCGACGCATCTTCCGCACCTTCCTTGGAGAAGCTTTTCTAGCGCGTCCTATTTCCTCTTTTGACACTGCGCTATGGCTTTTGTGAAATTCGATTTGCGCAATTGGTAATCTTGAATTTGAACAACTGGTAATCTGGCAGGAGGGGCCTCGTAAGTAAAATGAATTCGACTTACGAATCCGCCCTCTGCTTACCCGGCCTGGGGGGAGAGAAACGAGGCGGGAGGGGGCACCTCGGCGAACATTCAGGGCTGTCTCTTCTGCTAGGGGCTGTTTTCATTGCCTCTCCTCGCTCTTCTACATCGCTACCACCAACAGCTACCTTTACGCTTTGCCCCTTTCTCTCTCTCTCTCTCCCTCTCGCAGGTCGACGACTATCTCCCAACCCACGCTCCCTGTTTCGCGACAAACACCTGATCCAATAAACACACCGTCGTTTCTTGTTTATCTCCACGCTCCCTTTTCCGCACACAACACAGCTAACTCTGCTCGCCAGGATGAAGCTCTCGCTCCTCGCCTCGCTCCTCGCAGTCTCGACACTGGCGGCCGCCTCGATGGAGCCCGGCCGGTCCTCTGTCAAGGCGCGGCACGGCAGCATGATGCGCCGGCTCAAGGACAGCGTCCTGGGCACCGATTCCGGCCTGGCCAAGCGCGGCACCTCGGGCCGTGCCACCTTCTACGACGTGGGTGAAGGCGCATGTGGAAGCTACAACACGGCCAACCAAAAGGTTGTCGCGCTCAACGTTGCCCAGTACGGCGACGAAAACTCGGTCTCAAAGTACTGCTTCAAGAACATCGAAATCACCTACCAGGGCAAGACGGAGACGGCCCAGATCGTCGACTGCTGCCCCACGTGCCCCTATGGTGGTCTGGACATGAGCCGGGGCCTGTTTGGCTCCCTGGCCGACTTCAGCCTCGGTGTCTTCCAGATGTCGTGGAACTTTGTCGGCGAGGACGACGACGAGGAGTCGACGAGCAGCACCAAGAAGACGACGCACTCGCACTACACGCCCACGACGACGGCAAAGAAGATCAAGGCGACCACGTCGTCGTCCAGCAGCTCAAGCAGCTCCTCGTCCAGCAGCAGCGCTTCCACCCAGCTCCTCGTCCTCGCGACACCCACCGCGACGGCCTCGAGCTCGTCGTCGTCCTCGGCCGCACCCACATCAACGCAGGCCAACAACTTGCAAGGCTTGAGTCAGGTCATTCAGGGCCTCCAGGACATTGCCCAGGGCGCCCACCAGTAGGCTGTCTCGCCTGAATGTCCTTTCTCTGTCTCCTTTTCGGGCCTTTGCTTTCTCTCTACTTTCCCACCCGCGTAATGGTCTTACTTGCCTCTCTGCATCTTGGCTTCATACACTTCAGACATGGTTTTTTTCTCTAGCTATCTATTTCGCAGCATCTATCTCCATCTCCTTTTTTGTTCTTCTCTTCTTTTTCTGTACTAGCTCTCCATTACCCAAATCCCGCCCTTTGTGTCCTCCTGTTCCTCTGCGAGGGCAGGAGCGACCGACTCCTCTCTCGTCAACAACGAAAGGAGAATGTTGCAGAGGAGCGGCGGGTGTGTCCCCGCCCCAATCGAAATGCCAATCAAACAAAGGCCTTTCTGACTGATAGATTCAACGAACCGTTTCAATTTCCTTTGGCCTTTCTTCACGTGTCGCCTTTTTGCGCTCTTGGGTGGACAAAATTTTGATTTTTTGGAGCAGCGCGCGCTCGAAAAAGAAAAAGAGACTTCTTCTCGTTCAAGTAAGGGAAGAGAAGACGACAAAGGACTCAGAGGAGGAGTAGAAGGAAGAAGGAGAAGAAGATGGCGGACAGCAACATGCCCGGACCGTCTTCGAAGCCGCAGGGAGGGGAGAAGCAGGCAAAACGGAAGAACAGAAAACAGAACAGAGAGGCGGGTGCGGTCGTGGACAGCAGCAGCAGCGTCGACCTGGCGCCATGGCGCCCGCTGCTCGAGGGGTCAGTCACGTCGCTGCCCATTGTCTTTACCCGGGATGCCGAGTGAGTCTGTGGAAAAGAGGAGGCGAGAAATGAAACTAGAAGAAGATCCTGACGGCACCCTGCCAGGTACTTTTTCGTGGCCGCGGCGTCGTCGGTCAAGGTGTATGCGCGCGAGACGGGCCAGGTGGTCTCGACGCTGTCTGGCAGTGGCGGCGGCGGCAGCAGCAGCAGCAGCGGGAGCAGCGGGGGCGCGCACACCGACAGCCTGACGGGGCTCATGCTGAATCCATCGAATGCGACGCAGCTGCTCACCTCGTCGCTCGACGGCACCATCAAGGTGTGGGACTACCTCGACGCTGCGCTGCTCCGCACCATCGATGTCGGCCACGCCGTCTCGCACATGGCTGCGCACGCTGCGTTGCCACAGGATACTGTCGTTGTCGCGCTCAACAAGACGTCGTCGGGTGGTGGCGGTGGCGGCGGCGAACGCGAAGGCGACGAGGCACACAACTCCATCTTTGTCCTCGTCAGCCTGCATGCAGCTGAAGGAAAGAAAAAGGCTCGACGGCCCAAGCCCTGGGAGCGGGCCCGGCCGCGGCAGACGACGCGGCTGGGCAAGACGCGGGCGTGTGCCGGCATGGTCTTCTCGCCCGAAGGCAGCTACCTCGTGGCAATTGGCAACCGCAAGGTGCAAATTGCACGCACGGCCGCCCTCGCCGATGGCTTTGTCAAGATTGTCTCGGAGGAGTCGCTCACCGCCCTCGCCTTCCACCCCACCGACCTCGTCTTTGCCACGGGCGACGTCACGGGCAAGATCCGCCTCTGGCACCTCCTCAAGACCGACGAGGTCCGGTCGTCGCCGGCCTGGTGGGCCAACCGGGCGGACCGCAAGGCGGCCAACACGCTGCTCCACTGGCATGCCCACGCCGTCGCTGCGCTCGCCTTTAACCCCAGCGGCGCCTACCTCCTCTCGGCCGGCGAAGAGGGCGTCCTCGTCCACTGGCAGCTCGACACGGGCCGCACCGACTTTCTGCCGCGGCTCGGCGCGCCGATTGCCTCGGTCGCCGTCGTCGAGGGCATCGATGGCCGGGAGCAGGAGTACGCCGTGGCGCTGCGCGACGGCAAGATCCTCCTCGTGAGCTCCGTCAACCGCAAGGTGCTGCGCACCTTTTCCCGTGTCCTCGTCGATGCCTCGCGCGACCTCTTTGACGCCGGCCACCTCCAGCGCCTCACCCACCCCCTCGCCGTCGAGCCGGGCACCGGCCATCTCGTCATGATTGCAGGCCATCCTTCGAGCCTGCAGTTCTTCGATGTCGACGCCGACGAGCACGTGCTCGAGCTCGAGGTCACACCCACCAACCGTGTCTCGAGGACCGACGAGGTGGCGATGGAGCCGCCGCGGGTCGAGCGCGTCGCCTTTTCTCGCCCTGCCTCACCCGCCTCTTCTTCTGCTGCTGCTACCACCACCGCTGCCCTCCGGCCCGAGTGGATGGCGACCATCGACAGCCGCAGAGCCGGTCCGCGCTTCTCGTCGTCGGGCGCCGACATCTGCCTGCGCATCTGGCAGTGGAAGCCCGACGCCTCGACCTACGTCCTCAACTCGCGCATCGATGCGCCCCACGGCGAGCACCCAGTCACGGCGCTCGCCTTTGCCTCGAGCTCCAGCTCCAGCAGCAGCAGCGACGCCGGGCCTTTTGTCGTCACGGCCGGCCAGGACGCCAAGGTCAAGACGTGGCGCCTGGCCACGCAAAAGGTCAAGGGCCACCGCACCGAGTCCTTCTGGGTGCCCCGCTCTGTGTTTGGCTACCGCGATGCCCAGCCGCGCGACCTCGACGTCTCGGCCGACGGCTCTCTTTTGGCCGTCGCCCAGGGCGCATTCGTCACCGTGTGGGACGTCGCCACCAACTCGCTCCGGCTTGCCCTCGCGGCGCCCGAGCTGAGTCCCGCGCGCAGTGTCCGTTTCGTTGGCCCACAGGGTCGCTACCTCGCCGCGCTTGGCCAGCGGTCTATCCTGCTCTGGGACCTCGTCTGGGGCAAGCTCAAGTGGGAGAAGGTCGACGGTCCCAACGACGTCGGCGAAGATGACAACGGCGAAGAGAAGAGGACCATCGTGGCCAACGCTGCCAGCCAGGGCTCCTTTTCCGTCTTTGTCAACAGTGTAAGCGCAAAGGCTCAGCAGTCGAGCATCGTGCACACGTACCGGTGCGACGACGCCGGCGCCGTTGCTTCCTCGCGGCGACTCCCCTTTGCCGTGCTCGCCTCGACGCCGTCGCCGCTGGCCGAGGAGCGGTGCTATGCGATCACGAGCCACTTTGACCTCGTCGAGATCTCGGCGGCGGCAACGAAGCGGCAGGCCAAGGACGAGGCACGGTCGCTGCGCGCCACACGTGTTGCCCGACGCACGCTCTTCGACGACCTCTTTGGCGCGCCCACGACGCTGGCAGAGGACAGGGAGGAGCAGCAGAGGCGGCGAGAGGCGCTCCTGAGGCAGGCCATGGCGGGTGCGACGAGCTCGACGAAGCGGGGAAGCTACCTGGAGCTGTTTGATGCGCCTGCGCACCTCTTGCCGCCGCTGCAGATGCTCCTCGACCCCTTCTTTGGCAGAATTCTCGGGCCTGCTGTCCCGGCTGCCTCGGCTGCCTCCAGGGCAGAGGGACCAGCCGTTGCGGGAGGCGAAGGTGACGCGTCAATGGTCGACGCCGACAACGAAGGAGCAGAGGCAGGAGCAGAGGCAGAGGCAGAGGCAGAGGCAGAGGCAGAGACGAAGCGCCAGGGAGGCAGACAGCCCACGGCCAAGGGACACGGCAACGCGATGCAGCACATTGAGCAGCGCAACGACGCCGAGTTCCTCGCGCCCATCTTCGCCAAGCTCGCCATGGCCAGCAGCGGCAAGACGGTGCTTGCAGGCGAGGCGATGGAGAAGGGAGCGAAGCGCGCAGGGACAATTAATGGAACAGCAGCCAAGGCGCCGGCCTCTACCGTGGCGAGCCCGAGCGCAAAAAAGTCAACAAAACAGCAGCAGCAGCGGCGGCTCAGCGAGAGCAAGGCCGAGGCCACGGCGACGCCTCAGCAACCGTCGCCACATTCCAAGAAACGCAAGGCAGTCGCAGAGTGATCCGTGTTCAGTCAATCTTGTCAATGTATGCATGCCTAATCATCATCATCATTATCATCATCATCGTAATCATTTCAATTGTGTGTGTCAATGTCAATTGGAGAGTGAAGTAACTCAGACGAGGTGGATCGCCTGTCCGCCACCGATGCCGTTTCTGCCCACGTCGGCGGCGTTTCCCCCGCCGAGCTTGGCGCCCTGGATCTTGGTCTGGCGCTTGCGCTCCTGGGCGAACTGGGCCTTTCGCTCCGACTTTTCGAGGCGGCGCGACTGCTTCTGCTCCTTTGCCTGCGCCTTTCTCGCCTTCTTGTCCTCCTTGCTCTCGTTGCGGTCGCGTGTGACGGTGGTGCGGTATGTCGCGCCCTCGGTCGCGTCGCTGTCGTAGTCATCTTCTGACCCTACTTCGCCTTCCTGGTCGTCGCCGTCCTCTTCTTCAGACAGGGCGCTCCGTGCGCTCTCCTCGGCTGCGGGCTCGGCCTCGGCAGCAGTCGAGGCTTCGCGCTTCCTCTGACGCTGGCCGACCTTGATGTAGCCCACAATCTCGGCCTGGCCCGTCCTGGGATTGACGCGGACCTTGGGCATGACGTCTTCATCGCCATCCTGCATGCGGCTACTGCTGCTGCTGGCGCTTCCACGCACGGAGCCGGCGCCGGGCACCAGTGTGGCAGGCTTGCGCGAGAAGGTGGACCCGCCAGCGACGCTCTGGGCCGCATTGATCGTCCGCGGCCGATTCTCGACGTTTGTCTTGGTCGTCAGCACCGTCTCGACGTCCCACTCCTGCCTCTTGCCCTCGATCCAGTGCCGCGGGATGATGTCTGCCTGCGCCTCCTCGTCGTCGTCATCGCCATCAACACCACGCTGCCGGTCGTAGAGGCGCACCTCGCCCAGCTCGCGCCGCAGCAGGTCGACTTTTTCAGCAGCCGTGGCACTGCGGTCGCCCAATCGCGCCTTGAGCTTGCCGGCAATGACCTCGTGCTTGGAGAGAAAGTCGTCAAAGATGCCGTCGAGGTCGTGCAGCGGCTGCCCGTCGCCGTTGCCATCTCCATCCTCGTCGTCGTCGTCGTCGTCGTCATTCTCCTCTTCATCCGAGTCCTGCTCGTAGATGCGCTCCATGCGGTCAAACTGCTCGTCGAGCCCTGTCAGACCCTGGTTGCGCTCCATGGCACTGCTGCTCATGCTGAATGCCGTCGAGCCGCCGGCCGAGCTGGGCGCGTAGAACGAGGCGGCGAGACGGGCCTTTGCGCCCGGGTGCCGGCTCTTGCGCGTCGCGCCCTTTTCGCCAAAGATGGACTGCGAGCCGACCGACGACGGCGGCGCCACGGCCCGCTTGTTGCGCGGTGCTGGTGCCGACGTCGAGGCGTCGTCGTCATCATCGTCCGAGTTTGCTCCTCCCCGAGCCAATCCATCCTGGCCTTGCTCCTGCCCCTGCCCCTGCCCCTGCCCCGCAGCCTTGAAGAGGGCGAGCCGGCTGGTGAGACTGAGTTCCTCGACACCCCGGCCACTCTGCTTTAGCTCGAGCAGCTCTCGCGCCGCCCGCGATGCGCTGTCCTCCCAGATCGACTCCTCACCGCCGGGCGGCAGCGCTCGCCATTCGGGTGCCTCGTCGTCCGACCCAAGCTCGCCACCGGCAATGACGCCCGAGAAGAAGTCATCGATGTCTTCTTCCTCTTCCTCCTCTTCCTCTTCCTCTTCCATCTCCATCGGCACGGCAGACGACGACGCGGCAGCAGCGGCAGTGGCAGAAGAAGACGACGACTTGACCCCGGCGGCGACGTTCATCAAAAAGGCATCGTCGTCGAGGGCTTCGAGGACCTGGCGCAGATGCGGGTCCATGTCGGGCTGCAGACCCGTCTGCAAGTGCGCCTCGCCGGCGCCAAAGTCGCGCGGCAGCATGTCCTTGGACGGCAGCACCTCGTCGGGAAGATTCAGCGCGCCTCCTGCTGCCCCGCTGCCCTCCTGCTCATCACGGAGCGTGATCGGCCCTCGGTCCTTGGCTGCTGCGCCCTTTTTCTTGGCTGCCGGCGCCTCGAGCATGACGACGTCGGCCTTGTCCTCCTCGTCGACGGCCTCGCCACCCCGGCGCTGGTTGTCGTTGCCGCCAATGGGCCGCAGGTGCTGCATGTAGTCGTACTCGGTGTCGTCAAAGTAGATGCCGTACTCGGCCGCCTCACCGACGTTCTCGCGCTGGTCCCGCAGTGCCTCTTCGCCCAGCGCTGCCTCGAGTTGGGAGCGCGACTGGGGTCCCCCCGCCCCTGCCCCTGCTCCTCCTCGAGCATTGCGTGGCTGCGACGGCTTGAGCACGCGCGAGGGGGCGTCGGCATCGTGGATCAGCGGGTCCCGCTGCGAGCGGTGCACCACCTGGAAGTGCTGTGCCTCTGGCTGCCGCCAGATCGACTTTGTCTTGCTCTTTGCCGGCATGCTTGCTTGTCCTTCTTCTTGCAATTGCAACACCACCTTCCACTTCGTCCAGAAATCTTCTTGCTCAAAAAAATCAAAAAATCCTCTCTATTGTCCAATCGGCCGAGAGTGAAATTTCTGTCACGCGGGACGCGGGAATTCCGGTCCATGACAAAAAGCTCTTGTCTCAGGAAGGGGGCCTGACAAATGGCCGTTTCAGCAGCGCAGTGCTTGCTCAGAGAGTTGCTAATCTGATAAAGTGGCCCCCGGAGCATCGCATCGCATCGAAGCACAGAAGGCCGCAAGTAGGGCGAGTGGCTGAGGAAAGGCAGGAGCCACACGGGATTGTTGCATCATCAGTTGATGGAAAGGGTGGGCAGAAAAGTAATCTGATCAGATAATCCTCCGTCCGCCTTGCAGCCTCGCGCAATGAAGCATGTCTGATTTGATTTGCTTTGCTCTGCCCACCTTTCATCAGCCAGACACAAGCGTGCACTCCAATTGATTGATGGATTCCGTGAATACAAGCCGCATTGAGTCGTCAGACGACGGGGTCGCCCGCCGACCATCCAATCCCCCCCCTCCTAGATTGCCCATTTCGTTTGGATTTTTTCTATTTACACACATTTTACACGATAAGGCTACTACTTACTATTCTCCGAGAGAGATCAAGACTTCTTGCTACGCAATTTCGGCCCTACCCGCCCCCCGCCTCATTGCACAGGTTGATTCAACGGAGACCCAAGATCATCTATGGTTGGCCAGCCGGGCTTTAGTCGGCCATGGGCTGGTGATATCGAGATGTGATCAGCCGTGCAAGTCGCAGCTGGACCAAGGTCGACTCTTCTTTCCCCTCTCTCTCTCTCTCTCTCTCTCACGCCCTTCCCCACCTGACCATCACTCGACTGTCCACACACATCTTCTTCTTGCACAGCAAATGGCCGTGAGTGTCAGCATGCGATCGCTGGCCCCTGCGCCGCTCCTGCCTTCGCCCTCGCCCGCGCCCGTCGCGCGGGCGCCCGCGATCCGACCCTTGGCCGTAGCGGGGCCGTCATCATCATCACCGTCGTCGTCTGCCAACCGCGTCGTTCGTCCGGCAAACGGTCAAGTCCAGGTCCAGGTTCAGACCCAGGCCCACTATGAATCATCGTCGTCCGCATCGTCGTCATCGCAGTCGCAGTCACCACCACCGCCGCCACCGACACCGCAAGCGAGGCCGTCGAGCTCCGGGAACCAGTCTCGCGCGGTGCGATCCCTGAGCACATCGTCGTCGTCAAATGGCACGAGTCAGACACAGACGCTGACAGCCAGCAAGGCCGACGAGGATAAAAAAGTGCAGCCGAGCAAGCAGTGGGTGCTGCCTGCGCGGGCCAAGCCGGGCCGCAAGCCGAGCGAGGAGGAGCCGCCGACGAAGCGCAAGGCGCAGAACCGGGCGTCGCAGCGCGCCTTTCGCGAGCGCAAGCAGTCCTACCTCGCCTCGCTCGAGGAGAAAGTGGCCGAGTACGAGCGCAGGCAGACGGACGGTTCCGTCGAGCTGCAGCGCGTGGCGAAGCGCTTCAAGGAGGACAACGAGGCGCTGCAGCGGCAGCTCGATGCGCAAAAGCGCGCCCACGAGGAGCGCGAGGCCCGCTGGGACGACGAGCGTCGGCTGCTCCATGCGCGCCAGCGCGAGCTCGAGGAGCGCCTCCTGGCCGCCCAGCAGCAGCAGCGCAGTGGTGCTAGTGGCGTCCCCCCGTTGGCTCGACAGGGATCGTCGTCGTCGTCGTCGCCATCACCTTCCCACGGTGTTTATGCCAGCAGGAATGCAGACGGTGCTGGCGGCGATGACGGCAGCAGCAGCAGCAGCAGCAATATTGCCTGGCGATGGGGCAGCACGGTGCCGCCCGTCGAGAACGGCGAGGCGAGGAGTGCAAGCCGACGGAGCAGCATCGCCATGAGCGCCAGCTCGCCCACCAGGAGCGCCGCCGCCACCAGCCCGCCATCCAGGAGCACCGCGATGGGCTCAGCGATCACCAGGGGAGGAGCGGTCCCCGCGTCGCCCACCAAGAGCCTCGGCCTGGGCGTCTCGGAGCCGTTTCGCATCGACCGTGACTGTGGCTTCTGCACCGACCAGAGCCCTTGCCTGTGCAGCGGCGAGGCCGTGCTCGACTTCACGGGCGACGATGGCGGTGGCGGCGACGACGATGGCGATGTCACAATGCGGACGAGGGAGATCACCGTCAAGATCGAGGACGACGACGAGCCGCAAGCCGCTGCTTCTACACGAACATTGCCTGCGCAGGCCTCGGCCAAGCCGCTGGGGGAGAGCATCTTTGCTATGCGCCGCCGCAGCAGCGCCAATGGCAGCGGCAGCGGCATCAACAGCAGCAGCAGTCACGGCGCCCACGCCAAAAAGCTCTGGTACACCGTCCCCGCCCAGCCGCCGTCGCATCTGACGCGAAAGGAGGCCGTCCAGGTCTGCCCCACCTTTACCATGACGGACCGCACCCCGTGGCACTCGGCCCGGCCCCGGCCTGTCGTCGCGCCGCATTCACTGCCCCTGGCCCTGCGTCGCCCGCAGCAGCAGTCGCAGCAGCAGCAGCAGCAGCAGCAGCAGCAGCATCTCACGCGGAACGGCAAGCCCAAGATCTGGCACACGGTGCCCCTGCCCTCGCCAGCCAATGCACCAGCCCAGTCGACGCCCTCGCCCGTCTTTCGGCTCGGTCAGACTGCCGGTGGGGCTGCTGCCCGGCCCAGATCGGACTCGACATCGTCGACGGCTTCCGAGGCGGCCTGCACGGGCAACCCGGCCGACTGCGATGCATGCAGGACCGACCCGATCCTGGCTGCCTTTTGCGAGGCTGTGAGCAGCCACCTGAGGCAGAACGATGATGATGATGAGGACGACGACGATGGTGACGATGATAATGTTGCCAACAAGGACGGCGGAGACAAGGACAGGAGGACAAGGAGGAGCGGCGGAGGCGACGAAGAGCCAAAGACCAAGCGGACCAGATGGACTGGTCCCGCGATCCTCGACGTCGGCAACGCAGTGCCCCTCAAGAGCCGCAGGGTCGCTCTCCCGCTGCCGCTGCCGCCGCCACCGACGACGACAGCACACCCTCGCGGCTGTCTCCGGGCACCGTCATCGGCTTCGGGGAGGGGCGTGGCCAGCGGCAAGCTGTGGCACCTCACCAACAACGATGGGCCCAGCGGCGAGCAGCAGCAGGCCTCGCGACCGATGCTTCCCCACTCGTCGCTCTCGGCACCCACCGTGGCCAGCTCGTCGTCGTACTATTCCAGCACGTACAACATGCGCCAGCACCAGCAGCACCACTCGCTCGCGTCGTCGTCGTCGTCGTCGTCGAGCGCCCTGCCTATCGACACTGCAGCATCGAGGCGCGAGTCTACAACCTCTGCTGCTGCTCCACGCCACCACGGCGACGGTCGCACGCAGCCGCAGACGCAGCCACAAAGCCAGGCCAGAGACGGCCCTCGGCGCCACGGCGAGAATCTGAGCATCCCGCGGGCCTTTCAGCAGATCCGCTCCCACCCCAGCTTCCAGCAGTGGTGGTACCGCCAGCAGCGGCTCGCCTCGGCGGGCGGCGCGCCCTACGCTGTCCAGACGCCTGCCTCTGCTGCCTCTGCACTCGCTCGCCAGCAGCAGCAGCAGCAGCAGCAGTCGGCCCACGCTCTTGCTCACGCCCAAGCCCACGCCCATGCTCAAGCACACGCGCGCCGCCGCCACGAGCGGTCGTCGGGCGGCCTCGAGCTGCTCGCCGACGTCGTCTCGCGCCGGTCGCCACGCGTCGACGACCGCCGCTCCTCCTCCAGCGACAGCCACAGACAGGCGCAGCAAGAGCAGGGGCAGGGGCCGGCGCAGGGGCAGGGGCAGGGGCAGAGACAGGGGCAGGAACAGGGCAAGCGTGTGCTCGTGCCCATTGAGACGCTCGAGGCGGCAGCGGCGCGGCAGGGGTCTGCCAGCGGGTCCAGCACGCCGACGTCTGCGTCGGCGGGCGATGAGCATGGGAGGCGGCGGAAGCGGGAGAGGGAGGAAGGTGGTGGAGAGGGAGAGGGAGTGGATGGGGAGGAGGAGGGGCAAGGAGGAGAGGGAGCAAAGGGAGAGGACGAGGAGAGACGGAGGAGGAAGAGGAAGCTGCTCTATGTCGAGAGCAGGGCCGTCGAGGACGCACTGGCGCTGCTGGACAGCCAGCAGGACAGGGACGACGAAGACCTCGTCGACGAGAGCCAGGGCGTGGAGCAGCACGCCGACGAGCACGCAGAAGCCAAGCCGTGCTTCTGCGTGGAAGAGAAGCAGGAGCAAGGCGAGGTAGAGATGCAAGCATGAATGGACCCCCCTCTGTATATCGCACCCATCATCATCATCATCATTCTTACGGAACAATTTCATTGAATTCTTCTCAAGGAACAACTCCAGTGACCGTTTCTCAGAAAACCGCTTAATCTAAGGGAGCAGATTCAGTGATCAATTCTCAGGGAACATCTTCATTGATCATTTCTCTTTTTTGATTGAATTGTGCTCTACTTCACACCACCACCGGCACAGGCGAGACCTTGGCCTCGTGTGCCTGCCCCTGCCCCTGGCCCTGCTGCTCGACGTCGCTGCTCTGCTGGACGATGCTCTCGAGGCGCCTCTTCTCCTCGCGGTCGAGCCTGGCGCGCTCCTTTCGCTGGCGCTCATCGCGGCGCTCGTCGATGTGCCGCTGCCGCTTGCGGTCCTCGAGACGGCGCCGCTTGGTCGCCTGCTTGTACAGGAGCGCCTCGATGCGGTGCCAGTAGTCGTCGAGGAGGCGGCGCAGGGCGGCGCGCGTGTACGTCTGCTGCGCGTCGAGCGCGGCGACGAGGGCGGCGAGGCTCTCGCGCGTCAGGCTGACGCCGGCGCCCGTCTCGGCTGCTGCTGCTGCTGAAGCAGCCGTGGGTGCCGCGTCGCGCCGCGCGGTCCAGACAAGAAGCGCGGCGCGGAGGACATGGAGCTGGGCGAGCTGGACGGCGAGGGCGCGCTGCACCTCGTCGCGCACGAGGCGCAGCGTCGAGCCTGCGTTGCGGCGCTTGGCCAGCGAGAGCAGCGACTGCACCATGTCGTACGTCAGCTCGACGCGCGGCGGCTCAAACAGCGGCACAAAGTTCGTCGTTGGTGCATCGATGTCTGATGGGCCAGTGGACGCGACGAGGGCCGAGAGGTGCTCATAGACATCGGCGATGGGGTCTGTCGAGGCGAGCAGCGATGCCTTTGTCTCGGCCAGTGTCTGTCCCTCTTCTGCGATTGTCTCTCCTTCTGCGACTGTCCGTCCTTCGTCTGCGACTATCTGTCCTTCTCCTGCGACTGCTTGTCCATATCCCTCTCCTTCTCCACCGTCGACAGGCTCGACACCCTCGTTGATAGGCGCCGCCTCGGCCGAGCCGCGCAGGGCCGCGCCGATGCGCGAGGCGAGCTCGGCCTGGAGCAGGGCGACGTCGGGCATGGCGACGCCGAGCTCGTGAGCCACGCGCGCGACCTCGTCCTGCGCCAGGTCCACCGTCTCGCAGACGAGGTACGAGGCAATGGGCAGGTAGGCGCCGTTCCTGCGCGCCTCGTGGTCCACGCGCAGCGCCTGATGCGCAGCTTCTGTGTGTTGCTGCCGCTGCTGCCGCTGCCGCTGCCGCTGCACCAGCGACGGCTCGGCGACCATGCGCGTGGGGTCGGGCACCGTCGTGGCGTGCTTGAGCAGCGTCTTGAGCGTGAATGTCGTGGGCGCGACGCCCCGGTCGCGCGGGTACGGCATCACGTCGGGCAGCGCGTCGTCGCTGCCGTCCTTGCTCTGTATGCGGCCTGCGCCTTCTTCTTGTCCATCTCTAAACAGACCTCGGAAGTCCGTTGCAAAGAGGCCGCCCGTGGAGCTGGTCGAGGCAGTGAGGCCAGACGAGCCTGTGGATGCAGAAGCGACGTCGACGACATCATCATCGTCGTCGTCGTCGTCGCGCGGCCGTCGCGCAGTGGGCATGGGCCGCGTCAGGGTCTCGTACGCCGTCACCATCTCCGTCACGGTGGCCTGCTCGCCGAGGGCCATGAGGACGGTGTTGAGCGTGTGCGAGCTCACGGCTGTCCCTGCCGTCGTCGATGTCGCCGCAGCAGCCAGCGGGGCGGAGAGCGGGGCGGAGAGCGGGACGGCGTCGGGGTGGCGCACGTCGTAGCCGTGGGCGATGGCGAGGAGGGCGCGGATGCCGTCGACGTTGCCGCTGAGGCGCATGAGGCGCGCAGCGAGGTCGAGCGTGACGGCCTGCATCGGCACGCTGCGCCGTCGCATGTCGTCGAGGAGCGCAGCAGCACGCTTGCTCGCCAGTGTCACGGCCCGGCGTGCCTGCCGCGGCGGCTCCTGGCCAAAGCGGCCCATGCCCTGCGCGGCGGCACGCGCAGAGACGTCGACCTTCCACTTGCGGGCCTTGCCCTGGCCGTGCCAGATGTTGCGCGTGACCTGGTCCTTGTGTGCGCGCTGGATCGAGTCGCTGAGGTGGCGTGAGATGCCGAGCATCATGTGCTTGTACGTCGCCGCCGTCGGTCCAAATGCAGCATCGTCCGAGCCTGACGCGGGCCCGCTGCTGCTGCTGCTGCTGCCGGGGCCAGTACCCAGGATGGATGCGGACCAGTGTCGCCTGCGTCGGTGTGTGCTGCTCTCGAGGTCCTCTTCGCCCTCGATGCCCACGTCGGACCAGCCCGAGAGATGGGACCAGAGGGCGGCGAGGACAGGCATGTGGCCGGTGGGCGCGAGCTTCTTGAGCACGTGGTTGTAGTCGGCCGCCGAGGGGAGCGCCATGGGCGAGGATTGTGCCGACGAAGAAGAGGCAGCGTCGTCGATGGCCACGTTGCGCAGCTGGGCAAAGACAAAGGCGACACGCTGCAGATACACCCTGATCGACTGCGACGCCTTGTTCTGCGCCACGGCGGGGCTGAAGCGGCGCCTGCGCACGAGCAACGGCGAGATGCCGTCGAAGGCGAGGTTCTGCTGCTGCTGCTCTTGTTCTTGCTCTTGATGCCCTTCGTTTCCTTGCTGCTGCTGCTGCTGCTCCAGCGTGGCGAGGAGCTGCTTGGCGGCCCTGTTCTGCGCGCGCATCTGCCTCTCCCGCCGCTGCTCAATGCGCGCCTGGGCGACATCGGGGGCAATTGCGCGGAGGACGAGCTGGTGGTGCTCGGGATGGAGCAGCAGCGCCGGGTCCGGCGAGGTGGAGCCCGACGAGGAAGACGACGGTGGTGAAGACGACGACGACGACGAGGATGAGGACGATGAAGAAGGCGAAGGCGAAGGCGAAGGCGACGACGGGGGCGACTGCCGCTGGTGGATGTCCATGTAGATGCGCCACACTTTCTCGGGCGAAGGTCGGGTGTTGCTGCTGTAGAGCTCGGTGACGAGCTCCTTGACGAGCGGGTGTGCGGCACTCACGCGCCCGAGTGCGCGGGGCAGTGAGGAGATACCCGCCTTTCTCGCCTCCTGGATCTGGTCGCGCACCGCACGGTCGCGCAGGTCGCGCGAGCCACGGTCCACCTGGCCGAAGCGGCGCGAGAAGAAGAAGCCATCGGCGCGGTCCTCGTCGTGCTTGGCGCCCACATCGACTCCAGCTCCAGCACCGGCACCTTCACTGGCGCGGCCCGCAACCTGCTTGCCCTTGCCGTCGACTGCGGCAGCGGCGGCTGTATCAGAGCCACCAGCAGCAGCATGGGCGTTTGCAGCGGCAGCGGCAGCAGCAGTAGGCGCCGCCTCCGACGCAAACGACCGCCGATGTGAGCTGCTGCCCCTTGCGACGTGGCGAGCAGGCACGAGCCACCGCCTCGCAAAGCAGCGCACTGCCATGTCTCGTCCGTCCTCTTTCCCGTGCTGCCACGCTCCGTCGAGAGGTCGAGTCTCGGGGGCGGGCTCTCTTTCGAAGGTCGAGGACCGTAGTAGTTGTTAGAAGACAGCACTCGTTAGTAGTCGGCGATGTTCTTCTTCTCGCTCGGAGAAAAAAAGAAGCAAAGCGAATTCAAAAAAGAGAAATAAAAATCAGATTACCGGTAGACGTCGATGGGATTGTAGTGGACGGACACGTGAAGAAGCAGCGCTGTGCCCCGCGCGTTGCTTTGTTGTCCTGCTGCTGACCGCTCCGCGCCGCCTTTTTTGTCCTGCTACTCACCGCACTGCATTGCTTTTGTTGTCCTGTTACTCTCTTCTCAGGCAGCTGGACGTATAAGTAAGGCCACCCTTTCTCCAAAAGCTCCTTCTCTTTGTCCATCAGGGCCCAGGTAACGTCACCTAAAGACGACGCCTGTATCTCGTCCGTCGTTCAACGCGGACGACAACGTGTACATCACGTGACCTCTCAAGGAGGCCCACGGAGCCCGCCAGCAACGGGCGCGCGCGACTACTAGGCGGACAAGACTGACGACTGCTTTCTTCGCTTCACCGAGACAGAAGGAGCACAGGGCGACCATTCTCGACGACGACGACCACCACAATGTCGTTCAAAAAGGATGAGGAGCTCGGCGTCTCGTCCTTTTACCAGGACAAGGTGAGAGCATACAGTCACTCTCTGGCTTAGGCAAAGAGGCTCCATGCTGACAGCAGCCGCACAGACGTCGGTCATCCAAGAGGCGAGGGTGTTCAACGAATCGCCCATCAGCCCGCGCAAATGCAGGATCCTCCTCACAAAGGTCATCTACCTCCTCTACACCGGTGAGACATTCAACCGGCAGGAGGCCACGACGCTCTTCTTTGGGGCCACCAAGCTCTTCCAGCACAAGGACGTGAGTGTGTAGTAGCAAGAGGAGGAGAGATGGTGGCTGACTGGCTCGCTCTGCAACAGCCCGCACTCCGACAGATGGTCTACCTCGCTGTCAAGGAGCTCTGCCCGCTGGCCGACGACACCATCATGGTGACGGCCTCGATCATGAAGGACATGCAGCCCAACATGGAGGTCATCTACCGGCCCAATGCCATTCGTGCCCTCAGCCGCGTCGTCGACCCGTCGATGGTCCAGGGCCTGGAGCGCTTCTTCAAGTCGGCCATCGTCGACCGCAACTCGTCCATCTCCTCGGCTGCCCTTGTCTCGGCCTACCAGCTTCACGTCGCTGCCAAGGAAGTCGTCCGGCGGTGGGGCAACGAAGCCCAGGAGGCCGTGCACTCCAAGTCCTCGTCGGGCTCCTCTGGCTTCATCGGTGGCTTTGGCGGTGCAGGCAGCTACCTCGGCTGGGGTGGCGGCGGCGGCGGTGGTGGTGGACTAGGCGGCCAGCAGGGGTCGCCGCAACAGGGCAGTGCGCTCCAGGTGATCCCCAGCACCAGCTACATCACCCAGTACCACGCCCTTGGCCTTCTCTACCTCATCCGCCAGGGCGACCGCATGGCCGTCACCAAGCTCGTCCAGCAGCTCGGCACGGGTAAGACGTCGTCGGGCTCGTCGAGCAGCAGCAGCAGCAGCAGCGGCAGCACGGTGCTGCGAAGCCCGTATGCCGTCTGTATGCTCGTCCGCTACGCCGCAAAGGTCGCCGACGAGGACCCGAACCTGCGGCCGCTGATGATGGACATGCTCGACTCCTGGCTGCGCCACAAGGCCGACATGGTCAACTACGAGGCCGCGCGGGCCATGTGCGACATGCGTGGCATCACCCAGAACGAGCTCGTCAAGCCCGTCGCCGTGCTCCAGCTTTTTCTCTCCGCCCCACGGTCGACGCTCAAGTTTGCCGCCATTCGCACCCTCGCCAAGCTCGCCCAGACGCACCCGGCGGCCGTGCAGACGTGCAACGTCGACATGGAGAACCTCATCACCGACAACAACCGCTCGATTGCCACGTATGCCATCACCACCCTCCTCAAGACGGGCAACGAGGCGTCGGTGGACCGGCTGATGAAGCAGATCAGCGGTTTCATGAGCGAGATCTCCGACGAGTTCAAGGTCATCGTCGTCGACGCCATCCGCTCCCTCTGCCTCAAGTTCCCGTCCAAGCAGACGACGATGCTCGGCTTCCTCTCGGGCGTCCTCCGCGACGAGGGCGGCTACGAGTTCAAGCGGGCTGTGGTAGAGGCCATCTTTGACATGATCCAGTTCATCGGCGACTGCAAGGAGGCTGCCCTCGCCCACCTCTGCGAGTTCATCGAGGACTGCGAGTTCACCAAGCTCAGCGTGCGCATCCTCCATCTCCTCGGCGTCGAGGGCCCCAAGATGGCGCAGCCGCACAAGTACATTCGCTACATCTACAACCGCGTCATTCTCGAGAATGCCATTGTGCGCGCCGCTGCCGTCAACAGCCTCGCCAAGTTTGGCCTCGAGGACAAGGCGCTGACGGCGCGCATCACTGTCCTCCTCGAGCGCTGCCTCGACGACGTCGACGACGAGGTGCGCGACCGTGCGGCGATGAACCTGCGTGTGCTCCGCGAGAGCCGCCTGGCCCAGCGCCTGGCCCAGCACGAGTCCATGTTCAAGCTCAGCGCCCTCGAGGCCAGCCTGTCGCAGTACGTTGCCCAGCCGCCAGCCAGCCAGACGAAGCGCTTCGACGCCGCCGCCGTGCCCCGGGTCACGCGCGAGGAGCAGCGCCAGGAGGAGCTGCGCGCCAAGAACGAGGCCGCGAGCAAGGTCGCCATGGCCGCCGAGACGCCCCGTGCGGGCACCTCGACGGGTGCAGGCACGGCCGCCGGTGCTGCCGCTGCTGCTGCTGCTGCCGCCGCCGCTGGTGGGTCTGCTGCTGGTGGAGCTGCTAATGGTGGAGGAGCAGGCGCAGGTGCCGATGCGGCGTCCTTCTACGAGGCCCAGCTCGCCGCCGTGGCCGAGTTTGCCGACTACGGCCCGCTGCTCAAGAGCGCCAGCAAGCCCGTCGAGCTGACCGAGAGAGAGACCGAGTACGTCGTGTCGGCCGTGACGCACGTGTTCAAGGACCACCTCGTCGTCCAGTACAACGTCACCAACACGCTTCCCGACACTGTTCTTGATGACGTTGCCGTGGTGGTGGCTGGTGCAGAGGATGCGGGCCTGGAGGAGGACTTTATCGTGCGCATCCCCTCACTGAGCCAGGCCCAGCCCTCGGGTGTCGTCTACGTCTCCTTTACCCGTGTCGGGGGGCAGACGGCCTTCCAGCAGGGCACGCTCACCAACACGCTCCACTTTGTGTCCCGCGAGGTGGACCCCACCACCCAGGAGGCCGAGGAGGAGGGCTACCAGGACCAGTACGAGACCAGCGAGCTGGAGCTGGGCGTGAGCACCTACGTCGGCGAGCGGTGGGCCGACTTCAACCGCGAATGGGAGCAGCTCAAGGGCGCCCAGGGCCACGAGGCTGTCGAGACGTTTGCCCTCACGGCCCTCGACGGCCTTAAAGCGGCCTGCGAAACACTCGTCGACCTCCTAGGCATGCAGCCCCTCGGCGGATCCGAACTGCCCAGCTCGACGAGTGTGCATACGCTCACGCTCTCGGGCTATGTCGCCACTTCACCCACCAAGCAAAAGGTTCTCGCGCGCTGCCGCATGACCTTTTCAACAAAGGCAGAGGGCGTCACGATGGAGCTTGCCGTGCGCGGCGAGTCAGAAGAGGCCGTCCAGCTCATCATGGGTGCCATTGCGTAGAAGGATCCTTCCCACTAAAATCTAATCCGACGGTGCAATCTCATTCTTTCTTCCTTGCTGTCTGTCTATCTGTCTGTCCGTCTGTCCGTCTGTCCGTCTGTCTTTCTGTCTGTCCGTCTGTCTCTGGTGCGGTTCGTGGAGATCGGTCATTGGATTAATTTTCGGTCATTGTGGACGTATCAGTTCTTCCCCCTGTCTGCATTATCCTGAGCTTGTCTAGACACGCGCATCCATATGCCACGCGACACTTTCAAGTGGAACCACACCAAGGCGGAGAGAGACAAGACGCACGCCGCGAGGGGGACCTTGAGAAAGACAGAGCCTGAGAAAAAACTAAAAAAAAGACGTGAATTGAGACGAACGGGCTTCCTTCTACCAACTAATCCAGCACCTTTCACCACACGCACACACCTACACCCTTTCTGTCTATTCCTCTTTCCCCCCCTTCCACAGCCCTGCTTCTGCGAACGTGCGCGCCCGCCCTCTCTCTCTCTCTCTGATCGGATCGGGATTTGGGCTTCTGCCGGGTCTGTCGCGAGCAAGCAAAGAAAACCGTAGAGAAAAGGCGTGCCTGATCGGGATTCCTTCGCGTTCAACCACGCTCCTGCTCGTCCATCGCTCCCAAACCCCTTTTGTGGCCATTCTGACGACTTTCGGCCACCAGCATGAGCGCACTCTCGACGATTAAATGTGTGGTCGTAGGCGACGGTGCTGTTGGAAAGGTGAGAGGAACAGCGAGCACAGAGTGAGCCGCACGTCTTGGTCCGCGTTGCTGACGACCGGACCCCCTTTGTCAGACTTGCCTTCTCATCTCATATACAACAAATGCCTTTCCGGTGCGTGGGATCCTGGAGAGTCGGAGGGAGACGTAGCCCAAGCTGACAAATCTCTACAGGGAGAATACATTCCGACGGTGTTTGACAACTACTCGGCCAATGTCATGGTCGATGGCAAGCCCGTCTCACTGGGGTTGTGGGACACGGCTGGACAGGAGGACTACGACCGGCTGCGCCCGCTGTCGTACCCGCAAACCGACGTGTTCCTCATCTGCTTCAGCCTTGTGTCGCCGCCGTCATTTGAGAATGTGCGCACAAAGTGGTGGCCCGAGATCAGCCACCACGCACCCAACATTCCCATGATTCTCGTTGGCACCAAGCTCGATCTCCGCGACGATCCAGAGACGACGGCGAAGCTCCGGGATCGGAGGATGCTCCCGATCAGCTACCCGCAGGGCAACCAAATGGCGCGCGACATTGGCGCGACACGATACCTCGAGTGCTCCGCCCTGAGCCAGGTCGGGTTGAAGGGCGTCTTTGACGAGGCCATCCGGAGCGTTTGTGAGTGCTTCCCCTCCCTGTCCACCCCATCTCCCCTTCACTAACCTCTCTTCCTTCTCCTCCTGCAGTGGCCCCTGCGCCCGTCAAGAGCAAGAAGCGAAAGAACTGTATGATTCTCTAAGGGGACGGAATGCGAGAATGGGGGAACGGATCGCAACGACGGACGCGAGAGACGAGACGACGACGCACACATGAAAAGCTTTCTTCTCCCAACCCCAATCCCCTTGCTGCTCAACATGCAAATTACACATACACCGACTCTTCCAAATGGACGATGAAGGAAGATGCCGAAGCTGGTTGCCAATGGGCAATGTCGGCATCGCCATCCAAAGACGACGGCGTGCGAGCTAGAGCAAACGGACGGCCGAGCCACCCTCACTCCCCTGTCCCTTGCCTCTCCAGGCTCATTTCTCTCCAAGCTCTCCCTTCTGTTTTCCTTCCCCTTACCACCCTCTTCCCTTCTTTTACCCCTCTTTCTCTCCCCGCTTTCTCTCCACCCTCTAATGACCAATGATAACATACCGTTCGCTTCTCTCTTTATTTCTCCTTTCTCTCTCCTCTCATCCCACTTACTCGACACCACAGACACACGCAAATTTGTCTCCTGGTTCACTCTTTGCTCTTCGCTACTCTTATTTCGACTTCTCCTCTCACCCCCCTTTTTTTCTTTTTCTCTCTTCTCATTTTTCTCTCTTCTGGATGAATCGTAAACCTCAATCTGGCGTTATACATTTCCTCCTCACTGATGGAGAAGAAGAAGAAGGAGAAGAAGAAGAACAGTGGGGAAGCTCAAGCATAGTAGTCCGTCCTGCCGCCCCACTCGTGGTACTCCATGAGCTGCTCGGAGCTAAACACGCGCACGTCCTCCTTCCACGTATCTGCATGGGTCCGCTTAAAGTCGCCGGCGGCCTTTTTTACCGTCGTGCTCACGGGCACGGGGCTGTCGTTGTGCTGCGCGACCGTCTCGACGATGAGCTGGGGCATCCACGCGGGCACCTCGTACGGGAACGCGGCCAGGAGCGCGGTGCTGCCGAGGATGCCGCTGTGGAGCTTGACGAGCTGGTCGTTGAAGTTGTCGGCGCCGCGCTTGGGCAGCCGCGTCGTCTGGACGACGTCGGTGAAGCGCTTGCGGAGCGTGTGGATGAGCTTGCGCTGGCTGCAGCGCACAATGCCGCTCAGCGTCGTCGCCGCCATCTCGCGCACCTCGAGGTGCGGGTCGCGGAGCAGCGCAAAGAGAACCTCGATGATGTCCTGGACGAGGCTCGGGTCGAGGTAGAAGAGGTTCTGGAAGTAGACGACCTGGAGGATGGGCAGTGCGTCGAGGCGGGCGCGCCAGCTGTCCTTGGAGTGCACAATGACGTCCAGCAGCTTGCGCACGAGCAGCGGCACAAAGGCGGCATCGAAGCGGTACGTGGCTACACGGACAAGGACCGCCTTGGCCACACGCGAAAGCTCGGCATTGTCGTGCAGCTCGGCGCAGGCGAGAATGGTGGGGATGAAGCCAATGGCCTGCTTGGCCATGGTGCCATTACGAAAGTCGGCCAGAGTGATCGAGATCCAGAGTAGCGTCGTCATGGCCACCTTGTCGTACGTCGACGTACCCTGTGATGTCGGGATCCGCTCCGCACGGTACTCGGCCAGTCTTGCAGCAAGCTGCGAGAGCGCGACCGAGTAGTACGAGTCTTCGTCTTGGCCGCCCCGAAGGAGCGTTCCATTGGCGGCGGCGCTCGCAGCCAGGAGCTCGTCTACGGATCCGAAGCACGGGGCGACCTGGAGCAGATCGAGATCGGCGAGCGACTCGCCAATGATGGTGCGCACCTCTGCAAAGTCGTGTGCGAAGTTCTCGCTGTACAGACGCACGAGCTCGGGAGCCCAGGCGGTGAACTTGGAGTTGAGACTGAGCATGACGCCCCGCAGCAGGTTCTGCGCCTTGGCCTGCTCAAAGGGAGACTGCGTCGTCGAGTCTTTGCCAATCGACTCCTTGGCGGCGGTGACGACGTAGTCGACGAGCTTCTTGGCGCGGCGTGGGTCCCGATTGTGGAGCATGTACTCGACGCACATCTGCCACGCTGGCTGGCTGTCGGGGGTGCAGCCCTTGAAGATCTTGGGCAGCAGCGCATCGAGCCAGGCCCACAGCTCGTCCTGGTGCAACGCCGGCCAGTGTTTGGACCCTCGGTAGGCACCTGCCACAATCTCTGCCGCAGCTCGGTGCTTGTGCCTGTCTCTTTCCCCGATGTACGCTTCGACGCGCTGGCGGACATGACTGAGCATCCCGACACCGTAGATTTGGAAAATAGACTTGATCAGGTTGATCGTCTCGGCGGACAGGTAGTCGCGCTCGCTCTCCTGCGAAAGGTGGCCAAACAATTTGTCCCAGTGCGAGTCCGACTGCAGCACCTCGCGGACTGCATCGAGTGCCGCCTGCGACGTGGGATCCCACTTGAACACCGGCTCGTCGCCCGGTGGGACAGTGTAGTACGTCTCCTGGGAGCCCCAGACGAGCCAGCCCTGCGCGCCCTTGTCGCTCAGCTTCGTCTTGTCCTCTGTCGTCGTCGTCGGCTCCTTGAACTCGCGCAGGCGCTCTTCGACCCACTGCTTCGGTACTGGCTTCGGAAGAGTCTCGGTGTGCTTCAGAGGATGCTTGGTCGACTTGGACATAATGAGGTCCTCTTCGGTTGCGCACACGGTCCGGAGCTTGATGTGGTAGAGCACCCTCGTGACAGCCGTCTCCGCCACGCGCCGCATGCTCTGGTTTTCCGAGATGAGCTGCTCGGTCAGATAGCGCGCCGCATCGGCGTCCAGCGGCTCGTCGCGGCGCATGAGCACGCGGAGCAGCCGAGCAGCATAGATGGCAAAGCTCCAGTGCGTCTTGGGGGCCGTGGCCACCTCGAGGACGCTCGGCCGGAGCGACTGCACCATATGGTCAATCTGGGCTGTCCGTTCGGCCCTTTTCTGCGACACACGCGCGAGTAGGGCCTCGTCGCGCGGCAGCGGGCTGCTGGTGAAGTTGGCCTCGACGAGCCGGGCAGCCTCGAGCAGGGCAGGCGACTCGATGGCGTTTCGGATGGTGCACGGCTCGGCAAAGCGGACGACAAAGTCGCCCATGATGCCCCTTACCAGCTTCTGAATCGAGGGCTTGGGATGTCGCTGGGCGTGCAAAAAGGCCAGGACGTAGTCTGCGGAGAAGCGGGCGTCGACGATGGCGAGGTTGGAGAAGCCCTTTGCACCGAGGACGTAGAGGGCGCCCTTGATCCGGTCCTCGTTCTTTGTCTCGTTGCGCAGCGTGTCGAGCAGCTTGGGCAGACACAGCGTCCGGGTGCCGTCGTAGTGCTGGGCGAGGACGTCGAGCGAGTTCTGGGCCGACTTGCGGATGCCCCGGTAGTTGCTCAGCGAAAACTCGAGCACCTGGCCGATCAACTCGTCGTCGAGCTGGGACCGGTGGCGGTGAAAGGAGTTGAGCCGGCCCCTGCTCGAGTGCGCGTAGCTGGCGGTGCGCAGCCAGTAGGCGCGTGGAAAGGCCTTCTGCTTGGCATACAGCTTGGACACGTTGCGAATGAAGGCGATGCTCGCCGAGTGGGCCTTGTAGTCGTCGGCGTCGAAGCTGTAGGACGTCATAAAGGAGCGGATGGAGCGAATGAGGAGGCGGACACTGTCGATCTGGTCCTCGGCCCCCGAGTCCTGCGTCGTCTGGGCCGCGCGATGGAGCAAGCTGCCGAAGCGGCGGCGGAAGTCGACGATGACTCTGTGCCGCTCATCGCTTTCATCCGTGAGGAGGAAGCCAGACTTGAAGCGGGGAGGCGTGGTGAGGAACTCGGGCACGTCGTCGCTCTCCGACGCTGGTGCTCCCCCACCCAACTCGGGCTCCTGGACGAGGTGGGCGACGGCACCGTGGGCATATCGGATCAGGGTCAGGTAGCGGCAAAAGTCGTTGGACCAGACCTTGTCCCTCGCCCGGCCCTCGCTGACGAGGTCTTCGACGAGGGCCATGCGGGGCACGACGATCTTGTCGAGAATCTCGAGGCCAAAGGCAATCTCGTCGTCGGTGGGCACGTGCCACTGGACCTTGACGTCCTTGGACTTGTACAGCTTGCCCCAGTGGAGGTGGCTGTTGGCCTGCATCTCCTCGCTCGCCCACTCGTCGGGGTTGACGAAGCGGTGCTCGGCGGGGTAGATGTAGAGGAGGGCGTGGAGGCAGCGGAGGACGAGGCGCGAGGCAAAGGTGAAGCCGCGCTCGGACTTGGCGCGCGTGCAGACGAGGTCCATCAGCTCCAGCAGCTCGCTCCGGTGGGGCAGCAGGGCCGGGCCTGCGTGGCTGAGGGCGCCAATGACGATGGACATGTTCCAGTGCAGGGCTGCGTCGCTGGCCAGCGGCACGCTCGTGTTTGTCGTCCTCACCGAGCTGGCCCCGGCGTCGAGCTCGGCGCGGATGTTGTGGATGCAGGGCGCGAGGAGGGTGTCGAGGACCTTTTTCGCATTGGCGCGCGCAAAGCAGGCGACGAGGCTGCCCGTGACACGCACGCCCTGCGCCGAGACGGTCGAGAGGCAGTGCTCGGCCACAATCTTGAAGCACAAGTCAAACAGATGGTCGCTCAGAGCACCGCATACAATGTCGCAGGCCGAGAGGAGCGTGCTGATGACATGCTCCTCGCTCTTGCCCCCGATGCGGCCCCCCTTGCCCTCCTCGGGCAGGGCCTCAAAGAGTGCGAGTGTGCGTCGCATGAACGACACGGCCCACTCTTCGAAGCCGGCCGTGCTCATCCTCAGCTGCTCGTCTTCGTTTTCCTCTTCCTCGTCCCCGTCGCCATCGACATCCATGCCGCCGCCGTCCATGTCATCGTAGCCGCGTCTTGCCGGCTGCTTTGTCTTTTTCCCGTTGCTGCCTCGCTTGGCGGCGGGCAGGGCCATGACCTCTGGCCGCGTGAGGTCGTCGATCTTGACGGTGAGGCAGGAGAGGAGGATGAACATCGACGTGGCCATCGTCTTTATGCTGTCGTTGAGATCGATGCCTGGGATGCAGAGCTGAAGGAGGGGCACGAGGTGCTTGCCGCCGGCAGCGTAGTTGTCGCGCGACACGAGCGGGTAGGAGAGCGTCGAGAGGGCCGTGATGATTGACGAGGTGCGGTGCGTCGTCTCGAGGGCCTCGAGGCTCGAGTAGGCGCGGTCCAGCACGGGCGGCAGGACCATGGCCGGCTCGAGGAGGGCCATGCGCTTGAGGCTGGCCTGCGACGCAGCAATCGTGATGGGGTCCTTGCTGAACATGGAGAGCAGGCAGACGGTGCGCAGCAGCAGGCAGAATTCGCGCTGAATGTCGGGCGTGAGTCTCCAGGGCCCGGGCGTCTTGCACTCGGCCTTTTCCTCATCCTTTGTGCGCTTGACAAACTCCCACGTCAGGTGCTGGACGAGGCTCGAGAGCGAGATCTGCCACATGCCCCAGTTGGACGGGTGGAAGTAGCCCTCGGTGGCCTGGATGAAACGGGCGAGGCTGTCGAGGGCCTTTGAGCCGGCGAGGAACGTCTGCTGGTGTGCCGCCGGCGGGGCCGCGTTGAGCTCGTCTGGGGCCTGCCTCACCGGGGTGCCCGTGCCCGTGCCGGCAGGCGTGGGTGCGACGCTGGAGCCCAATGCTGAGCTCGGCGGTGATGGGATCGAGTCGCGGGCCATGGAATACACGATGATGGTGGCAAACGACTGGATCCTGTCCGACGGCTTCTTCATGCGCAGCGTGCCCGTCGACGCCGCGGCATCTGCCCCGGTCCTGAGCGAGGCCGATTGGGCCATGAGGGCCGCATTAGCGCTCTTGTTGGCTCCCACAGGCAGGCCGGCCGATCGCAGGCATTTGGCCATAATGAGGGCAAACTGCTGCTCGGTAAAGATGCCCGCATCGCTCCACAGGCCCTGCTCGCCGCTCGAGCTTGACTCAGCATTTGCGGAGGCATTCGCATTGGCATTGGCACCGCTCGTCTCGGAAGAAGAAGAGGAGGCAGCTCGCAGCAAGCGCTCCTCGATCTCGTCTGCATTGACCCCCGTCTCGGTCCGGGACCGCGGGGTGGAGAAACGGGGATCGCTGACGTGCATTTCTGCCAGGCGGGCCAGGAGATCGAGCATCTGGTCGTCAAAGAGGCTCGACGTGAATGTCTCCCAGAGGCGAAACATGACGGGCAGCCATCGCTGCGGGTGGCTGATGGGCAGAAAGTGGACGAGGAGGGCCTGGGTGGCAATGACGGAGTTGAGGTTCGATCCGTCCATGCGGGGGAGAAACTCGGCGAGCATGTCCTCGGCGTCGTCTGGGTCGAAGAAGCGCTGGGCGGCCTCGGCAAGGTCCAGGAGGCACTCGCCAATCGGCGCGACGGCGGTCCGGCGCTGCTTTGGAAACAGCTCCGCTTCCAGCAGCGCAAACAACGGCTTCCACGGCAGCACTAGGTCGGCAATCGTCAGCTTCTTGCGTGATCTGAGCGAGCGACAAAGGAACAGATCAGCATTTATAGACCTCGTCGCGCCTGGAAAAAGATTGATCGGGACTCACGCAAGCAGCGTGATGCACATCCTCGCCGCCAGCTCCCGCAGCCGAGTCTCGAGCCCGGGAAGAACAGCAAGCTGGTAGTAGAGGCGGGCAAGCCTGGCCCTCGTGGGCCGCTGGAGCGGGTATTTGAGCGCGAGGAGGCACTGCAGCTTGTGGTTCCAGTAGACGAGTCCGAGATCGAAGCTGTGCGTTGGCCGACGTCAGTCAACTTCTCTTCCAACACTTCCTCTCTTTCAGGGCTACCCACTCCTTTGTCAAGACGCAGTCGACAAGGCGTCGCGCAATGTAGTCGACCCTCTGGTCGAATTCGTCGAGCGTCTCGCAGGGATAGGGCAGCACCTTGACCATGTCCAGCATCTCCTCGCGCTTCTCGGGCTTGGCCCTGGCATGGATAGGCGAGTCATGGCCGGGCAGATGCCGCGCCTGGGAGCCGCCTTGGAGATCATTGAGCACCTCGATGTCCTCGTCGTCTTCCAGGTCCACGGGCTGCTCCATGGGCGAGTCGACCTCGAGCACCTCGTCGTCTTCCACGTCGGCCATCGTGGCTAGTGCTCTCTCTCTGCGACCTCTTTGTGTGGGAGTGCGCAGTCTATTGTTCTCTCTTTGGGTCGGTTCTACTTGTCCATTTATACCGAGTGAGCAGTCTTAGTCCTTGTCCTGTCCTGATCGTTGGCAAGTCGGCGAAGGAGGAGGGGGAGAAAGACGCGTAAGCTGTGCTGTGCTGTGCTGTGCGCTGCTATGCTCCAGCTCAGTCCGCTGGCACTGGCACTCACGCTAAGCCCCCTTTCACACATGCAAAAGACGCCCTTCTGCTTTGGTATCGCTGAGCCCGATGACGACGCCCTTCCTTCCGTCGGTGTCGAGCCCAACACCCTGTTGGATTAAAATAAAAATAAAAATAAAAACGCGCGGCCTCCACGAACGAAGAGCGGCGCCGAGCGTCGCCGTCTGGCCTGCTCGGGACTCGGAAAGGGAAGGTCTTCTGCACGGACCGTCGCCTGCTTCTGTTCGCAAAGCCTGGCCTGGCGACGCCTCACGGGACCAGACCAATGTCGACGTCCAAGGTCGTCCACTGGCCCACTGGCGGTGGTGGCTGGGCGGCCGCCTTGACAAACTTTGCCAAGGCACCCAATCCCGTTGAGTGATGGCTTGAAGCAGAGGAACGGAGGGAGATGGAGGGTGCTTACAGACTGATTGTCTTTCGCAGCAAGCGACGTTGCCTGCCGGCGTCTACTTGAGGTCTGACGAATCGACGCTCACCATCTTCGACGGATATGCCAAGGCCAGATTTCACTTTCTCGTCCTGCGTGCGTCTGCCCCCTCCTTCCCTTCCCCGAAATCTTACGCTTCCCCGGCTGATGTAGATCTTGCTCAGCTCGGATCCCCTTTCACCTCGATAGAAACGACGAGGCGAGCGCGAGCAAAAAGGCCGCTCCCCAGCTCGGACTGGCTGGCAACGGCAAGCTCTCGCTCGGCTCCAGCGGTCCGTCGGGTACGGTGCCCGCGTCTCATCTCGCGTCGCTCAACGACCTCCTGGCGAGTCCCCACGCCGGCGCGGTCCTCTCGAAGCTGCGCTGCGCAAGCGAGCCCGTGAGTCGCCTCTGCCCTTGAGCACATTTCAGACAACGCAGCGCCTGAAATGAGAGCTCGGATCCAGGTCGTCGCGATGATAGAGGACGAGATGCGCCACACGGTCCTGCCCGGCGCGGCGGAGCCCTGCGGCGCGACCTGGGGCGTCCAGATCGGCTTCCACGCAGTGCCCTCGATGGAGCAAGTCCACCTCCACGTCTGTGTCTGGGCCCTCGCTTTCCTCCAATCATCTCACTGAGACTTGACCGTCTACACAGATAATCAGCCAGGACCTCGTGTCGGACCGGCTGAAGCACAAGAAGCACTACCTCTCCTTTCTCCGCCCTCACGGCTTCTGGCTCGACCTGACCGACGTCGAGGCCCTCGTCCGCAGCGGCCAGCGCCGGCTACCAAAGAGTAAAGTACACTACGAGGCGCTGCTGCGGGAGCCACTGTATGCATACACTTCCACGGGCGCACGACGCGAGTTCGCAAGCATGCCTCGGCTCAAGGAGCACCTCGAGCGGGCCTGGGTCGACGGTCTGACGAAAAGCGCAGAGGAGGCCGGCGCACGGTCCACCGCCAGCAAGCGGAGCAGAAGTAGAAGCTCAGGTAGAGAAGGCGAAGACGTACCGCAGGGACAGCGGCGCAGACAGTCTAGCTCGGCCTCAGAGACGGCGTCCGAGAGAGATTAGATTGAGGGAGCGCATGTAATTGAGCGTTTAATGAGGAGACCACACATTCAGCAACCACAGATGATGGTCCTCTGCACAAATTTGGGCTCTCTATCGTAGCCAAAGAACTCTGTCCTGGGCTCCAGCCTGTTGAGTCGAGCTGGATCAGCGCATAGCCAGCAAGGAGTGAGACATGAGAGGCACACTGACTCTGCTTCAGTAGCCCAAAAGGGCACAGTGGCAATCTCATGGCGTCCACCGCGCTTGACGCCGGCGAAAACGGCCTTGTGGCCATACCACTGTCCCCCTCCACGGTCGAGGATGAGAATCTGTGGCAAGATACACGGTCAGGCATAGCGAGAGTTGCACCAACACAGACACTCACGCCCCACCATCGACCGCCACTCTGGTTGAGCCAGACTCTCTTGCCGGCGTGGTACTTGCAGCTCTTGTCGCGTCAAAATAGCGACGAAATAATCGTCGTCAGCTTTAAATCTCACTACTCAGCCACTACTTTTCTTGTCTCACTGGCCTGAGCACGATCGTCGCAGGAGCAGGAGCAGGCGGCTTCTCCTCCTTCTTTTTAGCTTCCTCTTTTCCCTTCTTTTCGACCTCGACCTTTTCCTTCTTGTCCTCGACGACCGTTGTCTTTTCACCCTCCTTTGTCTCGACTGTTTTTGTCTCGGTTGTCGTCACCGTCTTCTCGTCCTTTTTCGCCGCCGTCTCTTCTGTCTTTGTCTCCTTGACCTCGGTAGTCTTTTCGACGACCGGGGCTGGTGCTGGGGCTGGTGCTGGGGCTGGAGGTGCCGGGACAGCTGGGGGTACAGGATGGCAAGGGCATGGTTGCTGATGGTGCTGGTGAGGTGGGGGAGGGTGACCGGGAGGCATGCCGCATATTTCGCCACAGAGCTCCCTAAGCTCGTCCTTTAACCTCTTTGCTTCTTCTTCCTCCTGCTTCTTCTTTCTGAATGCCGCCATCGGGCATTTAGATTCGGCTTTGCCACCTCCGGCTGCTGCTGGCGCCGCCTCCTTCTTCTTCTTTGCTTCTTCCTCGTCCTTTTTCTTCTTTGCCTCCTCCTCCTCCTCCTTCTTCTTGGCCGCCTCTTCCTTTTTCTTCTTCGCTTCTTCATCCTCCTTCTTTCGCTTGGCCGCCTCTTCCTCCTTCTGCTTCTTTTTTGCCTCAGCCTCGGCCTTGTCCTTTTCCTGCTTGGCCAGGTGCGCAGCCGCCTTTGCCTCTTTTTCCTCGCGCTGCTTCTTCTCGGCCTCTTCCTTCTGACGCGCCTTTGCTGCCTCGTCGCCACCACCACCACCACCACCCCCTCCTCCTGCCGCAGGTTTTGGAGCAGGGGCAGGAGCAGCAGGTGGCGGTCCTGCAATGACGACTCCTACCGGCGGAAATCTCTGCACGATCTGTAGACAGATTTTGATCAATCTCGACTGCGTGATTCCCTCGCCCGACCACGGCACACAGAATTCACATGCCAGAGGAGTGGGTAGAATTGCGCAAAGACAAAGACGAAGCTGGCGAGCCCAAAGACGACCATGAAGATGACGACGGTCAGCGGCAGCGGCTGAGGCTGGACAAATGACGGGAAGGGCATGGGTGGCAGAACAGCAGGCGGCGGTGGCGGGGCCATGTAGACGGGTGGCGCCGGTGCTGCAGCCGGCTGGATGTAGATGGGCTGCGGTGCTGGCGCGGCGCCCGGCTGGGGATAGTAGTACGGCGGAGGTGGTTGTGGCTGTGCGGCGGCGCCGCAGCCTAGGCCGGACCAGGCGCATGCTGCTGCCATGGGCTGCTGACCGAACCAAGCCATCGTTCTTCTACACCGTCGTCTCCTCCTTCTTAAAGAAAAAAAGCAGTGTTCAGATGGGGATGTGGTGACAGAGGGGGGCCTTCAGACAATCTGGACGCGCTGGCATTGTTACTCCGTCCCCAACCCTCCCTTGTCCTTTCGGATCTCCAACTTGGGACTGGTGTAGGTCTTGACAGGCGGGCGCAAGGCCGCATAGCGCACGCGTGCGCACCGTTCCTCCGCGCGCCGCTCTCGTCGCATCTCATCGCGTCTCTTACTCTCTCGACGTCAAGACTGGTGAACAATTGAATTTTCAGATGAACTTCTTGGACGGGGAGACCAGATTAGGAAAAGGAGGACGGTATCGTAGGGTTGATTGAGTAGTAGTGGGCCAAAGTGTTGTAAGGTAGAAAGTAGAGAAAGAAAGAAAGATACTCATACAGGCGACGAAAATAAAGGGCAAATAATCACCACTCGAGCACGGCGTGGCGGCCACCGTTGGGCACGTACTTGTCGATGATGGCCTCGTAGTAGGGCCGCAGCTTGACCGGGTCCGGTGGGTCGTCGCTCTTGGAGTAGAGGTCGTAGGCGTTGAATGCAATGACGTTTGTCATCTTTTGCTCGTCGCCCGGGGCAAAGAACTGGCGGTATTCTCCGTCACGGTGCATGGGGTAGCACGAGTGGAAGCGGATCATGTCGAGCCCGGCCTCGGGGATTGTTGTCTGCGCCTTGAGGCGCCAGTACATGTACTCGTCGTGGCCCCAGCTCAGCATGATGTTGTCGAGGCCGCAGCCGCGCTTGTACATGCCCAGCTCAGTGTTGTAGCGCGCGTCGTGCGCGTCCGGGTTGGCGTCAAACGTGTCTGGGTAGACGCACTTTTCGGAAAACTTGGCGCCGACGACAAAGGTGTCACCGACGACATCCCACTGGCCCTCTGCGCCGAAGAAGCACATGAGCTTGCCGAGGTCGTGGAGCAGGCCCGTGAGCTGCATCCAGTCGGGCCGACCGTCGCGCCGCATGGCCTCGGCCGTCTGGAGCAGGTGTTGGATCTGCGACAGCTCCGTGTCTGGGTCCGACTCGTCGACGAGGCTGTCGAGCTTCTCGATGGCCTCCCATACGGTCATGCGAGCATGCACCTTGCCCAGGTACTTTTCCCGCGCCGCAATGTTGAACGCCACGGTTCTGTTGTCTCATTAGTTGCCTGGCCGTACTTCCTTGATGGAGGACATTGAAACTCACTGCTTCTCGTGCTGCTCGCGGTAGAGGGCCTTGACGTGGTCGGCCGCGTCTTCGTAGTTCCTGAATGCCTCCTTGTCCTTCTCCTCGTCAAACTTGGACTTGGCCGCGCGCCACTCGTCGTCATGGTCGCGTGGCACCGACACGTCACGGTGCTCGCCCAGGTACTCGTTGACGGCATCGACGGCGTCTGACACCTCGTCGAGCTTTTGGCCGTCGGGCTTGGCGTGGACCGCCTCTTCATCAACGGCGGCCACATCGCTGCTGTTGCCGTTGCGGGCAGCGGCGAGCTTGGCCTTGATGTTCTTGACAACGTCCTCGGACTGATGCACAAGGGGCACCGACGAGGGCGCGGGAGAGGTGGCAACGGGAGCCATGATTTTTGTCAGAGATGAGAAGGTGTGTAGACAAAGGCCGGCTCTGACGTGCTCTTTTTAAGGCTACTGAGACGGAACAGGAAAAAAGAGGGAGGGGCAGGCCGAGTGGATTGCCGAAGAGTAGGCCGCTTTTAGGTGATCGACCAGGGGTTGTTTGGCCTATTGGAGCGCCGATAGCACTGGGGTTCTATTTTCGAGGTCCGGGAGGGACTGGGAGCGGGCGTGAATTCTTCTGGCGAAGTTGGAAGAAGTCTTGGCCGTCGTTGAAGAGGGGTGACAGAAAAGGCAGTGATGGACTCCAAGAACTACACCGGGGCTTCTTATATGATGGAACCCTCCCTTGGGACCACCTGGTGATGCCCCCCACACGCACACAGGATGGTGCAAATTGGCCGAAAGGGGCACCGAGATCACCGTCAAATGACCGCATCCTCACGCACACACACCAACACGCACTAGCTGGGCGCCTTCCTTTGCATCTCAGCCACCGATTCGTCGCCTCCCCGTCCCTCCCCCTATCCCCCCACCTGAATTCTGAGTTTTGGCCTCTTGCATGCATGTTTATGACGTTGGAAACAGGCCAAAGGTACCGGTCGGTACCTCGACGGCCTTTTTTCCCTCCTCTTCTCCGCCAACGCGCGCGCTGACGGCGGGGGACAGATAGACACACAGCGTAAAAAGCCCGCGAAAAGGCCGTTTCGGTCAATTTCCCCCTCGTTCGGACGCGCGCGCGCGCTGTGGGCCCTCGCGAGATCGAGATGACAAATGTCTATATTAAATCGGTCAGCTTGTTATTTGCTTTTTGGTCATGGCTTCTCTACCGGCGCAAAATCAACATTGGTAGGAGCTTGCAAGTCGAGGGGCACCCTTGACATGGCCATGATCGAGGGTCATGGTCGAAGGTCATGATCGAGAGCAAGAAGGCCTGTACGATAGCTTCAAGAGCTTCGTCGGTTGGCCATGAGCAGTGCCTTTGACCCAAACCCACGCTCCAGGGCACGCTATCCAGGATGACCTCAATCTGGCGTTCGAGCTCAAGAGAAGGGAATGGACCTTGCGCCTGTGTGATTGATGATGGTACGCTAGCATACATATGAGAACATGTGGTGGGGTAGGACAACCAAGACTTAGAAGACGAGGGCTGCAAGAGAAGGGTGTAAGAACGAGGCAAAGCATAGCAGCGACGATCAGAGGCAGAGGAGACTCACCGGCACCCTTGGTCTTCTTGTCACCACCCAGCTCAAAGTGCTTGCAGCGCTTGAGCGCCATGTGACTCCTGTACTTGCACGCGGTGCACTCGAGACGGAGGACGACCTTCTTGGTCGTCTTTGCCTTCTTGTGGAACACGGGCTTCGTCTGACCACCGTAACCCTTCTGCTTGGCGTCGTAACGGCGCTTTCCCTGGGCGTACAGCGAGGCCTTGCCCGTCTTGTACTGGGTCACCTTGTGGGGCGTGTGCTTCTTGCACGGCTTGCCCTTGCAGTAGGTCCTTCGCGTCTTGGGAACGTTGACCATTTTGCCTGTGGTTCAGCTCCGTCAGTGTCTCTTCTTCTTGGGACTCGTTTTTGCTTTCCCCCTGCTCCGAATCCTGCTGCTGCTGTCGCACTTTCTCAGGCCATCTTCTTTTGAACAATGGCGAAAGATCACCCGCTAGCTCGCCGGGACCATTGCTAGGACAGATGCTACCCATGCACGCCGGCCCCGTCCGTCCTCCCCTCTCCATCGCGGCTGCTCCATTTCCAGCGCTTCGACACCCCTCCCGGGCCTCAGGATGAAAGGGCAGCCCCATCACATCGACGACGATGTGTTCCGCTAGATCTCTCTTCTTCTCGCCGTGATCCGGACACCCTCGACCCGACCAGCCAGCACGTCCGTCCATCCGCCCAAGCGCGTCATGACCCCTCCCTGACCCTCGGTAGTACGCTCCCACAGCAGCAGCAGCAGGAGACGGAGCAGGATCAGCAAGCAAGCCAGCAACACCCACCTTGTCTTTGTCCAGTGGTCGGTCGACTTGAGGTCAAATTCGTGCGCGGCCGTCTCAACCTCGAATCCCACCCAAACGAGCCAACTGACGAGAGCCGCAGCTTCGGCCGATTTTCTCAAAATTGCTCAATTCAAGAAAATAAAACACGTGGCGAATGACCACTTTTAAGACGTCGGTCAGTGACCGAAATTGGCAGGTTGGAGCACGTGACCCGACGCGGGGTTGAAACAGGCTCTACGGTACAAAGGCAGGCTTACTGCTGCTCGACAGACCAACACCAAGAAGACGACGAAAGCATGGCACAAGGACCGTCGGCGCTGGCCGATCTATCGACAAACATGGGGGAAATGTCCCTGAGGAAGGAAGGGTCCTCGTCGGGCAAGCTCAGTAGTACAGGCAGGGGCAAGAGTGGCGGTGGGGGCGGGCTCGAGGACGACATGCTTCCCTCGTCGTCGGCGAGAGGGCCCAGGATCGAGGTGAGGAAGGACTGGGACGGCGAGGGGAAGCAGCAACAGCAGCAACAGCAAGGTCAGCACAGGAAGGCGGGCTCAGGATCTGTGAGTTTTGTCACGGTTGAGATGCGCAGAGAAGACCACGTTGTTGACTCAGTAGAATGTGCCCAAAGCGAGGAGGAGATCGCTTCATCCCGCATCGAGAGCTCAGTCGATCGTCGGGGCTATCGTGCGACCAGCTGCTCGAGAACCCAGGAGGAGACCCGCTGTCGATGAGCAGCAGCAGCAGGAGGCGCTCGTCGTCACCGGGTGGAGACAGGTCGGAAAACCTGACGACGAGCAGCTTGGGCGCGCGCTCGCACAACAACGACGACACTGGCAGTGGCATGGAGGCGCCCCCTGTGGATCTCGAGGAGGCGCTCAACATTGAGTCGAACCATCGCATCCTCTCGTTTAGTGCCGCACCCCCAGACTCGGCCTCGGCGCCCGAGGTGCGGAGCCGGTACGCTGCGCCACGGCCAAAGGTGCTGCCCTCGAGCCTCACCTCGGGCGGCCGCCGCCGGATCCCCACGGTGCCCGAGAAGACGCTCGACACGCCGGGCATGATCAACGACTTCTACACCCACCTGCTCGCCTGGTCGCCGCTCAACAACGTCGCCATCGCCCTGGGCCCCGTGGTGCATGTCTGGAACGGCAACACGGGCGATGTCATTGAGCTCTGCGACCTCGAAGCGCAGCCGGAGCGCCTCGGCGGCGGGCCCGACCAGATGCCCCAGTCGCTCTCCTGGGATGCGTCGGGCAAGGTGCTCGCAGTGGGTGCGCCCAGCGGCCACGTGCAGCTCTGGGACCTCGAGACGGGCCAGCGGCTGCGCACACTGCGGCCCGATGGCCAGGGTGGCGCCGACTGCGTGTCGCCCAACGTGTCGACGTGGGCCGAGGACATGACGTTTGCCGTCGGATACAAGAGCGGCCTGCTCCGCGAGCACGACACGCGCGTCAAGGAGAGCGTCATCCGGCAGATTGACAATGCCCACCTGCAGGCCGTCTGCGGCATGGAGTACCGCTCCGACAGCGCGCTCCTCGCCACCGGCGGCAACGACAACGCCGTCAAGGTCTGGGACCGGCGCACCGAGGTGCCCAAGATGCACAAGGAGCACCATCGTGGTGCCGTGCGGGTGAGTGCTCGAAATTAGTGCAGAGTACATGCATACAGACTGATTGTGTTCAATCCCAGGCCATCTCGTGGTCCCCGCTCAACTCGTCGCTCCTCGCCACGGGCGGCGGCACCCTCGACAAGGCCATCCACTTTTGGAACGTGACGCAGTCGACAAAGATGCAGTCGATCAAGACGGACAGCCAGATCACGTCGCTCCACTGGTCCCACCGCTACCGCGAAATCGTCTCGTGCCACGGCCTCTGCGAGGGCTCCAGCGAGGCGCCCATCAACGTATGGGCCCATCCCTCGTGCGAGCGCCTCGAGTGCATCCCTGCCCATCTCTCGCGCATCGCCTACTCGGCCCTCAGCCCCGACGGACAGGTTCTGGCCACTGTCGGCCTTGACGAGAGCCTCAAGTTCTGGAAGATTTTCGAGAATGCCCACAGCGACGACGCCTCGGCCAAGGCGGGCGCCGGCGCCGGCAGCGGCATCCGCGCTGCCTCGTCCGCCGCACTGGATGGCGTCTCGTCCAAGGGCGGCGTGCCCACGAAGAAGGGCCTCTACTCGCTCCGTTGAACCAACAGCACTCATTCACTCATGTACTACTTCATCCAGCTCCCTCCTTCCCTCTTGCATCATCTAATTGAATTGAATCTCATTTTTTTTTTCTTTTTTTGAGGATATCGCTGTGTCATCTCATCACTACAGGCCTGCCAGGTGGTTGGCTTCCTCGCCCGGTGGCCAGCCAAAGGGCTGCTGCTGCTCGCGTCTGCGCCTCTCGTCTTCCTCGTCGCGCTGCTGCTGCTGCTGCTGCTGCTGCTGCTGATGTGCGGCCTGGATGCCCGCCCCGCCGCCGCGGTTGGCCTGGTCGAGCAGCGCGGCATTCTCGCGCCGCATCCTGTCGAGCCGCAGCTGGACGCCCTGGCGCCAGTAGACGAGGCCCGCGAGCGCCGCGAGGCCAAACACGATGAGGGCGCCCTCGATTGTGTCGTCGTCGTCGTCGTCGTCTTCGCTGCCATACGCTCCCTCTGCATCGTCATCGTCTCCATCTCCATCGCCTGCGGCGTACGTCTCGGGCAGGTTTGGGTCTGCCAGCTCGCCACTGCTGCCTCGTTTCCGGCCCCGGGCACCAGCGGCTGTTCCGGCAGCGTTTCCTTCGGCTGCTTCGGCGGCAGCGGCTGCCCTCGCGGCCCGCTGCTCCACTTCCTGCTGCTCAGTGTATGCGCCACCGCCAGCACCACCAGCGCCACCGACACCACCACCAGCACCAGCACCGCCGACCCCAACGCCGCCAATGATGCCGGCACCGAGGCCGCCAGCAGCGCCCGAGAGGCTCGACGAGCCCAGGAGCGCATAGCTCGAAAACAGGCTGAGCGCGCTCTGGTCGCCGTGGAGCAGCGTGGCCCAGAGAGCGCGCAGATGGAGCTTGATCAGGCTCAGCATCACGGGCAGGTAGGCCTCGCTCGGGTTCGTCTCCCAGGCCATGTCGTAGTAGCGCTTGGCCAGGTGGAAGTCCTGGCGGGGCACGCCGAGCCCGGACTCGTACATCCAGCCCATGTTCCAGTAGGCCAGCGCCGATGTCTGCCGGTCGGCGGCGGCGGCATAGCAGGCGGCCGCCTTGTCGTACGCAGGCACGAGCACGGAGGGCTTGGACGACGAGGAAGAGGAGGAGGAAGAAAAAGAAGAGGAGGAAGAGGAAGGGGGAGAGATGCCAAGACCGTAGTAGTAGTAGTCGCCCATCTTGACCATGGCATCGACGTTGTCCTGCGCGGCACTGCGCGTCCAGTGGATCAGCGCCAGGCGGTCCGTCGAGTTTGCGCCGTCGAGCCGCGGCGGGCCACCCTGTTCCTTTCCCTGCTGCTCTCCCGCTGCGCCGGCTTCTCCCTGCGCGGCGGAAAGACCAAAGAAGGCAGGCAGGCGGAGGCGTTGCTTGTCGCGGTCGAGGACCCACGCGACGTTGTTCTGGGCCGCCTCGAAGCCGCGCTCGCCGGCCATGGCCCAGCCCATGAGGGCCATGCCCCGGAAGCCGCGGTGCCAGGCCCGCTCGGCGCGCGCAAACGTCGCATCGCCCCAGTCTGCGCGCTCGACGGCGTACTTGAACATGGTGACGGCGCTGCGGCAGCGCTCGTACGACGCCGTGCCCGGCGGGCCGATTCTCTCGAACATGGAAGTGGACGAGGAGGACGAGGAGGAGGCTGGACCGCTGTCGGCGATGCCGCTCAGCCGGGCCATGCGTGCATTGATCGAGGCGAGGTAGTAGTGGGCCTCAAACTGGTTGTGCAGCTTGACGGCCAGCTCAAAGTAGCGGCTGGCATTGTGCCACTCGCCCATCTCGTAGTAGAACTTGCCGAGGTTGACGCAGGCCTCTGCGCTCGAGATGGAGCCCTGGCCCGCGGCGAGCTCAAAGAACTCGACGGCCTTTTTCACGTCCTTTGCCACGCCGAGCCCGTCGCGGTACATGATGCCGAGGCTGTTGAACGACTCGGCGTCGGACTGCTCAGCGCCGCGCGAGAACCAGACCCAGGCGCGGGCGTAGTCCTGGCGCACGCCCTCGCCGCGCAGCCACATGCGGCCTACGAGGCCGGCCGCGACGCCGGCGTGGGTGGCCACCGTCTCGTCGACTTTCGTCAGCTTGAGGTCGTGGCCCTTTTGCCCCGGCTGTGCTTCAACCCCACCTGCAGGCCCACCGCGGCGCACGACGGCGCTGTCGGTGGGCCAGAGCTGGCGGGTGATGCGGAGCGCATACTCGCGCGCCTTTTCGTAGTCGCGCGGCACCCGGCCTGCGCTCTCGCTGCTGCCCAGCACGCTGCCGCCGTAGTAGATGCGTGCGAGCCGGAGCGCAAAGCCCGTCGAGCCTCGCTCGGCATGGTAGGTGAAGAACTCGAGAAAGTCCTCGAGCCGGCGGTGCTCGCCCGAGCCATCCGAGGGAATCGAGTGGAGCGAGGCGTGGATGGCGGGCGTCAGTCTCGCGTGGCCCGTTGAGGCAGCCGAGGAGCCCGGCCCATAGGCACCGCCAGCCATGTCCGAGAGGCGGAGATGGGTGTAGGGAAGTGTGAGGCCGCCGGGTGGGCCCGAGGTGTAGCGCTTGTGGGCGTCGCGCGCGCTCTCCTGGAACCACAGGAGAGCCAGGCCACAGCTCTCGGGCACGCCAACGCCGGCGTGGTAGCGAAAGGCGAGTGCGCTCTGGGCGATGGCGTCGCCGGCCTCGGCAGCAGCCGTGTAGTGGGTCAGGGCGCGCGCCTGGCGGTCCTCGTCGCCCAGCAGCTCCAGCGGCATCTCTGCGCCGACGAGCTGCCACCCTTCGCTGCCCCACGCGCCGCCCTCGAGCCAGCCGAGCATGCGGTGGGCGCTGGCATTGCCGTTGAGCGAGGCCAGCCGCTGGAAGCAGGCCTTGGCCCGCGCTGGATCGGGCCGTGCACCGTGGGTGCCCCAGAGCGAGTGCGTGGCCAGGACCCAGAGTGCGTCTGTATGCGGTCTGCTCGGCGGCGGCGGCGGCGGCGGCGGCGGCGAAGATGAGTCATTGATGGCTGACGAGACAAGGAAATCGTCGATGTACGACTGGTACTCGTCGCGCGACGGACTTCTCGACGCCTCGTGGCGCCAGTCGATCGACGGCAGCGCGCTGATCTCTTCCTCCGACGCAGCACTGTCGCCCCAGCCCGATGCCCACGTCAGGAGACCGACTGCCTCGTCGCGCCGCCGGTCGGCAGCCGTTGCCAGGGCCGCCCTGTCCTTCTTTGGCTTGCTGCTGCTGCTGCCAGTAGTGCTCCTGTGCACGTCGCTCCTCATCGCCCGCTTGGCCACATCCCATTCGCTCGTCTCAAAGGGCCCGAAAAAGGCATCGTCGCCACCGTCCCACTCGGGCCACACCTGCTCGGGCCTGGCCATGGCCCACCGTCGGGCTTGCTCGACCTCGACGCTGTCCTTTGCATCGCCGTAGCTCGCCTCGTGGTCCCACCGCGCCGCCCCGCTCGTCTCCCACAGCTTCTTCTTCGACGCCCGTCTCCTGCTCCCCTTCTTGGCACTTGTTCCCTCGCTGCTGCTGCTGCTTCCCAAAACCAGGCGCAGGTAGTCGGTCAGGTACTGGTAGAGGCGCTGCATCGTGCTGAAGGGCGACCATGAGGAGAGCACGTCGCGATACGAGGCGAGCACCCTCTCGGACGGGGCTGCGCCTTTGGACGCCTCCGACTTGGCACCTGAGCCAGCACCAGCATGAGAGCCTGCCCCCCTCGTACCTCCCGCGGCTGCCCGTGTGCCTCCACTGGGATTGGACAGCGTGGAACGGAGCAGGACCAAGGCGCGCTCATAGGCTTCTTGGGCCGTGAGCTGGTCCTGCGCCGCCGCCGCCGCCTCCGCCGACGCTGATGCCACCCCTATCGCGACGAGCAGGACGACGGGGAGCCACAGGACGACGACGACATGCCTCATCGTTGCACGTGTGCGTCTCCCCACACTTTGGCCCGTCTCTTGTGTTAAACCTTGCAAAAGTGGGCCGGCCTGGCTTCAGAGAGTAGTGGAAGTGGCCCTTTGTGCTGGCTGGGCTGCCATAGACGTGGAGCTTCAGCCCTCTCGGAAGTCGGGCCAGAATTTAAGTCTAAGCTCTCTCTTCCTTGTCTCCAACGTGACTAAAGTGACGAAATTGGGAAATCGCGTCTGTCCAACTTCATTTCAGAGAGACGCGTCGTGAAGATTGAGAGAGAGAACATCACCAACGCCTCTCCTACCAAAGCCTCTGTCGATCATTTGACATCAGAATCCTCATCGTCGCAGTGGAGCGCACTGGGATTGGATCGAGGCAAAGATGCACATCAAGGTGCGTACTTTGTATCTCTCAAGCGGGGGACAAAGCCAATGGCACAGGCAGCTGACCCTCTCCTGGCACAGACGCTCACCATCCAGGGCTTCAAGTCCTACCGCGACCAGACGGCCGTCGCCGAGTTCAGCCCCGGCCACAATGTCGTCATTGGCAGAAACGGCAGCGGCAAGAGCAACTTCTTTTCCGCCATTCGCTTCGTGCTTTCGGACCAGTACACGTCGCTGAGCCGCGAGGAGCGCCAGGCCCTGCTCCACGACTCGTCGTCGTCGAGCACCAACACGCTGTCGGCCTTTGTCGAAATCGTCTTTGACAACACCGACGGCCGCTTTCGTGCCGGTGGGAGCGATGGACCCGAGATGGTGCTGCGGAGGACGATTGGACTAAAAAAGGACGAGTACTCCATCGACCGGCGGAGCTGCTCGAGGGCCGACGTCATGAACCTGCTCGAGTCGGCCGGCTTCAGCAAGGCCAACCCGTACTACATTGTGCCCCAGGGCCGCGTCACTGCGCTCACCAACATGACGGACCAGCAGCGCTTGGGTCTGCTCAAGGACGTCGCTGGCACAAAGGTGTACGAGGACCGCCGGGCGCAGTCGCTCAAGATCATGGGAGAGACCGAGGAGAAGCGGACCAAGATCGACGAGCTGCTCGAGTACATCCAGGAGCGCCTCGACGAGCTCGACGCCGAGCAAAAGGAGCTCAAAGAGTATTACGAAAAGGACAAGGAGCGCAGGTGTCTCGAATACGCAATCTACTACCGCCAGCTGCAGGATGTCGTCGCTCTCCAAGAGGAGGTGAGTATCACGATATATGCATGAGGAAATATAGTGCTGACGACGAAGGTTGCTAGCTCGAGGACAAATGGCGAGACGAGACGGAGGCATCGACGCTCAAGCAGAGAGCATTCAACGAGCGCGAAAAGACGCTCAAGGTACGTCTGAGGGCACGCTGTATGCGCGGCAAAAGAAAAAAAGAACTGACCATATGTCTCTCTGCAGAAACTGGAAGAGGACCTCAAGGACCTCAGATTGGCCCTGTCGACGCAGACGGCCGAGAAGGAGTCGCTGGTGCAGGAGCGCCGCGAGCTAGCGAGGGTCCGTGCCAACCTCGAGGCGATGGTCAGAGACGACGAGGAGCGTACGGAGAGGAGCGAGGAGACAAAGGCCGAGCTGCAGGCCCGGCTCGATGATCTGGCCACACGCATCACCAATGCCGAAGCGGAGCTCATGACGCTACGGCCCGATTGGGAGCAGAGGAGCGCCAAACTCGAGGCAGCGCGTTCCGATCTGGAGCGAACAAAGGCCAATGTGGGCGTTCTTTTCGCCAAGCAGGGACGCAGCACCCAGTTCAGCAGCCAGGCCGAGCGAGACGCGGCACTGAGGCAGGAAATTACGTCGCTCGAGCGCTTCGATGTGGCGCAGCAGGCGAGAAAGGCCGAAGCACAAGCCGAGTCGGCCAGACTCAGGACGCGTATTGAGGAAGTCGAGGCAGAGCTTGCTCAGCGAGAGACACGACTCGAGGAGCGCAGAAAGATGCTAGAGGACAGTGCCGGGCAGCTTCAGTCGCTCCAGAAGCGCCAGGACGACCTCAACGAGGATAAGAAGGCGCTGTGGAAGGAAGAGACAAAGTTCGTGGCCAGCAGCGAGTTTGCAAAGGGCCAGCTCACAAAGGCACAGCGCGCCCTGTCAGGTATGATGGACAAGGCTACGGCCAATGGACTGCAGTCAGTCGAGAGGATCGCGCAACAGCTCGGCCTCCAGGAACAAGTCTATGGTCCGCTGTACCGGCTCTTTACCGTCGAGGAAAAGTACAAGGTGGCCGTCGAAGTCACAGCCGGTCAGAGCCTGTTCCACGTTGTGGTCGACACCGACGAGACGGCGACCAAGTTGCTCGATGTCATGAACCGGGAAAAGAGCGGCCGCGTCACCTTTATGCCCCTCAACCGTCTCAAGCCAAAGGACATCAGCTTCGCAGAGGCGCCGGACGCGATCCCAATGATGAAGAAGCTCACGTTTGACGCCCGGTATAGGGCGGCCATGATGCAAGTCTTTGGCAAGACGATTCTCTGCCCCAAGCTCGAGATCGCCACGGCCTACGTGCGCAGCCATGGAGTCAACGCCATCACATTGGATGGAGACCGTGTGGAGCGCAGGGGTGCGCTGACGGGAGGCTACCATGACCCCAAGCGGTCTCGACTCGACGCGATCCGCGATGCCGAGCGCTGGCGAACCGCGCTCGAGAAGGACGAGTCGAGGCTGCGAGAAGTCCGGAATCAGACGGTGCAGATCGAGCAGGAGGTGTCGTCAATCATGGGCCAGATGCAGACGCTGCAGGCCAAGCGCGTCCAGACGGGCAAGCTGAGGGACACGCTCCACGACGAGATCGTCGACCTGAGGCAGCAGGAGAGCGATGCACGGCGCAGGCTGCGCCAGCTCGACGCCGCCATCGTCGAGCTCGACCGAGAGCTGGCTACGGCCGCGACGAAGAAGACGGCCTTCAACAGCGAGCTCGATACGGCTATGACGCAGGGCCTCTCCCCCGACGAGGTGGCGCAGCTGCAGACGCTCAATGGCCAGGCCGACGCGCAGCAGAGGCGCGTCGCTGAGCTGTCGGGCCAGGTGGCGGAGCTGACGCAGCGCAAAAACACCCTCGAGGTGGAACTCGACGAGAACCTGAAGCGGGACCGCGATGCCGTGTCAGCCCACTTGGAGGTTGTCGATGGCTTTGTGGAGTCTCTGGCGACGGCAGAAGTTTCATCTGCTGTCAACACCGAGTCGAGGAAGCGGGAGCTGGAGCGCATCCAGCGGTCCGACGCAGACCGTAGGAAGGCGCTGCAGGACATGGAGAGCTCGCTCGAGGATCTGCAAAAGCAGATCAAGGCCTTGGAGGAGCAGCTCCAGGCGACGGTTGACGAGCAGTTTGAAGATGCCAAGGACATTGAGCGCCAGGAGAAGGGCGTCCAGCGGTACCTGGCAAAGAGACACGGCTTTGCAAAGCGCAAGGACGACGTCAACCGCAAGATTCGCGACCTGGGCGTGTTGCCTGATGAAGCGTTTGAAAAGTACCTCCAGACGCGCATCGACAGGCTCGAAAAGGGACTGCACCGGTGCAAGCTTGGCCTCAAGAAATACGGAAACGTCAACAAGAAGGCCGTCGAGCAGTACCAGAGCTTTACGAGGCAGCGCGACAATCTGCTCGAGAGAAAGGCCGAGCTGGAAAAGTCGGGCGAGTCCATCGAGGAGCTCATCGAGGTGCTGGACCAGCAGAAGGACGAGGCAATCGAGCGGACGTTTAAGCAGGTCAGCAGGGAGTTCGAGAAGGTCTTTGAGGAGCTTGTGCCCGACGGCAGGGGCAGGCTTATCATGCAGAGGCGCATTGACGCCGAGTCTCTGGAGGAAGAAGAGGAAGAAGACGATGAAGACGACGACGATGCAATGGACGAGGATGAAGAGGAGGACGAAGAGGGAGGCGAAAGCGGCCGCAAGACGAAAAAGGCAAAGACGTCACACAAGCCAAATATTGAGAGCTACACGGGCATCTCGATCAAGGTCTCCTTCAACTCCAAGTCTGACGAGGGCCAGCGCATCTCGCAGCTCAGCGGTGGCCAAAAGTCGCTCGTGGCCCTCGCGACCATCTTTGCGATCCAGCGGAGCGACCCGGCGCCCTTCTATCTCTTTGACGAAATCGACGCCGCACTTGACGGGCAGTACCGAAAGGCGATTGCCGACATGATTGCCAAGCTGAGCGACAAGGCGCAGTTCATCACCACGACCTTCCGCCCCGAGCTGGTCAATGTGGCCTCGAGGTGCTACGGCGTGCTGTTCAGTGCGCAGAAGGTGTCGACGCTCCGGCAGATCTCAAAGGAGGACGCCCAGGAGTTTGTCCAGACGTCCGACAGGCCGGCACAGACGGCCTAACTTCCCAATTCTTCTCTTTCTTTTTACCTACGACAGCGTTCTTCTGTATCAATAGCATTCTCTCAAACAATCTGTTCACTTTCTCCTAGAGAATGAATAGCGTACATCTACTCTTCCGCTTGCTGTGCCCCTCTCCAGGCCCTTCCCAGCTCAGCGGGAGAGACCTTCGTCGAAGCTGAGGTCCCTGTCGCCGCAAACGGGTTTCTTCCCGTGGGCAGCACTGGCGGCAGTGGCGGCAGCCCCGCCGGCTTTGACCCAGCAGCCGAGGAGCCAAAGGACAGGAGGGCAGCGGCGCTCCTTCCCAGCGCCATTGCCTTTCGCTTTCGGCCTACCATCATCTCCACCTCGTCCTCCCACTCGCCCTTCTTCCCGTCGCCATTCCTGCTCCCCACGAAGCTAGCGCCAGCATCACCGTTGAGTTTTACGACGGGCTGTGACTCGGACCGCGCAAAGGGCCGCCGTGTCTCGCGCAGCCGCATCGCCTCGATCTTTCGCTTCCAGTCGTCGGCGGGCCGCGCCGCGTCGTCGGCCTCGTCTGCAATTGCATCCTGCGCCGCCTGGCTCAGCAGCCGCGGCAGGACTCGTTCGCCGTCGTCATCGTCGTCGTCGTCTCCCTCGCTGTCGCTGGCATCCAGGACAGGCGCCAGGGATGAAGATGCCGAGAAGGAAGGGGGAGGAAGCAGGCGGCCAAATGGCAATGCCGACGCCGACATCTTTCTTGCCTTTTGCGGCGTGGCCATGACCAGCGTCTGAGACTGTGGCTGACCCGTCTGGCGTTGCTCGCCGCCGCCTCGGCCGCCTCCGCCGCCATCCTCGTCCTCGTCGGAGCTGACATCGCCGAGAGAAATAGCACTGGCGCGCTTGACTGCCAGTGGCTTCTTCCGGACGAGGGCCGACTGAGATTGGGACGAAGCGCCTTGTCCACCAGCCGCTGCCGCTGCCCCCGCCGCTGCCGCAAAGGCGTTGTTGGGCACGCTCGTCGATCTTGCCCAGCGGCCAGATGCCGGCGCGTCCTCCGTCGCCGCCCTTTCCCACCTCCTGCGAACGCTGACTTCGCGCGCATCGAGCCTCTGGATCGCTCGGGATGCCGTATTCCTCGCTGCGCTCTTTGCATCGCCCCGCTGCCGCTCCCTTTCCAGAGCCTCCACCAGGCCAGGCCGCTGCTTTTCTCTGGCCAGCCGCTGGGCTTCCTGAGCCGATTCACGCGCCCTGTGTCGCCTGACGAGGTCCGTCTCTTGCTCCTCACTCTGTGCCAATGCCACAGCCGATGCAGCATTAGCGACAGTCGCGGTGGAAACAGACGCAGCTCCTCCCGATGCGCTCGACGTGCGGACAGGACGGGCAGGCGTGCTGCCTGAGCCAGCGACGAAGCACTTTGACCGCATCAGGCGACACTGCCTGGGCAACTTGTCCGAGAAAAAGGGCTCGACGACGTCAGAGCAAAGCCACTGCACCTCATCTCGCTCGTCGCGGAAGCCCTTGGGCCTGCCTGCTGATCCAAAGAGTGGCCCCATGCCTCGCATGGTCCGGCTGGGCGACTTCCTGCTTGCAGACGGCGGCGTCGGCTGCATCGAAGAAGCCAGGCCAAGATCGAGAGAGAGGCTGCTTGTGACGACGCAGAGACAGATGGCGTCGACAAGCGCCTCAAAGCGGCGGTTCAGCGTCTCGGGCTCCGTCCCCGGGTCCTCGAGAGCACCTGTATGCTTGGCCGGCGATGCACCGGGAGGCGTGTGGCTGCTGCTGCTGCTGCCCCAGGGAAAGCCAGCCATCATGGAGCCATTCCAGCGTCGGGCGACCTGCGCTTTACGTTTGCGCTTGCGCTGCCTGCCCGATTTACCGTCCTGCTTGTCATCCCTGTCAGGGCCCGTGGTACCCAGCTCGCTGCCTGGCGTTGTGGGCGCTGTCTCGCTCGAAGCCGTCTTCTGCATCGCAGCCGACGCCAGCGAGGGGTGCTCGGCACTGAGCCAGAGGAGAAAGAGGACGAGGAGCATCTGCATTTCGAGCCTGTGGCCAACGCCTGTCAGCATACATACAGCATGAAATGAGCAGGTATGGATACCCACTCTCTCGCCTCTATGGCGTCGAGCCACCGCTTTGTCCACTTTCCCTGCGTCGATGATGACGACGGTGAGCCGTCCATTCTGAGCTCTTTGGCCACGGCAACCGCAGGTCCGCTTGAGAGTGCGTGTCGAATGACGCCCTTCTCCACGTCCTCGTCTGTCCTTGACTGGAGCGCATCCAAGAGCACACCGGTGCTGCTCAGCTCCTCATGATAACGCCGCTTAACCGCACTTCTGACCTTGAGGTGGCCCACGAGGATACCGTAGCTTTCCGAGGGTCCCTTGCGATCGACGAGGTGTGCCATGTGTTGCAGAAAGGCCGACAGTGGCGAGTGTTGCTCTCCCAGCCAGAGTGTCTCAGCGTATCGCCGCTGCAGCCAAGCCCTGTCCTGGTCTTCTTCGTATAAACCTTCCACCCTGTCTTCACTCTCGACATGTCGCGGATCTCCCGGCCAGGGAACTGGACAGTCGAGGTCGAGAACCGCCATGCCCATCATCTCGGTTGCTGCGCTATCTCCTCGTGTCCGTCCGCCCCATGTCCTCTATCGTGTTGCTCTTTTCTGAAACGCGTCAAGAGCGTCGACCGAGCAGCGTGCGTCTTTCGCGAAAATTACACTGGTCCTCGGAATTCGGACGAGCGGCGCGCGCTCTTCGACATGTTGGACCAAAAATCTTGGCTCCTCCTTCTCCCTCTCTTTCTCTCTTCTTTTTGTCTCGTGAGTGCTTGCGGACGGAGCAGTCGGAGCGCTCCCTCGCACGGCAACGGCAACATGGCCACGAGCACTATCAGCAGCGATGAGGAAAAGCAGATGCTCAACATTGGCATCATCGGCATGGGCGACATGGGCCGGCTGTATGCGTCCAAGCTCGTGGCCGCTGGTTGGAAGTGGTGAGTCGCCCTCTTTGAGAGAGAGAGAAAGGACCAGCTGACGAAGTGTGTGACGTTTGCCAGTGTCAATGTCTGCGATCGACCAGAGCAGTACGAGAAGCTGCGGGAGGAGCTCAAGAGTGAGTTTTGAGATGTGCAACGAGAGAGGAGGCGCTGATCGGGACTGCATGCAGACTCGGGCATGACGGTGCTTCGCGACGGCCACCACGTTGCGAGACGCAGCGATTTCATCATCTACTCGGTTGAAGCCGCCTACATCGATGACGTTGTTGCGCAGTACGGCCCTTCCACGAAGCTAGGCGCCATCGTGTCGGGGCAGACGTCGGTCAAGGCACCTGAGAAGCAGGCCTTTGAGGCCCACCTGCCCTCGGACGTCTACATCATCTCCTGCCACTCGCTCCACGGGCCCAAGGTCGACACGACGGACCAGCCGCTGGTGCTAATCCAGTACCGTGCGCCCGACGACAAGCTGCGCCTCGTCGAGCGCGTGTTTGCCTGCTTCCGCTCCCGCTATGTCTACCTCACCTACGAGGACCACGACATTGTGACGGCCAACACACAAGCGGTCACCCATGCCGCCTTCCTCACGTGGGTTGCCTTCTCGTCACCTTACCTTTGCTCTGGTAAGGAGAGGGACACTGACTCTCTTCATGTCTTGCAGAATGGGAACAGCATGGCGGAGCTCAAAAGACTATCCTTGGGAGACGGGGCGCTACCCGGGCGGCATCGAGACGGTCAAGATTAACATCATGCTGCGCATCTATGCGGCCAAGTGGCACGTTTACGCGGGGCTCGCGCTGCTGAACCCTGCGGCGAGGACGCAGGTGACGCAGTACGCCGACAGCGCCACGGACCTGTACAAGCTCATGGTCGCCGGCGACAGGCAGGAGCTGACGCAGCGCATGCAAAAGGCACGGAGGGAGATATTTGGCTGGGCAGACGACGAGGAAGGCACCGGTGGCGCTCGCCATCGGACAAGGGGAACAGCAGAGGGTGTAGAGGAGGAGAGAAAACCGATCCTGATGAGCGACAAGCTCCTTGATCGGTTCCATTTTGCTGCGCGGAAGCATGAGCAACAATCAGGAGCGGAGGTGACGACGGCGACGACGACGGCGACGAAGCCAAATTCGCACCTGGCCCTGCTCGCCATCGTCGACTGCTGGCACACGCTGGGCATCAACCCGTATGCCCACCTGGACCTCGCTGCGACGCCCATCTTTCGCCTCTGGATTGGCGTGTGCGAGTACCTGTTCCGCTCGCCCGGCCGGCTCAGCGCAGCCATCGACGCAGCCATCGATGACTTTACATTTCGCTCCGACGACCTCGAGTTTGTCGTCGCTGCCCGTGGCTGGGCCCAGGCTGTGCGCTTCGGCAACTTCGACCTGTACCGCTGGCGCTTTGAGGAGACGCGCGCCTTCTTTGCACCCCGCTTCGACGAGGCCACGGCGCTGGGCGCAGAGATGCTCAAGGTCGTTGCTGTTGAGAAGACGGTGTGACATACGCAACAAAGAGAGAGAGACAGAGAGACACTGTGGATCGACATTGCCCTTTATTATTGTATGTGCTAGTAGTAGTAAGCATTGCTTTTCCATTTTCTTTTGCGATGTGTGATCACCGTCTCCCTTCGAGCGCATCTTTTGTCAGCTCAAAGGCTGTGAATGTGGCCGCGGCAGCGGGAATAGCACGCAGCAGCGTGGGCGAAAGACCACGGACGAGTGCGGCGTAGCCTCCCTCGTGCACCACAGCGCGGAATTCATCAAGGATGTACGCAGGCCCGAGTTTGCGTGATGTGAGCTGGACCCTTGACTTGACGACGTCTGTAGAAGTCAGATGAACGAGCGTGAGTGAGGTGGCTTGTGGAGGCAAACGGAGGCAAGAGAAAGACGCACCGAGTGGGTAGCAGGCGAGCCAGTTGCAAATGCCGCCAACGGAGCCACTGGCCATGAGGCACCAGATGGGCAGCTGCGCCTCGTTGGGATAGAGTTTGCGCTGGAAGAGCTCCTTTGACTTTGTGAAGCCGCCGTAGAAGCCCGCATAGGCGGGTGTCTCGCGCAGGACGGTGATCCAGAAGCCACGCATGACGCCGCGACGGAAGCCAGCCTCGGCCCAGAGGTCGCGCGCCACCTGCCTCAGCTTCTTGTCCGTCGCCGAGCCGTACTGCGCCTGCATCCGGATCTTAAACAGCTCGACGGGCGACGCCATGACGCTGTTGGCCGCGCCTGCCATGGCACCTGCAAGGACCGTCTGGCGCGTAGTCAGGTCCGACGTCTCGGGCGAGACGGCGCGGCGCGAGAGCTGGAATGCGGTAAACAGGAGCGAGTTCTGCAGCGCGATGCCCATCAGCGGCGAGGCCATACCCTTGTACAGCGCCAGCACACCCTCGCGTCGGACCGTCTGGACGAGAATGTCGGTCGGGCCTTTGAATTGGCCTCTAGCCGCTGTCTGGGCGCGCGTCTTGATCGTGTCCAGTGGCTGCCCAACGATCACCTGTGCAGCTCCGGCCACGGACCCGGAAAAGAGGTCTACGAACGGAAGAGTGAGCGGTGGCCATGGTGTTGGCTTTGGCCCCGACGTCTGCCCAGGGCTCGCCATTGTCGTGTCCTTATTTCGTCGTCGTCTTTCTTCTCTCTTGACTCGACAGGAATGACGTGCGACTGCACAAGAAGACAAAAATTAGAGATAGATTGGCCCGATTTCCGAAAAAGACAATGGGAAGAACGCGACTTGGATTAGTCTAAATTACCCCGTCGAAGCGCTGAGAGACCAACACCTCGACTTCTCCGACCCACTCTCCTCGCACCCCTACACCCGCGAGCGAAGAGGTTGGCCAGATTAGTGGGACTTAACAAGGGACAATTGATGCGTTCGTGCGAGTGGGGAGATTCGGACAATGGATGCGGGAGGTACAGGACGATAGACACGATCGAGGTGAGCTGAGTCCGCGTCGTCGTACCCTTTGACGAACCTTGCGCTCACCGCCTTCTTCGGTCAGTATGGTGTCGCTACAGGATGCCGTGCGGCTCCTGGGCAGCGAAAAAGTCCGGGAGCGAAACGATGGCATGGACCGTTACCGGCAGATCTTTGACGATGACCGGGCCATCCGCCAGCTCAGCGACTCGGACCACGATGGCCAGCGATGGCTGCGGACGATGCAGGCGCTCTTCAACTGCGTCATCGTCGAACGGAGTGCCTGCCTCAAGAAGGGATCAGACTGGAGAGATGCGGCACCCATCACGATCAAGCGGCTCAACGACGCCTCGAGGCTCGTTCACTGGATGATCGAGCGGGTGCACACCCACCTCCCCGAACCCACCTTTGACGCAGTATTCAACCACGTCACGCAGATGCTCGACTACCGGAACAGGCTCTTTGAGCCACTCGCACTCGACTATCTGAAGTCGCTGCGTACGCTCGTCAGCCATGCGCCTCACCTTGAGCATCTCAACGCACAGCAGTGGCAGGCCGCCGTCACCCTCTGCTTCAATGTCGTCCTTGGCGATGGTCTCAAGACGCCTCTTGACTCGAGCAGCGACGAGGATGTCCTTGTGGATCGGCCAGACGACGAAGAAGCGTACGAGCTCGATGACGGGGACGTGCGGATGGAGGAGCGCAGAAAGGGCCGGCTCGAAGACGTCGAGGTCATGGCGTGCATACAGAGCCTTGTCGCCTCGCCTTATGCTCCTCTGCTCTCGCAGCAGGGCCTTCAGCTAGGCGTGCGCATCCTGGCAAAGTACCTGCGTTTCCTGGCAGCGTTGCAGGGCGAGTCATCAGCGCATCTGCCTGCCCTCGTTGGCCTAAACCATGTCCTCTACCACATGGACATCAACGAGACCCGGGTCGTCAGCACGTTTGCCCAGCGGGCCTGGTCAGATCTGCTGTCCCTCTTGGGCACCAAGCACAAGGTCTTGAAGGAGCAAGTGATCATCGCATTCAGCACGCTGGCCTACCATGTCGAGAACGAAGCCCTGCTAGCTCCCCTCTATGCTTCCCTGTCCTGTGATTGCGAGCAGCGATGGGGCCTGCAGCCTTTGTCCGCGTCTGCGTATGACTACCGTTTGTTTGCAGACGGCGAGGCCGAGCGACCATTCATCTATTCGTCCTTCCGAGCCGGCCGACGCTTCACGAGCCAGGACGTCGTTGTGTGGCTGGCTCAAGAGCTCGCTGCTGACATTCTTCAGGCTAGCGCATCTTCCAGCGCAAGTTTGCCGCCTTCTACGAATATCGATGCGCGAGAAGGAACGTCGACGACGGACACGAGCGAGAGCCGAGGCCGAAGCAGGAACGGAAACAACAAGCGAGTGGCAGAGCTGGCTACGCAGACTCAGACGAAACGGCGCAGAATCAACAGCCCCGCAAATGGCCTACTTCAACCACCCCTCGACGATGTCCTCGCAAGAGCGGTTGGCAGCGATGCCCATATTCGCTCGCAGTCCAAGGCAGCGCGCTTATGGGCTCTTCAAGTCCTGACGATCTTTCTGGCAAGACACGGGAGCTCATTGCAGCAAGAAAGAATACTGGACGTCGCCTCACGGCTCGTCACCGTGCTTTCGGATGGCGACCACGACATACAGTCCGCTGCTCTCGTCTGCGCTGCTTCGCTCGCTTGTGTCTCAGAGAAAGGGCAAGCGATCTGGCAGCAAATGTGGACCATTGCTTGCAGGCGCCTGCAGATCGTCGCCACGTCGAGAGCCGCAGCCCATGCTGCTCACGCCATTCTCACCTACCAGCTCGTTCCGCGCGAAATGCTCATCTCGGACACTCACAATCTCCTCTCTGAGCTTGACGTCCAGGGGCCCGTTTTTGCCGCTGACGCCATCTGCCGCTTTCTATCATCTGCCCTGATACTCGTCTCTGGCGACGCGGTGCTCGCGAATCGGAACCTGGAAGACGGTGTATTCGCATGGCTTCAGACCAATTGGTCGCCTCTGCACCGTGCTACGTCCCTTGCAAGACCTGAGGTGGAAGAGCAGGACCCCTCCGACATTGTTGATTTGCTCGCCAGGATATGCTCGCTACAATATACTTCGGCCTCGACCAGGACGACTTCGCTGCTCTTGCCCGACTGTCCGGCCGTTCGTCATGCACAGCGCGAGGAAGAGGTCGGCGATATCCGACGCTTCATTCTGCGATCCGAACTGCCGCCTTTGTCATCTGCCAAGTCCAGCGGTAACATCAACATGCAAACGAGTCAGGGCCAGGACAATAGCGAGGCACGGACCATGAGACCCAGAGAGAATCGGGCAACTGCTCTGCTGTCCAAGGCGATGCGTGCATTTGAGGCCGCGTGGGAAGACAGTCTAGCCGACCCAGTGTCAAGCGCAAGCTCTGTCTCAAAGGCTGGCTCCGAGGAGAAAGTCAAGGCGACGGTTGATTTTGCGCTTCTGGTCCTCCTCTTTGCGGCCACGCTGTCGGTCAACGGCATTCAAACAACGCAGCTGAAGCCCCTCATCGCCTCTGCTACCGCAATGCTGTCGAAAATGATCGAACTGTTGGCACAGCCTCGGTGGTCGTCAACAGCCAGGGCTTTCGCTTTAGCGGGGCTGAGCCTCGTGCTGCCCTTTTCGGAAACGGCTACCGCTCTTCGGCTAGGGGCGGCCAAAGGCATGGAGAGACCAGGTCCGCAGTCTGGGGTTCGACGAGAGATGGTCAATCAGGCCTGTGAAGAATCTACGAATAAGGAGGACAGTGTTGTGGTGTGTTGCTGGACCCTCACGCAGACCGATCGGATCATAGAGGCTGTCAGATCTCTGGCAAACGTCCTGTACGGGCACAAGGAAGAGCAGAACGAGGCGTGGGTCGGCCACAACGTTTCATTTCAAGAAGCAAACGATCCATCCCTGACCGGAGACAATGGCGGCTCTGATCATACACGCTTTGCACTACGTCTTTGCATTTCAGCTACTGTCAACATCGCACGGTACGGCCGAGAGACGGAAAAGGAAGGGCCTCTGGCAGATCAGGCACTCATCGAAGCCATGCTGGACGGCGAGGTGGCTGGTCTCTTGCTCCTAATCGAGGCGGTCTCCCCTCAAATAGCCAGTCATCGTCTCCACCTCAACCTAAATTACGGGAATCAGCTTCTGGAGCGTCTTGCCTCGGACCTGCTTGGTTCGTACAGCTACGAGCGCAACGAGGAGGCACAGCTTCGTACCTTGGACATTCTCGACTCGACGATCGAAACGTGGACTGTCAAGGCGACGGCAAATTCAGGCGACTTCAACAAAAATGCACAGAAGCTCCTCGGCTACTTCTCTAAGCAGCTGACCAAAGCCAAGCTGTCTTGTCCCGTTTCGATGCGCGTCAATGCGCTTCTGGAACGTTACCTCTCTCGAGTGTCGAGCGAACCAGGAGACACTACGGTTTCGAAGATCTCCACGTTGGCGCCCATCACCATCGTCGACACGCTCCTGATCTCCGTCAACCACGTCGACGTACGGGCGAGATTTGCGGCAGCCACAATGACTGCGCGCCTCTTTGCCTACTGGTTCTTGCTCGACCTCGAGGTTGCGGATCTCTACAGCAGGCTGCAAAAGGCTTTACCGCGCGATACGAGCAGTTGGGAGCTGATGCAAACACGCATCGTGCTCCTCGGAAATGTAGTCGTGGCCACCTCGGCCATGCGCTACCTCGCCTTGTGGCACCTCATCGAACTCACCATGGTCAGTCCAGAATTCCAGTCCAGCACTCGGGCTGTCCTCTCTGCGGCATCGAGTCGCCTAGGTTATTCTAGCCTGCAAGACCTCTGGCTCGTGTTTGCGAGTCATCTGACGTATGCGATGATCGAGAGCGCCTTCAACTTTGACGAGCTGCCCTATATCGTGCTGGGCTATGACAACAAGAAAGAATACGCAAATCAGAGCTACCTGCCCGTTGCTTCGATGCTGCTCGCCGTTGCACAGCCGGAGTCCCTCGAGGCTTTTCGGTCGCTCACCAAGCTTGTGCACAAGTCGGACAAGGAAGCCGCCCTGGCATGTGTCCCGTTTCTCATTGCGACAGAGGTTGGCCTTGCTGAGACGGATATGACAAACGCAAGTCAAGACCCTGATGGACACGCACAGCTGGAGCTCGACGACGACGCATACCGGACCATCTACCAGAAGACCATCAGTGGTGCGGCTGCCAAGATGTCGACGGGGAAGGGTACGGAAGGACTCGTATCAGACCGGCTGGACAGCGTCGTCGCAGCGCTCATCTGTCAATTCTACGAGACAGACCTGGCCGAGGGTGCATTCATGCAGGGTCTGCAACGGTGGGATCCGGCCTGTGCCTCCCTTTTGGGCGAATTGACTGTGAGCGACAAGAGCGTCAAGCTGCATGAGCCGAACAGACCGATGTGGAGCGCCACAACGGTCTACCATGCCCTTCGTGCTTTGGTCAACAACGTCAACGATGCTCTCGGAGCGCAGACCATCTACAATGCAATCATTGATGTGGCGGATGTCGTCTACCGAGAGCGGACGTTCAATGACCAGCTGCGCCACCTCCAGGGACTGAAGCTCTACGTCGCCATGGCCCAAGAGACAATCAGCAAGGATGCTATGCTGCTCCGGCTCATGTTGAGAATCGCAACGGTGCTGCTCGAGCAGTCGGATCTCTTTGAGACGGTATGGCCACTGGTTGAGTGGACGTTGACCGCAACATGTTCGCTCCCTCGAGCATTTTCTGGGCTCTCCGATACACTTGTCTCGCTCTTCGATCTGCGACTGGCCAGAGAGGACCTCACGGACCGGCTGGAACCGCTTGTCCTAAGGATGTTGCGATCCGACGGACCGGCAGCCGCGGTGACCCAGGCGTTGTACACTTGGTCAGGTCCCTTGCCAGAGTCGATCACGGGTCTGGTCATGGAGCCAGAGCTGGACAATCTTGTGCTATTTATCAAGGATCAAGATCATGTCAATGTGGCTATGCTTCGACGTGTCCTCTCGTCCTTACAAGAGGCGTCCGACGAGTCCATTAAACGCCAATTCTCCTCATCGACCATCTGGAAGCTCTTCGCCGCCTTGAAGGGAAGAGAGAAGTTGCACAAGGAAGATGAAGACGAGAAGGAGGCCGCGATCATTGTCGCCGATATCATCTTCGAGTGCAAGGGACAGCTGCACAATCCGAGCGTGAGGAATTTGCTCGACGACGAGGCTAATTCACCTTTGGAGGAGGCTGTGCAGGAGCTCCAGAAGTTCAAGTCGGAGGACACGGTCAAGCCGCTCAAAGCTTGGCTGATCGTACAGATCAGCGAGGTGATCCAATCCAAAGACCTGAGCAGGTCCAAACGGGCGGCCGACTGCATCAAACAGGTCCTCGCAACCAAGGCCCCTGTAGCATCCTGGCAGGAGCGCTGGCCCGATCTTGTTCGGGCGGAGCTCGATGCACTCTCGACTTTTGCGGTCGCCTCAGCCTCTGCAGCGCAGGCCAACAAGCGCAAGTGGAGCGAGCTCGACAAGTCAGTGGAGCTGGCAGACGACTTTGCCGCTTGGATTTGCTGGTTCTCCAGCTTTCTCTGCGACGTCGTGGCGAATCGAGAAGGCAAGGTGTCGGCTTTTTCTGCGATTGCCCATCTCGTCGCCGCTGATGTGGCGCTGGCCAGCTCCACGATGCCAGTGCTGCTCCACATCTTTCTCCGGGTGAATCTGGCGACGGCTGAGGAGAAGCAGCAGGCTGCTCACCTAGCCGCCTACTTCATCGCCATCCTACGGCGGAGGGGCAAGGCGAGTAAGGACGTCTGGTCGGCCATCTTGAAAACGGTCCTCTACCTCAGAAAAGACGCGCCTTCTGACGGGCAGATGTCGTGTGACCTCTGGTTGCTGGGGCTCGATTTCCTCGAGCTGGCCGAACGGGCGATCGACTGCAGCCTCTTTACATCGAGCCTGCTCTTTGTTGAGCTGGCCAGAGAGCATCGCGATCCGGCCGACGAGGACCAGGAACGCATCCTGGCCTTGCAGTACCAGATTTACTCCAACGTAGACGACCCAGATGGCTTCTATGGGATCAAGGACCCCGACGTGGGGCAATCGCTCGTAAAGAGGCTCCAGCACGAGGGAGAGTGGCAGCGGGCGTTTGAGCTGAGGGGTGCCGAATTCGAGAGCGGCTCGCTGCCATCTACCTCTTGGGATGGCCAGGGCAATATCACTGCCTGTCTGCATCGGATGGGCTTCAACAGGCTTGCGGCGAGGCTGGCAACGTCTTCGGAGTCGAGCGTCGACATTGGGTATGACACGGCCTGGAGGGTGGGGCTGTGGAATCTACCCGTCAAAATCACATCGGAGGAAGCCGTTCCCAGCCAGAATCTGTACGCGGCACTGCGTGCTCACCATCGCGAGAGGACGTCGACTTCGATGGACCGCGTCATTGACACATCGCTGAGCAGCGAGCTCGCGAATCTGTCGCGCATCACTGTCGAGGCAAATGCGTCGGCCAGACAGCTGTCGCGTGAGCTGCTTGGCCTGCGGGAGACGAAGCGGTGGCGAGCCAAGGATCAAATTCAAGAGAGCCTGAATGACGACTTTGAGTGCGTATGACCCATTATTGCTAAGGCTATTCAGGATTGTCACCGTAGAAAGCTGACTCTGAGCACCTTGGCAGCTTCGATGACCTCGAGTGCATCCTCTCTGTGCGCCTATCGTTACTGCGCTCAGAAAAGGAACGTCTCAAGGGCCAGAGGATCGGTGACGTGCTGGACGAGGCAGCCAAGGACAATATGCAGCGCGAATGCTCGCTGCTTCTCGACGTCAGCCGGCGGGCGAGGGAGCAGGGCAGCCTCACTGCGTCGATCAATGCCGTGACTCAGGCCCGGCAGCTCCGGCGTCTGCTGGATGATGAGGTCGGCGAGGAGGCAGCCTTAAAAAGCAGGCCTGACCTCGTCGGGCACGAGTTTGCCCATGTTCTTTGGGCACAGGGCGAGCACGCCATGGCCATCGAGGCACTCGCAGGCATGCTGAAGGACAAGGTGGCGCAACGGGAGCAGGCGGACAGGGACGTCCATGCTTCGGCGCTGGCGAGGCTCGGCCAGTGGCGCTCCATTGCCCGCTCCCACCAGGCCAAGGTCATCGACGAGGAGTGTTTCAAGCCGGCCCTTTCCCTCTTTAGAGGCGACACGCGCGCACCGGAAAAGGCCAAGGTCTGCTACCAATTTGCCGTCTTTGCCGACGAGCAGTACCGCGCCCTGATGGCATCGGAGGAGGTGCGCAATCTCGAGGCTTTCGTTGGCCACCGCCGAGAGGAGCTGGCGCAGATCCACGTCGAGCTGCAGAAAGCTGCGCGCCAGTCGGACCGTTGGCGTCAGCTGGTGAGAGCTCGGCAAAAGGCAGAGAAGATCGAGGCGCTAGATCAGACGAAATTGCGCGAGCACGAGGGGGCCAAGGAGCAGTTCAGACTCGAAGCCGCACAGATGTATGCCGTTGCGCTGGCCACCTCGGACAACGTCGACGACGCTGCTGTTCGACTGACGTCTCTGTGGTTTGAAAATGCAGAGCTGCAAGACCTAAATGAGAAGCTCGGCAAACACCTGGCCAAGGTGCCCTCGGCCAAATTCCTGCCTCTCACCCACCAGATTTCGTCACGGTTGAACAAGCCCTTTTCGTCGAATTCACCTTCGCCGTCGGTCTCGCCGTCACCGGGCGGGGCCTGCTCGGCGTTTCAGACAAACATCAACGATCTGGTGTTTCGCATGTGCAAGGACCATCCGTTCCAATCGTTGTATGCGCTGTATGCGCTCGCCATGGGTGCCCATGACGCCGCAAAGGAGGAGAACAGCCGGAGCAAAGGCAAGAAGAGAACATCGACGGCTCAAGACGAAGCTGCGCCGGTCCCTTCGCAGGTCTCTCGAGGTGCCACGGCCGAGGAGATCATCAATCGAGTGCGCACCTCATCGAGCCCTAAGATGCGAGGGCGCATCGATGCGTGGTTTGCCGTATGCGAAGCATGCAGGCAGTGGGCGCAGCTGAGCCTCGAAAAGACGATGCCCACCCTGTTCCAAGGCGGCAGGAGAGGAGGAGCGGGCTCGATTAAGAAGGGCGCCCATCCGATCCCATCCTCTCTCGGCCTGGCCATCAGCAAGCTCCGCGACGTCGAGGTGCCCGTCATTACGCGCGACCTCGCTGTGGACCCCACAGGGAAGTACGAGGACTACGTGGGCATCGCCAGGTACTCGGCCAAATTCGCCACGGCGGGAGGCATCCATCTGCCCAAGATTATCGATTGCATCGGCACCGACGGGCGGGCATACCGGCAGCTGTTCAAGGATGAGGATGACCTGCGACAGGACGCCGTCATGCAGCAGGTTTTTCGCCTCGTCAACGGTCTTCTCCAACAGGACCAGCGAGCGAAGCGGAGAAGGCTGGCCATCCGTACCTACCACGTCGTACCCTTGGGCCCGCGGTACGGTCTCCTCGAGTTCGTCGGCAACACGATGCCACTGCAGGAACCGCTGATGGACACGCACACGCGCTACAGGAGATTCTCCCCCTCATACGACTCCTTCTCGATGGCCGAGGGAGACGGTGCGGCAAAGCACACGCTGACGCCCATCGAGGCCAGGCAGCTCATTAGCGCCGCGGCAGGTAAGGAGACGAGGGAGCGCGTCGCCGTGTTTGAGGATGTGTGCTCGCGGATGCCGCCGACGCTGCGCCTCTACTTTTTCGAAAAGTACACGGCGCCGATGGCCTGGTTCGGCGCCCGGCTCAACTACACCAGGAGCGTCGCCACCTCGTCGATTGTCGGCCATGTGCTGGGCCTAGGCGACCGACACGTGTCCAACATCCTCCTCGACCAGGTGAGCGGCGAGGTGGTGCACATCGACTTTGGCGTCGCCTTTGACCAGGGGAGGCTGCTGCCCATTCCTGAGCTCGTGCCCTTTCGGCTCACGAGGGATGTCGTCGATGGCATGGGCTCCACGGGCGTCGAGGGCGTCTTTCGCTCGTCGGCCCAGGAGACGCTCCGGGTGCTTCGGGAGGCGAGACCCATCATCAAGACCGTCCTCGAAGTGTTCAAGTACGACCCTCTGTTCGACTGGACACAGAACCCCGTCAAGGTGCTCCGGGCCCAGGCGGCGGGCGGCGATGAGGCCGACGCTGTCGCGCCTCTCTCTGGCTCCTCGACGTCTTCCTCGTCCGCACCGCTTGGTGGTGGTGGTGGTGGTGGTGGGGTCCAGCCGCAGCAGCAGCAGCACCCGCGCCAGGCCAGGGAGACGGCCGAGCTACAGGCCGAGAGGGCCATCAACTCGGTCATGAACAAGCTCGGCGATGGCCTCAGCGTCGAGTACACGGTCAACGATCTGATCCAGCGTGCGACGGACACGACAAACCTGGCCTGCATCTTTCACGGCTGGCAGGCAGCGCTGTGACCAGACCTCTATCTGGTGCTTTGTCCTTTCTTTGGATAATGCTAATGTACTGTACTTGTATTGTGGGAGAGAGAGAGAGATGAAAAAAAGAATATTACAGCTTGATACCGTGCCAGATGCTGGCGATGCCCAGGGTTAGATCCTGCCAGGCGCCCTTTACGTCGTCGTCGTCGCGCTTGCCCGTCTCGCCGCCGAGGCTGCCGATCCCCCACTTGGCCGCTTCGGGCTGGCCTGCGAGGGTGAAGCCGGCGCGCTGCATCATGCGCGCAAACTCGGGCTGGGTGGGGAAGCGCTCAATCGACTCGACCAGGTACTGGTACGAGTCGCGGTCGCCGGCGAGGACCTGGCCCAGGGAGGGAATGACGTCAAACGAGTAGCGGCGGTAGAGGGCAGGTAGGAAGGGCAGCTGGCGGCCGTCGACTTTACCAAATTCGAGGCAGGCAAAGATGCCGCCGGGCCGGAGCACGCGGTGGGCCTCGCGCAGGACGGCGTCGATGTCGGTGCAGTTGCGGATGCCAAACGCAATCGTGTACAGGTCCAGCGAGTCCGAGGCGATAGGCTGTGTGGGCAGCGCAGGCAGCGCGGGCGAGTTGCGGGGCAGTCGTTGTTGTTGGTGCTGCTGTGAAATGGAAGCGGGCGACTGCGTGGGCGGCGCCGAGAGCGAGAGGTCCTCTGCATTGCCGAGCTGAAAGGCCAGCTGGTCGGTGCCCCAGTACATTGTCTGTGCCATGTTCTTCTGCCCCGCCCGCAGCATCTTTTCGTTGATGTCGAGGACAGTGACCTTTGTCTGGCGGTCGCCGTGCGCCGTCCGTGCGTGGTCGAGGATGCGCGTGGCAATGTCGCCCGTGCCCCCCGCCACGTCGAGGCATGCTATCCCGCCGCGCGGGTCGAGCTGCGAGACAAAGTGTGACTTCCACAGGCGGTGGATTCCAAGCGACATGGCGTCGTTCATGAGATCGTACGACGAGGCCACGGAGCTGAAGACGGAGCCGACGAGGCCGGCCTTGTCAGATGAGGCGACGTCGCGAAAGCCAAAGTGCGTCTTGGCATCGCTGCTGCTGCTGTTGGAAGAATTGAATCGAACCGAGCTCGCTGCCCCAGTCAAGGCTACAGGTCGACTCCCTGTCCGTGAAACGGCTGACTTGGCCACTCCTATCAACGGCGCCCGCATCGCCGACATTGTCATCGTCTTTTTCGTCGGCGAGAAGAACCGTCGTCTACTTTATCGTCGGTCGAAGGCAGCAGCTTGCTGATGAAATTTTCCACGTGGGCTGGCAGCGCGGGCGGACCTCATTCTAAATCTTGGCAGGTCCCCAAGAGTAGTCTGTGCGCGCGCATTGGATTGATTCTTCTCGCGTCTGTCAGGTGGACGTTGCACAGCCTTCCCGACCAGCTAGACCAGACTCAGACGCGACTCGAGGATGGTGTCGGCGTCGAGATCGCCGTCGACGATGCTGCGGCTCTGCCGGGTTGCAGCCCCACTGCGAGCACAGACGCGGCCGCAGCGATTCACGCGACCGCTCTCGACGGCTGTGCCAAGGAAGAGCGCGCCGGGGCAGGAAGAGAAAGGGAGTACTGGCGGCGGCAGTGAGGGCAGCGGCGGGGGCGAGCGATCGGGCTTCTTCAACTCGACAGGATGGGAGACGGCCATGGGCGCCTCGGCGGGCGTCCTGCTCCTGGGCGTGGCCGCGATGGCCTACCAGGCGTGGTACAAGGCCCACGTGCTGCACAAGATGGAGGCCGCCTTCAATGGCGGCTACGACCCCGTCCTGGCCCTCGCCAAGTCGGGCGATTCGCAGGCCCACGTCACCGAGCTCGACCCGCCGCGGCCGGAGCAGGCGATGATCCAGAGCATCATCGATGGAAAGGAGACCGGCCACTACTTTTTGGTCCTAGGCAGCAAGGGCTCGGGGAAAACGACGATGATCATCGATGCCATGGCCCGGAGCCAGGCCGAGGGGTGCGCCCTGTTTGAGGCCCACAACGACCCGTCCATCGTCGTCGACCGCTTCTCCGAGTCGATCAACTACAACATGAACAGAGACTATCTGGGTAATCTGCTTGGTCTCTCGGACCTCTCGGGCATGTCCGTCTACCAGTCGGTGGAGCGGGCGCTGCACAAGCTCGAAAAGGCCCTCATCCGATACAGCGAGCGGACAGGAAGGCCGGCCATCATTGTCATGAACTCAGCCCACCTGCTGCCCCGGGACGACGACGGGAGAAAGCTGCTCCAGCTCTTCCAGCAGCGTGCCGAGAGTGGGTGTTCCTCTTCCCTTTAGCCACGACGATTGACTGACAGACTCGACACACCTCTAGAGTGGGCTTCTGCGGGCACGGCGACATTTGTGGTGAGTGCTGGTCAAGACAAGAGCACTGTAAAGGGAGCTGACTCTGATCTGGTTGGACTCGAACTCGAAAGTTCACCTCCAACGACTACTGGGTGTTTGACGTCCTGCGCAAGAACTCGAACCGGATGGACACGCTCACCTTCAAGGACCTCTCGCGCTCCCAGTCGCTCGAGGTGCTCCGGCAGTGCAGGGCGCACTACTACGGCAAGGAGCAGGCCCTGCGCGAGGAGCGCGCGGGCATGTTTGCGAGCGTGTACGACATTGTCGGCGGCAGGCTGGCCCTGCTCAACTCGGTGAGCAGGCGAAAGGACCTCGTCGAGGCGGCCGATCAGCTCGTCGAGGACGACACCCAGTGGCTGCTCAGCAAGACGGGCATCATTGAGGACCACGACGACGATGTCATGGATGAGCAGAGTTGGTACTCTTTCTGGTGATGAGGTCGAATGCGAAGAACGAGGCTGACTGAAAGGAGACTTGATCGCTACCAGAATGGTCCACATGCTCCTGGCTCCTCTTCAGCGAGCTGGCCAAGCGGCACGCGGACCTCGAAGCGGCCCTGCCAAGCTCCAAAAGCGAAGCTGAAGCAGAAGGCAAGACCGAAGCAGCCCCACACAATGTGACGGACCCCACGCAGGACAAGGAAGAGGACGTCCGGGGCTGCGATGTGCCCAACCCACACTTGACGTGGGGCGAGGCAAGGCAGGTCATGACGAGGCCAGACTTTATCCTCGAGCTCGACCACCTCAATGTGCGTGCCTCTCTCTACATATATCTGAATTCCAGCTGAATTGAGACTCCACACGAACAGATCATTCACATCGACCGGCACCACCACATCCGCGCCGACTCGATGCCGCTGCTCCGGGCATTCCGCAAGGTGGCCGAGATGCCCGGGTACGCAGAGAAGCTCGAGTCGGTCATGGACCGCGTCTCAGCCATTGAGAGCCTGGGCCGAACGAGGGAACTCGTCTGGAAGGAGCAGGGCGACGGCGGCCGCTTCTTGCTCCGGCACGACGCCAAGGGCAGGGAAGTCGAGAGCTGGACGCTTCTCGGCGGCGACGAGAGGCTGGGCAGGGAGCAAGAGCCAGAGGAGGAAGACAAGGGACAATAGAAGAGGCAATGACGTATATAAAATTACAATACTGCTGCCTCATGTATGCGCAAAGATCTGCCGTGCCAATCGATCCCCGTCTGTCTCGCGCTGCACGGCAATGGCGACGCTGCCCAGAAGCTTTCGCGCGTCTGCGTGGTCCACGTCGTGCGTGTCCTCGACCTGGCCCCACCGCTGCGTCTGCGACTCGACTTCTACCTCGGCAGCCAGGCTGGCCTCCTCTACACCAAAGGCCGCCTCGCGCTCCTGGATGGCCTGGACGAGACGGAGTGCCACGAGGAAGGACTTTGTCGAGCGCACAGCCCGCTCAAACGCAGCCAGGTCCCAGGCGTCAAAGGCGGTGAGAATGTGGCGCGAGAGCGTCGCGACGACGTGGCTGTCCTGCTCAATGTCGAGAAGGCCTTCAAAGACCTTTGTTCGCTTCTCGAGCTTGAACCGCTTGTCTGCCCACGCTATGATCGGATCCCAGCGCTCCTTTTGGAGCTGCACGAGCACGGGCGGGTGGTCCTCGTGGAAGCTTGTGCGCAAGCAGTGCATTAGCGAATGCTGCCAACCACAGTGCGGCGACTCGAGAAAGACCTGCTCACCAGATGGTGTCCGTGTCCAGATATCGCGCGAGCTCCTGGACGACGCCGATTCTGTCCTTTTCCCTCGACAGGCCGTCGATGGCTCTCGCGGCGAGGCTCGTCAGGGGCAGCGAGTGCGGTCGCAGTATCCGCTCCTGCTCGGCCCACTCCTTGGCAATCACAGCCGCCAGCAGGGGCCTGTCGGCGGGGATCTCGAGGACCGAGCCCGAGGGCGTCTTGAGCGGCCGGCCATCGAGGCGGACACGGAGGTGCGAGGTGGACTGCGGAGTCGAGTGGTAGGCCACATCGACCTTTTTCCAGAAGCGGCGCAGCGTGCGCTCGGCCTTGGACGTGGCGCTCTCGGGCGACGACGAGGGCACAGCCGCGGCGGGCGCTTGCAGCAGGCCGTGTGTGCACGAGATTGGCCGGACCAGCGGGCGCGTCAACAGTAGCGGAGATCTTGTCGACGTGGACAGAAGCCCGCGCGCGACCTGTCGCATCGTCGTCATCGTCAATGTCATCGACGAGAAGATCCTTTCCTGGTCGGCCGTATTGTCTTCCTGAAGCAGGCCAAGGCACGTGAAATCAAAATTTAAGACTCTTCTCCACATCACCTCCTGCTTGCTCGCCCCTTCTTCATTTCCTCTCTGTTCTCAGGTCGCGCGATGACCGCCTCTGCCTCGACGAGCCGCTCGCCGCTGGCCACGCTTGGGCCCCAGTCGCTCCCTGCGCTGGCTCCCATCGATCCATCTAGCGTCTCTCGGGTCGATGGCGAAGCGGTGAAGAGGATCGAGTCGGACGAGGACGTGCACCGGTGGAAGGCGAGCGTGGCGCACGAGCACATCGTCCTCTTTGCCTCGAGGCTCTGCGAAGCCGCCGTCGGGCTCCCTACGAGGGCCAAGCCGCCAAGAGGAGAAGCCAGAACGACGCCAATCACTAGCATCATCGAGTTGCTCGACAAGCTCTCGGGGTGGATCGACGACATTGCGCCTCGCGCGGGGCCCCAGCGATTCGGCAACCTGGCCTTTCGTGACTGGGGCGCCAAGCTCGAGGCCGAGTCTGCCTCGCTCCACCGTCGCCTCCTGCCCGAACAGCTGCACGGCTTCATCCCCGAGCTCCAGTCGTACCTCATTGGCGGCTTCGGGAGCTGGATTCGCCTCGATTACGGGTCCGGCCACGAGCTCAGCTTCGTTGCGTGGCTCTGCTTCCTCGATCGCCTCGCCTTCTTCTCCCAACCAGCCCTGTCCAACCCGGAACACTTGGTGAAGCCACAACAGTCAGAGTCAGACCTGGCGCTCCTCGTCTTTCCGCGCTACCTCGCCCTTGCCTGGAAGCTGCAGGACGCATACGGGCTCGAGCCCGCCGGCTCGCACGGCGTCTGGGGCCTCGACGACTACCACTTTCTCCCCTACGCCATCGGGGCGGCCCAGCTGCGGCTGCAGCACACCTATACGCCACTCCAGACCTCACGGCCCTCGCACCGGCCTGCACCTGCACCCGCGCCCACACCCGAGGGGCTCCTGGCATTTATTCCGGCGCAATCTTCGTCGTCGTCTTCTTCTTCGTCAGATCCCAGGGCTAGCAAGGAGGAGCAGGCACCGCCATTTGCGAATCTCTACACCTCGTCGATTGCGCGCATTCATGCCAAAAAGCGCGGGCCCTTTTTTGAGCATTCACCCATCTTAAACGACGTCGCGACGACGGTGCCGAACTGGGTAAAGGTCCATCAAGGCATGCTGAAGATGTGGGATGCTGAATGTCTCGGCAAAAGACCAGTCGTTCAGCACTTTGTCTTCGGGCGAGTCGGCTTCGTCTGGGAGGGCCAAGGGGAGGCAAGCCCACGGAAAGAGGAGCAAAAGGCGGCGGCGCCACAAATTACAAAAAGCGCCGGGATGCCGGCACCGACGGGCGCGCCCTGGGCTGCGACTGCAGCGCCCTTGACAGCGGCGGCACTGCCTCCACCTCTTTCGCGACCACGGCCACTAGGGACAGCAGCAGGTATCCGCGGGGCTGACTTGTCTCCAATGACGAGAGCACCAGCGGCGGGGGTGGCAACACTAGCATCGACAGGCTCCGCAGCAGCCTCTTCCTCACCCTTTGGCCGCCTCTCGCGACCAACGACGACGGGGCCTCTGTCCAAGGGCACACCTCCCCCTACTACCACTACGCAAAGAAAACAATAGAATGGCAAAAACCTGAGCATACAAACAAAACTTTCTGTACTGTGCAATGAATTCCCTTCACATCTTTGAGTCTCGCTTCGTCGCCGTCGCTGCTGCCGCCGGCTCGTATCGCCGGACGCTGCTGCTCGAGCCTTGCGCGTCGATTGCCTCTTTGAGTTTGCGCCGGACGACTTTTCCCGAGGGGCTCTTTGGGATCACATCGACGACAACGTAAGCCGCGGGCCACTTGTACCGCGCGAGCCGCTGCTTGAGCCACTCGTGGAGCGCCTCGACGGTCGCTGCTTCGTCTTTTCTTTCTCTCCTCACCGTCGCCGTCGCCGTGTTGGCCGCCTTGAGGGTCAGATAGACGACGATGCGCTCCTCCCCGTGGCCGCTGGCCGCCTCCTCGCCCGTCGTGGCGACATCGGCCACGACGTCTGGCCGTTGCGAGACGACATCGTCGAGCTCGGCGGGGGCGACCTGGAAGCCGCGGACCTTGATGAGCTCCTTGATGCGGCCCGTGATCCAGAGGCTGCCGTGCCTGTCGACGACGCCCTCGTCGCCCGTCAGGTACCACTGGCCATCGTCGCTGAACGCCTCGCGCGTCAGGCCGGCATCGATGCACGACGCGGCAGAAGACGAGGCCAGCCCACTGTAGTAGCCCAGCATGTTGTTGGACGACCGCACGCGGACCTGGCCAGGGAGCGTGCGCGCGCCGCTGGGCGCCTCGATGCCTTTGCTGCGCTTCTCGTCGCACTGCCGCCGGAACTCGGCGAGCCTGGCCTCGTACCCCTCAGCCGCCGCCGCCGCCGCATCACCGTCCTGTTGGATCGACACCTGCACACCGCCGCACAATGCTCCGACGGAGCCAATCTCCTGCAGAGCCGCGCTGTCCGACGCATACGAGGCGCCAAGCGTCTGCGAGACAGACGCCGTCTCTGTGGTGCCATAGCCGAGGTGGAGAGGAAGGCCGAGGCGCTCATAGAGACCGCGGATGACCTGGGGCGGCGTGGGTGCGCCGCCAGAGAAGAGGGCGCGCACCGTCGACAGGTTCATCGCCGCCGCCGCATTCGACACTGCCTTGACCTGGCCAGACTTGCGCCGCGCCGCATAGTCCTCGAGGAGGGGCGTGTGCAGCAGGGCGATGGCGATGGGCGGGGCAATGTGCATCAGCGTCGCGCCATACCGGGTCACGAGGCCGAGGTAGGTCTCGAGATCAAAGCGCCTCGACGGCGAGGGCACGACGAGGGTGGCGCCAATCGTGATGCCGAGCAGCAGCAGCGTCGCCAGCCTGCAGGGATTCCAGTGTCAGCATGAGAGAAGAGCAGAAGAGGGAAAAGCAACCCACCCAAAGACGTGACACCATGGCGCCAGGGTGACCCAGACCTCGCCGTCGGCGTTGAGCGACGTCTGGCTGGCCCAGAGGCTGCCGAGGTTGTGGATCAGGGCCTCGTGGGAGAGGAGCACAGCCTTGGAGGTGCCAGTGGTGCCCGAGGACCAGAGCATGAGTGCGACGCGCTTTCCTTGCTCGCCCTGGCCCTTCATCTCAGCGACGTTGAATGCAGGCCGAGTCAGCTCATCGACCGACGAGGTGTGCCGATGCCCCGGGGGCGCAAAGAGGAGGTGGGTCCAGTCGCGCGGGTCGACCTGGGCGGCCACCTTGTCGGTGCCCCGCGCATTCGTCCCGTAGTAGTCCGTCGACGCCTGCACATTGACTGTCCAGACCCGCCGCTCGCGCCATGCCTGCGTCTCGGCGCGCTGCACCTTCAGCCGGGCACCCGCATCCCAGCTGCTGGCCAGCTCCCGCGCCCACGCCAGCACCTCGCGCGGGTCGGCTTGCCCGCAGACGTCCTTTTTGAGCGCCTCATCGAGAAGCATCTGCAGTGCGGCACGGAGCACGCCTTCACCTGCGGGACCAGCACTGGTGACGAGGACCTGTGGCCGGGCCTTGGCGAGCATCTTGGCCAGCTCAGCGGGCGTGAGCATCGTCGACACGGGCGAGACGGTGCACTGGGCCGCCACGGCGCCGAGAAAGAGGACAGGAAACGCAAGGCAGTTGGGCAGGTGGAGGAGGACCGTGGTACGGGGCTGGTGAATGGCATCGAGGCTGGCATCAAACGCGCTGGGCGCACCGACGAGCGACTCGAGCGACCGGGCCACGCGCAGGCTGTCGTGGCGCACACGCTGCCAGCTCAGCGTCGCGCCCGACGAGGCATCCACGAGCAGCGGGCGGTGGGGCGCCACAGCACTGCCCCCGAACGAGTGCCGTGGATTGGGCTGCGTAAAGGGCACGCGATAGTCGTTGGGCCACGAGCGAAAGGGCGACGAGAAGATGTAGGAGTGCAGGTTCATAGTCGATGGCACCTCCTCGACGCGCGGGCCGTGGATCGTCGCCGCTGCTGCTGTCTCCTTGCTCGCCGCCATCGTTGTCTTTGCGACCAGGCCAGCTTATGGCAAGACAGGAAAGATGAAAAGGGAAAGAGGACAAGGTGAAGCGATCCCCACCCCTCTTCTGCGATGTGCGGGTTGGTTGCTTTTTAAGGTTGCCCATTCAGTTCCCGTGCTTCTCGCACGGATGGGTATAGGTTGGTCACAGGCGCGTGCACCCCGGAACCCGCGGCGATTCCCGCCTCTTTTGGATTCTCTCGCACGAAAATGGGGCCTCGAGCCGGCACGCGCCCGGTCGGACGGACAGAAGGACCGACCGACTTTGTCGTTTATTCTTCTTCCTCGTCTTCCGGGGCGGCGGACCCTGCAAGAAATGCGTCGAGACTGGAATAGCAGCGGACGTGGCGCTCCTCCATGAGGCGGGCCAGCGTCCTCAGCTCGTCGCTGCTCATCGCTCCTCGGAGCGGTGGCCTGAATGCTGCGAGGTAAAGCGCTGTCTCGCCCGGGACTCAGCCTCTAAGAAAAAGAAGAAAGATAAAGAACCCATTGAAGAAATAACACACCTCGAGAGTAAGGGCATTTGGCCAGCGCGCGGTACAGGACTTGCCCCGCGCGCTTGATGGCCGCCTTGGCATGGGCGCCGGGTGCCGCCCTCGCCGCGACGCGCACTTCGAAGTCGAGATAGAGCCGCCAGAGGACGACGGACGTGCCGTGCTCGGTCGCGCGCTCGAAAAGTGTCCTCACTGCGCCTTCGTTGCACTGGTGTGCATTCATGTGCAGCTCTGCATAGATGCGGAGCAGCGACGCCGTCACAGTTGCCCTTTGCCGTCTGTCCGCCTCTTCGAGGGCTGCGCGAAAGACGCCCTGGACCTTGGCGCGCATCTCAAAGGCCCCAAATAGGCTCCACAGCGCCGTGTTGCTCGGGTACTGCTCGACTGCGCGCTTGAGAATGCTCCTGACCTCGGCGGGGCGGTAGAAGGAGGGGGCACCTTGCCGTCCGCGCTGATGGACGTGATGCCAGGCGAGCCGGGCGAGAAACATGGCCAGCCGCTCGTCTTGGGGACTGCCAGAGATGACATCGGCAGCGGCCATGAGCGCCTCGTCGCGCGGCCGGCTCGCATACTCAAACATGGCCGCGCACCTCGTCGAGTGTGTCGATGGCTCTCTTCCACCTGCCCTTGTCTCTGAGAAGAAGAAACGCCTAGCCCGGAGCTTGTCAGCTGGGCTGACCGGCGTGACCTGTGCGTCGTCTGTCTGGCCAAGCGAAGCTCGCACGGCGAGGGCAACGACGTCGACGCAGCCATCGTTCGACGCGGCGTCAAAGAGCTCCAGCTCGGCCCAAGATGCCCAGACGGCAGTCAGCTGCGAATGGCGCGGCGACTGCTGCACCACGCTCCGGTACACGGTGCGCGCCATGTCGAGGTCGCCGCTGCTGCGCTGCAGCTGCGCATAGCCTCTCCAGAGGTCGACGTCGTCTCGGTAGGCTGCGAGGAGCTTCTTTGCCACTCTTGAAGCGCTGTGCCTTCCGATCTTGTCAGTGGTGAAGGTGTGAGAAGGACCACACAGTCAGACTCACGCCTTTGGGCCCTGTGTCGCGGCTGCCAGTGCCGTTCTTGCGAGGCCGATCTCAGTCGCCATGTCCTCATCCTGCACCTGCTCCAGCAGCAGTCTGCCGATTGACCGTGTAAAAGTCAGCCTAGTGTGAGAGAAGACGATGATTTACAGCTCCCACCTAGCAGTCTCTGCTCGGGCCTTGTCGTCATCGTCGTCAGAAGAAACATCTGCCCTTGCCATCATCGAGAACCAGCCGGGATCTGCTGTGGTCCGAGGAAATAGCGTCTCGATGCAGTCAGGCCACGCCGATCTTACGGGCATATCAAACGGCCTGGCGAGACCCGACTGCCTCTCGCGCTCCATGATCTCCCCACCAATAATGTCCCATGAGCGCGCGATGGTCTGGCTGGACTCGAGGCATGCTGGCCAGAATGCTGTGCTGCTCGAGGGATGGACGAGGTGGGCCTGTTCGTCGCCGTCATTGTATCCATCTTGGTCTTCTGAAAGCAGACCGGCGGGAAAGCCGAGGTGGGCGAGAAAGGCGTCGAGGAGGAGCAGCTTGGCTCGCTTGGTCGAGAGCGGCACCATGTACCCCCTCACGTCGTCAAAAAGCACAAACGAGAAGGGATCCACCTCGGACTCGCCCGTCGTCCAGTCCGGTTGGTCCCTCGTCGCCTTGGCTGGCTGCCTCTTTCTCAGGCGCGCGCGTGCTGCTTCGAGCGATGACCAACGTGTAAATGCGTCTGGGTCGCTCAGCCCAACGGGCATTTCACCCGTGGCTCCAGTCAAAGTCCCGTCTGATGGCGTGGGCTTACTTTCGCGCTCAACGGTGCCGGCTGGGTCTGCTGCAAACGCGGCCCATCTCCGTGCTCCCTCTTCTCCCACCCTCGCCAGCTCCAGGTCCCAGAACTCTGCGAGCGCATACAGCGCACTCTCGAGACCCTCTGCGCTGTCCAGACGGCGAGCCTTGCTGGGTCGGTTGAAAGTGAGCTCGCAGAGAGCCTGAAGCAGTCCGTGGGCGCGCTCGACGAGGCCTTGCAAGGGGAGCGACTTCAGTGGACTGTACTTCGCCAGCTCGCGCAGTCACTCACCTGCCTCCCGCAGCAGCAGCACACTTCGCTTGATCAAGCGCATCATGGCCAGTTCGAGCGCTTCTCTGTGCGTGTTCGTACTCGATCCTTGAAAGTAGAGAGCGCGGAACCTCGACAGGGCATACTGCAGCAGCTCCTCCATCTTGGACACGGTAAAGTCATCGAGGCCACCCGAGGAGCGCCAGTCGAGGTAGCGAGTCCAAAGGTCAAAGAGCTTGCCCGGCCTGTCCTCGTCTTGCTCACCCTCCTCTGCCGTGCGGAGAATCCTGCGCCACTCGTCGTCGATGGCGCCTGGGTGCCAGTGGTGGCCGTGGCCCTGCGAGACAATGTCGAGGCGCTTGAGGGCCATCTTGACTGAGCGCCGGTTGTCTGAGTGCGCGGCCATGCTTCTTTCGATCACGGCCAGCTGGACATCGCGCTGTGCCTGGGCCACCGTGCTCCTCCGGCCTGCATCGCCATGCTGCGCCGCGACGAGCTCGGCCTGCGCATCGACGAGGTCCAGCCAGGTGTCTACGCTTTCTGGCGCTGCTCGGGCCCTCGCATCGAGCTGGGCTATTCGTCGCTGCAGTGCACCTGTCGGCGATTCCCCCTCTTCTTCCTCTTCTTCTTCCTCTTCTCCGACCTCATCGTCGTCGTCGCTTCGCTTACCGTTACCCTTGGTCTCCGTGCCTGCAAACTGATGCCCGATCCAGAGCGCTTCTTCAGCCTGTGTCGCTGCCCTGCTCTTCCCCACCGCGACAAAGTCCTCTCCTGCGCCCCCTGGCTCGCCTTTCCGGCCCACGATGCGCCTCGACGCCGAAGCCCTCAACGCGCGTACGTCGACGTACCGCGTCGCCTGTCGCAGCGGCACACACATCAAAGGTGTGAGCTGATGAGCTGATGCCTTGACTGTCCTGTTACTCTCCACGCGCTCACCTTTCTTCCGCCAGGCGTGATGTTCAGCCCGCCTGTTTCGCCTGCTCCTCCTCGCTCATCGAGCACCGCGATGCGAAGGCCAGCGTCTAGCCCAAGGACCCTCCCTCCTAATCGTACGCCGCCGCCGTCGCCGCCCGTCAGCCTTAGATTCAATGAAAGCAAAGGCAGAGAGAGCTGTGGCTCACCTCCAAAGCGCCTGTAGCGCGGCACAGCAGACCGCCTGGGCCCGCCGTTCCTGGCCGCTGCCTCATCGCCCACCGTGTCCGTCAGCACCGTGTCCGACATGGGCGTGCCTCTCTCTCCCACACGCCGCCGCAATTTGCGCCTATCTGAACTTGGACTGACTCTGCTTCTCAGACTGGGAAATTAGTGGAGAGAGCAACACCGTCTCGTCCTTCTTATTTCTAATTTCCGACTCCCGAGGTAGGGAGGACCTCGTCAAAGGCACTGGCATACATGTGGCTCGAAAAGAGGACATAGAGGAACCTGAACCAGACGAGCTGGGAGCGGTGCTTGGCCATGGCACGCAGCGTGCGCACGTATGCGCCCGGGCTGGAGAGAAAGTGCAAGTTGGCATCGTCGTTGGGCGTTTGTCGGCTGCGACTGCGGTGGACGCCGGCCTGGAGGAGCGCATGGACGAGGCCGAGGAACTTGAGCGGCGCCGGCGAGACGGTCTTCAGCGCATAGATTGGCCCGCGGATCGCAGTGGTGGACTTGTCGTGGGGCGTGTAGGTGGACAGTTCCTTAGCTGCGTCGTAGCAGGCAACGTGATTGGGGTGCGACGACACGCCCCGGCCGTCAAAGGTGAGCAGCTGTCGCACGATCCATGCCAGCGTGAGCAGCGGACGAGGCTCGAGTAAAGCATTGAAATAGACTCACGAAATCAAAGGGACCAGCACGCTTGTAGAACTTGTCAATGTAGTCGACGATGAGCAGGTCCCACCACGCAGTCTGCATGCCGTCCTGGAGGCGCTTGTCGTCGATGGACATGATCCGGTCGCGCGGCACGCCGAGCACCTCGTAGCTGTCCAGCAGCTCCTGTGTTCTGGTCGCACCCAGGCCGTCGGCATTGCCCGTCGAGAGGCACATGGCCCACACGCTGACGCCGGCCTGCGTCAGGGCGAGGATGGCGGGCGCAAAGAACATGGCCTCGTCGTCTGGGTGTGCCGTCAGGACGAGCACGCGCTTCGCCTGGTTGTCATTAGGATCTGTCTCTTCCTTCTCTGCCTCTTTTGGTCTCTCACCTTCCATCTGTAATGTAAAGGCAGGAAGACAAGCAGGCGGTGATGGTCAGTGGCGGCCCTCTGTCTCGAGGTCATATACTCACGCTTCCAGGTCCAACGACGAGCCAGACAACCCAGCCTGGACAGCGACGAGCGCAACCAGGACGGCGCCCAGACTGAGAAGCAGCGTGACTCCCCCTCGTCTGCTTCCCTTTTCCCCTTTTGCGGTCCCTTTTGCCTCCTTCGTCTGTGGCGTCGTCGCCGTCTTTGCCTTTGGCGTCGCCATTGCTGCTCGCCCTGGCAATGGCCGTGCGCGGGAGATGGAGGGAAGCAACAAATTAGGCTTTTTCCGACCTTCGCGTCTGTCGTCCCTGTCACCTCGTCGTCTCCACTTCTACAAGCGCCATGCTGGGTGAGTGAGTGAGAGAGCGCCCACTGAGCCACTAGACTGACTCGTCGAGCCACACACAGTCGTCACGCTGACCGGCGGCATTGCCTCTGGTGAGAGACAGAAAATTTTCTTCGGCTGTATAGAGTCAACATGGCTGACATCCTCTTCCCCAGGCAAGTCCACCACATCGCGCCTCCTCTCGGCGCCGCCCCACTCGCTGCCGCTCGTCGACCTGGACCAGCTGGCGCGCCAAGTCGTCGAGCCCAACGACGCCTCGCGCTCGCTCGACAAGCTCGTCGCGCACTTTGGCCCCTCGATTCTCACCCCCGCAGGCACGCTGGACCGCGCCGCGCTCGGCCGACTCGCCTTTGGCACGGGCAAGGAGGCTGACCGCGCCGTGCTGAACCGCATCACCCACGGTGCCGTCCGGCGCCGGCTCCTCTGGCTTGTCCTCGGTCACTGGATCCGCGGCACGCGCATCCTCGTCGTCGACACGCCCCTCGCCGTCGAGGCCGGCCTCTGGCGCTTCTGTGGCGAGATGGTCCTCGTGTACTGGTGGGTGATGAGAGTGACTGTCCCTACCTTTGCTACTGCTGATGTCGTCATCTTCTTTGTCTTTCTCTGACAGCTCAAAAGAGGCACAGCTGGAACGCATGCTCAAGCGCGACGGCCCAAACGGCCTCACCGAAGACGACGCCAAGAACCGGCTGGCGTCGCAGCTGCCCCTCGACAGCAAGCGCGTCTTTGCCGACGTCGTCCTCGACAACGACGTCGGCAGCGGCGCCAGCCTCGAGCAGCAGGTCGACGCGCTCGTGGCGCGGTGGAAGCGGCAGACGAGCATGGGTCTCGGCTGGCTCGTCTCGACGGTCAACTGGCTCCTTCCGCCCTTCGGCCTCGTTGCGGCCGCCTGGGCCATCTGGGGCAGGACACGGCGGGTGCAGAGACAAAAAGGCAAAGAGGAGCAGAAGAAGAGCAAGTAGTAGCAGTAGTAGTAATAGCAGCCAATGCGCCAGATTGCAGTGAGATAGATACAAGTACATGAGAGCGGGCCTGAAGATAAGGAATCAAGACGAGAGGAGGAGGACACCGTTGACGCAACCGTCGTTTTCCTGTAAAGAAAAGTCAGCTTCTGTCATGCGGGCTGCCCTTATGGAGTACGCTATTACACACCGGGTTGTTGGTCACCTGCGCGTACTTGCCCCAGACGACTTTGCCGCCAGTCGTGACCATGCCCAGCTCCGAGACATTGACCTCGATGATGGTGCCCTTTGTCAGGACGCCCAGCTGCGTGTACATGGGCGACTGCGGGTTCTTCTTGACGCCGATGATTGGCAGCTGGAACGTGGCCTTCAGGTCGGCTGTGAGGAAAGGCATGGTCAGCGGCGCACTGCATGGCATAAATTTCGAAACAGAGAGAACACGCACGATGGGTGATGTGTGCCTTTTTGTAGCGCAGCGCCATGGGGCGGACAAAGCGCTCGAGCTTGGGCGGCTTGCGGGTGAAGCTCTCGCCGACAAAGGTGGCCTTTGTCACCATACGCTTCCATGCCTTGTCCTTGCGCTTGCCCGTCTTCATCACCTTGAACGCCTCGTCCTCTGCAATACCCCGCACCTGGGGCAGCGGCACGCTGTACCGCGCCGCCTTGTCCTTGCGCCGCTCCTTGACGGCCGACGAGAGCGCCTTTGCGTCGCGCTGCTGCTCGCGGTCCAGCAGGTAGGTCGGCAGGGCCTCTGACGAGTCGGCACTCGTCGCCGCCGTCTTGACGTCGCGCTCCTCGTGCGCCTTGAGCGTCTTTTTCATCTGCACCTTTTCCGCGCGCCGCTTCTTGTTGAGCATCTTGGCCTTGAGGCCAATTGTCTTTTGCGCCACGGCGCTCTGCTTGTGCACCTCGCGCGCCTCGCGCTTGCGCTTGCGCTCCTCATGGTCCAGCCGCTTGCCGTGCCGGCGCTGGTGCTCCTCGATGTAGTCGTTCTGTCGTTTCTCGCTCGGTTAGCTCTCGTTCATCCATCCGCTAATATATCTCTCTCTCTTACCTGAGGCATCTTCGAGTAAGACGACGGATCGAAGGAGGATGGGAGGACTCGATGACCTGGGCTTTCTCTCTCTCGACAATGTCTGCCTCAAAATTTCTAGACTGGCCTAAATTTCTCAGAGGCACGTGGTCCGTGTGCTTTCCTTTTTTTTTTCTTTTTCTCGCGTGGCCGCCCAGTTTGGTTGGCCGCCCTCCGACGTCGTCCGGGCGCGATCGCTTCTTCCTGAACGGCCCTTTATCCCTTCGACTGAGACGGTTCGACCTCCCTTGACGCGCCCTCTCTCTCATATAACATCGCCATGCCCTCGCAGGTTGTCAACGTGAGTGTGCTTGCTCTCTTCTTGCTTACCTGCCCCCCCCCGGTGCTGACTTCTGCGCGACTGCCCACACAACCTCCCAGGTGGCCCGCTACTCGGCGTTGGTGGGCGGGATCGGCTATGGGATCCTGCACCGCCGGACGCTCCAGAAGCGGCACGACGTCCGCGTCGCCGAGGAGGAGCGGAAGCACCAGTTGCACCTGCTCGAGGAGCAGCGGAAGCGGGCGGACCAGGAGCTGCTCAACAGGATCCGATCAGGAGGAAAGGACAGCGGCGGTGCGTCTCTTCTTTTATATCCTTTCGCATTGCAAGTCTTGACTGACCTTTGTACTCTGCGACGACATTTATTCTCACACAGTCATCAGCGATCCAGAGAACCCGCAATTCGACCTTGAAAAGTGGCTGCTGTCGCTCGAAAAGTAGGCGCCGCGCGCACTTGCGATCGCAGAAAAGAGAGGGAGACACACATCAAACAAACACACACACACACACACCCACACACACACACCCAATGTCATCGGTAGAGGAGCAAAGCATGCCCAGATGATGATGATGATTATTACTTTCGGGCCGGGCAAGCTACTTTAGCATCTCCAGCAGCAGCTTTCTGGTCGCATTGGCATCGGCTCTCCCCTTTGCCAGCTTCATCACCTGCCCCACGATTCTCTCGACGGCCTTGATCTTGCCTTCCTTCACGGCCTCGGCCTCGCTGGGAAGCGCCTCGACGGCTTCCTGGCACAGCGGGCCGAGGTCTGCGGCCGAGTTGAGCGCGAGGGCGCCCTGCTGCTCGAGGTATGCCAGGACGCGCTGACCCTTTTTCAGCTCAACGGACCTCGACACGAGGCTCTCGACGAGCTTGCGCGCCGTCGACATGGTGGCCTGGCCCGACTCGACGACGTCGATGAGCTCGCCCAGGTGCTCGGCCGAGACGGGGTTCTGTCTGAAGGCGAGCGACTGACTGTTGAGCGCCTTGAGGAGCTCCTGGATGGTCCTGTGTTTTGAGATGAAGTCAGCGGCTGGCCTGGCTGCGTGAGATGACAAGAATGCTCACCAGTTGATGGCCACGCGTGCATCGCGGCCCTGTGCCACCTGCTCAAAGAATGCGACGGCTGAGACGTCGTCGTCGCTTGAGACCGCGCCCTCGTCTTCGAGGCCGATGCGCATGAGCACGTTGATGTCTCTCGCAGGCAGGCCGTACGTCTCGAGGAGCCGGCTCCGCTGCTCGTCGGGCAGCTCGGGCATCGAGGCACGGACCTCATCGAGCAGACGCTCGTCCCCTGCCACGGCCAGCGGCGCCAGGTTGGCATCGGGCATGTAGCGGTAGTCTGGCGACTGCTCTTTTGACCGCAGCCGGTATGTGGTTGCGCCGACCTCGTCGTAGGCCCGTGTCTCCTGCTCGACGGTGCCCCCGCCAGCGAGGATCCTCTGCTGTCTGTGCATTTCGTGTGCTGGATGCTTTTTCATCTGAGTGACTGTTGACAAAAAAACTCAATGAGGTATGGAAAACAACACTCACCGGCAGCATTCATGACGAAGCGGACGCTGTTGAGGTTCTTGACCTCGCACCGCGTGCCCCACGGCTCGCCGATGCGGTGGACCGAGACGTTGACGTCGCAGCGGAGCGAGCCCTCGTCCATGTTGCCGTCGCTGGCGCCGATTCTGCGCACGACTTCGCGCAGCTTGCGCACATAGGCGCCTGCCTGCTCGGGCTTGCGCATGTCGGGCCCGCTCACCACCTCGATCAGCGGCTGCCCCGCGCGGTCGACATCGACAAACGTGCGCTGGTGCTGCTGCGACGAGGTAAAGTGGTGCGTCGACTTGGCCGTGTCCTGCTCCAGCTGCACCTGCTCGATGCGCACCTCAACCTCGTCGGCCACGTCACCCAGGTAGCCTTCGTCGAAGCGCAGCCGCAGCCGGCCGTCGCGCGCCAGGGGCGCATATCGCTGCGTGATCTGGTACCCGCTGGGCAGATCCGGATAGAAGTAGTGCTTACGGTCGAAGCCAACATCGTTTTCGAGCGTGCAGCCCATGGCGATGCACGCCTTGAGCGCCAGCGTGACGGGCTCCCTCGTCAGCCGCGGCAGGCTGCCGGGAAGCGCTGCGTCAAACGGCACTACTCTGCTGTTGGGCCCATCGTCGATGTGCTGAGTAGCAGAAGAAGAAGAGGCAGACGGCGCCGAGCTGAAGAGCTTCGTCGATGTCTTGAGCTGGATGTGGCACTCGACGCCGATGACGGCCTCCCAGCCCGCTGCTAAGGGCTCGTATTCTGCCGTGGCTCGCTGCTTGCCCTTGGCCATCGTCTTGGCTCCCCGCATGTCGGCAAAGGCTGCTCCGCGCATGCCGCGCATGGGCAGCGCGACCCTGGCCAGCATCGTCACCTCTCTCTCTTCACCTCGTTGTTGGCTGTCGTCGAGCGATATATGCACGCACGCTCACACGCGCGCGCACACGCACAAGATTAAACTTTTTTTCTTCCCACCCATGTGGACAGAAAGGGGAGCTCAGCCACTGTGACTTGCGAACGCGCGCGCGCTCAGATCATCGATGACGATGGCCCTTCCCGCCGTCGGCCAGCGCTTCTCCCAGGGCTCGTCGCGCGGCACGGTCCGGTATGTGGGCCCCGTGCCGCCCACTGCTGGTGTCTGGCTCGGCGTCGAGTGGGACGATGCTAGTCGAGGAAAGCACGACGGCGTGCATGGTGGGACGCGCTACTTTACTTGCCGGTGCGTTGCTCCTGCTCTCTTCCCGGGGTGCTGATCAGGAAGCTGACGAGAGTGACTCGCAGAATCAAAGGGTCAGGCTCATTCATCAGGCCCACGAACAAGGTCTCGTACGGCTCATCGTTTCTCAAGGCGCTCAGGCACAAGTACGTCGGAGCGTACAAGCAGCCATCGCCTGACGAGAGAATAGCGTACTCGAGGAGGAACCTGGCCGAGATCGAGGTCGAGATGCCCAACATGGACGCCGTCGCGAAGCGGGCAGAAAAGCTCGGAAAGCTCCGAGAGGTCGGTCTGGGAGGCTGGAGGAGGGTCGAAGGCGCAGAGGAGACGGCTGAGGACCAGGTCGAGGTCGCTCGCGCCTATGATGATGACGAAGAAGAAGTGGAAGGCAAGAAGATTGCAGAGACGTGTGCTAGTGAGCTTCGCTGTTACTTCCTCCTCTGCCCTGCGCTCATGTTTCTCTGGCTAGACATACGATGGCTCGACCTCTCCCGGTCGCTTCTTCCGTCCTGGGCGGAGCTGTCGAGAATCGCCATTGGCCTCCGTCATCTCGACACGCTTGTGCTCCAGTGGGTTCGCCCCTTACCAGCCTCTTCTGACAAGAGATCTGACTGCAGCCGCTCCTGACAGCTTCAATCGCTTCGCTGAGCTCGTCGAGGACAGTGATGACAGCATACAAAGTGGTGCTTTTGCTTCAGTCAAGGATCTGCGCCTCGATGGCTGCGTCATCGACTGGGAGCAGGTTGCACGATTGAGCTGGCACTTTCCGAATCTCGAAGTTCTTCAGCTGGGCAGCAATCGCATCAACCATCTCGGTGGACGACCAGACGTGCCAGTCTTCCCGCGGCTGCGTATGCTCAATCTCGAAGGAAACGAGCTGCACGAGTGGTCAGAGCTGGCGCACTCGCTCGGGACCTTACCGTGAGAGTCCTTGCTTCAAGCGATCTGGTAATGAGGCTGACTCGTACGATACACCATCAGGAACCTTGATCGATTGATTCTCTCGTCAAACAAAATCTCGAGCATCGGAGCGCCTGAGCCAGAGACGGGCAAGCTCTTTGTCACGCTTCGACATGTTTCCCTCGTCGATAACCCCATCGCGAGCTGGAGCGACCTCGAGAACCTCGACAGATGGGTGGCGGGCGGTATTCAGAGCCTCTCCATTGGCGGCGACAGTTGTCCACTGACGTCCGGTGAGTCTCGCTCTGTCCAAGAGACAGATGGACTGCGCGCTGACAGAGACGAGGAATGAAGGCGTCGACTCCAAGGATCTCCGTCCCCTGGCGATTGCCCGCCTCGGCCGCTTGGAGCACCTCAATGGCGCAGAAATCAAGCCAGTGGAGCGGAGAGATGCAGAGCTGTTTTACCTGTCGACAGTCCAAAAGGAGACAGGGTTCTCTCCACAGCAACACCCGCGCGTGCAATTTCTCATGGACAAGCACGGAGTGACTGCTGCGACACCGCAAGAGAAGACAGACGCTGGCACACTCCGGTCCAAACTGCTGAGTGCGTGTCTGGTCCCCGGTCTCCTCCAGCAAATCCCGCCCGCACGCGCTGACACTTTTGTTATTCTGACAGCACTGCGAGTCCACCTCTGTCGCGCCGCGCCGACAGCGAATGCGCCCCACTTGGTGCAGCTCGTCCGCTCCGCCGACGTCGACCTGCTCACGACGGTGCCCCTGCGCGCGCTCCGGACAAAGATGGCCCGCAGCGTCGGCCTGTCCGGCGGCGCAAAGGCCATCAGCGCGCTCTGGGCCCTCCTCGGCCCGCACATTGATGCTGAACAAGCCACAGCGCAGGCACTTCGCGACGAGATGCGGCCAAATGACGCTGCTGCGGCAGCGGCTGCCGAAGAGAGGATCGTGTATGAGATGGACGAGGCAGGAAAGGACCTGAGGGACTACAACTTATCAAGAGGCGATGAGATTGTCATTGTCAGCGAGGATGCAGCAGCAGCTTAACATAATTTTTGATAGACAATGCAAATGGTGACGAGCAAACGTGGAGCTATGCACATGTGAGCGATGAGGCGTAATCGAGATGGCTAAGAGACTATGTACAGAGCTCTATATACATTGGTAGCAAATGGGGCGGGAATGGAGGCAGAGAGAGAGTATCAAGGCAGCTCGAGGAGCCGCTGGAAAAACGTCTTTTTTTTCTTGGTAGCTGCTGGGTCGTCGGCCAACTTGTCGGCGGTGGCAATCTCGACCTGATCGTCCTCGTTGTTGGGCATCTTTGCAAATGACCTGCTGCGACTGAATAGACTGCTGCTCGACTTCTTGGGCGCTCGGTAGGCAGTCAAGGGGTCCTGCTTTGTCTTCGTCTGAGTCTTGTCCTTTGCCGGAGCCTGTTTCGGCTCCTTGGGCAGTGCCTTGGGCTTGCCAGACTTTGTCTTTGCCTGAAAGTCGCGCGGAATGACGTAGGCATCCTGTTCCTCTTCCTTTGGACTACGAAGAGGCTTCTCAGCAGGTACCGGAGACTTGATGCTCGAGGTGCGCTTGCTTGGCTTGACGGCTGCCGCAGCGGCGCTCGGGCTCTTTTCAGCCCCTTTAGCAGCAGAAGAAGGAGAGACAACGGGCACCAGAGCTGGGGCAGCTTTGGCCGGCGTCTCTTCCTCCTCATCGATGCGATCGATGGCGTCCTCGTACGTGTCCTCGCCCGTCACAGCCGTGTCGGTCGACAGGGATCGCTCCAGGGAGCGGAAGGGGATGATGGCAGGGAGCACAGGCGCCCTTCCCCTTCCAACATCCGCTTCACCGTTCTTGTCGAGTCCAGGCACGGCGGGCGCCGGGTAGGGCGGCTTGCTGAAGCTGCGGGGCAGCGTCTTGGTTGTGGCAGCGTCGGCGCCGTTGACGACCTTGGTGCCACCGGTGCCTGCGCTTGAGCCGAGGCTGTTGCGACGAGGGTAGCCTCCGACGAGCGTCGTGGCGTTGCTGTTCAGTCGGCTGTGGCTCGGCCTGGAGACAGATGGCCTGATGAGAGAGGAGGAAGAGGCCAGTGCCACGGCGTCCTTTGCCGTTTCTGCGGCGATGTTGCCTTGCCTCCTGACGACGGTGACGGAACACGTGCCGCGTCGCTCGGCCATGGCATGCTCAAAGTGCGCGTGAAGGTCAACGAGCTGGCGGATGAGGGCGTCGTCCATCGGCTTGCCAGTGCGCTGGTCAAAGAGGCCAGTCGAGCCGAGGGACTCGGGGTGGCTGAAGATGCTCTCGCCTCCGCCGCTCATCACGCTCGCGCGTCCGTCGCTCAGAACCGACATTCTACTCTCCCGTCGACTCAGCCTGTTGTCGCCTGCCTTCTTTGCCGTCGCGTTGCTCGCCCGCCTTGGCCTAGTCTGGACCTCACCTGGCCAGCCGTTTTCGGTCCACTCAGGGATCCACTTGAGCCAGACCTGGGGGAGATACCTGCTCGTGCAGCAGATGTGGACGCACACGTTCCGCTTCGGGTCGAGATACTGCTCCTTGATTGCGGTGAGGGCCTCAATGGCGCCCAGGAGCAGTGTCCTCCGCTGGATGAGGGCCTGTGTGGGCGGGTAGTCGGCATCGTCGGGAAGGTAGCCGGGTGTATCAGGATAGAAGATCTTGGTCTTGTTTAGAGGATGGCCGCGCCCATGATGAATCGTGTAAGCGCCAACGATGGATGGCGCAATGAGGGAGCTATTGGATGCAGTCAGCGGCGATTCCAGATCTATCCAAGGCTCCGGACAACATAGACTCACCCAACATTGATGGCGTCCGAGGCAACGAGAATCGTCAGCGGATAGCCGAGGCAGCGGTGGTGCGCGTCCGGCATGCTGCTCCTCTCGCTCAGCGTCGTCGTCATGTCGGGAAGGATCACTAGATGGAGCGATGATGTGAGTTGTGGGAGAACCTCCTGATTCGACGAGTTTCTCTCTCTCTCCTGAAAGGCCTGTGAGCCAGCCCAGACCCTGAACCTCTCTCTCTCTTACGATAAAAAAAAATCCCCGCGACACTGCGCATAGCGCACGGCACCGTGCACAAATGCATTGGTAAATTTCATCTCTGGCTGCGTGCGATAATGTAGCGCGCTAGTTGGACGGATCGGTGGACCGGCCTGCAGGCCCAAGATATATATTGGCCCTGGATGGCTTTTTCTTTCGCACCAAGCCAATAGTTAGTCTAGATTGGATCTTTTTCAGGCCCCGACTTTCGTCCCTTAGCTTGGGTTCCCGTTGAACAACCTGAGCCCGATGCCGTTCGGCCGGATGCGATGTCTCAGGCTGCAGGCTGTAAATACTGTCCGCTGCAGCGCCAAGATACACGGAGCGGCAATGCTTTGGTCGGGAAGACTTTTTGGAAGGCTGGTTCGATCTCTGTGACGGATGATGCTGTTGACGCTCTTGTCCATCTGCGAATCGGTATGGAAGCAGATCCTCTTTCGTCCGAATCTTGGCGTTTCGGACCAGGAGATCGCCTGCCACAGTGTGACACCGTCATGAGCAAACACTCACTGACATTGAGGGTTCATCCTCGCTGGACTTGGCTGAGGGCACAAGCACACGCAGCTCGACAGACTATGAGGGCTTGTCATTCCAAATGAGATGTCGTGTGCCGTTGGTCTGAGCGGCAGTGTTCGGTGACAACTGGTGCAGGGAGCCGGGCAAATGATTGAAATTCGCCAACACACCACGGTATGCTAATATGTTTGAGATCAATGCAAGGATTACTTGTAGACGACCACGCCCGAGAACCGACAGCTGTGGAAGTCATTTGCGATATCGTTGGGGCTGGCGTCTCGAGTCAACTAGAGGACCCTCCAGAAAGTGCCCCGATTCTGCTGCAGCATGTGGAAGGAGGTCGGGTCGGGCACTCAGCCGGTCCGAGGTTCGAGTACAAACAAGCCAGGCGTCTGTCTCGGTCGACATGACCGACGAGGTGACGCGGTTCGATTGTATACGCTGTGGGCGACCTCCGCCGAACTCACCGACAAGTCAACCCACACCCCACCCTCACTTTAAAGGCTATAATCTTCTAGCCGAAGATGAATGGACAGCACCAATTAAGATGCGATGTGTTCGTGTGGCTCTTCCAAGTACTCCTTAGGCATTGACTCATCGGTCAGCGAAGGATGTCGAGGTCCTGATGTTTATCAGGGCGCTTCCAGCCGGGGAAGGGCGTATCCGCGCCCCGTCTGCGAGATGTAGTCTTTCATCAGCCAATGCAGTAACGTACGCCCAACGTCTCACTCCGCGAGAGACTGCAGGAGGAGGCGCCGAGCCAGACGGAGAAAGCATTTGAATACAAGAGAGGACTCTTTGAGACCCCACTTCCTTTTCCTTTTCCTTACGGTCAAGATGCTCCTCCTCCAGCTTCTCCTGCTCACTTCAAGCCTCCTCGGTGACCTCATCTTCGCTGGCTCTGCATTCTCTCGACCTCGACCTCGACCTCGACCTCTATGGAAGGGAGCATTTGATCACCTGACGCCTGGGCTCGCCGCTGTTCTGGATGGCGACCCTCGACTTAAAGAAGAAACAGTTGGCAAAGTCTCTCGTCTGTTTGTCTATCCCATCAAGTCATGCCGCGGCCACGAGTACGGACCAGGCACGAGCCTCGATATCCTCACTAAAGGCTTCAAATACGATCGACACTGGGTCATCTTCGCATCGAGGGAGGAGGGTGGGAAAGGAGAGAAATTAAGCCTACGGGAAGATCCTCGTTTGACGTGGATCAACACGCACATCGATGAAGAGAAGGGCGTGCTCCGAATCGAGGCTAGCAAGTTGGCCAATGTACCAGACTTGAAAACGCTCGAGATCCCTCTTCAGCCGAGCGCCAAAGAGTTCGAGTCTTGGAAGAAGGTCGAGGTAGAGATGTGGGGAGACTCTTCACATGGCCGTGCAGTCGACTTCAGGAAAGGCGCCGTGCACAAGTGGTTTCAGGACTTTCTCGACAAGGCTGAACAGAAAAATAAAGCGCACAAGGAGTGGCACCAAGTTCAGCTCATACAGCACGACCCTTCGGCGGGACTGACAAGAAAAGTGTATGAGCCATGGAAGCCGGCTCATGACGTCAACAAGATGAAGCCAGACGAGAAAGAGCTATACCTCGAAAACAAGAATCTCGCATTTCAGGATGAATACCAGCTGCACATCACGACGGAATCGTCATTGCATCGCTTCAACGAGGCCATGGTATATCTTCTCCAGAATCGAGAGAAAGACAAGAAAGGTTTGAAACTGCTTACTGATGAGGATCGAGAGAATTGGAAAGATTTCTCGACGAATGAAAAGGACGAGATGAGCTTCAAGATGGAGCTATTCCGACCCAACATCGTCATCGAAGGCGACCACTATGCCTTTGCTGAAGATTCGTGGGATATGATGTGGCTTGGCGAAGAGAGCCAGGGGTGGCAGGCCAAGATAGGGGCAATCTCGAGGTGCAAGCGCTGCGGCCTGATCTATGTCGACCCCATTTCCTCCTTCATACGATTGGTTCCGATGAAAGTCCTCGACCTGTTTCACCATAGAGTCAAGAAAGTAGATGAACCAAATGCGAAAGGGGCGGAAGGAGCGTGCTTCGGCATGATGTTTCGCCCGCTTCGCTTAGATGGAAAGGTGACGAGCATAGAGGATGAAGCGGAAGTAGATGAACATGAAGCTAGAATTGCGCTAGAGGAGAAGGAACGCAAAGGAAAAGGCATCTTGCACTACGGTGGGAGTAGTCAGGAGGAAGAGCTAGAGAACGAGAAGAGCGAACCATACGAGAAGCTAGGCGCCGTCGCCATTGGTGACACCGTGAGAGCGCGCTGGCGTCCGCTCAGTGAAGACGATGAGGTGTTCAGGATCCACGCCAAAGAAACGATCGAGGAGCTCTATGCCAGGGCTGTAAAGGAAAAGAAAGCACGCAAAGAGCGAGCCTCGACTTCCTCTTAGTGCCTTTTCCTTTCTATGACCTTCCCCTCTATTCTGTTCTCTCTTATCACTCTTCTCCACCTTCTAGATCGGTTCCTCCAGTTCCATGGCCTATCCAAAAGCTTTGTCGAAAAGCACGTCAATCCTGTATGATGAGATAAACGAACCAACAGAGAAAAAAAAAAATGAGCCGTCACGTCAGCCTCCGATCTGGGCGTGCATGAAAGGGTCCTTTGCCATCTTGCTCTCTCGCGTGAGGTGACGAAGATCCCTTCTTTAGCCCGAGCCAGGCTTCTTCTTCTCTGCTCCCAACTATCTCTTGTACGCACACTCGCTCACTCACTCAGACAACCGTTTCATCATGTCGAACCCAGCGCAAGGCTACAAGCTCTCTGGCCTCGCCGAGGCAGGCGGAGGCGCTAGCGGCACAACGGGCGAGAACACCGTGAGAATCCATAGCTTTCCCTCTCTGATAGACTCAAGGAGCTCACTTCTCTTGCTCACAGAACCAGACGGCATTCGCAAACCCCTCCAAGGGCCCCGCTGAAGGGCCTGCACAAGAGGTAGCCGGCACGCTTCCCCAAAACTTCAGCTTGGGGCCCACCAAGGCCGAGTCCAAGGGCAACGCCGACGTCCGGACCGTCCCGCAGGCCCACGACGTGGATGAGCCCGCCAACAAGCCCCACTTCCAGGCCCAGGCAAACGACTCGTCCAAGCCAGTCAACTCCACGCAGACAGACCCGGCCGACAAGGACTTTATTGCTTGATCATTGTTTCTGTCCATGTTTTTCGTATCCTTCGTATCCCTAGAATTTAGATTAGAAGTTATTCCTACAACTACTAGCAGTGCAGAAGCTACCAAATGGAGCAGCGCTCCTCGTCGGGCCTGACCATGCGGTCGCCGGCCTTGCATCCAAAGGCCTCCCTAAAGTTCAAGTCATTGGACAGCGCACCAATGACGCGGTACTTTGTCGGCGAGTGCGGGTCTGTCCTGAGCCGGCGGATGGCCTCCTGTGTGCGAATGTTTCTCGCCCATCCGATGCCATAGGCGATAAAGAAGAGCTGGTCCTGGGTGTAGTTGAGCCCTGGGAGGATCGACGCCGGCTCCGAGGAGGTCGAGGCGACGTGGTCCCTCCACGCGCGGAACGACTGGGCGAGACCGCCGGCGTCGGCGACGTCTTCGCCGATGGTGAACTTGGACCGGAGGTGCTGGGGTCGGCCGTGCGTGTCTGGGATCGTGTAGCCAGCGTACTGGTCGACGATGCAGTCCTTGCGCTTCTCAAAGGCCTTTGCCGTGTCATTGGTCCACCAGTCGTGCAGTCGGCCTTGCTCGTCAAAGAGCCTGCCCTCTGGATCAAAGGCGTGCGACAGCTCGTGGCCCGCCACGGAGCCAAAGACGCCGTACTGGAGGTAGGCGGGCCAGAATTCGGAAAAGTACATGGGCTGGAGGATGCCGGCGGGAAAGACGATTTCGTTGTTGCCCGGGTTGTAGTAGGCATTGACCTCGGCAGGGAACATGTCCCAGACGCCCTTGTCGATCTTGCGGCCAACGCGGGCCCAGCTGCGACGGGCCTCGCGGCTCAGGCTCGAGAGCGAATTGGCGAGGTAGTCTTTGCGGTCCACCTTGAGGTCCGAGTAGAAGCGATCGACGTCGGCGGCGTCTGTCGTGTTGGGCGACGAGGTGGGCCAGCCGACTTTGACCGTGACGGCGTCGGCTTTAATCTGGGCCTTGGCCCTTGTCTTGTCGTCGAGCCAGTCGAGCTCGGGGAGGCGCTCCTTGAAGGCGGTGATGATGCCCTCGATGATGTTCTGGGCCTGCTGGCGTGCGTCTTGGGAAAAGGCCTCCTTGACAAAGAAGCGGCCGGCCATGAAGCCGAGGGCCTCGTTGATGCGGCCGAGGCAGTAGCCCTCGCGGTCCACCTTTGCGTCTTCATCGACACCCTTGGACCGGCGGTCGAGTGCATCGATGGGCTTGCGAAGCGGCACCGAGGGGCCCAGGTAGAGACCCAGGGTGCGGAGTGCGGTCCAGGCGAGGTAGGCCTCAATGACGGGCGTCTTTGTCCGGCTGAGCAGCGAGTCGAGCGACTTGACAAACGAGGGTGACTGCACAATGACGCTCTTGGGCACGCGAACCGAGAGTGCCGACAGGTACGTGGGCCAGTCGACCGACTCAAAGAGGTAGGACAGCTGGCGGAGCGAGGTGGGGTTGTACGTCGCCAGGGGGTCCTCGAGGTCCTCTGCCTCGGGCGTGATCTTGGCAATGGACTTTTCCAGCTCGACGACGAGCTTGGCCAGCTTCTTGGCCGCCTTGCCGTTGCTGGACTTGGGTGCCTTGGAGTGACCGACCTTGTCGCTGGAGCCGGCATGCTTGTGCCTGCGCTCAGCCTCGTCGAGGAGCAGCATCGACTGCTCGACGACGTTTTGATAGAATTCGATTTCGTCCTCGTCATCGTAGTAGGCCTTGTCGGGGAAGCCCAGGCCAGAGGGTCCCAGGTATGCGGTCCCAAAGGCCGGGTCCTTGACTGGCTCGCCCTGGACGTCCCACTCGAAAAAGGCAGGCAGGCCACGGGCGTGGGCCCAGGCGAGGGCCTCGGTGATGCGCTTCTGGCGGCCACCCGCCGCGGGGGGCAGGGGACCTGGCGACTTGGTGGGCGGGTGAGGCCGGGGCGAGCGGCTTGGGGGCTGGTTGGGGGGCACGGGCGTGTCGTCAATCTGCCTTGCAAGCGTGGCAAACAGCGGCTCGTCGCCCTTGCCGACCAGGCGCTCGCGGAGCTCGTCGATGACGTCGAGGAGGGGTCCGTCGCCCGCGCGGTCCTGTGCGTCCAGGTCCATACACGACTGGAAGAAATCGCGGAGCTTGGCCTGGCTGCGCGCGTCGATGCGGTCCTCTTCGCTGTTTCCAGAAAGGTGGAGTTTTTTCTCGTCATCGCCAACTTCGACAATGTCCTTGATGATCTGGGCATTGTCGCTCGTGATCTTTTGCGCCATGCCAAAGAGACCCGAGTCGCCCGGGATGGGGTGCTCGCGCAGCCATCCACCGGTCGAGAAGGCATAAAAGTCGTCGCAGGGGTCCACCGTCTCGTCGATGGCGTGGAGGATGTCCGAGGCGGCGAGGACGCAGCGCTGCGAGGTGCATGTAGTCGCTCCGCCAGGGCTGCCAGGCACCTTCCCATCATTGCCATCTCTTCCGCCGCCGCCAATGTGGTCCAGGCGAGACTTTGTCCCGGCATAGAGGCCGACAAAGACGGAAAAGAGGAGGAGCAGGAGCAGCGAAAGCAGCAGGAGGGCCTTTTCGAGCGGGCGCAGCGACTCGGGATGCTTGAGGGGCGCGACGATGCGGTGCCACAGCGAGCCGCGCCGGTCATCGATGTCGTCGACCTCGTCGTCGCCGTGCAGCAGCGGACGGCTCTCGTCGGCGTCGTCGCCCGAGCGTCGTCCGTAGTCTGCCATGGTGTTCTTTTCTCTTTGCCTCTTTGCAGCTGGGGGGAGAGAAGGAAGGAACGGGCGCAAGAGTGGAGCTAAAAAAGGGACTCTTAGCGAGGGCACGCACGGGGCACGCGCGCGCCCGCACACAGAGAAGACGGATGCGCGCGCATTTTGGAAATTGCAGGCTGAGCGCGCATCGCAGCTTCTTCTCATCTCGTCGTCGCATCTTCTCATCTCGTCGACTTTTCTCAGGTAGATCCTCCCTCTGGCATGGCATCGGCTTCGAGTACTTCCGGGGCAGCGTCGCGCGCGGTGTCGGCCTCGCCATCGCGCGGGTCGGGCTCAGAGACAGAGGAGGAGCTGCTGTCCGAGGAGATGGAGTGGGAGCAGATCGAGGCCAGCCTGCGGAGGCCTGGCCGCGGCACCAAGCGCGACAACGACGACGTGGAAGCCAGCACCATCCTCAGCAATTCGTCCCTGACTGCGCAAGATGAGGAGGACGAGGAAGACTACCGAGCTCGGCGCGCAAGGGGAACGCGGAACAAGGGCAAGCTGCCGATGAAGCAGGCGCGGAGGAAGCTGAGCCACCAGGTGGAGCCGGCCTCCAAGGAGCGAAGGACCAAGGGCAAAAAGAGACCAGCGGATACCTCGGACGACCACGAGATTGGCGAAGAGTGGGAGGACCTCAACGGGCTCCGGTGGAGGATGGACGCCGACGGTGAGCGGCGCAGAGCTGCCGTCGTGGTGGAGATGAGATCAAAGTACAACATGGTGAGAGCTGCTCCGCCTGCCTCTGACTGCCTGCCTCTGAGTGCCTGACTCTAACTGCCTGCCTCTGAATGCCTGACTCTGACTGCCTGCCTCTGAATGCCTGCCTCTGAATGCCTGCCTCTGAATGCTCTCTTCAGCCAAAGGACTCGAGGCATCCAGACGCCAAGCTCAAGGTGCCTGTTCTTGTCGAAAAGTTCCTGAGCGAGGCCGAATACGAGGAGGCGCGCGCCCAGAAGCTGCTCAGCTTCCAAGAGGAGGAGCGCCAGCGTGACATTGAGGAGGCGGCCAGGAAGAAGGAAGAGGAGGAGCTGCGAAAGCGGAGCAGCGCCTCTGGCTCCAATCGTTTCCTCGCCACGCCCAACGTGAGTGAAACTTATCGCCTGTCCGTATAGCAGAGGCTGACTGGCTTCCTCGCAGAAAATCAAGCGCAACTTGGACCTACTCTTCTCGTCGCCGGGGCCCTTGCTCTCCCCGCTGGGGTCGCGTAAGCGACACGTCAGCGCGAGCCCCCTCTCCACGAGTCCCCGCCAGTACAAGAAGCTGTCGCTGTCCATGGGCCTGGACTCGTCGGCGTCGGGGACTCCGTCGGCGGAGCAGGAACGGGGAAGTATGGCGCCCCCTGCCGCCGCAACAACGCCTCAGCGCCCACGCGCCCGCTCTGCGTCCCTGTCAGCGCCTCAGGCAGCGACGACGCCCAGCAAGCGGATCCCACTCCTGTCTTCGTCGACGGCCAGAAGGAGCGCGAGTCCATCCAAGATGTACCAGAGCATTCCAGCCTCGCCCGCCTCGTCGCCCTCGTCGCCCTCCTCGACGATCGAGGCAAAGAAGCGGCGCGAGGCCAACCTGCTCCGGCTTCTCCAGCTCGAATGCGACCGGCGCAGACGATCCAAGGTCTGAGTAGCAGTCCATATAGGGATAATTACCGCAGGGAACTACTCTACAGCACATTGTAATTCTCATTTTTGCTCCTTTTCTCCCTGTCTCTTGAGGGCCCCACGGCACCTGTCCTTTGAGCTTCGTTGTTTTATACTCCTGCCACTCATGCCGGCAGCTCGAACTTCTCGCCCTTCATGACCTTGGTAAAGTAGACTGTGCAGGCAGGTACGATAAGCTTAGATGTTTGGCAGGAGAAGGAAAGACACCCACTGTAGAAGAAGTCGAGGTAAAGACCCGTCTGGACGAGACCGGCGAGAATCGAGATTGGGTCGATTGCCTTTTCGGTAAAGTATCTGTTTGTTGCCCATGTTAGCGACAGGAAAGATACACGTGGACTTGACGCAGAGCAAAGGCACACGTCGAGGACTGACCTGTAGATCCAGTTGGGGATGTAGAGGGCCCGGTAGGCGCCGAGGGCAAAGAGGTAGTGCGTCGTGATCGTCTCTGCCTCGCCGGTCCTCTGGAGCATAAAGAGCTGGGGCAGGATGGCCACGGCCTCGAGGTAGATGGAAAAGGCCCAGAGGGTTTCTTTGATCACGCCCAGATCTGGGTTGCGGTAGTGGAACAGGATGGCCAGCACGGCTGCGGGCCCCATGAGGTACTCGAGCCGGATCGTGTCAATGGCTGGGTCGTGCGTGGGCCTGCTTGATCTAATTAGCCGCCGGTTCGCAGTAGTAAAAGAAAAGGACTCACCGGAACTTGATGCGCATGAGGTAGAGGATGTAGACGGAAGAGCCGATGAAGAAGAGCTTCATGATGATACGGTAGAAGCTGTCCTCAACAAAGATGTCGAGATACCGTGTGACAAAGACGACGGTGTAGAGAAGCTGCGTCTTGAATGAGATGCCTTGTGTTTGATGTCATTAGCTTGCGACTACCAGTGACGCTGAGGAGGCGACTCACCCCGGCATGATCTTGAGAGCTGGATCTTGTGGATGAGGATAAAGATGGAGGCGAGGTGACTGAGGTCACCAAAGAAGCGAAAGATATTCATGCTGTCTTCCCAATGCGATGGCGTGGAAGTTTTGAATTGACAGTAGTCGGCGACGGCACAGACCGTGCAGCCAGCAAGAGCCGCACACGTGGAGAACTTTTTTTCAATCTTCGCGTCGCAGAGCTTACAACTTCTTTGGTTCGACAAACGATGCTCACCTTGGTTTCGCGAAGCGCGCTGCTCCGCAGTGGCGGCGCCTCGTCGGCTCGCAGGGCCTACAGCAGCGGCAGCAGCAGCGGCATGGCTTTCCGACCGACGCAGACGGCCCAGCTGGCGTTCCGAGCGTCGACACCCAACCCCATTGCCACGCCGATCCTCGTCGCCGGCTTCGGGCTCGTCGGCGCGGGCATCGCCGCGCAGCTGCTTCGGAGCAGCTCCGCCAACGCCACGGGTCCTTCCGGCGGCAAGTGGATCAAGGGCGGGTTCCAGGGCAAGATGGACAAGAAGGAGGCGGCGCAGATTCTTGGCCTGCGAGAGACTGCTCTGACAAAGGCAAAGGTCAAGGAGGCGCACAGGCGTATGATGATTGCAAACCACCCTGACCGAGGTGGAGCGCCGTACATTGCCAGCAAGGTCAACGAGGCCAAGGTGAGTGCCGTCGTGTTTTGAGCAGGACACAAGTGGCTGAACCGCCTTTCAAGGACCTCCTTGACAAGACCGTTCATCGATGAAAGTCCCGGGCATACTACATTGTGTACTATTGTATAATCTGAGAAACCACCCCTCTGCATCTGACTACTACAATGCCTCCTCGCTGATGGCTTCAATGCGCTCGATGCCAAGATCAAAGTTGTACGAGGCGCCACGCTTGCTGCCCCTGAGCGTCTCCAGACTTGCTTCCAGGTCGCCATCGAGGACCCACTCCCCCTCCTTTTGCGCCTGCTTGAGCGCACCGGGCACCTGGTCCTTCTTCTGGCCCTCGCCCTGGGCTGGCCGTGATGCCAGATTGCCCAGCGGTGGGTTCTCCAGCACCACACTGATCCCCACTGTCCTGATCTTTTCCCTCATCATGGAGATTTGCACCGGCGCCACTTGTCCCGTGTTTGTCAGCACAAAGTCGTCGAGTGGAATGACGACGTCTTGCCACTCGTCGCCCTTTGCCTCGTCGAGCCAGAGCCGGTGCTGAAACAGGTCGCTCGTCACGGGCCCGTCGGTCTGCACATTGACAAAGAACTTGGGTCCGGGTGGCGACGGCTTCCGATCGAGGCCCAGCGCATGCACCGCCCGGCTGTATGAATCCGTCCGATCTTGGTTGCTCGCGGCCAGGACCGAGCGAAGGCCGCCGCTGCCTGCCCCCACTGCTGTTGCGGCGGATGACGACGAGGGCGGTGCAGTAGCAGCAAGCCTATTCCGCACACGGAGCGAGAGGAAAGGATGCATCGTCGTGTCCCAGGTCATGCTCGAAAACAGCGTCGGCCGACTCCTGTTTCGGAACCCTGCATAGCCGCTCCTCTCAATCTTGGCCCCGCGCGGCAGTTCCGAAGAGAGCGTTCCCCAGAATCTCGCCGCAGAAGTCGACCCAGACTCGTCGAGGTCGAGCCTGCACGAGCTGAGACCGCCAATGTCGGCATCGCAGCCCCTCGCAACCTGTGAGAGGTCCTGCGAGCTGCGAAGGGGGTACAGCAGCAGGCGCGAGTCGGTGGCCGAAGCGGTCGGTGGCGAGACCTCCATGCGCATCGACGAGGCAAGAGACTGGCGCGCAGAGTCGAGCGTCCGCGACAACGCCGACCCAATCGACTTGGCGAGCGACATTGTGTCTTCTCTTCTTCCTGGGCCTTGCTTGACCTTGGTGGGCGGAGCGACGCGATCAGATTGTGACAAAGTGCGTGCGGTGGTGATGCTTACGACCGTGCATCGACCAGGCATTCAAAATTTATTTGAGGCTGAGGGACGTGAACCAACTTTCAGAAGATTACAAACTCCCCTCTCAGAAGAATAGACTTTTCCAACCAGTTCCAGAACCAGTTGTATCTGTTAGAACGGCAGAGATTCATTCTGTTGACCATTCTTGAATTTTTGCTCTGTGTAACAAAAAAAGAAAAAAACGAAAGAAAAAACGACTGGAGTGAGATTCGAACTCACGCGTGCGAAGCACAACAGCTTTTCTTTGTCTGCACAAAGTGCTATAATTAGCAGGCTGCCCCGGTGGCCACTGCGGCATCCAGTCCAAACACTATAGCATTTGAGGTGAAGATAATGATTATGATCTTTTGCGCAACCACCCTATGGTTCGCTGGAGTGGTAGGATGCTTGTGTTGCCAGAGCAGCAGAAGTCGGAGGTGGTACGGCATTGGCTGGTGTGAGCCTGGCGAGCACGAGAGCGGAGACGTATGGCAGGCGCTCTGAGTCAGTCCAATCTGTTCCTCCATCGGGCATTTCCTGCTCGCTGAGGGACAACAATCCCAAATTGAGAAGAGGAGCGGGGCCGTGCAGCGAAGGACCGAAACACGTTCCCTTGGTTGCGGTACGCCTCCACCTCAATGCAATTGAGAGCAGAACAAGCTCTGCAGGAAGATTCTTTCGTGTGCCTTGATCGATGATTCGTTGAATGGAGCAGCGCAGAAAGCCGTCTCCTTCTCCGGCGCTTGCGTCTTCCCCTGGTTCCCCTAGTCTTTCCTCTCGGAGAACCACCTCGCTCTCCCCTTCACCTCGCACGCTTCGACAATCGCGACCGTTACTGCTACGGCCACTGTTTGCCTTTGTCATCATTGCTTCGCTCCTCTCGCTCCCTTACTGGACCTTGAAGATGAGGAGCGGAAACATCGGTCTCGCCGCCGCCGCGCTTGTCTCCGCGCTGTGGGCCAGCCCCATTGAGGCCAACAAGCTCGTCCCGGGCTCCACGGCCGACCTGGATGCGCTGGAGCCGTATGGAGGAAAGGACGCCTCGATCCTCCGCCATCCCGCCGACTGGTCGAGGGACGTGTACCCGCTGCAGGTCCACAGCCACAACGACTACTGGCGTGACAGCCCCGTGTACGAAGCGCTCGCCCACGGTGTCATGAGCGTCGAATCCGATGTCTGGCTCAACCCCGACGATGGGGAGCTGTATGTGGGGCACGACCCTTTTAGCCTGTCTGTCGAAAGGACGTTTCACTCCATCACGCTCGACCCTCTGAAGAAGGCCATTGACCAAGCGAACGCGGCCAACCACCTCGTCTCGTCCTCAAACAAGGAGTCGTCGTTCTTTGCGAATCTGCAGAAACAGCAGGTCACCAACCTCAACAAGAGCACGACCCAATACGCCGGCTACTTTTCGGGCGGCGTTGGACTCGCGGCGCCGATCCAGCTGCTCGTCGACCTCAAGACCGAGGGCAACTCGACGTACAAGAAAGTCGTCGAGGACCTCGAGCCGCTGCGAAAGGCCGGCTACCTGACGCGCTACGAGGCCGGCAAGGTCATCCCTGGCCCATTGTTCATTATTGGCACGGGCAACAGCCCAGCAGCCGAGATTGCCGCCGCGACGTCGCGTGCTATCTTTCTCGACTGCCCGCTCGGCGATGCGCTCACAAAGGGCCTCGACGCCCCAGACGGGACGCACTACGAGTACAACAAGACGCTCTGCGGCATCGCCAGCACCGACTTTGAGAGCCTCGTCCCTGGCTTCACGGGCGCAAACGAGGCGACGGACGCGCAGAGGCAGAACCTGACGGCGGCAATCGACGCAGCTCACAAGCTCGGCATCAAGACGAGGCTCTGGGACACGCCGCAGTGGCCCGTCTACGCGCGGGACAACATCAACAAACTCCTCTTTTCGCTAGGATCTGTGAGTTTCTTCTCAGCAAGCGCTGATGGAGTTACTGACTCTTTGCTCAGGACTGGATCAATGCCGACGATCTCGACGCTATTCAAAAATTCTAGACATACTTTATTGATGAACATTTTTCTGCAATTGCAAGACCGGAGGCAACTTCAAGAGATGACGTCTCATTGCGGATGCTCTTTTTCCAAACCTACCCTTGCTGGACTGCCCCTGTGCTTGTGTGGAAGAAGTATTCAACGCTTGTTTAGCTCCCGAAGTCCCTGATCGAAGACGTTTTCGCGACCCCCGTCGGCTACACAGCTCCTCTACGTGTATCATAGCTCCCCACCATGCAGAGTCTTCCTGGCCCCGGCTCATCCGATAGAGCGACATGTATTACCGTGGAAAAAGTTCGTGGAAAAAGAATTAACAAACGCGTCGCAGTCAGATCCACCCACACCAACACAGACGGAGATGTCGTCGTCGTCGGAAGTGCTCGGCGATGCCGCCGTCGCCTCGGCCAGCGACGCGCAGCAGCAGGAGCAACACCCGCACCTCCGCACCGCGGACGTGGGCCTGTCCAACAAGCGCGCCCAGCTGCGCGGGACCGCGCTGGGTGTCTCGCTCGGGCTCGTCTCGATGCTCGTCCTGGGGCGTTCCGGCCGCGTCTCGGCGAACGCAGCCGTCCTTGCGGGGATGGGTGAGTGGGTGGATGTAGGGACCGAGTCTGCAATGGCGCTGACAAGCGCATTCAGCGACGGGCTCGGCGGGAGGCTACATTGCGACGAGGGTCAATCTCCGCAGCGAGCTGCAGCGCTTGGAACAACAGACTCGGGGCCGGCACGACGAGATGGTCAGTCTCGATCTCAAGGCGGGCGCGCAGCGATCTTTTGATGCAGGCGTCGGTGGCCTTTACGATCTGAGAGATCGAGGCTCCACGACGAGGGGTGACCACTGAAATCAAACCACGAGTCACAAGACGACAGCGATGTGGAGATCCTTGGTGATGGAAGGTCATGTTCTACTTTACACGTCCACACTGCTTGTGGAATGGGAAAAGGAAGCATAAGGCTCTAGCGGTCCTCGGCCCACTCGTTCCTGCACAGGGGAACAGAAAATGTCAGCAAGAAGAACAGCAGCAAGTTCGTGACAAGCCCACACTCACTCCTTCCTGATCTGGGCCTCTTCCTCCTCGGTAAAGTCATTGGCAATGTTGAACAGCTTCCGGATCTCCTCTGGCGTCTTTCCCTTGATCATATTTGCGCTGGCAGAGAGAGAGAGGGGAGAGTGTCAGGCCCGGATCTCGTGCACCAAGAACGTGTCACTCACACTGTCTTGCAGCCCACATCGAGCAGGGGCTTAATGTCGAGGTAGTTGGCCGCGAGGATAATCTCAAACAGCATCTCCTGGTCGACCTGGATGAACTTGCTGTCCCAGTCCGAGATCTCCGTCGTGCGCTTGCGCGACTCCTCGGCCTCGTCGGCCGGTGGCGGCGGGTCGGCGCGGTGGTGCGAGCAGTAGTCGAGCACCTGTCCATGCGCCTGTGTGTCAGCGCAATCTCCACGCAATACAGCAAGAAAAACTCACCTTCTTCAAGACGTTCGAGGTGACGTTGGGGAGCGGGATGGGCACATCCGAGTCTCCGAGGTCGTCGAGCATCTGCTTGATGAGGACCGAGCGCTCGGCGACGTCGCGCTCGACGGTAAAGACCTCGTTGTCCGAAGTGGAGAGGGTAGGCATCTAGCAGCGATAGCGTCAGCATATAGACCCCACAAAGGGCTCATGGACTCACCTTGGCTGCTGTTGCTGTGGTAGTGGTTGGTGCTGCTGAGGAACCAGATGCAACTCGCAATGCGACGACGCCAACTAATGCAGCGACCATATGGACGAGGAGCTCACGTGAAAATCGGCCGAATGACTGTGCGCACGGGCCACCCACACTTCGACTTGCAATTGTTTGGTATTTGGCATCTAACAACATGACAACGATGGGTGCTCTACGAATACAGGCCGTCGCCACAGGTGCTGAGGGTGGCGAATACAATCATTCACGAAGGGATCATCATTCACGAGGGGCCGCCGAGGGAGGCTTCCACCCGTGAATTCTGCCCGCCTCGTACAGGTCCTCCAGGACATCGTCCAAGCGATTCTCTCGCTCAAATTGCTGGTAGAGGCGATAGAGCTTGAGCGCAGCGAGGGCGTCCTGGATCGAGTCGTGGCCCTCGGCCATGTTGGAGGGCCCCTGGATGTCCTGCTTGAGGAGAAACCAGGCAAGAAAGCGCAGCGAGAGCTTGCGTGGGTGTGTCGACGAGTGGTACAGATCGACGGTGTCAATGACTTGCGAGGGGGGCACATGGATATTGATGATGCGAAAGTCCTTGCTGAGGCCGTGTCCGACAAAGACGCAGCCCCGGTCGACGAGGACGCGGAGCTTCTTGTAGGCGACCTTGAGTGGGACCAGCGTGTGCTTTGATGTTGCGGGGTCCAAGTCACCCGTTTCAATGCCCGAGAACTGGGTGAGATAGTCGACAATCTTTTCGCGCGTGCGAATATAGTCGTCGACGAATGCCTCGCCCTCCTTGGGTCCCTGGCCGCGCAAAACAGACACGCGGGCCAGCGTCAATCGACTGGGACGAATGAGCCGGCGAGAGCCGTCAGACCTCAGCTCGAGCTCTTCCTGGTTCAAGGCAACAAACTCCGAGTCAATGGCCACGAGGTCACCCTTGGACGGAATCTCGTCGGGGGTGAGGACACTGTGCCGGATCAGCTCCGGATCCCGATGGGCAGAGATGGACATGTCGTGGCAGAGAATGTCGGCGTCCTGGTCCTTGGGACTGTCACTGGCGGCAGGCGCCTCTCTGTCGGTCCGCTCGTAGAACAGGACGGCTGGAATCTTCCACGGCCCCGGGAAGCTCAGCGCCTCGGCCTCAGAGATGGGCATGACGAGAAAGTCGTTGAAGATGTGCCACTGGGCGCCAGGCACCTTGATGAGGGCGCACAGGTGGGGCACGTCCTTGTCAGCCTGGACCTGCACCACGATGGCGCGAAGCGTGTAGATGGCCTGCACTGAAGACGCCTGCTCCTCCTGTGCCTTGTCCTCCTCGGTCCACTGGCCCTTGGCACGGACCTGTTCGCCCTGCACGCTAAGCGAGAGCTGCGGCGGCAGGTAGGCAGACGACGGCTGCTGGGGCGTGCCGCCGAGCCAAAAGGAGAGGTGTTCGGCCGTGTGGACGGCGCAGTTGATGCTCAGCGACGCAGGCAGCTGATCCGTCTCGGGCAGAATGCGCCGGCTTCGCAGCATTGAGGCGGGCGTCTGGCACGATCGGCAGGGCGCCTTGACGTGCGTCTCACGCAGCAGCGAGCCGCGCAGGACAGAGGCAAAGTCAGACGGAGGGGCGAGCTCGTTGGACAGGACCCGCCTGGGATAGGTGAGGTCGACGACGAGCGAGTGGGCCTCGCGGTCGACGGAGGCGCCGCAGTTGGTGCACGTCGTTCTCGTCGCCAGCGCATTTTCAAACAGGCGCCGCACAGCGCCCTTGCCGTCGTCGTCGGACACAGCATCGAGGAGGAAGCGATTGAGCGTCTGGATCAGGTTGCTGTACGCCGCATCCGAGCTTGGGCTGTCGTCCTTGTCCATAAGACCAAGCGCAGCAGCGCGGTCCGAGGCGCCAAAGGCACGTAAGAAGTTCGTGGCCTGGCAATTTGCACCGTGGGCATCCTGCAGCATCTTGAACAAAAAGCCGGCCTGGCACAGCAGGCACTCGTCGCGCTGGCAGTCGCGGCCCTCGATCGCATGCGTCTCGGCGAGGTGGCGAAAGGGAACGAGGTAGTTGAGCGCCTGGAGGTATGCGTTTGCGTACGAGTTGTGGATGTGCGTCTCGAGGCCCGAGTAGTGCGTCTGGTTGAAGAAGCCAAAGTCAAAGTCCTCGACGCCAAACTTGCTGTACTCGATTGTCTTTACGCGGTAGTAGCTCGGCATCGCTGCCTCTGCACCCTCGTCGTGCGCAGTCGGTGTCTGTTTCTGCTTCTGGTCCGCTGCTGCTGCTGCTGCGTTGCCGCCCTCTTGGCCACGCTTCTCGCTTCGAAACAGGGGCACGCCGACGCGTCTCCGCCGCGAGGAGCCCGTCATGGAGGAGTTGTTCGTGGGCAGGACCACGTTTCTTCGTCCACGAAGCTGTCGGGGCAGGGACGCATAGCCGATGTTGTCGTGGGTGCGCATGTTGCCCAGGATGGTCCCGTCGATCTTTGTCGGCATGTTGAACAGCGGCGAGCTGGACGACGTGTAGCGCTCGTAAGGAATGGCCGAGAGCAGCGGTGAGTCGTAGTAGGGCACGCCGATGATCGACAGCGGCGTCTCCGTCGTCCAGTTGACCACGGCGGGGGGGTCGATGAGGTCAGGCCCCTCGGGCGCCGGGGTGGAAAAGGGGTTGAAACGCGACGCCGAAGGGCTGCTGCTCCACAGCCGCAGCGAGCCATCGGCGAGGCCAAAGGCAAGGTAGTCGGCCGACTGCGACATGGCCATCGACGTGAGGGGCGTCGACGAGTCGTTGGCAATGTGCACAAACGTAGACTGGCCCGGGCTGTTGATGTCGACGATCTGGAACTGGCCCTGGGCGGCCGCGACGACGACGGTGGTGGACCGCTTGGGATGCACCGTCATCAGTGCTGGCCCACCGGGCGCGGCAAAGGGGAGCTGGACGAGGACACGCATCGTCCGCACGTCGTGCACCTTGACCAGCGGCTCGGCGACCGGGTGGCCCAGACGCACAGTCCATCCAATCGAGTAGACGTAGTGGGCGTCGGCCTGCATGTCAATGACGCCGCCTGGGTGGGCATGGAGCCGGTGCTCGAGCTGCAGGCTCCTCGGGTCGCGCAGCTGGATGTGACCCGCCGACGTGGCTGCGCAGATGAGCTTGGCCGACTTCTTGACCGAGACGACGGGCGAGTCGGTCGGGCTGCTCCGCATCAGCGAGCCGGTGCCCGAGTGGATGCATGCGAGGGCCGCGTCGCCGCCGACGACAATGTCCGATGCCGACGAGGGCGAGAAACACATCGAGGCCAGCCGTTGCTGTTGCTTCTGCTCGCCACCGCTGCCGCCGCTGCCATCGCGGGGCGGCAGGTCCTTGGCGGCGGCAAAGGACTGCCACCGCGTCAGGCCGTTTCTCGTCGCCGCCTTGACGCCGCCCTCGCCGACGCTGTAGACGGCCTTGTCGTCGACGAGGATGCCCCGCGTGCCCGTGCTCGTGCCTGGATGGGCCTTCCATCGCGTGTAGCGCTGCAGATTGGGCCCGAGATGCGACGCAACGAGGCCAAAGGCCGAGCCAGTCCAGAGCAGCTCCGAGTGCTGGTCGAACTGGGTGCATGTCACGGGCACGCCCAGCGGGCCGTGGTGGGCGAGGATGTGGCCGCACTCGGTCCACGTCGCCATCTTGTCCTGTCCTTGTCGTCGACGATCTAGCCAGACATGCGCATGTGAAGGAACAGGGGCGCTGTTACGGGTCCATTGGGCAACGTTCGGATCCGATCCTGGACTCTTGTGCTCAGATTGGGGGAGACGAGACGCGGAAATTCTTTCTGAAGCTCTCTCCACCTCGAGAAGCGCGCGGGCGCGTGCGCGTGGCTCGACACAGACCAACACTGCATGAGAGATGCGCCCGATCCATGATCCATGACGCAGGACGAAGCGACTGCTGGAAGCACAGCAGACGATAAAGACGTTCGAGATGAAGCGGACGGCTTTCCTCTTTGGCCATTTTCAAAAGATCATTGAAGATCTCGTGGGTGTGTGCCTTCAATCGAACTCATCACCTGCACCCCCCCACAGCTGACCCGCATGGCTACTCAAGCGACGAGAATGTCGGACAGGCTGCCCGACATGCAACGGGCCGTCGCCAATGCATCTCGACTCGCTGCCTCTGTGCACGAGCTGCAACGCTCTGACGATGACGACGACGACGCGGCGCTTCTCGTCCACGTCACTGTGAACGAGGGCGCAGGCGCGGCCAACGACGCCGCGCGCTACGTGACCGACGAGCGCAGCGACATCTCGTCGGTCCGACCGATGCTGCGCTCGATGCGCGCGTCCGTCACCGCCGAAAGCAAGGCCCTACTGCAACCCCTGCAGCCGCCGTCTGCGTCGGGATCGAAAGAAAAGGTCTGGCCATGCCCTGGGCCCAACCCGTTCCACGACACGGACCTCGTCCCGTGTGAGCAGTTGCACTTCTACTTCTAGGCATGTTGGGAGATAATTTTGCTGACAATGTCCAAAAAAGACCTGAGAGAGAGAGGCATTGTCCAGGTCGTCATTTGCGGCATCGCCACCACGGGCGTCGTCCTCTCCACACTCCAGGGCGCACTCGACGTGGGGCTGCACACCGTCGTCGTCAGCGACGCGTGCATGGACCCGGACCCGAGTCTGCACCAGGCCATGTTGAGGTGCATTTGCCTTCCCTTCTTCCTCTACCCAGCTTGACTGACGACGCGAGACCGCATCGGCACAGCTACTTTGCAAAGAGGGGTCAAGTCCTCACCACCGACGAGATCACTCAAGGCAGCGCGCTCAGAGACCTGCTGCACTGACTGGGCCTTTGTAACTGTAGATAGTGGTATATGCGGAAGCATCTCTAGTACATCCCCCCTCTCAAGAAAGCTTCTCGATGCGCTTTGCCAAGCCCTCGATCCTGGCCTCGACCGACTCCAGGTTGGCCTTGACCCTCTGCTGGTTCTCGCGCAGGCTGCCCTCGACGTTGGACAGGACGACCTTGAGCTCGTCGTGCGTCGTCTCGCTCGTCTTTGCCGCCACAAAGAGCTCAGAGACGTCATCGGAGAAGCCGGCGGCCGAGGCATGGAGCGACGAGAGAGAGTGGAGGCGCGAGAGGAGCGTGGGAGCCAGAGGCATCAGCGTCTCGAGGCGCGAGAGCAGCGCGAGGCCCGCCTCGAGCTTCGTCAGTGTCTCCGGCGAGAGACCGCCGGCCGTCGGTGGGGAGCCGCCGGCACCCAGGAGGGGCGAAGTGGCACCATCGAGGCCGTTGGATGGCCCAGCACCCACGGCGAGCCGGCTCGAGGAGGCATCTAGCTTTCGGCGGGCCTCGTGCACCCTCTCGAGCTCCGAGACGAGGACCTTGACACGGCGACTGATGCCGTCGAGGTGGCGGGGATGGGTGAGGAGCGTGAGCAGGTGCTCGATGCGGGCCAGCGACGGCATAAGCGGTCGAGCGAGAGACTTTGCCTGTAGGATTTGATCAGCATACAAGAGAGAGAGACACACAGACGTGCATGGACCCACCTCGTCCTGTGCTGCATCGCGTATCCCCACCAGATCCTCGAGCCCAGCCAATCGACGGTCCAAGCTGGCCATCTTGACGCCCTCGCCATCCATCTGACCTGCCTTGGCCAGCTGACCACCCTCGTCAGCAGCCTGTGTGTTGCTGCTTGTACCTTTGCGACTGTCGATGCTGATGCTGCTCAGCGACTCGAGCAGCTTTCGGGCCTCTCTCTCCCACTTTTGCGACGCCGCGGCATCAAGACCCACGTCGGCAGCCTGCGAGGCCCGCTCGTCAAGCTGGCCCAGCTGGCCCCTCAGAGACTTAAGCTGCCCGAGCAGCGTCGCAGGTGCAACTGCGGCTGCTTCTTGCCCATCATCCCCTTCGCTTCCCCCCTTCTTTGACCCTGACGACGAGGGAGCCGACTGTAGCTCCGTCTCGACCTCGTCCATCTCCATGCGCAGCCGCCGGAGCCGGTCCAGCGGAGATTCCTTTGGTTTTTTGGCCACCTCATGGAAGCCTTCTTCGCCGACCTCGTCGCCCAACGTGGCACGGTAGCCATTGCCAAACCCTAGCTCGTACCTCGTTGCCTCGATGGCCGTCGAGGGAGGAGGATAGTATTGCTCCTTTTTCCGCCTGCGGTGAATGGCCGGCGAGAAGTCTGACAGACAGGGACATTAGCTTGCTTGTGGAGTCCAAGTCAAAGAATGTAGTGGAATACCAACCTACACCCCGCCCATCGAGGCCTGTGGCATCCCGGAACCTCTCCATGGCCTTGTCGGCATCGATGGGCACCCGCTCAATGTCCGGATTGGCCTCTCCCTGGGGGCTCTTTTTGCCTCGGTCCCGCGCTCCCCGCTTTCCTCTGCCTGCCCCATCGCCTCCGCTGTCGTCATCTTCGTCTTCGTCATCCTCGTCGCTCGACTCGCTGTAGTCGCCTCTCCGCCCACCACGCCGCCTCGGAGAGGCCGGCGACGTCTCGTACACGTCTGGCGCGCCAAAGTCCTGCCGGTCGAGAAGCCTCTGCTCAGCAAGTATGTTCCCATTGCGCAGCGCTCGGGTACCACTCACCACGTCTTCCAGGTCGGCAAACTTGCTGCTCGACATGCTTGTCTTGAACTTGCTGAGGACTGACACCGACGAAGACCAACAGAAACACTGCGAAACGAGACGCGACTTTCCCAGAGAGACGAAACTTTCGGCCGACGTGATGGACGGCCCTCCATCTCCAATCCCCCCAAGTTGACTTTCCTCCTCATCACTCTCACGAAAGTAGTGGGGCAAAAGAAGAGAGGCACACGAAAAAATGGCGGCACAAGCGCAAGGAAAGGAGGGCGTGCCTTCCTCAGCGGGACACGCAGCCGCATCCAAGATCCTCCCGCTGGAGCTCATCGACCGGTGCATTGGTTCGAGCATCTGGGTCGTCATGAAGACCAACCGCGAGTTCACGGGGACACTGCTTGGCTTTGACGACTTTGTCAGTGAGTCGTCGCTGGACTGGCGGCAGTGTACCGAGAAAGGTATTTCGTGGATGGCTGACAGTGCGTGGCAAGACATGGTGCTGGAGGACGTGACAGAATAGTGAGTGGAGCGTCGTCCTGCACTGAGAAAAAGAAGTGCGCGCGCTGACATCCCGCTCTGACAACAGCGAGACAACGCCAGAGGGCAAGCGCAAGAAGACGGCTCTCTCTCAGACACTCCTTAATGGCAACAGCATCTGTCTAGTGAGTGGCCTGCTCTCATCTGCGCCGACATGGTCTTGCGCTGACGTTTTACAAAAGCTCATTCCGGGAGGGCAAGGGCCAGAGGACGAGTAGAAAAAAACAAAATGACAATTGTACACCTAGAATGATCAGACTGCAGTGGACTGGTCCGAGGACGAGGAAGCGGACGAAGGATCGACCTTGAGGGAAAAGTCAATGTGCTTTGTCGACTGGTGGATGGCGCTCGTGCTGATGATGTCGATGGCTGCATGAAAGAAAGGAGTGTAAGGGTTTGATTTACTAGAAAAGCAAGGAGAATCAGACCCACCATCGTCGACGTGGCCACCGGCGACATTGTCAATGTCGATGCCCCCGCTGCTCTCGAGGAGGAAGCTCCGGCCACCGGCGACGCCGCGGCTCGCATGAAGCTCCGTCTTGAGGCGCTGTGCGCACTGCACCAGCGCATCGCCCGTGAGATTGTCGAGCATAATGACGTCGGCTCCAGCCTTGATGGCCTCGACGGCCTCGTCGTACGACTGCACCTCGACATCGATGCGCTGGGAGAAGCCGGCGACGGAGCGGGCCTTTTGGACGGCATTGGTGATGCTGCCGGTGGCCCAGATGTGGTTGTCCTTGAGCATGACCATCGACGAGAGGTCGTAGCGGTGCATGTCGACGCCGCCCACGACCATGCCGTACTTTTCGACGAGCCGGAATCCTGTCGCATGCCTTGCGTCAGTCTCTGCGGCGCGTTTCGGAGACAGGAAGCAGACTCACCGGGCGTAGTCTTCCGAGTACCGGCGACGATGCCCTTGAAGCCAGCGTTGCGAGCCTTGTCGAGGAAGGCCCTTGAGCTGCGAAGAATTGGTCAGAGGAGCAAGAAAGAATGAGAAGGCGGCCCACTCACGCCGTGGCGACACCACTACATCTGGCAAGGGTGTTGAGGGCCACCCGCTCACCCAGGAGCAGGTTTCGGACGGGACCCTTGACGACAGCCACGACAACCCTCTTGCCTCCGTGCAGCTGGATCGCATCGCCTTCCTTAAACTTCCACTCGACGGTGCAGCCGAGCTGATCAAAGACGGCATTGAAAAAGGGGACGCCGGCGAGGATGCCCGGTGCCTTTGCGAGCAGATGCGCCGTGCGAGGCGCATCGCCCACGACGAAGCCGCCCCAGTCAAAGGCGGGGCAGTCCTCGGCGAGCCAGGCAGACACCTGTGTCTTCCAGCTGGGCGGCAGCAGCGCAGCGTAGTTTGGCAATGTCATGCTTGCTCAGGGTGTCGTCGGAGGAGAGTTGGGAAGCAGCTTGCTGCTTGCTGCGAGTGATGAGGAAATCCAGTCGCCAAATTCGGGACTCGGCCTTGGGCCGCGGAGAGAGAAGGGAGGACACTCCCACAGCGAGAAGAATGAGCCAAAATCAGAAAATTGAGACTAAAGCGTCGTCGCCGGTCTGTCGCGACGCACCTCTCCCTTGGAATATCTCCGAGAAGAGGCTGACTGGACAAAGACAATGGTTCTCCGGCGCACCCCGTCGGTCTTTGGACCGCATGGAGTGTCAGCTCTGGCCCGGCGGGCGTACTCACAGGCGACGACTGGGGGTCCATCGACGTCACGAGCACGTGCGACAAGGGCGACGCTCGTCTTTGCCGGCGCAGCACTGACCACGAGCGGGCTTCTTGCCTGGCGACTCAGGGAGCCGGGCCACCAGAGTTCAGTGGCTTGCGAGCCAGTGCAGCGCAGTTCTTCAAGCGTCAAGGTGGGTCTTCTGGCTTAATCTTTCAGGCACAAAGGATGGGAGGCTCACAGTGCCAGCCTATTAGGCCGCTCCCCAGATTGCGCACCTCGACGAGGCGGTGATCCACGATGTCAGCGCACCGATGCGGACGCGCATGGAGACATACGTCAAGCTGCTCCAGAACCGCATCGTCACTGCATTGTCCAAGGAGGAAACGGGTGACGCGGGCTTCCGCATCGACCAGTGGCAGCGTAAAGAGGGCGGTGAGGGCATCTCGTGCGTGCTCCAGGACGGCCAGACGTTCGAAAAGGCCGGTGTCAACATCTCAATCGTGCACGGCAAGCTGCCCCCGCGTGCCATCCAGCAGATGAGCGCAGACCACGCCGGTCTCATGGAAAAGATTGGCGACGAACTCGACACGAGTGGTAAGGCCGGCGGTGGGATGCCCTTCTACGCGACGGGGCTCAGCCTCGTCGTGCACCCTCGCAACCCCTACGCGCCCACAGTCCATTTCAACTACCGCTACTTTGAGCTCACCCACCCGCCCACGCTTCCTGATGGTTCGCCCAACCCACGCTACGACGAAAAAGACCCGCTCAAGCCTGTCGCCTGGTGGTTCGGTGGCGGAACAGACCTGACGCCAGTCTACCTGTTCCCCTCCGATGCACGGCACTTCCACGGCGTTCTCAAGGAGACGTGCGACCGCAACGATGGACACTTCTATCCCACGTGGAAGAAGTGGTGCGACAGCTACTTTTGGATCCCGCACCGGGGCGAGTCTCGGGGCGTTGGTGGCATCTTCTTTGATGACCTGACCATCGGTCATGGCGAGGAGCAAGGGGCCAAATCGACACTGACAGATGCGATTCGGGGAGGTGCAACGGGCGAAAAGGTGCCGCTCAAAGATGGGACAAAGGGTGGGAAGACGATTGAGTCAGAGCTGCCCCAGACGCGCGAGACGCTCTTTACCACGGTGCGCTCCCTGGGCGACGCATTTATCCCTGCCTACCTGCCCATCCTGCAGTCGCGCAAGGCCATGCCGTATGGTGAGCGCGAGCAGGCATGGCAGCGCATTCGGAGGGGTCGCTACGTCGAGTTCAACCTTGTCTACGACCGCGGCACCAAGTTTGGCCTCCAGACGCCCGGCGCGCGCATGGAGAGCATTTTGATGAGCCTGCCCCTGCTGGCGAGCTGGGAGTACGGGCACAGCTACAGTGCAACAAACATGGACATGCCGCCTGAGGAGGACGACGATGAAGAGGGCAGACGCGAGCGGGAGACGATGAATGTCCTCCGCAAGGCGCGGGAGTGGGTGTAAGATAGCATGGCAGAACAATCAAATTAAGGAAGAAGGATAGAGTGTCTACAGAGAGATGCGCTTGCTTGCTGAGGGATAGCCGTCGAGCTTGGGACCCACTGCCTCTTTGCCGCTGAGCTCGATGAGTAGCAGACGAGTCTGAGCCGTGACGAGAAGATGGCCCTTTGGCTCGACAAAGGCCAGATTGACGCAACCGCCATCTGGGATGTAGACGCGAGCGAGGAGTCGGCCTGCAGATGACCAGGCGTAGAGGCCGTCGGCTGTGCATGCATAGACATTGCCGCGGATGTCGACCTTGATGCCGTCGGCTGGCAGAGGGAAAGCTAGCATGAGGAGGTGGATGGGGCTGAAGTGTGTTTCCGAGCAGGAGACTCACCGATGCCTGTTGGGACGGCTGCAAAGAGCCTTTTGTTTTCCAGGCGGTCCTTCACGACGTCAAAGGCGTAGCTGTGAGGAAGACGGTTAAAGTTGAGTCTAAGGCTTCAGCTGCTTGCTGAACATACTAGAGGGGAGACTCACATGACAGCGGGAATCTTTGGTCGGTTGGGCAGGTCACCGCCCTGTGTCGAGCCCGTCTCAGTAATGTACAGCGTCCGTTGATTGGGGCTAAAGACGAGGCCGTTGGGCGTCACGATGCTGGCATCGACCATGTCCAAATCCCCAGTCTGCGGATGGAAGCGCCAGGTGGCCTTTGGCAGCTCGACGTCGGGGCGGAAGTTCTGCGTTTGGGCATAGTCAGCATCGGTGAACCAGATGGACCCCGACGAGGCGTGGACGACGACATCGTTTGGCGCATTGAACTGCTTGCCAAAGGCGTTGTTGAGCAAGATCCGGCTGGCTCCGCCGTGGGCAAGCGAGGTGAGGGACAGCCCCCCGGGGAGTTCCTCGCCACGGCCCGAGTTGGCCAACAGCAGGTGACCGTCACCGTACGGCGTTCCTCCGTTTGTCATTTGGATCTCGCTACCTGCTGCGTCTGTGAGATTGACCTTCCGCAGGGCCGAATGTGGCAGCGTCGGTGTACCATTTGACGCCTGCTCGACAAGATCTGCCAGCTTGCCGCGCCAGACGACATTGTTGACCGTGGCATTGGACCGGCCCTGCTTTCCGCCAGCGTCGGAGCAGAAGAAGACGTCGTCGGTCCGACTAAAGTAGACGGGCGCTTCGTGGGCAAACGCATAGTCTTGCTCGTGCACAAGCACTGTCAGCTTCGGCGATCCACCTAGAATAACGCGTCCTGCATCATTGAAAGGCTCGAATGTCGCATTGAACGACGTGGGTTGTTCTGCAGAGGAGGCAGCGGACAGAGCGGGCCAGGGCGAAGAGTAGTTGCGCGAAGTAAAGGGAAGGGGAAGCACGCTCAGATCGGCTAGTCTCACGGCGCGCAAGTCTGTTAAGGTCGTCGCGGCAACAGCTGCGCTCGCTGCCGCGAGACAGAGCATGGACAGGCCAGCCACATTTGGCATCGTTGTCGTCGTCGTCGTCTTGAAAAGCATTTCATTCTTTACGCGAAACCAATAAGAAGAATTCCCCACCTTGATTGAACGTCACCGTGCTTCCCGACTTGGAGTTTAAGCTCGCGCACCTCGCAGTGGAGCTAGCTTGGGCCACGGTCGGCCGAAAAGGGTAAGTAAATTGGAGCACGCGCCAACACCAAACCAACACTGCCCTTTGTGTCCTTCTCGACTGCCGCACAAACAACCATGTCACTACCGAGCGCCATCTCTGCCGCCGCGGCGCACACCGAGGGCCTGCCCACGATGCTCATCGAGGAGGCCTACAAGGAGTACCCTAAGCCTGAGGGCATCAAGTTCACCTATGGAACTGCTGGCATCCGCACAAAGGGCGACATCCTGCAGAGCTCCTGCTTCCGAATGGCCCTCATCTCGGCTTTGAGGAGCAAGAAGCTGGGAGGAAAGATGGTTGGCGTCATGGTGACAGCCAGCCATAATCTTGAAGAGGTGACTATGCTACTCTTTGAGCTCACAGAAGACAAAGTGCTCACCTTCGACCTGTAGGACAACGGCATCAAGGCCATTGACTCGAGGGGCGAGATGCTCGAGTCGTCCTGGGAGCCCTACTGCACCGAAGCCGTCAATGCCAACTCTGCCAAGGAGCTCATCGCCGTATTGGACCAGCTTGTCAAGACGTGCAAGGTCGATCTGTCCGTTCCAGCTTTGGTCATCTACGGCCACGACACGCGGCCGACTTGCCCCATGCTCGTCAAGGCCGTCGTCGAGGGACTGGCCACGATGGGCGCCACCGTCATCGACGCTGGCCTCAAGACGACGCCTCAGCTCCACTACCTCGTACGAGCCCACAATACACAGGGCACGCCCGATGCGTACGGTGAACCTACCGAGATGGGCTACTACGACAAGCTCAGCAAGGCTTTCGCCAAGCTTGTGGTGAGTGGCGGGCGAAAGAGACACTTCTGTCTCAACGGTCTTCGCCGCTATTGTGCCCTCTGTATCCTTGTACTGATACCACGGCTTTCCAGGCTGGCAAGCCGCCAAAGACGACCCTCGTCGTCGACTGTGCCAATGGTGTGGGTGCGTATGCGCTGATGCAGCTGCAGCAGCACATTCCCGAGTCACTCCTCAAGGTCAGAGCGCTGCGGACGGACATCAAGACGCGGGGCGCCCTCAATGACGGCTGCGGTGCCGATTACGTCAAGACGAACCAGCGCCTTCCCCTGGGCCTCGAAAAGGAAAAGGGCATCGAGGCGGGCCAGAGGCTGTGCTCCTATGACGGCGACGCCGACCGCATCGTATATTACTACCTCCGCGGCCCTCCCCAGCAAAAGGAGAGCTTCAGGCTGCTGGACGGCGACAAGATCGCCAGCTTGGCCGCCGATCACCTCAATGACCTCGTCAAGCGCGCCGGTGTTGCCATTGAAGTTGGCTGCGTCCAGACGGCCTATGCCAATGGCAGCTCGACAAAGTACCTCGAGCAGGTGGGTACTTCCCTTCACTGAAGCGCCCATAGCATTGCCAAATGCTGACCTTTTGGATGCAGCGCGTGCCCGTTACATGCACGCCCACCGGCGTCAAGCATCTCCACCACGCGGCCGAGCGCTATGACGTGGGCGTCTACTTTGAAGCCAACGGGCACGGGACGATTCTCTTCTCGTCCGAGGCCCAGCAGAAGATTCACGAGACATCGCCCTCCTCTCCGGCGGCAGAGGACGCCCTGGAGCAGCTCAAGTCGCTCATCGACCTCATCAACCAGACCGTTGGCGACGCTCTCTCGGACATGCTCCTCGTCGAGGTCATTCTCCGCACCAAGGACTGGGATTGCCAGGAATGGGACAGCGCATACGAAGACCTGCCCAACAAGCTTCTCAAGGTCAACGTCAAGGACCGTTTCATGTTTGTCACCGAGGACGCAGAGCGAAAGCTGGTCAAGCCAGAGGGCCTCCAAGCCAAGATTGATGAGCTCGTGGCCAAGTACAAGGATGCCCGGAGCTTCGTCCGGCCGAGCGGGACAGAGGACTGTGTCCGTGTGTATGCAGAGGCTGGTGTCGCCGGCGAGCTCAACTCCTTGGCAAACGGCGTGGCCAAGCTCGTCGCTGACTTTGCTGCCTGATAAGCTTCCTGTCTCACAGTATATAGAAAATCCGCTGCCTATCTCATGTAAATGCAAGGGAGATGATTGAAAGCCAGGATGACATTCTTGTGCGCAAACAGACATTCTACCGATGACTGCTCATTCTGTCTTGTCTCAGCGATGACCTTGTCTCGAATTTTTCAGCGCGCTCTGCGACCGCAAGAGAGTATCAGAGAAGGAGCGAGAAGCCAACAAAGACTGGACCGGCGACAACAGCAGTCCACGAGGCCAGCTTGAGGGCGGGGAATGCACCGTCAGTGTTGGAGGTGCGCTCGGCGTTTGGCGATGTCGAGGTGTCCTTTGCGCTGCTCTGAATCGACGCGGGCATGGCCCCGCTGAAGTAGTCATCTCCGCAAAGCGAGGTGAGGTTCTGTTGCACAGCATCGTAGCCCGTCTGGTTGAGGAGAGACTTGTAGAATGGGTCGAGCGTCCTAGCAACGGCACGGTTGCAGTCGTTGCATGTCACCGTCTTGTTTTCCTCCATCATCGACACTTGCGCCAATTGCAGGGGATCCATAGCGGAGCTGATCGTGAGAGGCTGGCCAGTGGCGTTCTCGTAGGCTCTGTCACAATGTCCCATTCTTGTTAAGCGTGGGCTAAAGTAGGGATAATCGGGTCCGTCTACTCACTGGAGGCTCTCGACGATGCAGAGCTTGTCGCCATCGTTCTTGTCTTCAAGGCAGACCGCGTCGCGGAGATCGTCGTAGTGCGAGAGGAGCGCCACGATGGTCTGTGCGGCGTTGGGCGTGTCTCCGACCGGCTGCGAGAGCTCGCTGCTGCAACTGTCCGTGAAGGTGCCGTTGATCTTGGACAGCGTGGACTGAGAGCAAGGCTCCATGGGGCACAGACTCTTGCTCAAGTAGCTCTCGATGACGGGCACCAGGCTCGAAGAGGTGTCTGCGCCCTGCAGTTGCCCAGTGAGGCCATCCGCGTGGAGGCACGAGGCCAGGTCCTTGTCAGACAGAGCTGATACGAGCTTCTGGAGGCAACCTTGAGAGACGCCGCCAGTGCTGCCAAATTGGGCAGAGACAAGCGACGAAGAGCCGAGGACAGCGAGGCTGACGAGGGACGTTGCAGCAAATCGGACCATTGTTGGGCGTGAGAGAGAGACAATCGTGTGAGGGACAATGGCGGGCCAAATGATGAGGCTCGCATCGCCTTTATATCGCCCAAGTCACTTCTGCTCAAGAGATAGATCTGCCGATTTCCAAGCGATCCTCGTCATCTTGTTGAGCTAGCGTACAAGCGAAACATATGCAAGTATAGCCATTGTACCATAACCTGCACAAGGGGGTTGCTGGCGGAACAACTGTTAGGAAGATGGCCTGTGATATCAAGGTAAGAGGTTGTAGATCTCAGCACTGAGGGAGAGCAAGGAGAAGGAAAAATTTAAAGCTGCGCAATGCAGGTACCTTTTCGACTTGGCGCTACATATTCTCAATATGTGGCGGAATACCGGCGCTTGGCTCTACAACTCAATCGTGTGCACAGCAGCCATGTGCTCAGTAATCATATGCACAGCAATCATGTGCAAAGCAAGACCATTGAAGAACAACTTCAAACAACAACACTAGCTGATGCACCGACCTCGTGCTTGGTTCACTATGAGCTCCTGCTTCGGTCCCACTCACCATCGCCTTCTTCCGAGAATGACGGTAGCAAAGTAGCGGTGCTGCCTAGTGTGGATGGCGGTGCTGTCTGGTTGAACAGCACCAACGTGAGTGCACCTTTTCCACGTCGAACACGCGGTCGGAGCACAGCATCGTGCTCTGCGCTTTGCTTCGAGCACTCCCACCCTGCCGAAATTGAATTATTGCCCACACCTTCCATGTGTATCGACTCAAGAGTGCCGGGAGACAGCGCGGGTGGAGATCCCGGTCCCGCCGGCGGACAAGAATAGCGGTACACAAATAGCCTGGAAGAGACAACAATGGCACCACTGGCAACTAGCCTTGTCCATCTGCGTGTTCTTTCCTTCTCACACCGTCCCTGATTCATCTACAAAGCAAAGACCGCCGCGTGGTCTAGCATGACAGCCTAGGGGAGAAGACATAAAAAAAAATTTGGCCACGCGAGAAAGTCGGTCCGTCGAAATTCTCTGCATTCCAAAATCTAAAACAAATAGCGTTTGACAGGTTCGCCGGACCGCATCCGGTCATCATCGACGCGGGTTGTGCACACACCGTGGCATATCTTTCGTCAAAGCAGACAAGTACAGGGCATTTTAGCAAAGCCAGCGCGTGGCTGTAGGGCCGGTACCCTGAGTTGGACTGGAATTGGAGTCGGAGGAGGGGAGCAGCGGACGGAGAGATATGAGCCAAGTTTCCCACGAGACCCATCCGTAACACGAGCACACCGTCACCTTCATTGTTGTTCTCTTTCCGCATGCGGACTCTCGTGAGGCCAAAGAGGAAAGAGCTGGGAATGCAACTTATTGATTTTATCGACGAGACAGGCAACGGGGGGAAGATTCCGGGCACCCATCCCCTCATATATAACCATCTTGGCCGAGACAGACCTGCTCTCTCATTCCAGCCACTGTTTTCTACCGCATTGGAACAGCTTTCTCGCCCATTTGTCAAGGGCAAGAAAGGGGGGTCATAAAGCTACACTCCGCCTCCACACCCCCAGCACTGACTAACCTTCGGCGGGCACGGCAAGCAAGGGTGAGTGTGCTCTAGTATATTCCCATGCTTGGTATTTCGGCATTGGATGCCAAGGAGAGGAATAGAGGGGGTCAAGATATGGGCCTGTGCCTTTGGAAATCAATCTATTCTGAAGAAAATAGGGCTTTGGGTGGCAAACAAGCCTTGGCAGCTCGCATTGCGAAATATCAGGCCAGCGGAGGGTCCACCCCAGGGCCTCGTCGTACATGGAGTTACCAGGCGGTCTCTGCAGGTCCACATAGAAGCACACTTTATAACCCGAGTGACCCACTCACTTACTTCGTCACATAACCCGCAGACAAACATCCTCTCCCCCCTTCGAAACCGACAATGAAGCTGTACGTCGTCGTCGCGGCCCTTTCGGTCCTTTTGGTCGCTCTCGCCACCGTCACCAGTGGCGCTCCGGTTCCTTCTCGTGAGCACAGAACTTAGATGGCTTTGGCAGTATAAAGGAGCTGACCCTATTTCTCAGCCAACCCTATCCGTGACAACGCCGAGGCTGATACGACGCCACTGACAAAGCGCGAGGTTCAAGAAGCCAGTCGCGCCGAATTCCTACCCTTGGGAAATCACTACATCAAGAAGCGCGACGCAGACGATGCTGCAAAGGCAGATAGCATCCCATCCGGCAACCAGTACATCAAGAAGCGTGACGTCGACAATGCTGCAAAGGAAGACAGTGTGCCCATGGGAAACACTTATATCAAGCGAGACGTCGACAATACTGCCAAAGAAGACAGTGTCCCCATGGGCAACACCTATATCAAGAAGGACGTCGACGATGCGGCAAAGCAATATAGCGTCCCCATGGGCAACACTTATATCAAGAAGGACGTTGATGATGCGGCAAAGCAATATAGTGTTCCAATGGGCAACACCTACATCAAGCGATAAGAAGCCGACTGGAAGCTCATCAATAATAAGTGGTTAAGCAGGATTGTCTGCCGTCCCTCTCGATGTTTTGGGGGTCTTTTCGAGGTCATTGTCTCTTCCCTCTTTTCTCTCTCTCTCTACGACCACACACGACCACGTCCATAATGTGAAATACAAATCGAGGCTGATCCCTCACATGATCTCATTTGGAAGGATGATTGAATAGTGTACAGTTGCAGGGTGATATCGATGGTCTTGTGATTCTCGTCAGTGGTTATTGCGTCTAGTCTTGACTCCCGTCCAGGATTCGTTTTCTGAGAAAGAGGCGATCAGCTCGCCTGGTCGCATAAAGCCTGGGAGAGGAGAGAGACCGACTCACAGTAGTGGCGGCGTTGCCAGCAAATTCCTGCCGCCGCTCTGGACCTCTTTGGGCCATATGTCAACGAGAAAGTAGTCTGTTATGTCGTGAGACAATGCTCAGCAAGAGACCAAGGAGAAGAAGCTGAAGAGACACTCACAAGCATGACCAACAGCGATACCCATGAGGTCGCCGACGACGGCCTTGATGCTGCCCGAGAGGATCCAGGAAAAGGCGACGAGGGACCAGGGCAAGTAGGGCGCAGTAATGATTATGACACCAAATAGGCTTAGTCGGACGTGGCGATTGCGCCTGCTCCAGATGTAGACGAGGACAAAGCCGAGCGGGCTGCCCAGGAAGGGCAGGGTCGCGAGCGGCGAGAGGAGGACAAGACAGGTCGAAGCAAAGACGAGGAGCCAGACAAAGTCGGCCCGCTTTCCTGCGTAGTGGTTCTCCTCGAGCATGCGGGCGTAGCGGGTGGTGAAGACGAGGTTAAAGAGGAAGTCGACACCAAAAGGACCGAAGTAGACGAGCGAGGTGATGATACGCCATACCTGCCCGCGGCCCACGACGAGACGGTACGAGAGAAAGAGCTGCAAAGACGATACGAGACCGACGTACTCAGCCAGCGCAAGCGCAAGCGCGGAGCCAGCCCACACCCTCGTGATGGGCGGGATCGTACCTAGATCGTCCATAGGGTCCGAGTTGGGATCAGTAATGCGAGAAGCAAGCAACGTCAGTCGACGTGGAGTGAGTGAAATTGGCGCAAGTAAACCACGTGAAGTCCTCCACCTTGTAGCCTGGTAGAGCGATCAGATTGGCCGGGCCGACAGACCGGATTGAGACCACACCAAAACAGAAAAGACCGGACCACCATGTCGTCGTTCTTCTCGACACCAGTGGGCGCCGATGCGGCATCACTGTGGGAGCGGGTGAGCATGCTTGCCTTTTAAAGAAAAGAAGTGGATCCAAAACTGACATGTAATGAGTAGCTGAGCGAGTCGACGCTTTTGACGAACCCGCTGAACACGGTGCTGCTCCTCGTGGCCCTCTACCTGCTCCTCTCCCTTCTCACGCCCTACTCAATCACGAACCTGACACCGACGCTCTCTCAGGCCCGCTCGCCTGCAAGAAACCCGTCGACGAGCTACTCGTACCTGCCTGACGTGCACCCGCCTTGCGTGCAATGGAAAAAGTACACGCCCCGGACGCTTGCCGTCTATGATGGCAGCGGCTTCTCTGCCGCCGACAAGAACGGCTCGATGGACGTGGGTGCGGCCGCGAGGAAGCGGGGCGATCCCGACAGGATCCTTCTGGCCATCCAAGGCAAGGTCTTTGACGTAACAAAGGGCGCAAACTTCTACGGACCAGGTGAGTCTCCATGACCTTTTTCGCGAGCACTGTACACACGGACTGACTCTGGAGAGCCACACAGGGGGACCCTATGGCAATTTTGCGGGTCGCGACGCTTCCCGAGGCATGGCAAAGCAATCGTTTGATCTTGGTGAGACTGTATATCTTCTCTTCTCGCACTGGACAACCGACTGATAGATCTGCCAGACATGCTCACGCCCCTCGACCAACCGCTGGACAAGCTCGAGGACCTGACTCCAATGGAGCTCTCAAATATGCGCGAGTGGGACGCCCACTTCTCCGCCAAGTACGGCGTCGTGGGCGAACTCGTCAATGAGGGCGAGGAGGACGACGATGCATGACGGAGACAGACAGAGTGGGCATGTATTGTAGTAGCTCAGCCTATGCAAAATCAAGCTCTCCGTCCTCGATGAGATCGTCGAGGAAAGAGCAAAATGTAAAGAGGGGGAACCCGACAACGTTGTTGTAATCACCGTCGATGGACTTGACGAGTATTGAAGCTTTGCCCTGGATAGCGAAGCCGCCCGCGCGGTCTAGTCCCTCACCAGAGTCGACGTATGCCTGGATAATTGTGCCTCTGTTCTCTGCAAACCGCACCACCGTCTTCTCCGACACGGTGCTGTATAAACAGTCTGTTGAGCAAGCGTGGCGGGGACTAGAGCAACAATTGGCAAAGGACTCACTGGGCTTGGTAGCCAGGGGCCTGCAGCGTTGGGTGGACTACGACAACTCCCGTCACAACTTCGCACTATGCGGTGGAGTCAGTCTTGTGAACAATCCTCGGCCTATTTCTCCTCAACTGAGCCTCACCTCGCCGTCGTTGAGCTCTGCCAGCATCCGAAAGTTGTCGAGGGCATCCAAGGGCTTCTCCATGATTTCTTCTCCCTTGATGACGACCGTGTCCGCTACATTTCCAGCGGCGTCAGCTTTGTCGACCGATGAATGTACCCATTTGCGACTCACCACCAATGACGAGGTCCGGTGGATCATCAGGGCAGTCATGTACCAGGCGCTTGTACACCTCAAGGGCCTTTTGCGTCGCGGTCTCAGCAGGGTACTGATAGGCTGCCTCGCCAACGAAGCCCGTCTTTGGCAGATCCTCCTTGAAAGTCGACGGAATCACCTCGGGATGGAAACCCTGGAGATGCTTAAGACTTGAGCTGCTGCCATATCTCTCTCAAGAGCCAACAAGATGAAAGACTCACGACCGAGGCTAGAATCTCTCTTCTCCGCGGACTCGCCGAGGCCAGCACGACTCTTCTCCCTGCGTCGCTTTCCGCCTGTCAGTGATTCTCTTGCTGCTTCCACGGTGGCCGTGAACGAGTCACTCACCTGCCAGCTTGTTGAATGCCGGAATCCTGAGCGCATCTTCGCTCACTGCTGCTGCCCGGTCCGGCTTGGCCTTTGTCGAGGATCCAGAGCCCATCTCTATCTTTGTCTGACTGATGTCCCTCTGCTCTGCTGGAGAGCGAAAAGTGGAGAGCGAGCGATGTTCTCTCGCGCGCGCGCTTTGACTTCTTTGGCGCGTCGAGGCTGCCAAATTAAGATTGTGCACCTCGCCTACTTCTTCCTGAGACGACGACAGAGACACAGGCGACCAGCAAAATGGCGCCGAGGCCCACCAGGACGGGCCTCGTCTCGCAGCACTGGCAGCTCGATGTCCTCATCGTCTCGCTCGCCGTCAAGCTGCTGCTCATCCCCGCCTACCACTCAACCGACTTTGAGGTCCACCGGCACTGGCTCGCCCTCACCCACTCGCTCCCGCTCTCGCAGTGGTATTTCGACGAGACCTCGCAGTGGACGCTCGATTACCCGCCTTTTTTTGCCCACTTCAGCTGGTTTCTCTCCTTGCCTGCCAAGCTTGTCGATCCAAAGATCATCGACCTTCGCAACGGGCTCGGGTACACAGGAGGCTGGTGCAAGCCATACATGCGCCTCAGCGTCATTGTCACGGAGCACCTCTCGCTCGCAAGCGCTCTCTGGGCTCTCAGCCGACCATCTTCGCAATCTGCATCGGGAACGGCGGAGCAGACATCACCGCCAACACCTCCCCTTGTCGCAGCGGCCATCCTCCTGCACCCAGGCCTCGTGATCGTCGACCACATCCACTTTCAGTATAATGGCTTCCTCTTTGGCATACTCTTCTGGTCCATCTGGGCCGCAAGAGAGGTGGGTCTTCTACAGCCATCGATTGCATTGTTGATTCTGACGATTGATTTACAGGGCCGGCCGCTGCTCTGTGCGCTGCTATTTGCCAGCCTGCTCAACTTCAAGCACATCTACATCTACGTCGCACCGGCTTATTTTGTCTACCTGCTTCAGACCTATGTGCTCAAGCCGCCCTCGGCAGGAGGCTCAGGAGCCATCACGGGTGCCGGCGAACGCCTTTTCACACTTGGTACCATCACACTGATGCCCTTTGCCCTTAGCTTGATGCCACTATTGGCCTCGGGCTTGACGGCAGAGGCGCCCGCAGGATCTTTCGGCATCGTCAAGCAAATGGTGTCGAGGCTGTTCCCCTTCAGCAGAGGCCTCAACCACGCCTATTGGGCTGCCAACTTCTGGGCACTATACACGTTCGCCGACCGCGTGCTCATCAAGCTCGTCGGCGTCATGGCCTGGGCCGACGACGAGAATGCACAGGTCTCTGCCTCGCGCGGCATCATTGGCGACACCGTCTTTGGCGTTCTGCCTCAGATTACGGCGGGCCACTGCTTCCTCCTGACCTTGGCCTTCACCGTTGTCTTTTCGGCCAGGCTGTGGTTCCGACCGACGTACCACTCATTCGTCGAGTCAATTGGCCTCTTCGGCCTCACTTCGTTCCTCTATGGCTTCCACGTCCACGAAAAGGCTGTCCTCGTCGGTCTCCTTCCCCTGACTCTCCTAGCATCGCTCGATTACCGGCTGGCAAGGAGCATCCTCGTTCTGTCCCTCAGCGGCATTGTGGGATTGTTTCCGCTGCTGTACGAGGCAAGAGAGACACCCATCAAGGTCGCCTACACGCTCTTGTGGACCATCATCTTCTTTTCCGGGTTGGGAAGGGCCGTGTACCGTCCCGTTCCAACCAATGTTGGCGTATTTGTGGCCCATTGGCTAGAGGAAGCCTACCTTGTCGGCTTCGTTGCCTTACAGGTCTTTGTCAGTGTCGGTCATCCGCTTCTCGTGGGCTACCTCGCGTCGTCATCGCCGTCGCTGCTGAGCAAGACGGAGGAACACGCACAGGCGCTTGTATCGTCCATTGTTGCAGCCGCTTCTTCTTCTAGCTCTTCTGTCTCAGCATTAGCAGCGTCAGCCTCTGCCGCCGCCACTGCTGCGCCTTCACCCACCGAAGAAGCGTCCAATGCAGCCTCGTCGGTGCTTTCTTCCCTCTCGTCAATCGCTGCTCCGCTCGCCTCGTCCGCGTCCTCGTCCGGCTTCCTCGCCACGGCTATCTCTGTGGCCCGCCTCGCCTCTCCTAAACAGCCGCCATCGCCCGCGATACCTGTGCCAGAGCCCTCAAGCGCCAATCTCGAGTTTCTCCCACTGATGCTCACGAGCGTCTACTGCGCCATCGGCGTCCTCTGGGCCTGGTTTGTGCTTGGCATCCGATATCTCTTGGCCCCGGCGACTGAAGAGGAGAAAAGCGAAGATGCCGCCGCGCCAACTCGGAAGGGCGTTCCTGTCAACGTCTTGCCACCAAGCCCAGAAAAGACAAGAAAGTAGACAGGTTCCTTGAAATGCAATTGAACTTGGTTAAGTACGATACAGAGGCTACTGAGTGCTACAATGTGGCTGTGCGGAAACAGACGGCGATGTCCTGGTCCTTGTCGTGCTTGTGACCTCCCGACGGTGACGGAGGCGGTGTCAGCTTTGTCTCGCCCTGCGCCTCAATATCGATGTGGGCAGACTCGAGCTGGGCTGGGCCACCCCAGAGTTCGTCCATCTCCTCGAGCGTGAGTCCCTTTGTCTCTGGCATGCAGAACCAGGCCCACGGGACAGCGACGGTGAGACACGCTGCAAAGACAAAGTACGTCGACGCGCCGATGCCCTCGAGCATATACGGCGTAGCACGGGCAATGAGGAGGTTGAAGGCCCAGTGCGTGGCCGATGTGAGCGAGGTGCAGTGAACACGCAGACGGGCCGGGAAAATCTCGGAACAGTAGATCCAGGGCACGCCAGCGTAGCTGAAACAGAAGCAGGCGGCGTAGATGTAGATAAAGACAATGGCGCTGTAGGCCGACGAGGGACGGTCGCCTGTGCCCGTGTGTTGCTCGGGATGGGCGATAGAAAGGTATGCGCCGATGTACCACATGCAGATGCCCATGCTGACTGACCCAAACAGGATCATTGTCCGACGGCCAAGCCGGTCAACGACGAGCACCATTGCGATAAGCGTGCACACGAAGCGGACCACGCCGTAGATACCTGTTGCAAGAAATTGCGATGAGACGCCATGGAAGCCGAGCGAGGCGTAGATGCGTGGCGAATAGTAGTTGATGGCGTTTGTGCCGCTCATTTGAAAGAAGATCATGAGAATCATGCCGGTAACAAGACGGGGCAACATGCCTCGGGAGAAGCAGTCACGGTAGGTCGAGAGCCAGTTGGACGGGCCGGAAGGTGCTTCAAACTGAATTTGATCAATAATGCCTTGAAGCTCCCAAGACACATACGGGTGATCCTGGGCTAGATTGCGTACTTGCGAGAGGCGAAGTCGAGCTTCGACTGGCCCGCGCCTCATGGCTGTCCATCGGATACTCTCAGGGAGGAACCACATGCCGATAAAGAGGAGGCCTCCGGGCACAAGCTGAAGTGCAACAGGCACGCGCCATTGGGCCGTGTCACTCTTCATCGTCTGCTGAACGGCGTAGCAGATCCAGAAGCCAATTGTAGTGCCGAGCTGCACGCCAATCTCAAAGATGCCGACGAGCCTTCCTCGAATTTCGGCGGGAGCTACCTCTGCGATGTATACGGGCACAACGGAGGTACAGGCGCCGATGGCTAGACCTCCGAGCACTCGGCCGGTATACATGAGAGCGACAGCAGCCTGTCCCTTCGCAACAAATTGGATCAACGAGGCGATGCAGAACAGCGCGGCGTAAAGAATGATGGACGTTCGACGACCCAACCAGTTGGCGAATGGGGCAGAGACGAAGCATCCGACGATGCAACCGACCTGAAAGAAGGAGACGACTGCAAAGGGAGACGGTCAATGCTGAAAAGGACGAAGGGTGAAGAGCAGACTAACCATTGGCGCTGAAGAAGGTGCGATACGACTGCGACCTATCGACGATATCAAAGTCCACCTTGAAGCTCTCAAGCTCGAGTGTCGTGCCGATGAAGCCAAGATCATACCCATAGGCCAGCGCTGCCATCGAGGAGGTGATGGCGAGTATGTAGATCCTCCAGTTGAACACCTCTCTTGGCGTTTCCTGTCCGTACGACGTAGAGGCGAGAGCGAGGTTGATTTTCTTGGCCATGTCTGCGTTTCCAAGTTCCAGAGCTTGCTGCCTTCAGAGAGAGGGGACAGACGAGCATGCGGGGCCCCATGTCGGAGCAAGCCCATTACTTAAAGGGCAAGAGGTGGAAGGCCATCCTGTGGCATATAGCCCTGGAGAACTGAAAGTGCGGGGAAGGTTGAGAAATTAGGGAAGGTGAGCAACCGTAAAATAAAAAGGAGTGCCGAGGTGCCTTAATCTGACGCTACGCCTGGCTTGCCGACGGAGCATCATTCTCCGGGGCCGATAGGACCGCAAGCTCTCGGATCGGAGCCTCTTCCTCCGTCAAAGCTTTGGTGACAAACGGTCACTCGTTTGCCGACGCAATCACTCAACGGTCAGCATGGAGAGAAGTATATAAGAATGAGGGGGGGAGAGATGTTTGTCGTGGAGAAAACAAGAAAAGATGTCGACGACGACAAGCCTTGCCAGTGCGGCGTCGCGAGAGTGTTCAAGTCAGCCTCTGCTGAGTCTGGCACTGCACCAAGCACCGCGCCGACGTGCCATAAAAGTCACAACAATGCGGGCAGGCACGTCAAAGGGTGTCTTTCTGCGTGCTCAGGATCTCCCTGCCGACGTTGAGAGGTGGCGTAGGATCTTGCCTAAAGTCATGGGCAGCCCCGATCCTTTTGGACGCCAGCTTGACGGCCTCGGTGGTGGAACATCTACCACTTCCAAGCTGGCCGTCGTGTCCCCCAGCAAAAGGCCAGACATTGCCGATGTCGACTACCTCTTCATTCAGGGCTCGGTCACGGGTGCAACTCTGGACATGACTGGTAACTGCGGCAACATCCTCTCGGGCGTCGCGCCCTTCGCCTACGAAGAGGGGATGGTCCACCGGCAACCCGATTCAGCAAAAGGAGACGACGGCGAACTGAGTCTGACGTTGCGTTGCCTCAACAACGACCAGCTTATCCGGAGCTCGTTTCGTGTAACGGACGGTTTGCCCGTCGAGAACGGTGATATGGTCATTGATGGTGTTTCCACGAAGGGGTCGCCCATAAAGCTTGACTTTCTCGACCCGGCCGGATCCATGACAGGTCGCCTCCTGCCGACTGGCTCGCCCACTGACCTACTCGTAGTGGAAGGGCTCACTGAACCCATCCTGGTTTCTTGCGTGGATGCGGCCAATCCGTTCGTCTTTGTACGAATCCAGGATGTGGAACCAACCCTGGTGGGCTTCGAGTCGTCCGCTCACCTTGATAAAGAATCGCTATCACGGAAGGTCGAAGCCATCCGAAGGAGCGCTGCCGTGGTAATGGGTCTTGCCCAAGACACGGTTTCTGCCGCCGCGGTCAAAGGCACCCCCAAGATCTGTCTCGTTGCTCCTGCCTCTCTCGCAGGGAATGGCCACATCATGACAAGGAGCTGGTCGATGGGGAAACCCCATCCTGCTCTTCAGCTCAGCGGAGCCGTTTGCGTCGCCGCTGCTGCCCACATTCCCGGTACGATCCCTCACGAGCTGGTCAAGAGCACCACCGGAAGAATACCCAGCAAACTCCGCATCGACCACGCCTGTGGAACGATAGAGGCAAGCGCGAACGTGGAAGTGGTGCCTGGCACGAAAGAGGTCAAGATCGCGTCGGCGACGCTTTTCCGCACAGCGAGGAGGCTCTTCTCCGGAGAGGCCTACTACGTTCTGTAAAACTGCTTGTAGACATGGTCTCATCGCGTTGTGTGCCAACGAGGGTGAATCGCTTTAAGACCTCTTTGAGAGGCCGAAGCGAATCGCTTGAATCAATGTGTATTTGCCACGGAGCGACGGCACCCGCGACGGCACCGTAGGTCCTTTATCGAAGTTATTGCGGACCTAGATCGCTCGTCCAAGCCTCACTTCCAGCCATCGTCAACGGTCAAGATGAAGTGCAGCGAGCTTAGAGATGCAATACAGCATTCATAGATCTCGACATGAATTTTAATCTAAGCACAGTAACCCGATCGACCCTTTCTAGTGCCGGTGAAATGTGGAGTTCAGAGTTCCGACGGAGTATCATTCTCCGTCGGACCATGATTGCCCGTCGAGCGTGGGGGGACAAGACGGACCGTCACACTCCCATCCTCTGTCCTCTTGACGGCAACGGACGCTGCTAGAGACGGGCTGGAAACAATGCAGGAAGCAAAGAACGGCACACGCAAAGCCTGCAACTTCTGTCGCAAGCGCAAGGTGAGAGAGATGTGAAGAGAGCCGGCCTCTTGTTCAAAGAAGCTGACTGAATTTCGCAAAGATTCGCTGCGACGGAGAGACGCCGTGCGGAGCATGCATCCGTCACGGGGTAGACTGCACCGTTACGCTTGCTCCGAAGCGTCCGAGACCAACGAACGAAGCGCTGAACCAAGCCTTTGCCAAAATCCAGAGGCTGGAATCTCAGATAGCAGTTGGCAAAACGGGGAGAGTAGCGAGCAGCAGCCGAACCGGGTCTCCTTCATCACCTTCTTCTTCAGCGACGACAGCAACGACGGGCGGAGGTGCTCAAGAGAACAACTCAATCAGACGGACATTCTCGTCGCACCTCGACATCAACAATCGGGGTGATACACACTACCATGGGCCAACGAGCGCCTTGTTCCACGATCGGTCAGACAGAGACAGTAGATCGGGGCAACAGAATAGGCAGGATAGAAGAGCAAGAGCTGAGACGGCATCGAATGGCTCGACAGAAGCACCAAACAGAGGCAGAGATGGCCCTCAAGAAGGAGAAGGAGAGGGCGAGCCAGCAGTAAGGACACAAGCTCGTATTACCAATTTCTCCTCGCCCGTCTCACCGCCACCCACGCAGCAAGAGCTGGCAGCGGTACTGACATCAAATGCAGCCCGGGAGAAGCAATCAGAGGTCATGAATATCGTTTCTGGCAAGCTTGATTTCGACGGCTGGGATCCAGAGCTTTGCCTTCACCTCCTGTCACTGCATTGGAACCGCCAGCATCACGCATGTGAGTGGTAGCGATAGATGACGCCTTTGCCCAGATCTCCCCTCATCTAAATTTCCACTTCAGTCCTAGTCACATACAGACCTCTCTTCATGCGAGACATGGCCGTCGGCTCCTCAGGTCGCTACTTTTCTCCACTGCTCCTCAACGCCATCCTTTTTGGAGCAGCCAAGTTCAGCGATCGGGTCCATCAGCTACGATCCGACATCTCAGATCCCTCTTCGGCAGGCTTGCAATTCCTCAAAAGGGTTCAGGAGCTGCTGCCCGAAGCCCTGATGAAGTCGCGAATCACGACGGTTCAAGCGCTGCTGCTCCTGGCCTGTACTCACTACGCTAGGGGATCTGAGAGTGCAGCTTGGCTCCACTCTGGACTAGCATTTCGCATGGCTTTTGATCTAGGCATGAACGAGGATGGTCTCGACCTCGTGTCCGAGGCGAAGCTGCAACCCGAGGAGCTCGAGCTCCGACGGAGAGTCATCTGGGCCGCTTATGGTGGGTCGCTTCCTCTCGGTCTGTCTCACTGAATATCAGGGCACTGACAACGGAAGAAAGTTATCGACAAGATCCATTCGCTCTACCAGGGCCGCCAAGCATCGATCAAGGAAAAGGAACTTTTTGTCCTAGCCGAGTTCAATGACTCATTCGAGGAGCTCGAGTACTGGACACCTCTAGCATACAATAAGGACTCGAGCGTGTCTTTCGGCTGCACCGTACACAGTGTGTCGACATTTACGCAGCTTTGCCACCTGGCCGTCATATTAGAACGCATCATTGATGCCTTCTACTCGGTCCAAAGCAGCAACGAGGACGTAGCAGTGCTCGATGCAGCTCATCGTAGGCTCGAAGAGCAGCTGGAGAGCTGGCGGCGCAGCCTGCCAGCCTGTCTCGAAATTCCGATGCAATCCTCGCCCCCTTCTCCTTCACGCTTCTCACCCAACATCATCTCCCTCAACGCGCTCCATCACGCCATCGTCATTCTGCTTAACAGGCCCTTTCTCCCTTTCGGACACCTTAGAAGAGCCGTTGAGGAGGATGACGAGAACCAGGCGCGAGCGCGATCCGCCTGGAAGGCGTGTGTGGACTCGGCGACCAAGATTTCGCTGCTGATGCATCACTATCGACGGAGTGTCACGATGAAGGGCGCGCCTCAGCTCATCAGCTACATCAATTTTTGTGCAGCGGGGATCCATGTCAGGCTCGCTGCGCAGCTCTTTGCAAATGATAATACAACAGGGGCGGCACCAGCGACGGCGGCAGTGAAAAAGGACCAAGAAGGGGCATTGAGGGCGCTTAAGGCATGTCTAGACGACTTCCAAGCCAACACAGATCCGAACCCAGGTGTTGCAAAGGCAAATGATGTCATTCAGAGGATGGCTGCCCAGCTGGGCATCCTCGAGAGGGTCAAAAGCGTCCATCTTGATGCACCTACTTATAGACAGCACCGGTATCAGCCGTTGGCGTCGTCGCCGTCGTCCGTGAACGAGATAGCAGGCAATGTCCAGCAGACTTCACAGCTGGACAATGCAAGGACTTCCGATCATCAGCCAATCTATACACCAGCTCTTGGGGATCAGCAGGATGGGCAGTTGCTCAATTCATCACTCCTCCAACAGGGGCAAGTGGCAGCAGCAGATCCGTCATCTGTCGCCGCTGAGCTGCCCTCGGCGACGTCTGCGACTGGAGGCTTCGATCTCGAGACTTTCCTCGCACGACCTTCGCTCGACGACCTGGCCAGCAGCGGCAATCTGTTTGATTTCCTGCAAGACTCCAACTTTCCTCCAGGGTTGGCCCAGCAAGATGTCATGTTTGGTTTTCTCAAGGACAGCTTAGGCGCCTGACACCGGCTGTTTGTTGAGCAAAAAGGACCCTCAATGTCTGCAGCATGTGGAGCGATCAGATAAGATTTTCCCTCACCGATCCAGCCCGCCCCCCTTGGCCTATTTCCCAAAACTCACAAATGCATCATTATTCTGGTATTCATAGTTTATTTTGTCCCGCTTCCGATCAATTGGCAGGAATTTGCAATTCTCGTCTCGCAACTGGGCCTGAGCATCCCAAGGCAAAGAAACTTACAAGATTGGAAAGAAAAGTAAACAAACCGGAGTGCATTGTGCAGAGAAAAAAGAGAGAGAGAGCGAGGCGCCGCATTGAGAAGCTGTATGTAGTCACGAGAGAGGGCCAGTCGAGGTCGTAAGATGATTTCATCTCCGTTTCCCATTCCTTCTCAACACACACTCATATTTTGGACCAGACTATCTTCTTGAAAGGAGGACGAGATCGACGAGGAGAAGAGACTCCGCAACGATTACGCCAGTAAACGGAAGTCTCTTGGTTGCACCTGCGACACGCGCCGCGGTGGCGTTGCCGTCCTTGTATTATCAAATTTCGGCTCTGACCATGTCGTCGCACAAATTGCGGCTGCGGAGCCACTCTGCAACGACGGCAACTGCAGCGACGAGCAGCAGCAGCAACAACAACACCGACGATCGCAGACCGATATCATCTGACTTTTCTGGGTCCAAGAACGTCGTCGTCGTTGGTGGCAGCTATGGTGGCATGCATGCAGCCACCGTGCTGGCCCAGCGGTTGCCTCCATCGCATCGCGTCATTCTCGTCGAGCGCAACAGCCACTTCAACCATCTCTACGTCTTTCCCAGATTCTCGACGCTGCCTGGTCACGAACACAAGGCATTCATCCCCTACTCATCCATCTTTAGCAATGCGCCAAAGCGGCCACTTCGGCCGAGGTCGTCGAAGGCCAAGATGAATGCATCCGCAAGAGGCAGCAGCAGCCATCTCGACGCCGAGAATCGAGCACGATCTAAGGCGGATGGAAAGGAGAAGCCGCAGCAGCGTTCGGGCGAGGAGATGTTGGGAATGGGATCACTAGCTGGTCGCGCTTTTCAAAGACGTGATCGAGGAGAGGGCGGTTCAGAGGCATCGTCGTCGTCTTCATCGACATCGTCGTGGGATGTGCCGTCGGCCTCCTCGATGCCATCGCCGTCGTCCTCGTCGCGGTCCTCGTCTACCGATGGGTGGCGCGAGGATGACAGCATGCTCTCTGTCGGTGCCTCACTCTCGTCGGCCTCGTCGGCTGCATCCTCGACGGGCTATGATGGCGCGCGCGACGTGGAGGCGAAGCGGAAGCGTGCCGGTATCGACGCGGGCAACCGTGCGGTCGAGCGGGCCATTGCTGCTGAGGCGCAAACGGGTGCACCCAACGAGCAGGCTCAGCTCGGTCGTCCCTCGATCCAGGTGGAGGAGCTTGGCTCGGCGCTCGACAAAGGCATTGATCTCACGGGTGCAGAGGATGCAGAGGGCGACGAGGAGAGCTCGGGGATGACGGCCGCCGAAGGATTTCACGAGGCAAGTCCTCACCTGGTCCTTCAGGCAACCGTTTCGAGCATCACGCCTAGCCACGTCATTGTGGAGCAGCCGACGCAGTCTGGGAGTGCGGCCAAGAACAAACACCTCTGGTCCATCGACAGTGTCTCGATCCCCTATACGCATCTCGTCTACGCCCTAGGCTCCCACCTGCCCGACCCCCTGCGCACGGAAGCGAGGACAAAGGCGGCGGGTATGTCGTGGATGCGCGACATCCAGGCACGCGTGAAAGCCGCCAACCAGGTCGTCCTCGTCGGTGGTGGCGCGCTCGGCGTCGAATTTGCCACCGACATCAAAAGCCTCTACACCGACAAGGACGTGACGCTGATTCACTCGCGCCAGCAGCTCCTGCCCAACTTTGACGTCAAGGTGCACGAGATCGCCCTCGCCAGGCTGCAAAACCTCGGCGTCAAGGTCGTCCTTGGCGAACGATTGGCCCTGACGGAGGGGTGCCCGCGCGGCAGCACCGTCAAAGCGGGCCAAGAGGGGTATGAACAACAGAAGCAAGAAGAGGAGCCACACCTCGAGCCGGCCGTGTGCCTGCCAGGCGATGCAAAGGGGGAGGGATTCCAAGCGCATCGGCAGGGTGTATGCGTCGGCGGAGGGCGCAAGTTGGTCAAGACGACGGGCGGCAAGGAGTTTGAGTGTGACCTACTGCTCCTCTGCACCGGCCAACAGCCCAATTCGGCTCTCATGGCGCAGCTTTCGCCGACGAGTGTCGACCCGGCCACGAGGCTCGTTCGCGTCCTGCCCACGCTTCAAGTTGAGGTGCCCGATGGAGGACTGGCGCAGATGCCCTTTGAGGCGAAACCGCCGTGCGGCGACTGCGACTGCTTCTTGGACAAAAAGGCCGCTGGAGGTGACGTCGATGCGCAAGAAGAGGAGGACAGCAACAGCAGCAGCAGCAGCAGCAGCAGCAATAAGGACCTCGGCTGCTTGTCCAATGTATACGCGATCGGAGATGTGGCAGATGCATTCGGAGCCCTCAACGCGGGCTATCAAGCCTGGAATATGGCCGAGGTGGCTGCCGACAACATTGTCCGCGATATCGGCTGGCTGGACCAGCACTCGAGTCGGGAAGAGGGAGGAAAGGTGACCGAGGCAGAGGAGGAGGCCGAGAAGAGAGCGCACCACGCCAACCTTGTGCACTACAAGCCAGCCCCTAATATGCTCAAGCTCAGCTTGGGACTGGGAAAAATGGTCTTCCAGGGCGCGCCATCGGAGCACCCCGACGAGAATGGCCGGCACAGGCCCGAGGTTACCCTCAAGGAAGACCCGGCCGATCTTGCCGTCGAGGGCGTTTGGCAATTCATGGCCAACCACTCGACGGATGACATGACCCTATAGTTTACCTTATAATCGTACATCTACCGCTACTATACTACTACTACTACAACTTGCTGCTCCAGTACTGCTCAATGTAAAGCCAAACAACAATCCATGTTTCTGTGCTTTCCAGCGAAAAAGGTGGAGAAGGTGGCCGACCGTGTGAAAGCATATCTGATGTGTCTGACTCCTCAGCCGCCACGCGAATTAGCAAGATATCGCTTAGGCTAAGCTTTTTCGTTTTGTCACTACCGCTTCTTCTTTCCTCATCGTTGCCCCGCACATCTTCCTTTCACTCTACTTCCTTGTTGTTTTCGAGTGGATGCGAAGCGAGCAGGCCATCTTATTAGGATCGACATTGGCCACCTTTCTGAGCTGCTACGCCGTATTCAAGCTTTCCGCCCGCTTCTTCTCTGACCAAGTCGACTCCACTTCCGGCTCTTGGAAGAACCTTCTCTCCGATATCGACACGGCCACAAATATTCACGCCATGGATCCAAACGCCATCTTGGCCTTCCTCGTCGGCCTCGTTGCCAGCGTGGGTGTGCTTCTTTACCTCAACGCCGGCAGTGAGTGTAGTGTGGTTGGCAGACAACCTGGCTGCAGCAGCTTGAAAACTCACTTTCTGGATGCTTTCTTCTCGATAGAGCCAAAGCCATGCCTGGACCCCAAGACTTGGCAGCAGTACCGGCTGCTTTCCAAGCAAGAGATCTCGCCCAACACGGCCCTGTACCGCTTCAGGCTTCCCAAGGCCAATGGCATTCTCGGCCTGCCCATCGGCCAGCACATCAGCCTCCAGGCCAACATCGACGGCAAGGACGTTATGCGCAGCTACACGCCCACCAGCTCCGACGATGACCGGGGCTTCTTTGACCTCATCATCAAGGTGTGTTAAAGTCTCTTGTTGTGGCTCTTCCATCTTCTTGGCGTCCGCCATGCTCACTATCAGACAAATTTGCGCATACACAGACGTACCCCCAGGGAAACATCTCGAAGCACGTCTCGACGCTCAAGATCGGCGACGCAATCTCGGTCAAGGGTCCCAAGGGCCAGATGCGCTACTCGAACGACCTGGCTGCTCGCATTGGCATGATTGCCGGCGGCACGGGCATCACGCCCATGCTCCAGATCATCCGCGCCGCGCTCAAGGACAAGTCGGACACGACGGAGCTCGACCTCATCTACGCCAACGTCAAGGAGGACGACATTCTCGTCCGCGAGGAGCTCGAGAGCCTGGCCAAGGACAGTCCCAAGCGCTTCCGTGTCTACTTTTTCCTCAACGAGCCGCCCAAGGGCTGGCAGGGCGGCGAGGGCTTTGTGAGCAAGGAGGCCATCGAAGAGCGCCTCCCCAAGCCGGCGGCCGACAGCAAGGTCCTCATGTGCGGTCCCCCGCCCATGATCAATGCCATGAAGAAGCACCTTGAGGAGCTCGGCTTCGACAAGCCCAACACCGTCAGCAAGCTCCCCGACCAGGTCTTTTGCTTCTGAGCTGGCCACCACAGCCCGACAGATGTGAGGGCTCGCGAGATGATGATGGGAAAGCAACGAGGGGCGCTGGAGGAGAGTCCAGAGAAGCGAAGGCAAGGTGCAGTGCGAGAAGCGAAGGCAAGGTGCAGAGTAAGAAGCGAAGGCAAGGCGCAGTGCTCTGGAAAGGTGACTTTCATGGATAGGGATTCGTGAAAGCAGTGGAATTTGATGGGAAAGTCGCATGGTGTCAACATCCAGGATTAAAAATACGCGAGTAGAGCATCAGTCCGATCAAGGTCCTGAGGTGATCAGGTCCTTTCAAGTGTAGAGATGGCAGCTCGTGTACACTCAAGTCCCTTGAATTTATAGTTCTGGCTTCTTCTTGCTAAGCGGGGTGTGTTGGCGCTCAACGGTAAGCTCTACACTCCCTGTTTGCGCCTTCTCCGATGCTGGAGAGCTAGCAAGAGAAGTAGGCGGAGACGGAGAGAATGCAGTGATGGTGGTCTCGAGCTCCTCGGCCGCGAGGAACTGTTCCTCTTCATCATCATCTTGTATCTCTCTCTCTTGGGAAATTTCCATCTCCGTTTGGTTGCGAAGGCGAGCGAGCGTGGTGTGCAGAATCTGCTGGCGTAGCTGCTGGGTTCGCAGCTCGTCCAGGCCACGGTCCCAGCTGCAGTCCATTTTCGAAGGTACCGGGAGCATTGCCGGAGAAAAATTGGTGCCAGTCCATTCGATATCGCCAAAATGCCGCCGAGTGGACACGCACGCAGTTGATGAGCGGCTCGAGAGCCAGCGAAATGACTGAAGGTCGTACAAAGATGCTGTACTCATGGCAACGAAAGTGTAGATGCTGCGTTGTGCGAAAAAGGTTCGATGTGGTCGTTCGATGAATTGCTATCCGGGCAAGGAAAAGGGCCTTCATTAAGTATCATAACCTCACATCAGATCCCGTCGATGCGGTGGCGACTCTTGCCTCTTCCTTCGGGAGCAAAGAGTCACGGAACTGCTTTGATTCCGCTCATTCTTAGCGGCGGAGGCGTATTTGTCAACACTGAGACCTCGTCCGATTGCGGGATGCCAATGGATGCCGGCGTCTTCGAAGTGCATGGAAGCGAGGTTCTGCAAAGCATGTAGAGAAAATACTCTTCTACTATACGCCCGGACCCTAAGTTGAGCCGAATGGAGTTCGACCAGCAATCTTTGACTCAGTGCGAAAGGGGCGCCCGGGCTGGCAAATAATTTGGCTGAAAATGCGATGGAAGTCGTCGGCTCGCCGCAGAAAGTTGATCTCTTAGAACGATGATGATCCCGAAAACCAATTGCTAGCAAATGGTCAGAGGATGACAGAGCATGCACGGCGCAAGCAGAGCGATTGACAGGTGCCATTTGTTCAGCAGAAGTTATAGGCATATCTTTACTTTCGCTCCTATATACTCAAGCTTTCTTTCTACTTCTGGATAACTCATTGTCATTCGAGACACTCTAGACTGGTAAGTATGACTGTGTTTCCGATTGCTACATTGCTGTTTGTCTCGGCAACTTTCAAATGTGTCTCCTTCATACTGAAGAAAGTGGGCACCCTAGAATCGTGCTCCACTACGTGGAGCGAGAAGATTCTGATGCCGTATCTGTTTTCTGACAGCCCTAGCCCTCTGTCTTTCCTCCCACATCCTGCCCCTCTCCCGCCTGACTTCCTCAAGATTGAGCTGCGCCAGACGACGTTGCGCAACTTCATTTTCATTCTGCGATTTCCCATGGCAGAACGCAGCGTGGAACCAGAATTCGACTGGCTGAGCCCTCTTGCAGAACGGGATCGTATGCCTTTTGACCGAAGAGGACATCGTCAGGATGTCTTCCTCGTTGAGGGATGTGAGAAGAGAAAAGGACTCACCAGCATTCGTGGCATGATCCCAGAAGTCGCTGATCGTAGATAGGCGTGTTTGGCTTTGTTTCTGTGGCGGTCCTCCGAGGTCCCTGGATTTGACGTCCGTCAGGCATAAAGCCCTCGAGAACCCTAGAATAGTCGGTGTTGGATAGAATGATAAGCGCTTGCTGATAAGTGGGAATGATTGGAACAATGTGCAGACCCAGTGCCCATCGCTCATCCAGTGCGAGAGCTCGCATTAGGCCCGTACCCGGAGGGATCCGCTGATTTGATGACCGTGACAAGGTTGGAGAAGTCGATGGCATGGAAGGCAAAGGCGAAAGAGACCCGGAGGGCAGCGATTTGGTGGAAGAAGGCTTTGCAATGGGCGATCTGTATGAGCTTGGAGGAAAGATGGAGAGGGGTGGGTCGTCGGGAGAGAAGAAAGGTGAACGAGATTGGCGTTGAGTGTCTGCAGGCCTTTCCGAATTACCCTGATGGCAATTGAGATACCAAATGACCTCAGTCCACCTTTCACGGCTGGTAGTGGGAAACGTGGCTGGTTCTCCTCCATATTCATACACAGACCAGTGTTCTCTAGGTTCACCATAAGGGAAGTCGACAATTGTGCCGGTGAAAGGAACGCCACTGACGGGCGTGTATGCAGGGGGCGGCTGAGCGTCCATTGGGGTACAGATGCCAATGTGACGGTGCAGAGGGGTCGCAGCTGCCGTAGAAAACTCGCGAGTGAGTCGTTGTCTTTGCAGAGGAGAGGCTGTCAAGAGTGATTGTGTGGTTGCTGTTTGCTGTTCTCATTTTCCCCACAACCGTCTCATCTTATATGCTGACTTCAATCGCGGACTCAGAATGCAGCTCTGAAGCACCTCGCGCTAAGCCAGGGTGCAACTCTCCACGATCTGCACCATGGAGTCGAAAAGACCTTCTCAAGAGGCAGCTCCTAGGCTACGAGGCCACGGAACCAAGATAAGGCCAGCAAAAGCAGGCTTCACGGTGTACAAGAAATCAATTTTTGCTTCAGAGGTGAGACATGGCGTCGGGAGCACTTTAGCATCCGCCACTAGTCGTCATCCCAGTTTGGGTTCTGCTGGGGTGCCTTGATACCAGCAGGCTTGCTCTGTTGGAACAAAGAAGGATTAGAAGCCGCTCACAACTTGGCACTACTTGAGGCAAGTCAACCCACCATGATGATCGAATCAATGTTCAGGACACTGACGGCCGCACCCGTTGCATAACGCAGGGCCCAGACCTTTGCTGACAAGACGTCGAGAATCTGCCCATCCATTGTCGAGACAGTACCATCTTGCGACTCGCCCTCGATATCGACGCCGACGTCTGCACCTTGACCGCCCACGTGTTTGGCCATGAGCGTGCCAACGACCTCGGTGGCGTCCAAGCCTGCATTGTCCGCTAGCGTGCGAGGCACCACTTCGAGCGCCTCGGCAAACTTCTTGATGGCGTGCTGGTTCAGCCCACTTGTCTTTTCACCTAGATCAAAGATCCGTCGAGACAGCTCAACCTCGGTGGCGCCTGCGCCCGGCACAAGGCGATCGTCACGGGTCAGAGCCTTGACAACGTTGACGCCGTCATCGATGGCTCGTTCGACGTCGTCAAGAAGGTTTGACGTGGCGCCGCGGAGCACAACGGTGGCCATCTTGGGTCTCGCTTTGCCGCCCGGCTTGCCGTCCTCTTGTCTGATGACCGTCACTCGGTCTCCTCCAACCTCGGTAGTCTCGATGACATCGGCCCATCCAGCCTCTTCTGGCGTGGGAGCACCCATTCTCGCCAGAGGCGTGGCGCCCAGAAGCCGACAGAGTCTTCGGACCTCGAATTTGGAAAGGATCTTGACGACGAGAATGTTGAAGCGGTTGCAGTAGTGCATCGCCAGCTCGCCCACGCTGCTCTGCGTCACAATGGCCTTAACACCCGAGTCGGCAATCTCCTTGACAATCTTCTCTAGCTGCTTCTCTTCGCCCCCGCTGAACGTGCTCAGCTCCTTAGCGTTGTGGAGCAGCACTGTTCCCTTTGTCTCTGTCTGGCTGATGTCAAGGCCGCACGTAAAGACAGCAACCTTGGCTCCGTCGGTGATCTTCTTGACCACACCTTCGGGCTCGCGATTGAAGATCATACCGCGCACCACCCTTGAGTCTTGCAGCGATCCGCCCATAATCTTGACGACGCGCACGTTGTCGACGTTGAACTCGCGAAGAGCTTTAGTCGTCGTTGTCGATGTTGCTGTTGAGGTCGAAGATGATGAGTTGGGAAGCACGAGCGAGACGGCCTGTGCAACAAGGGGCGCCAGGATATCTTCCTGTCCGTACTGCTTCGAAGCGAGCGCCGGTCGCAGTGCAAGCGCCAGTGACTCGGGGGTCGGTGGGCTGCTGAGCGTCGCGACAGAGAGGGCTGATAAGAAGAGTGTCAGTTCAACAGCAATACTCTCCTGAAAGCACTAAATGCGGACAACTCACTCTCAAGCTCCTCAAGTGCCTTTTGGCTGGCAATCTCGTAGCCCTGGATAATCTCAGAAGGGTGAAGGCCCATCGTGATTAGGATCTCCGCCTTCTTCAGAAGCTCGCCGGCAAAGATGAGTACGAGGTTGGTGCCATCGCCCATCTCTGCCTCCTGCTGCTGGCTGGCCATGACGAGCAATTTTGCCGCAGGATGAACGATCTCGCTTTCTCTGATGATCGTCGCGGCGTCAGAGGTGACAAAGAGACGCTCGAGGTGGTTGACGATCATCTTGTTACGTCCATTTGGCCCAAAGCTGGTCCGTACCATGTCCGAGAGCTCATTGACGGCCTGGATGTTGCGCATCACTGCCTCCTCGACGCCCTGCAGGTACTTGTACCCCTCCTTGAAGAGGGGCATACCCGCCTTTGGAACTTTGAGCGACATTGTTGTGGATGACGATGGCTTCCACGACTTGCCTGTGTGCTACTTCCCAGCACGACGAACGAGAAGAAGAAAAAGAAAGCTCACCGACGCGAGTCTCGGCCGAATATCAAGACCAACACGCACGCGAACTACGAGAAAAATTTTAGAGACCTCGCTTTCTAATTTTTTTTCCTTCTTCCTCCGAGCTTGGCTGAACCTCACAAGCGAATCAGCCTCTTCCTTCCTTCCTGACCACGACACTTCGCCATGGATGTGAGTTGTACAATGACTTCTCTTGTCGCTTCTTGTGTTTTGCAAACTGACGGATCGAGACATCGTCCACAGCCGGCTTTTGTTCAGCAGCTGCATCAGCTGCTCCAGCAATCGAGCGTGCCCGACACGGCTCAGGTCAAGGCTGTGAGTTGCCGAGGACAACGTAGAAGGTTTATCTCTTCCCTTTCCGTGGCTGACTGACAGTAACCTACCACCCCTTCTCAGGCTACAGACGCGCTGCAGAACAATTTTTACAAGAACCCGGCATGTGTTCCTGCCCTATTTGAGATTGCTGCCACATCACCAGACCTGGCCGTTCGGCAATTGGCCTCGGTGGAGCTTCGGAAGCGGTTGGCAAAGAGCGGCGGAAAGGTGTGGGCAAAGCAGGCAGTTCAGGTTAGAGAAGGGATCAAGGGACGATTGCTCGAGATCATCTCCAGCGAGCAGAGGTGCGTGCCGTGTCCTGGCTCTGTAGCCCTTTAAGTCTTGCTGACAACCCCTGCAGCACCCTTGTTCGCAACGCCATCGCACGAGTCCTGTCCGAGATTGCGAGAAAAGAACTGCCGGCAGGAACATGGCCGCAGCTCCTTCCCTTTTTGTTCCAGGCATCAGAATCGCCCAATGCGGCACACCGACAAACGGCCATCTACGTCTTCTTCACCGTTCTCGAGACGTTCGTCGAGGGCGGCGCCTCTCTCGAAACCTACCTGCCCCAGATCCTGAGCGTTTTCAGCAAGAGCCTCCAAGACCCTGAATCGCTCGATGTACGAGTGACGACGGTGCGAGCGCTCGGAAAGGTGGCCGAGAACCTGGAAGCAGATGCCGGTGCCGACCTGGCGGCGATGCAAAACGCCATTCCACAAATGATCCAGGTCTTGAACCAGTGCTTGGCCGACTCGCACACGGAGGGCACCAAGCAATGTCTCGATGTCTTTGAGTCGATCTGTATGCTCGAATCACCCGTCATCTCCAACAACGTCCCCCAGCTTATCGACACCTTCCTCGAAAACGGCGGCAACAAGGACCACGAGGAGTCACTCCGTATCATGTGCTACAACTCGCTCATTTGGACCATCACCTACAAGCGGTCAAAGGTCCAGAGCATGGGTCTTGCTCGGCCGATGGTGGAGCGTCTCATGCCTGTTGCTACCGAAGAGGACGGCGATGAGCCCGACGAGGACACGCCTGGACGCCTTGCCCTCCGCGTCCTCGACGTCCTTGCTACGGAACTTCCTCCCAGCCACGTCTTCCCGCCCCTCTCGGAGCAGATGCAGGCATACATGGCCAACTCGGACCCAAACTACCGCAAGGCCGCCATGATGGCCTTTGGCGTTTCCGTCGAGGGCTGCACCGAGTTCATCCGACCCCACATGGACCAGCTCTGGCCCTTTGTCGAGGCGGGCCTTCGGGACCAGGCCGTCGTCGTTCGCAAGGCTGCCTGCATCGCCCTCGGCTGTCTCTGCGAGTCTCTTGACGAGGAGTGCGCGGCACGCCACGCAACGCTGCTGCCCCTCATCATGGAGCTCGTCAACAACACCGAGACGCAAAAGAGTGCATGCACCGCACTCGATGCTCTCCTTGAGGTCATGGGCGAAGACATCTCTCAGTATCTCCCTGCCATCATGGACCGCCTCGCTGGGCTTCTCGTCGAGGCGCCCCTCGCCGTCAAGGCCACCGTCACGGGCGCCATCGGTTCGGCCGCCCACGCTTCCAAGGAGGGCTTCCTGCCTTACTTTGCCCAGACGATGGAGCGCATGCAGCCCAACCTTCTTCTGACCGAGGAAGGCGACGCCATGGACCTTCGTGGAATCACGACAGACACGGTCGGCACCTTTGCCGAAGCTGTGGGCAAAGAGCACTTCCGCCCCTACTTTGAGTCACTCATGAAACTGGCGTATGAGGGAATGACCCTTGAGAGCCCGCGCCTCCGCGAGTGCTCCTTCATTTTCTTCTCCGTCATGGCCCGTGTCTTTGGTGAAGAGTTCGGCCAATTCCTTCCCCACGTTGTGCCCCACCTCCTCGAGTCCTTCAAGCAAGCCGAGCACGACCCAGTGCCCGGCGTCAACGACGGCATTATCAACGGCATGGGTGTCGGTCAAAATGAAAAGGGCGAATACGTCATTGCATCTGGCTCAGGCGCCCAGGAGGACGATGGTGACGAAGAATTCGTCGATCTCGAGGAGCTCAACGACTCATTTCTCAACGTCAACTCAGCTGTTGCCGTCGAAAAGGAGGTGGCTGCCGATGCTCTCGGAGAGATCTTCTCGCACACGCGCTCCAGCTTTGTCCCTTACCTCGAGCAGTCGATCGAAGAGCTCGTCACACTTCTGGACCACTTCTACCAAGGTATTCGCAGGAGTGCCGTCAATGCCCTCTTCACCTTCATCAACACCCTTAACGAGATGAGCAACCCGACCGAGTGGCAACCAGGTCACAACGTCACGGTTCCCCTCGATGCCAACGTCCAAAAGCTGGTCGAGGCTGTCGTGCCCACGGTCATGGACACCTGGGCTGAGGAAGATGATAGGTTAGTGTCGCTCTGGGAGGTGGGATGCACGAAGGAGGAGGATTGGCCCCCCTTTCGGATGATGATTGAACTTTCTCAGCTCACAATGACGCACATGCTTACGAGCTGTGTGGGATGAGAACACATTGTTCCCTATTACCTGACTCTTATCTCGATGCTTCAATTCTTCTGAAGAGAAAGCTGACCCAGAATATTGTCATTGCAGAACCACCGTTGTCGAGATCTGTCAGCAGATGGCAGAGTGTCTCAACAAGAATGGCCCAGCCATCATTGCGGGACAGGCAGACAAGGTGTGCACCTTTGTCGCAGAGATCCTCGATCAAAAATCCGCTTGTCAGCTTGACAGCGAGGCCCAGGATGACGAGGCGGCCGCCGAGGACAATTCTGAGTATGAGTCGGTTCTTATTCTTGCTGCCACAGACCTCGTGGGAGCCATGGCGAATGTCTACGGTCACGACTTCGTGGACCCGCTCAAGCAACTGCTTCCTAAGGTGACGAAATACTACTCGCCGAGCAGGTCAACCTCGGACCGTTCCATGGCCGTTGGCTCATTGGGCGAGATCGTGACGGGAATGAAGGCCGCCATCACACCATTCACCGGTGACATCCTCACTGTTCTGTCGCGAGCGCTGCAAGATGAGGACGCGTCCGTTCGTTCCAATGCTGCTTTTGCATCGGGCGTGTTGATCGAGAACTCGCAGACGGACCTTTCAGAGCACTTTGGTGCCCTTCTCGGCGCCATCCGACCCATGTTTGAGCGAAGCGCGGCACCAGAGAAGGACGAGGTGGCCTCCGCTCGGGACAATGCATGCGGCTGTTTGGCACGCATGATGACGAAGCGGCCCGATTCGATCCCGATGGACCAGGCTATGCCTGTGCTCCTCGACTCGCTGCCCTTGCAAAAGGACATGGCAGAGTGGACCCCGGTCCTCGTTGCCCTCATGGGACGCGTCCAGAGCAACGACGCAGTGGCGACGGCCAACATCGACAAGATCCTCGCTATCATTGCCCACGCTCTTAAGCTCGATGATGCATTGGGGCCGCAGCTCAGGGGCCAGGTCGTGGCCTTTGTCTCGGCCGTCAATGCCTCGGCGCCAGAGAAGGTCGCCGCAGCAGGTCTCCAGCCATTTCTCGTCTAAATGACCGTTCATACCCGTCACATTTACGCACACACATACACTCTCTTTCTCTTTTCTTTTTTCTCTCACATTTTTACTTTCGACTAGTTGTTCTCTCAGACGGCGAGGCGCCTATTGTTGCTCTTGCCTTTACTAATTCACTCTCATTACAACTGATGTCGTCGCTTGAAGTTGTCAGTCGCTTCACAAGATCTTTTGACCGTCATTCAGTCTCGCAAGCAAGTGTGCAGAGTGGCCAGAGGTCGGCAATCATTGAGATTCCACAGGAGAAAAAAGGAGAGAGAGAGAGAGCGCACGCAGAAAGTAATCCGAGAGACAAGAGACGACCAAAGAAGACGTCTTTGGTAAGAAAATGAGAAATATGGGTAAAAAGGGCGAAGAAAGATTCGGTCTGGTAGGATGGGATGATGGAGGGCCTTGTAGGTTTGAGGTTGGAGGTTGGGTCTGGAAAGTCGAGTCCTTTCCAAATGCATGCACACAACAATCGAGGTGAGGCGAGAGTTTGTGGACAAGAGTCATCCGATCTGTGACGAAAGAGAATTCTTGAAAAGAAGCGGGGGTATGGTAAGGTTGATGGATGGGTGAAACGGAAGAAGGCGAAATTCGACGGCGCTTGCTTCTCCTCCCCTGTTAGATCCCATGGTATACGTTCGTTTTCCTTTTGCGATTTTTATTGTTAATTTTTGCAATTGAGGGGAGCGAAATCGTGAAGATGAGCTCTTCTTTTGTGCGGTGACGGACAATCTAAGAAGTGGTCTCGCCTTCGTCTTGAAGAGGTGCAATGGCGCCCATTGCCGTCTGTGAGGTGCCCCTCTCTTCCGACTCGGCCGCCTGTGCTGATCCGGCTGCGTCTTCTTGCTGTTGCTGCTGCGGCGTCTGATCCGCCTGACCTGCGGCAACTGCAGGGCTTGCGGCTGCCGAAGGTGACAGGCCCGACAAGTTTCCAGATGACGATGACGGCATCATGCCACCGTGCGGTGGTGGCGACTGCGAATTTCTGAGCTGATTTGCAATCGCCCGTGGAGGGTTGCCACATCGATCCTTGCCCGCACCGATGCGCTGGTTCGGGTAATCTGGGTGGTTCTTCATGGCCTCAATAGCCTTGATTGCGTTTTGGATGTTGCAGAAATTGACAAAGGCCTGTGAGGTCGCCTCGTCAGCAAGGCAAGTCAGGGGAGATAAAACCGTCTTGACACTCACGCAGCTCTTCTCTCGGAGCTGGTTCACCATTTCGATGTCACCGTACTCGCCGAAATCTCTCCGCAGCTTCTCAATCGTGTGGAAGTCAAAGTCCTCGATGTTGCCCACGTAGACATTTCGGCTCCCTCCTGCCTGCACCGCCATCGCAATGGCCGGGCTCAGCGGCCCGGAGTGCTTTCCCCAGCCGATCTTGAGCCGTCGGTTGTGGATCATCACGCCCGAGTAGTTTGCCAAGTGGTAAAAGGCAAGTGCCGCATTGGGGTCGACAAAGGTGATAAAGGCAATGTGCTTCTCGGGAATGTATCGAACGTTTTGCAAGACGCCTCCGCGGACGTGGTTGCAAATCTCTTCAGTCGTCGTGTCCGGGTGGATGTTGCCCAAGTAGACGGTCCGGTTGCCGAGCTGGTGCATGGCCGTTGCTGCGCCATTGTGGCCGGAGCCGGACTGGGCCGCGGCTGCGGCAGCCATCATGTTGCCAAACATGGATCCGCTGGTGGCGCCGCCCCGGATTGAGTCCTCATCGGTGCTCCCAATCGAGACGTCGCCGAGGTTGGGCGGCGCAGCGCCAGGCATCATGCCACCAAACGAGGCTGCCGACGAGGGCGTGAACCCTGCTGGGTAGCCCAGAGAGGCAGCGGCAGCCATGCCCATCGCCGCTGCTTGGCTGTTGTGGGCCTGGTTGTTCTGTTGGCTCTTGGGCACGTAGGCACATCGATCCTTGCCGTAGTTGACTCGCTTGCCCGCCCAGGCCGGCTCGGTGGGCAACGTCGAGACAACCTTGATGGCTGTGGCAATGGAGAGGAAGTGGACAAAGCCGATGTTCTTGTCGCGGACGATCTTGACCTGGTCGATGGGCCCGAACCTGCCGAGATCATCCTTGAGCATCTGCTCGTCAACGTTGTCGTCGAGCTGGCCGAGGTAGACGTTTCGCGTCGCCTGGGCCTGCTGAACGGCCATGAGAATCGGAGGCGGAAGCACAGAGGGCTTTCCCCAGCCAATCTTGAGTTCCTGGTTGTGGAGCGACATCTTCTTGACCGAGGCATCTGCGTGGAACGCTGCTGCAGTGGCGCCGTCTAGAAAGGAGATAAATGCGCAGCTCTTGTCGGGCAGCACTCGTACGTTGTCGATGGGTCCAAACTTGACCTGGTTGAGCAGCTCGTCGACCGAGGCATCGGCAGGCAGGTTGCCCACGTACACCGTCCGGCCGGTTGCGTTGGCCTGCGGCGGTGGCGGTGGTGGCGGTCCCGGTGCGCCGGTGAGGAGGCCGACGTTGGGCATGAAGCCGGCCATGGGGTGCATGTTCTGCATGTGGTGCATCTGCTGCATGTTCTGCAGCGTCACCATGTTGGGCGGCTGCTGGTGGTGAGGTGGCGAGGAGCCAAAGGCAGTGGGTGCTGGGAACATGTGGTTGTTGGCCATCGGTGAGCCATGCTGCTGCTGGAGGTGGTGGTGGTGGGGCGGCAGAGGCGAGAAGCTGCCGCCGACGATGGGCTGGGCATTGGAGCCATAGGCGCCTGCGTTTGCTGCTGCCTGCTGCATCTGATGGTGCTGTAGATAGGGCGACGTGGCACCGTTGGAGAAGCCTCGCTCTGCCCATTGCTGCTGCTGTTGCTGTTGCTGCTGTTGATCGATCATCTGCTCCGCGGACATGGGTGCTCCCACCAAGCCTCCGCTAGCACCACCGCCACCATTGCCAGAGCCTCCGGGTCCTGCGGGCGGCGGCGCTCCTGATGACCCTGCGCCGGCACCTGTGCCTGCACCAGCGCCATACAGTGCGGCTGTTCCGGTGCCACCTGCGCCTCCTCCAACAAAGTGAATGTTACCCTCGGAAACGAAGCGAGCCTTCTTGCTGATGCCGTCGCCGTCGCCGGTTCCCGCTGCGCCCCGCGTCAGGCCCTCGAGGCCGCTCATGGAGCCGCCCTCGCCGGGCCCGCCGGAGCCATCGTGACTCTGCGACGAGGACCGCTTCATCATATCCATCATGTTCCCGCCCACGTATTGCTCGTTTTGCATCTCCAGGCCCGCTCTTCAATCTGTGTGTTCGGAGTCGGAATGTGCGCGCGCACGCGTAGAGAAGAAGGAAGAAAAGTTAAAAGAGAGAGGGACACAAAGAGAGAGAGAGGAAAGTGGTTGTGTGGCCGGTCGGATCGAGGGCTGCACGAGAGGATTCAAAAGAGAAGGAGGCTCAGTCCTGGCTCGAGCAAGCTGCCGTCGAATTTCGGCTACTCACACGTTTGCGACTGGGTATCTTCTTTGGTGGCGCATGTGCATCAGCCGAGGAACGATCAACTCTTTCGAGCAACTCTTGGAGATCCCTCACCTGAAAATGGCGCGCAAAAAGCCCGGGCCTCGATCGAGATTTTAGAATGATGAGACGAAGAACGGACCCTCCAAAGGACAGCGGACCGAGATGAGACGAGACAGAGGCGTGTGAGAGAGGGAGAGGAGGAAGAGGAGGGAAGGAGAGAGAAGAGAGAGAAAGAGGAAGACGGAAGGAAGGAGGAGGCGGAAGAGACGACGGTCGATTGATGAATGGACGTGTGGTGCGTATCTAGCTAAAAGGCTGCTGTCGTCGATGCAGCAGCCCAAAACCAGCAGGAGCACCCTAATGAAGCAGAAAATCGCCTCCGGAGTCCAAACTGGAGAAAAGAAGACTTTGTAACCAAAAGAAAGTAATTAAGAAAGTTAGAAATCCGAAAGTCCAGGACAGTAAAGAGCCGCCTGAATTCAATTCCATCCTCGTACAGTACAGTACAACAATGGCAGTCCGTGGATATACAGAGTGCGGTGTCGGGACATCGGCTTGCCCTGTTCTACGAAGAGGGAGAGGGGGGGAGAAGGCCGCGCCAGCACAGTTTGCCTTTCCGATCTGCCCAGCCCTCCCGCCTGAGGCAACCTTGTGAACCCTTGCCCGACGTGGTAGAAGGGTGTGCGTTCCTGCTGCCTCAGCTGATGTTGTCTGGCACCTGTTGTCAGGCCCCTTGTGATCGACAATACAGGGAGCAGAATACGACCGCCCAATCGTGATTCCACTACACCACGCTACCGCGCCGAGACGTGTGAAATCGTATAAACAGTTTATTAGAGTGATTAAAAGAAAATTAGAGCTTGCCGTCCAACACGGGAGGACGCTCTCCCAACTGTCGCTCCGGCGGCCCTTTTTCGGTGCTTGTGGTGACACAATTACGCGGTCTTTGACGTGCTAGCCTCGGGGCACTCAGACATCTTCGGGGCATTCAGCTCAACGTCGCACCGTCGTGTCGCCCTTGTCCAGCTGCCAAGAGAGGATAAGGGATCGCTTGCTTGAAGGGGGAAATAGGCGATGTCCGGCAGAAGGATTTCCTTAGCGCGAAACCGGGGTTAGTGCTGTAGTAGTACGAAGTAGAATAGCTCGCAGTAGTACATGGTGTGGTAATATAGCGGATGAATCTTATCTAGGACGAATGCGCGAATAAATTTCATTGCCTTTCCGTCGATAAGGGACTGGCCGAATCCGATGAATGCGTATAATCATTCTAGCGGCTTGCCCAAGGGTGCCTGCCTCGAGGCAGCGCTGCACGGCGTACCGCTCCGACCTTTCACCGAAGAAACGCCCTCCCAAAGAAGTGGACGAAGAAGCTGAAGGAGTAGCAGGAGAAGGAGGAGTACGTTGGAGTAGCGCGAAGAAGTGCAGAAGAGTCACCGAAGTTGCTCCTGCGTTGCACGAACGAGCGAGGGCAAAGCACGACATTGCCTTCTCTGGCGACTGAGGTGCGAGCAGGAAGACACAGAGCAAGGTATAAAGCTGCCCCTCTCCTCGTCGCCCCTTCCTAGGATCTGGACACCTTTCTCCCTCTCTCGATTTTTGCTTCCTGCCGATGATACGACTACTCTTGGCTGTGGCACTGGCGGCCATTGCCCTTGCCAAACTCGCATCGTCTTCGCCGATCGTCATCACGGATGGAGACCACGAACAGACTGACCGGTACAAGACGACAGGCGGGCGCGGCGTCGTCGCCTGCGAGGTTGGCTACTGCAGTGACATTGGAGCAGACATGCTCGCCCGAGGAGGGAGCGCCGCCGACGCCATCATCGCCGCGGGCTTCTGCGTCGGCAGCGTCTCGGCGTTCCACTCGGGCCTTGCCGGCGGAGGGTTTGCCCTCATCCGGTCGAGGGTCGACGAGCACAAAACGCACCCGCACAAGGTCGAGTTTGTCGACTTTCGAGAGACGGCGCCCGCGGCGGCAAACGAGACAATGTACAGCGCCAATGCAAACAAGAACGCCAGCACCATTGGCGGACTAGCCGTCGGCGTGCCGGGCGAGGTGCGCTACTGGGAGTACCTGCACAAGAAGCACGGCCGTCTGTCTTGGTCTGAGCTCATCGAGCCTTCGGTCAAGCTTAACCGCCAGGGTTTCCCCGTCGTGAACCAGCTGGCGATTGCCATCGACCAGTACAAGGACCAGTTCATCTGCAACGATCCTCTCTTCAAGGAAGTGTGAGTCTGAAAGAGAAAATCTTTCCCTCATCTCGGAGGCTGAAACGGAGAGATTGTGTGGAATTCTTTTTGATCCCCAGCTACTGCGCAAATGGCACCGCGGCGGGCGAGGGCGACATCATCAAGAGGACTCGTCTGGCCGACACGCTCGAGACAATTGCAAGCCAAGGAGCCGATGCCTTCTACAAGGGACCGATCGCCGAGCGCACCGTCAAGGCGGCCCAAGACGCTGGTGGCATCCTGACACTCGAGGACCTCGCCAACTACAGCGTTGTGACGAGAGAACCGTTGAGCATCGACTGGCATGGCAAGTACCGGGTCTGGGGTAGCAGCGCGCCCAGCAGTGGCGCAGTGGTTCTCTCTGCCCTCAAGACGGCCTCGACGTACTCGGATGCAGAGCTCGATGCTGGCGGCGTCAATCTGACCACCCACCGTCTCATCGAGGCCACCAAGGTGTGTTGGCTATTCTCGCACCTTCTTCCTCTCCTACTCATTCGCCTGCTGATCGCTTGGTTCCCCTTTTCCTACATCCAGTTTGCTTATGGAGAGCGGGAAAACTACGGCGACCCCAACTTTGTCACCAATGTCTCGTCGCTCGAGGCACAGGCGCTGAGCGAGGAGGACACAAAGAAGAAGCGCTCGCTCATCAAGGACAACACCACCCTCCCCCTGCACAGCTACGACACGAGCAGCTACATCAACGTGGAAGAGCATGGCACCAGCGCGCTTTCGGCCATGGACCCTTTTGGCCTTGCCATTTCCATGACGACGACAATCAACCTGCTCTGGGGCAGCCAGGTCATGACGCCCGACGGCTTCATCCTCAATGACGAAATGGACGACTTTAGCAGCCCTGGCGCAGCCAACTCGTACGGCTACCAGCCCAATCCGTGAGTAGTCACTCTCTTCGACGTGGCTTTAGAGGCGTCACGCGCTCACAATCTCCCCCTCCCTCCAGCGCCAACTTTATCCGCCCTGGAAAGCGGCCGCTGTCGTCCATCAGCCCGACGATCATCGAAGACTACAAGACGGGCAAGGCCTCGCACTCGGTCGCCTCGGCGGGAGGATCAAGGATCATCACGGCAAATATCCAGATCAATTTCCAGGCGCTTCGCGGCGTCGATCTCCAAGAAGCCATTGTGAGTGCCTCGATAAAAGGGAAAGCAACAGCATTTATTGACATTAGCTGACCTGATTCTTCTTCCCTCTCCTTCCCCTTCATCTCGCAGGCCGCACCACGCTGGCACGACCAGCTGCAGCCGCCCACAACGGTGTTCGAATGGGCCGACTCGACGAGCCCGCATATTCCTGGCTGGAAGGGCTACGACAACAGCACGGTGGCCTTCCTGGCCTCGCTTGGCCACAACGTCTCTTTTGTCCAGCCCAACCAGGCCACTGCACAGGGCACCTACCGCGGCCTCGACTCGCACGGCGTCGTCGCGCACGAGTTCAAGGGTGCTTCCGAGATCCGCCAGCTTTCGGCAAAGTCGGCTGCGCTCTGACGCACCACTGTCCACACCCTCTCTCTGTGTCTTTCTTACGCGCGCGTTTCTTGCCTGTACTCTCTAATAGCAAGCATCAGTAATTCGCCATCTCAATTCTATTCGAGTATCGCTCTTGCACGCCTCCATTTACGATTGTGCGTGAGATTGATGCTGCTGCTGCTGCTGCTACAATTACTGTACAAGGAGATGAGTCAAACTGTCCATATGTCCTGGCGACATCGCAGGGCTCCACGCTACACAAGTTTCCGTTTGCCTTTCTCGTCGTGGGTCCCGCGCCCCCTCGTTTCTTGCTCTACTTTGCGTTCTTCTCCATGTCCTTGAGCAGACCGTCCTCATTCATGCCCTTTAATCGCTTCCTGACGACGCTCTCCAACGGGCAGCTCTCCGTCGCCGCACCGGGCTTCTTGATGTAGAACCGCGCGCAGCACCGGTGCAGATCGTCAATGAGCGCCTGGCACTTGTCCTGGTCCCACGTCTTTTGCATGCAGCTCTGGATCGCGCAGGCGTGTGGGTGGCACGGCGAGTCACCGTCGAGATTGTCCGAGGGCATTTTGCTCCTGTAGCTGTCGTGATGGGAGAGGAAGAGAGGAAGAATGAGAGAAGGGTTACTTAGTTAGGGTTACCCAAAAAGAAGAAAGTGGAGCGAGTGCGTGTCTCGGCCGGGCCTTGAGTTGCGTACGTGCGCGCGCGCGCTCTCTGAGCCCTGCCATCGCCAAAGTTGGAACGACGAGAAAGGGGCTTTGGTCGAAAGTTTTGACCTTCTCGCTACCCCAACTGTGTTACCACCTACGACGACGACGAGCGAGCGGCCAAGATGAGCGGAAAGGGCCAGCGCGAGTCCGTCTTTGCGACGCGCATGACGCTCAACCTGACAAAGGGCCGGCTCAAGGGTGCGCAGACGGGCCACAGCCTGCTGAAGCGCAAGGCCGATGCGCTCACCAAGCGCTTCCGCACCATCACGGCCAAGATTGACGATGCCAAGCGCAAGATGGGCCGCGTCATGCAGCTCGCCGCCTTCAGTCTCGCCGAGGTCTCGTACGCCACGGGCGACATTGCCTACATTGTCCAGGAGAGCGTGCAGAAGGCCTCGTTCAAGGTGCAGGCCCGCCAGGAAAACGTCTCGGGCGTGTTTCTACCCAGCTTCGAGGCCCAGGTGGCACAAAGCGGCGCCGGCACCGAATTTGCCCTTACTGGTCTTTCAAGAGGTGGCCAGCAGGTGCAAAAGGCGAGAGATACGTATACAAAGGCGCTCCAGACGCTCGTCGAGCTGGCCAGCCTGCAGGTGCGTTCTACCTCTCTCCCCTATTCTCTCTCTCTCTCTCTACGCTTCCCGGCTGACTTCCGCTGATTCTGTACCCGCAAGACGGCCTTCGTCATCCTCGACGAGGTCATCCGGATGACGAATCGTCGAGTCAATGCGATTGAGCACGTCATCATTCCCCGGCTCGAGAACACAATCTCGGTGAGTGGTTCGCTCTCTCAGGCAACCGCGCCCCTGCTGACCCGTCGCCTGCTCAGTACATCATCTCGGAGCTCGATGAGATGGACCGGTGAGTGCTGCACTCTCTCCATCCCTGCCTATTTTGGTACAAGAAGCTGAGATAACGTTCACAAACAGAGAGGAATTCTTCCGGCTGAAAAAGGTGCAGGGCAAGAAGAAGCGCAACCAGGAGCTGGCCGACAACGAAAAGCGAGCGGCGCAGATGCGGGGTGAGAAGGCCGACAGTGGGCACGGCGACGACTCTGGCGGCGGCGGTGGGTCAGCGGATCTCCTCAATGACGACAAAGACAACGACGTCATCTTCTAGCCGCCCGTCTCCTTTCCTTATCTCTTTCTCCACCTCTCTACGTGAATTGATGCTATTTATGATGATGCGAGTTATGAGAACATTGAAAGGTAGACTACACGGACACGCCACTCTGACCAGCAGCAGTAGCAGCCGCTGTCCGTTCGGTTCGCTCCCTGCGCTCCTTGCTGTAGGCAACAAACTGGGCGAGGACGACAAAGTCGAGAAAGACGGTGCCGAGGGAGCCGACCATCCAGCTGAGGTTCTCGACGAGCCAGTCGCGCTCGGTGCTCTTGAGCACGATGCTGGCCACGTACGTCAGGTTTCCTGCGACGGCAAAGACAAAGAGGGCGAGCGAGAGGCCCTCGCACTTTGTCTGCCTGTTCTTAAAGATCTGGGGCACGCGCGAGGCCAGGTAGAGAAACGCGCTCGCCCAGCCCGATACCTGCGCGTCCCACTTCCACTCCTGCGTCGTCAATGCCGGTGGGTCGCCGGCGGGATGCCCGTGGATCTGCGTCGTGGCATACCAGGAGAAGACACCGGCGATGCTCACGACGACGAGGCCGGCGATGCACTTGACGACTTCCTCTGTGAATGTCGGCTCGCGCCTGACTGCTGCTGCTGATGCTGCTGGCGGCGGCTTGGCGGTGTTGCCATTGACCAGAGGTGTGCTCTCGGTCGCTGCCTCAGCGGGCGTCTCTGCAGCAGGCTGTGCTCCTCCGGCCACTGCTGACGGGTGATAGTAGTCGTGGTATTTCCGGTAGTAGTAGTACTGTGGAAAGATCTCTTGTTCAGCCTACTTGCTCACATGCATGTAAGGTGACGAGAACGCACCTGCCAGATGAGCGCAATGTCGCAGAGGCAGTAGTATCCTGCGAGGATGATCATCGTCGAGAGCAGCTCTGCGCGGTAGGCTCCAATCATGTTGAGCGCGTCGCCGGCGAGCCAGATGATAATAAACGTAATCGACAGGCCCTCGCCGCTCTTGAGGACGTAGTTCTCATGCAGCTGGCTGACAGAGGGAACAAGCTTTCGTTGGATCAGGCCAAAACCGCTTTCATGTTCAGCTTGACGAATCAATGGTTTCACACCCACGGAGAATAGACACAAACCCAAACCCAGATTGAGATCCATCCTACGATGCCCGAAAGCTCATCGGGCGACAACGCGGGGAGGTGGTGCGCCGAGCGCGACAGGCCGCCGACGACGGCGTCCATCGTTCGTCGTCGCAAAAGGCTCTCTCTTTTGTTCTATGGTTTTCAAATGTGGGCGATCTGCGTCTATCGTGCGTTGCCTTCCTTCTCTTGTTGTTCGTCAAAACTATCGTCAAAGTCTACTGTGAGGACCAACGCCCCTGTCGTCTAGCTTATCGGTCGTGTGGGTGAAGGAGGAAGGGGGGATCGAGTGAGGTCAAAAATTTAAGGAGAAAAAAAAATCCGAAAATTTCGTCGCGTCCACACGGAGTCACTGCTACTACGTCGGAGTCCATAATTCAGTAGTGTCGCCCGACCGTGGCCGAAACCACAGGGAGACAAGAAGACGAAATTGAAGAAAAGGAGGTATATGTGCTCATTTGCATGCAAAGACATCGTTCTACAGCACAAGGACGGCACCAAGGAGCATGGCAACTGCTGCAGCAGAGAGGGACACAGTCTTGCCAATGACAAAGGCCGCAAGCTGACCGTCTGTAGCGCTCTGCGAGCTGCTCTGGCCGCTTCCCGCAGCGCCGCTCGACGTGGGCGTCGGCTCGTTGAAGCCGCCAGGGAGACCCGTGCTGATTCCTGCGATGGCACCGCCCGTCGTTGACGAGAACCCGCCGTTGCTTCCTTTCTCCTGCTGCCCTGCCGACGAGATCGACGCGGCGGCCTCCGACGCCGCTGCGCCCGTCAACGTCGTGCTCGCCACCACATTGGAAGGCGTCGAGCCAGACGAGCCAGATTGAAACACGATCGAGGTCCCCGTCGAGGTGCCCCCTTGCGAGGCAGGGTAGGTCACCATCGTCTGACCGTCTCCGACTTTATTTTCGTAAGAAATGACGGGCTCTACTTTAGCTATCTGTTGTTCTTTTGGCCCTCTCATCGGTCAGCGACTCACCATTCTGGGAAAGAGGTACGCCCGCTGTCGATTGCGTCACAGAGACCTGCCCAATGACAGCGCTTGGCGCCGCGCAGAGGGCGGCAACGGCAAAGAGCAGGGGGCCGCGCATTATCAGTATCTTCCAAACTATAGCTTCTGGTGTGTTTCTCTTATGAGGGTTTTCTTCGTCAATGCTGAAGGGAGAGTGGGCTGGGAAGGAGAGGAAAGGGATGATGGAGTGATTGCAGATAGAAAGCAGTACATCCACCTCGATGCTCCTCTACTGCTCCCAACTGAACAAGCTAAGGACCGGCCTCTTGAAGAAGCCAAAAAGCGGGGCAAAGCCGATTCCGGGGTACGTTAGTATCTGCAGTGTCGACCTCCCGGGTTTTCTGCTGCTCCAACTGATCGCCGCTAAGACAGGAGAAACAATAAAAATGACGGAATACCTCTACCTGTCAACATGTCACTATCTTTGCTCCAAATGACGGATTTCTTAGCATCGGGGAAGAACAACCACGTGACTTGTTCTCAGGGTGTGGCTTGAGATTTTTTTGGCGCGCGCCCACGATGCCCGACCGCGCCCAGACGGACGAGGGGTTGGTTTATTCGTCGCTGACCAGCGCGCGCCCAACCGTTCACGTCTCTCTCTGCGCATTGCCACATTCGGCGGCAGGCGATGATGGACAGCAAGGAGCAGATTGCGGAGAGGAGCAGTGGCGAGGATGCTATCGTAGAGGGCGAGAGGGTCCTGCGAATCGTCGCGTCGGATTTGATACGGTACAAGGTCGAAGTCGGCGATGCAGACGAGCCCGCGAAGGTGAAACGAAAGGTGTACCTGCGAAAGGCCGACGTTGACCCCATGCTCATTAACGATTGGCGTGCCAAAAGGGAAGAGAGGGCGGCAAGGAAGGAAGCGAAGCGCTTGCAGAAGCTGAACGAGACCGAAGCGCCTGCTCCAGATTACGCCTCTCAGTCACCCCTCCCCCCTCCAACAGTGGGTTGAATTGCACGGGAAGAACAAAGCCAAGGAAGGAGTTCCTGTACTGAATAAATTCTTGACAGCTCAAACGCCCGACCCCGCCGTTGGAGCCGTCTACCTCGGACAGCGCTCCTTCCTCGAGGAAGCGTTCCAAGGTATCAGCTCCCCCGATTCGAAATGACGGTCCGTCACAGGATGACAATGGAGCACCAGCTCCGTCTTCGCAAGCGGGCGAGGATGGCGAAGGCAATGAAGAAGACGCAGCCATGAGCAGAGACATTGGTCCCCCTGGATGGAATCTGACTCAGGAGGTGGAGACGCCGCCCAACTCGATTGAACAGCATTCAGTGCAGGCACCCCGTAGACGAGGAAAAGCCAAAGCTCGTCTCGAGCTGGAACGGAGGTCATCTCCGCCACGATCGGTTCCACCTTTGTCCGCACCACCGCGTCCAGAAGCACGAGCAGCAACTGAGGAGTCGGGCCACCGTTACGTCCCAGGATCACCGGCAGTGGTGCTGGAACATGTCGACTCCCCTGGAGCATCGGCGACGCATACAGCCGTGGTCAACCACATGCTTGGCGTGCCAACGTCTTCAGAAGACTTGGACAATGCGGTCAGGATAGCAGAGCGGAGCATGGACAAGGAGCAGGGGTTGGTAGACGCAGAAGATGAAGTAGTGCTGCAGACGCAAATGCCGATAGGAGAGGGAGCAGGCAACGAAAACGAGGCGAGAACAGCATTACAGACACATCTACCGGGGCAAGAAGTCGAGGAAAACCTCGGAACGGAGCAGGCCGAAGATAAAGAGCTCGGACCAAGGCAAGCACAGGATCAAGCGGCGGTCCAGAGCGGTCTTTCTGAGCGCGTGGAGAAGCCGGGCACTCAGACGGCAGGCATGAATGAGCAATCAAAGGGACAAGAACCTGCGCCAATGCAAGCCTCGATGGGAGGAGAGCCCTCGTTCGAACCTTCCGTCAGGGTCGCCACTTGGATTCTCCCATCGCAAACCGAAAGAGAATCTGCGCCACTGGTCGACCTAGACCCCAATGCAGATGATGCCGAGCTCATTGGTCCGGTGCGAGAGCTGCTGGCTGCCCCTTCGGCATCGGCGCCCGCTGTAGCCCCTCCAGTCGAGCTCAGCAGCAGCCAAGCCCCCCGGGAGTCGACCCCACCTGCTCGCATCAGCAGTCGTCGAAGGAGGGATGCATCACAAAGGCAGTCCTCTCTCGAATTGGGCGCGGCGGCCTCGTCGCCTCTCGCGCATTCTGCCAGCCTTGCCCTTCGAGACGTCCTCCAGACGCAGATGTCGCCCGCAAAGAGCAATGGAACAGATGAGCATGGCGACAGGGGCCGAGATGAAAGCGGACAAAGTGAAGGGGATGGAAACAAATGGGACGATGACGAAACGTCGGCGGTAGCGTTGGCCGACTTGGTCGAGAGCCCGTTCGAAATGCTGCACCGCAAGGCCATCTGTCGCCTGGTGCGGAGCTCGGCCTTGATCCCTGGCTTTCTCAAACCCGAGGTGGAGCGCTTCGTGCTGCGACACAAGGACCCTGAGAGCCAACAGTCGGATAGCCTCAATCAGTCCGAGTCGGAAACTCAGGACGATGGCTACCTGCGCACGAAGGACCTCTGGATCTTTGAGCTGACCCGAGTCGATGGCGAGGGTGATAGTGGTGATGTTCGATCTGCGCTTGCAAGGAGCGACGAGGCAATTGATGTGTCGTCTGGTGGTCAAGACGAGACCGACACCATCATCCTTTACCTTTCCAGTGGCGAGAATATCTTTGACGTGCAGCGACACGATGCGACCAATGTGCGCAAGCTTCGAGCGAACCCACAGTGGAGCCCCTGGTTCGACTCTTCTGGACAGCCCTTTGTCCTCGTCTATACCTGGCCTAATTCCGGCTCGAATGGGGGGGTGGGCTCGAGGAGCTTATCATCGTTGGCATCTTCGAGCCAGGAAGACGTACGAAAGGCTCGAGAAGACGTCGCCAAGCTCCAGGCGGCAAACAATGCTACGCAGGCCGAGCTGGAGCAAACGCAGGCGCGAATAGAGGGGCTGGAAAAGGACAATGACTTCTTCAAGGAGCTGTACAATGAGGCGTCACAACGAGCCGTTGCGGCCAGCAGTGAGGCGGAAGAGCTGCGGAGTGAGGTGGAGAAGCTCAAGAGGCAGCTGACGACGGGCTTCGAGGCGATTACGAGGACGGCAAAGGCGCAACGCGAGCAACTACAGGAGCAGCTCAGACTAGCCACAGGCGAGGTGAGATTGCTACGGGCGCAAAATGAGCGGACCAACGACGAGGTGCGGAGGAAGGCGGCCGAGTGGGACGCTCATCAGGCTGTCAAGGCGGCCAGAAAGCGGGAGACTATCCTGTTTGAGAAGCGTCGGTCGGAGAGATTTACCAACATGGGCAACCAAGGTCCCTCGCCTTCAGTTGCTGCTGCGGCAGCAGCAGCAACCGCTGCTGGTGCGAGCGCTGCCGATTCTGGGTCCAATACGGACAGGACAGGCGAGGATACGCCGACAGCAAACAGCGATGCAGAGGTGCATCAATCCAACGAGTTGGCCGACGAATTGGCGTTTTTGAAGGCGGACGGCGCTGACTTGCTGCTGGAAGGGGTTGCCACGGGACGAAGGTCGAGGAACAAGAGGGCGCCACAGCCTCGCCAGGAGACGCCGACGGCCATGACGCAGGCCCCACAGCAGCGGCAAGATGCTCCTTCGCCAGCAAGAGCACCGCCCTCAGCCATGGCACAGCAGACAGCCAATAGAGCATCAGTGAGCGAGGCGACGCCACAAGCGCTACAGCAAGGGGAGGCGCCACGACGAACACCCCAGGCGACGTTTCCCTACCAGCAACAGCAGCAGCAGCAGCAGCCAGTGTCCTACCAAGCTTCACCAGTCTCGATACCGTCAGCCTCGACAGTGGGCGCACCCCACCTCGTTCCTCAAATGCCGCCTAGTCAGCCTCAACGCTTCCAGCATCTGCCAAGCGCTTATCAATACCCAATTTCACAGCAGCAGCAACAACTACAACAGATGCCGCAGATGAATCCTTACCAATACTATCAAACGCATCGACCTCAGGCTCCCTCAATCCCTGGCAACTCTCCTTGGCTCCCTGTTCTGCCATCATATTACACTCCTGCCGCCACAGCCTCTCCTCAACAGGCACATTCTAGTCCTTCACTGGCAACGGCGAATCGCGCGATGCCGCATCCGTTCCAGCAGCAGCCGCAGCAGCAGCAGCAGCAACAGCAGCAGCCCTTTCACCAGCACCAGCGACCACACTAATTATATCTTGAGAGAGACTTCACACTCCCCCTTCTGCTTGCTAGAGTTAGCTTGTACGATAATTGTACAGTACGGTACAGTACCAACAAACCATACACCCCCTGTACGCGAAACATTTTGCCACCGAACCTTGTCCACTTTCAACGTTCGGATTACAAAACGCGTTTGAAATGCAGCAGCCTCCCGGCTCTCGTGTAGTTCCAGGGGCGAACCGGCGTGACGTTGGCTGAGACGCGTCGATTTTGAGCTCAAATTTTTGGCAAGGAGGGGGGGCGACAACCGGCCCGCCCTGAATGTCCAGAAAGTTTTTTTTTTTCCAAGCGCCTATCGAACGACCAGTACGTATCTCGTTTGAAATTCTCTCCCCCGGATTCTTGTCTGCACCTCACCATCACCTGCTCTGTGACGACTCACCGTCTCTCTTTCCTCTCTTTCTTCCTTTGGCCGCGATCCGATAGACTTATAGACTCACCCAGCCCCGCTTGTTCTCTTTTTAAACAAGGGGATGAAGGCAATCCCGGGCACACTTATCACCTGGTGAGCACGTCTTAATTATCTGTCTCGCAGCGATGAAAATTGACCGACGGAATTGAACAGCGATCCAGCCGCCAAGCAAATCATCCTTGCGCTCAACGAAGAAGTCCGCGTCCTCATTCGCGAGCTCGACGACACGCACCTCATTGTGCAGACGGAACGAGTCGACTGGATCAGGTCTGAATTGGAGAAGGAGGTGTGTATGCATGGTACAGTGTCACTTAGCAGCAACAGTATGCTGACAGGCTCTGTTCTCCAGCTCGAGAAGCACACCTGGAAGATTCACGAATAAAAAGGCTTCGTCACAATGGTCGAAGCGACACTCTGCCCGCAGCTGCCTCCCGAGGTGCTCAGCCACATCTTCCTGCACGTCGATCCCCACACGCTCTACACCTCTGTGCGCGCACTCTCGCGCAGCTGGAAGGCCTGCGTCGAGGAGCACCTCCTCGCCCACGAATTCAACACAGGCCGCTGGCGCCTGGGCTTGCGCGTCGTCAAGCGCGCCAGAAGGGGTCAGCCCTGGCGTGGAGGCGTCGTCGGTGGCGAAGGTCTCCAGGCTCCCGGTGGGCTTTGGAGCGCCTACAAGGAGGCCCATGCCGGCGCCCGCAGCACGACTACTCGGCGCACCATTCCGCCTCGCCCCACACAAGGCCTCTCGGCAAGCATGCTCTTTGCTCTGGGCAGCCCAGACGAGGAAGACAATGAAGCGCAAACTGACGGCGCTGGCGCAAATACCGACGCCACCGACGATGCAGCGGCAGCCCAAGTCAGCGATGGAGAAGAAGCGGCACTGAGACAGCGTTACGCATCTGCCAATGTCCTGTCCCGCCGCGACGCCCTCGAGGACGAGCTGCCGCGAGGCGAGGAGGGAGCCGATTCGGACCCATTGATCCACATCCTACCCCTCCAGTTCTCTCGCTACGACGCTGAGAATGTCTCGTTGCAATTCACCACCGGTCTCGATGAATGGCACGCTCTGTTCGAGCAGCAGGCCACTGGCGAAGCCGACGCGAGCGAGGATGAAGAGGAGACCGAGGGACGGCGAGAAGCAGAAGAGTCCAGACGCCTGGATCTCGACTTCGGCCTTGTCTGGCGTTTCCCTGGCGACGGCCAGGACGACGACCCGGAAGTTGGCACCCAGGGATGGGGTCGGCCAGATCCCGAGAACGGATGGCTGAGCCGCTTCTACTGCTCCGGCTACGACATGAAGCCTGCATCTGCCATCGAGCAGGGGGAAGAAGTAGAAGAGGATGGCAAGGAAGACGATGGCCGCCTTCTCCAGTCGACACCCTTGGCTCGCAGGCGCCGGACGGCCACGCTGCGGCGCGAGACCCCCAGCGACTACGAGGGTCAAGAGGAGCTTTTTTGGTCCGATGACGGTCATGAATACATGTCCCTGTCTCTGTCCCTCGGCGCCGAGTTCTTTGTCCGGCGCGCGGCCCGCACCAACCATCTTCTTCGTCGTCTCGAAGTCGCTGCACGCAGCCAGGAAGACAAGAGGACCGCCAAAAGGGGCAGGCGCAATCGGTTCCTTGGGGCCACCTCGAACAGCAGCACCGCCTCATCGACGCCCATGCGAGCCTCGAGTCCTCCTCCTCCGCCGTCGCGCGCCACGGCCGTCGCCACAGCAAGAGAAGGGAACAGTCCTTGCCTCACGCCAAAGACAAAGTCGGCCACCAGCTCGCCCCCTCGTCGACTCCAGCCTGGTCCTTTGCCGAAGGCCTCCTGGGCTGCCATTGCTGCCACACCGCCGCGCTCGGGCACGTCTTCACCCGTGCCTCAAGGTCGCCCCAGGATTGCGCAGCTTGTTCCTCATACCCAGGACAAGAATGTGAAGGCTGCGATTCACGAGGAAATTCACAATGGCGAGGAAGCAGAGGAAGAGTCTGCCGCCTCCGAATACCACGATGCAATTCGATCGATTGTGGACAGCGTCTCGACGACGAGCGGTCAGGCCACGGCCGTTGCGACAACGCAAGGCAGCAACCGTCGTTCGAGTCCCCGCGCCACATTCGTTTGCAAGCTTATGCGGCCGTCTGCTCCTGCTCATGGCAGCCAGTGCTGGACGGGAGGCGACGCGTGGGGCAGGAACGCATCAAGACTCGCTCCCGCCTCGAGCAAGCTTGAAAAGGTGGCCACCTGGGAATGGCGCCGCTAGGGGGAGTTTCCACCGTGACATTGAGTCGAGGAGCCCGCGCACACCGCTGCATCATATCCTGTGCTCCTCCTCTCTCTCCTCCTAGCGGCTTCGAGTGTCATGTCTTGTTGTATTTGTATCCTCGACTTGTAGATGGCGGCTAATTTCTTGTGGATAGACTCTTTTCTTCCTCTTTTTGCATGCAGACACTGGCGAGCTGTAGTAGTAGTACCAGCGTCCATGCTCTTCTTTCCCTCCCTGCCGTAAACGGGGAGTGATTCGGCTCCATCCTTTCTTGTTTTTTAGAATAGAACACAAGATTGCATCGTCTTATTCGAAAAGTTAGACTAATTGTAGCCTCGGGCCTCTTGCAGCTGCTTCATGCAGTTCTGCCCATCTGTTCCCCGCATATTTGAATGCCTCCACTGAATGAGACCGACGGTTCTAAAAGTTCCCTTCTCCTTTTCTCCACATTACCACATCTCACTCCCTCTTCTCCGGACTCTTTCATCGCACAACATTGGTTCACCATGTCTAGCAACCGCGGATTCGATACGGGTGAGGGCACCTACGACCGCGAGGCAGAGGCGCGCGGCGAGGGCCTCGACGTCAACGAGGGCCCCACGGGCTACCACGGCCTGAGCACCGGCGGTGGCAGCTACGACGACGAAGAGGGCAAAAAGGGTCACGGCGAGGGCTTCTCCACCGGCGAGGGCGAGGCCGATCGGCCAGGCGAGGACCTCAATGCGGGTCAGGACGGCCACAAAAAGGGCGGTGGCGTCTCGCTCAATGCCGGCGGCGATGACGACGATGATCCAAATGCAAACGGCACCTACGACGTCGGCGCCCATCTCAGGTGTGTATCTCCATCTTCCCATCGCCTGCCTCTATGGACGGAAACGCTGACATAAAAGCTGAAAACTTCAACAGCAACTTTGCCCACAAGATCGGAGACAAGATCCATCACAAACAGTAGACGTCCCCTTCCTCCCCGCGTAGCCTTTTTTCCCTCCCTTGCCCAGTTTATGCTACATGTCCGTTCTCGCTGTTTCTGTAAACCCCCATACCTCTTTGCTTCTTCTCGCCCGCCCAAGCAGTAACGTTGCCACTTTGTAAATTGAGAAAGTGGAAGCCCCCGTCACACTCGGCCCATGATGTGCCCACACCCCAGTAGGATGGTCAACAGTGTCATGATGTCCGCAAGCGGGAATGTGGAGTCAAGCTTACTGATTCCAGCGGGCATAGTCGAGGCTTAGTCGAGGCTTCTGCCAAGCGGAAGTCAGGCTACACACTTATGATGACCCATTCACACAGAATGGAGCGTCATCGCTGTAGCGAAGGTCGGTCTCTCTGCAAATTGCCAAGACGACGACAGAATGAACCACGATCATACCTAGCTGTCATGGTAATTCAGGCATAGAAACTTGGACTTCTAAGAAGCTAAGAAGATCGCCAAAGTTCAGTCAAAGCCAAGTCTGATCAAATGATCCTCCTCGCCAATCCGAAACCGACGCCCGTCTGTGGAAAGAGAGAACTTTAGCTCCTGGTCGTGTCCAGATGTCACGCTGCCTTTTAAAACTCACCGCAAATCCCCTGGCGGCAGTGTGACCCATTTCCTTCTTGAACTTGTCCCTCTGTCACATCCGAGCACGACGTGTGATCAGCCTTCTGAATAGCACAAAGGTAAGACAGGGCGACTTACGCCTTCCTTCTTGGCCTGCTCCTCCTGGGGCGTCAGCACAGGCTGCTGGCCCGTGTTGGGCAGCGGCGTGTAATTCGATCCACCAGCATACGACGAAGAGGATGCCGGAGGAGGAGGCGGCGACTGCAGCTTCTCCTCCTTTTCGGCATTGTCTGCGGCGCTTCCCGAAGTCCACCTCGCCCTGCCCGGCTGCCACTTGCCTGGTCCCAGGCTCGAGAACTGCTGCTGGCGTGGCTGCTGTGATGCAGCATTGTACGCTGGCGGCAAGGTCCTCCCATTGGAGGCAGTAACGCTGTTGCGTTTGGGAATCGGCGGCTTGTAGCTGCTGCTCTGGGTCTGCGCTTGAATCTCTTCGCAGTAGTTGCTCGGCACCAGCTTCGGCTCCTGGTCGGCCGCATCGACGACGTAGCCCTTCCACCAGCCGTCGGAGACACGCTCGACAATCACGATGGTGTCGTTCTCGGCAAATTCGAGCTCGTCCGTGTCCGTGGCGCTGTACGGCCAAATGGCCCGGCAGAGGTCCTGCTGCGGTGGGGGGCTAGGCGGTCTGGGCACGGCCGTCGGCTTCGTCGAGCGAGGGGGCAAGGCAGCAGGCAAGGGAACGCCTCGAGGTGCAGCAATGATTGGCTTCAATTCCAGAGTGATGCTTTCGACCTGATGCGCTGATGTTTAGGAGGGCATCGTACCGTTATCAGCCAACACGCACAGTTGCGCACGGACCGCGGGCGACGACGGCGGCTGAGACACTGGCTCTCTCGCTCTCTCTTACCTTGGAGGTGTCCACCCTGGCGCAAAATCTCAACATCGGCAATGATGCGCTCGACGAGGTGCTTCGTCATTGGGTCCACCATTCTCGCTATCTGTTGCTGCTCTTGGTGTGTGCGGGACAGAATGGGCGACCGCGAGGGGCGAGGCCTGGCTCACCTAGCGCCATCGGGTCAGAGTGCAAAAATACAAAGGGCTGTGGGCTGTGCCTGGGGCGCCTTCCCTGCACGTGGTCTGTGCGAGCAGAAGGGAGAGCCAGACCATGCGGTCCTGCCTCACATCCCGAAATGGGTGATTGCTTCTGTATCTAAGGCTGTTACGTAGGTACAAGTACACGTCTGTGTTTCTAATGCTACACAGGACTAGAAATCGGAGCGACCGAAGCGGTCCCGCTTCTTTCCTGCAACGGCGTTGTGATTGATGGTGACTTTGATCTGATCGTGGGGCTTTTCGTCTTTGTTTTCCTTCTCTTCGAGGGAGGGTGGTGCAGCAGCTGCCGACGAGGATTTGGTGGGAGAGCTGGAAGAGACCGCCTTTATTGAGGAAGATGCCTCTGGCGATGAAGAAGAGGTAAATCCACCTTTGTCGCGAGGTGTCTTTCCCGGAGCGAGCAGGTCTTCCTCTTCGTCTTCCGTCTCGCTGTCTTCTGCCACCTCGTCTCCTTTAGCGCTGGTGTTCTCTGTCTCTTTCTTCTGTACAGTTTCTGTGCCTTTATCCGGAGCCGCTGAATCTTTCTTGTCTTCCGTGCTCGTCGTCGGCCAGAACTCGTCTGCTTTGACAGGCCTGGAGGCACTGGCGAAGTCGGACTCGTCTTCCGTCCGGCTGATCTTCCTGCTCTTGACACTTCGCTCGTTCCGAAACGTCTGCTGCCATTCCTTGAGCTGCTCCATTGTAAAGAGTTCTGATGGGCGGAACAAAGCTGATCGCATCTTCGAAGGATGCTGTTGTACAAATTGAGATGATGCGCGTTGGGTTTGACCACCCTCAAACTTACATTGCTGTCAATGCCAATTAGGGTATATAAGTCTGATTTGGATGAGCGTGGAATCTCGCCTGACGACGGAGGTAGATGTCAGCTTTCCCGAAAATCAGGAAGCAGAACAAAGCACTCACCATGGTGCTTGACAACACACTCGAGCACCTGTCATACGGGTCAGAACGGATTACTTAGATGATCGTTCCTCATAACGCACCTCCGTGGCGCCTTCTTTGTCCCAGATGTCATCGAGGTAGAGGCAGATCAGATGTGTGCCCTCGCGCTGGACCGCATCGCTCGCCGCCACTTTGACAGTACTGCAGCGCGCCTTCTTGAGTCCCGAGAGGGGTCCGTCGATGATTGACCGGGCCAGCTTGACGAAGACGCGGTCGACGTATTCGGGCTTCTCAAAGAACATCCTGGAGCGATTCGCCAGAATGTCAGCCCCGTCCTTGTTTCTCAATAAAAGTCATCACACCCACCATTTGCCACTCGAGTGACGCTTTCCCAACTGGCGCAGCTGGCTCTCGCACCTCTCTACGGCCGACTCCCTGACCATCTTCTTGCTTGGCCCTGATTTCTTGCTCTTAACTTTTGGAATTTTGGGATTCTCCTCGATTTCCTTGAGCTTGGCCATGAGATCGTCGACCAGTTTCTTGCCCTCGCCAACGACCTCTGGGTCGTGCTTGCCCGTGTCTCCGCGGTTGGAATGGACCCATATCCAGCCATCGCCACCTGCAGGCCCCTTTGTGCTCGATGGAGGGTGCTTGTCCAAGAAGTGATCAAGCGTCTCCTTGCTCTTGCCCTGATCCCACGCAAGCCTCACGCCTGTTTGAGGCCTGTCGTCCCTCCCTTTGGTGGCCGCTGATGACTCGGCCATCTCAGCGCTCGTCGACTGGGTTGCGATTCGAATCGTGTCGTTTCTCAGCTCAGTGTTGGACTTGCTCGCACGAGCCACGTCGCGGAATTTCACGTGGCTGCCAGGGCCAGCTCAAGCTTCTTCAATGAAAGAGGGGGGATTAGAGACACACCTTCGCCGACGACGCCGATCGAAGCGTGAAGCGACCCACGATGAATGCTCAAGGTGTCGGGAATTTGAGCACGCTCCTCAAGAGGTGGGCCTTTGCTTTGTGACAATCCAATTTGCAGAAGCATGACTGACTTGCTTTGAAAACACCATCGATAGACTCGAGGCAGCCACCTCGCGGCTCGAGGACCTGGCCACAGTACAGACCCAGAGCACAGGTCCCACGAGTACGCCTGGTGCTGCTGCTGCCGCTACTGCCGGTGCTGGTGCGGCCGCTGGTGTAGCTGCGGGTGCTGCTGGCGCTTCTTCCTCCCCGCAAGAGGTCCCGCCCGCCGTCGAAGCTTGGGACGACGACGTTGCGCCAAAGCTGCAGGCCTTTGCAGACCTCAGCGCAAAGCTCGGCGGCAATGTCGCTGCTCAGGTGAGACTGCATGGCTCCATAATTCTGGCACCATCTACATATTGGCTAAACGCCGGTCCCAGGCGCAACATGTCGCGACCGCTTTTGCCGCCGTTCGCACCCTCGTCCTCTGTGCCGGGCTGAGCAAGAAGCCGGCAGGTTCACCCACGGCGCCCTCGCCCGTCTTTTTGAAGCTCATCGAGCCGATCCAGGCTTCGCTCATGGCTGCCACCGAGGTCAAGGACAAGAACCGGGCGGACAAGGCCGCCTTCAACCACCTCTCGGCTGTCAGCGAAGGTCTGCCCGCCGTTGGCTGGGTCACTGTGGAGCCCAAGCCTGGTCCGTACATCGACGAGATGAAGAACGCGGGCCAATTTTACTTCAATAGAGTCATCAAGGACCACAAGGAAGGGTGAGTAAAAGGCTCTTGTTTCGGGCTCTTGGGCATAGGTGGCAGCATACTGACGGCATGTACAGTGACAAGACACACGTCGAGTGGTGCCGCTCCTTCACGGCCATCCTCGACGAAATGAAGAGCTACGTCATGAAGTTCCACACTACTGGTCTTGCCTGGAATCCAAAGGGTGGCGACGCGGCGTCGTTTTCGCCCTCCTCTGCTTCGGGAGCACCTGCTGCTCCTCCACCACCGCCCCCTGCCCCTGGTCCTCCACCGCCGCCGCCGCCGCCGCCTCCGCCACCTGCCGATGCTGGCGGCAGTGCAGAGGCTGGGGGCATGGATGCCGTCTTCAGCCAAATCAACCGGGGCGAGGGCATCACCAGCGGCCTGCGAAAAGTTGACAAGAGCGAGATGACGCACAAGAACCCGTCGCTGCGGACGGCGGCCCCAGCGCCTGCTGCCGGCAGCAAGCCTGCCCCGCCCAAGCCGGGCACCAAGCCAGGCGCATTGAAGCCAAAGAAGCCCGCAAAAACAACACTCGAGGGCAACAAGTGGACCGTCGAGTACCACGAGGGGCAGCGCGACATTGTGATTGAGGACACTGCTCTGAGCCACACGGTCAATCTTTTCAACTGCAAGGACTCGGTGGTGCAGATCAGGGGCAAGGTCAATGCGGTCCAGATGGTCTCGTGCACCAAGACATCGATCCTCGTCGACACGCTCGTCTCGTCGCTCGAGATCACCCAGTCGCCCTCCTTTACGGTTCAGGTGACGGGCAGCGTGCCCACGATTCTCATCGACTCGTGCGACTCGGGCCAGCTCTACCTCAGCCCATCGACGCTCCATGCGGAGATCATCTCGGCAAAGTGCAGTGCCATCAACGTCAGCGTGCCCAAGGGCGGCGCCTCGGCGGATCCAAATGATGTCGAATACGTGGAAATGGCCCTGCCCGAGCAGCTGCGCCATTCCGTCGCCACCGACGGCTCAAAGATTACCTCTGACGTCGTCGCTCACGCTGGCTAGGCTCTTCTTTTTAATCAATCGATCAAGGCATTTGGATGGCAACAGATTTGCAATGCATGAGAGTGGTGCGAGGGTGCTACTTTTGAAGACTTGTAGGGTTTCTTTACATCGGCAGAGACAAGATTCCTCCCCAGCTCTTCCACATTCTATCAACGGCTGCTCTGCGTCGAAGCCAGCTGAGACCAACTGCGCTGCCCACGTTTGCCCCTTTGCCGCTTCCTCCGCCCTGCTCGAGGTCCCTGATGTCCTGCAGAAGTTGTCTTCTGAGACGCTTCGCCGTGGCCTTTCTGCCCTTTGACACGCTCGCAAGCAGCGTGGGCGAGGCACGCCGGAGCGTAGCAAGATCGAGAAGGAGCAGGCCCTGCGTGAGCGCCGACACGTCCTGGTCTCCCCCAGCCTGTTGCTCTCCTTCGTCGCCCTCTCCAGCGAGGAGCCGGTCGATTCTCCGCATGGCTTCCCATGCCCGAAACCTCGTCCCCAGGCTGGCGTCTTTGCCCTTTCGGCCCAGCGCAATCGAGACGCGCTCCTTGGTGTAGTTGGTCACGACGTACAGGATCGCCATGGCAGGCGCGATGCCGATGGCGCCAAAGAGGAGCTGCTGCGACTTGAGCAGCTGGTCCACGCCACGCATTGCGACGGCAATGTCGACCTTGACCTTTTGGATCTGGATGAGAAGCGAGCGGATGAGGGAGCCGCCCACCGCGCTCCGGAGCGGCGAGCGCATCTCGTCTTCGTAGATCTTGAGCACGTTCGTCAGGTCGCCTTCGCGCACCTTGGTCGCCACCGCCTCGAGCTCAGCGCCCTGGAGATGGTACTTTTCCTGGGCAAACGACGTGACCATGCGCTCGAGGGAGCGCAGGTCCGAGTTGAGGCTCTCGCGTGTCATGATGATGCCCTCCTGGTCATCGCCGTGCCGGATGGTGTCGAGGAGCTTGATGCAGGGCTCGTAGACCCAGTTGACGAAAAAGGCGCGCACCGTCTCGCGGGATTCATAGGCCTTGGCTACAATGGTGTCCCAGCTCTGGACGATGAGGCGGCCACCAACGAGGATGGTCAGAGGCGTCAGGACGAGCGTTGGCCAGAGTCGAGCGAGGCGCGACGGAACGCCGAGACCGACTGGCGAGGGGGACAGGAGGGATGCAACGTAGGCCTGTCGAGTCGTGAAGGACCTCGTCAGGATTCCGTCGAGGCTTCGAGCCATGCCATCTGCCGTCGCCAATGATGATAAAGAGAGTTCAGCAGCCTCGTCAGGACCCCCAGCGAGCGCGACGGCTTTCTGCAGGTCCTGTATGCGCTTCCTCAACTCCTCTCGCAGAGCGTCCAGATTTGCACCAATGGAAGCGATGGCAACGCCGCTCGTGTCGCCGACCTGGGACCCAGGTGGAGAATGGGGCTGATCAGCTCGCATGGCCAGGGCGAGTGCGCCGAGCTTCTCGGCCATGGTGTCCCTCTCCCGCATGAGATGCGAGCGCTTGGTCCTCGCCTCGTGCCTGGTCAGGCCGAGGGGCGAAAAGGCCCGTGCCCTTGAGACAAGTAGCGAAGTCGGGAGGCCACCTTTCTTCTTTTGCGGCTTCCCCGTCTCCCCATGCTCTTGCTCTTGATCTGCTCCTTGCGCCTGAAGCATGCCACTTCGAAAAGGGGAGGATGGAGCAGCAGAAGAGTCGACGGCGAGGGGAAAGAGAGCACCAACGACATGATTGGGCGAGCTTCGAAGGAGCTGCAGTGCTCGCTTCAGCGTCTCACCGTCGATGCTGACTGGTCTCCGACGCTGTGCCACATCCTGTGTTGTGGCCATGCCATTCGTGGCCGTCTCTGAAAGCACACTGATCGTCATGCGGACCAGGTTCACGATGCGTGAGGGAAGAGCTGTCGGGACAGGAAGCGGCGTCGGTGAGCGATTGAGGTGGGCAGCAAAGCTGGACAACCACTCACTCTGGATCAGATAGGTAACTGTTCTCGTGGGATCTTCTTCCACCTCTGTCCAGTACCACGCCTGGTCGTTGACCCGTTCGGCATCCCGGAGGAGCGCATCGAGGACGATGCCGTACGAAGCATACGTCACCTTGGCGACGGCTAGCAATTCCGCCGCCTCGTCGTGGTCTCCTGCTCCACGAACTTGTCCAGTACTTTTCGCTTCCTGCAGCGCCCTTAGCGATCCTTGCAGGCTCTCGAGCTGGGGGACGTGCTTGGCCTGCGCCAAGTCGAGGTTGACCGAAGACGCAATATCGTCGAATGCATCACGCGCGTCTGGAGCCGCTCTCGCCGTCGTCGTCACAATGCCTTCGTCCGCTCGCGCGCGCTGGGCTGCTTCGATGGCATCGAGGCGGTTGCCCAGATGGCGGATGCTCTCGAGCGCGTACGACGCGGGCTCATGCGAAGACTCGCCAGACATGCCTGCTATTGTAATGGTACACGCAAAGGGATCGAGAGGTGGAGGGCGTGTCGCGAACGAAGGCGGCGAGGCACGTGCTGCGCTCGGACAAGGACACCATCAGAACGAGGTGAGGTGGGGACGTCACTCAATTCACTTACCCAGGAGCGTGACCCATGGGGAGGGAAAGTAGAGTCCTTTCGGTGAACAAGTTGGTCGCCCCGACATCCTACCAAAGCAGTTACATGACATAGATGCTGAAGAGCCAGATCTGAAGCGAAGTCAAAACGTGTGGCAGATCGGTGCAGGTCAGAGCTTCTGCGTAACGGCTGACCGAACCTGGCACGAGACGCCAAGGATTCCTTTCTTTGTTCACGTCATCGATGCTTGAGTTCTCCGCAAGAGTAGAGTGTCTCGGGCCTTGCTCTGGGGCATATCGGTCGGCTGTGCGGTGACTTTGGACGCCGCGGCTTGTACGCCCCGTGATCCTCCCTTCATTTCTAGCAGGCTACAAATACCTTGAGAAGCGATAAGTTCACTTCTCCCATCTACCATCATCGACCATTGCCTCTCCAAATGCTCACCTCTAGGGTTCTTCTCATCTTGCTCATGGCTGCTGGCAGGTAAGATTGACCTTGAATGTTGAAAAATCTAGCCAATTGATGACGGTTATCCGCCCCCAACAGCCTCACGCGCTCGGTATCCGCATTTCCCACCAAGCAAGTAAACGGCCTTCCCTTTTGTGAAGGAATGGAAGCCCATCATTGCTCCTTCGAGAATCCAAACATGCTCTACCAGTCATCGCTTGTCGATCAAGATGATTCATTTCGCAAGCGTGCCGTGATGCGCAAAGCGCGCGGATCACTATCCAAGCATGCCTCGCGCATCTGCAAATCGCTCAAGGCCTCTGGTCGAAAGTTCAAAGAGAGGTTGAAGGAGTTCACTACCTTTGAGGAGTCCACGTTTGTTCCTCACTCTCACGGTGGCGAACACGGAGACGAATATAACCATAGACAGCACTTGTCTTAAGGAGCGATCCATATCTTCACCATCGAGGAGCTCTGGCAGCTCTAACTTTAGCTTTACAATAGTCGAAAGGGAATACATGATCTGATTCAGCGTCTTTTGCTTCACTTTTGTGATCATCATCATCATCAAATCGTATTCTTGTGATATCGACTAGCAGAGCAAGCAGATAGCAGGCAAGAAGAAAGAGAGAGACGGGGAGCCGTGACGGTGGGGATATATCGTGAGAAGAGTGAAATTTTTTTAAGTGTGTAACACAGTGGCTGTGACGAGCTGAGCGCAATGAGCAAAGGACGGAGAGCACGGAAAGCAGATGTATTTCGAGGGGCAATCTAGGCGACCTCCTTCGTGTCCTTCTCCGAGGGCGATTCGACATCGTCGCTGTCGCTGCGCTTGAGGATGTTTGGCTTGGCGGTGTCGTCGCCCTGAGCAATGGCGTGGGCGAGCTCCTCGACCTGGCTCGTCTCGGTGAGCCTCCTCGTCTGCCAAGGCTTGAGGCCGGAGTTGAAGATGCTCTCGACCTCCTCGAGCGTCTTGCCCTTGGTCTCGACGAAGGCGAAGTAGACGTGGATGAACATGGCCGTGCAGAAGACACCAAAGACAATGTACATCTTCCACGAGATGTTCTTGAATCCAGGAGGGACGAAATAGCCGAGGGCAAAGTTGAAGATCCAGTTGGCGCACGTCGAAATCGAGTTGGCCTTGCCACGGAGACGGGTCGGGAAGAGCTCGGGAGGGTAAACCCACGAGACGGGACCCCAGGTGGGAGCGTACGACGCCACGAAGAGGTAAGACATGGCAATGACGGCCTTGCCGGGCGTCTGTCCGACAGCCCAGACCACCGTGTCCGACGTCCTCTGGTCAACAGGAATCTCGTGGCCGTGGGCTGCGAGAATGCCGGCGTTGGTGAAGAGGAAGGTGCCCATGAGAGCAGCACCGACGAGGAGGGTAGGGCGACGGCCCCATCGGTCGATGAAGATGAGGGCGGGAACGGTCATGACGACATTGATGACGTACTGGATCGACGACGAGACGATAGCCTGTTCAGAGTCCTGGACACCGGCCATTTGGAAGACGTAACCTGCAAGGCAATTGGAAAAAGTGTGAGCGACTGAAATACCGAGCTCGATACTGTGCGTAGTAGCCACGCTTGACACCCACCAATGTAGTACATCATGACGTTCATGCCCGTGAGCTGGGACCAGATCTGGGTGAAGATGGCAATGTGGGTGCGGTAGAGCATGTTGCCACGGAAGAGGTCGATGTAGCCAGATCCCTCGCCGCGCTCGGCCTCGATGTTCTCCTGGATCTCCTTAAATTCGGCCAGAACCATGGGGTTGGACTTGTCGCCGCCGCCGTGGACGAGAGCGAGGACCTCGAGAGCTTCGTCGTAGCGACCCTTGGAGGCGAGCCAACGTGGCGAACGAGGCATGAAGGGAATCAAGCACAGCAGAATGATGGCGGGGATCATTTGAAGACCCCAAGGAAGCCTCCAGGTGATGGGGTGGTTGCCGTCCTGAGGGGCAGCCTTGGAGCAGCCATAACTGATGTAGTAGAAGACCATGATGCCCCAAGTGATGGCCCTGTGGATGTGATTCGTCTTGATCAGCAAGCAGCGAAGATAACAATACTGCTGTAAAAGGTTGCACTAACCACTGTTGGCAACCAACAAGACGACCGCGGAGACGTGCGGGCGAGAGCTCAGAGAGGTATACAGGGACCTGCGCAGACGCGATACCAATCGCACCGCCGGCGATGAAACGGCCGACAATAAGCATGGCGACGTCCTGAGCAGCGCAAATGAGGATGGAGCCGACGATGAAAACGAATCCAGAGACCATGATGGCACCACGGCGACCAAGCCAGTCGGTAAGAATGCCCGAGACGACGGCGCCGACAAACGAACCACCGGCCATGGATGCCGTGATACCACCCTGGAGGTTCGAATCGGGACCCAGGTTGACGACCTTACCGCCCTGCACGATATCGGGTGTGTTGGTAAAGTAAAATTTGTAGTTGTTTGTCACCAGAATGGCCGACATCGAAGCTGAAAAGAGGAGGGAAATGGCTCAATCAGTTGATATCCGACCCAAGGTAAAGGTAAAGTGCGTACCACTCACCAATGTCAAAGCCAAAAAGGAGACCGCCGATGCAGCCGACGGCCGTCAGCACGTACGGGTTGGTGATGTACATGCTGGGCAACGAGAGCGGGTTGTGCCCTAATAGATATCGAGGATAGTAAGGGAAAGAAGGGGTCCTAGGGACGGCACGTCGCAGAGGCTCGAAACGCGGGGATGGGCGTACAGAGCGAAAGCCCACGGGGGCCTCTTTATATAGATGGGACGATGTCCGCGCGGAGAGGCGACGAAAGGAAAAAAAAAGAGAGGGAAAAAAGGGGAATAGGACCCCATCAAGGCTCGGCACTGCAGCCAACCCGTCGAGCTTCACTCCGATGCCGTCGTGGCACTCCGCCTGTCTTGGTGATTGAAGGCGCTGGTTCCTAGCCCTTGTCAAACTTATAGCTGTAGTGCATATTTTGTTCAAGACTGGCTAAATTCCACAGGTCGCTCAATTAAAATATTTCCGCTTCCCTCGCGGTACGCCGTTTCCTCTTCGAGGCCCTACATCCCAAGCTCTACATCCCAAGCGCTCTCCCTGAGCTCTATCTCCTGGTTTGATCGTCCGATATCCTGATCGGGCGGGAAAGCACTTTCCTTGCTAGCCTTGTCGCCTCCGGTGGCGGATGTGGGGACGAGGCCGCTGAGCTTTGGCTGTTGAGGCAGTTGCGGGCTTTATTCATAAGCGTAAAAAAATAGATGCTATTGAACAGGTGTTTCTATTAGGCTTTCCTTTTTTGGACGCGGGAGGTCCGGTGGTTCGCGCGCACAGTCTCGACTCTCTTTTTTGACGCTACCCTCACTTCTTTTTCACCAGAGCACGCGGGGGAGAGAAGCGACAGGAAAAAGAATAAAAAACTTTGAAGAAAAAAAAAGAAAAGAACGAAGAAAAATCTGTCAACAACACTGGTCGTCTGCTGCCCATTTGCTCACGACCGTATGGGCGAGGGAGGATTTAGCGAGAGGAGCCTAGTAGCGCAAGGAGGGTGGGGTGGAAGGTCACTAAAGCGGCGTATCGACCGACGCTAGCGTACCTTGCATTTGTCCGTCTCACAGCGTTCAGACTGTTAGCTCGTAGTAGTGTGGTCGACCATGAATTGTCTGAGGAGTCTCGGAAGTGCGCAGAAGCAGGTCAGCCGATCCATGCGGGGCCCCTTCGCGACGCGGCCCTTTCTCCGGCCGTCCGAGCTGCTGCAGCTGTTTTTTTTTGCCGCTGCTCATCGTCGTGTTCGCGTACAGTGCCGTCGAGCATTACAAGTGCGCACCCTGCTCTGAGAAACGGCTTTCTCCGTTCGGCAATCTCGCCTTGAAATTCAGGCACCACAAGTCAGACCCAAACCCACGGACCAGAGGCGACATCTACAGGTCAAATGCGGCACAATTTTCCCCACGGGCAGAAAGATGCCGTGTTGGGGAGAAGATCAACAGAATCATCACTCGTCCCCACGGGGCCACTCCATATACTAGTGCATGGCCATTCATCCCTCCGCGGAAATTTGGAGTTCATGAGTGAGTAGGGTCGGGTGACTGATAATGCGGTCTCAGTAATGCCAGGATCGCAGATCTGCCGAGGCTGGTACAGTTAATCCGGGCCTCCTCGGGTCGTTCCTGCATATGTTCTTGAGTCGATGGCCAGAGTAACATTCGTGAGCTGCTCCTGGAGGCTCCAGCCACAGGCAACCAGGTAACGTGACAAGCACCAAACATCGAGGCGCGAAGAGCAAGCATATCTCCGTAATTAGATTAAAGGCGTTTGGCAGAGGAAGTTGCACAACGTGACACTATGAGTTGGTTGTCAGTCTCTCTGTCACAAATGGGCGTATAAGCAGGCAAGGGCAGAAGAGAAGATGCTACCGCAGAATCGTTTCGAGCGACGACAATCTTCTTAGATTGAGACCTGCCAGCCCGCGTCCGTGGCTTATCAGAGGTGAAGGGGAATAAATTGGGAAGAGGGAAAAAAGTCCCGAAATCCGATGGACTCGAGCGCCGCCTGCAGAAGATACTTGTTCCTGGTCAGATTTTGGACCGAAACAAGGTTGATATCGACCACGATACGAACGTGAACCTCCTTCGTCTGGCTCTGGCAACATGGCGACGGCAGCTCAGGTTCGTGTTTGGCTCACCATCATCTCCGTCGCGGGCGCGACGATTCTGCCAACGTACATCAACGGAGCCCTGACAATCGCACTGCCCACCATCGGTTCGCAGATGGGCGTTGACGAAAAAGATCTGCAATGGCCTGTCACCGTTTTCTCGCTCGTCAACGGTGCCTTTCTTCTCGTTGCTGGAGGGCTCGCCGACTCTTTTGGTCGCCGCCTGGTCTTTGTGGCTGGCACGGCCTGGCTACCCGTCTTTACGATTCCCTTGGCTTTCTGCAAGGATTCCACAGCCTTCATCGCCCTTTGTGCCGTCTTGGGTCTGGGCCCAGCTATGCTCGCACCTGCGGGCACGGGCATTCTTTCAGAAAGCTTGCCCGACGGCAAGATTAAAAATGCCGCCTTTGCAGCACTAGGCGCAGGGCAGCCTGTCGGTGAGTGAACGTATGAGTCTAGCAACGAATACAATCAGCTCACCCTTGATCAAAACACACCAGGCTACATCATCGGACTTCTGTTTGGAGGTATATTCGCCAAGACTCATGCCATCATCTTCTTGATTGCTGCCGCAGCCGCCGTCGCATTTGGCGCCATGGCTCTCTTTTGCCTGCCAAAAGACGGAGAGAAGCTCGTTCCTGAATCAGCTACGTCTGGGACATCAAATATTCGCAGGGGTGCCCCTCTCTTGGCCTTCGACTGGGTCGGTGCTGCACTGAGTCTCATCGGCATCGTCTTGTTCAATCTTGCTCTTGCCCTCGCCGGGACGTCTCATCGGGGCTGGGGAGCCGTAACCGTATTGTCTCTTCTGCCCATCTCGGCCGCGATGCTTGCCGCCTTTCTCTACTGGGAGCGTCTCATTCAGCGCCAGTCTTCCTCGAGCAGTGTGGCGAGGTTGCGGAAGCCTCTGATCCCGCCTGGTATCTGGTTCGCCCCTAGCTTCTCCGCTATTCTCGCTATCGTTTTTCTCGTCTGGATGGGCTTCAACGCACTCACCTACTACTGCACCCTCCTCTACCAAGTTGTCCAGCACACGGCACCACTCCAGACGTCAATTCGCTTCTTGCCAATGATCGGCTCAGGTCTCCTTCTCAACATAATCGGAGGGATTGTCGTAGGACGTGTCGATGCCCTCTATCTCATCATCGCGGGCTCGCTCTGCACCGCAACCAGCTGCGCAATTTTTGCACTCCAAAATCCGGCGTGGTCTTATGCTCGTGCCATGCTCACCGTGAGTCTCCCTTCTCATCTTATCTCCTGAGCTTCCTGCCTAATCTGCTCTCCTATTCTCCTTGTGGTTGTACGGACAGGCCATGCTTCTGCTACCAGGTCCGGATATCTTCTTTCCTGCCGTCCAGATCTTTGCCTGCAAGACCGTCGGACCCAGACGAGCAGCCCTAGCCGGCAGCCTCTTCAACATTAGTGAGCAGCAGCAGCCACCTTCTTTCTTTGCCTGCTTAGACTAACGTGTGTAATTTGTTTTTTTAGCCACTCGACTCGCCACCTCGATTGGCCTCGCGATCTGCACCTCGATCCAGGCCGCCGCGACAAAAGGAAGCGTCATGAGCGGCTACAGGGGTGTGGGCTGGTTCTGTTTCTCAACGTCGGCGCTAGCTATTCTCGTGGCGCTTGCAACCCTGCGAAAGGTGGGCATCGTCGGTCGCATGCAGGAGGGTGAGGTGGAGCAAGATGAGGCGAGCGGGCGAGACTCCATTGAACTGCCGAGCTTGTCAAATGGCCTTGCCGTCAACGGCAACGGCCGTGGTAACGGTCATGGATACGGCCACGCAAATGGCCATGGGGTGGAATCAGTCGATTCCAAGAGATAGCACTGCATGTATACTATCAATCGTCACCTGCTACCTTATTGCTTGTTTTGATCCCATTGAGAAAGCAGGCCCTCTCCTCGCCGCTCGGCCTCGTTTTGAAACTGCGCACTCCGACCTGCACGTCTGCCACGAAGGGCAGCTCACCTGGCCTCTTCATCACCTTTCTTCGCTTCTCATCTCTTTCTCTTCTCTGAGCAAGTTCTCATCGCTGCACCATTCTTCAAGATGGACGCTGCCAGGCCACAGTTCAAGGAGTCAATAACCGACCTGGTCGCCAACGAGCTTTTTGGCACTTACTACAAGCCCATCTACAACATCAAGATCGCTTTCGAAGACTGTCCTCCTTCCTCAGCCAGCAGGCGAAGCATCGACGACTCGCGCCCTCCGAAAGTCTGGTTCAGTATCCAACCCATGCTGGCAAAGACTAAGGATGATGGCGATACCGACGAGCTTAGAGATAGGATTTTCAAGAGACTGGCCCCTGCTTTTTCCATTGAAAGCGTAGCCCTCTACAGCTTAGCGTACGGGACTTTCGTCGAGGTCAGATGTCCATCTCGAGAAGCCGCGGACTGCTTGGCGACAGACGTCATCCCGTGGACAGAGAAGCTTCAAGGCCAGTATAGGAGAACATCCCGCACCATAACAGTCAGAGTCATCCCCCGGGCCATTCGTATGGCCAATGTCGTCGCAGTCGACTTCGGCCCGGTGGCAAGACCGGGAAAGTCCTTGGCCTCTTCTGGCCTCTCGGACGATGATTTCATCGAGGCAGTCCGGTACCTGGAGCGATGGTTCTCGGCTTGGAGGACGTGCGAGGATCGTGTACTGGGCCTCTGGCGGGAAACATCGTGGATGTCGAGCGAGACAGGATACACAGAACAGGCACCCGACTCGGCCAGGGCAGCCTTCGTCATGCCGGGCTTTCCCTTCGTCAGCCGGCCTTTGTCACTCTTTCTGCACGAAGACTACGTGAGTAGAAAACGAGGAATAAGATCAGTCCCCATTTCATCTCTCTTCCACAGGTCTTTCGTCTCAGCTACATCGGTCAGACGACACCACATTCGCTTTATTCTGGCCCGCTCTTTCCTGACTCTTAAGCGATTTTCGCAAGCTTTGGCTTCTCGAGCCTTCTTGCGCTGCACCTCTTTCTTTTTGCCTTCGTCGTCCTGGTGTCGCTCCTCCTTGTCGTAATCGTCTTGCCTCTCACAAAATGCGTTTGTCACAGTAGCTGTGCTTAGGGACCCACCGCCTTCTCGAAATTTCTTTGAAGAAGACGTAGATTTAATCCTAACCCTAAGCTTCTCAATATTTCACTGAAGGAGATGTAGGCGGTGGGTCCCTAAGCACAGCTACTGTGACAAACGCATTTTGTGAGAGGCAAGACGATTACGACAAGGAGGAGCGACACCAGGACGACGAAGGCAAAAAGAAAGAGGTGCAGCGCAAGAAGGCTCGAGAAATTGACTTCAGCAACGCAAACGTATTTACTGCCACTACCAACAAACGCAACGCAAGTTCCGCCTTAGAGTCTGAGCCAAAATGATTTAAAGGGTGTCTCTCTACATGTCTGGAGCATCTACAGCGAATTTGGTATCTCTACGACGTTGCAGTGCAGCTCAAGCTGCCATTACAGACGCAGGTGCTCGATCCACAGCCAACAATAAAGACACAACATATCAGCCTCGCCTTGCAAGATCGTTTAATTTTGACGCGGCGAGAACGACGACGGTAAACACCTATATTTTTGCTGGACCACCTCTCGCCGCCGAGCAGTCCATCCAACCCACTCCCTTCTCCTCTTCCCCTCCTCTTCCCTCTCCTCTTCCCTCTCCTCTTCCCTCTCCTCTTCCCTCTCCTCTCTTCTCCTCTCACATTCAATCTCTCCTACAAAATCGTGCTATTTCTGCGCTCAAATTGAAGGCACGAGATTCAAACAGCGCTATCGGGCAAACAGTCGTGCCCGAGGAATGGCTGTCACGGAGGGGCAAGAATCGCGTGTCAGGAGCGCTCATCTGCGAGAGGCACGCGAGCTGTACTTTGCACTCGAGCTCTTTGCAGGAAAGACGGCCGCTCGCTTGTAGCTTTCAAAGGCATCTCTTGAGATCACACCCTCATCATGAAATCAATAAAAACATTGTCATCACTGGCTGGGCCATCTGGTAGGGATGGGCAAAGTACACAAAGTAGCTGAATCAATCACATTACAGAATACAATATGCGGCGGCGGAACAACAATGGCCGTGGCGCATTCTTTCGCTCTCCTACATTTCTTGTTGAATGCCCGCTAGGCTGATGCTTGCCTTGTCTTGCCCCCGTCCGCTCTCAACGTCTTGTGCGCCTCGAGAAAGGCGACGCCGCCGCTCTCTCTCACACCACTCGGCAATCTCATATTCTTTCGCATATTTACATCACAGCCCGAGAGTGGTAGCTAACCCCTTTTGGCTTCTCCGTTGTATCGTAATGGCCACCGCTGCTTCAACTTATGCCAAATTATACTCATCTCCGCCCTCTTCCAAAGCTGGCAACCACGACTTCCTTGGAGAAGTCTCGTCCTCGACACCTTCAGCGTATTGCGTAATACCATACTCAACTGACCATTACTTTACTCTCACAATGAATTGGCCACTAAGAATACACACCAGCCACAATACTATAAGTACAAGCAGTCCTCCCTGCCTGCTCTAACGCAAAGCGGCGTAACCCTCCAAACAGCGCTCTTCCGCCATTACGACCAGAAACAGTCTCCGACCTGCCTCCCTACTCCGCACAGAGAAAGGCGTGGAAAGGTTGGTGCTTGCTGGTCCTCAATACGTGGACTGCGCGGCGCCTCGTTGGGTATATAAGACTGGGTTGAGCGTTCCCCCCACCACCTTCCCCTTCCTCACTCACACTCACCACCCCCAATCTCCTTCCTCGCTTCCTGCCATCTCTTTCCTCCTTCCCAGCCATACCCTTCTAAACGATGTTCGACTCGTCCAGCGTCAGCAACCAAGAAAGTCGCGACGGTGGCGCTGATCGCAACAACAGTCGAGCGACAATTCTCTCTGCCAGAAAGTCCTACAAGCTCCCGGGCAATATCAATACTCCCCGCGAGGACTGCCCTCGGATGAAAGAGAGCAGTACTCGTAGCGAGTATTGGTATTGCCCGGGAGCTTGTAGGACTTTCTGGCAGAGAGAATTGTCGCTCGAAAAGGAGAGCAGGGATCGCCAAACCCTGCCTTTCCAATTGCTCGGTTCTCCATGTCGTCCGCCTTGCTCTTCTCAAGAGCACGCCGATGAGCTTGGCCGCATCCAGCCCTGCGCTAAGAGCGTGCCGACACCAGAGGCGCGCACGATTTCTCGAGCCAAGCGGCCTTTGGCGCGAGACGGCGTAGTTGTGCCGAGACGGTGCCACCGAGCACCAGCCCCTTCTTTCCTCTCGGGCGGCGGTCCGCATACCACCGCCACCCTTCATGACAAGCCGGAATCCAGCATAGGCTCTCTGCCCGTCGCAGGTCTTCGTGAGCATGAGCAGATCTTTCTTGCACCTGTCAGCGATGACTTACCCTTATGTCTGCAGTACCTGTGCGTCAACTCGCAGCGGCTCGCGTACTGGCGTCACTGGTCCCTCGACGGGGGCTTGCCGTGGGGGAAGAGGCCAAGCCGGCACCATGGACACGTCCGGGACGCCTGTTTCCGGCGTCAGCGACGGTCTCACCGTCGACTGGGAGGGTGCCGGCAACGCCGCGCACCCATCCAATCTCGCTTCGGGCATCTACTACCGCCCTATTTTGCAGCCTTGTGTCCCATATGAGGACTGCCCGCCCACCGACGAACGAACGAAGTCACAACCTGGTAGAGCCGAAGGGAAAAAGGGAGGTGACTACTCATGGCGCACCAGCCATGTTCGGGCGAGTCGAGGAGGTAGAGTACGGTGGAGGACGAGGCGGGAGAGCCCAGGCCGAGACCGGAGGCCGAGCCCGTCTTCGCTCAGGAGAGGGTTGAGGCGATAGCCTGCCCTCTAACCTGCGCGAAAAGGACCCGGCTCCCCAGCCGTCCTGAAGGCTCAGCAAACCCAAACCGCCGCCTTGCGAAGAAGCTCCGGAGTGAATGTCGTGTCGATCTCGGAAGGGTGCTGGGAATTTTCGATGACGAGAAACGTGTGTACGAATGTTGACGCAAGCAATGCGTGTACGTGTTGAAAGGTAGAGGCTGTCATAAGGCCGCACTCACAAGGGGATGAAGTCGGATTCGGAGATGAGGCGGTTTACTGTTGCCACGCACTTGCTACATTGCTGGGGAGTCGCTCGTTCGGACAGGAATGGGAAAATCGCATGGACGTGGAACGCGATGAGCAGTATCTTCTCGTCGCAGACTTTTGGCATTGCGCGGCGCCATCGTGGGAAGAGTTCGGTGACTTCTTCCTTGTCGTCTGTGTCCGGCAAGTCCCAACCAAGGCGTTCTGCGGTCGTCCGCATCTGCTCCCAGACGCGGAGCGCCCTCATGCACGAAAAAAGTTGATGTGTCCTGTTTGCACGTTCGCCACGGCAGCAAGGGGTCTCGGGAGAGACCTGGCCATCGACACTAATGATGGGAAGAGGGCCGTGAGCTGCGCCATACATGGTAGAGTACACACCAGGTGACATCTTAAGACGCTTGCTTGCTCGGGCAAGGTCGATCCAGAAGAGGCGATACCGTTCCTTGACCTCGTCAGAGGGATTCGGGTAGAAGCGAGCAGGGATGAGGTGGGTGAAATGGTGAGTCTTGAGCGCAACGTACTTGCGGCAGCCCTTGACGGAGGTTTCCTTCAGTGGTTGTCCTGCAAGGGTCAGGTGGCCAGTCGGGAGTCGTAGTGGTGGCCAGACGCATTGGAAATGGTGGAAACGTCTTGTGTAAGGAACGTCGCGAACCTTAGCCAGGGCAATTTGCCATTTACGTTGAAGGCTTTTTCGGTACCTCGGCCACTTCTCCCGAAGAACAGCCCAGCCACGATTAGCGTACTTCAGGTACGTATCGACGCCCCGAAGGTCATTTGGGCCAAGCCTTTTCTTGACGAGCCGTTTGACTGCTTCGCCCGAAAGGATCTCTATGGTGCCGCGTCGAAGTGTGGGCGCCGTATCGAGGATGTCGCCCCAAGTGATCAGACCACCCGTTCTCATGAAGGAGAGCTCTTGACCCGAGAAGATGGTCTCGTCGTGCACGGTGCCGGGGAGCGAGATGGGCATGTTGAGAATTTCCTCGGCCGTCAGGTTGGTGGGATCGACCTCTAGGTCGAGGTCCCTAGCGGCATCGCAGATGCGAAGCCAGAATGCGTCAAAGACCTTGTTCTTGACCGAGTACCACCCCTGCCCTCTGCGGTGAAGGAGTGCCATCTCGTCGGTGCCTGCCTTCGACATGACTTGGCGGAGCGACGCCATGAAAAGGTCGTGGTGGAGAGCGCCGGGCTGAAGGGCACGCGCCAAGTCTCTCCCGCACAGGGCGGTAAACATCTGAGAGGGCAGGACGAGGCCCAGCCCTCCCATCTTTCGCTGGAGGCTCAGTTTCGTGAGCCCAATAAAACGTCTCTTACCGGAAAAGATGAATACACCGATAGAGGTGTGCAGCATCTCGGTGATGGCTGCCTCGTCAATGCCGCCCGCCGAGCCTACATTGTGCCAGATAGGACTCAGTATGATCGTGTTAAGGACCCTGACCTTTCCTACCCAAGAGAGATGGTATGCGGACCATGCAATCATTGATCCCCTCGCAGCGCAGCAACGTTTGGCATGGGCTTCCGTGGCTGGTTGCCCGTCGAGGCGAAAGTAGCCTCCAAGGAAACGAATGTCGTCGGGCGATTGCAAGAGAGTGTACTGGGGGAGCACGGTGGATGCATCTTGCTCTCCGAGCTTGACCATGAACGTCTTGGGGCTGATTCTGGCATTCGACATCGCACAGAACTCATCGAGGGCATTGTTGGCGGCCGCAGCTGTACTTTTCGTAACAAACATGGTCCAATCGTCAGCGTATGCGAGAGTGGGAATCGTCTTCACCACTTCTGGTTGAAGCGGATCACGGTAGCAGAACGAGGCACCTATATGGCAGAGCCTGTCGAGGATTGGTTGGACCTCGATGTTGTAGGTCAGCGGTGCCGCGGGATCGCCCTGCAGTTGGCCGCATCGCAGTTCGACTGGATCGGTGAGGTCGCCATTGATCCGGTACTGTGCGACCGCGCTCTCCTGCATACCTCTGATCCAGTTGATCAGTGTTTCCGGAAAGCCGTATAGGCGGAGGGCATCCGCTTGGTAAGATTGGGCCAGTCGATCGTATGCCTTTTCCTGATCAAGAAAGACAAGGTAGACATCGTCGTCGCAGAGACCGAGTCTATGAGCCTGTAGGACAAGGTGTATGGTCAGGATGTGATCCGTGATTTGGCGACCTTTGATAAACGCGGCTTGTTGAGGTGGCACGACCAGGTCCATGGCTCCGGTCGTCTGCAGCCGATGTGCGAAGCAGGCGGACGCGATACGCTCATCGCTGTTGATGAGGGAGATCGGCCTGCGGTTTTTGAGGGAGAGCGGGTCCCCGGGTTTCGGCAGCAGTGTGACCACAAGCTTGGGCGTGTTGGCAGGGCGACGCTCGTGGCCGAGCAAGAGTGCGTTGAGCCGGTCTACAAGTCGATGTAGCAAGTGTGGGTACCGAACGAAAAGGATGGTAGGAAGTCCATCTTCACCTGCGACACTGTCGTGGTTCATTTGCTCGACCGCCTTGACTAGCTCGTCATAAGTGAAAGGCTGTGAGAGCGCCGCACGCACATCTTCTGGAAGAATTCCAGCCCGGTGCGACTGTACTCGCGGTGCAATCTCCAGGTCCGGCTCGGCATAGAGGGCTTGGTAGAAGGCTCGAGCAGCGCTCATCATGCCCTGTGAGTCCACGTGTACGATCCCTTCTGCGTCGCGAATGCCGCGAAAGGAGTTGTCGCTCCTCCTTTTCGCCTCGTGCTTTGTCAGGAGCTGAGTCGGAACTTCCTCGATTGCAAGTAGCTTCTCCTTCGTCTGCCTCGACTGTCGAGCGATGAGGCCTTCCTTCAGGCTACGCATGTCCTTGAAGACGGTCTTGTACTGTGAGCCGAAGAACATGCCGTGGCGGCCCAGATAGTCGAGCTCGCGAGCCAGCTGCGTGATTCGATCTTCTATCACGTCCACCTGTTGACTCCTCTGAAGGTGGATGCTGGAGAGCCTTCTAGCTTCGTCGTGCAACAGGTCTTTGTATCTCTCCCAGAGCTCGTACTTGGAGGTGAGGAGGTGGGGCAGATGGTGTTCCAGCCACACCGAGCTGGTCGCCGTGCTTTGAATCCAATGGCCGAGGCGCTGGCAGAAAAGGGTCGAAGGGTCTCGTAGCCATTCATTCCTGACGGTCCGGCGCGCCACCTGAAGGGGACGACTACTTGGCGTCTGGTCTGACGTGTCTTCCGTTTCACTGGCCAAGCGGATAAAAAGGGGGATATGATCAGAGCGGATGCCACTATGGGCCGTGAAATAATTGTCCTCATCTGCATTGAAGACGGCGCTCCAAGCCCGAGAGATGAGAATATGGTCGAGGCGGGCTCGCTTCGAAAGATTGGGTGCAACGCGTGTAAACAGTTTGCGTGGCTCGGGTGTCTCATCGAGCGGGTCAAGAGCCACCAGCGGTGGTACGGGTGAGAGAGACACGCTTTCTCGGAGGGGGTCAACAAGATGCGTCCTTTCCATCAGGGGCGCTATGGCTCGAGCCCAGCATCGTGCTTGGAATGAGTGGCCCGACGGGAGCGGCTCCGCGTCAATTGGGCTCGGAAAGTCATTGAGATCGCCGCAGAGGATTTGGAGGCAGAGTGGGTCTGGCGACAGATGTCTCCAGTTTGCCTCGTCGCGAAAGAAGGTCTCGCGCTGTGCTGCCACAACGGGAGCATAGACACAGGTAATGGAGATTCGGTGCTCAGCACTAGGAGGGTTGCCCAAGGTGAGCGGAATAGGTTCAGTGGTCGAAGCATGAACGCAGAGAATCCGACCGTGGTCGCCAATAATATCAACAGTGCTGGCCCGGACAGGGCGGCCCTTGCGAAATAGAATAGCGCAGTATTTGGTCAAGAAGGCATCAAAGAGGTAGTCGTGTCTCGGGCCCAGCCACCTTCGCGGATGCGCGATCTGTGTGGCAGAAGCATTGACTTCAGTAAGGCACGCGACGTTTGCGCCATGTCCCAGGACCTCATCGAGGATGGCAGAGCGCTTGTCCATATTGCCAGTCCCAGTCACATTCCACGTCATGAGCAAAAGAGGAGAAAAACATAGAATTGAAAAGGGCCGCCGAAGACAGTGCCCAGGGGAGGGGAAAGAAGTTGAGCGAGGCCGGAAGGGTACCTCAAGATTCCATGTCGTCCGCAGGGGAGGGGCCCGGAGGACGGGGGGGCAAACTTCGGATGCGAAGGCGCGGCTCAGTCGGGAGATTGGAAGGGCCGGCGCGCTCGCTACTGTGCTTCCTCTTCTTAGAGGGGGGCTTTTCAGGACCGTCCTTGCTGCCGCGACCAGAGCTCGGAGGGGCCAGATTCGACCCCCCACGGCCGCGCGGGGCCACCGTGCTGCTGCTCTTGCCCCGGCCACAGGCGTTCTCGTGATGCCCCTCGTGGTGGCACCTCCGGCAGACAATGCGGGGGCAGATTTCCAGGGGCGCGTGGACCGCCACGCGGCAGTGGCCACAAATGGGCGCCCTGCCGATGAAGTTGACTCGAAAGTCCTGAGCAGAGAAGCGTGAGTGCTGAGAACAGACAGTAGAGGGAGTGGCCGGATCATCCTGCTTACATAGTTCTGCGAGGGGCAAAGCGCCCAGGCCTCGATGTGGCTCGTCAGGAAGGGAGGTGGCGGAATTCGAACCGCCGCGCGTGCCGCGAGCAGTGGCTGGTGCTCGGTGACGCCGTCACGACACAGCCACGCTGTCTCGCGCCAGAAGCCGAGAACGTGTGTGGAGAAGAGACCTTCGGGGCTGAGCCCCGTGGCAGGGCCGGTGCTACTGCTGTTGCTGTCGCTTGGATTGCTGCGGGATGTCTTGCCATACATGCGCGCGAGGAGCTGAAGTAGGGCGGCTTGGTAGGTGTCCGTGGGAAGATCGGCCGGGAGGCTCTTTCCAGGTTTCGCCACAGGCAGGAGCTCGACACCGATGGTGCCAGCGGGGTATGGGCGGCCTACACCCAGGCAGGAGATGGTGTAAACCACGGCTCTGCCGTTGGTAGTGATGGTCTCTATCCAGGGTTGGATACAGCCGAGCTCATCGGCGTGCTCCTGCGAGGAGCAAATGACGTCAAGAAAAGTTCTTCTGCCATTTGAAGAGAAAAGAAGCTTCCCTCCCGGAAATCGTGGGGCCGCTTGTGCCAAGGCCGTGGTGACCTTGATCCGGAGAGAATCTGTGTTGGGGCCGGGGGCCGGCGACACAGCGAGACGGACGGAGGAAGGGAGCAGGGCCTGGTCCCTATTCTCTTTGATAGGGGGGCAATCGTCGTATGGGATTTGGGGGGTGCCAATGGGGGCGAAGAACACCCCGTTGGAGATGTTGGTGGCGCGGACATTGTTGGCACGATTGGCCTCGCCGTCGAGACGTTGTTGTTGGCCGAGGTCGGCGTTGGTAGAATGAGGGGGGTCGACCATGGTGAGAGAGAGTGATGGAGAAAGGGGGCTGCTCCGAAAGCAGACCACACCAGTCCTTATATACGGTAGAGAAGCCTGGAGCGGTCAAGCAACAGGGCCAAGGGCCGCCTGAGGCCCGTCCTGTGTGGACCAATCATCCTTCTGTCTGATCAGAGGAGCGGGCCGCTCTGTTGGGAAGCGCCGCTGGAAAGGTCTGGGCGCCGCCGTGGCGACGGAGCCGCTTGGGAGAGAGATTGCCGGCCTGTGGGCCGCTCTGAGGGAGAGATTGTCGTTCTGAGGGCCGCTCTGAGGCAGAGATCGCCGTCCGAAGGAGGGAGGGCCGCTCTGAGGAAGAGGGGGCCATTCGGAGAAAGAGAGCCGCTCCGATCAGAGCGCTCGTGGTCGCGTTCAAAGGTATCTCGTGCCCACCGAATCAATCCAGCTCCGGGATGAAGGGGGCAGGGGTTGGGTCAGGTCCATCAGGAACAAAGGGTCGAAGTAGATCCGAGACTGAAAAACCGCCAGCATGACATGGGAGACTGGCTCAACCAAGAAAAATGGGGTTCATGTAAAATGTCATTGCAAGTACTCGCGAGGAGAAGGGGAAGAAAAAGTAGACAGACCGGTGGGCGTCGCAGGGCAGTAGTGTAGGGCCGAGGACACCCGCGCGCAGTGCTGGCAAGCCAGTAGACTGCGCCCGGTTGAAAGAAGGGTGTTGACAAAGAATTAGCCCCGAAAGGCTAAGAAAAAGCGTCAACTTTTTCAGAACAGATACTACACTTGATCTAAGCCAATAGGCCAGACGAAGGTGAGGGAAAAAAGAAAACCTGTTGCGCGTCCCTCCCTGGCGTCTTATAGGATCAGCGTCGGGAATCGGTCGAAGCTCATCTCGCGCTGCTTCCGCTTGCCAAAGTCTCATCTTCATTTACTCAAAGACACGTGTATTTCAATTTGACACTCCGCATTGAAGAAATAGCGCCCAAGGCGGGGTCAATCGCCTCGTCATCTTAGTAGTGTAGGGTCAAAGATCCGCGCTCATTGCCGGCAAGCCAGTAGATTGAGCCCGGTCGAAAGAAGATGTTGACAGTATTCAGTCTCTCGAGGCTGAGAAAAAGCGTCAACGTTTCAGAACAGACACTACACTTGATCTAAGCCAATAGGCCAGACGAAGGGCGGCGAGCACCTGGGAAAGATGAAGGCACGCAGAGCTGGCGTGTAGCAATGCTGGCTACGTTTTGCGATCTCTACTGCTCTCTCGCTCCTGGGCGCGCTCTGATAGATTCAATTCTGTTCCTCGTCGGAAAGAATTAGCAGTGAACGGCTCAGGAGCGAGATAGCAGAAGAGATACGACGGAGCCAGTTGTAATTCTTGTGCGAAAGCACTCATGAGACTGTCGCTGTCGACGGGTAAGGCATTGCAGCAGTGGCACAGAGTGGTCGTGATGAACTCGACGATGGTTTCGTCACATCGCACGCGAGAAGAGGCAAAAGGGGTATTCTATTGTACGACAAGGATGTTCTCTATGTCATCTAGGCGACATCGTGGACAAGCTACGACGAGGAATGAAATGGGTCAGTAACGAACTTAAACTCCATCGTTGTCATTCTCTCCACTCTCTCATCTCTCGCCAACATCTCCCTCCCTCCAGCAGACGAATAGTCAGAACGAGTAGGCAATACTTTTTTGTTTGGTCCACAGTCCCTCGAAAGGGTTCGGATCAGGTCTGTGTCTTTTTTTTCATCCTCTAGGCGTCTGCTCTCCCTCCTCCCCCCCCCAACGATGAGCACGAGAACTCGACGGACAAGAAAACACTCACCTTGTCGTCAAGAGAAGCGCCGCCTCGTAGCCTCGTAGCCTCTAGCCTATCTTGGCAAGACAAGAGAAGAAGAACAGAGTCTGAGCAAAGAAGAATTTTGCCTTCGAGAGAGTCGAAGAGAAATTTATCACGTGGAATACTATGTGACCCGGCCCGGACAAGTCCGACTAAGCGGAATCTGCCCCGAGCGAGCCGTTCACGCGAACGAAGGGGGGGCGTGTCTGAGGTGAGCAACGATCCGGGGGAAAGTGGAAGGGCGGTTATCTTCCTACCTCTCTCTTGCATCACGCCCACTTCCTTCTCGCTCAGGCCAAAAACACACACACACACACACAGATACACAAGATGTCGTCGCTCCGCTTGCCTGCTCCCCTGCTCCGTGCCACGATGCGCGCTGGTGCTCGTCGTGCCTCGCCTTCGTCGGTGCAGGTGCTGAATATGGCCAGGAGGACGACGCCCGCGGCCAGCAGCATGGTCGCCACTGGCCCTGCAGCTCGCCTCTTCAGCAGCACACCCCTGCGTCGCTCCGAGTTTGAGAACCCGTTCGGACCCAACTCGCTGGCCAAGGTGACCGAGGAGGAGGAGATGCTCCGTGACGCCGTCCGACGCTTCGCCGAGGAGGTCATCCAGCCGCGTGTCGAGTCAATGGACGAGGCCGAGAAGATGGACCCCGAGATCATCAAGGGCCTCTTTGAGCAGGGTCTCATGGGCATCGAGACGAGCGAGGAGCACGGCGGTGCCGCAGGAAGCTTCACGGCGGCCATCATTGTCATCGAGGAGCTGGCCAAGGTCGACGCCTCGGTCTCTGTTCTGTGCGATGTGCACAACACCCTCGTCGACACCGTCATTCGCAAGTACGCCAGCAAGCACCTCCAGGACAAGTACCTGCCGCAGCTGTCCGAGAGCAAGCTGGGCTCCTTCTGCCTCTCGGAGCCTTCCTCGGGCTCGGACGCCTTTGCCATGAAGACGTCCTGCCGAAAGTCCGACGACGGCAAGCACTGGGTCCTCAACGGCAGCAAGATGTGGATCACCAACTCGGCAGAGGCCGAGTTCTTCATCGTCTTTGCCCAGGGCGACCCCAGCAAGGGCTACAAGGGCATCAGCGCGTTTGCCGTGGAAAAGGACATGGGCGTCGAGATTGCCAAAAAGGAAAAGAAGCTGGGCATCCGTGCCTCGTCGACGTGCACCGTCAATTTCGACGAGGTCAAGGTGCCCGTCGAGAACCTGATTGGCGAGGAGGGCAAGGGCTACAAGATTGCCATTGAGATTCTCAACGAGGGCCGCGTGGGCATTGGCGCCCAGATGGTCGGCATTGCCCAGGGCGCCTTTGACAAGGCGGTGCGGTACGCGTACGAGCGCAAGCAGTTTGGCAAGTCTGTCGCCTCGTTCCAGGGCATGCAGTTCCAGATTGCCGAGGCTGCGGTGCAGATCGAGGCCGCAAGGAACCTCGTCTACAACGCTGCGCGCCGAAAGGAGGAGGGACGGCCCTTCACAAAGGAGGCTGCCATGGCCAAGCTCTACGGAAGCCAGATCGCAGAGAGCGTCTCGTCGCTGGCCATTGAGCTCTGCGGCGGCATTGGCTTCACCCGAGAGTCAGGCATCGAAAAGTACTACCGCGACTCAAAGATCGGCGCCATTTACGAGGGGTGAGTCGGACAGCTTCCTTCCCTGAACAAAGACGCCCCTGCTGACATGCTGTGCTGCAGTACGAGCAACATCCAGAAGCAGACCATCTTCAAGCTTGTTGAGGGCGAGATGGGCCTCAAGTAGTCTCCCTTTCACACTCTTGACACACGATAAAGGAGAAAAAATTCCATCTATTATTCCCGGCAGGCTGGTATCTACGTGCTATGACTAGAACTTCTTCCACCACTTTGTCTTCTTTGGCTCGCCAGAACCCTCGCCCAAATCGGCCCGCATCTGCGCCTGTGCGGCCTGGGCTTCTGTCTGAGCGGGCGTGAGCTGCTGTGTTTGCTGCTGCTGCTGCTGCCGCGCCGACGAAGCATCGACTGGTCGTCCACCCATGCCATCTGCCACCTCGTTGCGCAGATGAACCTGGGAACTGGGTGCGCGCTTGTTCGATTTGCGGGCTGCCAGCATCCTCGAGATGACATTGCCTCCTCCCTGGCCGCCAGATGAGGATGTGAAATTCGTCTGCTGCTGCTGTTGCTGCCGCCTTGAAGCTCGAGCGGCCTGGTGCCTGCGCACTCGATCGCGCTCCTCTTCCTGAAGCTGCTGTGCCAAAGCCATGTCTCCGTCCTCGGTGTAGCCCTGGCCAAACTCCTGCTGCTGCTGCTGGTTTCGCCGTCCTACAAAGTCCTGCGTCACCTTGGCTGGCCGGAACTTGGCGTCAAAGAAGCGTGATGCTGATCCGTCAATGTCCTCGAGCGACTCCCACACGACGTTGTCCTCTGTCTCGAGCGTCGCGTCCGTCACGAGCTGGTACAGCGCTGGGGGTGCCGAGCCGGGCTCGATGGCATCGCCGCTGGTTGCTGCCACCTCCTGATCCAATGGCCGGTAGATGACGGAGAGATGCGAGTTGCGGAACAGGGCGTAGGGCACACCACGCTCCAGCGTCGTGCTGAGCGCATACAGACCCGGATAGGTCAGCTGTGTGGCCGTCGACTCGAGGAAGTTGCGAATCAAGACCGCTAGGGAGACGAGAAGACACAGTCAGCTTTGTTTGTGTCATTTGCGCAGTCGAAGAAAAGGAGACGCTTACCGTCATTGACCACCACGCCCTGCTCAGCACTCAAGTTTTCGGCGCCAAAGCCAGAGGCACTTCCGCCGACAATGGTGCCCTTTGCGAGCTCGTCGCCAGCCACGACGCGGTCCAGTGCTCGGTCATAGTCGCCGGCTCGCTCGACCACAGCCGCATACGTCTCCTTGTCGTCCTTGTCGGCGAGCCAGCCGTGGACGAGTGGCACATTGCAGAGCTTGAACAGGGCCAGCTCGCCGCGCTGCTTGTCCGCGTCGGTCTTGGCTGGGAGGGCCGCAGCGGCGGACGAAGAAGATCCAGACGGCTCGGAGCTTGGCTGAGTCTTCTCTTCGACGGCGAAGCCATCAATGGCATCGAAGCGAACATTGACGTCAAGGCCCGTCTGCGTCTGCGGCAGGATGCTCAGCGCTGCCTCGAGATCCAGTGCACTGTCGTCTCTGATGACGTCAAGGAGATGCTCGGCGAGGAGTGACGAGAGGTACGAGTAGCTGACGGCGGGCCTATCCTCTGGCGTGATTGTCAAGGTGCCACGGAGAAAGAGGACGTTGCAAAGGGCAATGAGCGAGCATGGTCCGTTTTCATTCTGCAGGACGATGCGCTGCGAACGGCCTCGCCAGTAGATCTCCTTTGTATTCCACTGCTTCTCTTCATTGGCATCCCGAGCCGCGGGCTGCGTGGCATAGGTCCCGTTGAGCGGCTGCTCTTGTCGCCGGTAGGAAGAGCGAGGTGCATCGCTGCTGGAGGCAGCAAGGGCATACTGGCCACTGCTTCCATGACGTTGATCTTCAGGGTTTCGATGGCGCTGTGCGCGCTTCTGCTCAGAAGCCAAGAGCTGGCGGGCGTACGCTTCGTCGGCTACGATTTGATCACTTGGCGCTGTGCTTCCCGCCTCATGCCCTGGAGGTGGGCCGGGCGGGGGCGCAAAGGTGCCCTGGGCAGCCTCCTGGCTACCGCCCGACGTTTGTCGGTACTGGTTCGCGGTTGGCTGCTGCACTTCGGTGTTGCTAGCCGGTGCAGCCGGTGAAAAGGTCATCTCGGATGCGAATGGGTCCGTCGTGGCCGTCTGAGCTTGCGGCATGCGCACCTGCTCGTCTACTGTTCCTGCAGAAGTGGCATCCAACAGATCTCCTTGCTTATCCGACGTTCCTGCCGCTGCAGCCGTGTGATCAGGCTGAGAAGCCCAGGACTCGGCCGCGACGGGTCCCTGTCGTTGCGACTCTTGTGTAAAGTGAGATTGTTCCAGCTGAGGCGGAGCAGGAGACGAGGTGGCGCCACTGCCAAAGTCGAGACCTGCCAATTGGGAAGAGATGTCGTTGCTCGTGGTGCTCTGCTGCTGCTGCTGAGCTTGGCCAGACATCAGATCCGCAGAGGCAAGCTCTTGCGGTTGTTGCTGTTGTTGTTGCTGTTGCTGTTGCTGGGTTGGTTGGTGGTGGTTACCGAACGTTGCCATGGGATGGAAAGGGTTGGAAGGTGTCGACTGGACGCCGACAGCGTCCGAAGTCGTTCTCGAATGGCTTTTGAAGGGATTGGTCTCGGCCTCTTCCCTCGTCGGCTCAGACCCACTCACGGCGGCCGCAAACGGATTCGTGCTCATCGTGTCTCGGCGACCTGCTTTGCGAGGATGGTTGCTTGATGCCGGTCCCTCGTCGTTAATCGGAGAGCGCTGTGCAGCACCGCCTTCGTGGCTTGCGAAGTGGAGCCAAGAACACGCGGGCCGCACGAATCCATGTGGCTGCTTCTCGGCCTTCTTAGCCCTTGGCGCGGACGCGCTCGTAACGCGCGCGTTCCTCATTTCGCTTTGGAAAGAAGAACACAAGTACAGGCCGAAGTCAGCTACAAGCAGCAGCACAGAAGCAGCAGACACGGGCATGGCGACGTCTTCTTCCAACGGCAAGGCGCCCTCGTACGAGCTGCCTTGGGTTGAAAAGTACCGCCCCCTGAAGCTCGACGACGTAGTGGGCAATGCGGCAACTATTGATCGCCTCAAGGTCATTCAAGAGGATGGCAACTGCCCTCACTTGCTCATCTCGGTGCGTCGTGTTCCCACCGCCTTCTTTTAATACTTGCCATCTTCATGCTAATCAGTCGATCTCTTGGCCTTTTTTCGAACAGGGTCTCCCGGGCATCGGAAAGACGACGAGTGTCCACTGTCTTGCACACGCGCTGCTTGGTGACGCATACAAGGAGGGTGTCCTCGAGCTCAACGCTTCCGACGAACGAGGTATCGATGTGGTCCGCAACAAGATCAAGAGCTTTGCTCAGAAGAAAGTCTCGCTTCCTCCGGGGCGGCACAAGATCATTATCCTCGACGAAGCCGACAGCATGACGGGCGGTGCGCAGCAGGCCCTTCGACGGACGATGGAAATCTATGCAAACACGACGAGATTCTGCTTTGCCTGCAACCAGTCCAACAAGATCATCGACCCCATCCAGAGTCGTTGCGCCATTCTGCGGTATGGCAAGCTGAGCGATGAGGAGGTGATGAAGCGTCTGATGGAGATCTGCGACATGGAAAAGGTATGTATGGTCCAGATGCCCAACCTTCACTTTGCTGCACATTCTCATCGTCCCCTCTTGTCCCAGGTCGAACACAGTAAGGATGGGCTAGCAGCCCTCGTCTTCACGTCCGAGGGTGACATGCGTCAGGCTATCAACAACCTCCAATCAACGTGGACGGGCCTTGGGTTCGTCTCGCCCGACAATGTCTTCAAGGTGTGCGACCAGCCTCATCCCGTCACAATTCGCGCCATGTTGGGTGCATGCTACAAGGGCGACATCGACACGGCCATGGAGAAGCTCGACGAGGTGTGGAATCTGGGCTACGCCGCTGTTGACATTGTCACCACAATCTTCCGCGTTGTCAAGACAATGGACAGCATTCCTGAGGCCGTCAAGGTGAGTTTTCCTTTCTTCTGTGGCCGATTTTTGCAGCTCACATTAGCTTGACCCACAGCTCGAATTTATCAAGGAAATCGGTTGGACACACATGCGCATCTTGGAGGGTGTCTCAACCGTCATACAGCTTGGCGGCCTCCTCTCTCGATTGTGCAAGATGGTGAGGCTCTCCAGGCATTCCCAGTTGCTTTGCGCTGACTGAGACACTAACTCGCTCTCTGTTCGTCGTGCAGCATCTCTCTCCCAAGCTCTTCGAGGTGAAGACATGAATTTGTCGATGGAAATCCATCTGTACTTTTACGACATGACATATACGCAGCAATGAGGGGTAGACTACCATCGCTCCATCTTTTGGTTTGCCCAGTACTCGCCAGACCTTCCCTTTACTTCGTCGGCAAGGGCGAGCAGCACGGGCGTCCTTGCGCCCTGGTCGAGCGTCAACGCGCCTCGGCCTTTTGTCATGTCCGTGTTGACATAACCAGGGCAGCAGCAGTTGATTGTCGTGGTCGCCTTTTCCGCTGCCCATTCGTTGGCGATGGCCCGTGTCCATGCAATGATGCAGGCCTTGGAGGTGGCATACGCGGCGCTCTTGAAGCCCTGCTCCTTTTCCTTGCCGGCATCGACGGCTTGCTTGAAGTCCGTCGCTATGGCGTCCGCCTCCTTGACCGTCTTTGCCTCTCTGAACCGCTTCGCCAGCTCGGGCTTGTATCCGTCGAGCCTGCCCGCCATGCTTGCCAGCACGACGATTCTCGAGTCGCGCTTAAGGATGCCTGACTTTTTCACGTCCTCGACGAGATCCTTGACGGCGTAGTAGTTTGTTCCAAACGTTTTGGTGACGACGTCGCCGTTGAAGCCATCGAGGGCGATGCCAGAGTTGTTGACGAGGACGTCAAGCACGGCGTGCTGGGCGCCCTGCCGACGCTGCAGCTCGGCAATCATGTCGCGCCGCGACTGGGCCGAGGTGACATCGAGCTCGAGGACATCGAGCTGCGAGGTGCCCGCGCCGTCGCCCTGCAGGACGTCCTGGCCCTTGAGCTCGGATCGGAGCGCCTCGAGGGCCTGCTGGCCGCGCTGCAGATCACGCGAGGTGAGGTAGATCGTCGAGGGCGGCCCTCCTCCACTAGAGGCAGTGGCTGCCGTCTGGACGGCCAATCGGCGCGCAATCCCATATCCGATGCCGCGATTGGCGCCCGTGACCAGAAAGACTCTCGAGGGACTCGCCGTCGATGACATTGTTGGTTGTGTGAAGTAAGAGATGTGGCCACAGGCGCTACGAGGCATTCGACGGTTTACATCACCATTTTCCCCCGTGTGTGGAGGTGACCGACCCTCTACTGCTGTATGTCAGCTTGGGAAGGAGAAAGTAAAAAAAAAATGGGTGCAAGAGTTTTAACATTGAAGACCGAAGAAGGTTCCGGGTGAAGATGAACAAAGGTATGAACAAAGGAGTGTGCAGTTGTGTGTGTGTGCTGGAGGGTGATTGACTAGACTTCTTCCGAGTGACGAGAGACCAAATTAGGGGGAAGTGAGGGTAAAGACAATGGCGTCTCTTTGCCAGAGGGAGGAATAAAGGAAGAGGAGAGCGAAAAAGAGAGTGAAAGTGTTGTGCTGTACTTTTACACTGCAGCAGCAATGGCAGCTGCCGCCTGATGGACATCATGGCTCTGGTTCACAACCCTGCGGCGTCGAAGCTGATCGCCATGATGCCTTCTAACAACAATGTCCAGCGCCGCATTGCCAAACGATTGCGATCGTCTTGGGAGCGGGTGAGAGCCCGCGGTGAGAGCGTCCGTAGAGGAGCGCAAGCCCTGCGAAAAGTCCTCGCGCCGGGACAAGAGATCTTCATTGGTATCCAACGCAGTCGAGACCAATTCGTCTCTCCTCGTCGTGCCCTTTGACGTCTTGCGGTGTTTGTGGTGATGCTTCTTCTTGGTCGTTGTAGTAGTATCGTCGGTCGTGTCATCTGTGGCCGCGTTGCTCGTTGTGCCATCAGCCGCCGTGCCAGCGGAAGCTGAATCTGTTGTGGTGCTGGTGTCGGTCGAGCTCTGCTGTGGAGAAGTGCCGCCAGTGGCTCCCGTGGCAGCATTGCCCTTGCCCGAGGGAGGGACGTAGGAGCCACCGTTGTTTCCACGGTCAACTGCGCCTGGTAGCTTGTTGGAATTGTTGACGATGGCCTCGCGCCAGATGATGACGCCAACGACGGCTGCAATGATGAGGAGACCGCCCATGAGAGAGCCCCACTTGAAGCACTTGGCCCTCCGCTGCGCCTTTTGAATCACAGCATCGCTTGCGGCCTTGTCGATGCCATTCGCATCGCGCTTCTGAGCGGCGCTGAACCGTCGCCAGAACTTGGCGCCATTTCCATTGACGTCCCACTCGTCGCCCATACCGCCTGCGCCCCAGTAGTGACTCTTCCTTGCCTGCGGCTTCTCGGTGACCCAGCCCTGTACGCGGGGCATGGGGTCCTCCTCTTCAGGTTCAGGCTCGGGCTGGGGCATGGGTCTTCCAGTGAGAAAGGCCATCGACTTTCTAAAGATACTGCGGCGCTGCTGGCTCGGCCGCCTCTGCGGACCTCCCGCTCCTCCGCCAGCCGAGGGACCTGCGCCTTGGTTGCCCGAGAAAAAGGCCATGCTGCGACGGAGCATGCTGGGCCGGCGTCCAGGAGGACCACCGCCGCCCCGAGCAGCGTTGGGGCCCGGCGAGTCAGAGAATCCAGGTCCCTGGCGGGGCGCATATCGAGATTGTGGTGGACCACCCTGTGGACCTGGTCGGGCGTTGTTCATTGCGTAGGGCGGTGGACCGTCGCCTTCGCTGGCACGGGGTACGACGGCGGGCGCAGGCACAGGAATTGGAGCCTGGCTGGGTCGCCGTGCAGGGCCGTCCCCGGGGTTGGGGACCAGCTGTCGACCTGCTTGTGGACCAGGACCTCTCTCATAGCTCTGACTGCCCTCCGGACGCATACCGTGAGGAGACGGTGGACCCCTACCAGGGCCGCCGCCACCAACTGGACCGTGCATCGGCGAGCGAGGCGGCTGCTCACCACCTCGCTGGAGCGGGATCGAGGCACTGTGCGGATTGGCCATCGCTGGGGGAAGCGGCGTAGCAAAGTACTCGTCACGCGTCGGCGACCTCGCACCCTGGTCGTCCTGCGGCAACGGTGAGGCGAGGCCGAGCTCTTGCGTCAGGGCCGCCGTGCGAGGGCTACGCGCTCGCTCCTGCATCGGTGACCGTGGTGCCTGGAGTGACCTAGCGTCGTTCACGGGCGGATCCTCGAGCTGAAAGCCTCTTGAAGGAGGATGAGCGTCATCGCCACCATCACGAAAGGGCGAAACGGCCGCTGGACCGCCAAAGTCAATGTAGCTACCGTGACGACCGGCATCCTCGCCGTAATCACTCCCGCTGACGACACGTCCATCCGGTGCATCATGAAATGAAGGCTGGCGTTGCGTTCTTCGAGACTCGTGCTCGAGCGGCTGAGGATGAAGTTGCCTCGGCGACGGTTGCCTGCCATGGCCCAATGGTGCACCACCCTCCTTCTGGCTCTTGAGACCGAGCATCTTGAGCGTCGGGGGGTTCTGTGACGCGCTGTCGGGGGGTCGATCACCCACGGCCACCGCCCTCGAGGTCCAGCTGGCCCTGTTGACCTCATCTCCTTGCCCGCCCCTCGCCGTGGCGGAAGCAGCGGCAGGAGGAATTTTGGAAGCCAGCTCATTGTCCGAATCCGAGTCCGAATCCGAGCTGTCGCCTCCGTCCATGAGCATGCCGGCAAAGGCTCCGCCCCCCGAATCTCTGTCCCTATTGCCAGTGCCGGATCCATCCACCTTCTTTGTGCCCTTTGCAAACATGATGCTCGACTGGCGCTTCTTGAACGCCTGCGTGTTCGACGGCGCCATTGTGTGATAAACGTCGTCGTCGTCTTCTTCTTCTACCTCTTCAAGGATATGTTGGGGTGAGGCCAAAAGGTCCAAAGTCGGCTTGCGCTCGGGGACCTCTCGCTTCTTGCTGGTGCTGTGATTCTGTGCGCTCGTCTTGCGCTGTAGCGACCGTTGGTGATTGCGATCGAGATATTTGTCAACGATGGAGCCTACCGTCGATTGTCGGTCGAGTGCCGCTGCTTCTCCAGAGGTGGGAGACGACGCGTTGTTGTTGTTGTGCTGGGTATCCTGTCGCTGATCCTGAATGTGACTCGACTGGTCACGGATGCCGGTGATGATATCGATGCGCTCGTCAAGGCGAGAGGAGGAGGGGTCCGCGTAGGCTTGCTCTTGGTCTCCTCTTCGACCGTACGAGTGCATATAAGGAGCAAGCCGTCTAACCTTTCCCTATCGATCGCGAGACGAAGCAGTCAAATCAAGGCGCGCCGTGGGCTTGGTCGACTAGTATACCTAGCAAGAGCAGGGAGTGATGGCTAGGAGGTGGGTTGGGGAAGTTCTAGCGAGCGGGGAGGTGGAAAGGAGCAAAAGACGAAAGCGTGTGTGTATAATCGGAACGAAACAAAAGAGAGTGTTTGACGAAGAGAACGTGAATCTGTGGAAGAGAGTGCTGTTGGTCGACTGCTGGTGAATGGTATGCTGAGCCTGTCTAGCAAAGGTGACGACGGGAAATGGGAAGGGTGAAGGTAGTGAGGGAGGGGGGATCGAGCTAGCCAGAGAGGCTACAATGATCACATGCAGACAGAGGGCGAGAGAAGCGTTGAGCACAGGCAATGCAGGAGCGTAGCCGCCGTCGCGCCGAAACCTGCAAGAATAGAACTAGCCCTCTTGCCCTTCCATTACAAATTTGCGCGTTGTCCCATTTTAGCGAGGGGTTAATCCTCTCACCGCATGCTTCAAATTCAAAGAAGCACTCTTATTTACTCTCTCGCAGGACAAATATATGTGTCCCATTAGCTTTGTGCTGTGGTCGACGCTCTTGCACTGTGGTCTGAACAAAGAGGTCCGACGTTCAACCTGCCATTTCGAGCTGAGGTCAAGCCTGAGCTCTTTACAAAAGGGAAGTCCTACAAGAACAATCCTCTCTCTTTTTTATTCTCTCTCTCTCTCTCCCATCCGCGACGATCAACCTCGAGGCTCCAGCTGCAAATGCCTCCGAACCGCGAGTCTCCGACCCTGCTCCAGCATTCTTAAGAAAGTTTTTTCTCGACAGAATTGCATACTAGCTGCACCCACCTCGGTCTATTAAATAATAGAATAGCATTTAGCCTGTTTTGGGGCTTGCATCTGCACGTCGTGCTTTATTTCTTGCTCTGATCTGGAGCGCGGCGCGCCAGTGGATTCGCCGCACGGTATGGGCCAGTCGAATCGAGCGCGTACCCGACGCATAGCCTTTTCTTAATAACAAAAGAAAGGGGGAGGGGGAATACAGAAGCAAACAATGAAGCCCGATAGACAGTGTAGATTAGAGAAGCAGCTAGACGTCGATCAGAAAGTCACCACAAAGAGAGTCGTGTCCAAAGCAGATAAGGCCGGGTCAGACGAGAGAGAGAGAGGAAGATGATGGATTGCAGAGAGACAAGAGACAGGAAAAAAAGTCCAGAAGAGATATTCTCGAGAGGATAACAGAGACGGCTTTTATCACAGAAGCTGACGCTTGCTGTCGTTTTCCCACTTTTCCTGCTCCCACGGGTCGCTGTTTGCTGGGAAGCAGAAGGGCAGGATGATAAAGATGAGGGAAATCAGGCCCACGGAGCCACCGAGAAGCGCATAGGAAATAATCTTGTGGATAGGCGTGGCAAACGCCTTTGGCTTCGGGTTAGGGTCGGGCCCCGACGACGTGGTCTTGTTCTTGTCGCTGGGGTTGTGTGGTGTGATGTCTGGGTTGCGCTGGCTTGCGCCATCGACAAAGAGGAAGTTCATGCTGGCATTGGCACTGAGCATGGCGTAGTCCTGGTGAGAAGCATTGGCGACAAAGGTGGCGGTGTGCGTGGACGGGAAGCCACCAAGGTCTTTGAACTGCTGGATAAAGTTAGAGCCCCTGTCCAAGTGGTTGCCGCCCTGCATGACAGCCTGGCAATGCGTGTCACCGGGACCGTTGTCGAGCAGACCGAGGGCATAGTGAACCTTGCGCGTCTTGAAGCGGTCCAGGATGGCCTGCTTGTCGGCGATGACATCCTTGCGGGCGTACTTGGTCACCTTGGTCTGATTGCCACCGATTCCGTACGGCCAGTTGTCAAAATCGGTGCAGGATGCGTTTTGGAAAGGACGCTGGTCCGACAGCCAGGCCCACGAACCAGGGTTGCCCATCCAGTAGGAGATGTTGTCGTCGTACTTCTTCTGCTTCTTGACCAATGCGTAACGCGCCACGGCCTGGCCGCCCATCGAGTGACCGGCAAAGGTGACGCCGTTGAGGTTGGGGAAGTTCGTTGTGTTGAAGAGCCAGTCGGTGAACCAGTCGAGGACTTCGTAGGTGGTGATCGAGTGGTTCAGCTGGGGCGAGCGGCTGTAGCCGCCCGACTGCCACTGGGATCCGTGGAAGACGAGGTCCATCGGGTTGGCTGCACCGTACTGCTGGTCGAACTGGTTGAGCCAAGCAGGGCCAATAACGAGAATTGTTTTGTTGTCGATCTGCCACTCGGGGTGGTTGATGGCTGCCGTCTGCATCGAATTGTAGACCAGGTCGGTGTACTTCCACGAGTCACGCGGCTTACCGGGCATGACGATGACGGCCTTTTTGATCAGCGCAGGGTTGTAGTTGGACGTGATGTAGTATGGCTGTGGGAGATGTTGTCGCGTCAGCTTTCTGCAAATCGGCGGTAAATGGCTGCACTCACTTGGGTTGCATTCTCCTTGATAACTTGGTCCCTCTTCAGGTCGAACATCTGCAGCTGAGGCAGGCCGACCCAGCCCTGGCTGTTGCCGTCGGCATTGGCACCTGCTTGAGCGTTGGCATTGGGGTTCGTCCCCACGTTCTGGTTCCAAGGATACTGCGCCGAGGGATTATTTGCGTCATCCTGAATGAGGGTATATTGCGCTTGGTCGCCACCCTGGAGGTAGTTCTTGACATTGTCCAGCCCCTGAGCAGCCGCAGCCGCACCGATAGGGTCGTTGGCGGCCTGCGCCACAATCGAGCCCTGCACGTCGTCCGTCGCAGGCTGACGCTTCGTTGGAGGTGCATGCACCAGGTGCGAGCGCGTGGCCACCATCCGCTTTGAGTGGTCTACTACAATGTTTGCGCTGCTGCTTCCGCCTGCTGCTGACACAGACGCGACCCACGTCGCCGCTGCGACGGCGGCAGCGGCCGTCGACACGATCCTCATGTTCTTGTCGTCTCAGAAATATGGGGTCTCGTGAAAAGGGTGGGAGAACCAAGGAAAAAAACCCAATGAATGTGAAAGGAGTGTAGTGAGTATCCGCTCAGGCGTTCGCGATGGCTTGAGTGCCGTAGACCCTGTCCAACGCTGTGAAGACGAGAGTCGTTGATGGAACGAACAGTGGAAGGGGAGCGGAAAGGCGGAGAGTCGGAGAGGATGGAGCGTATTTGATGAGGAGGTAGGTGAGACGGAGGCCAGTCAAACTCAGAGCCACGGTTTGCGACAGTTCAATTATAAAATTACTATACTATGGCAGGGACCCCTCAATTTGACGATATTGTAGGGTGCAATTCAGAAATCGATGTTCTATTCTCAGCCCGTGTAACAGGCCACGTGATGGTGTTTGACAAGAGGGGTGGTGGTCTGTATTTGCACTACTTCTGATCCCAGACGTACGGTATCCAGGAAGTGTCATGGCCAAGGACCTTAATGAAGCGGCTTCCATCGCTGCCAGCGCGAAAGAGGAGCAGACGGCTGACCTGGGGCCCCATGAAGCTCGTCTCTTCTGTTGATCCAGTCTGACCGTCGCGGTTGGCAAGGGCAGCAAATAGCCTGCTCGTGCCGTTCTTGTCCTCAAACGTCGTTAGGTTTCCCTCGCGGCTTACGACCTTGAACGCCATCTGATTCGTGAATGCGATAGCAAGGCCGCGCTTCTGCACCGCCCTGTGCGCAAAGTCGCGCACCTCCTCCAGGGCCGTCAATCTCGCTCGACTGATCGTTGCGTCCTTGGACGGCGGCGCTCGAAAGAGAAAGGAGAGGCTGTCGATGATGACCAGCGACGTGTGTGGACCTAGTGACTTGGTCTGGCTCATGGCATCAAGGTCTCGACGCCGTTTCTCCTCTTCTTCCCTCATGGCGCTAGACGCCCTTCTCGCGAGCGGTTGAGCCTTGGCGTACTCCTTTGGACACAGCGATCGGAGGGCTGCCGTCAGCTCATACAGGGTCGTAATTCTCGTCAAGCGGATCCCTGCGAGGACTGTTCGGAGCAGTTTATTTGTCGATGACGTGTGTGCAGTCTTGAGTCTCGCCTTTACAAGCGGGGCTGCCACCTGCAGGATCCTCGATGCAGTCAAGCTACCCTCGGTGTCTGTGCCGGTCTCCCCTTTGATTAGTCCGAGGCTATATGGAAGAGGAGAGTGTCACCAAGGTCTACCCACCAAGAACCGTGACGTTGGCAGCTTCTTTTGAGGCCTCTCTCCAGCAGCTGCCCAGCTCATCTCGCTTGCCTTCGCTCAGGGCCCACAGCGAGTCGAGTCGCTCGACGACTGCAATCCGGATGACCATGCTCGTCTTTCCGCTCGATGGTGGTCCAATGATCTCGACATGATGCCGAATGCTGGTCGCACTGGACGCTAGCACATCGTCCAGAGGAGCTATTCCCGTCTTGAACGGCCTTCTTCTTCTGGTATCATTCCAACGTCTCTCCTCTGCGAGATCCTCAATCCACCTGGCACGTTGGGCCTCTTCAAGCTCCTCCAGTCGTATTGCCTCTTCCGCGTCCAGCTCATCTTCCGCATCCTCGGCGGCAAGAGACCCATCAGCCAAGATGTCACGCCAGTCCTTTGAGCCGCCTCTCTCCGGAGTTGGGCTAAGGCTACGCCGCCGCTCGATGGCATACAAGGGCCTCTGCCTCCAGTCTGTGCGCAGCATCGCACGATCGACCTCGCTCCTCTTCTTGACGCCCCGGGCCCTCTGCGCTCCTTCTTCGTCATCTTCGACGACCGTCTGGGACGGCGGTGGCCGCTTGTCGCGATTGCGTCGAGACAGCGGCACCTTCCAGTCGAATTGGTGGCGCCGACTCGGCCCCGCTTCTCGCTCGTCTTCCCCCTGGCCGGCTGCGTACCGACCCGAAGAGCTGAGTTGCTGCGATGAAGGAGGCGGAGGAGGCGGAACATGCACCACAGTGGACGCCGACACGTCCGTCAGGCCCGTCGTCGATCTCCTCATCATCTTCTCCGCCTGCCAGACGAGGTGTTGGTCTGGTCTGCCTTGCCCTCTTTATTTTGCGCGTCCATCAGTCAGTCCAATGCGCGCGCGCGTTTCATTGCACACTAACAGGTCCCATCCATTTTTATTTTTTTTTCTTCCTTTTCCCGTCTTCCGTAAACCCCGTCTCCACCAGCCTCCAATTCCACACACACACCATCAAAGAGAGCGACCTCGACGACCTCACGATGGCGGGTCCCAATCTCGAGCTGTTCAAGTTCTCCCTCTACCTCTTTTTTCCCCTCGCTATCATGGTCCACTATGGCGATCCGCAGTGGTACCATGACCACGTCCTTCCGATCCGCGATCAATTCTGGCCCGACGAGCGTACCCTCTATGTGAGTCGCCCTGCACTCTTGTCCTCCTCCCACTGCTCTGCATGGGGCCGAAAATTTTGTGCAAGGTGAGGAAGAAAGCTGATGAAAGAGGTTGTCGGGCGTGTATATGCGGCAGAAACCACCGAGGAACTCGGCGGATCTCAAGGCATCGTTGGAGGAGATGAGAAAGGAAAGACTGGCGAAGCGAGATGAGAGGGAAGGGCGCGCTCGTGCATCGACGTCAACAGCCACACCAAGCAGCAGCAGCAGCAGCAGCAACAGCGGCGCAGGAGCTGGAGCTGCTCCAAATCTAAGGGAGGGCGGCGCGCTGGGCAAGTTCTACGAAGCACGAGAGACCAATCGGACGGGCCCGACATGGAGAGAGACATGGGTCGAGGCGACGCAACGCAAAGTCGTTTGACCGGGCAAGGCTTTACATGATCTGTATTGTTATTACATGGTCGGAAGGTCTAGGTGAAATGTACAATTTACGGCAACGTGCCATGACGGCTCTCATCGAGGTAGTAGACGATACCCTAGTAGCGTCATTCTGGGTCAGCCTCGAGGAGAAGGAACAGAGGCGTACGCACATTGTCTGAGCGCTTCTGGACATGTTTTGCACTAACGAGAGCAATGAGCGTCTTGTTGATCTTTGCCTGGGGAAAGTCGGGCGCTTTGACAATGTCGGCGACTGCGCAGTGCATCCAGACTGGTCAGCGGAGCGTGGCAAGGCAGAAATGGGCCAGAAACGCTGATGGCTCACTGCGGATACCCTTGCTGCTGGCAGCGATGAGGGCCATGATGACGTGCTGGGCGAGCGCCCGCGTTTTCTGGGGTAGATTAAGGGCCGATGAGCGACGTGGTCAATGACTTTTAACCTTCTGCGTGCTCACTGGGTCGTTTCCCCGGTACTCGAGAGGCAGTGTGTCGATGATCTGTGCTGCGTATGCCTGTGGTGACTGTCAGGAACACCCTCTTTGATGAACAACGCCGCGATTGGACCCACCTCGCGCTTCTTCTTTTGTGCAACAGTGATTCGTCCCTTTGGTGCCGATGCAGGCGCAGACGAAGCCCCAGCCTTGGAAGCAGACGCGGCTCCCGTCGACGGCTTCTTCAGGGCTGACTTGAGCGGCTGCTGCTGGTGCTGCTGTTGCGATGATGTTGAAGCTTTGGAAGGAGCACTCGTCCTCGCCAGTGCTGCAGTCGTTGTCGTGGTCGGCCTGCGATCGAGCAAGTCATCGTCCTGCGTCATGTAAGTCTGATCACCAATGCCGTCGTCGGGCCCCAAGACAGAGACCGCGTCCATCGAGACACGAGGTGCCCTGGATGAAGCTGGAGCGAGCCCCGACAACGCAGCTGATGAAAGAAGAGTGCTCAGCAAGGGGATCACCATTTCGTCTCAGCCCTCGAAGAAGACCCACCTTGCCTTTCCTTGACGCGCGCAAAGCTATCCTCATCGGGTCTCTTTAATGCTCGGGCCACATCAGCAAGGCTAGATGCAGCAGCCTGCAGCCTCGACCTTACTCACCTCTGGCCACTCGACACAAAAGGCATTCATCTTGAGGCCGTAGAGAAACATGGCGAAGCTTTCGTCAAAGGTCTGCAGCGAATCCTGGATGCCGTCGATGTACTCGAGATTGGCCTGGAGGAGGGCCATCTCATCGGCCAGATCGCCCATTGCCGACGAAAAGCAGCTGAGCGGCGTCGTGCCTGCCTCCTTGTTAGAGCCACCGCCACCATAGCCCTGCGACTGCGAATTGGAGAGCGCGGTGATCGATCCGCGTGACACCCGGCGGATCGGCGTTGTAGGCCGCGAGCGCGACATGCCTGTGATTTGGTGTTGGCGACGAAAACAACACTTAGCACTTCTGACGCGTCAAACCAGTCAGTAGGCTTTCTAGTCCCCAACTACCCGCCTCAATTACGATTTAGTGCCACTCCTGTCCCTCGGCGCTGTTCACGGTATGATTCAGACGACGTCTTTCTCCTCTCATTACAGCATGCTCCGTGCAACAATGGCCACGCGGCTGCTCGTTCTGACATCTTCTGCGAGCAAATGGATCGCCGTGACTGCCTTCAACCTTTTACCGGGTTCTCTTCTTTAGAAGGCCACTTGCGCGAGCTTAGTGCCTGTATTTTGATCCGCAGGAGGAATGCGCCCTACCTCGACGCGTCTCAATGGTCCTGAAATATCACTTTTTCTTTTTTTTTGGCAACCATGGCCCCTCTCTGCACGTACGTCGCAGCTTCTTTGGGAGAATACATAGAATGCCCACACACAAAGAAAGGAGGTCAACAGCTGGGAGGACAGGAGAAAGAAAAACAGCCTTGTTCACTGCTGACCACGACGACCAAGACCCCCTTTCCTTTCCCTCTTTCCTTGGCCGTGTCTCTCACCTTACCGACGCTCTTTTGCTACCCCACGCTCTTTACAAACTTCACCATGAAGACCTTCCAAGTTGCTGCCTTTGGCGCAACCCTCCTGCTGGCTTCGACTGCCTCGGCGCAGGGCCTCGTCGGCCTGGGCGACAAGACGGACGGAGATCTCGTCGCGAGCACGGCAAAGGACGCGCCCAAAGAGGCTGTACAGCTGGCCGCTGGCGCGGCCCTCGGCATCGTCGGTGGCGACGTCAAGGAGGTGCAGACGCTTGCGTCCGAGGGCGTCAATGCCGTCCACGTTGCCGGCTCGCTTGTCCCCGATAAGTCGGCCGGTCAGATCCTTCAGCGCCGCGAGGGCGAGGGCGACGACCTCAACCTCGAGGACGCCCTTGCCCCGCTTACCGCCATCACGGACAAATTCACGGGCTCCGCCATCAAGACTCGTGACGGCGACCTTGGCTCCAATGTGGTGACTGACACCATTGACGAGGTCACGGGTCTCCTTGGACTCGACGGCCTTGCCTCGGAGGTGCACAAGAGGGCCGATACTGGCGCTGATGAGCTCACCGGCGTCCTCAGCACAGTTGAGGGTCTCCTTGGCGTCAACGCCGATAGCAGGAAGCGCGCTGACACCGGCGCTGACGCGCTTACGGGTGCTCTCGACACGGTTGAGGGTCTCCTTGGCGTCAACTCCAAGGGCAGGAAGCGCGCTGATCCCGGCGCCGATGAGCTCACGGGTGTCCTCAACACGGTCGAGGGTCTCTTTGGCGTCAACGCCGATAGCAGGAAGCGCGCTGACGCTGGCGCTGACGCGCTCACGGGTGCTCTCGACACGGTCGAGGGTCTCCTCGGCATCAACGCCGATAGCAAGAAGCGCGCTGACGCCGGCGCCGACGAGCTTACGGACGCCCTCAAGACGATCGAAGGCCTTCTCACCACCAATGTCGGACAAAGCAAGCGCGCCGATGCCGGTGCCGACGAACTCACGGGTGCCCTCAAGACGATTGAGAGTCTTCTCAGTGCCAACACTGACCAAGTGAAGCGCGCCGACGCCGGTGCTGATGAGCTCACGGGAGCCCTCAAGACCGTTCAGGGTCTCCTCGGCATCAACACCGCACGAAGGAGCGCCGATGCAGGTTCCGATGAGCTGACGGGCGCAGTCAGCACCATTACAAAGCTCGTCGGCCTCAACCTCGGCGAGAGGAAGAAGCGCGACAAGGTCGAGGGCTACCACAACAACTCGCCCCTCTTCTTTGCTAGCGTGTCCGACGCCGCCGGAAAGCTCGTCAAGATGGTCGGACAGGGCCTGCCCAACGACGTGCCTACGACGAGCAAGCGTGTCGTCGACGAGCTCGAGACGGCCTTTGTCAAGCGTGCTACCCACACAGAGTCTTCGCCACTGACCGACTACGAGAAGAAGCTGTCTGCGGCCTTTGGAAAGTACACGGCTGCCGTCAAGGACCTCCTGCCCGCGCTGCCCGAAACGCCCGCGGCCAAGCGCGATGCCGGTGTCGACGACAACGCCCTCACGGACCTTGCCAAGGCTTTCCTCGACGAGCTCCACGCCAGGGACCTCGTCCTGCCCCCCCTCGAGATCCTCCCCGGTTCCGGCCCTAAGGCCAACGCGTTTGCACAAGAAGCCAAGGAAGGGCTGACCAAGGCTTGGGAGTCGCTCCACATCGCCAAGCGCCACCAGAAGATGTCAAAGCAGCGCAGGCATTGATTGACCAGCGCTTTTCTCCCTCTTTCCTTCCCTCTAATTACCCTTTCCACTTCATCATAGCCAATACTTCGTGTCCATCACTTTTTTTCCCCGCATTTCCTTTTTCAGCTTCAGCACGGGTCCGTGGATACCATGGACCTACCTTTTACACTTCAAAATATGATCGTCTTGTTTGACACACCCCGACGTCATGGCCATCTTGTGGCGCTTGCTGAGCCTGAAAGCAATACCATCATGAGAAAATCGGTCGAGTCCAAAAGGAGCAAAACCTAGAAAGTCAGGCCGTGGGAAGAAGGATGCCTGCATTGAACATGGGTGCAGCCGTCGCCAGACCGGGCCGGCCGCACGGCACCACGCCTAAGTAAATATACCGCCCATCGGGGAAACAAATTCCGTACGTACTGGACGTGCGAGGTTAGATTAGCCGCCACGAAGGCCTGACAGACTGACTGCATGTATTGAGCGAGAGCGTAACCGGTACTACTTCTGCTGAACGCTGTACCATTTTCAATTGTTGTGCAGTGCATCTCGAGCTCTAAAAGCGGTTAGACTCTAACCCAATGCAGGCGCCCGAAATAAGCAAGCGAAGGTTTCAGGCGGTCCCCTTGCTCGTACAGTGCAGCATTAAGAGCCAACGAGTAGTAGTGGTATTCCTCGCATTCTCAGGCCTAAGAGTGTTTCAATAACGGTGTCCATGACCCTGCGTCGTCATTGCTTGTGTGCGTACAAAAGCTAAATGTGGCTAGACTGAGGAGCATGTACGGCGCGATGCAGTCCGCGAGCAAAGTAAGCTCCAAACGCTAGTGTAGGAGTAGTCGAGCTCGCGAAAATTGTGTCAGGGTTATCGAGATGCTTTAAATTGATAGAGCCTCCGGCGTACCTCGTTCTCAGTTTCGACTGCTGAGAGACTACGTATCACTTACTAGCTTACTACTCCTACTATTTGGAGTGCGACGGCCCAAAGTGGTTTATGCATTGCAGCCTTTTACCGAGGACACCGCCTGCTCTGTCCTTGCTGATATGCCTCACAGCTGTAGCCGCCCCTTTTAGGTTACTGAATACAGGCGCGGTAGTGCGGGCGTGTGCAGCCGCGCACACGCACAAAGAGTACGTTGAGCATCGCCACGCACGGCCCGCACAACGTTTATTGCAACATGGGCAGCCTCTTAGCCCGTCCGCCTCGGCTTTCAGACGAACATTCTGAGACGGCTCGGAAATCGAGGACGAGCTCGTGGGATGATTTTGCCGATCATGAAGGTGCACACACTTTGTAGGACGAAGCTATGATTGATCGATCTTGATTGGCTTTTGCGAAATAGGAGCTTGTTTTGTGCCCTGCATATGTTTTCTAACTATGATGGCATGCACTCCGAGTTCTGTTGCATAGTTGGGGCTCAACCACACGAGGAAATGATGTACACATGCAAGGCCAAGTAGAGGCCGAATGCCTGTACGGTCACCGTTCGACGTCGAATAGAAGCCAAAAACCGGGACGGGTGGGCCGCCTCATCGAGGAGGGAGTAGTGATAGGAGCAGCACGACGTCAGGGTCATTATTGCGTTTGGTGCCCGTCCCGGAGTATTTCGGTTTCCATGCCCTTCAGCCCGCTTGAATTGTTTGCCGCTGAGACGTTTAAAGGCAAGGGCTCGCTTCGGTGCAGCCGCTGTCTAGGCCTGTCCCCCCTCCGCTCCTTTCAGCCTATATCACCGTACCGTCCTGTCACAGGCAACCCCTCTTCCCTTCTCGACTCCGACACGCCACCCTTGGGCTCCCGTAAACCCGTCGTTGGCCCCAGCTTGCCCTCCTGAATTACGACACATCTGCGACTGGTCATCCTCTCGGCAATCGCGCAGATAAAAATAATTTAGGGCTCACTTATTCCCCACATTTCTTCATTTAGGCGGTGGATAAAAAGAGGCGCAAGAAAAGAGCCATGCGGCTTCCTGTCACGTCCCTCCTTCCCTTGCTCGTCGTTGTCCTCCTCCTCGACGTTACCGCCGTCACCTCGACATTCATCCCCACCGACAGCACACAGCAGACAAGAGGCGTGCGCCTGGACAAGAGGACCAAGCGGGCAGCCAAGATGGACGCAAAGACGTTTGCAGACACCGAATTCACCCACCTCATTGTCGGAGGTGGAACCGCGGGCTTGGCCCTGGCGGGGCGCCTCTCGGAGGTGCAGAGCTACACCGTGGGCGTCCTCGAAGCTGGACCATCGGGCGTGGGCGACCCCATCAATGACATTCCCGGCATGTTCGGTGCCAATCTGGCATCCAAGTACAACTGGAACCTCACGTGCGTGTCCTCCCTTTCTTCTCTTCAACGAGGCCTTTCCTCCTTCCCATTGCTGACTAGCCCGCTTGTGCTACAGGACCACGACATCAGAAAGCGGAGCGCCGGCAATTGCCTGGCCGCGTGGAAAAGTCCTCGGTGGCTCCTCTGTCCTCAACTTCCTCGTCTGGGACCGAAGTGCCTCGGTCGAGTACGACGCCTGGGAGCAGCTGGGCAACCCAGGATGGAACTGGAAGAACCTCTACAAGTACCTCAAGAAGAGCGAGGAGTTCCACACGCCTTCGGCCGACGACGCCAAGAAGCTCCACATCCAACCCAACGCGGCAAACTACGGCGACAAGGGCCCCATCCAGGTCTCCTACCCGCGTTACATCTCTGAGCAGGTCCAGCGCTGGATCCCTGCCCTCCAGAGCCTCGGCATTCAGCGCAACAACGAGCCACTGGCCGGCAAAAATGTCGGCGCCTCTGTCCAGCCGTCCAACATCAACCCCAACAACTCGACGAGGTCGTACTCGACGGCATACGTCATTCCCCACGAGCAGCGCAAGAACCTGCACATTGTCACCGAGGCCACCGTGTCCAAGATTGTGCTCGAGAAGAGCGGTGCTGAGCAAAAGGCCACCGCCGTCGAGTTCTACGTCAACGGCCAAAAGTACACCGTCAAGACATCGAACCAGGTCATTGTCTCGGCCGGCTCCGTCCACACGCCCCAGATCCTCGAGCTGAGCGGCATCGGCGCCAAGAGCGTTCTCGACAAGGCCGGCGTCAAGCAGCTCGTTGACCTGCCTGGCGTGGGCGAGAACCTGCAGGACCACACGTACACCAGTGCCGCCTACGAGATCAAGGAGGGCATCGCCACGCTTGACTCGCTGCGCAACAACGAGACCTTTGCCGCTCAGCAGCAGAAGGCCTACCAGTCCAACCAGACGTCTATCCTCGACGAGACGGTGCCCAGCATTGCCTACCTCAGCCTCAAGGAGCTCGTTGGCGACGATAAGGCTGCACAGCTCCAGAGCGAGGCAAAGGACTACGTGAACAAGAGCACGAGCACGTACAAGTACGTGCTCGAGAAGCAGCTCGACTTCCTCACCAAATACCCAGACACCGTCGGCCAGATGGAGATGATTGCCATCGACGGCTACTTTGCCACGAGCGGCGCTCCCGAGACCAACAAAAACTACGTCACCTTCCTCGCTGCTCAGCAGCACCTCCTCAGCCGCGGCCACGTTCACATCAACTCGTCGGACGTCAACACTGCCCCCGTCATCTCGCCCAACTACTTTGACGCGCCCTTTGACCTCGACATTTCGACGGCAGGGACCGAGTACATGCGCAAGATTGCCAACAGCTCGGCCTACGCCGACCAATACATCACCAAGGAGGTCCTCCCCGGCGACGTGGACATCAAGAACTACACGCTCAAGACCTTTACCACCGAGTACCATCCCATCGGCACAGCGTCGATGCTCCCCCGCGCCAAGGGCGGCGTCGTTGACCCCTCGCTCAAGGTCTACGGCACGTGCAACGTCCGTGTCGTCGACGCCTCGGTCATCCCCATCCACATCAGCGCCCACATCCAGAACACCGTCTATGGCGTCGCCGAGTACGCCGCCGACATCATCAAGGGGCTTCAAAAGTGAGGCGCCGAGCCCTTGTAACCCATTCCCCCCCTTGCCAATTTCGCGTTTCCCTCGTGTTTTCCCCTTTCTTTGTATTGCCGATCGATCGATCTTTTCAAACGATCTCGGCCCCACCCCTCTTTCTCTCTTAAGGTCTCCTTCAGCACGGCACTCCTAGACTACGGGGGCATGGACATTCCCCCGTCACAACTCCTTGTCCTCCCCATTGTCCTCCTCCTCCACTCGCACAAATTTGTGACAAACTTCCACAATCAATCAATCAAGCAAGCTCAAATTCTGAAGCGCACTAAATGTGGAGAGGCAAAAGATGCAGAACTCTGGGCGAGAGCTGTCGTGGATAAGCCAAGCTACCAATTTCAGCGAGATTTTCTCATCTCGGACATTCATGGCTTCGATTCTCTGAAGCTGAAGCGGGCAAAAGCAGGACGACGGCCGAGGGCAATGATGAGCCCGGAAGGCCGTTGTAGGAAAATTTTCCATCTTTGAAGCGGCTTCGAATCCCGAGCTTGTAGCACTGTACAACACCACTAGTACTACTAGCTACACTGTTATACAGTGGGCAAGCAGCGGATATGTGAGGGAGACCAAATGACGGAAACTTTGCGACCGTGATGAGATCTGGACACGGCGAGCGAACCGCGATTTGCCTCAGCGCCGCTTTCCCCTGGAAAGGTGGCTTGCAGAATCTATATAAGTAGAGGAAGTAACGAGCGAGGACGAGCAAAAGAAAGAGCCCCATTTGAGCCCTCTCACTGAGGAATAGGACATCATGGCCCTCTTGCTCTTTTCGTTCCTCTCCTTCCTCGCGGTCCTCAACCTCGTCCTGACTCCACCTACCTCTGCGCTCCCGAAACGCAGCAACAAGCCCGAGATCTCCATGACGATCTACAACAACTGCCAACAGGCCTTTACCCCGCGCTTCTCGTCTGCTCCCTCGCCGTCGTTCCAGGCGCGCGAGATCGGGTCAAAGGATTCCCATGTCTTCACTTTCGACTCGCAGAGCTTGTGGAAGGGCCAGATCTGGGCGCCGTTGCCCGGCCGCGCGAGCGGTGCGACGACGAGGGCCGAGATCGACTTTGACTCGGGCGATTACGACATTGTCTTGTGAGTGACCTAGGTGGTACCTCCCTTTCTGTCTTTCAGCAGCTCAAAAGTGGGAGCACCCACAGGGACAAGGGCTTCAACGTTGCAGTCTACCTCGAGCACCAAGGCAAAAAGTACGAAGACAGCTGCAATGCCGCCGTCTGCTCCGATGCCAACTGCACCGATGCCTACCGAAAGGAGAGCGGGCTACTGCAGGGGACGAGACAGGGCGACTCGACGCAGGCTCCCAACCACGCCTGCCCGGCCGACTTCCTGACATGGGTCGTGAGCTTCTGTTAGAAAAAGACATACGAATATAACATTGCAGTAGATCGGTGCGGCGCCATGCCTGGGAGGCCGTTTGTCAAGATACTCGTACATGTGTGCGTCAAGAGGAGAGAAAGAAAAAGACCCGAGAGAAGTGGTTGGACCAGTGCTGCGTGTGGAGACGGGAAGAGAGTCTAGTCTGGGCGTCAGATTAGGAGTCGACGCGGTCGGAGAGGTTGAGAAGAAGCGTGGCGAGGCATCGCTTGGTAATGTGGTCGTTTTTGAGCAGCTGTGAAAAGGTGGCGTCGCGCAGAGGTGCGGGCAGACAAGCCCGGAGAGCTTCGCGAGCGCTATTTGAGCATTTGGTCATGTCAGCTCAATACGCCGCTGAATTCATGCAGAAGAAGCTCACCGAGGATTGTCGCTGAGACGGAGGTAGCACCGGACGACGTGCTTGAGCAGCCGCACAGCTTGGCTCTCGACAATCTGCGTCACCATGTTGCTCAGGACAGTGCCGACGGCGTAGAAACGCTCATATGTCTGGCAGATATAGGCCAAGCCTGTGTCGTCGAGAAGAATCTTTTGGACGATGAAGATGGCTACCGTCTTGCTGAGCTCGGAGCCCGTCTCCATGATGCGAAGGCAGAGGGGGATGATCTCCGTCGAGAGGAGGAAGCTGATGATGTCGCTGTTGTCGTTCTGCTTGACAAGAGCCCCAATGACACCGAGCGACGTCAGGCGCAGGTATTCGAAAGGCCGAGTCTTGGAGGTCGTGTTGAGGAATGGATAGAGGAACAGGGGGATGTGAGCTGCGAAAGAGATTTTCATCAGTCTCAGAAGCCTTGCAGGAAGTGTCGTAGAGACGAACCGTTGAGAAAAAGCACCCTGGTCTCTGGATGGCTGGCCACGCATTGAAGAAGGGCCAGCGCATTGCACACCCTGTTCGAAGCATGTGCGCTAAGCGACGAGGGCGTAAGCATCGGATAGACCGAGATGATCTCTTGCAATAGGGATGACATGACGCCTAGTTGAGAGAATGCCGTCAGTATCAATTCGGCGTACGATTAGGAGAAAGGGGCAACCACTCACCAAAACTGTGCCAAAGGACCAAGGCCAGATCTTCGTACTGCTCGCGTTTCTTGCTCAACTCCAGCAGCGCAGTCTCGCGCTGCGTCGAGCTTCCAGCAAGCGCCTCTGCTCCCGTAGCTCCTGTAGCGGGGCCTTGACCCTGCCCCGAGAACTGGGCGCCCTGCTTGTTTGCCGAGATAATCGAGGCTGGGTCAGGTCTCTGGCACAGCTGGGTGATGAGGTGGTAGACGCTGAGAGCCGTCGTTGGCGTTCCGCCTGGCCCTGTGCCCGCAGGAATAGATGGTCCAGAGGTTGCAGCTGGACCAGCAGCTGCCAGCATCGAAGGCCCCAGGTCGACGCCAGCCAGCGATCCGCCCATTGCAGGTCCTACACCGCCGGAATTGGCCGCGCTGTTGTTGCTGTTATTGTTGCTGTTGTTGGCGGTGGAGCTGCTTCCTCCCTGCTGAGGATTGGGCGTTGACGAGGCACCGGAGCTCGCGCCCGAGCCTGGCTGCTCCTTTGCCGTCTGCATTGTCGGAACCAGTGCTCGATGTCGAGAGTAGCACAGAGCGGCAAAGTGACGAGAGGAAGATTGGAAAAGCGGCTCGCGTGGCATTCCTCTCGCACTCCACAAAGAAAGACGCCCTCTATTTTATTTTTTTCCCCTTCCTCGAGAAGATTGGCCAAGATCAAGAGTGCTACAGCCTCATGATTCTGCGATATGCCGCACGGCGCTTCTCGACTTCGGCTCGAAGGCTCATCAAGGAAGAAGGGTGGCAAGGCAAGGGCGCGAATGTGGTAGACTTGCTCGCATCGAGGTCGCTGCTGCAGCAAACGACGGCGCCCAACTCGCTGCGAAAGCACCTCGACGAGGCTGAGCGGACAGTGTACGCGGGCGTGGATCCTAGCGCAGACAGCTTGCACGTCGGCAACCTTCTCCCGCTACTCGCCTTGCTCCACTTTGTCAGACAGGGCCACAGTGCGGTAGCTCTGGTGGGTTAACTTTCCTCGCATCCCATCTCCGTCAGACACTGAGTTGCTTCAAATAGATCGGAGGTGCGACCGGAAGCATCGGAGACCCTTCGGGACGAGACACCGAGAGATCGTCCCTGTCAACCGAACAGCTCCAACACAATGTCTCGAGGATCACAGAGCAGGTGCACAGCTTCTTCGAGAGGGCAAACGAGCACCTTGCTAGCAAGCGCAAAGGGGAGGGAGAAGAATCACCAGTGGGCAAGGTGACGGTGGTCGACAATGCCGACTTTTATCGAACAATGAGCATGCTTGACTTTTTGAGAGACGTCGGACGATATGCGAGGGTAGGCTCTATGCTTGCCCGCGACAGGTGAGTCACCGCGAAGCTCTCATGCGGCACGGTGGCCGTGCTGACGGTAGCATTAGCGTCAAGAACCGACTCCAACCCTCAACGCCCGATGCAGCACCGACTGGCCTCTCCTTCACAGAGTTTTCCTACCAGCTGCTCCAAGCTTACGACTTCAGCGTGCTACACAAGGAGTGGAACTGTACTGTCCAGCTCGGCGGATCAGACCAGATGGGCAACATCTCCGCCGGCATTGACCTAATCCGCCGCCGCCAACATAGCCTATTGGAGTCTGGCATCAGCGAGGGCCCCGAATCGCTGTCCCAGTCGTCGGAAAAGGACGAGCCTTCACCAGCGTACGGCTTGACTTTGCCGCTCCTCACAACTTCCTCTGGCGCCAAATTCGGAAAGTCCGCCGGCAACGCCGTCTGGCTCTCGTCAGATCGGTGCTCCGACTATGAATTCTACCAATTCTTCCTCCGCTGCTCCGACGGTGAGGTCAGGAGCTACCTGCGGTGCCTCACGATGCTATCACTCGAGGATGTGGACGAGATTTTGCGGGAGCACGACAAGAACAGACGCGAGAGAATCGCGCAACGGGCCCTCGCAAGAGAGATGGTCCTGCTTGTGCGAGGACGAAAGGCGTTGGACAGAGCCGAGATCGCGACAAAGATTCTCTACGAGAAGCGCATCAGAGAGGTGACGAGGGAGGATGTCTTGTCCACATTTGGCGAAGAGCAGTCGACGAATGGCAAAAAGGTTCTGGTCCGGTTGGCGACAAAGGATGCCGTCGGCGTGAGCATCGGAAGTCTGGCCGCGTCCACTGGCCTCGTCAAATCACGCGGCGAGGCCACAAGGGCGATGAAGAGCGGTGGCCTCTACGTCAACGACGTGCCCGTCAAGGACCCCAGACAGACACTGAGACACCAGAACTTTGTGTCGGGCAACCAGACGCTGGCTGTCTTGAGTCTTGGGAGCAAGGAGCACCGTATCCTTATGATCGACGAGATTGATCGGAGTTAGACCACAGATCACGAGAAAGCGGACAAGGCCAACCACCCTTCACAAGAACCCGCCTCGGGTGAGCAAGAAGCTGCTACAAACGACCAAATGAAATAGAAGGACCAATGAGGAGGTATCTAATGTACTGTAGAGAAGCAAATGTGAAGAAGAGGACTATTTAATCTGATGATGTTATGCTGTGTGTGCGCGATGCTCCAATATTATTGCTTGAGTCGCTAATGCTATCCCGGGGTCCCTTACTGCTGCTGCAGATCTTGATCCTGCTCCATGTTGGCCTCTCTGTTCTGTCTGTCTTGCTCCTGCTCGCGCTTGGGCACTACGGCCTCCCAGAGAAGCTGCGTCACCAGCTCATCTGCATGCACACATCAGCAACTTTGTCATCTGTGGTCCGTAGGCCGAGTCGTTCACTCACAATTGGTAGGAACATGATCCCTGAGCATCGACCTCGCAAAGACCGGTTCGCTAAACTTTGTCGTGACATCCTCAACGAGCCTCATGATCACTCTGGCTGCCTCTGCTTGTTTCTGGCTCTGCTGCGCCTCCGTCTGCGTCGTGCCGCGCGAGCTGTGAGAGTTTCTGACGTCGTCGGACATGGACATGTGAGCCGTGACAAAGACCTGCTGAGCTTCGAGGTGGTAGACCTGACCGGGCGGGTAGAGCTTGTCGGAATCCATGCTGGCTCGCATGGTCTTGATGAGGCTCCAGAGCCAGTCAGCCACCTCCTTCTCTTCGTCTTCTTCCTTGTCCCTGTCTTCTTGGAACGGATGACTGTACTGCTGGCCCGCCGGGCGCCTCTTCGCCTTGTCTTTATTTAATCGCGGGTCCTCGGACACGCCCGGATCGCGGTATCCGGCGTCTGTTGCCCTGTTCCTGGTTCGTCCCTCGGCGAGCTCTTGCACGTCAAACGCCAAGTTTCTCTCGTGCTCCGGCAGCTCCGTTGGTCGCTGCATCATCGCCTCCTCATCGTCCTGCTCGCGTCCTTGCTCGAGAGCGGCCCGTTGGGTATCGCGCTTCCTGCGCTGGTAGAGTCCTACAACGCGGCCGACAATCTCTTGAGCCATGGTGCTCTCACGCTCGTCCGAAAGGCTGAATGCGACAGCCTTCATGTCTCGCACCCAGCCAAGGGAGAGGTACGGCACCATATCGTGGCCGTGGACTACGGTAGTGCAGAGACCCTTGCAGTATCGACTCAGGTCTGCACTTGTCGTTGCTGGGCAGCCATAGCCATAGACATGGATCGGTCTGCCGGGAGGCAGGATCGAATCTAGTGACGTGACAAAAGGTGACGAGATGCGTGGGTGTCGAATCGCACTGGCTTCGGGGTGGTCCAGGACGGCCTGCTGGAACAGGTCCGAGGGCGTAGACAAAAGCAGGGCGAGCAGAACACCGACTCCAGCGCCAAGAGAATGGCCCGTGATGACTAGACCATAGTTCGGGGAATCGAGGAGAGCCGTTCTGAGCGTCTCGAGGACGATACTACCCTTTGTCGACAGCCGCTGTGCAGATGCAAGCATGCCCGAATGGACCTGATACCGATGATGTGGCTTGCCGCCAGGCACGCTGATGTCGACATAGTCGCACGTCAGGTCCGTCAGCATGTCCGACAGACCCAGTGTCCCTCGACACGTCAGCACGATTGCCTTTGCCTCATCGTCACGAGAAATGTAGTTGACAATCGGGGCCATCTCTGCAGTACGGCGCCGGGTCAGTTCCAGCGCGTCAGAAGATCGAGGAGCAACTCACTCTCGGAATGAAATGGCGTGTTGGCACCCTCGCAATACGAGCTGAGCAGCACGTTGTTCGGCGGAATGCCCACATGGTGAGCGTACGAAAAGATATTTGCGCTCCTCTCGCGCGTGTCGGCGAAGAAGTACTGGCCGTCGCCAATGCCGAGTACGCGCATGACATTTTGACCGTAGGCGGCACTCGAATGCCTGCTGAAGCGACGCAGATTCTTGACGAGATGCTGACGTGGGAAGGCACCGGGCGCACCTTCTGGCCCCTCTTCCGCCCCGTCCGTCGTGGTCGTCGTCGTGCTCTGCGTGTGAGTGTGTGTGCGAGAGGCAAAGGAGCGGATTGATCCAATAGATGGTGCGCGGGAACGCCGCTTGCGTCTCATAGATGCGGAGTCGTACGAGGCGCCTGTATTTGGATTCTGCGTGACGCCCGTCGTACCCGGCGGAGGCGCAGGCAGGTCTTTGTCGATCTGAGGCTTCTTTCTGAACGGCTTCTCTTCTCGCTTGGCGTCCTTTGACGGGGTACGGGGGCTGATGGGCTGCAGTGGGGTTTTCTGCGAAGCAGCAGTCGCATCTTCAGGGTGAAGATTGTGCCGCGTATTTCCACCGCCGCCTTTCAAGGAAGACTTTGCCTTGTGCAGCGCTCGATTGAGCCCGGTCCCAATATCTTGACCGTTCCGTGCCTGGCTCGCTGCAACCGGCGTGGCTGTGCCCGCATCGCTCGCTGTCATTGGCGAATCGAAGTCTTTCCTCTTTGAGGCCAGCCTGGGCGAAGAACCGCTTTCCATCTCGCTGTCTTCTACCTCCTCGTCTTGGATGTGGACTTGCTGAACGACTCGTCTTTTCTGGATTAATCTCCTCGTCATGGTCCGAACAACCTCCTGGACCCTCTGCTTGGACTCGTCTGGCCGCTCCAACGTCTGTTTCCTCGAGACGGTTGCAATGCTCGTCTCCGCTGGCCTTCCATTGGGTGCTTCGGGGATGCTAGTCATCGACTCGTCGACAATTGGAGACAAGGAAGAGTTTCGCATCGACCGCTCTACCTCCATCCAGTCCTCGTCTTCAGACGACCGGCGACCACTTTCATTGCCATTGGAGGACGGCGGCACTGCACGCTCAGCCCGTTCGCTCGAGAACGCGTTGAATGGGTTGGGAAAGCGAAGCGACTTGCTGTCTTTTCGGGGTTGCTGCGGCCTGCGATCCTTCGTTGTTGTCGTGGTAGTCGTTGTCGTCTCCTCAATGACCTCGGTCGTCTCTGTCGTGATCTCGTATATGGCACCACCGTCGCGACCCTTTCCCTTGCGCCTGAATATCCGCTTTACATCCCTTGGCCTCGTGTTCCCATTGGGTCCTACCTCTTGACGGAGCTGGCCCAGGACGAGTCCCCTCTCGAGGTCTGCTTGGTCCGACTGCTGAAGAATCTCGCGCATGTCCTCGGTCAGCTCGTCGTCTCGAAGCTCGGCAGCTGCAATGACCGTGCCATTGGGTGTCGCTTGACCGCTCGAAATAGGATCGTCCTCTTCCACCGCGCCGACAAGGTAGTCGAGATCGTCGAGGAGACCCAGCGGCTCCTCGAGACCACTTGCGTCTCTCGGCAAGCGGTGAGCTGAAGCGTCATAGGATTGCTCTATGTCTTCGAGGTCGAGGTCTTCGTCACCTCCTGCAAAGATAGACCTCGGTCGTACCATCGACGAGAGCGCGGAGCGAATGCTTCCCATCGACCGGCGCTTCCGCTCTTCCCTCCTACCTGACAAAGAGCCATCACTTCGGAGGACCGACGAGGTCCTGCTGGGAATGGGCCCTGGAAGTGCAGGAGGCCCATCGTGCTGCTGTAATGCGCTCTTGACAAAGTTGCCAGGCCCGACGAGCTGGGCGCGCCAGCTCTTCATCTCCGTCTCACCAAGGACGATGCAGTCGTACAGGACGCGCGTCTTCTGCGTCTTTGCCGTTCGCCGGTACGTTGCGTTCTGCACCACAGCAAACGTCGTGATGGCCTTTGTCAGGGCGCCGAGTGCACGAATGCCACCGCCGGCCTGGACGACCAAGGGGTCGTTGCCACCGAGCTCTCGCTTGAGGAGACCAATGAAGCTCGAGAGGGCCCTCGATGTCTCGTTGGATCCAAAGATGCCATCGAGGATGCGTACCGACTCATCAGCCGCGCCCAAGCCGGCCTTGATTGACGTCCCCGCGAGGTAGAAGCCCGATTGGGCAAACAGCTCAGCGAGCGTAAAGGTGTGGTGGATCAGGTAGACGCCGAGGGCAGTATACTTGTCGAGGACTGAGAGAAAGGCCGACGACTGCTCTTTTCGGACGAGCTCCTTGACGCCGTACGTGGGGGATCTGCCGACGTTTTGGGCATCCCACTGCTCGCCATTTTTGAGCGCATGTATCGCCCTTGCGGTGCCCACGGCGCTGATGAGAGCGCGTCGCGTCAGGCCGAGGCCCATTCCTGTGCCGTACTTTGCCGTCTCGAGGATGACCTCGATGAAAAAGGCCGTCGACTTGAGAGAGACGCGAGCCAGGAGCGCGAGATTGGTCACCATGTCGGCCAAGTTCTGGGGCAGGAGCGTGGAACCCGTGGCGAACTGGACGATGGCCGCGCTGGCGCCGCTTCCTGGCGCGACCTGGGCTTGCGTCTGGGCGAGCTGCTTGAGCGTCTCGGCGACGTCCATCGACCGACGGCTCTCATCTTCGTTATCGTGGTCGCCTCCTACGAGGGCCATCTTGGAAAGGCCATCAGCATCGTCGAGGGCGGGCCTGGACGGCCATCGAGCGACGGCCGAGGGCGCCTCCATTCGACTTGCGGCCTGGTGCGGTTCGAGAACGACTCTTTCGTGAATTCAATCGTGTCGCTCGGGTCGTGAGATCCTGCTTGTCACAATGGTGAAATGTGTATATGCGCGTGGTAGCGGACCGATTCGTGTAGGCTGGCTATGGAGTCTGGCTATATCGCAGACGATGGCATGGAAGAGCGGCGGTTTGAATCCCAACAATATAATGTCGCCGAGTCGAAGCTGAGCCAAGAAAGCCGGTTTCCTTTTCGAATGATCCGTCGCTCAAAATTTGGCAGGCAGGCAGGCAGCAGCGGTCCCTAAGGCGAGCAATGAGAAGCGATACCGATAGCAAGATTGGCTCTAATCCCCCCTGAATTTTTAACTCAAACGGCAACAAACACCTGAAAGAGGAGGCAGGTCCCTGTCAACAACGCGCGTCATGTTCTCCTCCGAGTTCCGCGCCCTCGTCGTAAGTTTCAATTTTTCAGGCAGTGATAGATCGAGTAGTGAAAGGGAGAGCAAGATGGAGTTGCCGGACGGGCGCAGGCCATGCGACGACGCAAATGAGACAAGGGTGCACCACACATCATTGAAAGTGCAGAGACGATCTTGTTTTGGAAGCTCGCAGTCAGTGTTTGCATGAGCCCGATGTGTAGTGAAGTAAGTAACACATACACGTGAAGGAGAAGTTCCGTCGGGCTACCGGTACCTTTTTTGTTTTCGGAAATCTGCAATCTTCCATCCGTCGGTACCAGATCGTCGAGGAGGATCAACAGCCATGGCATCGACGTCGGCGGCAGGAGCCCAGAACGGGACCGCGTCAGGGTCCGTCGAGACGAGCGTGGGCTCGACAATCTTTGCGCGCCTGCATCCGCAGCAGTACCTCTCTCGCTTTCTCGCCCTCTCGCTCCGGCCCGATGGCAGGAGTGCGCGGGCCTGGCGAGGCACCACGGTGGCGCCCTCGTCGATTTCGTCTGCGCAGGGGAGCAGCATGGTCCGGCTTGGTGGCACTGTAATTGTTGCGGGTGTCAAGGCAGAGATCGTTGACACAACGCAGGAGCCCGAAGAGGAGGAAGACGACGAAGACAATACAGAGGCGTCAGGGCGGCTTCTTGGAAGGAGATTGGTCCCCAACGTCGACCTGGGGCCCATGGCTAGCGCCCGCTTCAGGCCCGGCCCACCCGGGCAGGAGGCCCAGGTCGTATCGCACCAGCTCTACCACATCCTTTCTTCTTGCCCACCGCTCGACGCACGAAGCCTGACGATCGAGCGGGGCCACGCTGCGTGGTGCCTCTACGTCGACCTGGTCTGCATCGCCTACGACGGCAACGTCCTCGACGCCGCCCTGCTCGCTCTCATGACTGCCCTGCGCGAGACATCGCTCCCCGCGACGCGCTTCGACGTCGACGAGCTCCGCGTCATCTGCGACCCCGACCCAGCTACCGCAAGGCGGCTCGAGCTTAAGAGCCTGCCCCTCGCGTGCTCCTTTGGCATCGTCGACGGCTCGCACCTCCTCTGCGACCCAAACGCATTTGAGTCCACGCTCACATCGGCCTCGGTCGTCGTCGCTGTGAATGCGCTGCGAGAGACGGATGCAGACGAGGAAGAGGAAGAATTGATCCACGTCGAAACGTCTGGCCTGGCCAAGGCTCGCATCACCCACGAAGAGATGCACGATGCCAACCTGGCACCGTCTGCCGCCGGGGATCAGAGCGATGCCACGGTGAAGGAGGCACCTGATGGAAGCTCGATTATCATCAAAGACGAAGCCCTCACTCAGCTCTGCGTTCAGCGCGCCAAAGCACGCTGTCGAGAACTGCGATCTCTGGTCCTTTCGTCGTCATCATCACGGTCATAAATCACCGATATACACACGCCGGCATGGACTCTCTGTAACACTAGAAAAGAAATTACTCCAATGGCATCGATAGAGATTGCAACAGAGAGGCGGGTAACACCTAGTCCCTCAAGAGGGCGTTGACAATGTGACGCACCCTGAGCTGCTTGAGGTCCGTGTAGGTCTGGCCGACGCCGACAAAGTAGATGGGCAGGCCCGTGACACTCGTCGCCGTGAGCGAGGTACCGACCTTGTCGTCGACTAGTTGATGCATGTCAGCGCGCGCATCCACATGTATCAGGGACCAAGAGAGAGACTCACTGGTATCGAACTTTGTCAGGAGCATGCCGTCAAGGCCCCTCGGTCTGCTCACGCCACTGAAGTCCTTCAGGCTTCGGTCGAACTTCGTCAGCTGGTCCACTGCCTCGTTTCCCACGAGGGCCTCTCCGACAAAGATGATCTTGTCCGGGTCATTGACGGCGACAAGCTTGGCCAGCGCCCTCATCAGCGGTTCGTTGTCCTGCATCCGGCCGGCCGTGTCGATGAGGACAACGTCAAAGCCATTGGTCTTGGCGTAGCTGAGTGCATCCTTGGCGATGCCGGCCGCGTCCTTGCCATAGCCACGCTCGTAGAGCTCAATCTTGTTCCTGACGGTGCCGTCTGCCTCCTCGACACCATCGGCGACGCGCTGCCCGTCGACCTCGAGCTGGCCGAGGTTGCGTACATGCACACGCAGCTGCTCGACAGCACCGCTCCTAAACGTGTCGCAGGCGGCAATGAGGACGCGGAGCTTGTTCTGGAGCAGCCAGAAGCAGACCTTGGCCAGGTTGGTCGACTTGCCCACGCCATTGACGCCGACGAAGCAGAGGCTGTACGGGTCGACGGCACCCTGCTGCTGTCGCACCAAGGCGGATCGCTGCTTCTTGGACGAGATCTCGAGGAGGATGTCCGTGCTCGTCTTTGGTGTGAGGATCCTCGTGATGCTGTCCTCGAGCGCCTTCTTGACCTCGGACTTGATGCTGGAGAAGTTGCCGAGCTGCTTGCCCACGAGGCTCGAAGACACCGACTGGCACAGCTTCGAGGCCACATCTGCAGCGACATTCTTTGACTGGAGATGGGACTGCATCGCAGACAGTGCTGGGGCCAGGTCTTGGGCCGTCAAAGGCCGGTTGCCAGTCAGGCGGGAGAAGAAGCCACCGCTGCTGCCGCCGCCGTTTGCTTGCGCCGACGACGACGCGGCACCGAGGGAGGCAAAGCGCGAGAGGAAGCCAGCACCTGCTCCATTCGAGCCTGTCCCCGCGTCAGCCTCATCCTCGTCGTCATCCTCGTCCTCCTCATCGTCTTCGTCCTGGGCATCGTCGACATCTGCCAGATCGTACATGCCGTCTCTCCGCTTGCCCATGCTCTTTTCGTCGATCCACCCACTCAGGCTTCCCTTCTCGTCTCCGTTGCCCCTTGCCGATGCTGCTGTCGCTGCCGCCGCTGCTGCACCTGTCCCGACACCACCACTGCTGAAATCGAGCGCAGCCATGTCCTTGTCCGACACCGTTGCCCCATCCCATCTCCGCATCTCCTTGGCCGGCCCCTTGCTCTTCTTGCCCGTGGGCGTGCCGGGGGCAGACTCAGTCCCGCTGCCTACAGGCGACTCCTTGTTACTCCCGCCCTTCTTGCCCTTCTTGCCTGCACCTGAGATCTCGGCCTTCTTGAGCCTGTTGCGCAGCGCCTCGACGTTCTTGGCCACGTCCTTGCTGGCGCCATTCTGCCGCGGTGTCTCTTCCCCGCCGCTCGCTTCGACGCTGCCAGCCTCGTTGTCGGCGAGGGCAGCGACAGAGTTGCTGGATGCAGCCCGCGCCATGGGTGAACCGACACTGCCACCACCACCGGGGCCCTTTCGCTTCGACTGGGCCGCGCTCCTCTCGAGGGTCCTCAGCGTCTGCGCAAATTGCTGGTCCCACGCTGCGTAGGCCGCCTGGTAGTCCCGCTGGAGCCTCTTGAGCGAGTCCGAGCCCAGTCCGCCATCCTGAATCGTCGAGCTGCTCGACGCCGGCTGCGACTCGCGCGAGAGGGCTACCAGAAAGGGCCGGAAGCGCTGCAGAAAGTCGTGCTTGACCGTCTCGAGGAGCTGTTCGACGTAGGCGAGCTGGAGGATGCGTTGATGCACGGCGACAAAGACGCACTCGACGTCGTTGGCAAATGCATACCGGATCGTGTAGCTCTCGCGCTGAAAGGTGGAAGAGGAGACATCGTCTTGGAGAAAGGCCTGGACGACGAGGCTGTCGATGGGGTGCGACGACGAGCCCGTCGTCGAGGGTGGGATCTGGGGCGTAAAAGACCGCGAATAGAGGACGAGTCCCGTCTTGGTGAAGATGGTAAAGTGGTCGAGCATCCTCTGACTCTGCCCAAGCACTCGCCTGCGTGCCTGTCGCTCGATGCCAGTGTTGGAAGCAGGTTGAGGAAGAAGGCCGGATGCTGCTGCAGGGCCCTTGGGCCTCGTCCCAGAGGAAAGTCGCGCACGTGTGTCGCGCGTTGACTGACCGACCGACACTCCTCCACCAAAGAATCTGTGAAGGCCGCGCGGAGAGCCTGATAGATAGACCCTCTCTCATCTACTCACGCCAACACCTTGACGTGACTATTCGCCTTTTCACAATCTTGCGAAGCACCAGCCGAGCGATACAAGCCATCATGTCCGGCAACAAGTCTTACATGATGTGAGTCTGCGTGTGCGCTCCTTGCGCTCGTTCTTCCTTGTCCTAACTTACCTCCCCCTCCCCCTCCGCCGCTAGCATCTTCCGTAACGAGGCTCCCCAGGCCGAGATCGACTCCAAGATCCGCGAGGTCGAGAACAAGGGCGGAAAGATTGGCCAAAAGTTCGAATCGGGCATTCTCAGGGGCTTCGCGGCGACCATGAGCGACGACGAGGCCAACCAGCTCAAGGCTCTCACCGAGGGCGGCTCCCACCCCCACATGTGCGCGTCTCTCTCTCTCCCTCTTTCTCTCTCTTCCTTAGACCCATTCACTGACACCGCCATTTCTCTCCCTCCCACAACAGCGAATACATCGAGCCAGACCAGACGATGAAGACTATGTAGATGACACTTCGCAGGAGATGTATACTACTACACTTTACAGCATGAAGCAAGACCCTTGTGTTCTAGTGGGCCTCCCTCCTTCTCGGTGCGCTCTTGAGCACGTCGTCGACCCGCAGAATGAGCTCGCTGGCCTCGCTGGCAGAGAGGACGACCTGTCGCTTGAGCTTGTAGCTCTCGGTGACGCCCAGCTCGCGCATGGAACGGACCCTGGCCTCGTTGAGGTCCAGGCCGGCGTCCTTGTCACCCTCCTGGTGCGCGGCGCGGAGCTTGGCCACGAGGTCCGCCGAGTCCAGGCCGGCATTGTTGGCCAGGATGGTGGGCAGCTGTCGGAGGGCCCTGGCAAAGGCCTCTGTCGCAATTGCCTTTTTACCCGCAGTCCGTCGAGCCTCTTCGTCGACGACCTTGCTCATGCTCATCTCTGCACAGCCACCGCCGAGAACGACGCGCGTCTCCTTGACCGTCTGGCTGAGCACGCTCAGCGCGTCGTGCAGCGACCGCTCCGCCTCGTCGACCATCTGCGACGTTGCACCCCGGAGCACCACCGTGCACGCCTCGCCCGCAGCGACGCCCGAGAATTTGATCAGCCGGTCCTCGCCAATGATGACCTCCTCGATTAGGTCGCACTGGCCGAGCTTGACCAGATCAGGCCGGTCAAACGTCGACGCAATCTCACCACCCGTGACGAGGGCGAGCCGCTCGACACCCTCGAAGTCGGCATGCTCAATGCAGACGATGCCTGCCTCGGCGAGGAGCGACTCGGGGTAGTTGTAGATGAGCTGCCGGTTGATGAAGCAGTTGATACCATGCGACTTGATCCTCTCGACCTTTGCCTTCATCTTCTCCTTCTCGGCCCTCTCCAGCTCGGCCAGCTTGCCCGTCCCCTCTACGCGGACGCGGGCGCCAAAGACCTTGACCTTGTCCGTGTCCATCGACGTGTTGGCAATGAGAATCTTTGCCTTTTCGAGCCTCTTGGGGCTGCTGCCGCCAATGCGCTTGTCGAGGATGAAGCCTTCGTCGAGGTAGCTGTCGGTCAACTTGCCGCCGACCTTTTTGATGATCTGGATGTTCTCCAGGTTCGTCGAGCCCTTGAGGCGCAGCACCGCTGACACGGCCAGGTTGGCAAAGTAGTCCTTGTCCTGCGAGAGCACCTTGGAGGACAGCGTGGTCCGTGCAATGTTGAAGAGATCGGTGCGGAACTGCTCGGCGTTGGAGCTGGTGATAGCATCCGAGGTATCAGCAGGGATTCGGATTCAAGGTCATTGACACACGTCGAGTCGAGCATGTAGTCATGCAACGCACCTGTGGTCCGCTGCGCTCTCGTCCAGCGCCCTCAGCGCAGCCTTGCTGGCGATTCGGTAGCCCTCCACAATTGTTTGAGGGTGGATCCTCATCTCGATGAGCTTCTCGGCCTCCCTCAGAAGCTCGGCGGCCAGGACGCACACGCTCGTCGTTCCATCGCCCACCTCGTCATCCTGGACCTTGCTGATGTTGACGAGGATCTTGGCCGCGGGGTTGTCGAGGTGAATGCTGCGCAGAATCGTTGCACCGTCGTTTGTCACGGTAATCTCGTTTGATCCGACGGACTGGAGGATCTTGTTCATACCCTTGGGCCCCAGCGTCGACTTGACCAAGTCGCCCAAGGCCAATGCGCCAACGAACGAGGACAGACGAGCATTCTCGGCTCGCTCTTGCGTTGCCTAAAGCATCGAGAAGAAAGATCAGTACCAAGCTCTGCACGCCCTTCTTGACCAAGAATTGCTGCGTTCGACTTACCTCCTGGGCAAAGATGGGCGCCGACATGGTGATTTAGGCTGCTTGCTGTCTGTCTCGGAAAGGCTAACCATTCGAACATCGAGCGAAGGAAGTCTTCTTTTGAGTCTAGCCAAGTCACGTGTCTGACTGACGATTTTTGTCACTTCAGAGAGAGAGGGCTCCACTTACCTCAAACGCGCACCAGAGAAGCATTCAAAGCGCCTTCCACACAACGGCAGCCATGATCGGGACGTCGAGGCTTTTGGCTGCTTCTCCCAGGAGTGCTGTACATATCGGCAATGGCGGGCTGATGAAGCAGCGCCAGCCAGTCGGCCTGCTTCGAGCGCCTGGAGTCACGTTGAGAGCATCATTGCCGCCGCCGCCGCCGCCGACGACGACGACGACGATGTCGACAACGAGGATGACGGAGCATGCCAGAAGAAGCTACTCGACGACACCCAACGAGCAGCAGCTGTTTCAGTCGTTTGGCACGCCCTTTGCTCAGTTTCTCTTTACGCTTTCCCGCGTTGCTCGCATGATTGTCTATTCGGCCGTGGGCGCTGCCTCGCTGGGCGCTGTCGCATTCGAGGCGACGCACCAGTACGTCGAGCACGTTGCCATGCCGCGTGCCGCTTCCTCGGACAGCAGCGACGATGACGAATGGGCATGGGCATCAGAGGCGATCGACGAGGAGAGCTGGGGGCCTGTTTCGGGCGGTGGGACGGACAGGCGGCTGGGCATCAAAGGACGGCATCTCGTGCGGAGTGCGTGGATTTGCTCGCGCTGGGGAGGCGGCATCTCGCCGATCAATCTCTTTTCAAGCGGGACAGGCCTGCCGACGGCAGGGAGAAGGCCGAGGAAGTCGCTGTCCGCGGCGCTGCACAACGACGAAGGAATGGAAATGGCAGAGGCTTTCCTCGATGCGGCACTGGTCGTGGCAGAGTCAAGAGGTATCCGTCTGCCAGACCTGGCTGCTGTGCGTGCTGGAGCAGTGGCCACACCCCACGAGGCTGGCGCAGACAAGCCCTTGGACATGACGGCGGTTGCCCTGGAAACACAGCTGGCCAGCATCCGAGAGAGAGTAGGAACAAAGACGGCCTCGGAAGGAGCCCTGGCGGGGTACACGAGGGTCTTTGACGCCCTTGCCAGCGCAGATGCCACCAACCGAGTGGCCAGCGCCATGAAGCCGAATGAGGCTGGTGCTGCATCGACGGGGCAGCCTTCGGTCAGGCCACAGCGGCTCGTGAAACTGGCAACAAAGATCGGCGACCTGCACGCTCTCCTGTCTCAGAGGCAAGAAGCCGAGGCCTGGCTGCTGTGCGCCGTCGACATCGCTGGCAAGAGGGCCAATGAGCAAGATGGTACAGGCGCAATCGAGGGGCAGCGTGGGGGCGCCGATGCTGTCGGCAACCAGGCCCTGGCAGGCATCGGAGGTCTCTCTCCAGAGTCGCGGCGACCAGCAGAGACCAAGGAGGCGAAAGAGGCCCATGAGACACCTTCGTCCAAGAGCAGCTGGTCGTTCTTCCGACGATCCAAAAAGGCAGACGACATTGCACCACGGACATCGACCTCCCCCGCCAAGGTTGAGGCAGACGACTACCCTCTCAACGCCACGCCTCCTCCGGCACCACTGACTCGGTCGCTCATCTCGGCCCTTCTCTCCCTCTCGGCCTTCCACGCCCAGGCCGCGGATCGCAAGTCGCTCGAGCAAGCGCTTCAGTTCCAGGTCAGCGCCCTTCGGCTGACGAGAGTAGAGGCTGAGCGGCTCGCGTGGGCGGGCACCGTGAGCGATGCCGAGAGCCGACGCAAGGCTGGGCTCAAGGCACAGCTTCATGCCCTGTGGCTTGCCCAGCGCGATGCATTGGCCTCGATGCATATCGCAGAGACCATCTATGCGCTGGGCCCAGGTGCAACGGCATCATCGTCGTACGCCTCCCTGCTCACGTCCTTCTTCACGCCAACGGCCGAGAGCAGGGACGTGACAAAGAGCGTCGAATGGCTCAAGGAGGCAGACGAGCGCGCGGAGCTGATTATCTCGCAGCTCGGAAAGAAAGTGAAGAGGGAGACGGTCCTTTCGGACCGATGGACATCTCAGCGGGAAGACCTTCAGTTGCCTGCTTCTCGCCTGCTCCGAGACGCGAAGAGGATCAGAGAGGCGACACAGGAGATGAGAGCAATCTTGGGCGACGAGAGTGTCAAGAAGAAGTAGCTTTCCTCTATTTCGGAAATGTAGATCTAGTATACAGAGTTTGTGCTTGGTGTGACCAAGAAGTCGTTGTGAGAGGCTACCGCACGAGGAGGAAAACGTTGCTGCCGACAGACAGGCTGCTGAGGTGACGATAGGACCCGGTCAGGGCCATGAGGAGGCCGCCGAAGCTCGCGTACACTGTGACCGTCTCGGATGGCGAGTCGTCGTATTTGTAGATCTTTTTCAGAGAGAGCTGTCAGACAATCTTTCTCTACCTTTGTCCAGCGTCTCGGGAGCCTCACCTTTCCATGCATCACATAGTCGAATTCATCGGCCAATCCGCCCCCACCATCCATCCGCCACGCATCCTTGTCCGCGTCGGCATTCGGCCCGCCCAGCGAGCTGACGATCTGTACCGTAAGGTTCTGACCAGGCTGGATCGGGTAGATGTCGGTCGCAACGTCTAGCGAGAGATCCATCTCGAGCGACGAGGACCTCGCGACGATTCGTGAGACTGGAGATTCCGGCTAGGTCAGCGTCGGCAGTCCAATAAAGAAGCTATGTGAATGTGGCAGCTCACCTCGTTCGAACTTCTTCCCATCGGGATCGATGGCCGAGACGGCGAACTGCGAGTCGAACAGGACTGGATCCGACATGGTGTCCCTTTACGGAGCTGCTCGTCAAGAAGAACCAAGATGGCGACGAAGGAACCAAAAAAAAAAGAAAGAGAAATCCAAGGCGCGTCCCTCTCGGCCGGAGACAAGAGCTCTATTTTGTTCCCAGTATTCTTCTTCTGCAACGAGATTGAGCGTCTTCCTCTGGCCCAGGGTCCAGGAGTTCTGACGAGGATGGCGTCGACGTCTTCGTTGGGCGCTTCGGGATCCACAAATGCAGCGCAAGCCCAACAGTTCTACTCTCAATTCAACGAGCAGCTCCAAGATCTCAGGAGGCGAATCGAGGAATCGACAAGCCCAGATGAGCTCCAGCATATCGGATCAGACCTGGCACAGGCTCGGGCCTCATTGACGGAGAGCACCTCCATCTTGCCGAGCTACGATCGGCAACTGCACGAGACGAACCTCAAACACATCAACGATAGGCTCGACGCCAAACGGGGGACCCTGCTTCCGAAAAAGGGATTCGCTTTTCAGCGTAAGGCGAAACCGGCGGCCTCAAAAGCCGCGCTGGCCACGCCCTCACCGGCAGCACCGCCTGTCAACACGAACAACAGTGCTTCTTCAGCTATCACACCGTTTCTCTCGCTCACTGATCGATCGAAAGAGCTCCTTACGATTGCATCGCTCGAGACGCACCACACCCGAAGCGATCTGCACCTTCTAAACCTCTCATACTGCACCGTTGACCTTCGGAGTCCATCCTCGCTCGTCCTGCAGGCCGTTCAGGTGAGGAATCTCGATCACTGCATAGTGCAATTGGGCAATGTCGATGGCAGCGTCATGGTCCACGACTGCACTTCATGCCTCTTCGTCTTAGGTTGTCGGCAGGTGAGTTCATACACACGGCTATTTGACTCTCACCGCTGAGACCGAGCAGTTCCGCATCCACACGTCTACGAAAGTGTCCGTCGCCATTCATACATCGTCCATTGCGACAATGGAGCATTGCAGTTCGCTCACATTCACCGTCATCACGGCCTCTTCTCTCGAGTCGGCGTCAACGACGCTCGAAGAAGAAGCGTCGAGCAAGCTGCGTGTCCAAGACTTCGATCACATCAATGAATCGGAGCCTTCGCAGAACTGGACCTCTACGGACAGGGTGCAAAGTCCCAATCTGTTTGCAGCTCCAACCTTGCCTCACCCAGCAGGTCTCGAACTTCTCTTTAATGCTCAGCAGCAGCAAATGTAGCAAATATCATTCACGATACCCTTCCACTCAATGCAAGTCACGGGTCCCTCCTCTTCTTCTTCCTCGGCACCTTCCTCCCCCATCTTCCCTCGTTTTCGACCCTACGCAGATGACACAGCCCGGGTTTTGAGCGAAGCTAGTGCCCGGAGCGTCGAGCGGCCTTCACTGCCTCAGCTGTGAAAGTCGAATGAGGAACGACGAGGACCGAGTCCGTGCGCCGGTGCCGTCCACGTGGAATTAAAACGTCGTCATCGAAGTGAGGACCCTGCCTCGTCAGTGCTAGGGCCTTCAACTTCCTCAAGCAGACCAGAGACCCCACGCACTCCTGAGTCCAATGCAGCTACTACACGACTACTACTACTACTTCTTCTACTGCACTACTACAAAACCACATACAGTATCACTACTACTTCTACTCCTGTAGAGGCTGAGCTGCGATCAATATCATGACGTACGTCGTACGTTGGGCGATGGGCGATGAGAAGGGTCTGCCTCACCTGCAACGGGGTGGCCCCCCCTGTAATTGAGTGGTAACCCACACAACGCCCTGCCCGTTTAACCCATATAAGACCCTCTCTCGAACGGCTCTGCTTCTTGCTCCCTAACCAATCTTCCTCACATCTACACACATCTAATCCACCCAACCCAAAAACAACCTCTTTATTACAATGGAGTCTATCAAGAGCGGAATCAACGCTGGTGAGTTATCTTTCCTCTTCACGGCGCTACAGAGAGAGCAACTGGCTGACTGTACTCCTCCTCTCTCTCCCTCTTCAGTCAGCGACAAGGTCCAGGAGACCACCGCCGGTGCTTCCAAGGAGGCCAACAAGGAGACGGCCAAGAGCGACAACGCCAGCCTCGGAACGCGCGCCAGCGCCGCCAAGGATGCCGTCGGTGACAAGGCCGACGAGATGTCGTCGGGCGCCTCGCACGAGGTCAACAAGGAGAAGGCCAAGAACTAATGATCTTCCACTCCTAGAGACTCGTCTTCGTTGACATCCCTTACCCCCCACACTACCCCCTAGTGCCCAACCCACACTTTGCTTCCATATCATCGTCTTCTTTCTTGTATGTACGGTCTATGCTACGTGACGGCGAGGCAAGATGAAGTAAATCCCATGTCAAATTATCTCCTGATGAAGGTGGTGACGATGTTGAGAGTGACGTGGGTGGGGAATCAACACTTCCATGTGGAAGATGTTTGACACTCTGGAAAATGGTATGTGTGGCCAAATGCAAGGACGCACCAAAAAGCTGAAACAAAGTCGCATTGAAGCAGCTACAAATAGGTCCACTTGTGGCCCCGGTACGTACAGCGCTCATCCCGAAGGAGAGGTCCAGCCCGTTGCGAGGAAGAGGACTGAAAGAGGGAAAAGGAGTGTCTGGGTAAAAGTACTGTTAAACGAATGTGGGGTGATTGTGATGCATGCAGGAGCGTTTGCGCTCACTCGCAGCTTTACTAACGCAAAAGTGAGAAGAGGAGAGCGAACAGAATTAGAAGAGCAAAGAGAGCCTATGACGAAGGGACGTGGGAGAAGGAGGCCAAAAGAGTTCTCAACCGGACCATCGGCTGCTGTTCAGGTGGGCGTTCTGCATGACCGAGTTGCTGTGCGGGGCCGACTGGTCGGCAACGACGTAGGTAAAGGGGTCCTCGCCGACGTCGGCTCCATCATACTGGTTACCAACGACGGAGGGGGCAGCAGAGTGCTCGGAGCGGACTCCTGCGCTCTGCCTCTTCCTCTGTTGCTCCTGCTCGTCTCCGCCAACATCCGTGGCTGCGTAGCCACCGTAGGCCGTGTTAGCCGACGTAGACTGCGGCCTGTGCAAGTCATTGTATGGCGAGATGCCCGGCGCACCAGCCTGGTCCAGGCCCTTCGTTGCCTTGTTCGAGTAGCCATAGTTTGCCGATCCGTCGTACGTTTGTTGGTTGTCCATGTGGTCCAGCTGGGCTGAGCCGTGGTAGCTGTAGGACTCTTCCGATGCGGTGGCGTAGTGCGCGCCTCCGGCGCCGCCGTCCTCGGAGCCGTGGGCGCTCTGCCTGCGCGTCTGCTGTGGTTGATCGGCACTACCGTGCCCCTCGGCGGAGGCACCTGAGAGGTACATGCCCGCACCAGCAGCACCGTAACCGGGATGACCAGGCTGGAGTGCCGGAGGCGTGGTGATGGCCGCGTCGGCAGGGTAAGGCGTGTACATGTCGGCCGCACCGGCTTCAACGTTGTGGTGTGAGTGCTCGCTCAGTTGCTGCTGTGCGTGGCTCTCGTCGTACGAGTAACCATCCTCGTCGGCAGCGGGGCTCATTGGCCTTCCAGCCACCCACGATTCGCCGCTCCTGCCCTTCTCGGCCCTGCGCTGCGACGACGACGAGCGCATCACGGCGCCTGCCAATGCTGCGCCTCCGCCCACGGCGGGGAAGCCCGACGAAGTAGCTGCACCCGTGTTGAGGCCGACAGTCTCCGGGATAGAGTAGTCCATGGGCTGCATGCGCTGGTCATTCATCCGTCTTCGCCTGCGCATGAACATGACGATGAAGGCCACGAGGGCCAGGGCAGCCACGACGACGACGATGGGCACGACGATCTTGGTAGTGTTCGAAGAAGAGCCGTCCCCGTCAGAGTTTGCAGTACGGTCGCTGCTGTTGAGACCGTTCGTCGCGAGCGGAACGGATCCACCGCCAAGAAAAGGCAAGCCACTGGTGCCGGTTGGGCCGACAGAAGAGGAGCTGCCTGTAGCCGTTGAGTTGCCAGACGAGCTAGCGGTCGAGGAGATGGCATCGCTGATCTGAATGATGCCTACAGCGGCTGACGAGGCCGCCGGTGTGCTGACGACGATCCCCGGCACGATGGCAGCAGGCGTCGACGTGGTACCGTCCGGCATAATAACAGGAGCGGGAGACCCAACAACCGAAGTGTCACCGCCAGTCGTTCCCGCTGCGACAGGAGCAGCAGCAGCAGCAGCAGCCGTCCCATCACCATTGGTGACGGGCGCTGCGCTGCCGCCAGCTGCGGGTGCCGGGGTGTTCTGGGCTGGTGCAGCGGCGCTGTTTCCTCCTCCATTGTTGGCGGGCGCTGATTGGACGGGTGCAGCGCTTGACGCAGGCGCCGCTTGAGCTGGTTGGCTGCTGCTGCCTGTCACACCGTTACCAGAAAAGAAGGAGCACAGTCAGCAAAGTCTGATCTATCACCGAGAGAAAAAAGGGGAAAGAGGGAAAGCAGAAAAGCAGGCAGCCAAATCGACCTCTCGCCCAAGAGAAAGAAGGGGGTAAAGAGAAAGGGGGGGGGGGAAAGAAGGGGGTGGAAAGAAGGGGGAGGAAAGAAGGGGGGAGGAAAGAAGGGGAGGAAGACCAAAGGGGGTTGTGATAACTACCTCCCAGCAGCCCGCCGAGCAATCCCCCGAGCGGTTCCCTCTTCTCGACGAGACCGATGATGTCTGCAGGGACAGAGAGAGATTGTGTTGGAACGCTTGCCTCCTCCCCAGATTACAGGCACTACTCTTTGCCACAGATGGCACCGAAGAGCGAGAGAGAGAGGGCTCGTGTGTATGTGATGAGGGAATGTGCACTCACCAGATTGCGGGCCCTGGTTCAATCCAAGCGCCTGTCCAACACCCGTCACGGCCGTTCCAAGACCTCCAATGAGGTCTCTCTTCTTCTGTGCGTCGATGGCATCCCGCTGGTGGTGTCGTCGGATCCTAGCCATACCTCTCTTGTCGAGGGAACTCTCTGCAGCCGCGTATTCGATGCCGCCGACTGCTGCTGCTGCCGCGAGGGCCGCCCGCGTGCGGCGGTTGGGCGTGAACTTCATAACTTATGTAAACGAGTGTGGTTGCCGATGGGCGGTGGGGGGTGAAGGGGGGGAGGGGAGCGTTAGAGGAGAACGGAGCAAGGCGAATCGGTCGAGGGGGGGATGGTGATTATGATGAGTGGTGGTGAAAGATTGAGGGCGACAATGACAGGCGGGGATCTGTCTACCTGTTCTCGCCCCGTCCCGCTGCTTTGCTTTCATTCTATTCATTACAACAGAATATCTCACGGATATCCAACGAAAGCAAGCAAGATCGCTGCAGACTCTGCTTGCTTCATCGTTACAAACAGCTCTAGCCAGTGTAATAGTAGTAATATCACTGCCTCGACCAAGGGCGAGAGGGGAGGGGCGAATGATCCCGACCCGTTTGTTTCTATTAAGGCACAAATCTCGGAAGGGCCTTTTTTTCTTCTCTACAGAAATGCAAGGCGCTAACGCTAACGCTGGATGAAAAGCAGGGAGCACGTCAGGGGCGCGCACACCACCAGACCCTTTCCTTCGAAAGAACAACTGGGGCTTGGGCTAGCGCGTCACGTCGATTTTCCTGTCTCGGCGGAAAAAGTTACTGATCGCGACGATAGGGACACAACTTCGCACGTAGAAAAGGACAATGGAACGAAAGATTCATAGAAAGGGGGGAGGAGAGGTTGATCCCGATAAATATACATGGGAGACTGATGAAGGGGAGGCCGGTTAAGCGACGCAGCTCGCGAGCCTTCTAAGAGCCGGTACGGAAATGTAGGCGGGGCAGTATGTTTCGATGCCTGTCACGAGCCTGGGAAGCGGGGATTCGAACGGTCCTGCCTCGTCGACCTCCGGGGGGAGGAGGAGATGATCGTTGCGGTCGTTGGGAACGACACGCGAGGCGACTGCCTTCAAAATCTCGGGCGAGATGGGGTTCTCATAGTCTGCCGAATAGTAGTGGCTGATGAGCTTCTGAATCTGCGTCGGAGTCAGCATCCAGCAGACGTCGTAGATGATGTCGATGTCGCCAAGCGTCGCCTTCTTGAGCTGGAGCAGCTTGGTGGCCTGCATCAAGTGCTCGAGTTGGAGCATGCCCTCGGGCATGTCGTGTGACTTGCACCACTCGTCGATGCGCATGATGTTGTACTGGATCTGCATCGCCCGCTTCCACGAGCAGAAGTTGCGCCGCATGAGCAAGTCATTGAAGGCAGTTGTGCCGATGAGCTTGAGGAGCTCCGTGATGACCTGCTGCGTCACCGATGGCTCGACGTAGTAGCTCTTGAGCGCCTTTGACACGCGGTTGAGGATGCCCAGGATGTCGTCCATCGTATAGGCGGGCTGCGAGGCGCCCGAGAGTAGACGGTTGAAGAGGCGGCCTCCGCCCCCTTCACTCGTGACGAACCCGGGCAGCGACTGCGACTCGACAAGGGCGGGGATGACCATCTTGTGAAGCCGCTTCTTGATCTCGGAGATGGCGGTGTGGAAGAGGTTGTAGCTGAGCGACTCCAGGTCGTGCTTGACAATCGTCACCAGCCGCTCGTATTCCGAAAAGACCATCTCGCCCGCCGAGCCATCCACGCCCGGTCCTATGCCCTGGAGCATGTCGGACTCTGCAATGCAGACAAAGGAGAAGATCTCGTGGACGTTGGAGAGCCAAAAGAAGCCGGGCACAATGACGTCGTCGCCGGTGAAGCTCATGATGTGCTGCTGGATCGTCTGCATGACATTAGCCAGGAAGCGCTCCGACTCGCGCACCATGCCGTACTTCCAGAACTCGTTGGTGCACAGCGAGATGAGGTGAGCAGGGAAGAGGACCTCCTTGGGCGACGGTGGGTTTGTCGTCGAGGGCGCCGGAATCTTGAGGTAGCGAATCAGACCATTGAGCACGTCTTCGTCGAGCTGCTCCTCATTCTCGAGAATTCGGATAACCTCTGCGCTCTGCTCGTCTTCGTCCAGGTCTTCTGCCGGGTCCATGTGGCCCGCACCTGGGATCTGGTCAAAGACAGCGACCGAGACGTGGCGATTGGCGTTGGCGGCGCTCTTCTTTGCCGCAAACATGGCTTCCTCGGTGGCATCCCGAGCGCTTGTCGGGCCTCCCTCTGCCCATGGCCCCACCTCGGAGTGGCGCCGGCCGCGCCTCGCCTTTTGCGGCGCCGATGCGCCGTTTTCGCGTCCCGTAGCCATGTTGAACGTGGGCGGGGCGGCATTTTCGATGCGCTGCGAATTCTTGCTGAGCGTGTTGAGAGCGTTGGCCCGGTTGAGCTGCTCGCGCAGGCTCGACACTTCTGTGCGCAGTGCAGCCATCGCCTTTTCGTCCTCCTCTGAAGCGTTCCTGTGGCCGTTGAGGGCCGCATCCCTGGCCTCGAGCTCCTCTGCCTGCTCGCGCATCTCGCGTTCCAGATCGCTGATCCTTGTCTCGTGCTCGGCAATGCGGCGCACGGAAGCCGCGTAGTCGGCATCGACCTGAGCCTTGGCTGCCACGAGGGCGTCCCACTCGGCCTGGGGAACCGAGGGCTTGCTGAGCTCCTCTTCGAGTCCCTTGGACCGGGAATCGATCTCCTCGTGCTTGCCCTGCCATGACTTGACGGATGCCTCGAGGCTTCTGACCCTCGACGCTAGCTCCTTGTTCTGCTTTGTCCTCGTCTGGAGGTTCTGCGTCAGCTCCACGACCTTGTTCTCGAGCTTGTAGGTGACCTCGCGGTAGTGCGTCGCCGACTTGGCCTCGAGCTTGAGGCCCTTGAGCTCCTTCCGTGCCATTCGCCGGCGGTAGCAGCTCTGCAGGTGGATGACGCCCTTGCGGTCCTTGCGGTACTGCCTCCGGGCCAGAGCACCGCGAAGAAGGCTCTGCAGCCTCGTGGCAGCAAAGGCCTGCTTGTCGCCTGCGAATGTCGACCGGATCTTCTGACCACGCGCGAGGCTCTGGATCGTGACAATGGCCCGCATCGTGCGCTGGTAGCTGATCCGAGCCAGGAAGCCTCGGGTAGCAACCTGGATCTTGGTCGCCGCCTGCTCCTTTCGCATCGTCTTGGCCAAGTTGCGAGCCGACACCATGCGCCACCACGACTGGACGCGCACCGAGTTTGTCCGAAGCTTGGCGTACCGTCGCTTGTGGTAGTTGCGGCGCAGGTTCTTTTGCATCAGCGTCACGAGGGCGTTGAGACGATCCGTTCGGCGCTGCTCAAATTGAGCCAGCATACCAGCGCGGAAAAAGATCTTGGTCAAGCCGACCTGGTACTGATCTTCGTCCTTGATCGTTTGTGTGAGGATAAAGATGGCGAGCTCCTTTGCCTTTTCCAGCGAAGACATATCCCACTTGGACGAGTGAACCAGCATGTAGTACCTCTCTGCAAAGTCAGCAAACGTCCAGCGCGAAGGGTAGCCTGCACAGCTGATCCGAATCGTCTCGAGGACACCACAGGCGCGGAGCTGGCCAAGGACGTTCTGCGGCTCCCATTCCCAGGCTTTCTTTGACTCGTTGGGCTTGATGCAACGGATGTAGTGCACGTTGGTCGATTCAATAGTTTGCATCAGCGACACCAGGCTGGCCTTGAACTGCGATCCCAACGTAGGCTTCTTGATCATGCCTCCCGTGGCGAGCTTCCTTGGCGGTGGCTTCTTCACCGCGCCATCGTCTTGGCCGCCGCCGCTGCCGGCACCACCGCCGCTGCCATCCTTTGCTTCTTGAGCAAGGCGGGTGGCTCTCTCGAGAACCTCGCGGAGGAAGCCGTTGGAAGTGTTGTTGAGCAGGGTGAGGTGTTCGTCGGGGACTGTGTCCCTGTTCTTCTCCAAGAATCCTTCGCTTTCATAGGTAACGTCCAGCGCATAGTGGCACACGGTAAAGCTGCTCTGGCCGAATCGAGGCCGCTTGAAGCTGTTCTTGAACTCTGGCTTGCGCTCCAGCTGCGTGTACAGCTTCTGGAGGAAGCTGGCGTCGGAGCCCGAGGGGAGACGAGACTCTTCGTCGAGGAGCGAGAGGATACCGAGGCGACCTTCAATCATGTCGATCGTTGGCTGATTGTCGGCAAAGTCGATGAACGTCCACTTGATCTGCTCCTGGAGGTACTCGTCCTGCTCCAGCTTGAAGACGTGGCGGTTGAATTCGTGCTGCAGGCGTTCGTTGGCATAATTGATGCAGAACTGCTCGTAGGAGTTGGTCTTGAAGTGCTCAAACCCATAGATGTCGAGGACACCAATCATGTTCTGCCTCGACGAGGCCGACGTCAGGGCCAGACTGCCGTTCATGACATCGATGAGCCAGTCGAAGAGGGACGAGTAGATGTACTTTGTCACGGCATCCCTCACGACGATGGCCTGGGCCTGCGTCAGGTTCGAGATGATCTTTTCGCCGCGCATCTGGATCTGCCGCTTGAGGCACCACTTTCGGAATTCGCCCGAATCGATGCCCAGCATGTTTGTGGCCACAAACAGGTTCGTCTCCTCGTCTGTGATGATGGCATCGTTCCTCGCCGCACCAATCTTGACGTTGCCCAGGTGCAGGAGCGCGGCGAGGAGGCGGAAGATGTGCCACTGCTGCTCGATCTTGACACCCACGGTGCTCATGGCCTTTTGCGTTGCCTTGAATTCTTCTGCGTCATCGACGTTGGCAATCGTCTGATTGCCGCCCTGGTTGAGGTAGGCGAACTGGGACGCATCCAAGAGGCCCATGTCCTTGCGCTCCGACGGAGGTGCGCCAGCGCAGAGCTGGTAGAAGATGTGGAAGTTGCGCTCGCCCGAGTCGGCAGGCTGGAACACGATCCTGGATCTCTCCAAGAGGTAGGTCCGGATCCTTGCGCCCACAATCTCGTGGCCCTTGTCAAAGAGAATCTCAATGTACTTTCCAAAGCGCGACGAATTGTCGTTCCTCGTCGTCTTGGCATTGCCGAATGCTTCCAGGATGGGGTTGGTGGCGAGAATCTGCTGCTCAGTGACGCTCATCCCGCTCGAGTCCTGGCCTGTCTTCTTGCGGCTGCCTGGCCGGTCTGGGTCCTCTACCGTAGCAAAGTAGCGCATGATGTACTTGGCAGAGACTGTCTTTCCGGCACCGCTAGAAGTGTCGCAGCTTTCAAGGTCAGCGATCCTCAATCATGTAAGAGAATAAGCTCAACACCAACGCACCTCTCTCCACTGACGACAATCGTCTGGTCCTTGTCATCGCGGATCATGCATCTATATGCGTCCTCGGCAATTGCAAACAGGTGAGGCTCCAGCTCGCCCCTCCGCCTGCCGGAGTAATGCTGGATGATCTCTGGGGAATAGAGGCTGATTGGGTAGAAGGGGTTGACGGCAATGAGAACGATGCCCGAGTAGGTGTAAATGAGCCGCTGGGAGTACCGGTTGAGGATGGCGTGGAGGACCGCGGGCTCGTTGAGGTAACTCAGGTTCGTCAGGTCGTCGGTCGCCTCGAGCAGCGGCGGATTTCGCAAGGGTGGCAGCACGGCCTGCTCCTCGCCTCCTCCGCTGATGAGGCCCCTTTTGCTCTGCTCCTCAATCTTGGATACGTTTGTCTTGACCTCCCGGGGCGAAGCGTCATCGTCCATGGTGAAGCTTAGGACCACCTCGCCCGACGCCGACCTCGAGACTGGCTTCGCCAGCGTTGCGCTGACCCAGCCGGCATCCTTGTCGGGAAACCAGGCTTTTGTGCCAGGCACGTATGCTGCAAGTGCACTGTCCGCGCTCGCCGCCGCCGCCGCCGCCGCCGCTGATGCTGCCGGCGCCATTTTTCTCTCGCTTTCGGTCCCTCCTTGCGTGGTCTGTTGCTGTGATTTGCCGTCGTTGTAGTCACGTCCGGAAGACTGCCTCTACGCTCAGCGTATCGACGAGCGAGCTCTATGAGTGTGCCTGATGGGCGTCTAAGCACTCAACGAACGCCGCGGCGGTCCCGTCTGTCGTCCCAAGCGGCTCTGCCAGCTCTGACGCAGGGCGATTGTGATGATAGAAAGCAAGCGAGATGGGAAGAGGGGGGCCGGGACGCCAAGCGATAGATGTGAGCCAGAGCGCAGGCCTGTGAAGGAAAGGAAGACTCGATCGGGCGTGATCACGGGGTCGAGGGTAGACAAGAGAGGAAAGGGAAGAGACACGTTGAGCGAGGGTAAAGGAGAAAGGAAGGAGAAGCTCTATGTCTGTGAATTTCCGCGCTATCTTCTTTATTTTGGTTTCAAAAGCGTGTGCGGCAAGGTCAGTTAGAAGTAGTACGTGTAGTACGTAGTGTAGCAGTTTTGCTGTCAATCAATGCAAAGCAGGTCGGGTCCACGCTGCGTGAAGAAGGCCCAAACTAAAGTTAGCTAGGCTAGTCTTTCTTTTTCCCTTTGTTTGAGTCCCATTTCAGCAAAGAAGCGCACACAAGTCTAATTCGGCGCTACCCGTGCTGAGGAGAGAGAAGGCAAGCGGTAGTGCCATGGTGTACTACTACTGCTACTACTGCTGTAACTAAGAGGGATGAAGATGTGCTCCATCACGCTCCAAAGCGAGCCAGCCGTGCCTTTCGCATCTCTTCAGCTGACGGCTGGGGCGCATCATCCTCATCGTCGTCCTCGTCGTCCTCGCCGTCAACTTGGCCGTCTGTCGCACTCTTTCCCTGAGTGGCAGCCGGCTCTTCTATGACTTCGCCCCGCTCCAGCCTCTCGCGCATTTCCCTCTCCTCCCTTTCCTTCTGCCTTGCCTCTGCACGCATGCGTGCGATGCGCTCAACGTCGGCCGGCGGCGGGCTGTTGCTCTCTCCACGATTCCACTCGCGCATTTGTGCTGCCATGAGTGTGCTTTCGTCTGCTCCGAGCGACGACGAGGCCCCTCCCGTGTCCCTCATAGAAGCTGCAAGTGCAGCTTGCAGCTCCGCGTCCTCGTCGTCGTATGTCCGGTCCTGGACTGGACCCGTGACCGACTCGCCCAGTCCTGCCCAGCCCTCTTCGGCATCCCCGCTGGACACGCTGTGAAAATCTTCGTCGCTCGCTGTGCCACTGCCTCCCCCTCCCCCTGCAGCAGCAGCTGCTGCAGCTTGTGCCAAGACAGGATTGAGAAAGGGCGACCGTGGTGCCGAGGTGTGAATCTCCTCAAAGTCGTCTTCGTCCTGTTGGGCATCGCCTGAAGGAAAGCTGTCGTCGTCGTCGACGGCAATTGCGGTCTCGGCGCGACTTCCACTGGCGTGTCGTGCGCCTGATCGCCGCAATGGGTTGCTGTCCCAGGTGCTGCGGATCCCATCGTCGTCATCCTCGACCATGTGCTGTCTGCTGGCCCGTCGTCGGCCTCCGCTGGCCGTGGGCAGGACGTAAGACCGGCTTCCCCCTGCTGCTGCCCCTGTCGAAGCCGCCGTGGCGGCAGAAGAGCCACCCATAGGCCTCGCCCGTCGCCTGCTCGGCGCAATGGCATCAACGTGTGCATCTGTCTCTTCTCCGTCCTCATTGTCATCATCTTCCCCACTCGCGGCCCTCCTCGACCGTCGTTGGCCAGCAGCCATTGAAGAAGCGAAAGGGTTGGCGGAGGTCGAAGGACTTTCTCCGCTGTTGCTGTTGAGGTCTGCATCTGCCAGACTAGCTCGTAGCGCCGCCTGCAGGTCTGCATCTTCGTCGGCTTGCGCTGCGCCGCCTCCCGTGTCCATCCCGAAGCCGGAGTCCGATGCCTGCTGCGGCTTGAGACCCAGATTAGCGCTGCTTGTAGCAGACAAGGCGCCTCCGCCACCGGCAACAGACACATGGGGAAGAGTGGCGGCGCATTCATCGGCCGGTGAGCTCTGAAAGGCCGCGCGAGAACCTTCGGCAACGCGCACGACAAAAACCGAGTAACCCTCTGTCTCCGCCTGTGGGTGAGTTGCCATAATTGTCAGCCAAGTGGCGAAGGCTCAGTATGATCAAGTAGGCGCCGGAAGACGTACCTCGTCCAGAAGCGCGCCGAGATACGCCGGTCCCACCCATTCTGGCTGCGGCAAGAAGCTGTTGAGATTGAACCTGTCATAATGTCACGCTTAATGTGAGCCCAATGATGGTGTGAGAGAGCCCAAAGAGGAGAGGGGGGAGCTATGCGCACCAGTAACCATTGGGGAAACCTCTTATGGTGAACCAGTGCGAATCGAGATTGAGCACAAAGGCGAGCTGCTCCTCTGGCTTGGACTGGTACGGCTTCATGGCTTCGCTCCTCCATCGAACTAGACTCAGTCCATAGGCCTCGAGTGACCTTTCGATGACAGTCACACTGAAGAAGCCTGTGAGGTGTGTAATTGTGTTTGTCAGTAGCAGCGCGAAGAAAGTAAGCCTGTGCGGCGCAAGGTGATCACGCACCTGTATCGTCCATGTTGAGGCTCTGCGTGTCTCGACTGCGCCAGGCCTCATCGTCGAGCTGGCTGCGCTCCAAGTCGTCCATCTGCTTTGCCACGTCGGCGAGCTGGGAAGGGTCAAAGTAAGGGCCCTGAAGGAGCGCATTGAGCGCGTGTTGCGCGCACAGCATCGACCCCGGCTCCTGGCGTTCTGCGGAAAGGCAGCATTAGGTGAGCTCGCGTATGCTTGCTAGACCAAGAGACAGCTTACGCACCATGATGGATCTGGGGTATGAGAGCCGATGCCATATCGCCTGCAACTTGTCCTTCGACGAATCGTCGTCGTCTTTGTGTTCGTGGAAGGCCAATTCGGAACCAAAAGTCAATGATATAGGGTCTCTCCTCTCCACTTAGACTAAGCAGTCACGCCACGAGATAGCAATTTCCGCACGGAGGTAATTAGGGTGGGCCGGTCCCAAAAAGTGCCATTTATCTATCACCAGGTCGTCAACACCTCGCTCGACGGGTGGTTGCGATCTGTTTTTTTTACAGCTCACTCACGAGCAGAGCCAAGATGGACGCCATCCAGAAGGAAGTGCAGCGCGTCATCGAGAAGGCGCCCGGGCTCGGCCTGGCTCCCTCGTCGTGCCCCTCGTCGGCTGCGCTCGCAACCACACGCCCCAAGGCGATCAAGACATCGTCCAAGAGCAAGGAGAAGGACAAGGAGGTGGGCAATGCTTCGGTCATGGAGGCCCTCGACGAACTCGTCGCATCGCTCGAAGAGGCCAAGCGAGGCGTCGCTTCAGGGAGCAAACCCGCCGTGCAGGCAACGATGCAGTCGCGCACCGCCCTCGCCAAGGCACAAAAGGTGGTTGGGGAGAGGCACAAGGAGTACTACAATGCGCTTTCGAAGCTGGGCAAGAGTCTCGACAAGAAGTTTCCGATGCCCATCGATGGTGTCGCCGACGCCAATCTGTTCAAGGGCGATGTCGCACAGGCTGCCCTCGATCGCGTTGTCCGGGACCACCTCGAGCGGACGGGCGACTGGGACGCCGTGGGCATCTTCGAGAAGGTGGGTGGCGCCGCTTACGTGCATCTTTTCTGTTTGCGGAGCTGACCGTGAGCATTTTGTTTTACAGGAAGCAGAACTATCTTCTTCGGACAAGCTGCCTCCAGGCACGTTTCAGACGATGGTGGAAACCATTGATGACATCAAGCGGGGCAACCTCTCGCGAGCCATCAGCTGGGCAGAGCAGGAGAGCGATTTTCTGCTAGCGAGGGGCAGCCATCTCGCCTTTGCCCTGCACAGGAGCCAGATGATCAGGATTGCCCTCGGCCACGTCAAGGCAACGGCCGACGGTGTCGTTGTGCCATCGCGGGGAGCAGAGGAGCGAGACGGACAGGTCGACGAGGAGGTGGATGAGATCGAAGAGGATGATCACTTTGTAGAGGCGCAAGAGCGCATGGCACTGGATCCTGACGGCGAGTCCGTCGATGCCATGAGCCAGAGCCAGCACCACTTTGTCAACACAGACGTTGACGGCGATGCTCCAGGGCGGACGTATTCTAACATCGAAGCAGCTCTGCATTACGGCAGGCGCCACTTCCGACCGACACAGCCGGCACACCTCGACGAGATGAAACGCCTCTTCACCTTCATCCTCTTTCTGCCCCAGGTATACCAGAATCGGTCCAGCCCGCCGATCCCGCTGAGCGCGGCGCAGCTGTCCGTTGTGCCTCTGTCCTACCATGGCTTTCTCGACGATGCGCAGATGCATTCGATGTCGCTCCTTCCCCTTTTCCAGCGCGAGTTCACCGCTCGGATGGGTGTCTCGCGCGACCCGCCACTCAAGGTGGCCGTGGAAGTCGGTGCTGGCGGCGCGCTCAACCGCATCATCAAGGTCAAGACCCTGATGAAGGAGCGAGGAAACGAATGGAGCCAGGCCGACGAGCTTCCGGTGAGTCTCTCTTCACTTTTTTTGTGCGCCTGGCTTGCTGATAGATGCGCTATGGACGATGTCACCAGGTCGAAGTGCCATTGCCGCCTCATCTGCGCTTTCACAGTGTCTTCACCTGCCCCGTCTCCAAGGAGCAAGGAACAGAGGAGAACCCGCCGACGATGATGACATGCGGCCACGTCGTCTGCTTGGAGAGCCTCAACAGACTAGCAAAGGGCACAGGGTGAGTGTCTTCTACTCTGAGCCTCTACTCCCGAATTTGAGCTGACTGAGCTCCGTGCTATTCACAGTCGGGTCAAGTGCCCTTACTGTCCCATCGAGTCAAGGACATCGGAAGCAAAGAGAGTCTACTTCTGATCCTGCTTCGTGCTTCCTCTCTCTCACCACTTCCCCCAGCCACTCTCTGATGTATCATTATTTCCAGCTCATAGTCCCCCCCACCCTGTCCTCCTTTGCCACATTCTACATTACATTGTCTGCTTCTGCTGCTGCTCGCTCGCTCCGGACGGCTGAAGCTGCGATAATTTTCGACGGATTTTCACGCGTCGGCTCCTCCGGTCTTATTCTCCACGCCGAAGCCCGAGAAGGGATGCGCGCGCCCTGGAGAAGCGACAAGGGGTAGTAAAGATTATTCTTGTTTGTGCAGCCAAAGCTTCTTGCTTCGTCACACCATCACCTCGCCGTGACAACACCGAATAAGGAGAGACAGGATGCACGCCACCGTCCGAACACTGACCAACTCGTTTGTCGTTTCGTCGAAGCGCACGCCGTTTGGCGCCTACGGCGGCAAGCTCGCTTCCATCTCGGCCTCTGCGCTCGGTGGCCACGCGTCCAAGGCGGCGCTTGCCGTCCTGCCGCCGTCGACCAAGGTTGATGCGACCATCTACGGCAACGTGCATGCGTCGGACAACACGGCCGCCTACCTCGCCCGGCACGTCGGCCACCAGGCCGGCCTGCCCGTCACGACGCCTGCGCTGACTGTCAACCGGCTCTGCGGCTCGGGCTTCCAGAGCCTCATCAATGCCGTGCAGGAGATCAGCGTCGGCGACGCCAACGTCGTCCTCACCGGCGGCACCGAGTCCATGTCGATGGCGCCCTACACCCTCCACGGCGTCCGCTTCGGTGGCGGAAGGTACGGCGTCGACCTCAAGCTCGTCGACTCGCTCGCCGCCGCGCTGACGGACATGGTGCCGACGCCCACGCCCATGGGCATCACGGCTGAGAACCTGGCCGACAAGTACGGCATCACGCGGCAGATGTGCGACGAATACGCGCTGCAGAGCCAGCAGCGGTGGCAAAAGGCCAACGAGGAGGGCGCATTCAAGGACGAGATTGCACCCATCGACGTCAAGGTCAAGAAGGTGAGGGAGAGCAAGCAAGACGTGCCCTCCTCTGCTTCTTGGTTTTCAATGTGCTGATGGTCCTGAATCTGCTTCCGAAAGGCCACTGAGACCTTTGCTGTCGACGAGCACCCGCGCGGCAAGACGACGATCGAGACCCTCGCCAAGCTTCCCTCCGTCTTCAAGAAGGACGGCACCGTCTCGGCGGGCAACGCCTCGGGCATCTGCGACGGTGCCGCGTCTAACGTCATTGCTTCCGAGGCTGCCGTCAAGGAGTTCGGCCTCAAGCCGCTGGCGCGCATCGTCTCGTACGGCGTCACGGCCTGCGAGCCCAGCATCATGGGCATCGGGCCCGTCGAGGCCGTCAAGCTGGCTCTCAAGCGCGGCGGAATCAGCAAGGACCAGATCGACCTCTGGGAGGTCAACGAGGCCTTTGCGGCCCAGTTCCTTAGCGTGCAGAAGGAGCTCGAGCTGCCCAATGACAAGACCAACGTCTTTGGCGGTGCCATTGGTGAGTCCGGCGTGCCTTTTACTATGAAAGAAGGAGGAAAAAGCTGACTGACACCTTTTTTTTACCCCCAATCCAGCTCTCGGACACCCGCTGGGCGCATCGGGCGCGCGAATCATTGCCAACCTGACGCACAACCTGCACCGCCTCGACAAAAAGTACGCAGTCGGCGCCGCCTGCATCGGCGGTGGCCAGGGCATCGCCGTCGTCCTCGAGCGCGTCTGATTTGGCTTCAGTGCCCTTGGAACAAATTACTCTCTACCCCTTCATTATTTCTGAATGGCAAAAGATTTTGATAATTGCAGGCTCAGTGATGACCATGTATGGTATGCAGTGCTTCCAAGCTTGAGCTGAGATGATGAGAACGAAGAGGTCATGTCTGCCTATTGGTACAGGATGATGGAATGAGTGAGGAAATCAAATGTCTAGCCGAAACGCATCTGCTGTGCCGGTGCGCGATGAGTGCGATTCGAACCAGCATCGCCTTCGTCGCCTTCATCGCTTTTTTGACAGGGAAGGGAAGCCAGTTCGTCAGGAACAGATTCAAGGTTTCGAAGAGAGGAGAGCTTGACTCACTCGTCCATGCCTCGCTTTCGCAAGCCATTGCCGGTGCCATTGGTGGACGCGCCGTTGAGCTGCTGCTGCTGCTGCTGCTGCTGCTGCTGCTGCGCGTGCTGTATGCGCGCCTGGATCATGGCTTCGTATGCCTTTCGCAAAGTGCAGGAAGTCAGCTCACGGCAATATGTTCGCACCAGCACGGTTTCTGCTCGTGCGGCATTCCGACTCACCTTGCATTGGACGACAAAGCCTTCGTTGAGATGCACACAATACCGCCTCTCCTGGACATGGGCGGCCGCGACGTCGTACGAGACCGAGAACTTCTCCATGAGGTACCTATTAAGGGTGGTCCTTCATATCAGCTTTTCTGAAATGAAGAGCAAAGAAGAGACTGACGGCCCCCATATTGGAGGCCAATGCAACCAAAAGATCCTTTGACCTTTACTCACATGATGACGAGCGCCGGCGCCCTGCTGATGCCATTGTCGTCGTGCACGAGCACCTTTCCTCCGTCCCGCGTGGCACCATCGATGAAGCTGACGAGCTCAGGGACGATACGGATGAGGTTCTGCTCAAAGCGATCGCCGACGTCAAAGACGGCATATTGGAACTGGTTGGGGAAACGCGGCTTGAGAAAGGGCGCCTCGACGTCCGTTCGCACAATGACGATCGCCGTGATGCCCAGTGCGTGCAGTGGGGGCAGATAGCGGCCGCTGTCGGCTGGTCCGAGATAGAGTGCCTCGGGAAGAATCTCTTGGCATTGTCTGCGCATCTCGTAGCGCCAGCTGAGGCCAGAGTGCTCGCGGCCAGACAGGCCCAGGCTGCCCGTGCTGGGGACAAAGGCATCAGACAAGCTCCCGTCGCTTATTGAGTGTGCCGTGTCAGCTGCGGCCGAGCTGGGCGGGTGCGCCGCCATGGGCACGTCCACAAGCGTCTGCTCCGACGACATGACCACGACCTTAAGCTCTAGACGCTGGTGCTGGTGCAGGCCATGCGGTTCGTCGGGTCTACTTACTTCGGTGCGGCGCATCAGCATTCAAGAGCTTTATCTCGCACGGACGCGCAACAAATCCACGTGAGAAATTAGGCTTGCAAAAAAAAATGAAAGATTCATGGGACGAAGGGGACACAGCTCCAAGAGAAGATTTTCTCGACTTCTCGGGAAAGGAGACACATTGGCCCATCAGCAATGTCATCGGGCAGACTGCCGCCGACGGGAAGGGGGAGCGCTCCTGCTGCCAATGGCACCCCTAGGCCTTCGGCTCGCGCGGGATCTGCTTCGACGGCGCCGGCGGGAGCAGCAGGTGCCGGACGACAGGGGTCCTCCACGCCGGGACCGCCGGGCGTGCGGCCTGGCGCGGGGGCCACGCAGAGCATGATCCGACCTCGAGGCGCGGCGCCACCGCAACGGATGATGTTCCGCCCCGTCATGCCTGCTCGGCGGCCCGTGCAAGTCAAGACGGAGCCGGGAGAATCCTCGTCGGGCTCCCCCACGCCGTCGGCCTCATCGACGGCCTCTCCTGGCTTCGTGGGGGAAGGAAGGGGTCGAGGAGGAGAGCGAGGGCGAGGAGGGCCAGGGAGGGGCAGAGGGCGGGGCAGGGGAGGCGCACCCGTGGAGCTCGTTGCTTCGGGACCCTTTTCGATGGGCAGCAGCTCTCACATGGGCGTAGGCCGGAGGGGCGCATCGGGCGTCAGCCGGCCCCATCTGCAGGCACCCTCCAACTTCCGCGGAGACAGCGACGGCATCAAGAGCGACCCAAGCAGGAGCATCTATCGCAATCCCGATGCAGCAGCATTGAAGGAGAGGGAGGAGTACAGCGACCCAGAAGAGGATGGCATCGAGATTGTCGACATGGATGACGTGGCCACGCTCGACGAGCTTGCCCCGCGAGCGCTGCCGAGGATGAAGGACCAGGCTGGCAGCCGTAAGGGCAAGGTCAAGAGAGAGGGTGGCGAGGGAAGCAGCAAGCAGGCTATCCAAGAAGGTGGAAGTGCCAGCGATGCGGGCAAGGGAAAGACAAAGGACGAGCCCAAAATCAAGGTCAAGGCCGATCCAGACGCCCTTGTTGTTGATGAGGTCGAGGTGGGCGACGATGAGGAAGAGACTCCTCCTCGAGCGCCACAGCCAGAGAATGGCGAAACCGACAAGAACGATGAGACACGCACGGCCGACGCTCTTGATCTGGATGCAAGCGAAGAGGAGGAAGTCATGGACGATCTTGTCGAAGATTTCGTTGGCGGTCTTGGCATGGGCGGGGATGACGATGTACGTGATCACTTTTTTTGGAGGTCGATCCCGTGGCTGATCTTTTTTTGACCTTGCTGCAGCCCGACAATCGCCTCTATCTGTTCCAGTTCCCGCCCTTGTTTCCCAAGTTTGAAGTGCCGAGGGAGGAGGCGGGCGATGCTGCAGCAGGGCCATCGAGCGCGCCCAAGCGCCGCTCGGTGGCGTTTGCAGATGACACACTGGGCGGCGGAGGTGCCGCGGGCTCGTCACCTGGTCCATCCATAAAGCGCGAGGGAGGTCTCAAGGATGACCCCGACACCGACAGCAAGCTTGGCGCTGGGGCCCGATCAAGGAAGGCCATGGGCCCAGAGGGTCAGATTGGCCGGCTGGACGTCTTTAGGGACGGCCGCGTGAACTTCAAATTTGGCGATCTTGTCATGGAGCTCACAGGAGGTAGCCAGTCGACCTTCCTACAGCAAGTCATGATTCTCGACGCAGAGAGCAAGAAGGCGACGACGCTCGGCGAACTCCACCGCAAGTTTGTCGTCTCACCAGAGGTAGAATCCATGCTGGCCGATGTCAACGTCGTCGACGAGGGCCCCGGGAATACTGAGCATCCATAGATAGACTGTTCATGAAGCTGTATCTTTTACAAGACTCGTAATCACTTTGACCTCACAATCACTCTTTTCTGTCTGTCAAAGAAGCCTTGGTGACATTTGTGTATTTATGAGAGCAGCGCGCGAAGAAAGACGCCTCGGCCGAGTCCAGGTTGGCGTCGTCGTGGCAGCAAATTTAAGGTAGGCGCCTAGGTATTCCCCCATCGATCATCCCTTCAAGACTGCGTTGGCGCGACGATGGCGCAACAGCAGCAACAGCAAGGCATGCCGCCGCCGCCACCGATGCCTTCGGAGGAGCAGATGGCGCTGAGCGATGCCACATTCCGGCAAGTGCCGCTCTCGCTGGACCCTAACTCGCTCCAGCTCGGCTCCCCCTCGCACGACCTGACGATCCTCAATGCCCTCGTGCGCTCGCTCCGGGCCCTGCCGCCCCAGGTGCCCTTCCCGCCGCCGCCCAACGTGGTCCCACCACAGCGCTCGATGGCCATCGGCAAGGCCAAAGACGAGGGCAATGTGGCGTACCGAAAGGGCGACTACGCCGAGGCGATCAAGCTTTTTACTCTCGCCCTCGACGTGGCGGCCTCCCGGCCGCTGTGGGAGAGCAACCAGCTGGCGCGCGACGAGATGGCCCTCTGCCTGGCCAACCGGAGTGCCGCCTTTGCGCAGGTGGGCGACTGGATCGGGGCACTGTGCGATGCAGAGGCCTGCGTCAAGCTCAAGCGGCCGTGGAGCAAGGCACACTTTCGAAAGGGAAACGCCCTCGTGGGCCTTGGGAGGCCCGACGAGGCCCGAGAGGCGTACGAGCTCGGGTTACAGTTTGACCCCAAGAGTGTGGTGCGTGTGGATGCTCTTGAGCGATCGCTACGCAGGACTGACACTTCTCTTTCCTTTCTCTCTCTTCTCCTCTTCTTAAAACACGCAGGATCTCAAAAAGGCAATCAACGACCTCTCGACGGGAGCGGCAAACAAGGTCACAGCGTCATCTTGATGTTTGGAATCACACCGTTCTGTCCTCTATATTGTAGCCAAACCGTTTTCTTCCTTCGACATGACTTCCCGTAATGCCACAGTGGCTCAGCAGCCTCGTCGTCATCGGCCGCGCTTCTTGGTAGAGACGTGGTCCCTTCTTTGAGAAGGATACTTCTTTGAGCAAGTCTCCTCCGATTGCTGACTCCCAGTATCTCGAATCATTGTCGTCGCTGTGCCGGTTTACAGCATTGATGAACGCAGTGACTAACCCACGCGAACTTTCGGTATTGGCGGGCGCTGGCGGAGTTGCCATGCACATTGAGTCAAAAAATTAAGTGCATATTCCAAGGCCTTTTCCCCACCTGTTCCTTCCTTTCAGGTGTTAGGTGTTGCTTTCGCGGCGCGCACAATCGAGGCGGAGCAACGGGCAAGGATGCCGCTACCAAGACAGATTCCGGCCGTCTTCTACCGGGGCGGGACAAGGTGAGGAAGAGGAGCCACGGGGAACCAACCACCCGAGGGATGAGCAGAGGCTGAAGATGACGAGTACAGCCGGGGACTGCTGTTCAAGGACTCGCACCTGGCATGCTACGATGCCAAGACACGGGATCGGATACTGTGCGCTGCCAGTGAGTAGTACACCCCGCCCTCTGCCAGCTGCTTCTTGTTGGTCTCCGTGCTGAGGCGGGAAGCTGGTGTGTAGTGGGCTCGCCCGACCCAGATGGCCGGCAGATCGACGGACTGGGCGGCGGCGCGTCGTCGCTGTCCAAGATTGCAGTCGTCTCGCCTTCATCGCCGTCATCGTTTGCAGACCAGGCGCGGCGCCTCGGCCACGCATTCGCCGGCGTGGACGCGCAGTGGTCCGCCGAAGGCGGCGAGGACAGGGCCGCGAAGATCTCAGACGTCGTGTACAGGTTCGGCCAAGTGCCCATCAATGACGGCACCAATGTCGACTGGGGCAGTACATGCGGCAACATGGTCGCCGCCGTCGCGCACTTTGCGGTCCAGGAGCAGCTCCTGAAAGCGAGCAGCGGCGAAGCAGAGGTAGCGAGCGAGAAGGGTACGTTGCCGGTCAGGATCCTCGCGCACGATTCCGGAAAGGTCGTCCGGGCGCATGTGCCCGTGCTGCAGCACGACGGCAGATGGCTGCCCGCCGCCGAGGGGCAGGCTCAGATCTCGGGCGTTCCGGGCACGCACCCGGGCATTCTCATCGAGAGTCCACTGGAAGGGAGCGTGCTCAGCACGGGAAATGCCCTCGATCATGTCGAGGTAGATGGAGAGACTGTGAGTGTTGTCCACTCTAATCCCGACCAAATCATTCAGGAAAGTTCCCTCCTGACTTGGAAGAGATCATAGATCCCAATCAGCATTGTCGACACGGGATTGCCCGTCATCTTCGTCTCCGCCCTCGACCTCTCCATTCCGTTGTCCGACCTCGTCCAGCACCCCGCCGCAATCGACTCCAATCGAGCCTTGATGGACCGCCTCGAACGGATCCGGTTTCAGGCGAGCCAGCTCACTCCAGACCTCGCATCCAAATTCAGCCCACCGGCGCCAAAAATCTGCGTCGTGCACCCTGCAGCGTCTTACAAGACGACGGGCGGGCAGGAAGTCACGGCGGACGAGACGGACCTTTTGGCAAGGACCGTGTCTGTGCACCAGCTCCATCGCACGATCCCGGCCACGACACTCTCGGCACTCGCTGCGGCACGCTGCTTTGCCGACAGCGTCGTCTCTCGCACCGTCTCGCCGGCCCTGTCTCCGATGACGAAAAAGGCAACAGAAGAGGCGGGTGGTGGCGACGATGTGAGAGCGATCACGATTGGACAGCCCGCGGGGGCGTCGAGCGCAAGCGTGCAGACAGATGAAGGGGGACAACCACGGGCAATTGTCATGCTCAGAACGGCCAGACGGATCATGCAAGGAGAGGTCCTCGTCCCGGGAGACTGTCTGCCACATCCTGACCTCGCTTCACTTGATCATTATAGATAATTGGAGTTGCTAGAAGCATTATTGTGCAATGAAATGTCAAGATAGCCACAATTCGAGAGCGGGTGCAACTGAGTCCGACTTCCATCGATGCAGGAAGACGGCCTGGCCTCCTCCTACCATGGCCTGATGAGCGTGGTAGGCTGCCTGAACCCACCGCAGCGATAGTTCTTTAAGCCGTCTATTTTGCTTTTGATCAGGAAAAGTCAGCATCCGCAAGTGACAAGGCAAGGCAGGCAGGCGCCAACACCAGTGACTCACGAGGAACGTAGCGACAAAGAGAACGAGGTCAATAGAAGGATCAAAGTGCAACCTGGGCAGCTTGTCGAGGATCTGGCCTTTTCCGTCTTGCGAAGCGACCTGTGCGCCCACGCAGCGCAATGCGTCGCCGGCGCTGTCGAGGACGACATCGATGTCGCCGCTGAAGAGGGCCAAGTGGCGCGTCTGACGGTCCAGCGTCGAGAAGACCTCTGGCTTCAATTGTGCGCGCTCTTTGGGGAATGTCTTGGACGAGGCACTGTATGTCTCGTCGATACGCTCTCTGAGGTTCTTGAGTGCCTCAACGACGTCCTCGTGCGCCTCTTTAACCTCCCCAGCCAAGCTTGCATCTGTGCTGCCCACCTCTGCAAGCTTGACAGACTTGAACAGCAGCCGACTCCGCTCAAAGACTGCACGAGATTCGCCCTCTGTGATCCGCGCGCGCCGTCCGGAGGCCTCGGCACCATCCGCACGATCGAGGATGCAGAGCGAACAGGCGCACTCGAAGCCATGCTTGGACAGCTGGGCTGTTCGGATCGGAAAGGGCGTCTCTCCGCGCACGTACTGGTGCACAATCTCGGTCCCCTCGGGAAGCACGTCGAGGGCACGCGTTGTGACAATGTTGGAAAAGAAGACGGACGAGACGTTGGGGAGACAAGCGTGGTTGAGAATTGCGGGCAGCGGGTGGGGCTGCGTCGACCGCCCTAGCTCGCCTTGGGACTCTTCTACGTGCTTGTGCGAATGTGAAGAGGCAGGGGCCTGAGCAGGACCAAAGGCGTTGAAGCGGAGGACGCCATCGACATAAGCCGCGTCCACGTCCAGGCTCTTGTACTCGTTGACCGCTTTCTTCGGGTCCAGTTCCATCCTAGCCCTGAGCGGATAGGGCTCCGTGACGAAGCGCGAGTAGTCCATCGAGGGACCAGCTGTGAGGCCCAGGACGGGGACGGCAAGCATGTCCGGCCGGTCGACGAGAGCGTGAATGAGGTTGGTCTGGGCGCGCACCTGGCTCGTCGTGGACACCACGCCATTGTCGACGTTGAGCCGGAGGATGGGGCTGCCGAGCGATTCAGGATCAGAGGGGTAGGCAGAGCCATAGCTTCGGCAGCACAGTAGCAGCTCGCCTGGCTGCACCTCGCGAGTAGTGACGAGGCCTCGACCGGCGCCGGGTATATCGCGCACCTGGACTGGACCGATATATTCAGAGGTGTCTAGGCGAGGATTGGGACTGTGACCCGATGAAGCAAAGTAGATTGAAGCAACCTCTTCGTCGGTCAAGCCGGCAGACTCTGAAGCGAGACGGCGTTCTGTCCTTTTCGCGGCTTGGACCGGTGAGAGCTCACTTATTGGCACCGCAAAATCGGTGTCCTTCCTCAGAGAATCAGGTCCTCCTTCTGACGAGCCTTGAGCAGATGTTGAAGCAAAGGCGTCCTTTGCACCGGACCAAGCACGAAGCTCATACAGGATTCTCGCTTCGACATCCTTGAGCGACTCATTGCCCACCAGGGCTAATCTCCGTGCAGCGCAGAGCTCTCTGTATGCGGCACCGGGCCTACCGAAAGCGATGAAGTCTTCGATAGTCTCTCGAATGGCGCTCAGGGATGGAGGCTGCGCAGGCGGAGAGAAGCCTTGACGAAGCTGACGGCTCAAGAATCCGTCTCTCAGCCATACTGTTGAGGTAGAGGGAGGACATGAAGACAGGGGCAGGTCTTCCTTCCATTCGACGCCTTCGAGTAGCCTATCTTCTTCCTCGACGATGACGATGTCGGTGGGACTGTCGACTCTGATGCCCATCGCCGCTTTGCCCGTACAAGGGCCTGCCCGGGAGGCATGGTCTAGAGACACAAATGGCTCACGGATCGCCAGGACGGTGCCTAGAGGAAGCAGCTTCGAAACGGAGGATTGCGACTGGTTGATGTCGGAGGTGAAGTGGGAGATGGACACGGGTATCGCGGCGCCTGATGGATCATCGACGATGCTGTTGGTCGTACGACTGTTCAGCACTTGGGAGCCGAGTGAGGAAAGAGATGGCTCACAAGGTCACGCCCACGTAAAGCAGGAGAGGCGTCATCACGCGACAAAGGAGATAAGCGCCTGAGATGATGTTGTCTTTTATCAGAGCTGCGCCGTGCTGGAAGAGGGGCTTCATTTGCTTGACTCACCTTCGTACCGCCTTGGGGCCAGATTGAGGTCACCACATGAGATCCTCTTTAAAGACGCAAGAGGTCTCTTTGAGTGATAAGAGGCCTTTCCATCGACGACAAGTCTTGGTATGTAGCCTCGGCCTGCCTCTTGCCGCTGCTGCTCGGCCCGCTTGAGGGCTGCGTCTTGCCTGGCCAAGAGAGCCGTTCTCGGCGCGAGCTTGACCTTTGTCGGGGCTTTTGTTGTCGTTTCCTTCTTTGACACCTCCCGTTGCCGATCGAGTGTCTTTCTGAAGTTGTCGAGTAGCGCATTCACAGCCTCCTCGAGCAGGTCCTGGCCCATCATCATCGCGGCCCCTCCTGCCCCTCCCTCCTCTCCTCCCTCTCCGTCCAGGACAGACGACAGGGAGAGCAGCTGAGCGAGCCGCTTCTGGACCTCTTCATCGGTGTCGAGCAGCTCGAGCAGCTGTGAAGGGGACGGAGCGCCCAGGCCGAGGTTCCTGAGCGATCGCAGCAGATCCTCCATCGTCGTCCCTCTCGTGAGTGTTGCTCTAGATCCCAGGAAGAAGCGGAATGCTCCAAAAAAAAAAAAAGAAAATGGAGCGAGTGTCGCCCGACTCCCGAAGTGGAAGCCACCGGTGGATCGTCTCCTTCGCGCGCGCGAAAAGGCAGAAAACCTTTCCCCCATCTCTGTCCAGCGCACCGCACTGCACCATGTCCGATACCGAGGCACCCACCGGCGATGTCGAGGCCGGGCCCTCTGCCCCTGCGCCACTGAAGCCAGTCTACTGCGCCATCTGCACCTTCCCGCCCGAGTACTGCGAGTTCTCGTCGAGCAGCACAAAGTGCCGCGCCTGGCTCTCGTCGTCGCACCCGGAGCTCGCAGCCAAGATCTACTCGGACGAGGCGCTGACGCAGAAGCTGGCCTCGCTCACGACGAAGCAGGCCGACGACTTGGAAAAGGAGGCGGCGAAAAAGGAGAAGCGGGCCGAGGCCAAGGCGGAAAAGGACGCCAAGGCGCTCAAGAGCCAGCGCATTACGCTGACGAAGATGGCAAGGACAAAGAAGAAGGCAACGACGGCTGTCTTTGGGCTCCACCTTTTCAGTCCGCCTCTGCCGGCGCTGAAAGTCATCTCAAAAGGGTCAGTTCCCCGCTTTTCCCTCGCTTCTTTTCTCATGCTCCGTGCCATGTGCTGACTCTTGAATGACAGCCTCTCGTCTCGACTAGCCACGGGCGCATCGGTGTCAAAATCGACTGCGAATCCGGGCGTGGACGAGATTGTGGTGCAGGGCGACGTCGCCGACGAGGTTCGCGACATGATCATCAGCCGCACCAAGCCCTTCGACACGCTTCCCAAGGAGGAAGACGGAGGGCCCTCCGACAAGCAGATTGTCGTCGAGGAGGAAAAGAAGAAAAAGGCCCCTGCCAAGGAGGGTGAGGGAGGAGCAGCTGCAGGAGGAGCCGATGAATAGATTTGTCCATTTATCGAGAGCAATTATTCTAAGAGATTAGCTCGTTTTACATGCGACTCAGGGCCTTCTCGAGGGCACGCTCAGCGCCCCGTCTGACGTGCACCGGCGTGTTGAGGCTTGACATGAGGTAGACGACGTTGCCCAGCGGCCTGGCATGGATATTGAATTCGAAGCTGCCGTCCTGCGTGTCTCGTAGATCCTTGAGCATATCTGCGCCTGCCGTCGATGAGTAGCCTGATATAGAGATGATCGATCACTCAGTCAGCAAAGGAGTAACACTGTGAAACGGGAGAACAACGCTATACGCACCGCCTCGGCCATTGCCCTCACGAAGGTAGAGAACCAGCACGGTGCCGAGTGCCATGCAGCTCTCGACCTTGGGATGCCTCGAAAAGGCCAATGTCGCCTCCTTGCTCCAGAAGCTCCACGGCCGATTGACCTCGTCCTCCCCTGTGCTGCTGCCCGAGCTCGACACGGCGCCCCAGTCCTGCCACTCCTCGCTCCACGCTCCTCCCGTGCGCATTCGCTCGATGCGGCTCAGCGTGTCGTTTGCCACTTCGCACCCAATCGGATGGGCCGTGTAGCTGTGTCCGTGCAGCAGCGCATCGACCTTCTTGTCCGATTGACTGAACGTGTCAAAGATGCTCGAGCGGGCCAGCGTGACGGACATGGGCACCATTCCCCCGGTCAGGATCTTGGCCAGGACAGAGACGTCGGGCCTGATGCCCAGGATCGAGGCCGGGGTGGTGAAGCCAAGCCGGTAGAGACCTGTGAATACCTCGTCGAAGATGACAGGCAGGCCCCTCCAGTCGTCCTCGCCGCGAGGGGGCTGCGGCGTGCGAGCAGAGCGGAGCGGTGGGTCGGTGAGCGTGAAGAGATCCTCGCTGTCTCGGACGACATCCACGAGACATCGCTGGAACAGGGGGTCGACGAAGACCATGCCACCTGCGCCTAGGACCAGAGGCTCGAGGACGAGGGCGCCAAACTTCTTGCCCTGGACAACGACGAGGTCCTCGATCCACTTCCTCAGCTGCCTCCGGTAGGTGGCGCAAAGATCAGACGAGAGACGAGCCTCAACGTCATAGACGTCAGAGATGTCACCAAAGGTCAACGTCTGCCCTGGCTCATCCCAGGGCTGCCCCTCTTCGCGTTGCGGGACCGTGACTGTCGCCTCTCCGTCGCGAATCGACACGGTCGGCGGCTCGATCCACGAGCCACGCCCTCGGTACCACTCGACGGCCGAGTTGAAGATGCCGCCTTCGCATGCATCCATGGCCCCAATCGTGTCGCCGTGGTAGGACCCTCGGAGCCCCAGCACGGTCCACTCCTGCTCACGGCTCCGCCCGCCCGCATGGCCTGCACTGCGCCCTGGCTCGACTCGCTCGGCAGTCTGCGACGTGAGCGATCTAGGGTCGTACCGCTGGACCGAAGACGCAATCGCCATCTTCAGTGCCACCTCCATGCCCGTCGATCCGTCGTCGCTGAAGAACACGCGCGAAGCCCAGCCCTTGCCAGGCGAGGCCATCGCCGTCCTCTTCTTCTTCTGCTGTGATTCGACGCCCAGGAGGCCTTCAGTCAACCTCAGCGCCGGTTCGTTGGTGCTCATGGGAAAGAGAACGTGGCCGTACCGGCCTGCGGCGCGTGCAGCGGCCATCGTCAGGCCCGCATCGGCATGTCCGAGGCACTGGGTCCACCACGAGGCAGACCCATCGAGCATAGCTGAGAGCCGTGAGCCTTCTTCTGCCTGGTCCTCTCCCTCTCCCTCCTTCGACTTCTGGCTTCGGTAGACGGAAAAGAAGTCCCCATGGGCCGAATCAATCACATTGACATCCCCGTCCGTGCGTGCCAGTGTGTGTTGTGTAAATGGCCACCAGCAGGATTCCCTCGTGCGCGAAGCCATGCTATGCAGATCGGCCAGACGGTCTTCGTGTGCCTTGCGGAGATACCGGACCGCGTCGACGAGGCCGTTTGGGCTCTCATCCGCCGACGCTCGCTCGCTGCCTCTGCCCTGCACGAGGCCACGGTAGTAGGCCAGCATGTTCTGCTCATCCTCTGCCGTACTCGCATGCTTCGCCGGAGGAAGGCCCCAGAGGTCGCCTCCAGAGGGACCAGACAGAGCCCAGACGGGCAGACCGATGTCGCGGCCCCATTTGGTCAGGTACTCGGCATTGCCCAGTCCTCGTCCTGCGTCGGCAAACAGGAGGAGCGCCTGTACGTCGTGGCCTGCAAGCACGAGGGCGTCGTAGGCTGCTCGAGTCGTCGAGATACCGCCGAGCAACGAGTCACCGATGAGGATCGTGGGCAGGCGCAGTGGTCGGAGCAGGTGCGCTGTGCTCGAGCCAGACGGCGAAGGGCTGTGGACACCACCGGCGGTCTCGAGGTACGCGACCGACGACGGGGATGCAGAGGCAGAGGCAGTAGCAGCGCACTGATGCAGATGATCCGAGATCCGCCTGAGGACTTCGCCATCGGTCAGGCCGGCTCCCGAAGCGGCCACGTGCGGCGAGACAGCCTGCTTGAACTGGTAGAGCGTCTTTGCGTCCGTCGAGGGCGAGAAGCGCTTGATGTGCCTGGAGGGAACATCGTCAGGATTGATGGCCGTGCTAATGTGTGTTTTGAGTCAGACACTCACAGATCGTCAGCATCGGTGGCCGCACCTGTCGAAACTGGCTTGACATAGTGAACCCGATCACCGTCGCTGTGAGGCTGGACGCGGCCCCGGTCGTCGGTCTGCCAAGTCGGCGCGGCGGTTGGGTTGCGCGGGACAGCAGCGCTCGCGATGGCCAGGGCCGTCGTCAGGATCGTCTTGCCTACGTCTGTATTGGCCCCAAACACCTGATGGAGCCTCAGATGCGGGTAAAGGTGCGCCATTGTTCTCACCCGGACCCCGGCCTGTTCGACGTAGTGCGCATGAGAAGATCCGCTCTGTCGAGCGCCGGCCGGGTTCTTGTCCGAGAGGACCTTACTTTAAAGCTCGCTCCGAATTCCGAGCTTCACGTGTTTTGAGGCACCATTTCGAAAGGCGTCTGCCACTACTTCAATAGGTGTTAGAAGTCTTCTTGATTGACAGACAAACACCCCCTCGATCAACGGCCTGGACAGCTTAGAGCGGACGGACACCAGATGAAGGACCAAGCGGGAGGGCACAGAGGCGACACGGAGCTCTGAAAAAAGAAAGTGCAGGTCGAAGGGCGGGCCCACGGCGGCCATGGAGCGATCCATATCCATGGGCCCCTTGACGAGGCAGCACAGCCGACACATGGTCGCCTCTGCCTGGGCCAAGCCGCTTCCCGCATGGGCCAGCGCTTGTGTCAGACCTGTGGTCGTGGCCAGGCCGGTCTGTACGTCAGGGAAGTGCTGCAAACCCGGCGTTGATGGAGCAGCGACGATGGACCTCGTCTTGGGTGACGATGCTGCCGCTGCCGTCGGCCCGCTCCGATGGCATCAACATATGCAGCCAGGTCTCGATCGCAGTCGACACGCCCTTTCAAACCACATGGATTACGGGGAAGAACTGCTCCGGAAAAGAGCGAGTCTTCCTTCCTCATTCTTCACTTCGACCTCCTTGCCTTCGGTCGGCGATGTCGAAGCGCTATTCACCAACGATGAGGTACTGCCGCAGGAAGCCAATGAACCACCTCTCTGGCTGTCAACGTTCGAAGAGCATCTCATATCATCGCAGCTCCGAACCGTCTTCTCTCAAATACGATCTGGGCAACATGACGTTGTTTCATTAGCTCGCACGCTCGTCGCAAAGCTGGAGTCATCGCCACGAGCGTCTTCTGCCTCGGAGGAACAAGTTCAAGACGCCCAGAAGCACGAAGAAGCCCAGCTCCTCATCCTCTCTCGCTGGGCTGTAACGACGCTGGCTACGCTCGATTCATCCTCACCAGAGATTGCCCTTTCGCCTTCCTCGGTCGCCCACCATGGCGTCACCATGCGGCTGTACGAGTCCAGCATCGCCAGCGGCAATCTCCTCACGACGGGCATCCCGAGAACGTTGATTTCAAGGCAACGAGCGGTGCTCCACCGTCTCTTCGGTCTCTTTCTCAGTTGGTCTCCGCCCTCGCTACCTCCTTCTTGGGGAGTCCGGCAGGAGTACACGAGACTCAAGCTCCTCTATCGGTCACTCGCCTCATCTGCAAAGGTGCTCGCTGATCCACGGCTGAAGAGGTCTCAGGTCAGATACCTCTTTCGAAAGCTCCTGGCACGCATCAGCCGAGAAGCCAGCTTCTTTCGGCGACAGAAGCCCACCATTTCGACGCATCGAGACAAGGAGCTGGACAGGCTGCGAAAGCAAGTGTGGGCTGACGTAGGTCGGACATTGGCTGCATGCGTGGACGAAGGCATCGTTCCAGTAGTCACCGATCGCAAAGGAGAGAGAGCGCTGCACAACGTTGTCAGGAGAGGAGCCGAGCTCGAGACTTTTCTCACCCTCTCTGCCGATGCTCGCATGGGCTCCATTTGCCTTGCAGTCGCCCGGCATGCCCAGCTCGCTGCCCATCGGGATGAGCAGGCAAAGGCACGAACAACGCACCGACAACAGGCCATCGTCGATGGGCAACAAGAAGAAGACTTCGACAGTCGATCGCAGAGCAGGCTTTCGAAGCACTCGTCTTCGCTCTCGCTGCGCAGTACTCTGCCAAAGAATCTCTCTATTCGTCGCTACCACTACGCCGGACGGGAGGTTCACCAAGCCTTTGGAGACGAAACATGCCTGCAACGCGTCGTCGACAGCCTTGCAAGGCGGGGGCAGGGCGCTGTGGCCAAGAAGTTGGCCTTTATGGCACCGGTGGAGCAGCGAACGCCAGGAGTGCTGCAGAGCCTGATGAGACATTGGGGCGAGAACGTCATGGTCAGTGTCGAGATGGGCGATCAGATGCAAGTAGCAGAATTGCGTCAACCCGTTTCGAATGCCCTCGCGGAAAGAAAGGGACGTAGCAGGACCAACATTAAGGAAGCGGTCGAGGTCGCAAGCTCTACCATTTACCAAGAGCTTTTGCGGACAAAGGGACTGGACTTTGACCGGGAGACGATGGAGGCAAGAATGGCGTCGCACCGCAACCACCGGAATCCATTTCTGGTCTTTGACGATCTCCGGAGGCGCCACCTGGCGAGCAGGGCCAAGGATGCTGCTGACGGAACGGAGGATGGGCAGCAAGCGCTGGAAGAGGGCATGCTCAAGGTACTGCTAGGTCTCAGCGACGCCGCCCAGATTCATGCGGTCGAGACCTATGCACGGGCAGGCCGGGTGCGCCATGCAATCAAGCTCGGCCGGAGGCTCATTGACGCGCGAATGCAGGCTTCCGTTGGCCGCCAGAGGCAGCTGTACTTCCAGACGCGCGTCCTCAATCTCGTCGTTCGCGCCATTCTCTTTGGTGGCGCAAGAGACCCGGCGGTGCAGTCTCGTCTTGTCGGCATCAGGAGACGCAGGCAGAGCCGGACTGCAGCCTTGATGGACGGCGACGCGCTCAAGCTGCGGGCAAAGCAGCTACGGAGGATCAGACGTCGGGGCAGGACACCAATGGAGAACCGCATCGTCAGCGCTCTGGCAACCATCAGGACCTTCGGATGGCCCAATGCGCAGACGACGACGCTTCTCGTCAACGCGCTCTGCCGTGTGTCGCCGGCCAAGCTCTCGGACGCCGCACTGGTCCATGCGCTTGAGGTCTCGTTTGACTGGACTGCGAGAGGCGCGGAGCACGTCTGCACAGACCTCGCTGCGCTGCTGGATGGAGCCCGCTGCGGAGCTGAGGCGTTTGATCGGGCAGCGTCGAGGCGGGCCATTCTGCTGATGGCAAAGGCCAGGCGCCAACACGCGCTGCTCGCCAGGCACTGCAGGCTAGTGCAGCGCTTCCTCCTGAGAAGAAGAAACAGGCCGTTGGCGACGCACGCTGCGCTGATCGCCGACGAACTTGACAGAGGTGCTCTCGCATGATGCTGTACAGTACATTTATTCACTACCCACTACAACTACTACTACTACTGCATTGACACTGGTGTTACATAATGTGACGATTCGAACGCATACATGCAGGAGGCAATGGACAGACTGGGACAGCGTGTGTTTGTCACCCTTCATCCCATCGGCCCACCTCTACCTCGCACAGATCCTCGAACCAGTCGGCGAGCCAGACGCCGCGCTCATCGCGCAGGTCGTCGAGGCGCTTGCAAACCTGGAGAATCCTCTCGCGGTGTTCGCCTCGTCTTCTGGCCTTTGGATTCCGGTCCGCGTTCGAGCTTCGTTCTTCATTGTCCTCGTTCGGCGCTTCTTCTAACTCTCCCTCTGCCCCGTCATCTCGTCTCCTTTGCTCCTTCGCTATTGAAAGCGTGGGATCGCCTGGCGCGGTTCCTCGCTGGATGAGCTCATCGGCCATGATTTCGAGTGTGCCCGTCTGTACGACATATCTGCTTGTCAAGAATTGGATATAGTCCACTGTAAAAGTCTCTCGAGTGTCAGCAGGGGCACGAGGAGGAGGTCTACATGATTGGCAAGAGAGGAAAGAGGAACTCACCAAACGAGACCATCGGCCAGGTGGACCAGAGCGGGTCGACGATGGCAAACTTGTCTCCCCTTGCCTTGATCGCCTCGAGAAGGAGTTTCTCGGCGGCGTGCGACAGGGCGTCCATCTTGCTGGCCTGCTTCAAGAGGCGCGCCAGGACCGTCTGCTGCTGCTGCTGCTGATCATGCTCGGCCTCAAGGTCGTGCATCACCTGGGCTTTCAGGCGCGCGTGCGTCCTCAAGAGCGCACCGAGCTCATCAGCCATGCGGAGATGCTCGGCGCTCCCGCTCGTGGCCGCCTCGAGCCGGGCAAGCGCTTCGTCAATGGCCGAGGCATTGCTCGCGAGGCTCGACACCGTCCGGGCAAAGTCCTCGTCGGCGATGTCCTCCCAGACGGACCGTGCTGCGCGGTGGTCCCACAGAATCTGGCGGAGGCGACGGTGGAACGTTGTCTCGTCTGCGCGCGAGACGAGGCCGTCGGTGGTTGCAGTGACTTGCGTCGGCGTGGATGGTGTAGCAACAGCAGCTGCTCCTGATGATGATGATGAGGGCGTGGACTGCCGAGAGGCTCGGCCGGGCACTTTGGAAGAAGAAGAAGCAGAGGGTGTTGAGGGCTTGCGTGGTGTTGCGGGAGGGGCGACTGGGCCTGAGCCCGACGTGTTTATGGGCAGGTTCCGGGGCGGCAGAGGCGCCATCGTCGTTGGTCGTCTGTCTGGTCGACTGTCGTGAATAGAGGAAGAATAAAAAAATAAAGAAGTGGGAAAGCTCCACCCGAGTCCCGAAAGGCGCGAGCGAGAGCTTTGAGTCAAGCTCGACAATGGACTGGAAAGAGATACGAAGGTGCGCTGAAGACCCAAGGCGATCATGGACAAGCCGCCGTTGTCGGCGACGGCCTCATCGCCGCCACTGTCGTCGTCGTCGTCGTCGTCAGTGGCTGCCACATCCAAGCCTTCGCTGTCGCAGCAGCTCATGAGACCCTTCCGACCGAGGGCGACGACCACGGCGGCGACGGCCTCTTTGGCATCGTCTTCAGCAACGGCCTCGCCGGACATTGGTGCCGCCAATTCCCCTGCGAATCCGTTTGAAAGAACCTCGTTGGGAGGCAGCAAGGCGCGAACGGGAGCAAAGTTCTCAGACAGGCTCTCGGCTGACGACTTCAAGACGAACATCCAAGAGCTGGAAAAGCCCCCCTCGGCCTCAGATAACGTCGAGGAGGTCATTGCGGACCGTGTGGAAAGACTGAGAGCCATGACCGCATCGCTGGAAAAGACAATCAAGGAAGAGGAGGACATCACAAAGGGCTCGCCGTCCTACCATCGCCGGTCCGCGTCGTCGCAACAGGGCGTGCCCGGCCCACCCCAGCGTGACATCTTCCAGCTCTGCGTCGCCCTCTTGACCGATGCGACCAATCTGCCCATGCCCATCCGGATCGGCGTGTGTGACCTCATGTCTACCAGTGTGCGTCTCTCAGACATCAGGGCCGCGCGGGCGCCCAAGGCCATCAATGAGACGAGGAGCGGCGCGCCAGGCTCGCAGTCCCACCGCGCGCCCGACGCCGACCACGCCCTGGCCAACATCGACCGGGCCATCCTGTACCGTCTCGTCTGTGGCCTTTCAGGTCCCTTGCCACCCGAAGACAAGGAGCCGGTCATCCCCACAAGGGACAACATGGCAGCCACCGCTCTGCCCGCCCTCAGCTCCCAGCTCAAAGCCCTCGATGTGCTTTCGTTTGGCGGTCGAGACGTCATAGGTTTTCCTGGCGTCTTTGAGCTGTTAAGCGACTGGACCAAGACGACCTGGATGGAGCTACAAGCGCTAAGAAGAATACCTAAGGGCCGGATGGGCGATGAGAACGTCGACGAGGCGAGTCAGCAGACGATCAAGCCAGCAGACGCTCTGTATGCTTCGCAGCTCCTCGAGCAGCTTTCGCTCCGGGAGTGGTCGCTCCAAGCCAGCTTGCATCTCATCACATCCATCATCAAGTTCTCTTCTGCCAAGTTGGATCTCCGTCAGCTCGAATATATCCTCGCCCAGGTCGCCTTCATATTTGCAGGGCCCTCGGCGCCTCCTGTCGTTGACGATGCGACCGTCGAGCAGCATTCTTCTTCAACGCCAGCCAGCCCCCGTACAAGGGCAGTCGGTAGCAAGAGCAGATCACGGTCCAAGACCAGAGAGGCGAGACCGCTGACAGAAGGGTATGACTACTACGGCCTTCAGGCACCCTCGCCTGACAGCAACACGCCCTCGCCCTCAGTCACACCCACGCCCAAGCTCGGACCGAAGCCATCTGCATCACTGGCAGAGGCGGCACCCATTGCTCTGACGACCCTGCCCCCTTCCTCGCTGCCACCCGCTTCTTCAAACAGTGCCACGGCAGCCACCGAGGCGACAAAGGCTTCGACGGGACCCCTGCTCGAGGACTCAGATGTCCGCTTGGTCGTCAGGCTGCTTGATGCGCTATTGCGGTACGGCTTCATGCCCTTCTCGAGCGTAGACGATGTCGTCAAGACGTTGTGTGCTATCCTTGGCTATCCGGTCGTCCGCACGGCACGGCAGAAGCAGGCGAGCAAGTCCGAGCTGGCACACTCCACCGCCGACGATTGGCGAGGCCTGGCTTCGCCTATCGTTGGATACATTCTCAGGAGTCACTGCGCAAATGCGGCATTACGAGCCGTTCGAAGTATGCTGGCTTTGCCCGAGCAGATCCCAGCTGCGGCGCCTCCGCCGCAGGATGAAGACCTCGTCGTCTTGGTCGGTGCCGTCGGCTTTCTCAGGGTGGCTCTTGTCCTCGTGGCAGAAGACAATCTCGAAAAGGCAGCAGCAGCAGCGGCTACCGCGGCTTCTTCGTCGTCGGGAGCCAAGCAACAGCAGCAACAGGCCGATGATGCGCTGGCCCCTTCTTTGAACCTACCTCTGCTGCTTCCTGCGCTGCGTGGCGCTCTTCGCCGCCAGTCGGACCTTCTTGACTTGGAGGTCCTCTATCTCGTCTCCGACATGCTTCCTGTCAAGCAGCCATCATCGGGCGAAAAGCAAGCCGCGCCTCTCTTGGGTGAAAAGCTGGACCCAAGCGACTGGGACGCGCTTCTTGACCTTACGGTCGTCGCGCGCAGGCATGTGGAAGGGTGGAAGCTGCGCGGGAGCGTGCCCAATCCTTTCGGCAGCGACGGGCAGAGCTCGATCTCACCGAGTGACCACGCCGGTGTACCTCCTGCGGTGGCAGCCATGCTTCACGTCTTGACTCGTCTCAGACTCACTGCGCCAGTCACGTCAACGTCTGGGCCTACGCCTTCCTCGCCCCTCGACGCCTCGAAGGCTGACGCAGGTCTGCCCTGGACACCCAAGCTGGCTGCACTGCTCCTCTCACTTGCGCCCATCTTGCCCGACTCGATGGTGATCAATCTTGTCAACTTCTACCGGGCCCAGCACCTCTGCCTGCCTTGCACGCCCGAGTGGATCGCCAACATTCGATCCCTGCTTGCCGCCTTCTTCCATCGCCACGAGCAGGCCGCGCTCGACTTTGGCTCGTTGCCTGCCCCGCAAGCGCGGCGACATCTCGTGTCGCTGCTTTTCGATCACGTCTACGAGGCCGTGCAGGATTTGCCGGTGCAGCGCTCGAGCCTGATGCTCGACATTGTCATTCCCTTGGCTCAGTCGGCGCTGGCGAACGAGATCGATAGCGAGGTCGAAAATGCCATCAGGAGGGTTCTCGTCGAAGCTGCTGCCGCGGCGGGTAGCCAACCTGCCTCTGCTGCTGCTGAGACGGCCGGGGAAGAGGAGAGCGACGATGAGAGAATCTTTACGGAGATCTGCCAGCTGCTCTGCAAGCTAAGCCGAGCGAAGCCACAGACCAGCCCTTCGGCGCTTCCTCATGTCTCTTTTCTTGATCCGCCAGGGTCGCACGAGCATCAGAGCTCGACCTCTTCCTTATCGCGCGTCCATTCCCATTCGAGGTCCAACAGCGGTGTCGACAGTCTGACGATGCCGCCACCGGCGCTTGCGACGGGTCATGCGCCTCCTTCCACTCCTCGTCAGGTTCGATCGGCGCTGGACTTGATCGCCATCTTCAATCGCGTCGCCTTCTCCTCGCCTTGGGCTCTTCTCCCCTTCTCAGCGGCGGGCCATGCAAAGGAAGACCGACTGGCATGGGAAGCAAAGGCGCGAGGCTGCTGCATCGACATCTTTAAGCGCCTCTTGGACCTACTCGCACCTTCGCAAGAGAAAGAGCCAGCTCCCACACCCGTCCGCCTCGCTGTTCTGCAGTGGCTCATCAGGATCCGAACGGACCGGCAGCATCGCGTCTACCTCGTTCGGGACCTCGAGGATCTTGTTCGGCCCTCTGCCACGTCGCTTGGCCGCGGCCCTGTCCCAACGCCCGGCTCGGCAGCTGCGACAGATGCTGCACAGTCGAAGGCCTCTGCCAGGGGCACAGGGACCGCCGCTCCGGCGGGAACGAAGGAGAGAGAGGCAAATACTGCAAGACAAGGGAGGGACCAGCAACGGACACAGACAGTGGCCGAAAGGTCCATGTCAAGGGCACGCGACACTTCTCGCGACCGCGGTCGTGCAGCGGATAGGACCGGTGAATCGCCCAGAGGTGGGACTGGCGCCGAACGCGATCGCAGTAGCAGTCGGACGAGAGCTTCTGGGAACGCAGCCGGATCGTCGACCAATGCGAGCGCAGGAACGAGCGCCACGAGGAAGCCCCCGAGCGAACCTCTGTGGCGCCTGCCCGAAGAGATTCTCTTCGAGCTGCCAGCCTCGAGCATTCGTAGCGACGTCGTATATACCTACATGCACGATGAGGCCGACCAGAGCTGCGGACACGCTCACTCGCACAGCGACCTCGACGACCACAAAGGGAAGAAACCTGTTCCACTACCTGTGTCCCAATACCTGGCAACATGCATCGCGATCCTGGCAAAAGAGCGCGAGTGGGACCTGGTGTCGTACCTCATCTGCCACCTGCCTCATCAGCTCGCCAACAAGCATCTCTTCTGCGGGCCCAAAGCGCAGCACCAGATCCTGGAGCTTCGCACACTGCTCGCAAAGAGCATCCTCCAGCAGAAGCTGGTCCCGGATGTGGTGCTGCCGGATGACATCAAGAAGACAGACGTGTATGCGGTGACGTACAACACCCTCACGGTGCTCATCAGCTATCGGACCATCTTTGGTCGCCTGCAGCAAGACGAGATCGTCGAGGCGTTCATGACGGGCCTCACCAAGTCGCAAAACACGGCCCAGCCCTGCATTCGGGCGCTCACGGTGGCCGTGTATGAGATGCAGAAGTCGGTGACGAGGATGCTGCCGTCGATGCTCATCAAGCTCTCGACAGTCATGTCATCAACGGCCATGAGCGTTCATATCCTCGAGCTCATCGCCTCGATTGGACATCTGCCCTCGTGTTATGCCAACTTTACAGAGACGGACTACCGTCGCATCTTTGGCATCTCGCTCCAGTACATTCGCCATCACATTCAGTACCAGCGCGCAGCCGATGCGGACCGTCAGGAGCAGCAGTCGCAGCCGTCGTCGCAGCTCAAGGAGGACTTCAGGGCCAGCCCGGCGTCTTTTGCGCTGAGCCAGTACGTCATGATGCTGGCCTACTACAACATCAGCCTCTGGTTCATGACGCTCAAGACGAGCGACCGACCAAAGCACGTGGCCGATATCACCCGCAACTTGCTTCTCGCCAACGAAGGCGAAAGCGGCGACGAGAAGATCTCGGATCAGACGGAGGTCTGTTTTGATTTCCTGGCCCGTTTCACAAACTCCAATGCGGAGCCCAAGCCGAAAAAGTCCTTTTTGAACACAGTCGTCATGGGTGCCCAGCAGGGCATTGTCAAAGGGACGGCAGCGGCAAAGGATGCCGACGGCAAGAATCGGGCGACCAAATCCTGGCTGATTGGCAAGGCGCTCTTGACGATTACGATGCTCAAAAAGCAGGGATGGGCAGAGGTCATGGTGCGGAGACCTTCGGGAACGATTGCAATGCTCAGCAAGCTTGAGAACAGTCCCGTCAGCACGCTCAACAAGGATGAGACGATGCTCGACGATTGGTCAAAGGTTGCTCTGCCAGCGAGCTTGATGATGGATCGCGATCCTGACCTCATGAAGTCCCCGGTTCGGCTCGCGCCCTATCTCCCTCCATCATCGGTCGAGGGCAGAAGGAGCTTCAGGCAACAAGCCGAAGCGAGGCTAAGGCTGGGCGACCATCTCAGGGAAAGGAGGCCATTGGGCCCGGGACATTATGGTGTGGCAAGCGTGAGGAGACCGAGGCCAGCTTCTTTCTCGGGTGGATTCTCGCCGGCCATCGTGGCGTCTCCGCGAAGTCCTGTGGAGCCAAATGCCTACAAGTACGCTGTCGTGGACGATGGAAAAGGCAACGCCGTGGCAGGTGAGCAGGGAGAAGAGCAATCTTCGCAAACGCAAGCGCCTGCAGACGAGTCGGAGGCGATCGAGGAGGTCATGCGTGAGGTTCTCTCAGATCCGCCTCTCCGTGCTGGGGCTCTTCAGGGTTCTGACGGAGAAGCAACGGTCAAATCGACTGGATTGATCAAGGCAAACGAGTCTCAGACAGCCAAAGATCAGACGGCGAGCAACAACGTCGATGTCGACCCAAGCTTCTTGGCGATCCAACTCTCTTCATACCCTGACGTCTCGAGCGAGTCTCCTCCACTCCTCTTACCCAATGACGCGGCAACGGAGAGGATGATTCGCGCAATTGACTTGACGCCTGTTGTCGACTTCCACAAGATCGGTGTCCTCTATGTTGGACCAGGGCAAACGACAGAGGTGGAGATCCTGGGCAACCAGCGAGGGTCGCCGGCCTATACGAGATTCTTGGCAGGCTTGGGTGACCTCGTCACCCTTCGAGGTCAAGAAGACGTGTACACCGGGGGGCTCGACCGGCACAATGACGAGCACGGCAAGTATGCCTACGTATGGTCCGACGACATCTCGCAGATCGTCTACCACACCGCCACCATGATGCCGAATCGACCCAGCGCTGAGGATCCGAACCACAGCAACAAGAAGGCTCTGATCGGAAATGACTGGGTCCACGTCGTCTTTAACGAAGCAGGCGGTGGCGTCGAATATGGCTTTGGGACGATCAAGAGCCAGTTCAACTTTGTCAACATTGTCATCAGCCCGGACTCGAGGGGCGGTGCGAACCTGGGCAGCGTCAACCCCGACGACATGACTTTCTGTGAGTGCGAGAGCGTTGTAGGTATGAGACAGATTGGACGGGGTCAGCTAATGCCCAACACAGACCGAGTCTCGTTGCAGTGCCGACCCGAGATCCCGACGTTTGGGCCCATCGGAGACGGACAGCTCGTCAGCGCGGCCGCTTTGCCCGACTTTGTGCGCATCATCGCCCTGAATTCGAACCTCGTCAGCCAGATCAGCCAGGCAACGGGTGACGCGATGCGGCCCTACGAGAGCAACTGGGTCTCTCGCCTGCATCACCTCGAGCGCACCCGCGCAAAGATCGAGACGCAGCTCAAGAAGCGAAGGGAGGAAAAGGAGGCACAGGGGCTCGATGCAAGTGCGACAAGGAGCCGCTACGATGTTTCGAGGTTCTGAATAAATTAACGAATTGATGACTGATGATGATGTAGTGGGAATGCGAATGTAATGTACAGAAGTCACCATCACTCTTCAATATTCATCTCCTCCATGTCTTCCAGAAGCTCATCCAGACGGACCCCTGGCGCATCGTCATCGCCCATCTCGCTCTCGCCATCGGTGGTGAAGCCGTCGTCGGTAAGGGCATCTCCATCGTCCTCGTCCATAACGTCTTGACCCGCCGCGGCCTTTTCGGCCTGCTTCTGAGCCCGCATAGCCTTCCACCTGGCTTTGTCCTCCCGCCTCTGCCTGTTGCGCTCCTCGGCCGCTGGGTCTCTGTACAGGTTGACACCAGCCCGAAGCTCCTCGTCTTCCTCGAGCTCGCGCAGGAACATTTCGTAGTCCTTTTCGACCTTTTGCCCATCGAGTCCGCCTCTCCGGCCGACGGCGGCCTTTCCCTCTGTCTCTACCTCGCCCTCTGCCTTGGCCATGCTCTTGAGCTTCCAGACGCGGCGGTTGCGTCTCTTCTTTGTGTCTGGGTACGACTTCTTGACGAGAACAACGTCTGGCCGGCGCGCTTCGGGAATCGAGTCCCATGCTGTGCTGTTGAAGTTGGCCGAGCCGAGCTGGTAGCCCATGGCCGTGTCGCCAGGCTGCAGGAGCGCGCCAAGGTGTGTGCGCGTGTGGTACACCGCGTCGGCCTCTCCAAACGACGACGCATTCAAAGGGCTGACCTGGGCATCAGCAGTAGCCCACCGCCCATCGGCCGAGGTGGTCCCGCTGGGCTCGATGTCGAGGACGAGGAACTCGATGAGCTCGGGAATCGCACAAAGAGACTCGAAAGGGTCCCGCCAGTACTTTTCCGCCGTCACATCGGCCGTCTGCAATGTGGTGGGGTCTAGCAATCGCAGACTGTTGCTGACGCGAGCGCAGAGGAGCAGCTGCGAGATGTTTCCCAGCGACTTTGCCATCGACTTGGGCAGAGCGACCAGCTCATCCTTGCAGATGGGCGCAATCTCGACCGAGTAGGTAAACTTGTTGTTCTGCGTGCTCGTGTGGATATCCATCGAGACGATGCTCGTGCTCGCCTGCGTCCGAATCGGCACCACCGACGCGAGGAATTCGCACATTTTGACGGCGTGCGCCCGCTGCGAGTAGTAGAAGTCCAGGCCGTCCTTTTTCTCTGCGATGGACACAGTGTCGCGTTGGGCATTGTGCTTGAGAATGACCTGCTCGAGGTAGAGGAAGGTGCGCTTGTGTGGCACCTTTTGGCGCACCTGCAGCATCGCTCGCCAGGTGTTCTTCGCCGCCATGCGCGTACAGTCGGGACATTGCCCGTACTGCACCACGTACTCGATCTCGAAGATTTGCTGCAAAATTGTCGAGGTGAGGACCTCTTTCTGGACGGTGAGCTTGACCCTCAGGCGCTTGCTGTGCGGCTCAGTCCAGATGAAGCTCGCATCGATCAAGCGGACCTTATTGAGGCCCTTGAGCTTCTTGAGGCAGATCGCCAGAAGCTCCCTGCTTTCGAGCTGCGCGGGAACCCAGCTTGTGGGCGGGTTAAGATATCGCTCGCAATTTCGGCAGAAGTTGACTGTCGCCTGCTTGGGGATGCCCTCGGTGATGTCGACGGAGCTGCGAAGGCAGGAGAGGCAAAGATTGGCGTTGTTGGGCGTGATGGGTGTGCCGCAATCAGCGCAGAGCACAAGCCCTTGCTGAGGCGCTTGCGGGGAGATGTACTCCATGGTCCTCTCTGCTCTACTCTGCTCGGGTGTGGTGGCAACGGATTTAAGGGCCAGTCGTTCGCCCTTCTCAAATCAAGAGAAGGTGGAAACCGCATCTTTACGATTTGGCAAAAATTCTCGAGCGAGGCGGCACGTGAAATTTGGGCGCACGCGAGCAAAGGCACTGAGGAAGAAGGAGTCAAGGCGTACGACTCACAAGAGAAAAAAGTCAACCTTCGTCACCCTTTGCCATCTCCAGAGATAGAGCGATAACTAAGCGCAGACATGGCAGCCGCCGAGGAGCCAACAGCAAACGGCAGCGCCGCAGCGACGGGTGCGGACTCGGATGTGGCCGTCTCGAAGCTCGTCGATGGCGTGCAGACGATTGCGCTCGATACATCGAAGCTGAACCCCTTGAGTCCCGAGGTCATCTCTCGACAGGCGACGATCAACATCGGCACCATTGGACACGTCGCCCACGGCAAGTCGACCGTCGTCAAGGCAATTTCTGGTGTGCAGACTGTGCGATTCAAGAACGAGCTGGTGCGGAACATTACAATCAAGCTTGGTTATGCCAATGCCAAAATCTACAGATGCGAGAACGACAGCTGCCCGCGGCCTCAAGCGTATCGGTCGTACCCTTCGAACAAGGAGGACAACCCCCCGTGTGAGGTGCCGGGATGCGAAGGAAGGATGAAGCTCCTCCGCCACGTCTCGTTCGTCGACTGTCCCGGACACGACATTCTCATGGCAACGATGCTCAACGGAGCAGCCGTCATGGACGCTGCGCTGCTCCTCATTGCCGGGAATGAGCCTTGCCCGCAACCGCAGACGTCCGAGCACCTGGCTGCCGTCGAGATCATGAAGCTGAAGCACATCATCATTTTGCAAAACAAGGTCGACCTGATCCGAGAGGCGGCCGCCGAGGAGCACTACAACAGCATCGTCAAATTCGTCAAGGGTGGGTCCTCTGCTCTTCTGGGGCTCTTTGCTGTTCAAGGCTGATCATTATCTTCTCACAGGAACTGTGGCCGACGGAGCACCTATTGTTCCCGTGTCTGCACAGCTCAAGTACAACATTGATGCGGTCAACGAGTACATTGTGAAGAAGGTGCCGGTGCCGATTCGCGACTTCTCGAGCACGCCACGCTTGATTGTCATTCGGTCGTTTGACGTCAACAAGCCGGGCGCCGAGGTCGAGGATCTCAAGGGAGGTGTGGCTGGAGGATCGATTCTGAGCGGGGTGCTGAAGCTGGGTCAAGACATTGAGATTCGGCCGGGCATCGTGACCAAGGACAACGAGGGCCGAATTCACTGCCGGCCCATCTACAGCCGCATTGCTTCGCTCTTTGCCGAGCACAACGACCTCAAGTTTGCTGTGCCTGGTGGTCTGATTGGAGTGGGGACAAAGATCGACCCGACGCTGTGCAGGGCCGACCGACTGGTGGGACAGGTGCTGGGCGCCGTGGGCCAACTACCGGCCATCTACACGGAGCTCGAGATCAACTACTTTTTGCTTCGGCGGCTGCTGGGTGTCAAGAGCGACGACAAGAAACAGACAAAGGTGCAGAAGCTGGCAAAGAACGAGGTTCTCATGGTCAACATTGGCTCAACGTCGACGGGAGGACGGGTGATGAGCGTCAAGGCCGACTTGGCCAAGATCTTCCTCACGAGCCCGGCATGCACAGAAGTGGGCGAAAAGATTGCGCTGAGCCGCAGAATCGACAAGCACTGGAGATTGGTGGGCTGGGGTACTGTCCGGAGCGGTACCACCCTCGAGGCCGACAAGTAGAATTGCTACTCCCTACTTCTTTCTGTTTATCTCACCCCCACAAAAAGGGAAATCGTGTGACATGTACCGATAACTCATTTCCTCGCGCTCCCCATCACTTTTCACTCATGAATCGCATTTCTCTCGCGACTGTTGTCTTACATGAACATGTTGTCGTAATCACTCTGTTTTCAAACAAATGTGGATCAGCATCTGGGGGTCTGAAAGATGGACTCGTCTCTCCACTCACGCCTCCTGGTGGTGGCATGTCGTCCCAGTCTGGCTCGCCGGTGCCCCTGCCACGTCCACCCGGACCGCCACCTCTCGCACCACCGCGGCCGCCTCTGAAGGCGCCGGGGCCCATCGGCCCCTGGCCGAATGGCCCCACGGGGTCGAATCTGGCTCCAGGGGGCACCATTCCTCCACCTCCGAGGCCGCCATGAGACGGGTTCTGGAAGCGGTCGCGGAACATCGGGTGGTTTGGCCCGACTATCATCCCTCCCCCATCGTCGCCGCCCAGTCCTCCGACGCCGCCACCGAATAGGGGAGGCGGGCTGAAGGGGCCCCTGCCTCCAATGCCACCGAGGGGATCGAGGTCGCGGTCGCCAATGATGAGTGGGTTCCGGCCCGGCTGAGGGAAACCCTGCGTTCCGTCCACGTCGACGTCTGGGGGCTCGAACCGAGGCTGGCGAGGCTGCTGTCCGGGCGGCGGTCTGGCCGACGAGGAAGAGGAGGAGGCCGATGCCTCTTCCTCGGGTAATTCTTCGTAGCCTTCCTTCCTCAGACCGGGGACGAGCTTTTGGATGATCTTAGCCTGGAAGCCCAGCACGAAGTCGGCGATTCTCGACGACGAGACGAAGCCATTGACGAGCGGCTCTGCCGAGTCCCCAGCGCCCACAGACGAAGAGGACGAAGCAGCGGCAGAGCCATGAGGCCAGGGAAAGAAGGACTTGCTGGTAAATCGATCGAGCTCGACCTCGTATGACTCGGTCCGGTTCGACTCGAGGGCGGTGGCATGGAAGATGATGCGGGGACCCAGTGTCAGGGCCTTTAGGAGAAAGTGGAGCGAGGACTGGTCGTGGGTGTAGTGGAGCGTGTAGGTACCCTGGGAGCTGTTCCAGCGGCCGGCGGGAAGCACATTGCCGGATGGGAGCGTGGCGTCGGACGAGGACGAGTCGGAGAGAGAGACGAGGCGGAAGCTCAGCTTCGTCAGGATTGTATGCGCCAGGGCGACGAGAGCATCGGCGGGCGTTCGCAGCTGCGCTTGTCCTGCTGGTGTTGCTTCTGACGCAGGGTCCTGCCCCTGTGCCTGTGCCTCCAAGAGGCGAGGGAGCTGGTCGAGCAACGCAGACGGGTCCAGCAGATTCATCCTTCTGGCAGTCTGTCGACGATGAGATCGAGACCCAAGAGTGGGGAAACGAGGGGGGGACGCGCAGCCTTTTTCCGTTCTTGTCTGGCCCGTGCCCACTAAATTTTCATTTGCGTCCTAGAAGCCTTCCGGCGGCTACGCCTTCGCACACCTCGCTCGATTGGGAGCACGGTCCTTACTCACTGACCCCGGAGGTATCTCAGCTATTCACCTTGCTTTCTTTCCCAATACCAGGGTCGACCCTCGTCGCCGAAAACGATGGGATCGGCCGGGAGCAGCGATGCCTTCACCCTGCATACAGGCCTCTCCTACGGCCAGGACCCCCGGCAGATCATCGACCTCTTCGTCCCAACGAGAGGAAAGGAGTCACTCGAACCTCTGCCGTTGTTCGTGTACCTGCACGGGGGGGCTTGGCGAAGCGAGTCCATTGCAGGTAACCACGACCTCGGCGCCTTCTTGGCCGGCGCAGGCAGCGCCGCAGTAGCTCTAGTCGAGTATCGCCTCTCTCTGCTCAACGATGGCGACGCAGTGCCCCACGTCCAGCACCCGCTGCATCTGCTAGACGTCTACGCTGCGCTAGAATACCTCTTGAACGAGCGCAACGCGGCAAAGTGGCACTACGATGCGCGAAACGTCGTTGTCGCAGGCCACTCGGCGGGGGCTTGGGTGGTGTCGTCGATGCTGCTCGATGCTGCAGCACCGCCCCTCCAGCAAGACGAACAGCGCATCGTTTCGGCCTGCCCACGGTTCTCACCCACGTCGAGAGCCGCGATCAAGGCTTACGTCGGCATTGTGAGTTGACCACGCCACGCCAATTGTCCCGTTTCGAATGCTGAGAAAGAGAGTGTAAAAAGGACGGGCTATACGACCTCGTCTACCTCGTCGAAAAGTATCCCTCCTACATGTCGTTTGTCTCACAGGCATTCTACAAGACACCAATCGCCACCAAAGATTCCTACACAAAAGATGAACTCCAGCCGTTGGAAAAGGTGTCGGTCAATCGTTGGAGGCTCGCCTTGCCCGAAGACGGGAATCACCAGCACGAGCGTACGCAGCGAACCAGATTCTTCTTCCTACATTCGCGCGAGGACACGCTGCTGGACGTCGAGTATGAGCAGCAGGCTCTTGACTTCTTTGCGAAGTCAGGCGTCGACTTGCATGTTGATTTAGACACGCTTCGGGTGAGTCAATCACTCTCTGCTTCGCACAAGCACACACGGCAAGAACCTGACGCAGTACGAACAAGGGCGACCACGACGAAGCCACGCACACAAAGGCCTTCTTCACTCTGCTGCAGAAGATCATCAGTTCGTAATCATGTATTGCTGCTGGAACAATCTATCCGCGCTGCCTCTGTCGTGCCCCGATCGTCTTGAGCTGTGGATGAAGAATTAAAGGTGTGAGCGAGAGTAGCAGAGGGCATGAAGACGCAGAAGAAGAAGTGCTCACGTTGGCATAAACCTTGCCCGGCGGGCTACCCATGATGAGCGCCACGACGGCGTCCCGGGCAATCTTGATGTTTGCGAACGAGCCGAGGATGTGGATCTTTGTCTCTGCCACGACCAGCCGGGTCCTCGATGCATTCTCGATCGCAAACCTGGTCCTTCCGTCTTTTCCTGCGATTCGCCCAATGGCACGACTGAGATGGTCGCCATGGAGCGTCTTCACGTCCTTGATTTCAAAGCTGTCGACAAAGAGATCGTCGATCCGGAGCAGCGCCAGGGCATCGTCGGCATCAAAGCCGAGGGCAAACGCCTTGACAAAGTCGGCGCCCTTTTGGAGCATGCCGACGTCGCCGGTATGCTTGGACGACTTGATCTCCACTGTCCGACGCTTGACGTTCATCCGGACCTGCAGACCGGCCATCTCGACCAGCGGCGTGTAGATCTTCGGCCACTCGTTCTTGAGCGGCGTCATTCGGTGCGGTGGAATGGGGATCTTGCGCAGCTGTCCCCGCGTAGTGTCGGTCGCATCCCGGGCCGACTGGGCGGCAGCCTTGGACAGGGGCGCAAACGACGGCTTCGAGGACGGATCAATCGACATGGCAGTCGCACTAGTCTCTCCCACATCGGCTGCCTTGCCCTTCTTGTCCGATGTCGACGCTGAAGGAACGCCATTTGGAGCTGCAATCATCAGCTCGTCGTCGTCGTCATCCTCCATCTCGTCCTGTCTCGCATCTTCAAAGACGTCGTCTTCGTCGTCATCGCTTTCCTCGCCGAACGGCGCCCTTTTAGACGTCGATGCCTCAGGTCCACTCTCTCCGGCCTCCCTTTTCCCCCCTACGAGCGAATCCTTGGCCGAGCCCTTGCCCTTTGACCCGGCCGCTGCTGCTTGTGCAAAGGAGCGCATATTGGTCAAACACGAGTCGATAACGAGCGAACGCAAAAATCACAGAGCCACCGCCTTCTTGTCCTCCTTCGTCTCTCCTCCAGAAAAAATTTGGACAAGAATTTTCGGCTTTCGGGAATTAGTGGATTGAAATGGACGAGGCCACGCGAATGGCCACAGAGGGCCAGCGACAGCGAGGGATCGTCGCGCTCTCCCTCTCTCTCTCTCTCCCTCACTGTCTCCACACGTTCAGGGTAGACTGATATCGTCCTCTGAGCACAGCTTCGACAATGGCCTCGCAGGTGCACCAGCTCTCTCTGGGCCCCATCACGGCGCATGCCTTCAACGCGGACCGGTCCAAGGTGGCCGTGTGCCCCAACACCAACGAGGTGCAGATCTACGACTCCACCCACGCCGGCTGGGTCCTGACGCACACGCTCAAGGAGCACGACAAGCTCGTCACGTCCATCGACTGGGCGCCCCAGAGTAACCGCATCGTGACGTGCAGCCAGGATCGCAACGCATACGTGTGGACGCTGGGCCAGGATGCCCTCGTGCCCAGCAAGCAGGTCTGGAAGCCGACGCTCGTCCTCCTCCGCCTGAATCGAGCCGCGACGTTCGTCCGATGGAGCCCCAACGAGGACAAATTTGCCGTCGCGAGTGGTGCGCGCATCATCAGTATCTGCTCCTTTGAGTCGGACAACGACTGGTGGGTGGCCAAGCACATCAAGCGGCCCCTGCGCTCCACTGTCCTTTCGCTCGACTGGCACCCCAACAACGTCCTCCTCGCCGCTGGATCGGCCGACATGCGCGCCCGCGTCTTTTCGGCCTTTATCAAGGGCATCGACGAGCGCCCCCCGCCCAGCGTGTGGGGCGAACGACTGCCGTTTGGTACCGTCTGCGGAGAGTACGCCACGCCTGCGGGAGGTTGGGTGCATGGTGTCGCCTTCAGCCCTAGCGGCGATGCCCTTGCTTTTGTCGGTGGGTGCTTCCTTTCTCTGAATCTCATGGCTTTTCCTCATGCTCATATGACTTTATCACGCAGGCCACGACTCTTCGCTGACGGTCGTCTATCCGTCGGGGCCCGAGCAGCCGCCGCATGCGATTCATGTCCTGCGCAGCCCCACGCTGCCCTACGTGGCCCTCGACTGGATCACCGAGACGAGCCTCGTGGCCGGCGGTCACGACTGCCAGCCGGTCCTCTTCGAGGGCGACGTGAACGGCGGATGGCGGATCAGCAAGACGCTCGATGTGGGCGGAAGCGCTGCGACAAAGGCCGCGCCGCCGCCCCCACCGCCCAAGGCGCCTGGCCTGAGCAGCGGCGGACCACCCGGCGTCGGAAGACTGAACAACGAGGCATTCAACCGCTTCAAGAGCGCAGACGCACGTGGATCCTCCTCGGCCCCTTCGTCGGGCCTTGGCAATGCCCCGCCTTCGCCTGGCGGTGCTGGGGCTGGCAACGGATCGATTGCGAGCCACTTGGGCGCCGTCGCTGGCGCCAGCGTCGGTGCAGACGGCGAGCTCCACACGACGCACCAGAACACCATCACGAGCATCCGCACCTACGAGGGAAGCCGCGAGGACGTCAAGAGTGTCAGCACGAGCGGCGTCGATGGCCGGCTGTGCGTCTTTGAAATCAAGGGCAAGGGTGCTGGCATCGGCGGCATCCAAAAGGGCCTCGCCAGCATGCGAGTCGCCTAGTCGCTTAGCAGCCGGGAGGGGTGGATGAGGCTCGGATTTTATAGAGCGTCTTTGGTCGAGCGCTTTCGCAGTCAGGGTTTGAATCTATCTTTTATTGACATCAATTTGTGTACGAGAGAGCAGCGGAGAAGGGCAGATCATCATGGGAATCGTGCAACATGAGTGTCAAACGATACAGTGAGGAACAGGGAGGACAAGTGCACGATCGAAAGGTGGACAAGGGAGATATCAAATGGCAAGGAAAAAAGGCGTCAAGGGTGAGGTAGATTACTCCTTCTGGTACGATGGCGGCGGCTGCGACGGCGGTGCGTAGGGCGACTCGGCCGCGGGGGGAGGACCGGGAGGAGGAGCGTAATTTGTGTTGCCGGTGTTTGCCTGTGGCGGGTAGCCATACGAGGCGTTGTTGGCACCACCCTGCATCGTCTCTCCGCCTGGTTGCGAGCCGTAGTAGTACGGCTGCTCGGGTTGCTGGGCCGTGTATGGGTTGCCCGTGTATGGAGTACCGTAGGCGGCCTGGTTTGGGCCCGGGCCAGAATAGCCGTAGGCCTGCGTCGAGTTCTGGACACGCTGTCGGCGTCGGCGGCCGAGGCAGAGGACGATGGCGATGACGATGAGGATTGCGGCAGCGATTGCGATACCTTTATGTAGCAGTGTATTATCTTGTCAGCTTTTATCTCACTGCATTGCATCGCATCGCATATGTAGACGACTGGAAGCGAAGAAAGAAGAAAGACTCACCGACACCGGCGCGCGCGCCATTGCTAAAACCGCTGCAAGTGTAATAGTTGCCATAGCGGTCCTCACAGAGGTCGCGCTTCGCAAATGCGTGCATCATCCTCGACGGAGACGACAAGATCGGAGACGGCGCCATTGTGTGCGGATGAGGATCGTGCGAGCGAGCGAGCGAGCGAGAGGCAGCTTTATACGACGAATTTGCGTGCGTTAGTCGCGTTGCCACTTCGACCTTGATGCAGAGGTTCGCGTAGGGGCAGCTCAGCGAAAGAAGCAAGCAATGGGCTTTTCGCCGTGGAAGTGTGGTGCTGGATGCTTGTCTACCGTTCGGTGGACGATGGCGATAGTGTAAAACGAAGAGACGAGAGTGAATGGGACAGGGTCAGAAAGAGAGGCAACCGAGCGATTGTGCCCAGAAAATGCAAGATCCTTGGCTCTTCCGTGGAGTCGAATCAACGAAAGCGGCCTCAAATGACGTACGATTATATCCGATTACAAACGCGACCTCGTGATAATACAATTGCGTCGACAGAAAAGGCTGTGCCATTGACTGCGCGAGACGACGCCCACGCCATCCACTAGCTAGACAGAGACAAAAGAGATACCGAGAGAAAGGGGTAGTTCTCAGCAAGTGAAAAGCAATCAGTAAACTGGTAGCAAGCATCAGATCATGTGAATGTCGAGATAGATTGTGTGAGACGAGACTATAGTGACAGTAGGGCATGCTCTTGACAGTTTTTTGTTGAAGTAGGTAGGTAAGGGCCTCCTTTCTCCGACAGGGTCCACCCCTCGACGAGGCCACGCGCAAGCATGTCCAACGAGCGCGCGGAAGGAGTGCGCCGTGAGGACGTTTAGCGCATCTGCAGAGGTGGAAGAAAGTCAACGGCTGAACGAGTAAGGCTTCAAAGCTCAAAAGTAGACCAACCTTGACAAAGCCGATGGCGTCCGCCTTCTCGCGGAAGCACTGGCGGCAGATGTCGAGGCCGTACTTGCGGATGATACCACCACCGTTGCCGCAGACACGGCTGTAGGTAGAGCATAGCATGTCAGTATTGGTGTTCTCATCGATCCAAATTTCTCGATTGCGGCGCCCATCGATTTCCTCTCGCGCCTTTCCGTGAGTGATCTATGGTATCTTTCGCAGGTACCCTGCCCCGTCTTCGTTCTTGCGTTCGTCCAGCCCCAACAAGTCGTCCACGTCCGCACTTGTTCTAAAGAAACTCACCACAGGCGCCCTCCCTTGGCGTGCTTGCGAGAGTGCGAGAACCAAATGTTGTCGTGAGCCATGTTGTGTTATGGACTGTACGATAACGTCGTTAGTGACTGCTTCCGAACTAGTGTGTACTGGTTCATTCCTTCCTCTTTCCCATTATGTGTCCCGTCCTTTCCTTCCGGATTGCGTCCCTCCTCTCTCTCATCATGGTCTTGGACCCTCGCATAGTCCATTCCCGTCAGAAATCCTCCTACCCATCTTGCAGAGCGAGTCATAATAGACACACTGCTACAGAGAGCATGGACGATTCCACTTCCGTCGTGCCCATGTCCTGTTGCAATCACCATCGCCTGCCTGTTTCACCAGCACCCTTTTGATACATCGCTATATCGCCCTCGCGTCTTCACTAAGTCTCTACTCCCATGCCTGGTTCCGCCATCCGCGTCTCTGCTGTTCCACCCTCTGCGAACACTCCGCTTCCCGCTGTATCGATAACAAGCCAATCGGACATGAATGCTCACCTTTGGGGGGGTTTTGACGAGAGGGCGGAAGGTGCGTGAGATATCTGCGTGAGTCGGCCTGTCCTTCAGCTAGGTTTGACGAATCTCCTCGGCCGGGAGGACGCGCCAGGCCGCAGCAAAACGTGGAATATTTTCTCGAATTCTTTTTTTTTTAGATCTGGATGACTAGCACATTAGTCACTCCTTCCACTTCGGTCATTTGTTTTAGTCATCTCCAGCTTATCTTTTGTGGCTTCCAAGTGGAGCGGTGATCCCAGTGCAGACCTCGTGCTCCTGTCATTCAACCAGCAGTAATCGGGTGGCCATGATCAACGTGTGCACAACTTAAAAGGGCCATCTAATTTCTTTCTATGTCTATATTATTACTGGGTCTACGTCCTGGCATGCCCTGTTCACGATCAAGCCTTGCCGGCAGCGCGGTCGTCGTAGAGCTGGCGAATGGCATCGGTAAAGGTCTCGTCGTGGCCTCTGAACTTGATGCCAAGCTCCTTTTGCGCCTTTGTTGTGTCAATCTTGAACACGGCCGGGTCGTCCTTCTTGCTCGAGCCAGGCGTTCCCTTTGTCGCCTTGCACTCGTCTGGGAACTTGGCATGGGCGAGGTCGAGGATCGACTGGTTGTCGTAGTTGCCGCCCGAGACGCCAACGCGGCCCTGGATGTTCTTCTCCATGGCCAAGACGTGTGCCTCGCCGAGGTCTCGCACGTCGACAAAGAGGGGGAAGCCCGTCGGCGGGATTTCCTTGTCCCACTGTCCACTGACAAGCTTCCAGACCTGGCCAGCACTCTCGCCGAGGTTGTCGAGCTTGTCCAGCGGCTGGATCGCAGGCCCCATGACCATGGGCGGGTTCAGCGCCGCAAAGTGCATCTTGCCCTCAAGGTTGTGCTCCTTCTGGTAGTCGAACGCGGCCTTTTCGGCAAGCTTCTTGCTGGCACTGTAGGCAAAGGCGGGAATATCCGTCGTCCGTGCCTGTTCGAAAGTACAATTGTTCCAGTCTGCCTCGGTGTAAACCTTGCCGTTGAAGGGCAGCTTGGGATCGTCGAGCGACAGGACGGCAGCAAAGCTGCTGGTAATGACAAGGTTCTTGATGGTGCCAGCATTGTGGGCAGCCTTGACGACGTTGAGCGTTCCGTCGATGGCAGGCTTGAGGTAGGTCTCCTCGGGGTCGCCGCCACCGAGGTGGAACGGGCTGGCGGTATGCAGGACGGCTTCGACGTCTTTAAGTGCCTCTGAGAAGTCGCTTGTGGCGACATCCTCGATGATGGTGAAGGTGAGCTTGCCATCCTTGACGTACTTCTCAAAGTGGGACAGCTTCGCAAACCCGTCAGCCTTGGCCTGCGATCGCACGGTACCTCGAACAGAGTAGCCCTTCTGGAGAAGCGAAAGGGCGCTGTAGACAGGGAGATGACCACGGTCAGTATCAGCCTCTATCGCTTCTCTTTCATTTCAGGAAAGACTCACACCCAGGCGGCCACGTAGCCAGTGATGCCTGTGACGAGGACGGGCTTGCTGGTGGCAATCGACATGTCTGTGGTGAAGGGGATTGATGTGAAAGGGTAAAGGGGATCGCGGACGGGAAAACCAAGGCCGTTCCTTTATACGCCTGGAATTTCCATCACGGTGGCTGCAAATCTTGGGTCCGGGTGGAGGCCGGCCGTCTGAAAAGTTCGAAGATAGTGAGTCGTGTCCCGTGGAGGACATCCTAGGGTTTTAGGGTTTTATGGGTGCACGCTACCGTGGAGGTCCACCTCGCAGCAGAACCACCTTTCAGGAGCCAATTTCGCACTCGAAGAGGCTCGCTGGTCGCCAAAGTGGCTTCTTGTTCTGTTGTTGATGCATAGAGCAATTTGGGTCTTGGCCCACCCGGCTTACTTTCGCCACGAGCCCACACCTGACAGTGCTCCCCACACCACTTCGCACCACTTTTACCTATGCTATTGATTGCGAGTGGAACGCTCTCATCTGGAGATACCTTAGAGACATGGTCTGTTCACGCAGAAGGCGCGCCCGCTGCCTTCTCGAGAGCGTGGCGGAAATCAGGTGGAATGGGTGCCTTTTTGAGCGTCCGGTCTGTGCACATAGGAAAAGGGTCAGATTTCTCTGCTAGACTCCTGCATGGAGAGGAATGAGGGTAAAGCTTCCGGCACTTACAGTCGTATGTGACATTGATCTGCTCGCCCGTCGCGACAATGGCGCCCTGCGCGACGGAGTAGAGGCCCGACTGGAGCGAAAAGCGATCGTCTCCCAGGGGCACTACGGGACGGCTTCCGACAAGGAGCTGCTCCAAATGAAGATCAGAGCCATCAGTCGTCGTCTCAAAACTCTTTGCTGATGTAGCCTCGCTACTCACCGTATCCGGATACCTGCGAGCGCATTGGAAGTACAACAAATCAGCTCCGGATACCTCTCTGAAGCGGTGTGCGCCGCGAGACTCACACGACGGGCCTCTTGTATCTGACGTTGATCGAATGCAGAATGAAGCTCATGCCCTTGCCACGGAGCATATCGGCTTGGCGCTCTGGAGGCAGGTCCAGAGCAATCTTTTCGGCGAAGCGCATCCTGGCCGACTCGATGAACCTGACAAAGTGGACGTTGTTGACGTGCTGGAACTGTGTGACTCAACACGCGCGTACGCAGATACCGACTCTTCAGTACTGTGTGCTTGCAAAACGCCAAGTGGAAAGAGGCATGTGAGCTCACCTGATCGTGGTCTCCCCAGCAGATGACCTGGTCGAAGAGTGAGAGTCAGCCTGCCGGCCGGACACGTACTGGCAGGCGGGGCGCGCGACTCACCTGGGTCCACAGACTCGGTGCGTGGTAGCCCAGCCGCACCATTTCTGCCTTGGCATCAACGAGGCGCTGCGCCGTCTCCTCGTCCCCAAGCTGGCCCAGGGCATTGCTGCTCCTGGCGGGCGCAGACGTACTCATCGCAGCCTGCCCTGTCCGCACGGTGCTCATGACACTGGGCCATTGCCGAGGTGCCAGCCTCGCTGCTCTCATTGTCGCTTCCATCTCGCGTCTTGGCCCTAGATGCCGAGCGTGATCGGTGGGAGCGGAAGTGGAAGTAGCAAGTGTAGAGACACTAGTAATGGAAAGAGGGCGGAGGGAAAGAAGAAAACGCGCCCCCCCCCCGCCTTTGGTCCCGTCGTCGACTAGATCCGCGTCGGCCCGTGCGCCGGCTTCGCTGCCGGATTTCCCGGTTGCAGTGGAAGGAAAGCGATGGCAATGAGATGGGGCAAAAAGACAAAGTACACTGTTGCTGTAGAGGGGTTGGTGGTATATACACTATGCGTCACAATTGCGCAGCTCTGGGGGCATGTATGGGATCTCGAGTACAGAGAAGCTGGAGGAGGTCATGGGTCAGAGCTTGGAATTGTGCTCGAGCAGGATCGAAGGCACTCACATGTCTTCTTCGCGCGTTGTCTCCAGGGTCGTCTTGTCGTTGTTGGAGGTCAGGCCTGTGGAGTGAAACTAATTGAAGATAGATACGAAAAAGTCAGCATCTGCGAGCAGTTGGAGGAAAGGCAATCGAGGGCATACGAACGGTGTAGCCGCGGCTCTGAGCGATCCGTCGGAGATCGCGCTCGAATTGGCGACTGCCCGTCCAACCCAACACTGCCGCTCCGTAGGTCTTGAGCGGCGAGAAGATGATGTCTACCCTTCGATAGTGGCTTCGAGGGACCGTGTCCGATCTGGGAGGCAGCACAACGACCTCGGCAATATCAAGCCTACTAAAGACTCGCTCGCTGGAAGGAGGCGTCTTTAGATATTGTTCGACACTATTCTCGGTTTACTTGCTCACTATTTGTCCGACGGCGTGGTAACATTGATGATATGAGTGACGTACGCTGTTATTGGCTCTCGTCAGCCGACTGTCGAGGCAGTGTGTGAGGGAGACCCACCCTTCTTCTTGAGCGCCCGCAGCAGCTCCTCCATGGCCGTCAACTGCGACCGAGTCGAAGGCGAGGTGTCGGCAAAGACGATGTCGACGTCGTTTGACTGGGGCTTGCCCCTGCGAAAACCACCGCAGATGGTATACACAGCATCTGGCAGGATCGCCTTGAGCTCCTGGTGGATGTAGCGGGCAATCTCTTCGACTTCTGGACGCGGAATCTTGGTGCGCAGGTCGGGCAGGATGCGCAGGCATTCTTCGACGTGCAGATGGGTGCCCATGCTGCCTCCCATACGCAACACGTCGTCCATGGTTCGACAGCCCTCGCTATAGTACTCGCGAGCCTTCTTGGGACCAATACCATAGAGCTCTGTGAACTGGCTCATGATTTGAAAGGACGTGTCCCTGCGAATCTCGTCGACCTCTGCAATCGAACCATTGGTGTAATACTGCTTGATGAGCTTGACAATCTTTGGGCCAACACCCTTCAGGCTAGCCGCCAGGCTGGGGTTGGGTGCGATGGAACGCGGGTAGGACTTCACTGCAGAGATTGCCCGCCCGTATGCGGTTGCATTGACCTCTTGGCCACCAGTCAACGTCCGCTGAAGTCGAAGAGTCTCGAGCTGGTCAACGAGGCCCTGGTTGTGCAACGACTTGAGCGGCGAAGGCCTCATGCACGCATACTCTGAGTTGCACCAGGATGGTCCAGCCGTCTTCGGCTGATTTGCAGTCCCAATGACCTGCTCGTTCCCAAGACTTCCCTCTCGACTGCTCGAATCACCTGCGACAGCGGCGCTGTCGCTGTTGCTATCACGACGCTTGCGTTTGCTCTCTCGCTCACGGCCCCGTGATGGTGATGCCGAGCTAGGGCGTTCGGGGGAGCTGACCTCTGTTGACGATCCTTCTTCTGGCGGTGCAGGTTCGGTGACGTTTTCTGTGGCCTTTGTCTCATGCTCGAGGGCCTTAAGGGTCTCTGGAGGCGAGGGCTCCTTGGGTGATATGACGAGGTAGTCTGCATACGGAAGCATGATGCCAGCTCTCTGCGAGTCATCGAGCCAGGTGTGGTGTACGACTGGTACTTTGCGTTGCTGTAGGGCAGCTTTCAGCATTACAGTCCCGAATAGGCTGCTAGATCTGCATCGCAAGAGGCGGTTCTCACTTCGGCATCGGCGTCGATGAATTTCTGTGCTCGCTTGGCGGATCGGGTGCCCGTCAAGATCAAGTTGGCGAAGCGTAGCGAGGCGTTCATTCCGCCGAGCGACGAGATTGCCGCACGAATGCGATCCACATCAATTTGCTCGAGCTTGTCCTTGATAATGAAGATGCCTTGGGAAAACGCGTTAAATGTTGTTGTCTTCTCAGAGACATGGACCTAGATGGGTCGACTCACGGGTGGAGCTGCTGAGGATCCTGCCCTTCTGTCGAGGCCCGCCTTCTTCAGACGAGGGGGCAATGAAGTCATCGCGTCGGGATGCAGTCTTACTCTTCGGACTGGTGGAAAACGATGACGTCGTCGTCGTCTGAACGACCTGGCTATTCCTACTCAGCCGCCGCCTCGAGGGCGAGGACATGGTGTTGTCATCCGGCCTGGTCCACCAGGATGAGGGGGGACGTGCGAGCAATATTTTGCCTCGGACTTTACGATCCACGTGGCTCTTCAGCCCCAATCTATGGCGCGCCCGCCCAGCGAAAACTTTGAGACGAAAGCCAGACTCTCCGAGAAGAAAGAAACCCTCTCTTCCCTCCTTTCTCCCACCCAAGTTGCGATTCGACGCCAAGCGGGCAGCCAGCAGCGCCGATCTTTCCTTCTTCTGGCCGTTGTCGTTGCAGACAAGAGGAATGATGCAGCCCTTCCGTCTCGCCCACCGCGGCCTTGGCCCCATGGCGCGGCAAGCCCCGGCCAGTGCGCTCCGACATAATGCGCTCCGAGGTAGGTTCTGCTCTAGACCGGTCTTGTACCTTTTGGCAGCCTGCTCAAGCCCATCCCTACGACAGCTTCGGCATTTCACTCTTCGAGCAACAGATTGGCGCTCCAAAAGTTCATGATGCCAGCCATGAGTCCGACGATGACAGAGGGCGGCATCGCAGCTTGGAAGAAGCAACCTGGTGATACCTTTTCGGCCGGCGATGTCCTTCTCGAGATTGTGCGTTGTCACCTTTCGTAGTATTTGGCGAACTCATTCACTGACAGTCACTTTCAATACAGGAAACGGACAAGGCCACGATGGACGTTGAGGCGCAGGACGACGGTATCATGGCCAAGATCATTGTGAGCTCCATATATGCGCTATCTTCTCAAACCCCACTCCAGACTGCTGATCCCAATTCATCAGGTCGAGGACGGCGCAAAGAACGTGCCCGTCAACTCGGCTATTGCCATCATTGGCGAAGAGGGAGACGACATCTCGGGTGCCGATGCCCTGGCTGCTGAGGCAGAGAAGGAAGGCCCGCCCAAGCAGGCTGAACCAGAGGCGCCCAAGCACGAAGAGACACCAGAGCCTCCCAAGGAGCAGGAGTCCAAGCCCGAGGAGTCAAAGAAGGAAGAGTCGAGCGCCAAGCAGGAGGAGGCGCCCTCGCGAGCCTCTGGCGAACGCGTGTTTGCCAGCCCACTTGCTCGCAGGCTTGCCCAGGAGAAGGGCATCCCCCTCGGCCAGGTCAAGGGCTCGGGCCCCAACGGACGCATCGTCAAAGCCGACATTGACAGCTACAAGGCGCCCGCCGGCCAAAGTGCTGCTCCTAGCGCTGGTGCCGGCGCTCCCGCGCCTTCGGCTGCCAAGTCGGCACCGGCACCTTCCGGCGCGTCGTACGAGGACATTCCTGTGTCCTCAATGCGTCGCACCATTGCCGGTCGCTTGACCGAGTCCAAGCAGCAGCTGCCCCACTACTACGTCTCGATCGACGTCGAGATGGACAAGGTCCTACGCCTGCGCCAGGTCTTCAACGAGGCATCGGAGAAGAAGGCCGGCGGCGATGCGCAAAAGGCAAAGGAGGCCAAGCTGAGCGTGGGTGACTTTATCACAAAGGCTGCCGCCGTGGCGCTGCGAGAGGTTCCCGAGGTGAACGCAGCATGGTACGGCGAATTTATCCGACAGTACCACACCGCCGACATTTCCATTGCCGTGGCCACGCCCACGGGCCTGATCACGCCCATCGTCAAGGACGTCGGAGGAAGTGGCTTGACGACGATCAGCGCCTCGACTAAGTCGCTCGCCTCTAAGGCCAGGGCAGGAAAGCTCAAGCCGGAAGAGTACCAGGGCGGCAGCTTCACCATCTCCAACATGGGCATGTTCGGCATCACTCACTTCACCGCCATCATCAACCCGCCGCAGAGCGCGATCCTGGCCATTGGCGGAACCGAGCCCAGGATGGTCGTCGATGAGGCCGAGGAGAAGGGTTGGAGAAAGGCCATGGTGATGCAGGCCACCATCAGCGCCGACCACCGGATCGTCGATGGCGCAACGGCGGCCAGGTGGATGAAGGCATTCAAGGATGCCCTCGAGAACCCCTTGAGGTAGGTTCATCTCTGCTCATCTCGTCAAACTCACTTGAATAAGATTGGCTGACGTCGACCTTGATTTCCCTCCCTGCGCAGCTTCATGCTATAGATTCGTCCTTTTTCCCTTTCTTTCCTCATGACTCAATGTAACAAATGAATGGCCAACTCAGCAGGACCGTATCACCCTTCGCTTTTGCAAGATGCTTCCCTTTTTGCCTCGTCCTTCTTTTGAAGCTGAAGACTTGAAAGCACGTGTGGCAGCGGTCAGAAAGGACCGGAAGCCAGCCCGTTCAGTGGAAAGATGCGGTCTGAGTCCAGCCCGCACCTACTGAGCGGACTGGTGCCGCTCTTCCGTCGCGTGAGCGGAAGTCGTTCCACAAATTCCGTGCCTCCTAACTAAGCAGATGCTCCCCTTTTTCTCATCGCAGCATGGAGTGCGATCAGTGAAAGACTTCAGAGCTTCATCTGTACAGGGCGGTCCACTTCTTTCTTTCCAATATCTGCCCGTCGTCGCCACAGCCCAGTTTAACCGTCTGCGGGCTTCTTTTACCCAGCGTCTTCCTCTCCAAGATTTTAGGAGCATCCACACCGGCCTTGCCTGATGTCGATGCCGTGTTCATATCCGATGCCGATGCCTGCGCTGCCTCCACCACCCACATGGCCTATCTAGCTGCTTTCGTTCTTCACGAGCTTATGCACCGTTCCGGCCAGATTCCCCCTTCTCACAGGAACGGAAGAAGGACGGAGGGTCTCACTTGTCGGTGGGGCAAGGACATAGGGCTTTTCGCTAGTCGCTCTTTCTTGCATCACTGCTCCAGGCAGATGACCCACCGTCCTCTAGGGCAACGGTCGGCCAAGTGTATATTGGAGAGACTAAATTGAGGATGCCTTCTGCGCTAGAGTAGAGAGAAGCCACTTTATCCCATGATATGGAGCTAGGGCCAATTTATCAAAGATCATATGGACGATTTCCTCCGGAGAACTCCACATCACTGTACTGTACTATACTACCTCCTGCTACTACCCGCTTGCCTGAACGCGGAACTCCTGGGGACCTGGATTTATGGCGAAACTAGATCGCAACGGTCCTATCGCGTCTCTTTTCGCTTGGTGTTCGCAACGTGAAAGGAAGATCGGCCCTCGGGGGTTCAGCAACGTGGGCTTCGGGAAGACGGAATGGAAGTCGGAGTCAGGCGTCGGAGCTCACTCCCGTGCCCCTCCCGATGATAGTCATGCATGCTTGCTTGCTTCTGCTGGTCCAGAACAAATCCCCTTCAATGGGTTCACGTGGGTCGGGTTCAGAGGGTTATTATCTTGGGATTCCCGGCTCGATCCTCTGTTCCTCGTTTGTGGCTTGATGGGGCTAGCCGCAAGGGGGGAACATGCGCAAAACAATCATTCGATGTAGGAACGGGCCGGCAGACACCTAGCCTGCTGCTGGTGTCCTGCCAGCGGGATCGAGCGAGGTTCGATCATCTCCCTCTTCGAGAGAAAGATTTACTGTTTAAGTTTGTAATGACGAGTCACCTCTGGAGAGGAAAGTGGCAGTTGAGCAGTACTAGTGGCCGATTGCCAGAACAGAGTAAAAAAAAAAGAGAAAAGCGGGCTAAGTTGGCTCGCCCGTAAATTAAATTCTTCCTCTATTGTTTCTTGTACCAAAAAAGCAATAAAGGTCAGGAGACTGATATGATGCCCTCCGGCACCATCGCTGAAGCTATCCCTCTTTCTTAGGTTCCAAGCAGGGCAGGGCAAGGGGCTGCTTTCCTTGGCCGAAGCTTGCGTGCATTAGCGGCCTTCGTCCAGAAGCAGGCACCCGGCCTGAGTGCGTTTCCTGATAGAGCAGGGGCCTCGATAAAGCCGGACTGTATCACTATTATTCTATGAGGCAGGGCTGGCCTTCGGCAAGACCCCCTTGGGTCCGGTGCTGTGTTTTGATTGCACGTAGAAATTCGTTCCCGTATTTGCCCCCCTTTTCTTTTCCAATACAAGAAATGACACAATAATTCGTAATCTCTGGCCAAGCCCTTGACTCTGAGGTGGGGTTTCCTCAAGGCACGCAAACACGGCTGGCTGGTTTCTTGGCTTATTGCTGCTACTCTGTATATATGTGACGCAAGCGTCCCCTCCTCTTTTCATCATCCACTTTCTCTCCCAACCCATTTCCACCTATCTCGGATCATCGCGATGAAGGTTTCTATCGCCCTTTTCGCCCTTGCTGTTGCGACGCTCACGGTCGCCAACCCCCTCCCTGAGGTGCGTAGAATTTCGTCGCAGCGCTGTGCATGCGTGTGGTTTTAGGGGGCCAAAAGGTGTTTGTCACGTTGTACAGAGGGGGAGGACGAGGGTGGCGCGCGGCTGTACAGTGATGAAGCCATTGTAGTTGACACCAGGACTTCAACAGAAGGCGCAGGCCGCTCAGGCAAACTACGGCAAAGCGAGTTACATTCGTCGTGAATCGGCGCAGGCTGCCAAGGCCGAGTATGGAATCGGCAATGGCAACAAGTACTTCAAGCGCGACAACACCGACGCTGGCCGCCCCGTCATGTACAGGAGGAAGGAGGCCTCGGCCGCATCCGCGGATACATTCATCGGGGGGGGAGGAAACTACAATTGAGCGGCTTCTTCCGACATCGGTCTTCATGAGCGAGCATTAGCTAGGATCTGAAGCTGGACACTCTCAAACTATCCTGGACGGAGTCCTTTTTTTCTTCTTGCTCGGACAAAACCATCCTATCTTCAGCTACTTTACCCTCGGCCCGTACCACCGTTCTCTCCCAGTTGTATTGTCACTATCTCAGGGGCTTTAGGCTCCTACCTTCCGTCGATTTATGGGGTGCCATCGCTGGAACTCCCTCCCTTACTTTATCCTCTGCGTTCGTTTTTGGGGCTTCGAAATGTCAAGGATTTGCTGGTCATCCTGTCTTGCTTGCTGTGAAGAACATGCACACTGCAACCGAGATCGAGTTTCCGTCGACTTCATCTTTGTCGGATGTCAAAGACTTGTCGAGGTATTGATCCAAATGCGCCGGGGAGCGACCACACGCACGATCCAATGCTAAGATCCAGAAGCAAGCGCGGTATCATCGTGGAGAACGTGGTCGTGATGCAATGGGTGTAAGCATTCACAGAGAGAGTAACCGATCGGAAAGTACAAACGAAGGAGAAGGGGAGAGGGGTGACGGGGAGGGTCTGTGTTCATTTGAAACCGTTACCAAGATCCGGAGCCCAAGAGTACACCAAAAGAGAAGAAGAGAAAGAGAAAGGCGTAAAGAGAGTCGTACGTGAGAAGCAAAGCAGAGAACAGTCGAGGGCAGGCCCTCCGCGAGCCCAAGACTGCTCATAAGAGAACCTAATCGAGGCTCAACCTGCTGGGGTTTGTGTTGCGGAACGCTGGGGCATGAGCGTTGTTGCTCTTTTGGTGATATTGACCGCTGGCTTGCTGAGTCTGGCGGTAGGCATCTTCGTAGTCTTCGTCGTCGTCATCATCGTAAAGTCCGCCGTTCGTAGCCCGTGGGAGAGCATGCGAGGCAGGAGGAGCAGCGTCTTGGAAAGCAGGGCCTCCAGCGGCAGGGTGCGCATGGCTGCTCTCGAGCGAGACGCCATCGAGGCTTAGACGAGGCTGTCTGCCCATGCTCGATGAGGCCATGTGCTTTGGACGGCGTCGGCGGAAGCCCCATCCGATCGACTCGTGCGCCTGTCGAAGGCCCTTTCCGAAGTTGTGCAAGCAGACGCAGGCGAATGCAATGGTGCAAAGTAGGGAGATCTGGGAAACGGTCCAGGATGAGCACCACCTTCATGGGAGGGGGTGAGAACAGGACGGGCTCACAGTAGCGAAGATGGAGAAGAATGTCAAGCTGAGTTCGACCGTCTGGTAGCTAGCTCTCGTCGATGGAGCATAGATGCGCGTGATCTGCAGAAGACATCAGTTCAACACATGCCTCTCGAGACAGTGGCAGCCAGCTCGGACCCACCTTGTAGATGAAGTACACGGCACCAGCCAGGAAGCAAGCAATGGAAAATGCCATCAAAGACTTGATCTCCTTTGTCGCAGCCCAGCTGGCCAAGAAAAGAACGATGATGGCTGCGGGCAACGCAGCGATGGTCACGGCATACTCCCAGTCGTTGCGGTTGGCGACGAGGATGAGGAAGGACATGGCAAAGGCGACGCCAAAGAAGAAGTCGAATTTGAGGAAGACGACAAAGACCTGATATCCAAGATACCGCCTTCGGGTCTGGATGTCTGCGCCAATCACCTAGTCAGTTCGCCCCGGAAGTGTCTGTCAGCCCATGCACCTGGCGCAGGAATCTAAGCATGTCCTCGTACCTTGTAGATGCGCCAGCCCCATTCTGACCACAGCTTCCAAGCCAAGTAGGTGAGGACGAACTGCGAGACGCCGACAATGACGGGCACGACGATGAGGAGCTTTTCCACGAGCGGAAAGAGCGTGTCGATCGCATTGCACCTCCTCCCTCGTCGCCCGGCGACTTGGGGCACGTCCATGCACCGCGCTCCGCCACCCTTGTCATCCTGGTACTGCAGTGCGTCGTGGGCTTGAGGGATCTCCAAGGCCGTCGTGACAAGGATGGCCACGTTGAGAGCGGCGACACCGATGATTTGGATCGTGTTCTTTTGCCGGTTGGCATCGAGCGAAACAAGGACGAGGAAGATCATGGCGAAGATCGTGAGCGAGAAGAAGACGTTGATCGTCTTGAGCTCTTCGACCTTCGTCCCTCGCGTGTCGAGCTGTGAAAGGGTCAGTGAGTGCGGGGATACCATCGAGCGGCAGGACTAAGAGTGGCTCACCCAGACGACACCGAAAGCAGCGCCGACCATGGCAATGACAATGATCGACTCGATGACGACAGTCAGGAAGAGCGCCAGCGCCCACCGACCAGGCAACCAGTAGCCCCTCGACCCAGCTCCAGCCGAGGTCGATGTTGCTGCTGTTGCTTTCGTTCCTCGAGAAGCGACCGTCTTGCCCCTCTTGACATTTGTTCCCTCCATAGGTGACGAGGCGGCTTCTTTGGTCGAAGCCTGGCCCTCTGGCGCCGCAAAGTAGGGCGAGGGGTGCTGTGGCGCAGCAGCATACGATGCGTACGGTTGCTGCTGCTGCTGCTGCTGCTGCTGCTGCTGCTGCGATGGGGGAAAGTAAGAGTGAGGTTGCTGTGACGACTGCTGCTGGTGATGTGCCAGGAGCGTCTGCGCAGCCGGCGAGGATCCAGCCCTCGGCGGCGTCATGTATGCAGACTCAGACCTTTGTCGCTCGAATTCTCGCGAGGCCGAGAGCGGCTCGCGGTTGAGGTGCTGCGTCGTAGGGTAGGAGCCATCGTCTGCGACCGACGACGGCGGGTATGCGGCGGGGGCATCGTTGTGTCCGACGTAGGCCCCCTCATCGTAAAAGCGATGCGCCATTTTTTTTCTCTCTCTCTTTCCCTACTCCCCCTCTCCGCAGCGGTATATGGATCGACGAGAGAGAGCGGAGCAGAGCTATAGAAGAGAGGCCTGTCGATCCTAGCTTCGTGACCGTCTTCGCCGTCCGGGTCGATGTGCGAAACGATCTGAAATGGAATTTCACCAGGCGGACTCTCCGCTCGTTGCCGCGCTTCAGCACCTCGAGGTTCGCCGGTCAAGACACGTTTTAATTTACCGTCTTAGTCTTGGCGTCGAAAAAGCAGCGACCACGCTCGCATTCAAATTGAATTCGGGGAAGATCCCGCCTTGTTTGATTAACCATCTTGGAATGAACACACCACTACCACCAAAGGACTGCCACAGAACAGAAGGTAACAAATGAATCGTAAGAGAAGACTAAGCGACTGAGTGAAGAGCGAGAATCTTGTCCACAGCCTCCAGAACATTGTCGACGAACAGTGTCGGTTCCTCTGTGGGCATCTCGTTCTTTTGGTAAACACCCGTCTTCACCAGGGCCGACTTCCAACCAGCTCTGTTGGCGCCCTTAATGTCGACGTCCGGATTGTCGCCAATCATCCAGATAGTGTATTCGTCTTTCTTTACACCGTGCTCCCTCTCGAACACTTGACTTGCATACTCGTACGTCATTTTCGAAGGCTTGCCGTAGGTGACCGTCATCTCTTCGAGTCGCTGTCCTGTACTTGGGTAGAAGAGCTTGTCGTAGATGCTCTCCAGGCTGAGCTTGATGGCACCCATACCCAGTCGAGGACGCGAAATACCTTCCGTGGGCGTGAGGAGGTCTGCCGAGGCGTAGTAGAGCTTGGGGCGGTCTTTCTCGTGCAATGGCTCCTCGGCAGATCCGGCCTTTGGCTTGCCTGCGACAATGGAGCCGTAGGGCGGGCTCATGACATCTATGGCGTACTGCATATCCCTACCCCAGTCATCGGACTCTTGCAAGAAAAAGAAAGCTTTGAACACGATGTCTTCACCGTTGATCGACAGCGAGTTCGTGCACTGTTCTTTCCTCAGCTTGCTGAACGGGAATATCCTTTCGTTCCACTGCTGAACTTCGGCGACTGTGTACACCTTTTGGAAGCCGTAGTCCTTCAGTATCTTGCTATGGCCTCCATTTGTGCCAGTGACAAGGATAGGGTCGTCGGCGTGCTTCTGAGCAAGAGCCTTCATTGGCGTTCGGCCGAGGATAAGCGATTTGGGACTGATGACAGCTTCGAGCTGTTTAGAGAGCTTCTTGGCGCGATCTTCTTCCGAGACGCCTCCTCCATTCGTGAGGAGGATAAAGGGGACTCTTTTTTCTACCAGGCGGCGTATTGCGTCTTTTGCGCCTGGAAGGACCGTATCGCCGTGCTTGAGGACACCGTCGATATCGAGTGCGAGGGCCACCTTCTTGCTCAGGTCCCTTTTTTTATATTGAAGCATCCCTCTATTTGAAGATGACGTTTGCGAGAAAACGGGGTCATACATTTCACTGTCGAAGTTCGTTTGAGAGGGAAGAGACTCCTTTAGTACTTGCTTCAGGTCCTCCGCTGTCGAATCTTCCCTCAATCCGAACAAGCTCCTGCCGTGGTACTGAAGTTCGTCTGGATTGACCTGCTCGATCATGATTTCGGCATTCTCTGCGACCTGTCGAAATCGAATTTTCTTATAGGAATCTTCATCATAGCCGTTTTGCAGAACGTGCAGGGTGTGCATGGCTTCGCCGGCTTCGATCCTGCAGTCATCGACGAATGCTTTGAGGACCGACCTTTCGAGCCGCGAGATGAGACCGTCGTGTTCGTGGTAAGCATTTTTGTTCTCCAACCTTTTCAACAAATCCTCAACCAGCATCTTTCCACGTTTCCTTGCGGCAGTACGAGAAAGACTCCATACACTTCCGCGAGCCGTCTCGACCAAACCTTGGAGCTCATGTGCATAAGCATGGACGATGTCTCCCGGAACGGGCTTTTTTAAAATGTCCAGCGCCATTTCCATTTGCTGGGCGTAGAAAGAATCTTCCTTGGTGACTTGGATGTGAAATGGGGGAACCAAATTGTCAAAAGGCGCCTTGAGAACCTTGATCCCGTCAGAGGGCTCATTGAAGCTAGACGAACCAGCCGTCGCGACGAAGAGAGCACGATCGTTGTTGCGCTTGACCTTGTGTCGCAGCGTGGTGAGAAATTTCAGAGTCTCCTTCATGGGCTCTTCAGGGTTCGCCGCATTCTGGGCGCTGTTGTGACCGTGGACGAGGTGGTACCGGTCCACCTGCCGAGGAAATTTTTTCAAAACGTAATTTACGTGCTTCTTCGGGGTGGAAGCATGATGAAAGATGTCAATGCGGTCCTTCGCACCAATTCGCTTGCGAAGGTCTTTCCGCATCATGCCGAGAAACTCTGGCGGCAGTTGAGCGAGGCCAGCTTCCAGGTCTGGAATACTTGAATGGTACGGCAGGTAGTTGGGGCCACGTTCCAGGTTTTTGAAGGCCGATTCGTGCGGCGCCGCTTTACGAAGTCGACGTCTCCCGTAGTAGTGAAAAGCGGGCGTCAGGGCGCCATAAAATCTGCGAGCCGTCTGAATGGAGCGATGAGCCAATTCATGATTCGCGACGCCCTCGCTGATAAAGTGGATATAGTTATACTTTCCGCGCCTTTCCAGAACTTGGTGCGCCATAATGTCGTCTACGTTGCCGTCGGTGAAGACAATGGCGTGGCGAGTGTTGCCGAGTTCCCTTTTTTCAAAGCGCTTTTCCCCGTGCCTCGCTCTTTTTTGAAATGGCCCTTGTGAAGAAGACGAGCCATATGTTCCACTGTAGAACGTCTGAGTGGAAAAAGCCTCCTTTAGCATTTCTTCAAGGTCCGACGATGTCTTTGTTTTATCCAGTTGGAACAAGCTCTTGCCGTGGTCAGGTCGGCCGTCACCGATTGGATGAATCGAAATAGCCTCCGGTGCGCTCTGTACAAATTGAAACCTTCCATAGGACCTTTCTCGATACCCATTTCGTAGAAAGTGCATGGTGTGCATGGCTTCGCCGGCTTCGATCCTGCAGTCCTCGACGAACGCTTTGATGACCAACCTCTCGAGCCGCGAGATAAGACCGTCGTGTTGGCCGTGTACATTTATGTCCTTGATCTTTCCCATCAAATGCTCAACCAGCTTGTTTCCACTAATCCTTGCGGCAGTACGAGAAGGAGTGTCTTCACTTCCGCGAGCCGTTTTGAATAAGCCTCGGAGGTTATTTCTGAAACCATTTTTGACGTAATCTGGAGCGCTCCCCTCGACAATGTCTTGCGCCTCTTCTATTTGGCGGGCGTAGAATAGATCTTCCGTGGTTGCTTCAATGTGAAATTTGGGAACCAGATTCTTGAAAGGCGCCATGAAAACCGTGGACCCGTCAGTGGGCTCGGTGAAGCTAGACGAACCACCCATTGCCACGAAGAGGGCATGTCGGTTGTGGTTCTTGACCCGCCCTTGCAGCCCCGAGAGAAATTTTTTTGTTGTTCTTGTGGGCTTATCACGGCTTGCTTTATCCTGGGCGCTGTTGTAACCGTGGACGAGGTGATAACGGTCTACCTGGCCAGGAAATAATTCCAAAATGTAGTTTACGTCGTTTGCCGGGGTGGGAGCATGTTGAAAGATGTCAATACGGTGCGTCTTCTCTTTAGGAAGTCGGCGATGAAGGTCTTCCCTCAATAAGCCGACGAAAGTTCGCTCCAATGTAACGAGGCCACAATCTAGATACTTGAAGGTAGATCCACGCGGTAGGTCTCTGAGGAGTTTCTCCAGGTCTTGGAAGACATGTTCGTGCGGCGCCGCTTCTTCAAAGACATTGCTCCCGATGTAGTTAAAAGCGGGCGTCTGGGCGCGATAAAAAAGGCGACCCGTCTGAATGGAGCGATGAGTCAATTCATGATTCGCGACACCCTCGCTGATAAAGTGGATGTAATCATAGTTTCCGCGCTTTTCGAGAACTTGGTGCGCCATTATGTCGTCTACATTGCCGTCGGTGAAGACAATGGCGTGGCGAATTAGGCCGTCTTCCCGCTTTTCTAAGTGCCTCTCTCCTTGCCTCGCTTTCTTGGAAGAGGTACCAGCTGAGGAAGACGAACCTTGCATTCCACTTGAGGTTCGTATTCGAGGACGAGGAGAGGCGCCAAAAACTTCCAGTAGCTTCTCCGTTGTATCCTTCTCGTCCAGTCCGAACAAAGTCTTGCCGTGTTCTGTCCCCTTCTTATCCTTGCCATGCTTGATCACGATCTTGGCGCCTTTTTCCTTTTGAACAAAGTGGAAGTCAGGAAAAGATTCTGGATTAGAACGCTGTTCCAAAACGTGTACGACGTGCATGGCGTCACAGGCCTCAATTTTGCGGCCTTCAGTGAACGCGCTGAGGACCGACGATTGGAGCCGCGAGTGAAGCACGGAACCTTCCATCTTGTTCTTTACCAGCTCGGAGATCAAATCCTTGACGTACTTCGCACCCTGACTCTTTGCCTTCAGGCATGCTGAACTCCCGTCATCTATGCGAGCCCTCTCCACCAGAGCTTGCAAACCCCCAGAGTTTTCGATGCCCGGCGGAACGCTCTGGCCGAGCTTATCCAGCACGGCCTCTATCTGGCGGGCGTAAAAATCGTCTTTGAGCGTAATTTCCCGGTGGAAGCGAGGAATACTGTTTTTGAGAGGCTCCATAAAGACTGTGACTCCGTCAGAGGGGCTCTTGAAGGAGGACGAGCCAGCTGTAGCGACAAATAGGGCTTCCCTGTTGTAGAACTTCACCCGCGATTGCAACTCCGTGACAAATTCAAGAGTTTTGGGTGTGGGATCATGTCGGCTTTCGTTGTCCTGGGAGCTGTTGTAGCCATGGACCAGGTGATACAGTTTCACCTGGCCAGGAAACATCCGCAGAATGGCTTCTACGTCGTCTGCTGATGTAGGGGCATGCTGAAAAATGTCAATGTGGTGGTCATCATGCATAACAAGGTGTTGTGCGAGATCTTTGAACTTGTGAATGGCGTTTGGCGCCGTATCGAGGTCGATCTCCCTTGTGAGGTAAGTGGCCTCATGAGGTACCGCTTGCTCGAGGACATTTTGCCCGTTGTAATGAAAAGCTTGTGTCCGGGCGCGATAAAATTTGCGACCCGTCTGAATAGAGCGATGAACCAATTCATGATTCTCGACGCCCTCGCTGATGAAGTGGATAGAATTATAATCTCCCCGCACTTCGAGAACTTGGTGAGCCATAATGTCGTCTGTCTTGCCGTCGGTGAAGACGATGGCGTGGCGAGTTATGACAGCCAAAACGTGAGTCACGGAGAATAGCAGGATGACTAGGAGTTTGCAGATCATGTTGGGATGAAGCCTTCGTCGCTGTAGCCTGAGGGCCAGCTCAGGAGGTTGTTGTGATCGGATGCTCGAGACCAGCTCAAGAGAAGAGAAATCAAAAGGGAAAGAATGATGGAGATAGGGGTGAGGATGAGGACTAGCTCGCCAGGAGATGGTCTTCGAGGGGGTTTGCAGAAAATATGAATTTGGGGTTCGACAGGCCTGCTTATATAGGCAGTTTAAGGATGCAATGTCCTATTTGTGACGCCACAGGTACAAGTAGGGTGTCCTCGAGGCCACTTTGTACGGACCGGGATGGCCGCAAAGACGCCCCTTGAGTGAGTGAGTTGTTTAAAAAACACATCTTTCATGCTTCCGAGATCCCCGAGAATCCTCTAGGTCATACTGACAGTGTCTCTGATCTTGGCCAAAAATAAACACACCTTCTGGCCGGATGCAGTGTCCTGTGTTCCTCGTCGACAGAGTCCATCAGGGTCTGCTAGTGAGAACGAACTGGCTATAACGGACTCTCTGTCCAGGGTGTGCCTCGCACGTATGGCTCGTCACAACATGAAAAGAGGGCGCGAGATGACTGCTTGGACTGAACTCTGGGAAAAGGGCGTGGCGTAAGCAGATCCGAGTGGGATGACGTGCTTTGCCTATCTGGTGACCCTTTAAGGCGTGGTGGTCGGCGCGGGCGTAGGAGTCAAGTGGCGAAGTCGAGTTGACCGTTATCAAAGCTGTCTGTGAGCGCAGCCCACTCCCAAGGCGCCATGAAAGGCCAGTCCGGAAAGGCATCCGGACCGGGTGGAGTGCTGTTGGGGGTCGGCAAAAGCGCCGTGGATGTTGTCGAGAAGGAGGACAAGGGGCCATTGTTTTCAGTCGCGGCTGGCTTTGCGTCATCGGACGGCGAGGTAAACAGCGGCGAGGATGCCTGCGCGGTCAACACCGAGGGTACAGTATCCTTGCGCGCCCTTGTCTGGGCCGCCCGATTGGAGGCCTCATTCCAGTCGGCGAATCGCTCCTTGAGCTTTTCCCTCTCGGAAATGAGGCCCACGAGAAGGCGCTTGCTGACCCTAGCAGTCGCTCCCGTCATGCCAGAGCCAACGAGATGGAGGGTGTCAATGGCCTCAAAGACGTTGGAAGCGAACCAGTCCAGATCTTCGGCCGGCCAATCGGGCCATTTGGAGTAGGCATGCTTCTCCGACGATGTCGTGGAGCCATCCGTCGCAGAAGATTCCGAGGGCGACGACAGAAAGACGATGGTGAATGTCGAAGCCGCCACGAAGAGCTGATGTGTCGGCCACGAGGGTGGGATGATGGTCCAGGGGTTGTTGGAGAGCGTGACGAGGAGCGGCATCGCTTCCAAGATCTTTCGAGCATTTCGCAACGCAGCAAATCGCATCTCGTGCGGCGCTGCAGGGTCGAGCAGAAAGGGCCGCATGAGGATGCATCGAAGCTTGTACATGGAGTTGTGCAGCAGCAGTGCCTGGGCGGCAAGCTTGTACGACTGGGGATCGTCGGCCTTGAGCTTGCAACACGCATTCTCGTAGCTCAGCCAGTCGGGCAGATCCGAGTACCAGGCCTCGATGCGGCCGTCGATGAGCACGGCCTGCTGACGACGGTCGCTGGCAGACATCCGCGTGAGGTTGCGAACGAAGCGGTAGACGTCACGGATCACTGCGCTCTGGCCCATCATCAGTCGACCGAAGCGCACAGCCGGATCGCTCGGATCACCGGAAACAAAGCTGGGCGGGTGAACGCTAAAGTCGTCGGCCATGTCGATGGCGCGGTAGTAGTGAAGCCCCTGCCATCGGTCGAGCGTCGACAGTGCCCACGCCATTCTCCTCCGATACTCGACCTCGTCATCATCAAGGATGCTGTTGCATGGCCTGTCCCTGGCCCAGCGGCTCTCGTCAAAGAGGTCCGAGGCCTTGCCCAGACGGACAGCCTCGCCCACGCTGACCCATGTCTTTTTTGTCAAGCCGGCGAGGGAGCAGTACGATGCGTACATGGTGTAGGCCTGGAGCTGATCAAAGGTGACGCCCAGCTCGTTGCCAACAATGTCGCCAGCGTCGACAAACTCTTCATCGTCTGCGAATGAGCCCTCGTTGAGGAGCGTTCGAGCTGTGCGATGGAGCACTCGGAACCGCTCCGGCTCCCTTTTAATAGCCTCGTGAGCGGCAGAGGCCGAGGGGCAGAGGAGGTAGACGGTCGCAAAGAGGGAGCAGATCAGCGAAGCAGAGAAGCGCGAGATGCGGCCGTCGGTCGTCAGTGTCTTCCAAGACGCATCCAGCCTGTCTTTGGAAATGTAGTTGACCACCCATTGCATCTCGGTGAAGAAGACGTCGAGAAAGAGGTTACCCTCCCGAACAGTGGGCAGGACGTCTTTGAGGTCATCCCACTGGACGAGCTTGTCGCCCCACGGCGGGCGAGTGTCACCCCAGCCTGCCGTTCCTTTCACGCCATCGTGCTGCAACTTCTGAATGGAGCGCGAGAGCTTGGTGAGCGTGTCTTGAAATTTGACCATGCTGTCCGACGGTGCTTGACGAGCCCGCTTGCTCTCGCCCGCGCCGACGTCCAACAGAGCGGGCTCAAAGAGGGCTTCGAGGCGTCTCTTTGTCGCTGTGTCTTCCGCCGCAGCTGCGGGCGCTTTCGTAGACGTGGGAGTGATCCGCGGCGCTTCATTGGAGACATAGCACGATGTCTGGGTGCCTCTTAGTGTGCAGGACGAGCAAGGCTGGACCCTGTCGCATTTGCTCTTGCGCTTGCGACTGTACAGACGCCGTCAGATGCCATGCTCTCTCGCCGCGAACGCTTCCTAGGCACGCGCTCGCGCACACCGACACAGACACACTCACCACGGCGCGCAGCTCCATTTGAACTCGGGCTCAGGCCTCTCCCCAGCCAACCGCATCGTGCCGCGAGCCATATTCGACGTAGGGATTGCGTCCATCGTCGTCGGTCGTGCTCGGAGAAGCCTAGAGCCCGGAGTCAGGGTCGTATGTAATCTCGATCCGCCGCCCCGTTTAGAGCGCATTGCATGCAGGGAATCTAACTCCGAGGGAAAAAGCGCGAGTCCCGATTTGTCACTCATGACACAGCGGTAGATCCATTCACTCTAGCACACCACATCCTTTGCTCTTCTCTGTGGCACAAGATGCATTTGAGATTGGCAGATAGGAGCATATTTTTGACAACTAGATGGTTCTCGATCATGCTTTTAGCAATCTGGCGTGCCTCCGATTGTGACGCCGGCATAGACGCCCAAGTGGTCAATGATGTTGACTGTCCCCTGGCCATCGATACAGTTGGAGTTCTCCTGTCCAGGGCAGCTGACGAGGCTGCTCACTTCGTCGGCAGCCTTCTGCCACAGCTCGCCAGCGGCGTGCCAGTAGCCGTCGTTGGCCGACGAGATGTCGTCAGCGCGGGGCGGAACACGTGGTACGAGGTCGTCACCGTTGTTGAAGTGCTCGTAGGCCGGGACACTGTTGGCAAAAGCGAGATTGCCTGTGCGGGGCTGACCGAAGACGATTGCCCTGACCGTCGTTCCGCTGAGCTTGCAGGTGAGGTAGGCATGGTCGAGAGAGGCAATTCTGTAGCAATGACTCGGTCAGCGTGAGGTATGACTAAAAAGATGCCAGTACTCACGCAGCACCGAGACTGTGTCCCGTGACCAAGACGCTGGCACCTTGGTGCTGGCTGAGCTGGTCGCTCACGGTCGAGAGAATGTCGTCGGCAGTGTGCGTCCAGGTGTCTTGGAATCCGTGATGCAGTTGAGAAGCGCCGTCGAGACAGCCATTGAGCCGACTGTCGAGCGGAGCAAGGGCGAAGTCGGCATCATTCTCAATCGACTGGAATTTGCTCGGGTCCGTCCCTGCAGAGGCCAGATGAGCACCAAACACTTGTCCAGTGGGAAGCCAGCACAGACTCACCTTCGTGAGAAACCACGACCCTGTTGGACGCTTCGTGCCATGCAACATAGGCGTAAGGTGTGTCGGACCCATCGCCGAAAGTCTTGATTACATTGGCATTGTTGACGTTGTCGCCAGACTGCACGTTGCAGTACGCAGCCTGAGACCACCGGGCCGGGTCAGGGTACGCGGAGTAATCGGTGACTTTGATGGGCTGATCGTTGCTCTGACGGGCCAAGAGAGAAGTCCGAGCATCATGAGGTGGTAGGGCAGCCACGGACGCGGCAGAGGCAGCCGCAATTGCAAGCTGAAGGGAGAGGGAGAGCATGTTGGAGACTGATGAGGGTCACCAAGAACAGACTGCAAACATGCTCCTTTTATCTTAGATCGACCCCATCTCTTCGTCGAGCACACCTCGCAGCAGCACCTCAGACCACCTCGGAGTAGCCTCCTGTCTCCTTCTTCGCTTGCGTGTGGGGTGCATCATGTCTGCAAAGTTTCGTTTCGTCTCTGCAGCGACCTCGGACCATCGGACCTCTCGCCGTCTGGAAGTGTAGTGCTACTACTTGCAGGCACACAAGAAGAAACTATGCGCCAATTTCGACGCTAGCAACCGAAAAAAACGCGAGGAGGAGCGAGCGTTCCTGGGTCACGCTTCGGAGACGAAGCTTTCGCTGGCGTCCCACACCGACAGGTCGTCCTGCCTCAGTGAACCGGTCTGCCTGATCGATCGATCCGTTTCTTCTAATTGTGGCCCTGTTTATCCGCCCGTGGAGAAAAGGCGGTCTGGAGAGGGCGCACATCAAGGCAGTTGCACCTTTTCCTTCATAGAGAAGTGGTTTCGGTGCTCTCTCCGAGGGAGAACATGCTGTTCGCGAGCTCGTTGTATGGTGTTATCCCGGCAACGAGCTCCCTCCTGGTGGACAAAAGCAAAATTGAGCATGCCATGAGATGCCATTGGAGTGATAACCGCAGTGCGTGTTTGTGCACCGGCGTGTGTTCCCGCGACTTTGAGAAGACCGAAAAGAAGAGAGGCTCTAAGTCCGTGCGGGCACAAATGGTTTCTTTGCGCAAGCTCACCCAGCAGTGATGATTGATACCCTTAAAAGATATGGCTCTTGATTGGACCGTGATAGAGTCCCTTTGTTCAGTCCGCACTGTTCTGCGGTGATATCGATTTCGATCACGGACTAAGCGATGGCGGCCCGTGCGTCCCTTTGTTTCCCTTTGTTACGACAGCTTTCAAAAGGCGGCATTTCGCGCTGCTCCGCGCTGCCTCTCACCTTCACCAACTTCACCAACCGCACCAGGTTCACAACACGACGCTTCAAAGCAGTCCCTCATCTCACTCGTGTGAAACCCTCAACAAAGCTTCGCCTACTTGAAAAATATGCCAGCTACAGACGCACTTCGTGAGTTATGCCATCAGTAAAGTATCTCAGCAGCGTTTGAACCAACGTTCCTTGACAGAGCCCGGTGGCATGAGCCAAGAGGCCAAGGTCGTCGTCAAGAGCTACGGAAGCTGGACGCAGTTCATGCATTCTTTTGGACTCAAGCCCTGGGAAGACAATGACGCGAAGGAGGGACTCGCTATCGCCGAGTCGTTCGCCAAGGACGCAGAAGAGGGAAAGAGCGGGAGCATCTAACGATTTCCTAGCGCCAGACAACTGTTACACTTTGTACCAGGCTGTCAAAGTGAGATTAGAGGTGTAGAGATGACCTCAGGAGAAATTATGATCTATCGAGAGCGCGCTGAGAGAAGGGCGCACTTGCACAAAGCCTGCCATCGTGAATATGAGAGGAGATCCTGATTGATCTTGAACTTGCAAAGTCAGATCTCCCGTGTTGGAAGCTTGATGTGCAGCAGTGGGAGCGATTCACCAGACACTTTGGCGATTCAGAGCTCAGAACAGACTCTCATTGGCGACAATATTGCCCATCGACAGCTCTTGGCTCTTTGCTTATGTCACTGATGATGAGGGCAAAGTGGTGAAGCTATCCTCCGAGGGATGGACTGCCTTTGCAATTAGGCGGCAGAAGTGACAAGCGGTGAGGCGCGGAGGTTGTTCAGCACGTGTCGCGGAGCCTCCAAAATTTTTGGTTTTTGTTTTGGAAGATGTCAGGCCTCTTCCTTCCCTGGGTCACCCGCAACGCGAGAAGCAGGAGTGTCGCTCGCGCCCTCTCGATGTTCTCGGTAAAGCGCTTCGACGGCTCGGCCGCGGCGTCGGGAAGCAATGACGGTGCCGGCGATGGCGCTCCGGCGCGAAATGTTGATCGAATCGCCGCGATCAACCGACAGATGCCGGCACCTGCGCCCAAGAGAGTGCAGCCGGTGGCAGGAAAGGTCAAGAGCTCGACGTCAAAGAAGCAACAAGCTACCAGCAAAACAAAGGCAAAAGAAAGATACTTGAAGGCTAAGAAAGAGAGGAGGAAAGCCCGGCAAAAGGCAATGCCTGCGGCAAACAAGAGGAAGAAGGTCGATGCGAGCCAGGAGGACGAGGTGCAAGAACTTGCCCAAGCAGCAGTCGAGGAAGGTAACAAGGGGCAAGGAAAGGGCGAGGAGGTCACATCATCATCATCAACGTCTTCTTCATCATCATCATCATCACCATCATCATCGTCGTCGTCGTCGTCGTCGTCATCAGGGTCAAGCTCGGACTCGGACTCGGATTCAGACTCGGATGCCGAGGGCAGCAGCGCGGAGGAGGTGGAGTCCCAAAGGCCAGTCGAAAGCGAGAACAAGATGGATGTAGATGAGCCAGAGGGGCTGTCGAGGCTGCCAGCGCCTCGACAGACGGAGTGGGGCTCCAAGGCAGACCTAGCGCTACAGGGCCTACCTCAAGGGCTCACCAGACCGACATTGGTAGACCCGGAACTCCGCTCGAGCGTCAAGGCAAATACTGAGGAGGGAAAGGGGGACTTGGACCTGGTCAGTGCTCCTATGCGCTCGCGCCTCGAGAAGCTGGGCGTGTCCGAGTGGTTTGCCGTCCAGACGTCCGTCATTCCCATGCTTCTTTCCCATCCGACCGCCTACTCGCTCTACCCGTCGCCCCCACCTAGTGATCTTTGCGTCTCTGCACCCACTGGAAGCGGCAAGACGTTGGCGTACGCTGTTCCGATAGTCGAGGTGCTACGACGGCGGATCTGCATCAGGCTTCGTGCTTTGATTGTCCTGCCCACGAGGGACCTCGTCAACCAGGTCAGGGAGACGATGCAGGGTGTGTGCAAGGGAAGCGGCTTGAGCATCGCAAGCGTGACCGGCCAGCAGAGCTTTGCGCAGGAGCAGGCACTCCTTGTCAACCTTGCCGAGGGCCAGCAGCGTCGAAAGAACATCGCCGGTCTCGTGTCTTCCTCTGCGACTATTTCAGAGGAGCCCTCTGCGCATACAGAGGGAGAGAACACGAGCAAGGTGGACATTCTCATCGCAACCCCCGGCCGGCTTATCGACCATCTGGACGCCACGCCTGGATTTACCCTCCAGCATCTCCGCTTTCTCGTCATCGACGAAGCCGATCGTCTGCTGGGCCAATCGTTTCAGGAGTGGCTTCCCCGCATCCTCGATGCGCTCGATCCAAGAAAGACGATGCAGGCATCAAAGGACGATGCCAGTGCACCTGCCTGGCTTCGGCGCAGCATCAGCAAGACCACTGGCGTCCGTCTGGGCACCTTTGGCGAAGAGGAGGACCGAGACCCGTCGTCGTCGCCCGTCCAGAAGCTCCTCTTTTCAGCTACACTTACGCGAGACCCAGCCAAGATTCTTGCGCTGGACCTGCGCGATGCGCGATTCGTCTCTGTACAGCAGGGCGCATCCTCTGGCAGCTTTGTCTCGCGCGAGGAGAGCTTCGCACTGCCATCGACGCTCCACGAACACTACCTCGTCGTGCCCTCGTCCGACAAGCCGTTGCACCTCTTTGCGCTTCTCCGGCCCGCGCCCGGCGCGGACAGAGAGGCACTGCGGTCCGTCCTGTGCTTTACCAAGTCCGTCGAGAGCGCCTCGAGGCTCGTCAAGCTCGTCGAGCTTTTTGAGGAGGAGCGCGCGGCGATACGGAGGAGAAACCTTGAAGAGAAGGAGGCTGCGCTCAACGTTCAGGTCTATTCGAGCGAGCTGGGACCAGGCCAGCGGATGCGGATGCTCGACGAATTCCGCAATGGTCAAGTTGATGTGTGAGTCGCAGCAGCAGCAGCAGCAGAAGATCAGCAAAATCTGGTTGAATGAATGCTGACAAGCACGGGAATTTTGGGTGTGGAAGCCTCGTGTGTTCCGACGTCATTTCGCGCGGCATCGACCTGCCCCACGTCCGCCACGTCGTGTCGTACGACGTCGCCGTCGACATGGCCAAGCACGTCCACCGCATCGGCCGCACGGCACGGGCCGGAAAGCGGGGCGACGCCTGGACGCTCGTCGAGGAGCACGAGGCGTGGTACTTTAAGCGCATGCAGCGCAGGGGCTCGGCGAGCGCAGACGAGCGCCTCGACAAGGTCAAGATGGACAAGGCGCAGCTCGAGAGTCTCCGCCCTGCATACGAGGCTGCGCTACAGCGGCTGTCTACCGTGTTCTCTAGGAATCATTCAACAGTGTAGTAAAAATTTGTACGATTATTGTCACATTCACCGCACGGATCCGTTGCTTGCATTGTGTGGAAGAAAGAGAGAGAGAGAGAGGGCGATGATGTGTGAATGAATGAAGAGAGAGGTACAGAGAGAGATTACGAGGCCTTCTTGCCCGAAGAAGAAGCAGCAGTAGCGGCCATCGAGGCGCGCAGCTGGGTCTGCCTCGATCGGCCCCAGGCGGTGAAGCACCGGACGAGGACCCACGCATGAGCGACGACGAGGAGCAGAGAAGTAAGGTAGGTGGAGAGGTATGTGTCGATTGCCTTGAACTCGAGCAGGTATGCTTGGGAGAGCCATGCCGCCTGTGCAATCTCGTTAGCATATTGATCGTCGAAGGAAGAAAGAGTCTCAAGAAGAGGCAAGGAAGGAACACTCACCTGCGAGGCGACCCAGACAGATCCGACGAGGACTGCCTCAGCCGACGAGGCAAACTCGAGCGACGGCGCAACGATGGGCAGGAACCAGAGGAACCAGGTAAAGTACTGCGACGTCGAGACCTTGTTGAGCATGACAAAGGCGGCCGTCTGCGCCGCGCAGGCGGCAATGAGGTCCTTTCCTCCGAGTGAGAACCCAATGAATGCGCAGAGGCCGAGCTGCGGGAGGAAGCCAAGAATTGGAGCGAGCGGCGAAGCGGCAGCAGTGAGGGAGGAAGGCAGGAAGCCTTCGATGGAGGCGACATTGGAGAGGTATGCGCCCAAGAAGTGGGGCGAGAAGTTGTGGCGGTGGTCGGAGCGGTGAAAGTGATGCAGGATCGTCTCATGAAGGTAGGCATCTCCCCAGCTGGGAGAAAAGGAAGAAAGGACAAGTCATCAGCCAAGGAATAAGGGACATGAGTGTTCTCGCCCCGCCAAAAGTCTGCACACTCACATGAGATAGACGGGCCCGCAGAAGCCGATGAGTGAGTAGATGGCGACAAAGCCATAGCGAGCCACGGCGCCGACGCTGCTCCACGATGAAGAGAGGCCTGACCCACGCGTCCTTGCCGAGCTGGCAAGGTGGGGGACGAGGCTGGCGGCGTAGATGACGGGGTAGAGCTTCCAGTGAATGGTGAGGGCAAAGAGAAAGGGAGCAAAGATGGCCGAGTTGGACCAGAGACTGAGAGGTGCGATCGCCTCTGTGGGCTCCTCGGGCGTTGGTGCAACCGTGTCCTCATCCGTGCCATTGGCGGCTGCCTTTGGCGCTACGCTGGGAAGCGCCAGGCTAGCCTCGGGGCTGGAGCGGAGGGTGACATCGAGGAAGCCGAACACGAGGACGCCGAGCAGCGACTCGCTCGACCCTCGCGTAGCAATCTGGGCGGGGAAGGGGTTGAGAAGCCAGAGGGCACCCGGCAGCCATGAGGCCGCGTCGTTGTCGTCGTCGTCGTTGTCTTCGTCGCTCGAGCTCTTTGCACCGGCACGCTGACGCTTCCGGAGGTCCATGATGTCCCACATGAGTAGTGCAATGACAACATCAGCCAGTGCAAAGAGGACCTTGCCAAAGAGGCCCCGCCAGGGCTCAGCAAGGTACTGGCCAGGAGCGAGGACGAGGGCGAGGAGGGGCGTGTAGCGGTATGTCGGCCGCGCAAAGGGGTTGCCCAGGCCTGCCAGAACCCGGAAAAAGGGCCGAAAGAGTGAAAAGACAAAGAGAGAGATCTTGGCGTCGGCCGTGTCGAGATCCTTGCCAAACGCAGACAGCTCCGGATCGACGAGCTCCCTCTCCATCTGGAGGAGGAAGCGAGCGGCAGCAGACAGGTATCCCTGCGCGCATAGCCCTGGCGCCTCCGGAGGGTTGACCAGGTCCTCGTACTCTTCCTGCGGCGGCACGGCAATGATGACGTCGAGCGGGCAGCTGTGGGCGACGTGCTGGGCGGCAGAGGTGAAGACGGCATAGTCGATGTCGGTGTAGGGGACCGCCGAGTGGGCATCCTGGTACATGCCCCACCCCAGCAGGGCGAAGCGCAGCGCCAGCCCGCCTGCTAGCCACGACAGGCGACTGCTGCCTATCCTCATCGTCTATTTGGACTGGAAGCGGGAGTCGCGCTCTTCAGGCTGGCTAATCGCAGGGGACGTGTAAGAGGGAAGTTAAGAAGAAAGGAAGAAAGGCGTCTTGTGTGGGGAGCAACATCTCAAATTTAGGCTCGGTTTTCAAGACGAGAAGTCGGAGGACAGATTGTGAGACAAGACGCGTCTGGCTTGCCGTGGCCGCCTTGTACGTCTGCTTCTTCTGAAAAGCACAATTGGAATGATGATTATGATGGCTATTCTCATACAGTTGTGAATCTCCGTTGCCAATACACGAGCGGCAGTTGCTCCTGCCCTTCTTCGAGGTCTTCTATTGCGTGGACCTTGGCGATAAAGACGTCAGACCCGGTCGTGTCTGCGTCTGCCGCCTGCCCCTCACTCGATGGGTCCAGCTGGCCAAGGTCGATGCGCTGCACGACGCTGCATGCCAGCGCTCCCACGCTGTGAGAGAGCACAGGCACAGCAAGTGCTTCCCCTTTTCTGCGTGCCACGCCGGAAGGATGGAAGGGTGTTGACTGAAAGGGATGCTGCTCCACGCGGCCGGCCGACGACGACGACACCAGGTCCCACGGCTCCAACCCCGGCTTGGAGAAGCCCTGGGCCGCATCTTCCTGCCTGGTGCTGAGAATGTTGATGACAAAGTGCGCCTCGCCTTGGCTGTTGCGTTGCGCGTCGTACTCGAGCGCATCGGCCAGGCGGCTGGGCGTCCGCAGGCTGAATGCGACGAGCGCGGGGTCCAGCGACACGGTCGTGAAGCTCGATAGCGTGGCTCCATGCGCTTTTCGATCTTGGCCCGCCGACGATGATGATGACGAGGATGACGGAGAAGAAGAAGACGACAACGACGATGATGATGACGATGATGAAGAAGGAGACGAAGGAGGAAGCAGCGTCGTGATGACGGCCACGGGCTGGGCCGAGGCGCGCATGAGCGAGCGGATCGACGAGGAGAGCGAGGCAGATTGCGGCGCGGACGAGGACGAGGGAGACACTACTGGTGCCGTCGAATGGAGCAGCCGAAGAGAGACAAAGAGCGACGACACCTTCGCCCCAGGCCGGACCCTCCCCGCCATCATCTTTGCTGCCATGGCTTGGCTCGCTCTCTCCTTCTTGGCTCTTCAGAGGGCTCAGATTGAGCGGACAAAAAAAAATCGTCCGTGCATTTCTGCCGCGCGCGCGCCTGTCGTTCACGTGTGTTTCAATCGCCAATCCTGCTCAACTCGAGGAGAACTTCGCGAACTCGACTATCTCGACGACGGGCGACTCATGAGCTCGCACTTTGTCGACATGTCCTCCGCCGCCGCCGCCACCACCGTGTCGACGTCGAGCAAGTACAGCGTCATCCTGCCCACATACAATGAGCGGCGGAACCTGCCCGTGATCCTGTACCTGCTCTGCACCACCTTTGAGGCCCACTCGATCGACTACGAGATCGTCATCGTCGACGACAACTCGCCCGATGGGACACAGGATGTGGCGCGGAAGCTGGCCGGCGTGTGGGGCGACGACCGCATTGTCCTGCGCCCACGGCCGGGCAAGCTGGGCCTGGGCACCGCCTATGTGCACGGGCTCGAGAGCTGCACGGGCGACTTTGTCATCATCATGGACGCCGACTTCAGCCACCACCCGCGCCACATTCCCGAAATGATCCGGCTCCAGACCACAACGGGGGCCGACATTGTGCAGGGCACGCGCTACAGTGGGCCCTCGACGGGCGCAGGCGTCTACGGCTGGAACCTGAAGCGGAAACTCGTCTCGCGCGGCGCCAACCTCCTCGCCTCGTTTGTCCTTGGCCCACGCACGACGGACGTCACCGGCAGCTTTCGCCTCTACAAGCGGCCCGTCATCCACACACTCATGCGCCAGTGCACCTCCAAGGGCTACGTCTTCCAGATGGAGATTCTCGTGCGAGCACGTGCTGCAGGCTACAGCATCACCGAGTGCCCCATCGTCTTTGTCGACCGCGTCTACGGCGAGAGCAAGCTGGGTGGCGACGAGATTGTGGGCTATGCAAAGGGCGTCTGGAACCTCTTTGTGGGCATCTGAGGCGGCCGACGATGTTACATTGGCAATTATATCCATTTAGAGCAGAGCAGAGCAAAAGAAGGGGTATGACATGGGGATCTTTTCATGCGGCAGCGGCAACGGGCCCGGCTTGCGCGGGCACAGGGACCGCGGGGGCCACTTTGACGTCCTGCGAGACGGGCCGGGCCGCCTTCTTGGAAGAAGGCGCGACCCTGGCCAGGAGGCTCGTCCGCTTCTGGTTCTTTGTTGTTGTTGTGGTTGTGGTTGTCGTCGCCGCCGCTGCCGAGGCCGCCTTGAGGGCCGCCTTGTCCTGCGACGAGAGGACCTTGATCGTGAGGAGTGCGGTCCGGCCGTCGGTGGCAATGTTGTGGTTGATGCCCGCTGTGCCTGCGGGCATCAGGTCCGTGAGGTACTCGACCTGGGTCTGGTCTGCAAGCACATATTTGAGGTCAGATTTTGTTTCCTTCACTTTGCGTCTGAATGTTGATCGAGCGAGAGAGCGGCCAGAGACACAACTCACACGTCTTGAACATGAACGACGTGACGCCGTTCTTGTTGCGCTGGCCCTGCTGGACGACCCAGTCGCGGCCGATGTTGTAGCCGTCGGGGATGATCATGTGATGCTTGCTCACGTCCTCCTCCTTGGACGCGGCAAAGAACCAGGCGCCGGTGCCCATCTGCTGCCAGACACGGATGTGGTTGCCGCCCCTCAGCGACTCGATGCATGTTCCAAACAGGTGGCTGTTCCCGCACGGCATGTACAGAGCTTCGTCAGACGCGTGCATTCACAGAGAAGCGCAGAGAGGGTCACAAGACAGAGGTCACTACTCACTCGAGGGGCGTGTAGACCTCGCGGTAGAGAAAGTTCTCGTCGACCCATCCGCGCGGGTCGAGCCAGGCCTTCTGTGGGTTGCCGGAGTGGAGTCCAAAGCACTCCATGTCGAGGTCCAGCGAGCGGAGGTATTGCTGCAGGCCCTTTCGCGTCAAGAGGTCCGGCGACGAGAGCGCAGAGACTGAAGGGGAAGAGGAGAACATGTTCACGTCAATTGGGAAGTCAAGAGACGGGGAAAAAGTGACAAGAAGAAACGCACCAATGACGTTCAGCGGCTCTCCAAGTCCGGGGCCCGTCTGGTCGATGCTCGTGCCGCCATAGACGCGCGGGTCGATGTAAGGCTTGCCCTTGGAGTCGACGAGGTCCTTGCTCACCTCGCCCTCGGGCGGCGGGACCGCAACGACGGGAACGTCGGACGCGAAAATGGCAGGATCATCGACGAGGGCAGGGTCGTTTGGGTCCTCGAGACCGACGGTACGGCCATTGTCGTCGGTCGTCACCGACGCCAGCACTGTCCCGCCTGCTTCTCCTGGCGCGTCATGGGGGGGCTCAGAGGCGGTGATTCCCTTTTTTTCGCGCTTGTGGGGAAGGAGCTTCGTGAGGGACACCATCTCGATTGAGGGGCACAAGTCGGTGTTCGCGAAGGACTGTGTCAATTGGGGATCAGTGGGAGAGGGAGAGAGGGAGAGACCATCACACTGTTTCCCTTGTCACGCAAAACCCCAAGAAAAGCAGAAGCACGATCCATTCATTCAATTCGTGTTCGTGCTCCTGCTCCCTCTGCGCCAATTAAGGGGGAAGCCAAGCTTCTATGTCGTGCGGGGGAACGTTCTCTATCTTGTTCGGTCTTTTCCCATCCATCAAGCCGAGCTCCCGAAATGAGCGGCAGAATAAACCCCTTCTGATCTCCCCCCTAGTCTTCTCCGACCCCCTATTTTTGTCTTTGGAGCACGGCAGACTTGTGTGTGGCCCGAGCGAGCTTCACTTAGTAAGCAGTGAGTCGCGCGCAGTCACGAGAACAACAGGCTCGAAATTTGGACGCGTTGAGTGGCAGGGCAGGAAAGACGCACAGCAGCAGCAGCAGCTACAGCGACGAGGACGCACGGCCACGAGGACGAGAAGAGAGAGACAACGAGACGTGGGCCGATGAGGAGGAGCAGGAGCGATGGCTACGTACGAGGGAGCGGCGGACATTTCGATGGTGGAGCAGGGAGAGGAAGTGAGCAGTAGCATTCCGTCGACGTCGCTCAGCGTGCAGCTCCTCAACCAGCTGCTGGCGAGCAGGAGGGACAGGTACCGGGCACTGCGAGCAAGTGGCCAAGCGGGCGGCAGCATTGTGTTCCACCAACCATCACAAGCACAGAATGGCAAGGAAGGACCAGGCGAGGGCGCGAATGGGGAGAGCAAGAGCGCGGTTCGGACGACGCACATGGTGCTTAGGATCCTCGGACTCAGCTTCATCGTGCCCATGGTCACCTTGTCCGATGATGGGTTACCTAGTGAGTGTGGAGGGAGACATCGCACTGTGACCATGTCAGCTGATGGAACTCGACAGAGACCCTGGATCGGGAAGGGTTCTCGGTAAAGGCCGCTCTCGAGACGATGGCCAAGGCAGTGAGAGGGACGCCAGGCGTGCTCAGCGACCTGTATTCTTTGACCCCGGACAATGCAGCTGTCAATGGCGAAGGAGGGAACGAGAGCCCACAGAGGAGTAGAGTTTCTTCCTCCCTCAAGAGCACCACAGTCGATGCATGGCTCGTGCCGCGCCTCGTCGCCGCAGCCGCCGTCTTGCATGCGCGCAGCTGCAGTCTTTCGGACGCCTCACAGAACGCGGACTCGCTGCACCTCTACACGGACCTGATCGACCTTGCCATTGAGCTTCTCGACATTGGAGTCTCCCACACCGGCGAGCTGGAGCGAGCCAGGGCGATCCTCATCGAATGCCTCTGTGCCGTCTATCGCGCCTTTGCGAGGAGTGGCCGGCCCGCCTTTCCACCCCACTTGGCGCCATCGCTTAAGCTTATTGCTCATCTTGGGGCAGATGCTGCCGAACAGCAGCAGTCCATCTTCGCCTTCTTCACCGCAGGCTCGTCAACGGAGCTTCTCGGTGCCGTTGCGAGCCCAGGCAAGGGTCCGAAGGGCACGGCCACACGCGAAGAGGGCATCTCTCGCCTCTGGCTGGCTGAAGATTACACCTCTTTTTCACCAGACTTTGGTGGGAAAAGCCTCTCGCGCGCGCACAAAGCGTCACTGAGCCACTCGTTACTCATTACTACGGTCGACGTCATCTTGAAGCTGGCGTCCAAGCATCCTGATAAGCTCGCGGATCTGGCCTCAGCCGCGGGAAAGACGCTACTGGGCGAATGGACAATCTCATCGGTCATGTCCGAATCGGCACCGGCCAAAGAGCTGGTGATGTCGACAAGCCTGGACGCCACGCGGCTACGAATCGCCAGCAGCGCCTTGACGAGGCGCAGAGAACCGCTACCTGCCCCCGTGAAAAGGCGCATCGCAATCTTCATCATCAGACACTTTGCCCTTGCCATCCGTGGAGGTCTTCCTCGGAGTGCTTACGAAGGCGAGAGCAGCTACATCGAAGTGCTTCAAGAGGCGGTCCAGCGCTGCGGCGATGCAGACGTGGCCGACGAAGCGAGCACGGCCCTCAACATGCTTACACATGCCATCATCATCGAATTGACGGCAAAGGATGTACCTCCAACGAGCGGCCTGCAGCTCGATGCTGCGGCCAAGGCGGAGCAGGATGGGGAGATGAGGCTCAAGGCCCTGGCCCTCGATGGGCTCATTGTGCTCCTGCAGAACGACGTCGATGTCAAATCGTTTGGCATGCACAGGCCACAAGCACTGATAAAGGATCTGCTCAAGCTCAACGACGAGGGAGAAGAGGAGGCGGATGAGGATCTGGATGGTGTGGCAGACTTTGTCTCACCTCGGCAGCGGTCTCAGCTCCTCAAGATTCTCGCCAATCGCGGTTCGAATCGAAGCAAAAAGGCTGCTGTGGATGAGATTGGGTGGGAGGAGGTGAAGGAGGGAATACGGGAAGACGACAGTACTCCTCCAAAAGAGGAGACGAATCTGTTTGAGCGCCCGAGCCACGGTTCGGCATCCAAAATTGACGGCTTCGCTGCCACATCAACGTATGGTATACAGCTGGCCTCCAAACGATTCTGCTTCGAGGCTAGGACACTGGCCCGTTCTAAATCGGTAATCTTCTGCAAGCTGTGCGAGTCATGTTCACAACAACCATCACGAAAGCAAGATGAAACGGGAAAGGTCTTTGGCCCAGATCGTCTCCAGGAGATGCAGGCTAGACACCTGGTGACTTCGTGCGCGTCGACTCTAACGCGCATGCGTGGTCCTTCCGCCATCGCCTCGGTCGACTTCATCAACAGTCTCTGCAAGCATGCATACAGCGAACCCCTTCTCCAAGTCGTTGGCATGGCGGCTTTCGCAGCGGTCCTCCGAGCCGGGTTGTCACATAAGGAGCGGAGTGTAAGGCTAGCTGCTGGTCGCTTGGGAGCGCAGGTCGTCCGTCAGGCTTCTGAGGTCGAAGCAAGCAAACGTGCATCTCTCTCACCAATCTTCCAGATCTATCTCGACAATCTCAATGGCACCAAGAGGAGGCGAACCGAGACGGCGATACTGGGCATGGGCCTTATGGGCGATATTGACGACGACAAGGTACAGGACTTTGTGCTCCTCAACCTCGTACTCCAATTAGGCAGCGACACATTTTCCAAGTCGCTAGCTTACACGACCATAACCCAGTTGGCGGCTCAGCATCGATGTACTAATTTCCAGCTCCTGGCGCCCTGTCTCGAGACAATCAGCGTTCAAGTCGTGGAGAAGATGACGTCGGCGCCCACGCTGTTCCTCGAGGTGCTTGCACTTACCAATCAAAATCAAAGCAAGTTCTTGCTCAGCACACTGCATTATACCTTGCCCCGCGTTCTCGACCTGGAGGAAACCAAAAGTGACAAGACGCTCAAGCTCATCGCCAGCGCCATTGGCCAGAACGTGCGGGCGATGTGCTTCGAGCAAGCGGCTGCTGTTCTCAGACACTTTCTCATGCTGCCCTCTCCGCGACGAGAGGAGGGTATGAACAGGCTCGTCGCCAAGGTGCGCGGAGATGAGGAACGCGGAGACATCAATCTCAAGGGCATGCTCAAGAGTTATTCGGTTGAACTTGTCGGTCCCCTCGTCACCTGCCTGGGCGATCCCAGCTTGCATGATAGCGTGAGCACTGGTTTTGGATGGATCTTTTGGACTTGCTACTAATATTGTCATGGCTTCCTTCAAAGGCTCTTGCGGGACTACAACAGTACAACGCCATAGTCAATGGTCCAGCTAAGACATCGTCTTCGGCCAGTGGAGGTGACCTTTCCAGCTTCTTGAAAGACGAGATCTTGGCGATTCTTTCGTGGATCAACGAGGATCTGATGAATGGACATGGGAAGAAGAGTCTTGCGCACAAGGCCATGACGGCGAGGAGTGTGGGAGCGCTCATAAAGGTTGTTGGCCAGACAATCTCCATGGTGACGCCCCAGATCATGGCCACGCTTAACAGCACCATCCAGGTTCGCGAGCTTGTTCTGCCAGCTCTCGAGAGCTGGCGGGTCTTCATCACGCGGATGCGCTACGATGACGTGGCACCCTTCATTGGTCAGACTGCGGCGACGTTTTTGGCTGCTTGGTCCCGTTTTGGAGAAGCTGAGAAGCAGCTGGCCTCGTCAATCTTGCGCTACATCGTCATTGACGGCAAAGACTCTTTTCACCAGCATCTCCGACACGGATTCCCGAGCTTGGACGAAATCAAGGCCGACATCCCCGACGTGTGTAGACAGCTCCGCGACATTGGCGTCCACGCTTCCCGCCAGCCCGAAGTGAGGCTGCAGCACATTCTCGACAGGGCAGCCAATGTCAATGCGAGCATCTGTGGACAGGCTCTGCAAGAGCTCAAGAGTTTCCTGACAAAGGAGCGCGACTTTGTTGAACGAATCACATCTGGTCACTCGTTTGGTCCCGTCGTCAGCAACATCGTTCATGTCCTCTTTACCACTGCGACGCGTGCCGACGAGCAGGAACAGATCCGTGACGCCTGCTTTGAGAGCTTGGGCATGCTGGGCGCAGTCGACCCCGATCGTTTCAAGCTCGAGACGACGAGCCGGATCGTCCTCATCGACGACTTTGAGAATAAGCACGACGTTGTCGAATTTGCCCTGCATCTCATCAAGGACGTTCTGGTTGGCGCCTTTCGCGCGACGAATGACACGAAGCACCAAGCCGCACTGGCTTACGCAATCCAGGAGCTCCTCAAGTTTTGCGGCTTCTCTTCGTCCTTGCTGCCCAACAGCACGCAGTTCCGTCAAGTCCAGCTCAAGACTCGGCAACGGTTTACCTCGCTCCCACCGGACATGCTCGAGACGGTCGCTCCGTTACTAGACTCCAAGTACTCGGTGCAGCATGGCGAGTCGTCCAAGAGGGAGCGTCCATTCTACAAGCACACCAGCTCTTTTCGAGAATGGATCCAAATTTGGACAAACGACCTGATCCTCAACTCGCAGGGTGCTGATGCGCACACAGTCTTTGATGTCTTTCGGTCTGCCATTCGAGATCACGATCTCTCGATTGCCCACCACATTCTTCCCCACCTTGTCCTCAACATTCTCATCCTAGGCGAGGACGTGCAGCTACAGGAGATCTACGAAGAGTTCAAGGTAATCCTCTCGGACCAGACCGACCCAAAGACGACCTTTTCGCCAGAGCGCAGAATGAAATCGGCCCAGGTCAGTCTCTCTCTTTATCTCCCTCAGGAAGGTGAACCTCAGCTGATTCATTGCAATTAGACTGTGTTTGGGCTGCTGGACCACATCAGCGCGTGGCTTCATCGGAGAATGCAAGCGCTGCGAAAGGCCAAAGCCGACGCAGGCAAAGGCCAGAGCCGCCGTCGTGTCGTTGTCGACGAGCGCGCCGTCGTGAGGGTCAACGAGCAATTCCAGGGCATCTCTCAGGAGCTCATGGCGCAGGCGGCGCTTCAGTGCCGTGCCTACGCTCGCTCGCTCTTGAATTTCGAGCAGAGGATCCGGACCCTTCGCGATGCAGGCGCCAAGGACCAAGACCTGCAATCGCACTACGAGGCCATGCACACCATCTATGCCAGCCTCGATGAGCCAGACGGAATGGAGGGCATTTCAACGAAGGTCATCTCACCTTCGCTCGAGCACCAGATTCGAGAACATGAGAGCACTGGACGATGGACCGCCGCCCAGAGCTGCTGGGAGGTGCGGTTGCAGCAGCGCCCAGACAGCTCCGATCTGCACATGGGCCTTCTTCGGTGTCTGAGAAGCTTGGGTCACTACGACACGATGCGTACCCACATCAGGGGTGTACTCAGCGTACATCCAGACTGGGATGAGCTCCTGGCGCCCTTTTACGTCGAAGGATCGTGCATCCTATCCGACTGGGCCGAAGTGGGCAAGGTTCTGGTGAGGGGCAACGATGATCAGAGTCCGGAGCACGCCACAGCTCGCGTGATGCTGGCCATGCATAACAATGACTCGATCACCTTTACGAAGGCAATGAAGGATGCTCGAAGGCTGCTTGGCAAGCCCATCATCGCTGCCGGCAAAGACTCCTACGTCACGGTGTACGATTCTGTGGCGCAGCTACACATGCTCCACGAGCTCAGTATCATTCATGAAGCCTGCGGTTCGGCCACGGCAGAGGGCGTGTCGACTGTATCAAGGACGAGGCTTTCTCGAAGTCGGCTCAGTGAGACCTTGGCTGCAAGATTGAATGCGACGCTGCCCTCGTTCCGAACACGGGAGCCGCTCCTGAGCCTGCGAAGGTCCGCATTCAGCGCCCACGGACAATTTCGAGCAGAAACGGGTCAATCGTGGATCGCCTCATCAAAGATCGCACGTAGGGCGGGCCACACGCAGACGGCCTATAGCGCCGCATTGCAGGCCTCGCAGTGGGACGCACCCTTTGCATTTGTCCAGCAGGCTAAGCTCATGGCTCTCGGCGATCAACCACAGGCGGCTATCCAGGAGCTTTCGAACGCACTGAGCAACTTTGCTGTGCAGAACGGTCAGATCAAAAGGATTAGCGACAGTGCCATCACTGATCTTGGCTCGAGCAACGGGGAAGATGACTCCACGACTTTGCTCAGCCACCGCGCGTACGCCAACGCACACCTTCTACGAGCTCGATTGGCCGAAGCGACGGGTCGGCTGGGTCCCAACGAGATCATTGAACAATATCGGCAGTGCGCAAAGCTCGATGAAGGGTCCGAAAAGATGTGGTACTACCTTGGACGCTTCTATGACCAGGATCGAGAGCAAGCGAGCAACTTGATGGCGCAGCAATTTAGCGTCTGCCGCTACTATTTCAAGTCGGCCCAGTGCGGCACAAAGTTCTTCTACCGAACCTTGCCCCGCATCTGTACGATTTGGTTCGACTGCGGAGATGAAGACGACCTGGTCGCCCTATCGAAGGGCAACGCAGCCAGCAAAATGGATCCAGCTCGCGAGCCGGACCGCTTCGAGGCGTTTGACTACTTCAAAAAGCTCAACGAGATTGTCCGGCGCTTCATCCGCAAGCTCACGCCGTACCAGTGGCTTGCCGTGTTTCCACAACTTTACTCGCGTGTCGTCCACAAGAACGACATTGTGTGGAAGGTGTTGCAAGAGCTCATCGCCTACGTCGTCGAACAATACCCGCATCAGGCTATGTGGTCTCTGGTCGCAGGCTGTCAGTCCAAGGACCCTGATCGGCTCAAGCGGGTGCGCGACGTTGTCAAGCAAGTCAAGGCCAAAGCCGACCGAGACAAGGTCCGGACGATTGAGAGGACGCAGAAGATGGCCGAGGAGCTCCTCAAGCTGTGCGAGCATCCCGTGGGAAAGGAACAGAAGACGTTGAACATGCAGACCAACTTTCCACGTCTGGCGGCGCTGGCCACAAACGAGCTCATTATCCCGCTCCAAGAATCGATTTCGGTTTCGCTGCCCGCCGACAACATTGCCAACCCCCAGCACCTGCCTTTTGATGTCGACTTGCCAAGGATCAGCGGTGAGCATTTGCGATCAAGCTTCCTGAGGTGAACAGTAATTGACTCTTCTCTCTCCCAAAAGGTTTCGAGCAGGTCGTGGAGATTATGAACTCGCTGCAGAGACCCCGAAAGATCGTCGTCATTGGGAGCAATGGAAGGAGCTACGCGTTCCTTTGTAAGCCCAAAGACGACCTCCGCAAGGATGCGCGCCTCATGGAGTTTGACTCCATGATCAACAATCTCCTCCAGACAAATTCAGAGTCACGGAAGCGCAAGCTCTACATTCGCACTTACTCTGTCGTGACGCTCAACGAGGAATGCGGACTCATCGAGTGGGTCCCAAACACTGTGGGACTGCGAAACATCCTTGCGGTGCTGTACAAGCAACGCAACATTGAGCTGTACACCCGCGATATTCACCAGGCTATGGACGAGGCGAGAAAGCAGACAAAGGCGGCGGCCTCCAGCGAAGTCTTTGAGACCAAGGTTCTGAAAAAGTAGGTGCTGCATCTCTTCTTATGCTATTTGTGTTATGGGCTGACGTGTTGCCTGTCGGACAGATACCCTCCCGTGTTTCACGAATGGTTCCTCGTCACCTTTCCTGAGCCATCGGCCTGGCTCAAGGCCCGCTTGGCCTACGCACACACGTTGGCGGTCATGTCGATGGTCGGCCACGTCCTCGGCCTTGGAGACCGGCATGGCGAGAACATTCTCTTTGACGCCCAATCTGGCGATACCGTCCACGTCGATCTCAATTGTCTGTTCGAAAAGGGTCTCACATTTGAGATTCAGGAGAAGGTGCCCTTCCGGCTGACACAGAACCTCGTCGATGCCCTTGGCGTGACGGGCCACGAAGGCGTGTTCCGTAAGGCGGCCGAAGTGTCGATGGGCATCTTGCGCGACAATAAGGACTCACTCATGAGTGTCCTCGAGGCGATGGTCCACGATCCTCTAGTCGAATGGGGTAGCGACAATCGGTCCAAGAGCGGGCGGGGAGCGAGCACGAATCGCGTGGACCCGAGAGTGGCGCAGGCGAGAAAGGCGCTGGAACCTGTCAAGGAGAAGCTGAGCGGCAGGGTGCGCAAGTCGGACTCGAGCTGGACGGCCGTGCACCACTCGACGACGAGCCTCGTCGATGCGCTGCTGAGGGATGCCATGTCCAAGAGCCTGCTGGCGCGCATGTACGTCGGCTGGGCTTCGTATCTCTAGTAGTCACCAATCATTCACTGTAGATAATGATGCATTTCATGAGACGATGGTGTTGTACAATATGAATCTAAAAGAGAATGTTTGATTTGCAGGCATTGCATGTAATGTCGCTATGGGCCAGCATCTCTTCGGTCGAGAGGGCCTCTTCGGTGCTGTACCAGTCGTGAAAGATGACGTGAAAGATGGGCGAGGAGGAGGAACATGAGGGCCGGAAGCAACGGCAGCGAAAGCCAGAACGGAGGCCATAGCCCTTTTGCGCCGACTGGCGAGGCACGACGATGGCCTGCGTCACGACGTTTGATGCCTCTGTCGGCGGTTTCTCCTCTGGGCTCCGTTCACGGCTGGCCAGGGCTGTCGACGGATGGAAGCTGTCCCACTCCTCTTCATCGTATCGCCCGCCCGTTGTCTGGATGACTGTCGAGATGCTGGAGAGATAGGGACGAGTGCGCAGCAGGTTGGTCAGCGCCTCTGTCCCGAAGCCGGTCCGCGCGACAAGGCAGAGCACACGGAGCGGTCGACCATCCTCGCCGTCGTCGTCGTCGTCGCCGTCATTCTCGCTTTCGTACCCGAGAAGGGTCAGACACCTGCGGAGAAAGTTGACGTCGGACGCAGAGACAGAGTCGGCATCGTCTACCGTCGCAGGCACCCTCAGGACTCGGCGCGCGCCACGGGGTCCCACGACGATCGACGCGCGTGGAGGGGCGGGGGCGGGGGCTGGCGTAGGTTGTAAGCGCGTAGACCAGATTGAGGACGTCTTCTGATGCTTGCTCTGTACTGCTGCTGCTGGACTAGGAGCGAGGGTATCTGGAGGGGAAGGGGAGGGGCTCCGACTCGTCGAGGACGGACGCTGTTGCAAGCGGGCCTGACGCTCGAGTACCGTGCGAACGAGCCGTGCCGCTTCTCGCCATTCGACGAGGCTGAGGCGATGGCCATTACACAAGGGCTTGAAGCAGCCTGCCACGCGACGTCGAAAGAGTGTGCGAAGATGCTGGCAGACCTGCGTCCGGTAGAGGTATTCGGTGCCCAGGTCGAGGTGCGAGACGATGAGTGCGTGAAGCTCGGGCGGCAGAGAGAGGAGGCTAATGGCGCGCTCCTCCTCCATGCTCCCCTTCTCACGCTCGACTCTCGCGCGCGCTGAAACAGTTCTACACTCTATAACAATCCATCACGCAGCGCCTTCAATGCCGCTATACGTTGGTCGTGGTTGCAGTCACGGCGTGTGAGGCCGTCTTTAACGCGTCAAACTGGGATTGATGATCTGCGCTCTAATTATTTAGACTAAGCCATGCGAAAGTCGAGGAGCTTTGCTTGATGAAGAGAAGGCGAGATAGACCGATCCATTAATGCCCCCCTCCTCTCCGGAGGAGATTCGGCGGCACGGAAAGCTCATACGGCACCGATATTAAAAATGCCAAAATTATTAAATTGTCCTATGCAGTTCGACGTCTCAAGCTTTCACCGAGGCAGAAGAACATAATATTACAATTCTATCTCGAATACAACATCTGAGACGTTTTTCGTTTCTGACAACCCCGCCACACTGTGGGCTATCTCTTCGGAATCCGGCACGGGTGTTTTCTTTCGAGGACAGGGCGTCTGTCCTCTCTGTCCTCTTCACGAGTCGCTCGGCTTTGCACCTCGAGGGTCCGGACCGTTTTCCTCAACCACAATTGCACTTCCGCTGGCTCGTACGACGTCTCCCGTCCCCACTCACGGCGGAACATGGTTCTTTCGAAGAACTGACGTACGACACTTCGGATCAACATCGATTACCTCTTCTAAGAGAGGCGACACACTGCCCAGGCTAGACCCCAATGTCGCAACAGCAAGAACATGGTCCAACACCTTCCTCGTCTTCCCAGGCCATGGCGCCGGAGACGGTAGCAGCAGCAGCAGCCGCGGAAAGAGGGTCGGAATCGGCAGCTTTGCCGGATGCCAAATTGACACCGAGCTGCTCGAGGTGCCGGACAAAGAAGCTGCGTTGCCACTACGACGAAGGCGTGGCGTCGTGCACAAATTGCATTGGCAAGGGGCTCGAAGACGAATGTCATCGAGACGTGAGGGTGCCGCGGGGACGAAAGAGATCCAGGTGAGTCCTGCGGCCAACGTATACCATGTGCCTTATGGGAGTGCTAGAAGGGGGAGACTGATTCGAGACTCCTTTCGCGCAGACGCGAGGATGGAATCAGCAGTGGACCTGGCCCACTTAATGCAGAAGACCCAGCGGCGGACCGGCTGGGCGAGATTGCGCGGCTCAAGAGGAGGCTAGCGGAGCTCGAAGGCGTGCCACCTCCGGCCCACCCCGCCTATGCCCAAAGGACATCATCGTCATCGTCATCGTCGTCGTCTTCCGCACCGTCGAGGAGGATGAAATCGGCGCCGAGAGGACCAGCCCCGATACCTTCGCGCTCCGACACCGAGGACGCCGCCCTGATGCTGGAGTCGCTTGCCTTTACCCATCATCACCGTGTCTCGGCCCGCTTCGCCTCTTCGACGACGAACGCCGAGGATGGCGGGCGCCGCCGTCTGACAATGGCAGACGACCAGGCCGGCTCCCAGTGGGCCTCGTCGTCCAGCCTCTCGGAAAGCCTCGGTCTTGTCAGGTCGGCCAAGCAGGACATCTATGCCAGCGACGGCGTCATCGTCGAAGAGCTAATAACCACCTTTCTCCGACGTGTCACCCACAACGTTGGTCACGTCATCTATGGCCCAGGCATTAAGCGGGCCAGCCAGGCCTTCCTGAGCATGTCCGAAGAGGAAATCATCGTCAGCGACCTCTTTGTCGATCCTTGCACCTTGGCATGCTTGCTCCTCGTCCTCTGCCTTGGCTTCGAGTTCCATTCCAGCACAATGATTGCGAATGCGCCACCCTCGCCCGGCTGGAGGGCTGTCGAACACCTACGCAAGCAGGGCATCGATCCCAGCACGCGCTGGTACGATCTGGCAAAGAAGTGCCTCAAGGTCGAAGCGTCGTTTGAGCTCACCAGCGTGGCCGCCCTGCAAGCCACCTGCCTGCTCCTCTTTCGAGGAAAAGAGACAGTAGCTCGTAATCGGATGCTGCTCAACGTGGCCGTGTCGAGCGCTCAGGACTTTGGGCTTCACCGACTAGGCGAGGCTAGGCGCAAGTCAGACATGGATGTCAATGATTTTATCCGCCTCGAGACCGGTGTTCGAATTTGGACATACCTCTGCATCTATGACTGGTCCTCGGCCGGCACCCACGGCCTCACCTACATGATTCAGCCCTCGCAGACGACGACACGCATGCCCTTGAACATCAACGATGACGGTCTCGAAAAGGCCGACGGTCGAGAAGAGCCCTTAGAGAGGTGGACAGAAGGGGCTTACGTCATTGCTCAGTACCAGCTGGCTGAATGCGTCCGAGACAGCGTAGATGTGCGCAACGAACAGGCAGTCCAGGTCAGCAGAAGCGAGCAGGAGGATCAGATCGTCGATGACGAGAAACACGAAGATCGGACGCGCAAATTCGCCGTTGTTGGCTCTCTCGCAAGCCTTTCAGAAGAGAACCGTAACAAGGTTCAGGCAAGAATCATGGCTTTCGTCGAGGAGCTGCCTCGCTTCTTCCACATCGACAGCGATGTTGCTCATCCTCCCGTGGTCCCTGTCCAGCGATGGCTTCTGGTGAGTTCATTGAAGCATATCACCACATGGCTGGGCTGACGGAGTAGAGTGCACAGCACCAACAAATCTTTGATGTTTTGATGAAGCTCAATCGAGGGCGACTCGCGACAGAGGAGGGCAGGGAGAAGTGCTTGATGCTGGCACATCACGTCCTCGACCAACAGGTCGAGATCCGCTCTGTCTGCCCCATCGTCGACCACTTTGCGGTCCATTCGTCGCATACCTACAGCGCCTGCATCATTGTCCTTCTCGACCTCATCGCAAGGCCGTCACAGGGGGATCTAGAGACGAGGCGCTGGTCACGAGAGCGCGTGGTGAGGGCGATTAAGGGTCTCCGCAATTCCGGCTGGATCTCAACTGGAGTCAGAGTATTAGAGGTCTTAATGGCTCATGAAGAGGAGCAATTTTCACTTTCGACGACGGGACAAGTCGTGCAGGGACGACGACCAATCCTGAGCGATGTAGCCAGGAAGCTGGTCCGAGAGATTGGCGGGGCATCCCAACCCCGCACTCGTCAACATCCCTCCACAGACTGGCCTGCCGCTCAACAGCCATCTGGTCCTGTCTCAATTGCACGAGAATCGAGCGGCGAAGTCAAGAGGCGCCAATATGATACGACGATGCTGCCTGTCCTGGGTGCTTTCCCTCCGGCCAGACTGTCGAGTCCATCGCTCTGGCCGCAGGAAGCTATCGCCGACAATCATACGCCGGTGACAGCGAGTCGCCGCACGAGCCAAATAGCCTCTTCATCGAGATCTTCCTCGACGCCCCGGACTACCTCGTCGTCGTCGATGACGTCGCCCACCGGCTCGATCACTTTGAAGGGAGGCCATGATCACGCCCATGTCGCTGTCACGCAACCAACCAGCTTGGCAACCATTCCATCGCAAGAGCCCCTTGCCGGCAGTGTCGGTCTCGATTTTGGCATGGTCCTTGACTGGGCAGTTTCTCTGGGCTTTGCGAACAGCCAACCAGAAGATGGCAAGATGAACGGCGACGTAGCCGCGAAAATTCAAAAGCAGCACTTGCCGCAACACGTTGTGGGAGTGGACCATGTCCAATCGACGGCCGTGCAGCAACAGCAAAGGGCAAAGGTTCTCCAGCCGCGGTCACCAGTGTCACAGCATGCTCATGCCTACGCCATGCAGCCACCTCTTGGTCCCCCGAATCATTACCTACCACATGGACATTTTGCGCATCACCAGTCAAGTCAACATGAAGGTCATCAGCAGCAGCTCTATCCTCCACATCAGCCCCAGTACCAACAGCAGCTGCCGACCTCTTTCGGCAGCCCTAGCTCGGGGCAAGATAGGCACTTCATACCGCCGCAACATCACCTCCACCCTCAGCAGCAGCAGCCCCCGTTTCAACCCCAGTTCCTTTCTCCTGATCAGCAGTATAAACCCCAGCCTGTGTACCGTTCCTGGACGTGATTGTTTCGTACTTTTCTTCAGTCAGCTTCTCTTGTCGTACGTTCTCTCTGCTTGTAACAGTACCTCCCAATTACCCCCGCTGTTTTTCTTTCTTTCGACCAAGCTTTCTAATCACGATGTCAAGGGAAAATTAATGCGACGATTGTTATTATCCGCAGCGGAGACAGAGAGCGAGAGAGCAGGGGCAGAGTCCGTGAAGAGAATCAAAGGATACAGGATGTATGGTTTGGAGAGACAATATCTGATCAGAAATGAGCCGCGGCAGAGGCGACGTGCTGAGGGATGGGCTGGACGGTTCGGAGTAGGTGCTCTACGCTTGCAATTTCTCTCTCCATGCTCGGCCAAGCATAGCCAAGCTGCGCCAGCGCCTCGATGCAATGTCCGACTTCGCGCTTCTTCGCATCGACGTCAAACGGCCCGAGACGCGCTTCGACAATGTGCGAAGGGATGTGGCCCTTCTTTTCTGTCTCCTTTTCGCGCTCGGCTTCGTCCGCCTCTTCCATGCCACTGGTGTGAGCATTGCTGGGCGACTCGACCGAGGCCGAAGGAGGGGTAAGGAGCAGAGACGACGACGAGGTATCATGCCGCGTAAAGAGCGTGCGGGGGTCGACGGCTGCGCCGTGCAGCATCGACGGGTCAAGCAATAAGCTATTCGATGTCAAGGAGGAGGAAGACGATGTTGGAGTGGTGATGATGGCCGGCGTCCTTGCCAGGAATTGTGCCACAGGTAAGATCTGTCTGAGCAGGATACCACCAGTCTGAAAGACGCGCTTGGGCAAGAGAAACTCGACGAGCCTCGAGATGCCCCGACAGGTCGTCAAGGCACGCTGCCTTGACTTCTCCAGGAGCAGCCTCACCGCCTCGTTCGCCGCAAGATCAGAAGAGGGCGAGTAGTCGAGGACCTGGTGCCGCTCGCCCAGGATGCGGAAGGTGGCCAGGTCCAGCATCGCGCAGGCAATCTTGATATTTGCGATCCACCCGAGCGGCTGAAAGGGTCGGAGGCCATCCATGATTGTTCTCGCTTCAAGCGCGCATCGATCAAAGAACAGTAACAGCGAGTCGATGCTCCTCCAGAGCGCTGCGCAAGCCTTTTCCAGCTTGCGGACTTGCGCCGATGTCGGTGTGCCGGGGAATCGGTCACGGGGAGTCAGGCCAGGTTGCGTGGACGGGATACTGTCAATGTGACGAGCGAGAAAACGAGACAGAGCGCCGACCTGCATGAGAGCCAAGATGGAGAACGAAAGACCCATCTCGCCATTGAGCTTCGGTTTCGGCAGTTGCGTGACCGACATGTCCGCTTTGGTGGGGTCTTGAGCCGGTGCGGTAGAAGAAGCCGACGATGAGCCTCCTTTAATGCCAATGGCGCGCTCAGCGGCGAAGAAAGGCTGCTTGCGGTGCATCCCCGTTATGATAGCATCCCTCGTCCACGTCGAACACCACACTCTGCTCCTCTGCATGTGACCGAACATGAGTGCGACTGCCTCTTGATCCTGCTCATCGACTTCATCTGCTCGCTCGAGGTTGAGAGCACTGAGATGATTGTATGCGGCCTTGGCGAGGGAGGAGGAGTGCTTTTGATCGACGAGATCGACTATTTGGACGAGGATCATGAGTGCCTGGATTGCCTCGACGCTCGGATTCTCTTTCAGATTGTGCTTCTCGACGAGAGCCAGTGCCTTCTTCAGCAACTCCCAGAAGAATGGCTGTCGAGCCCGTCCCCAGGCCAGCATGTCTTTACCTCGGCCCGCGCGATACGTTGCTGGCGCTTTTGGTCCATCGTCGATCCACACCTCCTGCTCCCTACTAGTGCCTTTCCACGAATTAGGACCTTGCCCTCCCGTCACGTCCTTGATCATCGAGGCAGCGCTGCCAATTGTCCCCTCATCACTGTCGAGGCTACCAACGATAGCCATGCCCATGTCTTGACTATACGTTGGGTGCGGCTGTGTCAGTTGCTGCTGGGGAGACTGTTGAGGTAAAGGCGATCCGTCGCTGTTCTTTTTCCTCTTCGACTGAATGTACTCGTCGGTGCAGACGATCATTTTGTCCTCGCATCGGCTACATCCCATTCCCTCTGGCCTTTCGAGCTTATCGCACCTAAGCCTTCGAAGACGGCAGGTATCGCACGCAACACCTTGCTTGCGCTTAGGACGTCGAACCTTGCCATTGGCACCGATGATCGCTCCATTCTCTGCCGTCGCCAACACAGTCGAAGAGGGCACGGCGCTCTTCCAAGCACCACCTCCTGGTCCGCTCTTGGCAGCGCCCTCGTCAGCCACGATGGTCGGCATTTGTCCCGCCTCTCCACCAAGTTGGTTCGAGTGATTTATGCTAAGGCCCGCTGCGCCGGTTCTTCCGGATGACGATGTCCCCTCGCCGCTTCCAGAACCACCGAAGCCGAGCAGCGCCGCATCCTGTCCGAATGCGACGGGCATATCGGTGTAGAGGGACGCCCAGGCATGCATGACAGCAATAAGCGTCTCGGTTGTTTCGGGTGTCGAAAGTGTGCTCTGCTTGGTAGCTGGCCACACAGACATCTGCAGGCCGGGCGCCGAGTGCCTTGCAGAAGGGATACCTTCCTCTTGGGCTCCGCCGTTGGCCATGATGGACATGACGCGATAGTCGCCCGAGGAGAAGTTGTAACGAGCACTGAAGTTGTGGAAGTCGACGATTGGCATTTGCATGTGCGCTGTGGCGAAGAAGCACGTCAAGAGACGCAAAGACACCGATCCAGCCATGACGCGTTGGGACAGGCGGCTATCGGCGCTTGCGCTGGGTTGTGTCAGCAGCTGTCCCGTCTGGCCCGGCTTTGATCCATGCAAGAGTCGAGCCTGTTCGATTCTCTTTCCCGTCCTGCTCGGCCGTGGGTATCTCCTCGATGGAGGCGCATGGTTGCGCGTGCATTCAAGGCCCTTTTTTACGCATCGCAAGCACTTTGTCCGTCCATTCTCTCCCACGACTCGTTCCCCCGGTGGGCAGGCGACGCATCGAATATGCTTGCTCCGGCATTGGTCGCAAGTCACACCCTGCCTCCTTTGCACCTTTGCCTTCTTGGGGAGCCCCTTGTCACCGGCCTGCTCATCTTCCTCATCCTCTTCCTCTTCGTCCTCCTCTTCGTCCTCCTCTTCCTCCTCTGTCTTGCTCGGTCGCTTTGAGGCCGGAAAGAGCGGGACGAAGGATGAAGACGTTGGAGCATGAAAGACGCTTGGAGAAATGGTCACGTCCTTGAGCGCGCCATCCTGGCTTCGGGGGCTGGCATCTGAGACAGAAGTCGAGTCAGTAGACTGGTCGGCCGACGAGTCGACTCTGCCACCATTGTGAGTCGTGCGAGGTGAAGAAGAGTGAGAGCTGAGGCTGTGGGGAATGAATGTGGGCGTCGTCTGTGACATGCGTAACAGATCTGTCGAGCTGCTGGGTGTGGAAGAGTTCCATTGACCATTGTGATGGTCAAATGTCAGGGCAAAGTCGGAGGCAGCGTTCATGGGGATCGTGTTGGTGCTGTTCCAGATCCACTTTGCATCAACGTGCGATGGAGCATGCTGGTACGATGGTGACAGACCCATCGTCGCGTGACCGCCATTCTCAAGTCCGCTTCCGCTTGGGAAATGAGAGGTATGCATGTTGCCCACGTTGTCACTGCCGGCATGGGCAGCCATGAGATCGACCAAGGCTTGATAGTTGTTGCCGGCATGATCGTGCTGGAAGTGCGCATTGTTGAAGGGACCTGCCGAGGTCCTAGGCAGGGTCTCGAGGAAGTTTACATCCTGCGGTGACGGCGCCATTGTGGAGCTCGAGGTTGACGCTGAAGCAGACCCTGATCCCGAGCCAGATGCCTGCCCCGACGAAGTCGGCGGGTACGACTGCGCCATATCCTCTGCTGAACGTCGTCCGTGTCCTCCTTGCTTCTTGATGTCAAATAGTACGAGCAGGAACTCTTCTGGCGTGCCCCCGTCGACGCTAGAAGGTGATGTCTCTTGCCGGACCAAAGATCTGCTTACGCCAAGGATGGGCCTATTGCGACGACTTCATCTCTTGCGCTCGATGGTGGTACGAGTGACAGTTGGAAAAGACCTGCTTGTGGGCCACGGATGCGCGGTGTTGCTTCCACCTCCCCTTTCACGTAGTGTAGTGGCTGTGGAGATCTCCTTGTGCTTCGGTCTGGCTCTGGAACAAGCTTCTCTCAGCACCTTCAGGATGACTGCTCCAAGGACTAGACCGGCTTCGGCGCCGTTGCCCGAACAGGGCCCGTCCTCAAAAGTCTGCTCATTAAATTGCGTCTAAACTTCCGTCTGGCTGTCTTGCCTCTTGATTTACTTTCATGCCGCATCCACTCCTGTATTAATGATTTCCCACGCCAGGGCGTGACTGAGACGAAGGACTAATGTGGAATTATATAACATGATGTATTGCTAAGAAGGACAACTTTTTTGGGGGTCGCAAGGAGGTGCATCCATTCATTCCTCCCTGGCACGTAGTAGTGACCATTGTATGCGGCGTCTTCAATGCCTCTTTTCACGACGACTGCCCAGAAAGACCCCAAAGGCTGTGCTTCTGAATGGCAGCATTCGTGAAAGTGGTGCACGACAAGCCTTATCGGCGACACGGCGGCGGGCGTGCTCCGCTGCCTCCACGCACCGATGTCGAACCGAGTTCGGACAAGCGAAACAGCGAGAAAAAAAAAAAAAAAAAGCCCAATCGAGGGACCTGCCTCATCTGCTCCTCTCTTTCACGGGTTTTCGACCACCAGGCCGTAACACAAAGGGTAGAAAGTGCATCTTTCTCAACAAACATTGCTAGAATCGGTCCACGGCAGCGGTAACCTTGACGTTGATCCACAGCGGTACGCCCGACTGAGTTTTGATTGTGTAGGCAATCCTGTCCCTTCTTCTACGGGCCAGATGTCACGCTGAAAGCACGTGCATATGGGCTCTGGCTTCTTGTACCGATCCCCTACCACGCGGCTCATTCGTCAATGTGCTTGTCAGTTCCTCGGCTTCTCCAAGAGATGTTGTGAGGATTTGAGCTATGTGTCTTTGACAGTAGTCACTGCTCATAGTGTAGAGCTGTAGAGTGGTAGCGAAAGGCACAGTCGACTGGGACGCGAGATGGAGGAGGGGTCTCGTCGGGACTCGGGCTAAAGATTTGTCAACCTTGGCTCTTTTTGTGGAAATCACCTTGCCATTCACGCCGTGCGCCGAAAGAATGCTGGCTCCCGGTCTAGCTCCGCGCGTTCGGTTTGGCTTGCAGGGCAGCATCGCAAGAAGCCAGACGATCGCTCTTCGCCCACCGCCCCATCTAATTTTGCGACATTATGTATCTTCTGCGAGCCAACCCTCAGCTTCTGCCTCTGCGCCGCCAAAGTGGTACCAGAGACCCTTGACGCTCCTCCTCGCATTCGTTCCGGTCTTCACCTTTGGCCTTGGCGTGTGGCAGATCAAGCGGTTACGATGGAAGCTCGATCTGATCGATGAGCTCGAAGACAAGCTCAAGCGCGAACCCTTGGAGCTACCGCGGAACGTCGAGTGAGCCTTTTCCTTCTCTCTCATCTGCTTGTATTCTTGCTCATTCAGGAAGCAATTCGGCCTTTAGCCTTGACGTGCTCTTAGGTCACTATACGAATCGGCTCTTCAACATTCACGGCAAGTTCCCTGCGCCTGACGCGTCCAATAGCATCTTCCTCGGGCCGAGGGTGCGAGAAGGTCAGATGGGCTACCACGTCGTCCAGCCGCTCTCGCGCCGCTCTGGCGGAGCAGACGTCGTCGTCGATCGAGGCTTCGTCGCCAAGGACAAGATCCTCAACTCATCGTCCAACGACGTCTCGCAGTGGAAACTATCGGATGTGGGTTATCCTGTGTTGAGGATTAAGGTAGACCATCGCGAATAGCCAAGCCGTGCTAACACCTCCCTTCCTCCAGACATCAGCAGGGACCTCGACGGGCCCGCATCTGCTTCTACTCCCCCGCGAGAAGCAGCGGAACTCCTTCACGCCCCAAAATGACCCGTCGAAGCACATTTGGTACTTTGCCGACGTGAGGGAGCTCAAGTCATTCTTCGAAGGCGGGTCTCGCCCGGCAGAGGAAGGAGAGGATGACTTCACGCCCTCGGCTGGCGTCGGACGTAGCGTAAAGGAAATGTTGGGGCTGGAAAAGAACGAGGTCATGCCAGTTCTCATGGAGGAGATCTTTGGTGAGCTCAGTATCGCGGGGACAACGAAGTTGCGCGAGAGCTGACCGGCTGTACGCCACCACAGAGGGCAACGCATACGAAGCGTCGCAGTTGCTGGAAAAGGGACAACCTATTGGAAGGCCGGCGACCGTCGAGCTGCGTAACCAGCATGCCGTCTATGCCGCCACCTGGTTCTCCCTCTCTGGCGCAACGAGCGTGATGCTAGCGCTCCTCCTTCGTAAAGGTCCTCGTTAACTTAACTGCAGCATCACAAAGCAAAATAATGAGACAATTACAATTATGGGTGGTGGGAACAGGAGTATGTGTGAAGGAGAAGATACAAAATATTCAGCGTGCCGACTCTTGTCTGCACCTCTCGATGGCGTCCTCAAGGTTGAGACCATTCTTTCCGAAGCCCTTCCATTCGTGCTTGGCCACGCTACCCTCCTCTCCAGCAGGCCCGTCCCAGGCCGTTGACATGAGGGCCGGTTCGGAGCTGTGCCAGCTGACGTCTCGGACCGTGGTGCTCTGGGCGCCGCCACCAGAGTACATGTATGGTCGCCGATACCTATCTGCCGCCATTCTCGATTCCTCTTCCTGACGCTGCCTTGCAGACAATGTCTCTCTCTGCGATGGAATCGGCGCCGAGGGGTCCGACGCCTCGCCGTTGAGCTGCTTTAGTGGCACCGCCTTTGACCGATCGAGGACCTGGACGACCTGGCCGTCCAAGGACCAGATGTGGATGCGACCGTCTGCGCTGCCCGAGTAGATGTACCTTTGGCCCGTCGTAGCAATGGGGCTGAAGTGACATCGAATAAGGGTGCGCAGAACGGCGTGGCCTCGGTACGTCATGACGGAGCGATCCTCGGGATGTGCCTGGTAACGTGGCTTCTTGTAGGGCCTGCGGGGACACACAAGTAAATGAGCACGAACTACAGAGGGAATTGGACACGTTCCTACACACATGCTGCGATAGTCCCACTGACGGAGGCCGTAGTGCACCTTTGGCATGCGGTCGAAGTCTTGGCTGCTGACCATCATGCGCAAGTCCCACAGCTTGGTGCTCTGGTCCTTGCCGTTGGATATGCAGTACCGTCCATCGCCCTTCGGCGCGACAAACGTGATGCCCTCGGTGTGGCCGGGCAGAACTCCTGCTGGCTTTCCTCCAGAGAGAGACCGTCGGTCCCTGTATCGAGTGTAAGAGCGAGAACCCACAGATGTCGTATGAGAGACTCACCAGACCTTGACGAAGGAATCGTCACTGCCGCTGATCAAGACATTGCTGCTCGCTGAATCGGCAAAGGCGACGCCGTTCACGTCGTCGGCATGGCCCTCGACCTTCAAGACTCTCTTGCGCGCTTCGATGTCAAAGACATAAATCTCACCAAAGTGAGCGCCTGCTACAATCTCGCGCGAGTCACCCGAGAATCGGATGGACCAAATCTGCGTTGTGGGATTCAGTCAGCACTCGGAAAATCACTCGCCTGTCCCAGTCCCTGCTCTGAGACTGCGGCCTCACCCCGCTTCTCCATCTCACCCCTGCCTCATCGTCTTCGCGGTTGCTGAAGTCGAGCATGACTTGCTGCTCGTTGTGGCTTCGGCCTCCCGACTCGATGTCTTGTGTGGTGGAAACCAGGTGGACGTAAGGATTGATGGACGAGTAAATCATCCACTTGTTGTCGGGTGACAAGTTGGCATCTGTTCCATGTATGTCTTGGTCAGCGAGACACAGCGGGGTGCAGCGAGAACAGACGGACCTGTTACAGTCCAGGTGCCATGACGACCCTGAATCGTCTTGATTGGCTTGAGGGAGGTAAAGTGGTCCGTGGCCATCGAGACATGATACCGAGTCCGCCTCGAGTCGGCGTCTGCATGTCTCCTCACCACCCTCGAGGGGCTTGCTGTGGTGTCGTAGAGATGGACCTTGAAATCCTGGGTACAAGTGTAAAAGAACGAAGAGTCCTCCGAGTATTGGCCGCAGTAGCTTCGAGCAGGATACTTGGCCACCTCAGTCCCGTTTGAGTTGGGAACATAGTCCTGAGAAGTGTCGGTCAGCAACATGTCCCATTTCCTGCCTGCTTGTGCTGTGGGAATTCACAAATAGTTCGTCCTTTTCTATCCGGCTCAGTGCACATCTCCGGCTTGCGAGCTTGTCGACGAGGTTGTAAGAGGGCTGGAATGCGCTTTGAGGGGCCCCAAGTGGTCGTGGAGGCGGCTGAAACAGAGCATCAGTACATCATATCAAGAGAGAGATCTGCAACCGGATCGAGCTCACTCTGCCGAACTCGCCACCATAGTAGAGCTCCTGGCCTGCTTTGATGGGCTCTTTGACCGGGTCCCAAAAGTCTTTGATCGGGGTTGCACGACCTCTCCGACCCATCCCTCCATAGGAATAGCTCTCCTAAAGACGTGGAGCATAAGTGAAAGTATCCCAACGAGGACGAGACACACTCACTTCGTCGTCGTCATCATCATCATCATCACCTCCTCCCTGCGCAGCTGCATGTGCCCGTCGGATCTGAATACGGCCGCTCGCAAACAGTCTTCTGAGTACCTCGGCCGCTCCGTTGCCTTCGCCTTGGCCATCGTCTCCCATTCTGGCAGCCACGGCTTGAAGGAGAGCCGAAAAATCGCCATCCTGATCCTCGTCGTCGTCGCCGTCTCCTTCTTCGACTTCGTCCGCCTCCATCTCCAGAAATGCATCCTCGTCTTCCATGAACTCCTCGTCGAATTCATCTTCGTCAATGTAGAAGTCCTCATCGTCGTCATCGTCTTCGTCCTCGTCCTCTCCCTCGTCTTGACCCTGCTCACCATCCTCTTCATCCAGCGGCACCATCCATTCTGTCCGCGGATCGTCATCGTCCTCGTCGCTTTCGAGCTGTGAAATCATCGATTCGAGGAGATCGTTGGTCCGCTGCCTCTCATCGAGCTCATGGTCCGACATTGTCTCGAGAGGTGGCGAAGGAGTGGAGCTGAAGCAATGGTTACGTGATGATAGCGTTCGGCAGCGCAGGCCGAACGGTTGCGCGCGCACGGGGCACCCTCCTAAAACAATTAGGACGCGTGAAGGGTACCCTGCAGTCTGGCTCTCTGCATCTTCTTCGTCGCAGGGGCTGGCCTTGAATCCATGCTCATCAGCGCTCGCGCTCTCAAGGTATGTGCAACGGACTGACGCCTTTGTTCATAATTGCTGATGTGTCAACAGACACTTGCGCGACCTGCTTCAATCGCTCTTCGACAATCCCCAACGCCCCATCTCTGGCGATTCTCGCACACATCGGCGCGGCGCCAAATCGATCCTTTGACTACGGACATGACGCCTGCGAGGTCGGTGCCGCCCTCGGCGCCCTTTCCCACAAATGGGCTGCTACCAAAGGAGACGACACAGGCCCTGTCATTTCTCAAGAAGTACCCAGAGTGCGACGGCCGTAATGTGCGGGTGGGCATTCTAGACACAGGCGTCGACCCTGCGGCGATTGGGCTGAGCGGCCGTGGCAAGATGGTCGACGTCATCGACTGCACCGGCTCGGGCGATATTGCCCTGGCTGAAGTCAAGCCTGTCTCGACGGACTCGAGCGGCATCAAGGTCGTATCGCCCACAACCGGCCGCACCCTGGTTCTGTCGGCACAGCTCAAGAATCCAACTGGCTCTTGGCTGCTCGGGGCGCGGCCTGCCTATGCACTCTGGCCGGACGATCTGGTCAGCAGGAGAAAGGTAGAGAGAAAAAGGGAATTTGACGTCGAGCACGGCCGGCTCGTTGGCCAGGTTCAGAAGGAGCTCTCGGCGCTCGAGCAGGCAGCCGATGAGCACCTCGAAGGCGAAAAAATTGAAGCTGCAAAGGCGGCCAGAGCGCAGCGCAAGGAAGAGCTCAAGAACAAGCTCGCCGTGCTCAAGGACCTGGCCACCAACTACAAGGACCCAGGACCCATCATCGAGACGGTCGTCTTCCACGACGGCACCCACTACCGTGCCGTTGTTGGTGGCGCAGAGGGCACCTTCCACGACCCGTCCCAGGGGCTTCCTCATGACCAGCTCAAGCTCCTCAAGGACTCCACCCTGGACATGACAAAGTCACTTGCGCTGACAGATTTTCGCTTCGAGAAACAGCACGCCGAATTTGGCGAGGCCGACATGCTCACCTACTCGGTCAACATTCTCACCGACGATACAGACTTGCAACAGGCCATTGAGGCACCCAAGGGCAAAGCCATTGGACTGTCCCTCGTCGTCGTGTCTGGTTCGCACGGCACACACGTCGCTGGCATCGTCGGCTCTCATCGCACTGATGATGAAGAACAGAATGGCGTCGCGCGTGGCTGCGAAATTGTCAGCCTCAAAATTGGCGACACTCGCGTCAAGTCGATGGAGACGCAGCAGGCCCTCTTGCGAGCAGCCCAGGCTCTCGTGGCGACAAAGTGTGACATTGCCAACATGTCCTTTGGCGAAGCCGGTGCCTTTGGTGTTGAGAACAAGGGCCTATTTGCCCAGATTTTGAGGGACTTTGTCATTCGTCAGAGAGACATTCTCTTTATTTCGAGTGCCGGCAACGCCGGCCCTGCTCTCACCACAGTCGGTCAACCCGGTGGCACAACGTCGGGCATCTTGAGCATCGGCGCGTACGTCGATGCCGGCGCCATGCAGCAGGCTGAGTACGCACTCGTGGAAAAGAACGTGCCTTCGTCGGCTACGACCTGGTGCTCCCGCGGTCCAACGGTCGATGGCGCAAAGGGCGTCGACGTATATGCGCCTGGAGCTGCTATCACGTCGATCCCACGCTACTGCCTTTCCGCCACGATGCTCGCCAACGGCACTTCGATGTCTTCGCCGAATGCTTGCGGCAGCATCGCTCTACTCCTGTCGGGCATGAAGAAGGAGGGCATTCCCATCACCGCTGCCAGGGTCTACAAGGCCATTCGTGCCACGGCAAAAGACGTGTCCGACGATCTCGGCGTGCCATTCATCCAGGTCGACAAGGCTTGGGACTACCTCGTCGAGCATCGAGACAGGCCAGATCAAGGTATGTTCTCACGCTCGGTCTCACTGAGTCGCCTGCTGACTCCGCACAACAGACGCAGAATTTCGGGTTGCCGTGACGCCGGCGGGCAAGCTGCCGGGAAAGCCTACAGACCAGAGGGGCATCTACATACGCGAAAAGAACTTTACCCAGAAGGTGAACCAGTACAGCGTCACTGTCAAGCCGACCTACAAGCCATTTGGCGAGCCAGAAAGGGCCTACGATCTTCAGCTGCCCGTTACACTCATTGCGACGGAGCCGTGGGTCAAGATTCCTGACTACCTCTTCCTCGGCGGCAATGGGCGGACGTTTGAAGCCCGTGTCGATGCCACACAGCTCTCGCCAGGCCTGCACAACGCCCTGATTGAGGGATACGACTCCAACACGCCTGGTCGCAAACTCTTCGACGTCCCAGTCACGGTGGCCAAGCCCTTGGTTCCTCAAGGCCCCACGGTCAACTTCAAGGGTGTTCGTCTGGCCACGGGAACTGTCGACCGTCGCTTCATCCACGTACCAGAGGGTGCGACATGGGCCGAGCTCCGCTTCCGAACCTCAAAACATGAGATCCCGGGCACCTCAGTTCGATGCTGGGTCCATGCGGTGCAGCTCGAGCCCCAGCAGCGGCTGGGCAACGTTGAGGGGGCCTATGTCATGGCCATGAACGAGAACGAGCCGGTGACCAAGAAGATGACGGTTAAGGCGGGCATGACGATGGAACTTGTCCTTTCGCAGTTCTTCACCAATGCTGCCGGCTTCGATCTCGATGTCGATGTCGAATTTCACGGCATCACCGTCTCACACCTTCTTACCGGTCGGGACGAGCTCACAATCGTGGGCGGCGACGGCATCGTCCGCCTCGAGTGCATCTCCAACTTGCGCATCGAGGACCTGAAACCATCGGTCACGTTTGATCAGCGCAGGATCTATGTCCGCCCAACTTCGAGCGAAATTGTACCCTTGCTTTCCGCTCGCGACCGCCTGCCGTCTGGCAACAACACGGCGGAGCTCATCATGACGTATCCAATCGACCTCAAAGAGGAAGCCAACAATCTCTCCTTCTCGCTTCCCCTCAGTGACCACCTCTACGACAGCGACGTTCCGATGCTGACGCAGCTGTACGACATCAACAAGAAACGTGTCCAGTTTGGCGACGTCTATCCGAAGAAAATCGAAAAGCTTCCAAAGGGCTCCTACACGCTTCAGGTTCAGCTTCTGCAGCAGAGTGTTGCAGCGCTAGAGAAGCTCAAGAACATGACCCTGCGCGTGGATCAGAAGCTGAGCAAGCCCGTCGAGAGCGTCAGTCTGTACCCGGACATTGTCGACCAGTTCGGGCCTGGAAAGCCTTACAAGGATCAAGGCCAGGTCAAGCTGCACCCTGGCGAGAGAAAGGTGCTGTGCATGGACACGAACCTGGAAGGCGAGGCACTGCCTAAGGAGGCGCAGCCTGGTGATCTTCTTCTTGGGACGCTGTCCTTCGCGGCAGAAGGAAAGACGACTCTCCGCTATCTCGTTCCACCTGCGCCCAAGAAGGCGCCCACGGAAGAAGGCAAGAAGCCGGACCCAACGGTTGCAGAGCTCCTCACGGGCCTGGTTGGCAAGGTGGCTGAGTCCGACAAGAAGAGCTTCCTGGACAATCTCGTCAAAGAGTATCCCAACGACTTGGGTGTGCTCGTGGCCCGTCTCGAGTCATTGAAGGCAGACGACAAGGAGGATTCCGCCCAGGTGCTCGCCGCCGCCGACGCTGTCCTAAAACATGCCGACGTCGATGAGAACCGCATCCTCATCTCCCTCGGCTCCAAGCGGCTTCCTGCCTCGGAGCAGACACCAGAGCAGAAGGAAGAAGCTCGCAAGATGGAAGAACGGAAGAAGGCTCTTGTGACGGCCCTCAATCGTCGCACGCGTGCGCTCCTGGCCAAGGAAGAGGAAAAGTCGACCAAGGACTTTGAAGAGACGTTTGAGCGATACAGGAAGCTCGTCGACGCTTCCGACAAAGATTTTGCGAGCGTGTATTCACGGTGGGCCATCATTCACGAGCGCTACGGAACGGCGCTGCAAGCGACACGAAAGCTCATCAAGGAGCTGGGCGCAGGCACCGCTGAGACCGTCGTCGAGCTCAACAAGGCCCGCCAGCTCGAGCGCGATCTCTATGCCAAGCTGGACTGGAAGCTGTGGAGTGCCATTGGTGACAGACACAGGGTCCTCGAAATCGCTTCAAAGTACCTGTCTTTCTGAAATAAGAGATTCTATGAGCAATAAAATGATGGCGTGGTAGACACATTCGGTGAACCTCAGTGTAGTCTGAATGCGGACGTCAGCTGGTCAATCTGAACACGTGGTGTCTTGGCTTAAAAAACCCGCGGACCCACCCAGAGAGAGCACACGCGCGGCGTCGGCCTGTTCGGCCACTGAAATTTCGCATCCTTGCTGACTGCCACTCTTCTTCCTCGTTTCCTCCAATCTTTCTCCTCCCTCTCTCCCTCTCTCTCGATCAATTCTCAAGGCAGGGAGCGAGAGAGGCGTCACAGGCGACGATAAGGGAAACAAGAAATTGGAAGTCTGGCGCATCTGAGTGCGACCCACTTTCCGACGTCGCGCCAACCGGCAAGTCGCGCCCAAACGCCGCTTCGGCTCGTGCGCGCATACATAGCCCTGGCGTTGTTCGACTTTTTCAGGTCCGTCAAGGCCAGTCGAGCGGACGCGCAAAGTTTTCCACCCTTTGCCCTCTCGAACCCGACGACGGTTCTTGGAGGCGACATCAGGCCGCCCAGATAGGCTCTGACCAGTTGCTTGCAGGCAAGAGATATATTCGAGAGAACCTCCACCGAGAGAGGAGACACGTTCGAAACTCGCAACGATGCTCTCGTCAAGACCGATGGACCCTATCCTCGACCATTCGCACGATGGCGAGGACACGTCTGCTGTGGAGCTGTCGACAAAGGCCGGGCGGATGCGACTGCGAGAGAACCAAGAGGCACCAGGATATGAGGTGCTCACCCCGCAGCACAGCAACTCCAATGTGACGACTGCCGTCGCAGCCTCTCCTCTGACGGCCAAGGGAGCGCGCGACATCCCTGGCGGCGGCGCAGAGCTCGCCAACGCAGAGAGTCTGGGTGGTGCGAGTCATGCGGCGCATGCGGCGCGCATGACTAATGTAGGAGGAAGCGCAGGACGCGGCCTGGCGATGCCCGCTCCCTCGGAACGGCCATCTTCGAGTGGGGGACCTCCCATCAATAGCATGGGCCGCATTGGACAGGCTTACAGCTCCAATCAGGGCGTCGGTCCTGGTGCCACCGGCCTGGCAAGTGCGCGCGGTGTAGACCTGGCCAGCGACAGCGGCTCCTCAACCCCGAGCCAGTTCATCTTCCCCAAGCTCGGCGCTCGGAGGCCCAGCGAAGCGCAGATTGGCGAAGGTGCGCAGAGCCCCGCGACAGATGGTGTCAGTGTTGGTGGTGCGACGACACCCGTGGAGGAGAAGTCGGCCTCCCTACACAAACCCAAGCGCAAGGAGTCGCACAACCCCCTCGTCGACCTTCGCCGTTTCCTTCACAACCACATTGGACACCACAGCAGCGACGATTCTTCGTCACGCTCAGGTCATGCAACGCCTGGCGGCAGTACAAAGTCGCGACGGGGTCACGACTCGCCGCCGCTGGGCGAAGAGCACGCTCATCTGGCGAAAAAGTACGGAAAGTGGGGCAAGGTGCTCGGTTCGGGCGCCGGGGGCACTGTGCGACTGATCAAGCGGTCCAAGGACCACACGACATTTGCCGTAAAGGAGTTTCGACAGCGAAGAGCGGGCGAATCGGAAAAGGAGTACATCAAAAAGGTCACAGCCGAGTTTTGCATCGGCTCGACGCTCCATCACATCAACATTATCGAGACACTCGACATCATCTCGGACCACGGCCACTACTACGAGGTCATGGAGTACGCGCCCTACGATCTGTTCAGCGTCGTCATGAGCGGCAAGATGTGCCGCCAGGAAATCTACTGCGTCTTTCGGCAAATTGTCGACGGCGTCGACTACTTGCATTCGATGGGCCTGGCCCACCGAGATCTGAAGCTGGACAACTGCGTCATGAACACGGGCAACATTGTCAAGCTCATCGACTTTGGCACGGCTACCGTCTTCCACTCGCCCGGCAAGTCCAAGGTCGTCGCTACCGGCGTCGTGGGGTCGGACCCTTACCTGGCCCCCGAGGTGCTGTCCCAGCAGACGTACGACCCACGGCTGACCGATGTGTGGTCATGCGCCATCATCTTCCTCTGCATGATCCTCCGTCGCTTCCCCTGGAAGCTGCCCGACATGAAGACGGACCCTTCCTTTAGGCTCTATGTCAACTCGCACCCAGAGCTCTGCGCACCCCCGGGGCGATCCGAGACCTCTGACAGTGGCGTGGGATCCTTTTCTTCGACGAGCTCCCCACCGGGCGGCGTCATCACGCAGACGACCAGCCCCGATGACATCAACATTCCCACGGCAAAGGAGGCCGGTTATCTCACGCCTCAGCGCGGCACTCAGTCGCCCGTCGTGTCGGACCACGAAGACGACAGCGACGGGCGGAGGGATCCGTCGAGCGGGCCCCCCAGCGGAGCTCGCTCGCCCGAGAGGCAAACTTCGACACTGCTGCCGTCTGAAGAGATTCGACCCAAGCCATCTCGGAGCGACTCAATCTCCTCCCAGACGACTTTCACGTCGGGCGCGGCCGACAGCATCTTCAGGCTGCTTCCCCGCGAGACGAGATCTGCCCTGAGTCGCATGATGGCCATTGAGCCATCACTCCGGTGCACCCTGGGCGACTTGCTCCGAGGAAGACGCTTCAGCGACACAGACTCGCCGCTGACGCGCACGCCCGTTATGTCGCGCTCCAACAGTTCAGAGGCCCTCAACACGCTGCCGACGCAGTCTGCAGCCTCAGGGGGAGTCACCATGTCGCTCTCTTCGGGGGCAGACCTCAACCACCTCTCGCATGCCGAATTCGAAGACGATGACGACACAGGCGACGAGTGGCTCAAGTCGATTCAGACATGTGCCCACCTCAAAAGCGAGGGCAAGGGTGAGAAACCCGACCACCCTCATGTCAAGGTGGTGCCAGAGGAAGGGAAGAAGAAGAGTAGTCTTTTCCACCGCTGAACATGACGTCGCTCTATTGTCTCTCGCCGCTGCTTTTCTCTCTCTCTCCTTCTCCCCCCTCTCTCTCTCCCCCTTTCTCTATCTCTCTCGAACATCGTCATCGCTCGCCCTGTGTCTATCCTCCTCTACGAACTGGAATGGTGCTAGTTATTATCTGACACTTTTGACTTGACTGAATAACGGTCACAGGCCAGCCAAGACGAGCTGGACACCGTAGACGTGGCGAGCCAAGACGTCAGAGGTCTTGGCATCGACTGCTAATCGACGGCCCATTCTTGGCTCTTGGCACTGGAGATTGCCCCTCTAAATTGGCGCTGTGGAATACATACGTAAAGTGGCTTTTACAATTCCGGAGCCACGCCATGGGGCACTAAGGCAGTGTCTTGGACGACACGTGCCTCTCGCTTTTTGTCTTATAGCCGGCTTGAGACTTGTATGTGAAAAATTGTGAGACGCAATATCGTGGATGGGCAATAGTTGTAATAAAGAATAAGATCTTGTACGTGGCCTTGGCCTTCCTCTTTGCCAAGAGTCGAGGTCTTGGCGACGCATCATTCGCCGTCTGGCAAAAAGGCCCGTCGAAACGGCAATCTCTCTCGCACTTGCTCCCCCCCTTCCCTCTCTAATCGTCGTGCTCCTCTTTGGCTCATCACCATCACCACTGCCATCACGACCATCAAAGCAACCGCGAAGACGCCTGCCACTGCCACCAGCAAAACCTTACCTACTGTTCCTGGCGGCGAAGCAAGAAACCCACCAATGAAGAGCGAGACTGGCTCGCCGTCGCTGTCGTCGCAGGGCGCGTCGCCTGGAAGCTATGCGTCGCCCGCGGGGACCCACGCCACCACTGTTTCGTCCTCATCGTCGAACCACGGCGGCGAAGAGACGAAGCTGATTGCCTGTCGCTGGCAGGGCTGCGACCAGCCATTCGAAGACCCCGAGGACCTCTACCACCACCTCTGCAATGCTCACGTCGGGCGCAAGTCGACCAACAACCTCTGCCTCACCTGCAAGTGGGAGGGCTGCGATGTCTCCTGTGCCAAGCGTGACCACATCACCAGTCACTTGAGAGGTGAGTCTCGACCGACCTCTCATCGCAGTCGTGACTGCAGCTCAATTACTGTCGAGTGCTGACTTCAATTCAATTATCACAGTCCATACGCCACTGAAGCCTCATGCATGCGAGTCGTGTGGGAAGCAGTTCAAGCGGCCCCAGGATCTCAAGAAGCACGAGCGCATCCACACTGAGCAGCATCAGCAGCAGCGTCAGATGAAGTTTCAGTTGGCTGCGTCGACGCCATCGCCCTACGGCCAGGCTCCTGCTGCAGCGATCCCCGACGCCCACACCTACAACAATTACCACCTCGCCGCCGCCCAAGCCGCCAGCCCACGGTCGCAGCATGCGCAACCACCTCCTCAATTCCAGTATCCGTTCAACAGCGGTGGTGGTGCCCCCTCTCACCCCCCACCTACCCCTTCCTCACGGCTCTACCCCACGGCTTCCGGCTACCCTAACCTCACGCCGCCCTCTCGATCGAACTACCCCTCATCGCTCTATACGTCCCAGGGCTACGCTAATCCTGCCAATACTGGCTTCCGGCCTCGCGATGCCACGCCAAGCTACGTCCACGACACTTCGTCAGCACCTTCGCTCTCGCCCATGTCATCTCACCTTGGCACCCCCGCCGCCGGCAGCAGCCCGTCTGTCTACTCCAACATGCCGTCGTCGATGCAGCAGCAGCATAGCGGTGACAGGTCCAACTCGTACCTGTCGATGCAGAGCGAGCGGCCAAAGGCCCACGACGATCCAAATTCGTACGGCTACCTGGCAAATGGCTCTTCGGTTGCTGGAGCGAAGCGAGGTTACGATGCCGATGCGCAGACTGCCTTTTGGGAAGACGTCCGCCGTAAGCGAGTCGCGCCCACCTACGATCCAAACATGGCGCAGAGGCTCGAGCACACCTTTGCCAACGGCATCGATGATGCCTCGCTCCAGGCCCTCTTTTCGTCCGTTGAGTCGGCCAACAACGGCAACAGCAACAGCAGTGGTAGCAACAACATGCCAGCTCACACTGGCCCGGTAGACCAGAGGCTCTCGCTTCCCGAGGCATTCAAGCAGACAGACCTGGCCGAGCTCAATGCGTTCCTGCTCCAGGTCGGAGCAGGTGCCGCCCGGCCTGATGCTGCCCCGCAGCAGCAGGAGCACGAGTCGACGGTGCCTGCTGGCAACTTTGACTTTGCTCACCTTCTCCACCAGGCCGGCCTGAGCCAGATTGCCGGTTTCGACGAGAACCTGCTCAACTACCCTGTCGACATGAATGCGCACCCGGAGCGCCCCATTGCACAGCTGCCTCACCGTCAGCAGCCACACCACTCCTTTGACAACATTCGTCCATCGCGAGGACCTGCCATGGTGCCTCAACTGGCACCCAGGGATGTGGGCAGCAACCTTTACCGTCATGTCGAGCCTTTGACTCGGGCCGCTCCCCTGTCTACCGACCGTGCACAGCCGGTGCTGTCGTCGGCCCCGCTCAAGGACACCGAATCGGATGACGAGATGGAGGTCGAATCTTCATCCTCTTCGTCTTCTTCTTCACGAGGTCCTCTCTATCCTCGTGTCACCACCGGCAGCATCTCTAGGCGGTTGCCTGCGCTCTCTGGCATCGAGCGAGGCAATGCTTCGTCAATCAGCTCGATTCTCTCCAGCAAGCCTCTTCCACGGCGAAACGAGGGCTATGCCACTTCATATCGCCACACAAGCTCAAGCCGAAGTAGAAGCTCATCGGCCAGCCCACCACCGCCGACAAACGTCGAGAGCGAAGGACGGAGCCCCAGGCTGTATCCAACCCTTCGACAGGAGAGCACTTCGAGCATGGATGGCATCACGGAGGATGTAGCAGCCATCAAAGTCGGAAGGAGCGTCTCCTCGTCGCCGACCCCAGACGTTCCCGAGGCAGTCCGACAGAGCCACGCTCGCATCATTGTCGACCTCCTCATCGCCCTCAACTTTCCCGAGCGAAGAACAGTGCATCGCGAACACCGGCTCCCGCCCCTCCGGCTGCACCATGATGACTCGACGATGGTTGACGAGAACAGGACCCCTACACGGGCCCAGTCCGTGCGCGACGACGACGAGGAGGAGGAAGTGGACGAGATTGAGGAGGCTCCCATGGCGAGCACACCCAAGCTCGAGTCGCAGAGGATTCTGCCCAAGATTGCCGACCTCCTGAACAAGGAAGACGTTGCTCCTGGTCCAAAAGGCGCTGGCGGCCGCAAGATTATGGATGTAGATGTATAGGCCTATCGAAACTCTGTATATTTTGTGATAATTCTTCTCTCTCTTCCTAGGACAATTCTTCACCCTTTTTTTTTCTCTTTCGCAATGTCAGGCGACTTATACATCGACTCTTGAGTCTTGACTGGGCTGTGTGCTTGCGTTTTACGGCGGACTGGAGAGGCCCTTCTGTGAGATTATTGTTTCTCTCTTTCGAGCAAGAATAGGGGCTTTCCCACGGTGAGAGCGACTTTGGGGGGACAGACGAGCCCATGGACAGTAATTATTTTTGAGGACGGGGTCTGCCAGATGTCTGAGACGTTTCAAGACGGCAGTCGTGCTCTGTCGGACTCAGAGAAAGCTTAAAGGGGGATGTCATCCTAGAAAGACAACTGTGTGAATTTGTGGTGATGGGTAAAGAAATGTTATCTGATGACAGCGGTGTGTTCGTATTCTAGAAGGTGTTTGGGGAAAGTAAGGTCAAGAGGAGGCGAAACGGAGGCGAAGAGTTGCCGATCTTGCGGAGGCACGTCGTTGTGCCGTCCCTCCTTCAGATTGTCTGAAGGCGGCCCGACGCTCGCATGCACTGATTAGCACTGTGGAGTACCATGTGAGCATGTGTCCGCACATTTGTCGACGGTGCATGTGTATTGCGCGTTTCCCAGTGCCTCTTTGCAAAATGGATCAGCGCTCGCCCGTCAAAAGACACTATGGTACACGATGGCTTGGAGCAGCTTGCACTCACCGCTTGGGGTTCCGCAGCACGGGAAGATCGCATCGCCTTGGGAACAAGTCCAGGCCTGGCGCTGATTTGGTTGTATATCCTTGGGCTTGTATTCGAGCTCGCTGCAGTCTGCGTACTTCGTCATCTCTTTGTTCGAGCACATTTTCTTCTTAAGACTGCAGCCGCCGCCGCAACTGTACGAATCCAAACTTTTCTTCTTGATGTAGCCGCAGCAGCGTTCCGTCTTCGCAGGGCCGACGTAGCACTCATAGAGGCTTGCGGCCCTAAGATTGGAAGCATGCGAGGTGGCGAGCAGGACGAAGATGCCCACGAGGACAAGCAGGAGGGCTTTGGTGTTGCGGAAGAACAACGACATGGTGAGATGGATCACTGTGGGATCTGGAAGGGGGGAGCGACTACACTGTTTGACTTGGCGTGGAAAGAGGTGGGCCTTGGTGAGAGAGGGGAGTGGGAGGTGGAAGAAGGCCCCCATTATATACCTCTCAGTACCCGGCACATAATCTCCGTAGCCCTTGTCGTCGCCTTGGCACGCTTCCTCGCCCTTCTCTTCAGCTCAGTGTCTATCGACGACACGGTGAAGCTGTCACATGGGACTAAACAGCAAGTGCGAAAGCGAAGAGGAAGAGAAAGAATGGCGGCGGTGTTGCTCCGCGTCCAACTTTGAGCGGCGCTTCAAGATGACGCGGTCTCTCGATGGGCGTCGTCACGACGCTTGGCGGCTAGGGCGGATACAGCAAGCTGAAATTCCGACGGGTCCGACCTCTGGCTCACCTTTGGGTCACACGACAAAGGCCAAGGACAAGATGGGTTACGTTGGGGGCGGGGATGGGATTCCGAGGCCCTTGGCTTACGGAAGCGGCACGGAGTCGGGGCTTCTTTGTGCCTGCTTCCGCGATGAATCCAGTCTTGGCTCTAGCGTGGCGGCGTGAACAAGCCCTTGATTACCATCATGGCTGTTCCTACCAATGGGATTGCTCACAAGCGACGCTTTGTTTGCGAAAGCTAGGGAAATGACTCTGAAGACCTGGGCCCGTCGCCGTGACACATGGTCAATAAAGCGAGTGACTGGATTTTGTTGGAGACACTAGTAGTTGGCGCATTGAAACGATGTTGAGCTCCTTGAGCTCTGCTTTGCCCTCCTGCAGCTTTTCGAACAACCTCTCTAATCGCGATATAAAGGAAGCGATAGTAATTGCGACGACTGTATCTTGGCGCAGAAGGTTTGTTTCGGAGGGTCACTGTGGGTACAGAAACAACAGACGGGCGAGAATATGCACTGTCACCAATGACTTTGTTCTGGCTTTGGGCCTTCCAACAAGCAAAAAGACCGTGAAGAGCCGCACTCTATACCTGGCTATCCAGGCATCATGGTCCTTTCGCAAATAGATTATCGTCACGCATACATAGGGATAACTAAAATTGACCAACAAGCCACTTCCTACAGCTTGGCTTTGGGCACGGGCAGGTTCTCTGCGAGAAAGGCCACGTAGTCCTTTGTAGCACGATCAAAGTCCTTGCCAGTGTAGATGTCAAAGTGGCCCATATCGTCGTAGTGCTTTACCACGCCCTTCTTTGCCGACTTTGCATACGAGAGCGAGGGACCGGGTGGCGCGACCGAGTCCCTTCCGCAGATGGCAAAGAGGATCGGCGAGCTGACCGACGAGGCGTACGAGCCGGGACGGAGGAGGGGCAGCTTGAGGATGAAGCGGGCCGGGATCTCTTCGAGAAAGGTCAGGCCGGGGGGGATCAGGGCCTTGTAGCCGGGCTCGACGTCGGGCGCGTTCATGAGTGCCGCTGTGGGTGACGTAATGCCATTTCGTCAGAGTCGTTCAGGCAGAATTTGGACAATTTCGACTCACCGTCGCCAGGCTTGCCCACGAGGGGCACCCTGACGGGCGCATCGTCCGTGCCAAAGAGAGCGTCTCTCAAGCTGAGCCAGAGGAGCTTGGGCAACGGCCAGACACCCGTGGTGAAGCTGCTGGACAGGCCCGAGGTGAAGGGGCACTGGCTGATGACCGCCTTGAGCTCAGGGTGCCTTGCAGCGACCTGAATGACGTGGCCGCCGCCGAAGCTGGTGCCAAAGATGGCCAGCTTGGTCGGGTCGATGACGTCCGCCATCGAGGGCGACTTGACATGGTCCAGCACCGCGTCCCAGTCCTCTTGCTGGCGTGCAAAGTCGACGAGGCCGCGTGGCTTTCCAGACGAGGAGCCGCTGCATCGGTAGTCAAAGACGAGGCAGGTGTAGCCCTCCTGCTGGAAGCGCTCGGCGAACGCATCGAGGCGCATCTCGCGCACGGCGCCCAAACCGTGCGCCAGGATGATGCAAGGTCCCGGCTTGGTAGACCCAGGATAGACCCACGCTGCCAGGGTCTCGCCATGCGAGGGAATCGTGATATCGTACCGCATCTCTTCTGCTATGATGTGGTGTGATCCAGAGTGAGGAGGGCGCGAAGCAACGCTAGGGTGCAACAAGGTCCGAACAAGGACCAGAGCGGGGACCTGACACGGGCGTCCTCCACTTTCACGAGCGAAGAAGTAACAGGAATAAACGTTTTCACAACCGTGCACGACCACTTGCAATGGCACGCGCTTGTTCACATTGAAATTAGACGAAACCCTTGGAGTGGTCCTCGAGCCATTCATAGAGATTATCCTGGGCTCCTTCGTCGTGGGCTTTGAAGGCCGGCCTGGACAACTTGGCCCAGGGACCAAAGTAGGCTCCGCCCAGGTTTGCGTTCTCCGGCGCTGTGGTGGCGTAGAGCTGGTTGATGCAGCCCTTTTGGATGGGGTATAATATGGGCTGAATGCTGAGGAAGAGGGCCGTCATGCCAAGGCCATGCATGTGCCGTTGCAGGCCTGTTTTCATGTTGCCTGGATTGACTGACGTGCTTTGATTTTGTGCGAGCCCCGTCTTTTTGAGCCAGAGAAGAGAGACAAATGAGGAGACAAGACCGGACTTACAAGACGATTCCGTCGTTGCCAAATTCTCGGTCGTACTTTTTTGACTGGAGAATGTTGCAGAACTGGACAAAGAGGTTCAACAGAGGTTGAGGGTAAGGACAAGGCTTCAGTAGTGTTCTCATACTCACCTTGCTGTGGCCGTAGCGAAAGATTTGGTGATATTGTTCGGGAAGGCGAATGCCAATGACACCTAGAGGCTTGGCCCACTCTGGGTCGTGCTTGTCGAAGCCCTTGCGCTGGTGCATGTTGTGACCCGCACTGCTTGTCAGGCACACTCGTATCGCGCCCTTCGGCTGTCCTGGAATGGCAGCCGTCTTGCGAAGAACGGGAAGCAGATTCCGGATCAGGACGTGGTGGCCAAGGACATGAGTGCCAAACTGCATTTCGTAGCCTTGCGCCGTCTTCTGGTCATAAGGTGGGAACATGATACCGGCATTGGCAAAGACGAGATGCAGCTGGGATTCTTGCTGCGTGAACTCGTCGACAGCGCTTCGGACGCTCTCCAGATCGGAGAGATCGCACCTCAGCAGCTTGACCTCGCCCTTGAGTAGATTTCCGTCGTCGTCTTTCACATCGCGAAGCTGGGCAATGGCCTTGGCAGCCCGCTCGGGGTCTCTGCTAGCCATGTACACGCGAGCGCCCTTTCGCATTAGCTCAAGCGTCGTGTAGTAGCCCACGCCTGAGTTACCCCCTGTCACGATGGCGACCTACAGCCGTCTTCGTCAGACAAAGCCTTATCTTCTCTTGACGGGTAGGACTCACTCGGCCTGTCTGATCAGGCATGTCTCGCTTGGGCTCCCACGGCGTCGTCATGGGAAGATTCTCCCACAGGAGTGTATGTAGCGGCTGCATAGACGGCATTCCTTGGAACAAGGCGGCCATCTTTCGTCAGGTGCGCGGTGAGATGAGGGCGGCGACAAGCGGGGGAGCAAGAAGAAGGTGTGGAAGTGGAGGTGTTGGCTAAAGAGGAAAAACAGTAACGAGGCGCGCGACGCGAAGGAAATGAAAGCTCAGCTCACCGCGCAAGTGAGCTCCAACCAGCAACCTCCCCCCTGCTCCGTCTTTGCATGCTCCCTCGTCTCATCGGACGGAGGTCAGTTTCCTTTGGCGTGCTGTCACACAGAGAGTGTCTAACACAGCCACAGCAGACTTCCACAGATTGCACTCAGGATGGCGTCGACGTCCGCGCCCAAGAGGCCCCTCTCGCCCAGTGTCAGCCAAGCCTCCTCTGCTCCATCGCCGAGTGCCAAGAGGATTCGCGAAGCGTCCGTGACTGGCCCTGACGACATAGATGGCGTCCTCGACGGCGTCGATGGATTCGACGATGAGGCCCTGATCGAGGCTGCCTCTGAGATCGAGGAAGCCGCCAGCTCTTCACCTGCCAATTCTCAGTCGCAGCAGTCGCAACCACGAAGTAAAGCGACTTCCACGGCAGGGACACTGGCGCGGGCCCCGACAAAGACATCGTCGGCCTCTTCGTTTGGCACTCAGATCAACGGCGACGCGCTCCTCGAGGCTGCGTCCGAAGTGGAGGAGGAGGCCTCCAGGTCCCCGCTGAGCCACGGAGACGAGGCGGTCGAGCGGCAGACGATGGACAAGGAGTGGTTCGATCGCATGGAAGGCGAGACGAAGAAGCCGTACTTCAAGCAGGTCAGTAGTCATACTCGTCGTCTCTGCAACCCTGACGCTTCCTTCTTTCCCTTCTGGCTGACTAGCCTAGCATCACAGCTCAAGACCTTTCTGGCCGGCGAACGAGCGTCTGGCAAGACCATCTACCCACCTGGTGAGCGCTCATGCCGGCATGGAGAATCACTTGAACGCCAGACTGACGAGCGCCATCGGCCGATGCAAAGCGCACCTGATCCATAGCTGGTCTCGGCTGACACCCCTGCACACTGTCAAGGTCGTCGTCGTGGGGCAGGACCCATACCACGGCCCCAAGCAAGCCTGCGGGCACAGCTTCAGTGTGCAAAAGGGTGTCGCAGTTCCCGCAAGTCTCAAGAACATCTACAAGGAGCTCAGCACGGAGTACGGCGACCAGTTTCAGCAGCCCAAGCACGGCTGCCTGGACGGCTGGGCCAAGCAGGGCGTGCTCCTGCTCAACGCCTGCCTCACCGTCCAGGCCGGTCAGGCTGCCTCGCACCACGGAAAGGGCTGGGAGCCATTTACGAAGGCGGTGCTCAAGATCATTGCAGACGAGGCGTCCAAGGGCGCCACGGCCAAGAATAGCAAATTGGCGAGCATGTTCAGCAAGCAGCAGCAGCAGCAGCAGTCGCCGCCGCAAAAAGACAAGAAGGCAAGCGACGAGCAGGGCGGGACAAAGGGCGTCGTCTTCTTGGCTTGGGGTCTTCCGGCGGCAAAGAGCCTGGCCGAGGCAGGCATCACAGATGTGAGTGCAGGGCACCTTGTCGGTGTCTGTTCCTTTGTCTTGCGGCAGCTCATGGCTGGTCACAACAGAAAACGCCAAACGTCCTCATCCTTCGCTCAGCCCACCCCTCCCCGCTGTCGGCTCACCGTGGATTCCTGGGAAACGGCCACTTCAAAAAGGCCAACGACTGGCTCCAGGAACGGTATGGCCCCGGCGGCGGCATCGACTGGGGAAAGCTTTGAGCAGAACACCGCATGCTCCTTCCCTCCTCGACACCCAGATGTTCTTGTACACTTTCTTTCAATTATCAAAAAGATGTCACGAAAAGAGAAAAGACCAAAGAGGGAAAGAAGGAGAGGGGCCCATTGCGCGCAAGGAGTAAATGCGGAGCCGTAAACAGATACAAAAGCAGAGAGAGAAAAAAAGAGAGACGACCTCGCAGAGGCTGGCGAGAAAAGAGAGGGGTGCGGGTGCTGGTGACGTGTCCTGGTTGCCATCGAATTAGACGAGCAGTGCTCCGGCAGCCACCATGAATGCAGCCATGGCCGACCACGCCTCGACACCAAAGGCTTGTCGCGCGCCACCGACGGCGGCAAAGGCAGTTGTGCCGGCAACCTGGTTAATCTGGGTAGTGAAGCTGTCGCCGCATGTGGTCTTCATGCTCTTGTACAAGTCGCTCTGGCCCTTGAGAATGTCGGAATTTGTCAGGCCAATGGCGTAGGGGACCGAAGTCTCAAACTTGATGTACGACGCCAAGATGTTCTTGCTGCAGGATGTGCACAGCACGTCCTTGCCAGCATCTGGCTGGAGGAAGAGGAAGGCAATGTTTGAGGAAGACAGGCTGTCCGTGTCGATGCTGGTCGCCGTGTCGGATGCATCGTCGCCCGTCGTGTTGGCTGTAGTGGTCTGGCGACGGTCAAGTTGCTGTGGTTGAGGAGCGCTGCTGTGCTCGCTCACGGACCGCTTCCTCGACTTGGCAGCATCCGAAGCAATGTTGCTGCAGCGTCACAGTCAGCTCCATCCTCGTCACACTCGCCAACCGATGGGTCATCACTCACAGCACGCAAAAGTTGTTGTTGTCGTCCTTGGTGCAGACTGCATCGTGGAAAGGGTTGATGAGATAGAGGACGTCGTAGACATCCTGAACGCCCTTGTTCTGTGCCTTGATCTCTGGGCTGCACTTGACCCAGAATTCGGCCAGGTACTTGCGAATCAGGTCCGCCTGGCAGCCCGCTGTTGGGCTGCAAAGCTGGTCGAGCGACTGCGTCAATGCATCCTTTGAGTCCTGGTTCGATGTAGAGTTCTTGGCACTAGCTTTTGCGTCTGCGTAGAACGACGTGGCCTGGAGCAGCGGCGAGGTGCATGCTTGGATGCCCGTATCGGCGTTGAGGGTTGTCATGAATTGTGTGCACATTGCAGAAATGCCAGTTGGGATCAATGATGTCGACGTGCTTGTTGACGCGGCCGCCGAGGCGGTAGTGGAGGTTGTCTGCGCCAGCGCAGAGGTAGCGGAAAGGGTAAGAAGCCCTGCAATGGTTGCTGTGAGCCTCATGGTGGTGATGGCTGGTGGTGGTTGTGATGGTGATGCAATGTTATCGCGGCTGGGTTTCGATTGATAGGGCTGTGTACGCGCAGGCGCGGGGGGGGGGCGCTTCTTGTTAAGGAACGGGGTTCGGAAGTGGAAAAAGGAGCGTCCGATGCTGGAGAGGAGAAAAAGAGCGAAAATGCTGCGACGGAGCGGCGGAATGGCAAGGGGACCAGTAGGTATCGAGGGCGGCGATGGTGACTGAGAGAGGGGTTGTGAGACGGCGCGAGGCGGGGGTCGTTCGAGGGGGCACCAGACCAGAGCCTTCTTGGCGCCCAAAAAGAATTTTCCATTCTTGTAAACGTATTCCCTATTCTCGAATCTCGATCTGACCAATACAAAGTAGCGAAATGCAGTTCCCCTCTACATTCTTTTAGGCTCAACACGTGTCGGAAATTGAACTAGACGTTTGGCGCGTTCCATGGTGAATACTACTGTCGTATCCCAGCTGACTAGTTCTGTCTAATCTTGCAAGAGGATCGTCATGGCAGAGCGCTCAGTCCAGAGGATCAACAAAGCGGGGCGATCAATCCATCGAGCTTCACACCGTTGGGAAACCCGGAGCGCTTGAAGATGCCGAGTCTCCTCACTCGAAGATTGCCAGAAGAAGATCACATCATCACTGAAAGACACCAGGAATGTAAGGGTACAAGATATCCGCACTCTATTCTGCCGCCTTTGCCTTTTTTGAGCCTGCATCTTGCTCCTCTGTTTCGGCTTTCCTCTTCTCGGTCGATGGTGCGCCTGCTACGCTCTCGTCGGCGGGCTTCTTCTTCTTCTTCACCATGCCACTCAAGTCGTTGACAGGACCGGTGTGCGCAGCAGTCGATCCACCGGAAATGGGGTTGGCATTCGTGCTTGCGCCCAAGAGAGCCTCATTGATGGCCTCTTGAAGCGCGGCCTTGTCTCCTGCTCCGGGGCCAGCGGCGCCCGAATCGAGAGAGGAGGAGCCAGGCGGTGCCGCTTTGTACTCCTCGAGCTGTTGGGGTGCGATGTTTAGTTGGCGATCCCCTCCTGAACTTCGCAATACACTCACCTTGAGGTCCAGCTCGTTCATCATTTCCTTCACGTCCTTGAGCTCCTTGTTGACGAGATCCTCGTCCATGCGCAACACATCGTCCTTCTCGACGCGTTGGGCTTCGTCGTCAAGCCTAGCCTTGCCCTTACCGTTTGTTCTCACCACGCCCTCTTCCCGAAGCCTCTCTTCAGACTCCGCGACTGCCTTTTCCGTCCTCAGCTCGGCGGCTGCCTCTTGAGCCTTTGCCAGTTCTTCGTCACCCTGCTTTCCACGCTGCAAGAGGCCGAGACGAGCCTCAAGTGCTTCGACTCGCTTGACAAGGGTGTTTTTGGCGCCTTGGACATACTTTTCTGCCTCGCTTCGGCGGCTGGCTTCCGGATGAAATTCGAGGGCAAGACCGAGGCGGAGGTAGGCGTCAGCAAGCCTACGAGAGTGTGGTTGAAGGAGGGGTCCGAGCAAGCCTAGCGAGGTCTCGTAGTCTGACGAGGCTTGCTGGAAGTTCTCTGCACGAGGGGTAAGGGATGAGCAAGCTGCTATATGCCATTCGACGAGTCGAATCCGGGTTGCTCACCTGACTCGAGACCTACGTCTGCCAAGTCGTTCAAGACCTCAGCCAGCTGGGCCTTGATGTCAGTCTCATGCCATGTTTCGCCTTCGACGGTAGCGATCGAGGCCGTCTCGCCGGCGGCAAGAACCTTTTCATAGGTTACGCGAGCCAGCTCCAGGACGCTGAAGGCCGTGCCCAGGTCATCTTCCTCTTCCTCTTCCTCTTGGCCCTCGCCCTGCTCTTCTTCGTCTTCTTCGTCCTCTGCATCCCCGCCGAATGTGAACCGCGGGTCTGCTGTCTCCTTTGACCCCGATGCTGCTGAGCCATCGTTTTAGCAGGGGCAAGCCAGAGCGTGAGATTCCCTTATTCACCTTCAGCGATGGCCTTTTCGCCTTCTTTTTCGCTAGAGGCATTGTCTGCGCGTGCCGAAGCTACCGTCTTGCTTGGTCCGTTTTGTCGTGTCGGCATTGGCGCGTCTTTGCCTCCCCCACCACCACCACCACCCAATGCGCCCGAGGTGGCGATGGCGTGCTCCAGAAGCGCATGACCGTACTTGTGGAAGACGGGGGCCAGGATGGGTGCATCTTCCTCGTGCTCTTCACGACTGTATCGTGTCATCAGCTTCCATTGAACTCAAGAATAAGGTCCTATGATCATCGCGAAAGAGCACTCACAGCTGCTCGAGGACCTCGCCAAACTTATCGGCTGCAGTGGCCCAACGCTTGAACGCAAGATCGCGCTTGGCCTCGTCGAGCAGTTCTCGCACCGGTCGTGCTTGTGCTTCTTGCTCCTGCTCCGAGACATCATCAGCAAACTTTGTGTTGAGGCAAGAGTTGAAGTCTTGACTCACCATAGTCGCTTGCTAGCCGAGCGCTGCCGATTGTAGCTGCTGGTGTTGGTTGGTTGCCTCGATAGAGTGGCACGCTTTCCAAAATTCAAAAAGTCGCGTTGCACATTTGGAGTCAAAATTGGCGCAACGCGTTCGTCGGCCGAGATTCGTGCTCGGTCTGACCAATGCTTTCCGCCCGCCTGCACCGAAACCTTCGCTGCCCGTCACCGAAGCAGGACCATAGATCCGGAACAGGCTTGGGGATGCTCGTCGGTGTCTTTGCAGGTCGCACCGCTTCGGTGCGTGCCGCGACGGGGCTGTCGTCATCACTAGCAGCTCGAGGAAGCCAGTGTCAGGGACTGTCCTCTTTCCTCCGGCCCTTTTCCTCCTCGTCCATTCTTCTCGAGGAGCCGCGAAAAGTGCGAGGGTCACCGACAAATCAGCACTTCTTCTCGCCTTCCTTGTCGAGACCTTTGCTCTTCTTCGAGTCGACACGCCCCTCTCACATCCTCCAAATCGTCCGCGCGCAGTCGACAGATGCAAAGGCGGCGGCAGGCGTCAAGGAGGAGCCAAGCAAAGGCGTTTCAGGGCTTCTTGTGAGGCTGCGCGACCAGCTCCTCGCACAGGCATCGAAATCGGCGTCAAAGGGGGCGGCAGAGGGTGCCACGCCACCACCGACATTCCCGGATGTGCGAAGACTCATCGAGCTGGCCTCAACGCAGCGGCGGACGATCCTCCTCGCCTTGGTGTTCCTCGTCATTAGCGCCAGCATTGCCTTGACGGTGCCACTAGCTATTGGCAAGGTCATTGATTTCTTCACCCAGGCTTTTGAGGCGAAGAAAGAAGGCAGCGACAGCGGTCCGAAGCTCTACGGTCTCAGCCTCGGTACGGTGGCCATCCTGCTCGTCGCCATCTTTGCAACGGGAGCGTTCTGCAAGGCGGGAAGCAACATCATGCTGGAATTGGCCGGCGTGCGTGTGATTCAGCGGATGCGGGAGGCAAGCTACAGTAGTGCGCTGAGGCAAGAGGTGGAGTGGGCCGACAGGGGAGCGGGCGATGTCGTGAGCAGGCTCAGTGTCGATACAAACATCGTCGGCGAGGCAATCACCTCGGACATTGGCGATGGTCTTCGCGCAGGCGTCACGGTTCTCTTTGCTGGCTCGGCCATGTTCTACATCTCTTCGCAGCTCACGCTCCTCATGATGGCCGTCGTGCCACCGGCTGCCATTGGTGCTGTCTTCTACGGACGCTACCTCCGAGACCTCACCCATCGGACGCAGGACGCCGTCGGTGCCATGACAAAGACGGCCGAAGAGCGCCTCAGCCCACCGGCCTTTCGTACTATTGCGGCACACAACACGCAAAAGGAAGAGAGCGAACGCTTCAAGGGAAAAGTGCAGTCAATTGTCGACCTACAGACGAAGGAAGCCTACGCCACCGGCTTCTTCTATGCAGGCACTGGTTTCGTGGGCAACTGTGCCATCCTCACCCTCCTCACCTACGGTGGCTCTCTCGTTGCCAAGGGTACCATTACTGTCGGTGACCTGACCTCGCTTCTCATGGTGAGCACGCTCCCACCCCTCTCCTTTTCCCAAAATCTGCACGTGAACTGACACAATGGCTCTTCTTAGTACACGGCCTATCTGGGAGGTGGTCTTGCGAACCTGACGTCGTTCTTTGCATCGATCATGCGGGGCATCGGTGCGGGCGCACGTGTCTTCCAGCTCATGGACCGTGAGCCAGAGGCCATCCGACTGGGTCACGGCATTGCTCCTCCCTCTTCCCAAGGCAACATCGACTTCACCAGTGTCAAATTTGCCTACCCCTCTCGCCCCTCCCAGCGAATCCTTGACGGTGTCGACATCCACCTCAAGCCCGGCGAGAGCGTGGCCCTGGTGGGAGGAAGTGGTGTGGGCAAGTCGAGCGTGCATGCCCTCATGCTGCGCTTCTACGATCCAGACGCCGGCAGCGTGACGCTCGGTGGCCATGACATTCGCGAATTCAAGCCCGAGGCGCTTCGATCGATGATCGGCGTCGTCACGCAGGACCCGACCCTGTTCGACGGCACCATTGCCGAGAATATCGCCTATGGCTACCCGCAGGCGACTCGGGAGGAGATCGAGGAGGCGGCCCGCCAGGCCAATTGCCTCGACTTTGTCAGACAGCTGCCAAACGGACTCGATACCAACATTGGTGCGAGGCAACTCAGTGGTGGTCAGCGACAGCGTGTGGCCATTGCTCGTGCACTTGTGAGGAAGCCGAGCCTGCTGCTGCTCGACGAGGCGACGAGCGCACTTGACAGCGCTTCGGAGTTCCTCGTCAACCAGGCCATCGAGCGCATCATCCAGGAGGGCAAGATTACCGTCTGGATCGTCGCCCATCGGTTGAGCACGATCAAGTCTGCCGGCAAGATTCTTGTTCTGGACAAGGGCCGCATCGTCGAATCGGGTCCGTTTGACGAACTCGATAGGCCGGGAAGCCGGTTCAGGACGCTAATGGCTGCTCAGCTCGAGGCAAGTGCGCCGATGGCCGTCGAGACCGAGCAACCGGCAGAGGTCGAACCTGACGTTGAAGTGGTGAGGAACGACCGCAACGAGAGCTCGGTGCGTCAATGAGTGAGCTGGCAAAAGAAGATGGTGGCCTGCAGATCAAGCTTTGCTTACCTGGGGCGATCCCTTTTCATTTTCTTGCACCAGTTTTCGAGGCCTGGGACTCGCAGCTTCAGCACGTCTGCTACGAGAAGAGGCCGGGAGGAGAGAGAGGGCGCACTGTCGGTCGAGGACACGGAGCTGGGAATGCCCAAAGAGGCCACCTGGTCCGTTGTTGAGCTCTTGGATCAGGTCAAAGAGGGTCGAGAGATCGGAAAGGAGGAGCTTGCGAAGCTTCACAGACTTGCTGCGTTGGAGATGCCCTCGGACGAGGAGGGGCTGCAACGAACAAAGAGGGACCTTGAAGCCATGATTGGACTCGTCGATGCCGTCCGGTCCATCGAGGTGGAGAAGGGCAACGATGTGGGCGTGGGGAGAATATGGCCCGAGGGGCGCTTCCAGAGGCTGTCTGAAGGACAGCCGGCGGAGGGTTCGAAGGAGACGCTGGACCGGGACAGGCTGCTTGGGCTGGCAAAGAGGACAGAGAGGGGCTTCTATGTCGTGGACCGTCCCAAGGGGGAGCCGAGCGAATAAATTACTACCTATAGACTTTTAGTTCTGGACACAAATCACTGCTTTTGACACAATCACTACTCTCTCTGCAGTCTAATGACACCATTCCACAACTCGTATGAACCTGTGATTGATGACTGATATATAGATACGATTACATGGCAAATGGCTTTCGTGGTATCACTGAGACTTTGCCGCCTTCTCGTTGGATGGACGGTTCGGCAGCCAGACAACGGGATATTTCCTGTACATGGGCCACGGCGGGACGCAGGCCTAGGGGAGCGGTGTCCACTGTCAGCACGCTCAATGATGCGATTGGGGTGTGGGGGGGGGGCCACACTACTCACAACGAGCGCAGCGACAACCGAAGCGCCAAAGATGAGCATGGTGATGTAAAGACTGTCAACAAAGTAGCCAACAAGCCAGGCGACGATCTGCGTTGGGCATTGACTCAGCGACGTGGTGAGGCAAGGAGGGGGGGGGGGGAGTGAGAAAGCTTACCGCGCCCATGACGACAGTCTCTTGGTTGATGCGGTCCGCCAAGCGCTGTCCCTGGAAAGGCTGTGTACAGTGTGAGTATCCTCCTGCATAGATAAGGCAGATGACAAAGAGAAGCTCACGATCTTCCCCTCCAGCGCCTTCTTGATCTGGTCCATCAGCGGTTGTTGGTTGGTCAAGTCAAGGGCGACGAAAATAAGCTCGGTCGCAAGTCACAGTCCTGCCCTTGGCTTGCACTTTGCCACGTGCAATTATTATTCTTGTGGCGAGGGCGCGCGACGTTCGTCCACATTGGAGGGGCTGATGACGTCGATTCCCACCGACCACCTCGACCTCTTTTTTTAAAACCTGACCTTTGGCTCGTCCAGCAGAAGAGACGCTACTTCGCTAGCTCCCGCCACCCATCTTTCTTTTTAGGCTCGCGCCACCTTCGTTAAGCTTATCGCCCTTTTCTGTGTCTTTCCTTTGTCCGGCGGAGGCAAGAAGAGAGAGAGAGGGACAGCAGGCAACGACAGACGGAACGGAACGGTGACGCGGACCTGCGCTTTTTTCTCTCTCTTTCTCTCAATAAAGACGGAGCAGCTCCGCCTTTTGCCCTCTTCTTGACTCCACCACACGGGCGCTGGGGCTCCACTCCTCCGATCTCTCCTTCGACGCTGGGAGTATCACGAAATTGTTTGATCGACAGTCTGCTGCACCATGGCAGACGTTGAGGCTGCGGCGGCGGCCAAAGAGCAAGCCGTGAGTTTTCCTGCTCCAAAGACTCTCCTTTTCAAGCTGTCCTTGGCTCACCATCTCCGATCACCCAGTCAAAGGGAACAACACAGGCCGACGTAGACCGAGCAGCGGCAACGGTGACACCAGGCGACGTGAACAGCATGTCGCCCGAGATCATCGACATGGACATTTTTGGCCAGCTCCTCGAGATGGACGACGAGGACGACCGAGAGTTCTCCAAGGAAATTGTCTGGAACTACTTCGATCAGGCCGAAAGCACCTTTTCCAAGATGGACCAAGCGCTGTGAGTGTGTCCATCCCCCCTTTCTCAACGCTGTGGAGTGCTAAGATTAGTGAAAATGCTGCTCCAGGTCGAAAAAGGACCTGCCGGAACTGTCGACATTGGGGCACTTTCTCAAGGGGAGCAGCGCGGCCGTCGGCGTAATCAAGGTTCGGGACAGCTGCGAGTACATGCAGCACTACGGCAAGAAAGCAGACAAGGACGGCATCACGGAATTGTCTGCTGAGGCGGCCTTGGAGAAGCTCACGACGACGCTCGAGGGCGTCAAGATCGAGTATAAGGAGGCAGAGGTGGCTCTGAGGAAATTCTACGAAGACGACGAAGGCGAAGACGGGGAGAATGAGGCAGAAGAAGACGAAGAGTAAAGGTTGCAGGGAATTTCAATGCGAAGACTTAGAGTCTCTTCGACCACCAGCATCACCACCACAGCAGTGCGAGTGCGCCCAACTGTCAAAGAAAGAAAGAAACTGTATCATTTTTTTTCCTCCTCCTTGTCTTGTTCGTACACACTCTCTTTTCACTCCAAACAACTCCCCCTTGCTATTTGTCTCATTTCGTAAAGACGGCGGACAGGAGCGAGGTAGGCTCCTCAGTAACGAATGCTAAATAAAGGGTTCAGCAGCAGTGAGATCGACTTTGGGGCAGAAAATAAGGAAAAGTTGCGACGTGACCCAAAAAGAAAGGCAGTGAATGACGCGCGCTCAAGTCCAATCCATCCCTCTCGAATTACTTCCCCGCATCCACCGCCCGAGGAAATAGAGGATTGGAGCGACGGCGACGCAGGCAAATAAAGGCCAAGATTAGAAAGAAAGGGAGAGGGCTTCGACTGGACATGGCGGCCAGTACTCAGGGCCAAGCGCCGGCGGCGACGCTGCGGAGGCTCATGAAGGAGTACCAGACGGAGCAGCAGCAGGCCGCCTCGTCTTCATCGGGATCGAAAGCGTCGACGAGGGATGAGAACGTGTTGAGGCTCGCGCCGCGGGACGCAGACGCTGGCGACCTGCTGCAGTGGGATGCCACGCTGCGAGGGCCCGTCGGTGGGGCCTATGAAGGTGGGTGCCCTTTCCTGTTGCCAATTTCCTTCCAGGCTCGCTGATCCTTGTTCCGCTGCGGAGCAGGAGGGCTGTTTGACGTAGCCATCACCGTGCCCACCACCTACCCCACCAAGCCGCCCTCGATGAAGTTTGTGTCGAGAATATGGCATCCAAATGTCTCGTGGAAGGTAAGCTCTCCGTTGCTTTGCCGACTGTCTCCCAGCTAGCTGACAAGTCTCGTGGGATCTCAGACGGGAGAGATCTGCCTCGACGTCCTTAGCTCGCAATGGTCACCCGCCTGGACGCTCTCGTCAGCATTGACGGCCGTCGTTGCGTTACTCGATGCACCCGAGCCCGACAGCCCGCTCAACGTCGATGCCGGTGAGCCTTCTTGCTTCTTCTTAAGCTTCAAGGTTCGTCACTGATGCAACCACATCCACACAGCGACCGTCTTTCGAACGGGCGATCAGAGAGCATATAGGACCATGTGCCACATGTATACACTCTTACATGCTGCTCCTTGAGAGCGCCACATCTGCATTGTACTCTACGCCTGCCGCAATCATACTCTTTGTCGTCATCGCCATCGTCATTCTTACCGCTCGCTGACTGTGACCAGCGAGATCCGGCCGAGAGGAGCCCGAGTGGACCGGTCCTTTTTTTTTCTCCCTCATGATTGATTACTTGCACACACTTTCCAAATTTTTTCAAAGCCAATCGGAAGAAAATTGAGGCAGAGGTCGGTCGTGCGCGCGCGTTTTCTTTGACTCGAATTCACTTTTGCGCCCTCGTCTTCCTCCTCACCCTTGCTAGCTAGACGTGCTAGCTAGACGTGCGCGCAAATTGAGCGCAAGCGTCGAGATCATGACTGCCACGATGACTGCCACGACCTCCTCCTCCTCAGCGGCGGCGGCGGTGGGAGCGACAGACTATTCGGTGGGCACCTCGATCCCGCCTGCGACTGCACACGCCGTGAGCGTGAGCCTTCCCCGGTGGCAGGACAATGTCGACTACGAGGAGGGCCGGCTGACCGACGTCATGGAGACGGGCTACCCAAGGTTCTTTATCCACAAGAATGTCCAGCGACTCGCGAGCATGTGCCTGCGCAAATTCGGACAGGCCAGTGTGGCGTGGTACCCGCCGGGCCAGAAGGACGAGGGCAGCGGCGGCGGCGGCATCGTCAAGGTCAGGGCCGAGGCCGAGAGCTGCCTGCTTGTGCCTTCCGTCAATGTCGCCAATCGGTGTCGCGCCTTTATGCAGCGCCAGCATGCGCTTCAGCACAAGCAAGCAGGGACGACTGCGCCCGCACCGCTAAGCGTCCGCATCGTCCACTTTGACCTCGTCGCTCGGGAAGAGAGTCCCGCCGAGGTGTTGTCCATCTACATTGTCCTCTTTCCCGCGCCGGCGTTCCCTCTCGCCAAGTCTTTCTGGCAGCACACGGGCGATGGAATCAGCAGCAGGAGGGCCGAGACAGCACTAAAGCTGCTTGAGCAGACAGGCAAGCTCGAGGCAACGGCGGCAGAAGCCGAGAAGCCGCCACCGCCGCGGGCGCCACAGCCAGATGAGCGAAGCTACTCTCGCAACCGCCACTATGCACGCGCCAAGACGACGATGATGATGCCTTCTTCATCGTCTTCGTCGTCTTCGTCATTGTCAAATGGCCTTCCTGCAGGCTCCTCGACTCCCGTCGCTCTGAGCACATCGTCGTCGAGCGCCTCCCTCCTCCGCAATGCAGGAGACTCCTCATCGTCGCCTTCCATCACCTCTCCCTCGATGAACCATTCGGAGCATGGCGAAGAAGCTGTCGACAAGCTCTGCTCGGACCATGCCACGTACGTCGAAGAGCGATACGGCCGGAACATGCCGCGCGCGCAAGCACCAAAGGCCAAGCTGGCTCTGCGCAGGCGGATTGCAGGTGTGGCGTCGGGCGAGGGTGCCCAACGCCACGAGCGATCGGCCGCCCCCAGACTGAGCGAAGACGATGTGTTTCTCTTTCCCAGCGGCATGTCTTCCATCTTCCATGCACACCAGGCGGCCATGAGGTGGCAGAGGAGAAGGAGACAGCCTCCAACTACGGGACATGACGACGGCAACGACGACGACGATGACGACGACGTTGGCCAGGCCGTCTGTTTTGGTTTTCCCTACACGGACACGCTCAAGATTCTGCAAAAGTGGGGCCCCGGCTGCTGGTTCTATGGAAATGGCACCGACTCCGATTTGGACCAATTCGAGGCGAGGTTGGCCTCTTCTCCTCCTGGGTCCGTCCTCGCCCTCTTTTGCGAGTTCCCCTCGAACCCGCTGCTCAGGACGCCAGACCTAGCCCGGATCAGGACGCTAGCAGACACCCACGGCTTTCTGATCGTCGTCGACGAGACGATTGGCAATTTTGTCAACGTCGAGGTGCTTCACTTTGCAGACATTGTCGTCAGCAGCATGACAAAGATCTTTTCGGGCGAGACAAACTGCATGGGCGGCTCCATGGTTCTCAATCCGCGCGGAAGCCACTACGCCGACCTGCATGCCGTGCTCAAGGACGAGTACGAGGACAACTACTTTGGAGACGATGCCGTTTTCATGGAGCGCAACAGCCGCAGCTTCGTCGACCGAGTCGCCAAGATTGACATCAATGCAGAGGCCCTCGTTGACCTGCTCTGGAAGGAGAAGGAGCGGGGCTCGAGCGTCGTCAAGGGTGTCTTTTATCCCAAATATGTCACTCGGCAACACTACGATGCCTGTCGAAGACCCAACGGTGGCTTTGGCGGCTTGTTCTCCCTCACTTTCCAGAGCACCGCTGCCGCCACTGCGTTTTACGATGCGCTCAAGTGCGCAAAGGGGCCGTCGCTGGGCACAAACTTTACCCTGGCGAGCCCCTACTGCATCCTGGCCCACTACGGCGAGCTCGACTGGGCAGCCCGGTTTGGCGTGGAGAGCAACCTGGTCAGGATCAGCGTCGGCCTCGAGGAGACGGGCGCGCTGCTGACCATGTTCAGCACGGCCCTCGAAAAGGCCAGAGTGGCCACTTCCTAAGTCACAGTCAATGTTGATCATCTGCCTCTCTGCTTCTCTTTATGTCTGATTTCTTTTCGATTGGGCCGTAAATTCTGGGAGTGTTGTACATTTGGCTTGGCTTCTGTCGTCTTCTCGCTGTTCGACCCGGAAAGGCCCCCCTCTTTACGGTCGCTGAAATGGCTTTGCTCTCATCGGACGACGCTACCACCCCTTGCTGCTGTTGATGCCGCGTTGTTCCTGGCCTCTATGCGCTTGGCATTGACTGAAAAGAGCTGCAGTTTCAAGCGCCCTTCAGCCACAGCTCCCGTGAAAGGATAAATAGAAAATTGGACACTCACATGGTACACGACGATGAGGACCATGCCCAGGCTTCCGAGCCAGTTGCTGAGCGCAGCGAGCTGCACGTCGTTGATCATCTTCGTTCGGCAAGGGCCTCGGTCGATGCTGGTTGGCAGGAAGAAGCTGCTCTGTGAATTCGTGCGACGAGCCAGCGCGTCGACCCCGGCCGAGCTGGAATTCTAACATTATTAGCTTGGGACCGTGCGCGCGAGCGCCGCTCGCACCTTCTTTCACACACCCAGGATACCCACTCGCAAAGCCAACAGGCAAGGATTGAGGATGTCGCAAAGAAGCGGCGGTGGCGGTGGCGGTGGCGGTAGCGGCGGCGGAGGAGGCAGCACAGGCTATGGTGCACCGCGGTACGCCTCGTCTGCCTCTGTCCCACTTGGCTCTCGACATCACCGGCTGGCCAACACGCCTCGCACGCGGACCGGATCGGGCTACCAGGAGCCTCGCGTACCGCAGCCTCCCCTCTTTGCCGGCGCCTTGGCCGACTTTCTCGCCACTGTGCCCCCACCCACGCAGTGGCCCTCGATACTCGTCCAGACGTTCATCACCGATCCCCTCGCGTCGCTCTTGGCCTCGGCCCTTGCCCTCGTCCTGAGCCCGCGCACCCATCGCCTCGTCCTGAGGCTCGGTGTGCTCGGTGCCCTCTTCTGGACCGCCCTGAGCCTCGCTGTGATTGCCTACGTCGGCTTCTACAGGGCCTGGGTGCCCGACATTGGCGTACACCGACGAATCTGGCTGCAGTATGGCCACGACGTGCCCCCCTTTGCCGACGTGGCTCTCACCACGGCCGACGGCGCCAGAAGCATCTTTGCCGAGGACCAGGCCTACGACGTCAACCTGGATCTCGTCGTCCCGCTCAGCGCAGCCAACATCGATCTGGGCAACTTTATGGTGGAGCTCGATCTGAGGACAGGTCTCAACCATACAGTCGTGTATGCCAGCAAGCCTGTGAGTTTGTGCTTCTTGCCCCCTGCTCTAGCCTGCGCACTGACGAGAGAAGAAACAAAGGCCATGATCGTCCATGAGCCGGCACCAGTGCGAGCGATGAATCACTTTGTGTATGCGATTACGCGCGACCGCGCATCGCTGAAGCTGCCCACTTCAACACCACCCGTGCAGCTCTTGACAATCAGCCTGCTGGACCGTGCGATTCTTCAGCCTGCGCCGACTTCGCATCCCTTTGCCCCCCATGGCGAGGACCTGGCCGTCACGAATGCGCACCTCTCCGTGGGACGGCACGACAGTCTCAAGTACTGGATCTATGGCGGTGGCCACGGAGTCGGTGGCGTCGACGTGCTCGAGAGCGGCAAGGGTATCATCAATGCCGCCTCTGCCGCCCAGGGCTTCCGGAGCAGGGGAGAGCTGCAGACGTATGGCGCCAGCCTCCGCTTTGACGCGCATCTCACCGGTCTCAGGTCAGTGATCCCTCTTTGTCCTTATCAAGAGTCCACCATGCTGATAGCGTGCCTTGCCCCTTCATCAGGTACTTTATGTACCATCACCCGCTCGCCTCCTTCTTGATCTTTGTGACGCTCTTCATGACCTTTGAGATGGTGTCGGCCCTGACGCTCTGGGTCATTGCCGCCGTCTACACGTCGTCGACCATGGCTGGACTCGGCGGCGACGGTCTCGCCGTCGAGGACAACTTCCGCGGAACGAGGCAGTACACGACTACCACCTCTGGCGAAGAGGCAGACGAAAGGGCAGGCGATGCCACTGGAAGGGACCTCGCAACGGAAGGGGAAGAGGAAGACGACGAAGACGACGATGAGGGAGGCGACACGGAGACGGAGACGGACGCGCGCCAGCGCTCGAGGCAGAGCCTGGCGGCGAGGGACCAGGAGGAGCGCTACGAGGCAAGGCGAGCCGCGGCGCTGCGGGACATGCAGCAGGGCAGGCTCATGACGGCTGTTGGCGGCGACGAGGGCGAGGATGACCTGGACGACGAGGAGCAAGTGGGCCTGCCGCAAGAAGAGATTCCGACGCAGGCCAGGAGGGTCTTGGGACGGCTCGACGAGGAGACCGAGGAAGAGACTGACTTTGGCGCTGGAAGCAGTGCCCTCGGGGACGATGACTACGATGACGGCGAGGGACTGGGTGCGCGGGGCTGGGAAGACATCCGGGGCGATGAAGAGCAGGAGCAGGAGGAGTCGCAGCGAGCTGGGCCGTCTGGTCTGAGGCGCAGAAAGGGTACAGAGAGCATCGGTCCCGAGAGCACAATCGGAGGGGTGAGTCTGGACCTAGGCCTCTTTCCTTCTATGAGTTAGTAAGGGACTGACATTGGGGCACAAGTCTTCCACTTCTCGCGCCTCATCGGCAGCACGCTCATTTGGCGCAACGACGAGCGCCAGCCGTGCCTCGTCGGTCACGACGGCCGCACCCAGCGGCCCAGCGTTCCGCCAAGAGCAGCCGCAGATCAAGGAGGAAGACGAGGAGGAAGACGAGTCGAAAGAGTCCGAGACCCCCGTCCAGGGCGAGCCGCAAGAAAAGGGACAGGATCCCTCTACGTCAGACGAAGCAGACGAAGAGAGCGAAGGTCAATAGGCAGCGATTCGAGCTATCGATACCCATTCTGTTCTGTGCATTTCCTCTCCCTCCTTTCGGTATTCTCCTTCTTTCATGTTCTCTCTCGTCTTGTCCCCGTGGAAATCATCAAATTTCATGAGCGTCTACACTATACTGCTACTACTATTGCTGAGCATACGCCCAATCAAGCATCGACTTTGCGCGGGCAAAGGTGATGTTGAAGATGGGATGGGTTACTTGAACCTCGTTTGCAGACTTTGCCTTGCCCTGGCCGTTTTCCTTTGCAGCAGCAGCGTGGCCGAGGACATGCGTGTCACGCTCGTCGAATGTCCAGCCAAGGCACGCTGCGTAGCAATTCGCCCGCCACACGTCGCTGCCTATCCCGCTCTGCTGCTTGAACCTCTCTGTCCAGCGCCTCCGGGCGTCCAGATCGAGTCGGATCCAGTGCTGGCACAGCGAGAGGCCCGACAGGTTGTACGACGTGTGGTATGCGTCAGACGGCTTCCCCGGTTTATCTCGGAGACCGCCCGTCTTGGGATTCTGGGCCACGAGCAGGATGTAGGCTTGCAGGGCGCTGCGGTCCAGGAGCAGGCCATCGTCGTGACGCGGGACCAGCAGAGAGTCTATGTGTGAAGCTGAAAAAGTCAGCATCTTCTATAAGAGAGCGCGCGCGCGCGAAGTCGACTCACCATCTTCGTCCTCGTCGAGGCTCTCCCAGTCATCGCTTGTCCCCCCTCCCCCGCCGCCACCGCCGCCGCCATTGTTGCTATCCACAGAGCCTGCTTCTGTTGTCTCGTCGTCTGCCGTTGCATCAGCCCACCACTGCTCGTCGTTGTCGCCCCTCAGCGTCATGAGGCCGCCCAGGCACGTGAAGAGCCCACCGCCGGAGAACCAGCCGTAGCAGCCATCGACGAGCTTGTTTGTCCTGCCCCGCATGCCGCCGCCCTCCACGGCGGTCCCCTGCTGCCAGACGGCCCATCTCAGCGCTGCGTCCAGGTCCAGCTTCGACGAAGCAGCAGAGTTGTCTACCGACCACTGCCGCCCGCTCGACGAAGCTGCTGCCGCTGCTGCTGGTGCTGCAGCAGCAAAGGCAGAGGGCCCGGACGAGGTTGCGGGGAGAAGGCTCAGCGCCAAATGGCACGCAATTGCACAATACGTGTAGCCGCCGTGCGCTTCGCCTAGTGATGGTGGCGCAGAACCTCGCTCGTAGGCGCTTGCGGCCAGGCCTCCCTCGTACGTCTGGCAGCGCGCCACGGCGTCCCCCACACCTGCAAACAGCTCTGGAGTGGCGATGCCGAGCAGCAGCGAGACGGTGATCACGCAGTACGTCGCTCGGACGTCGATCTCGCCATCCTTGTGTACAGTGAACGATCCGTCGGGCTGCTTGAGAGAGAGGAGGAACGCATAGAGCTTGTACCTGTAGGGTAAAGAGAGAGCTTCGTCATCAGAGGGAAGGCGGTTCAGTGTACAGGGCAGATTGGGACTCACCGATCAATGGCATCCCAGCCTCCTTTGCCAACATCGACGCTGTATCCCATCGCGACATCATCCTCGTCCGGACAGGGGCCCGGCCCGCCGACGATGGCGAGCGCCATGATGGCCGCGTAGGTGCACATGAGATGCCCACGGTGGCCGGGTGAGCCGCCGAAGCCGCCCTCTGTGGCATCCTGGCAGTGTATGAGCGTCGATATGAAGCGCGCACGGAGCTTGGGGTCCTGCTCCTCGATGGGCTCGCCCAGGAGGCTGTGGGTGTGTGCGATCCAGTAGAGGAGCCAGACGCGCGTCGAGTCGAAGCCGACGTAGGCAGCTGGCAGCGGATTGAGAATCCGATCGACAAAGGCAAGGTGCCGCCGCCTGTCGAGATCCGGCAGCGGCTTCCGCTGCTCGGGCAGCACTTGTCCTGTCCTGATTGGCCCGCCTTTTGTTGTGCTGGCATCGGCATCAGCACGGGCATCAGCACCGTCTGAGAGCGTGATGGAATCCGACGCTCCGCGGTAGTAAGGCTGGACGCATTCCCAGATCGTCCTTTCCACCGCCTCTTGCTCCTCAGACGTGGGCGTCTCTGTGTCGTCGACGGGCGTGCTCCAGACGGGTTGGACAAGGATCGACATGAGGAACAGGACGGGATCTCCAGGACAAAGAAGGAAGAGCGTCGGACTTGAGAGGGGAGAGAGTAGCAAAAATTTAAAGCTTTCTCTCCTCCGTTGCACCGCGTGCACGGACGTGGAAATAGAGACAGACGACCCCGGACAAAGGGAAGAGCGAAAACAATGAGAACTGGCGCAAATATACACTACTGTACAGTAACATTTGAGGAAAAAGAGAGGACAAAGGGACTCTGGGTGCTCAGTCTCGGGGAGGCGACGTCAGCCCAGGCCCACTCGGTTCTCGAGCCATGACCGTGTCGAGGGCCGACATTTCATCGCGAATCACCTGACGGGCCAGCCCGTCGAGCTCCTTGGTCACTTGGCCGATGTATTTCTGCGTCTTTATCAGTAAAAGGGCTCATAGACAAGCGCGTGTGCCAAGCAGACCCACCTTAAGCTTGCTGTCGGCTTTGGTGATGAGGTCGGCCATGCCGGCCGTCGGGGTGGAGACGGGGTCGCTGCCCATCATTGTGACCGCGGGCGAGGTAGAGGCGTCTGAGTTGAAGGAGACTGCGCTTGCACTCATCGCACTGAATGCAGACGATGGTGGTGCTGGTCCGAGATAGTAGAGGAAGCGGTAGTAGACCTCGGAGAGGATATCGCACAGCGACATCATCGTCTGACAAAAGTCGAGCTGAAAGGGCTGTGGACGAGAATCGGTCAGACAGTCGTCACAGCTCAGTCTAGCGCGCCCGTCACTCACCACTGACGCTCCGATGAGGTCGCCCGCCATGGTACCTCCCGGTCCAATACCCGAAGCACCACCTTCAAAGCTTGACGCAAGATCGGGGGCCAAGCTGCCCATGGTATTGCCCCTTTTCGATCCTCTAGAAATGCTGTTCTTGAAGAAATTTTTCATCTTGGTCTTGTCCTTGTGCTCTCCCTCGCTTGCGGCCTCGACGTCATTGATGACAGCGATAATGCCCCGGACAAGGTCTTGCCCCTGGGAGAGCTCGAGGACAGGCGCCAGAGAGCAGCCGAGGGTAAAGTATTTGGACGTACGCTTGGCCGTGCGGCTGGGCTCATACAAGCCGTCGAGGTCTCGGCGCGTGAGCCGGACCGTGTCGAGCCACGTCTGCGGGGGGTGGCCGGCATCGACGGCAAAGATGCGCTTCAAATAGGCCAGTGTCCGGATTCTGCGCATCATTGTTTCTCGCAGTTGGGCATCGGCCTGAGCAGGAGAGACCCCCAGTCGGTCAGTCGGCGGGAGTATCATGGGAGTGAAGGGGGCGCATATAACTCACCGCGGAGCCGCTCGTGGAAGCAGTCAGGCTCGCACCACCGGCAAAGGTGCTTGCAAAGGTGCTCGAAGAAGCAGTGCTGGGGGCATGGTGGTGATTCTGCTTGCCGTGCTGCTGTTCAAACGGGTTGCTACCCCCTGTGCCAATCGAGGGCGAGACCGAGGGAGAGAGACCCTCGCTCGAGTAGGCCCCACTTCCCAGCTGTGGCGGGAGCGGGATGGTGGACGCGCCAGACGAGAGCGAAGACGAAGTGGGGACCTGACTCAGCGTGCTCTGCGCATTGCTGCTCCGTCTCCCAAATGCAGACGGCATGGCGACGGCGATCTCTACGAGCTCCAAAAGGGCTGCGAAATTGAGGAGTTGCGACTTTAGGCGCGTCTTGCAGCTGGGGGCGTCGGGACGCGGAAGTCGTATCTGTCTTGTTCAGAGTCGGCCGCTGGAAGGCCCCTTCGACGCGGCAGCGGACTCAGTCGCCAATCGCTGGTGCAGTGCTTCAGTCCTCCTGCACACAAGACTCGTCATGAGCAAGCTCTGATGTACATACTCTTGTCAGAGCTGCAAATGAGAACGGTGATCCCTTGTCTGATGTCACAATGAGGCGACAAGAGCAGCCCCCTCTGAAGAGAAATACGTCTGTGGTGCGTGCCAGACTGCACTCGGCTGGAGAGCGACAGACAGACAGGGGTTCTGCCACGAAGGGAAGGTCGTGAATAAGCTCAGCGGCCTTCGCGATTGCCTTGAACATTGAGAAAAGGCAGAAAACAAAATGCTCTGAGGCCGAGCTTCAAGAGAGCTAGCCAACTTCGTCAGCATCTTCCTAGTGCTGAGCGCCTCGACGTCGATCCAACAGTCCGCATGCACGACAGGCGAGGAACAAACAGCTGGATTCTCACATGTCGTCTCAAGGCGAGCAAGGGCGAGTCATCCTCATCTTGTAGCTAGCTACCGTTCCCATGACTCCCGCCAAAAGTTGCCTCCAAGGTTCACTGGCTGCGCTTTAGAGAACATTCGCATTCTCGTACTCTTCATCCACATGCAGCACTTCCTGCTCTTTCCGCAGAGAGAGCTGTGTGCTTCGTATGCTGATTGCGGGATGCTCGCTGCGTTCTATGGAGATGAATCTCGGCGTGCGCATCTATCCACCTCCATCACGCTTGCCTCTTCGTGCTGAGCACTCGCATCCGCGTCATCGATGCTCCGACGGCCACATTGGTGGTGCTATAAGGGCTAAGCCCACGATGCGAATTTGGCCAGCAGGTGCAGGCATACTAATGATCAGTCACTGGGCTCAGAGCGTGCGGTCCATCCGACGCTGGAAGATCTTTGGTTGTGAAGAGGCGGAGCAGATGGGTGGTCGGGATGTGCGCGCAGCAATTACGAGATTTGTGGGGAGAGACAAGACGCAAACAGAGACACACGAGCAGGGAGGAAAGAAAGGCATCAAAAGGCTTCATTGCAGTGTGACAAGAGCAGAAAGGACAGACATACCTCCTCCGCGGCGGAAGAGACCCCGCGAGGAACGACGGGACGCCATGCCGAAGGAGGGCGGATGGTGTGGGTGAAAAATTCCCAATGGCCGAAGCACAATGGAGCTTGTGAACATGTTTGTTTGCAACCAGCAATGCTTCTCCCTCGGATTTCTCCTCACGGGGTAGAAGGTTCACCCATGCAGAAGAATGAAGAAGAAGAAGGAGATGGCCAGCAACGAGGTGTCTAAATACTTTCGCGGATGTCAGCACACGTGACCTCTTCTCACTTCACTCCTCACAGGCTCACGTGAGCCAGCCGGAAGGGGTCCAATCCTCGCTCAGATGCACACTTGAGCGACCCTAGAGCACAACTTAATGTAGATCAGTCGTGTAATGATTGCCAGACCCAAGGGTCGGGATCACCATCTCCTTCTCGATCCACCACGCAAACTGACGAAGAATGGCAAGTCCGCGCATCGCTGAGCGGTGCGGACGGTGCGGCGATGGGCTTTGCTGCTTTGAACGCGTCTTTCACACCCCCTGATGCACGTGGCGTTCGGTCACACCGAAACGCCGAATTCCGGGGTGGGTCCAGCTAGGCCCATGGAAGGCAGGTGAATGGAGGCGCTGGCCACTCGCTCTTTCCTTTATCCCCGTTCCCCTCACTCCACTACCACCATCATCTCCATCTAATCTCCCGTTAAACACATCTGTGCAAAAATGGTTGCCATTCCAAAGGGAAAGCAGAACGTCCTCGCCAAGACTGACGACGATGGTGAGTGGCGAGAGAGAGAATGTGGAGAGGAATGATAAGCTCACCCACCCCTCCTCTCCGCAGTCGTCATCGTCTCGGCGCTCCGGACGCCCATCACCAAGGCCAAGAAGGGCGGTCTTGCCCAGGCGTGAGTGCATGTCCTTGCCCACCTCTCCGTGCCTATTCGAGCTAACGCAAAACATCGCAGCTGCCCCGAGGACATGCTCGGCCACGTTCTCAAGGGTGTCATCGCTCAGTCCAAGATCGACCCCAAGCTCGTTGAGGACGTCGCTGTCGGCAACGTCCTGCCTCCCGGTGGCGGTGCCACTGTTGCGCGAATGGCCACCCTCTGGGCGGGTATTCCCAACACGGCTGCCGTCAACACGCTCAACCGCCAGTGCTCGTCGGGTCTCGCCACCGTCAACCAGATTGCCAACCAGATCGCCCTCGGCCAGATCGACGTTGGTATTGGTGCCGGCGTGGAGAGCATGACGCAGAACTACGGTGCTGGTGTCATGCCCGAGAAGTTCTCGGACGAGGTCATGGCCAACGAGGAGGCGGCCGACTGCCTGATGCCCATGGGTATCACCTCGGAGAACGTGGCAAAGGAGTACAACATCTCGCGCCAGAAGCAGGACGAGTTTGCCGCAAAGTCGTTCGGAAAGGCTGCCAAGGCCCAGAAGGATGGCAAGTTCAAGAGGTGAGAAGAGTTTGGAACAAATTTTTTTTTTTTTTTTTTGCTGACGTTGATTATTTACAGCGAGATTGTCGCCGTCAAGTACACCGACGACGACGGCAACGAGCGGACGGTCGACCAGGACGACGGCATCCGCGAGGGCGTCACCGCCGAGTCGCTCGGCAAGCTCAAGCCTGCCTTTGACAAGAACGGTTCGACGCACGCCGGCAACGCCTCGCAGGTCAGCGACGGTGCCGCCGCCGTGCTCCTCACCCGCCGAAGCGTGGCCAAGAAGCTCGGCCTGCCCATCCTGGGCAAGTACGTCACTGGCGCCGTTGTCGGTGTCCCGCCCAAGATCATGGGTGTCGGTCCGGCCTACGCGATCCCCCGCGTCCTCGAGCTTACCGGCCTGTCCAAGGACGACATTGACATCTACGAGATCAACGAGGCCTTTGCTTCGCAGGCCGTCTTCTCGGCCGAGAAGCTCGGACTCGACTTCAACAAGGTCAACCCCGTCGGCGGTGCCATTGCCCTGGGCCACCCTCTTGGCTGCACAGGCTCGCGACAGATTGCCACGGGCCTGGCCGAGGCCAAGCGCGAGAAGAAGCAGCTCCTCGTCACCTCCATGGTGGGTATTTTCCCTTGCCCCTACTAAGACTTGCTTTCTTTTCTTCTTTGACTGACATTCACTTTTCCTCAATCAGTGCGTCGGCTCCGGCATGGGAATGGCTGCTGTCATTGTCAACGAGCAGTAGATATCTTTGTCTCCCTTTCATAGCTTATGTCCTCTTCATAGGTCATTATTTAAAAGAATTTTGTGCATTCCAGAGCCTCGGCGCATGATGAAAATCGAGGAAGAGAAAGACTGTCTAGTTCTTGACCCAGATGTCGACAAACTCGTGTGCGGGCATCTTGAGGAGCGCATCGTGGTTGTCAATGAGGCCGAGGATCTGCTTCTTCTTGGCATCGTCAAAGTGGCCGTCGAGGTGCTTCTCGAGCTTGGCGGCAATGAGGGGGATGGCCTCCTCACGCCTGCGCGCGTGGCCCACAGGGTAGTCGAGGCCGTGCGAAAGGGTGCTGCCGTCGTTGAACTCAATCGTGACCGTGTTGCCGATGGAGCGCTTGTCCTGCTCGAGGTACTCCTTGGTGTAGGTGGCGTCCTCCTCGCAGTACGTCTTCTCACGCAGCGCATCGATGCGCGGGTCGGCGGCAAAGTCGTCGTTGTACATCTGCGGCTCCAGCTTGCCGTGGATGAGGGGCACGGCGACCATGTACTGGATGCAGTGGTCTCGGTCGGCGTAGTTGTTGAGCTTGCCCTGCTTGGAGATGATGCGGATGGCGGCCTCCTGCGTCTTGATGGTGATCTTCTTGATGTCGTCCGACGACTTACCCGCGTCCTTCATCTGCTTGTGCAGGATCACGGCCGACTCGACGGCCGTCTGGGAGTGGAACTCGGCAGGGACGAGCTTGAAGAGGACGTTTTCCATGACGTACGAGCCGTAGGGCCGCTGGAACTCGAAGGGCTTGCCCTTGAAGAGGACGTCGTAGAAGCCCCACGTCTTTGCCGTCAGCACCGAAGGGTAGCCCATCTCGCCCTTCTTGACGAGGAGGGCAAGGTTGACGGCGCGCGAGCAGGCGTCACCGGCGGCCCACGACTTGCGCGAGCCGGCGTTGGGCGCGTGGCGGTAGGTGCGCAGCGACTGGCCGTCGACAAAGGCCTGCGAGACGACGTCGACAGTCTGGTCGCGCGTGTTGCCCAGCATCTTGGACACGACGGCGGCCGAGGCGACCTTGACGAGGACGACGTGGTCGAGGCCGACGCGGTTGAAGCTGTTCTCAATCGCGATGCAGCCCTGGATCTCGTGGGCCTTGATGGCGGCCGTGAGAATGTCCTCGACGGTGAGGGGCGCCTTGCCGTTTGCGACGTTGGTCCTCGACAGCCAGTCAGCGACGGCCAGGATCGAGCCGAGGTTGTCCGAGGGGTGGCCCCACTCGGCGGCGAGCCAGGTGTCGTTGAAGTCGAGCCAGCGGATCAGGGCGCCGTTGTTGAATGCGGCGCGGATGGGGTCGAGCTGGAAGTTGGTGCCGGGAACCTTTGCTCCGTTGGGCACAACGGTGCCCTCAACGACAGGGCCCGTGACGGCACGAGCGCCGGGGAAGCGGAGCGCCTCCATGTGGCAGCCGAGCGAGTCCATGAGGCAGAGCCTGGCCGTGTTGTAGGCCGTGTCGCTCTTGATCTCATAGTTGTGCACGTAGTCGGCAATGTCCTGCAGCACCTGGTCGTATGGCGGGCGGACGTTGTCCTCGCCGAGACCGACACCACCAGCCATGGCGCGCGATGAGACGGAAAAGGCGCGGGTGACGCTGTTGTTCCTGGTGGCGGCGTTGCTCTGCGACGCAGTCCTCGTGGTAGCTGAGGCAGTGGCGACCTGGCTGCTGCTGCTGGCAGCGCGCAAGAGAGAGAGGGAGCGGGTCGAAGAAGGCTTGCTGACGACGGCGCGAAGGGCAGGGCGAGCGGCGGCAAGGTGGTGCATTGCTCTGCTCCAAGCTTGCACAGTCAGCTTCAGCACAGCAACCAGTCTCTCGCCATGGCATATTCCGCTATACTCACAGCCAGAAGAGTGGTGGAAGGGAGAGAGAGAGGAGACCAAGGAGGAGTGAGAAAGGGAACCAAGAAGATCTCTCCGCCAGTAGAAGAAGGAATGCAACCGAGAGCGGCTAGCGGACCTGCCACCGCGCTCAGACCGGCCGAGAAGCTTTCATGAATCGGTTCACGCGTCTGCCGGTCCCGACCAGGCCCGCTCAATCCGATGGAAGAAAATCGCACACGCACACGCACACGCACACGCACACGCAGACAGACAGACAGACAGACAGACAGACAGACAGACAGACTATTTAGCTAGTGTAGCAGTGCAAGGCTTTGTTGAGATTCGAATAGAGTTCATTGTCATCAGATGGCGCTGTAGTCCATCTTGCTCTCGTGCGTCTTGGCCTCCATGACCTTTCTCGCCGCCTTGATCATATCTTCTTGAATCACGTAGTCGCGGTCATCGCGAATGGCCATCATGCCTGCCTCTGTCACCACGTTCCGCAAGTCGGCCGCATTGGCCCCGTCTGTGAGCTTGACAACGGCCTCGTAATCGCTGTGCAAAGCCAAGTCGGTCAGCACCGGAAGCTCGCTGCTGCTTGTGTAAAAGAGACTCTACCCACAGTTCATCGCGCTTGGCCACAGGTCTGGCGTGAATCTTGAGAATGTCAAGCCGCGCCACTTCGTTGGGCAGCGGAATCTCAATCTTTCGGTCGAGTCGTCCGGGTCGCATCAGAGCCGGGTCCTGTGCGCCAAGTTTTTAGTCTACTTTGGTGTCTCCGTCTACTGTCAAACTAACTCACGAGGGTGTCTGGTCGATTCGTGGCAAAGATAATCTTGGTCTTTCCCAGGTAGTCGAAACCATCCATCTGGTTCAGGAGCTGTCGGGGATTTTCGTCAGTTTCTCCTGACCCGTGCTAGAGCAGATATTCAAGACGAACCTCCATCAAGGTCCTCTGAATTTCGCGGTCGGCACTGGTACCCTCGCTGAATCTCCGGCCTCCAATGGCGTCAATCTCGTCCATGAAGATGCTGTGACAGGCAAATGAGCATCAGAGGCAAAGCTAGACCGCAAGGAAAAGGTCACTCACATCGTTGGCTCGTTGTCCTTTGCGTATCCAAACATTTCTCGGACCAGCCTGGCGCTCTCGCCGATGTACTTGTCGACGATTGCGCTACTGACAACCTTGAGGAAGTTGGTGTCGAGCGTGGCTGCCACCGCCCTGGCCAGCAGCGTCTTGCCTGTACCTGGAGGTCCGTAGAGGAGCACGCCCTTTGGCGGCTTGATGCCCACGCGCAAGAACAGCTCGGGGTTCAGCAGCGGCAGCTCGATGACCTCCCTCAACTCCCTGATTTGCTCGCCCAGGCCACCAATGCCCGCAAAGCTTGCGCCCGCGGGGTCCTCCATGCTCATATTGTACACCATTGGGTCGACCTCTCTCGGAAGGATGCGCATGATGGTCAGCGTCGTCATGTCCAGCGACACCCTCACGCCCTGCTTGAGCTTGAACTTGGGCACCGAGCTTCGGATGCCAACCACATAGCGCGGGCCTGACGAGGCCTTGACGATGACTGTATTGTCCAGACGGGGGTCAGCCTGCGGGCCTTGGCGCTACTACGGCTGGCTACTCACATCGCTCATCGTCCAGCTGCTTGAGAACCTCCCCGATGATCTGGCCGACCGACTGGAGCGCCTTGATGTCGTCTTCTGTCTTGTCGTAGTCCTTTTCCAGGTCTCTGAGGCCAAAGCGGACTGGACAGAGCACGTCAGTGTCTCACTCCTTCCTAAAACGAGTGCAGTGCATCTTTGGATTGACGACTCACGATTCTTTAGGTTCGTCGAGAGGTCTTCGTGGCTCTTGAGCGCGCGCTTGTATGCCTTGAGCGCCTCCTCCTTCTGTGGGTTTCCCGGGGCGAGCTGAGGCTCGGAAGGGCCATTGCCCGACGATGATGACGCCACCTGGTCCGACATTGTTGGTGCGATGATCTTGAACTCCACCAAGTAAGTTCTCGACAGGGCCGCGCGTATCCTGGCCTGGACGTCGAGAAAGTCACGTGAATTTTTACCTCGACAACTCAAGCCCAACCTTGCTGCTTTCTGAACCTTCTCACTGCGAATCCCGACACGACCATGAGCATCGCCAGGTCCATCTTTCGCTTCTCCGACATTGCAAGGGGCACGGCCGTTCGGAATGCTCCGCTGCACCGAGCAATTGCCTCGTCAAGCCGGCGGCCGGCGGTTGTCAATGACGAGGTTAACGAGGGCGGAGACAGCAATGGTGGGCCCAACCCATACCTGGGCCTGACGCCGGAGCAGCGCAAGATCGTCATTGAGGCCAAGCGGGAGAGGAACTTCAAGAAGTACGAGGTGATGCTGCTGGAGAGGGCACGCAAGGAGGGGCTCTCGTCCGTCGAGGAGCTAAGGGCCAGGCAGGAGGAGCGGCGCAGGGCTGCCGACGCGGCTGCTTCAGCGTCGGCCGATGCGGCCAGGCCGACGCCCATGTCGGGCTTGACGGAGCAGGATGCCAAGATCGCTGCGGAGATTCGAGCGCGAGTCGAAGCGGAGGCCAAACGGAAGCTCGAGACGGGTCAGTTTGGGAGCGGGCCAGGGGTCAAGACGCTGGCAGACATCATCGACGTGGAGAAGATGGCGTCGGACCCGCCTTCGAAGATCACCGAGCTCTGGACGGGCTACCACACGCTCAAAAACAAGCTCAGCGCAGTCATTCCGGCCACGACGTATGCGCGTATGATTGAAAAGGCTCGCGCCTATCCCCAATTCATTCTTCCGCTCCCACGGACAATCATTGGCAGCCTTGACAACCAAGAGGAAACGGCAAACGTGGCTCCGGGCGAAGCAAAGCAGGGCTACGAGATGCAGTACCTCGAGTGGGGCTTCCTCCCTCCGCCTCCGCCCAACAAGGCTACCGAGCAGGCCGAGCTGTCAGCAGACGAGCTCGAGTCCATTGCGAAGGCGCCCCCTTCGACCGTTCTCTTCACGCCCCTGGCCGAGTACAAGCTCCGCCAGGAATACGCGCAGCCGGTGCTTGTGCTGACGCACTACACGGACCTGGCTGCCTCCAAGGGCATTGTCCTGATGCGGGGTGAGGTGACTGGCCAGGAAGAGGCCCAGGCTGCCCCCACGGGCGTCGCAGCCGCCGCTGCTGCAGCGGCCGCCGGCGAGTCCAAGGAGGTTCAGGAGAAGCTCAAGGCGCCGTTGCGCTCGCAGGGAAAGATGACGCAGCAGGATGCCCAGCTGCTCACTGTCACGCTCCAGCGCTTCTTCATGGAGAACAAGGAAGCGCCGATCCCTGGTGCAGAGGAGCGGCAGGCCCTCCTCGACGCCTTCCATCGGGACCAGGAGAAATTTGACATTGACAAGTTGTGTACCGTCAGCTTTGCGACCTAGCAATCCAATCACCATCATCTCTTTCCTCGGCCGAAGCTGTGTGTGAGAGACGTTTCTTCTTGAAAAAAAGTTTAAATTTTTCCCGGCCTCAACTTTTTGTCTTCTTTCGTTTTTCTCCAATTGTCAAAGGAAGAGACTGCGATGGTGTCATTCAACTGCGACGGGTGCGGCGACGTGGTCAAGAAGCCAAAGTTGGACCAGCACTTCCAGCGCTGCTGGGCGGCTGTGACGTGCCTGGACTGCTCGACGCAGTTTGCGGACCCTTCACAGTGGAAGTCGCACACGACATGCGTCAGCGAGGCGGAGAAGTACGAGCGCAGCGTCTACCGGGGTGGACCCAATGGGAAAAAGGGCAAGGGAAAGGGGCAGGGCCATGGAAACTCGACTGCTCAGAATGGCCACACGCAGCACCAGCAACAGCAGCATGGTGACAATAGGGTAAAGCCTGCGGACGGCGCCGCGCCGCAAGATAAGGACGTGGTTAAACAGAGTCGAAGCGATGAGAAGCAAGACGCATCTGCAAGCAATGGTGCAACAGCAACAGGTGCTGTGAGCGGCTCTGAAGTCAAGACCGAGAATGAGACGAGCGGAAAGAAGGAGAAGTTAGAAAAGAAAGAGAAGAAGGAGAAGAAGGACAAGGAAGAGAAGAAGGACAAGAAAGAGAAGAAGGAGAAGAAGGAGAAGAAGAAGAAAGGCGAGGCAACTGGCTCGCATGAAGCCAAGTTGGAGAGCTCAACTAGTGTCAGCACTGGCGAGAAGAAAGAGGGGCTGGCGGAGGCTGTTGAAAGCGACAAGAAAGACAAGAAACGCAAGCGCACTCCTGATGGCGCTTCAGCAGAGGCTGATATAAAGGTCAAGGACGGCAAGAAAAGCAAGAAGGATATGACGGCCGAAGAGAAGGCTGAGCGCAAGCGCGCCAAGAAGGAGAAGAAAGCGAAGGAGTGAGCGAGCCAGCCCATGACGAGCCAAATGGCCAGACTGCATCAACTGTACCAATACTACACTGCACTGCTACACAATATTATCTTTGATGACTGCCAACACAATGCCCGATGTGATAGGATCGTACGTAGAAGCGCGCCGAGAGTGGAGAATAAACGGCAATCCGCCGCCGCCATCGCGATCACATTCAAGAGGCCGCATGCGACCTCGAGGCTTTTTTAGTACCACCAGCGGCCCGGTGAGCACGGCAGCGTTCGCACAGATGACGAAATGGCAGGTTTCAATGCAATCTTGTTGATTGAAAAGAGTGGTTGCTCGAGAGGCGCAAGCCGAAGGAAGACGGGCCGAGTCCAGACACGTGAGAAAACGGACTTGACCCCGCAAACTGCGTTGCGCTGCTCTCGATCATTTATTAGAGTTGGAGCCAGGAAGAAAACTCTCCGTCCAAGACAACAGAGGTTCCTAAAGATATGCTGCCCACGGCGAGACTCCTACAGAGCAGCCGGTCCAAGGCGATCGGCTTCATTGGCCTCGGCGCGATGGGGCGCGAGATGGCGTCAAACGTGCTCCAGAAGACGTTTCAGGCAAACAGCGACAAGGACCTGACGTTTGTTGTCCACGATTCGTTCGACCTGTCCACAACGCGCTTCCTGACAGCCAATACGAGCCTGTTCCCTGGGCGAAACATTGTGCCGGCCACGTCGCCTGCAGGGGTCGCTAGCCTGGCCTCGACTATTATCACTGTCGTGCCCTCGTCGCCCCAGGTCAAGGAGGTGTACCTCGCCGAGAATGGCATCCTGCAGGGGCTCCGGGGGCTCGGCGATCCTAAGGAACCCTCCAATTCGACGCTGTGCATCGACTGCACCACACTGGACCCACTCGTCGCCGTCCAGACTGCCGACGAGATCAAGCAGGCCGGGGGCGGCGGCCAGGGCCAGGATCAGGGCGCATTCGACATGATTGACTCGCCCATGAGCGGCGGCGTCGTCGGTGCGCGAGCCGGCACGCTCTCCTTTATGGTCGGCTCCAACTCCCACCAATCGTTTGCCCACGCAGAGCCGACACTGCTCAAGATGGGATCGCGGGCGATTCACTGCGGCAAGAATGGAAACGGCCTCATTGCAAAGATTGCCAACAACCTGGTGCGTCTCGCGCATGTGCGGCTTCTCAGTTCATCGAGCTGACGATCAATTTCTTCCTTCTTTCCAACAGCTCCTGGGAATCTCGATGCTTGCCACGAGCGAGGCGATGCTGCTTGGGACCGTGCACGGTCTGAGCCCCCAGATCCTTGCCCACATCATCAACACGAGCACCGGCAAGTGCTGGTCAAGCGAGGTGGTGAGTGTTCTGCAGAATACTTGCAGCATCCCACACTAACCTTCTCTCCCTCTCTCTCTCCCTGACAGAACAATCCGGCTCCTGGCGCACTGCGTGGCACCGACAAGAGCCCGCCGGCCGAGCGCGACTATGACGGAGGCTTCGCTGCCAAGTGAGTCCGCAACCTGCTCAGCCTCTAAGGGTGTCATGCTGAGCATTCCTGTTTCTTAGGCTCCAAGCAAAAGACCTGGGTCTGGCTCTGAATGCCGCTCAGCAGCGAGGCGTGCCGACACCCCTGGGCCATCTGGCGACCAATATCTACAAGGCGCTCGGCGAGAATCCAGAGGTGAGCCAGGATGATTCGGAACTTCTTCAGAAGAGGAAGAGAACAGGCACTGATTGCATCCGTTGCACCAGTACATGGACAAAGACTTTTCCGTCGCCTTCAAGGCCCTGTCGACTGCCGTAGGCAAGATTCCCACGAGCGACGAGCCACATGCCGAATGAAGAGGCACAAAAGAAAAGAAGAGAAAGACCGGAATCGCAAAACACATTACATTACAGACGCATACAGACTCCCCAATCTCCCCTGCCATTCACTCCTTGAGCATGTCCTTGAACTCGCCCGTCTCGATGAGCTCCTTGAGAATGTCGAGCCCACCAATGAGCTCGCCGTTGACAATAATCTGCGGGAATGTCGGCCAGTCATTGAGCTTCTTGAGCCCCTGCCGCACCCCTTCGTCCTGGAGAATGTCAAAGGTGCTGAAGGCCACCTTTTCCTGCCGGAGCAACGCAACCGTCTTTTGGCTAAAGCCGCATCGGGGCTGGTCTGGGTTTCCCTTCATAAACAGGACGACCCTGCTCTTTTCCATCAGCTTCTTGCACCGATCCTCGAGCTCCGCCTCGGTCTCGTGCGCTGGAATCGAGTGCTCGCCCACGGTGCCGTTCGCGGCGCCGTTAGCGGCGCCATTTGGCTGATAAACGTCCGAGGCTGCGCGTGGCGTCGAGTTGGTCTGCGAAGAGGGTCCAGACCCGTTGGATGACGGCCCGGATGCGTGCGAGGAGACGGCGGCATTGAGTGCAGCAGCGTTGGCACCGCTGATGCGAGAGAGGAGCGTGTGGCCTCGGAGCAGGACAAACGAGGGCACGCTGTCGACGTCGAAGGATTCAGAGACATCGGGAAGTGCCTCTGCCTCGATCTGATAGTGCGATCAGAGACAATCAATCTCAGCCTTCTCCTCTTTTCTCCCCCGCAACGATCCGATCCGCTCGAGCAGAGCACATGGACTCACCATGAGGCAGAGGACCTGGGGGTATTTTTGTGCGAGCTCCTTGACGACGGCATTCATCTGCTCGCAGGGCTCGGCCCAGGGTGCCCAGAAGTTGAGGAGCGAGACCCGGTTGAGGTCCGCTGACATGAGCGAAGTGAAATGCTCAGGTGAGTCCACCGTCACGAGATTCGTGGGCGCAGTCATGTTGAGGCGACAGTCGCAAGTTTGAGGACGTGTGATGGGAAAGGAACGGGGAGGGTATGAGAAGAAGGGGGGGGAGAGGAGAGAGATGGAAGCTAGATCGAATGACGATGTCGACATTTCGATTTGAGATTTCTTTAAATTGTAATTGGCTCTCGGCCGCAAGCCCGGCGCCTGCGCAAAGGCCCGAAGTGCCGAAGGTGGCGAGCCCCTCCTGTCAGTGGCATTGCGCTGCACCCACCACACTACTACACAATGTTACGGCGCACTACCTCACTTGACTCTCCTCGAGTCTGCTTCACTTGGCTTCACCAAGCTTTGCTTCATCTGACTCGATCTAGGTTCGTTTCGCTACGGTTGGCTTCATTTCATCCACACTTCAATTGACAGGAACGGTGTAAGCGATGCGATCTGAAATCGTCCCAGGCAGACGATGAGAAACTGGCTCATCCAGGAGCCGCGGAGAGATGCAGCTGGACTGGAAGTCTTCGTGATGGGACAGAATTCTTCAAGCTTGCAAAAAGAGGTCGATTGACAGTGGACTTTAGTGATCTACTCTTCAGCATCTCCCTCGGACTTGTCTGTCTTGGGCTCGTAGCGCAGCAGCGACTCGGTTCGTGTCCTTGCACGCAGCTCCCATCGATCCTGTCACGTTTCAATGGTATCAGCAAGACATATCCAAGCATCATGAACAGAGAAGTGGGTCACTGGCAGACAATATTATTGTAGATGGCGCCCTGGCAGCAATGGCCTTGCTGAATTCTAGGTAGGCCATGCACTTCCTTCCTCGACCTCATCTTCCTAGCAGCAAGAACCCCTTCGCATGCCGCTGTGAGAGCCTCAAGATCCGGAGCCAAAGTCTCACATCAGAGTATTTCGCCAGAGCGTACATCAGGACGGGCGTGACCAAGCCCCACGCGAGTACCTTCCTCGTTGTGCGCGGGGTGAAGCGGAATCGTTGGTACATCGACGAGTGCTGCTCATAATTGCTCGTCAGACACGTTTGTACCAAAGATGGCAATGCTTGGATCACCATCGGACACGACGAGACAGAGAGCTGACTCACCATCGTCTGCCATCGCTCGATCGCCGGGTCCGACCGGTACGCTGTCCGCCAAGATAATCTTCATCAGCGTCATGGGAAGAGAGTTGCCCTCTTTGCGTCCAAGGTCACTCACGGTGGTAGTCTCCTCCCGCCATTGTTGCTATGATGAACGCTGTCGATGACAATGGGTGAGGAGCCCGCTCGCGTTGGACGTGGGCTTCGCCGTGCTCGGTTGAGACAAGTCACGTGAATTTTAATTTTCTTGGGCGGCGCAGAGGAGAGGGAGAAGAGAGGACACAGTCCAGTTCTTCTAGCCGTCACACGACGAGGTCAGTCAAGATGAGGAAGCCGAGACTGTTCAGCCACGATGCCAAGGGAATCCTGCCGAGGATGGTGAGTGATGCATTGAGATTTAGGGCCGACCTAGTGAGGCTGACACGGAAATTACCCCAGTCCTGGTCTCCGCATAACCTCTACAACCTCATCGCTCGATCCACCGTCCCCTTCCACACGGCCGACACGTCGTTCCGAAAGACTGCCCTGACCATGTACCAGCAGCGATGGCGATCGAAGCGCTTCCTGCGTGGCTACCACGGTGACCATATCCCCGAGAGGAGGTTCAAGCGCTGGTTTCTGCCCACGGATCTTCCACGCATCGAGGACCTAAAGCTGAACGGCGGAAGCAGCTCTTCGTCCCTGAAGAGCGGCGAGGTCAGCGGCGAAGAAAAGATGCCAATCGCAGGCCTTTTCTTGCGAGATGTCGAGAGACGGCTCGATGTCATCGTCCATCGGTGCTGCTTTGCAAGGAGCGCTCGGGAAGGCCGAGCCATGGTGGTGCAAGGGAAAGTGCAGCTGAATGGTGTCAAGGTGCGTTCCCTTCCTCTCCCTCAAGATCTTAGGTAGATCAGTCTGCTGAACCCAGCCTCAGACGACGGACCCAGGGACATTGCTCAACCCTGGCGATCTGGTCTCGGTGCTACCATCAGCGGTGCCGATGCTTAGCGCAGAGCTGGCTAAGCTTGCCGATCAACGAAAGGCAGCGGCCATGGCAACGGAGGGCGAGACTGCGTCCGAAGACAAGCCAGAGGAGACACCAGAAGAGGTAGCTGAGATTGCACAGCAAGACGGACAAGAGCAAGAACCGGTCGAGCAAAAGGCAGATGAAGGGTCAGAGGAGGGCAAGGAGGAGCTCGCTGCCGAGAGTGCAGAAGCGCAGTCGTCTGAGACTTCGGGCGAGGGCGAGGGCAAGGGCAAGGGCAAAGCAAAGGCGAGCGCCCCTGCCTCGGAGAAGAAGGAGGCCTCCCTGCCACCGGGCGTGCTCCCCTTCAATCTGCCTCCCTATGCCTCTCCGTTCCTCTTCATTCCACCCTATCTCGAGCCTTCATTCCTGACATGCTCGGCCATCTACCTCCGCCACCCTACCATCACACCTCTCCGGCGCAGGGACCGATCTGGCGAAAATGCTTCGACGAGCTACCGCACCGATCTGCCCTCGCCTTACCCCGCCGGGGGAGAGCTCTTCTCGCTGGCCTGGGAGCACTACGCTCGCAATGCACCGCGGATCAGATCCGACGTGCGGCGGCAAAGGGTCGAGGCACGGGTGGGAAGGCAAGGCATGGAGAGCGCGCGACAAAAGGATGAGTGGAGGAAGAGGATGGCCGTCCGGAGGGGATGGGACAAGAAGAGCGGCTCCATTGTCGTGCTTCCCAACGGCGCCGAGACGAGAATCGAAGCATCGGCGCCCGCAGTGGGCAAGCGTGCGACGGGCAAATCTTCCACCAGTGGCCGTTTTGTGGAAAAGGGCCAAGCCAAGGGTCACTCTTCTGCTAGCTTGTGATCCTCTTCATCATGTTCACCACCACCACTTGTAAAAATAAGAGACGCAATGTCACAGGATAGACAAGGCACACACGGGCGGAGACGCTCGACGCGTGAGGGTAAATCTGCTACTTTTTTGAGTTTCCTTTCTTGAGCTGTTGGCTGTCACTTCTTAGTCTCGCCAACGTCCACTGGCGAGTAGGCAAGATGGACTCATCAAACTTTTTACAGCGGAGAGCGCTGGCGGGTGCCACGGCGGCCGACTTTTACGTGTCGACACTGCCGGACCTCGAGCCTGCGCATGCGCTCTCGCTTTCGTCGGGCTACCTGCCCGCGCGTCCGCCAAGGGCAGGTGCTGCCTCGTCGTCCGATGCCGCCGACGACGCACACTTGTTTTTCCTCCTTGAACGAGCGAGACACACGCCCACGAAGCGTAGGCTAATCGTCTGGCTCAACGGTGGGCCAGGCTGCAGCAGCTTCGACGGCGTCCTCATGGAGGTCGGCGCCTTTCGTCCCAACGACAAGGGCGGCCTCGAGTGGGCCACGCCGGGCGGGGCGTGGAACGAGTACGCAGATGTGCTCTACCTCGACCAGCCCGTCGGCACTGGCTTCTCCTACGTCTCGACGAGCGGGTACACGACGTCGCTGCAGCAGGCTGCCGACGAGGTTCTCTACTTTCTCAAGCGCTTCATCGAGGTGTACCCCGAGTACCGGAGGGGCGAGGGCGTCGATGTCTACGTGGCGGGCGAGAGCTTTGCCGGGCAGTACATTCCCTACGTCGCAAACACGCTCAATGAGGCTGGTCGCTCGTCGCCAGTTGACCTCAAGGGAATCGCAATTGGAAACGGCTACATCGATCCCATTGCACAGTATGGCACAGAGCTCGACATGATGGTCGAGGCAAAAATTTGGGACACTTCTTCAGAGGTGAGTGGCTTTCCTCCATCTTTTCCCCCATTTCCTTGCTCTCCTGTCCACTATTCAAGGTCCACTAACGCATACAACAGGAATACGGACGAATCAACAAAATCAAGCAGAATTGCCGAAAGGCGTTGGACTCGATCAAGGGCGACCCTCCGCGGTGGATCGACGAGTGCGAGGATCTTCTTTCGGACATTGTCTCAGAGACGACGCACAAGATTGGGGGGCGAAACACATGCATTAACATCTATGACGTCCGGCTGTCGGACGAATCGCCAGCATGTGGGATGAACTGGCCGCCGTTGGTGGCGCCCATGTACAAGTACTTGGATCGCGAGGATGTGCGCAAGGCGTTGCACGTCGACAAGACACACAAGCCCGAGGCGTGGATCGAGTGCAACAAGCGCGTGGGCAGCAGGCTCAACGACAAGGGCTCAAAGGCCAGTGTGGTTCATCTTCCCAAGCTCCTCGAGAGCGGCATCAAGGTCATGCTCTTTGCCGGCGACCAGGACCTGATCTGCAACCACATTGGCGTCGAGCGCGTCCCCGAGCGACTCCAATGGGGAGGGAGCGGCTGGGGGAATCCGCCAAAGGTCGACTGGTACGTCAACAACAGCATGGCGGGCTACTGGCGTACGAATCGCAACCTCACGTACGTCTCCATCGCCGGAGGCTCGCACATGGTGCCCTTTGACAAGCCCGTCGAGACGCACGACATGATGCTTCGCTTCATGGGCGTCGACCTGCTCGCCGCGGCCGGTCCCAGCGCGCGCATCCCGAGCCGGCTGGGCGACGAAAAGGACCGCATGGTCCTCATCGGCGGCGGAGGCGGGACAGAAAAGGATGATAGGCCCATGATTCCGGGCGTGGATGGAAAGACAGAAGCACAGGTGGCCGAGGAGGCAAAGTGGGCTGCGTATTACAATGCGGGGAGCGCGGCACTGATCGTCCTGATTCTCCTCGTCGGAGCAGGCGCCTGCGTGCTGCTGAGGCTCAGAAGGCGGTCGAGGGCATTTGCGCTGCCAGAGCGGCGAGACGAGAACCACGAGCTGGAGCACCTCGTCGTCGATGGGGGCGAGGACCGATACAGCGATGAGGCCACAGGATCGCGCAAGCAATCGGACGCTCTTGAAGTTCAGGAGGAGCAGGAGATCTTTGACGTTGGCGACGAGAGCGACGACGAGGGGCCAAAGGGAGCGCGAGACTGATCATGCGCCCTCTTTTGCTCGCTCACTCACTTCCACACACACACACTGTGCCTCCAACAATGAAAAAGGTTGCAATACATTGTCAAGGACCCCTTCCCTAATTAGTACCTAATCTTGTGACTCGATGTTGTTGAGTCCCTGTCGTCTCCCTGCGCTCTCGGACACAGGCAGGTTTGACATTTCCCGTGAGGCAAGGGCAGCCTGGAGGTACTGCTCGCCCTTGGAAAAGACAGTCGAAGGATTCTTAATGCTTTTGGCCTTGAGTGCTGTTGCGTTGTCGGCAACGGCGGCCTCTCCACGCGACTGGTAAAAGTAGGCGGCGCCTTTTGCGAGCTCGTTGGCCTCCTTCTGGTAACCGCGAACCGTCTCGGCTGCGCCGCCGCTGCCGCTGCCGTTGGGCAGCGCGGGAGAGTTGTTGAACGTCGCTCCGTAGGCCAAGGCTTCAAACAGCGCGGACCGGCTCGCTGTCTCGTGCTCGGCCCGCAGTGCGTGGTAAGAGGACAATGTATGATGGTAGGCTTGCGACAGCGAGAGACCGTGGTGCTCGTGGAGGTGAAGTGTGCATGCGACGACCCTGTAAAAGAGAAGGAGGAAACGACCGGTCAACTTCGATTCGATTAAAACGGCAGATGCCTGAAGGAGGAAGACTCACTCCTCGGGACCGGGGTTTCGTCCCCAGTAGCGCAAGTCAGCGGCCTCTGGCCCGAGCTTCCGCGCAGGAGCCAGCTTCTCGGCTTCGACGAGGACACGCGGACGGAGCGTCTCCCACGGGTGGTCCTTGTAGAAGCGGCTTCGAACACGATCGGCAAGGTACACAATCGGTTGCGGTGTCAACTTTGGCTTCTGCGCGTGGTGCTTCTTCTTGGCGTTGAGTGGGTCTCGGCGCGGCCTCGGTGCGTCCAGGTCGAGGGAGTGTGCGTGGGAGGAGGAGGCGGCGGTGGTGTCGTAGGACGAACGAGCGGTGGGTGTGCGAGGCGGGAGAGGCGCAGGAGGATGGAGGAGCATCGTCTCGTATGATCGCGGGACAGACTTGAGGTAGCCACCGCGCACGAGGCGCGACAGCGATTGCCCCACCTGGGTCGGAATGCGCCGTGGCATGTCGTTCGCGGGCCAGAAGAAGATGAGGAGGAGGAGGAAGACGAGGGGAGCGAGAAGGTCGAAAAGTGCGAAAATTAGACACGTGAATTTTTAGCTCTGCTACACCACTGCTCGCCGCGACGATGGTGAGCAGCAACAAGCGGATGCGGGTGGGTGGTCGTGGCTACTACGCAGGAGGAGTTGAAATGAAGACTGACGACAGTGCGTGCACCACGGTAGGGCATCGCCGTCTCGCGGCCCATCATCATCGGAAGCACCGCGACGCCGTTGTCCGATGCCGAGAAGCTGACGGCGCCCCCGGACCACACGCACAAATGGACCGTCGCCGTGCGAAGCGCAGCCTCGAATCCGCTGCCCACGGTGCCTGGCTTTAGTGCCAGCTCCAAAGCGGACGTAGCAACAGCGGGGAGACCAAAGACTCCGGCTGCTGACGAAGGAAGCGCCGGTGGGTCTGGCACCCCTGGTGTCAGCACAGGCGTCAGTACGAGAGGGCGAGAGCAAGAGACAGACTACCATAAGATGGTCGGCGGCAAAGACGATCTGTCGCACTTTGTCAAGCGGGTACAGATCAAGCTCCACGAGACATATCCGCAATCGACAAGGAGTGAGTGTTTTCCTGATCTCCCGCTCAACCAGTCAGAATGACTGCTGAACGAGATCGCGATAGACATCGACCGGCCCCCTTTTCAAGTGACCGAAACCGGCTGGGGTGAATTCGACATTCAAATCAAGATCTTCTTCCAGCCAGAGTCAGGCGAAAAGCCGGTGACGTGCTTCCATCGGCTGAAGCTGCATCCTTGGCATCCCATCGCCGTGTACCATCAGGATCCGGCAACAGCGCCGGCCCCGGCTCTCAACACGGGGGCCGATGAATCGGCGGCAGCAGACCAAGTCCCAGCACCTGCGGAAAGCGCAGAAAATGAGCAAGATGTCACAATGGCCGAGGTTGCGCCACCGGCGACGGATCCTGATGTAGCAGCAGAAGCGCCCCAGCAAGTCAAGCTGGAAGATGGCACACTGCCAAACAAGTCGCTCCCACCGCCGCCCCCCGTCGTCCATTCATGGACTTATGACGAGATTGTCTTTCCCGAGCCGACTGAAGTCTTTTACGATGTGCTCTTGGCCCACCCTCCCACACCGTGAGTAGCTGGCACCCTTGGCCTGACCTGACGCAGTGTCTCATCTGACTGATCTTGATCGTTTGGACACAGCCTTCCTTCGACCTCGGCACAAGCCTTCGGCGATCCGGGCGCGTTCAGGAGCTACAAAGCTGCCCTCGAGCAACTGGAAGAGGGACGAGATCTGAATGCCGACTCAGGCATCAAGCCGCCGCACCCGCTTCACAACACCTCAGGCGCTCTGTTTGACGCATTGTCGCAGGAGGCGATTCAGTCCGAGGCAGAACGCCTGGACAAGGCTCGCGCCTTTGCCATTCAAGAGCTCGAGGAGACGCGGAAAAGGCTCATCGAGGGTGAGAAGCTGCTTCGCGAGAGTCGCAAAAAGGGAGTAGTGTGATACTTTCAATCTGTACAATCAATGTAATTTACAAGTTTGAGAACGGAGCAGTGGTTCTGGGGCCACGAAGCGCTCCTCCAGGATACTTCGTCTCCCCCCGCACACAAGGGCAAGGGTATGGGAAGGCGGCATTATGTTTCTATATTCAATCAAGCTAGCCAGCACCGAGATTATTTACCACCCTTGAGCTTCTCCAAGAAATCATCCTTGGCATCTGTCTCTGGGTGAACCTGGATATGGCCGCCCTGATAGAGCTGCCAGGAGCTGACGCTGGGATCACCCGCGCTCGGGTCCTTGACACTCGCTTCTGGCGGATTTGTTGGTCGCCAGCCACCTCCGACGCTGGCGCCGATCAGCGCTGGTACGAGCACCATTAGGCTCTGCGGGTGGACGTCTGCCTCTCTCATCTTCTTCGCTCGGCTCTTGCCCAGTGGGACGAGCCTCGATCGACCTCCGCGCAGTCTCGCAAACGTAGAGAGCTTCTCCGCGACCTGGCCGATGGCCGGCTCCTCCCATTCCGCCTTGGTCTTCTCCGCCTCGGACTGCAGGAAGGTGTTGGAGCGTGGTGAATGCTTCGGCAAGGCGTCTGGGTCGGGCATGAGGCCCAGTTTGATCAGGGTCTTGTCAATCGGCTTTGTTGGGATCAAGCGAATGAGTACTCCGACGGGCCACGAGATGATCCCGCCGATGATTGTGATGCCCCAATCGCGCGAACGGAGTGGCACAACGCTGAAGGCTTGTCCGCCCTTGTACGAAATCAGGATCTGCAGCCCGATTTCGATGAGGATGATGCCCATGAACCAGTAGTTGCGGTGGAGCTTCTTGAAGAAATTCAGGTCTCGTGTCAGGCTGCGGCAGTTGACCTGGTTGAAGAGCTGGCACCAGACGTAGAGGTTGAAGATGAGAGCGCGTAGACTGCGCTGGTCCTCGCCAAAGTTCGGGTCGAGGCCCAAAATCGAATAGCCTGCAAAATTGAGCACAAGAATGAGAGCAAATTGGTAGATGGACTGGCCAACGATCATCTTCCACATATCTGTCGAGATGAGTGGTGCATCGCGTCTGTCTGGCTTGCGGTCCAGAAGCTCGGGCGACGCTGGGTCTGTCGCGAGGGCGAGGGCGGCAAGAGTGTCCATGATGAGGTTGATCCAGAGCAGCTGCACCGCCGAGAAGACGCTCGACTCGCCGTCATCTGCAACGGCTGTGATGAACGTGATGCCGACGGCGCCGATATTGACCGACAGTTGGAATTGAAGGAAGCGTCGCACGGCGTCGTTGACACTGCGGCCCCACATAATGGCCGTGACGATGCTCTCGAAGTTGTCGTCCATGAGGATAATGTCCGATGCTTCTCGAGCGACCTCTGTACCGGCGATGCCCATGCTGAACCCCACGTTGGCCGTCTTCAAGGCAGGTGCGTCATTGGTTCCGTCGCCTGTGACACCGACGACGTGATCCATGTTCTTGAGGCACTGGACGAGGATCTTTTTGTCCTCAGGGCTGCACCGAGCGAGGACCTGCAATCGGGGGACGACCATCATCATCTCGGATTCCGCCAGTTTTCGGAACACAGGACCCTCCATAATGATGCCGCCGGGCGTGTAGATGCCGCACTGCGTTGCAATCGACCGAGCTGTGAGCGCATTGTCACCGGTGCACATTTTGACCTGTACACCCGCCTTGCCGCACGTCGCGACGGCATTCCTGACGCCGGGACGGAGGGGGTCTTCGATGCCGGTAATGGCAATAAGCGTCATGTCCTTGGCAAGGCTGTTGTACGTGATGACGCCGTCCTCGTCGAACTGGGCGTCCTGAGGCGGCCACGACTCAAAGTCGCGATAGCAAACTGCAATGGTGCGAAGCGTCTGGTTGGCGTAGAAGATGATCGTCTTGGCCACATTGTCTCGAGATTCCTCGTCAAACTCCTCCGTCTCGATGGTAGAGCTAGGTGCTTGACCCTCCACGGGCAGCTCAACTTTGACGTGACGAGAGCATAGGCTGCTCAGAATCTCGCTTGCTCCCTTGGTAAAGAGACGGTAACCTCCGTCTGCTCGACGAACAACAACGGCCATTGCCTTGCGCTCGGAACTGAATGGGAAGCTAGTCACCACCTCGTGCTTCTCTCGTGCCTCTCTGTAATTCTCCCACCCGAGCTCTTTGGCCATCTTGAGTAATGCCGTCTCCGTCTTGGAGCCAACAAAGCTAACCTCGGAAGACTCCTGCTCCTTCGCCTTGACCTTACTAAACAAGCCGGCGACGCGTTTGAGAAAGGACGGCAAGGGCACCACCTCTTCCTCCTGTGCGACCTTGGGCTCCTCTTCAAACGCAGTCGAGTTGATTGCAATGGCATCGTTGAAGAGAGTCTGAAGCGGCTCGCTTATGGCCTCGTTGAGCTCGTGCTGGTCCACAGCCCAGTCCTTTCGGCCTGTCCGCATCTGCAGCGTCTGGGGAATCGACAGCTGAGATGCACGCTTGTCCTTTTCCTCGACGACCTTTTCCTGGGCATTTGTGTCGACTCGACCCTTGTTCTCTTCGAGGTTGTAGGCGAACTTGAGGTGAACACCGATACTGCCCGCTACCACGGCCATCTCGTTCTGCGTAAGCGTGCCGGTCTTGTCGGTGCAAATGACACTGCAATTTGCGCTAGTCTCGCAGGCCGAAAGCAGTCGCACCAATAAGTTCTCCTTGGTCATGCGCTTCGTCGCAAATGCCAGGGCCAGCGTTGTTGCCAGGGGTAGTCCTTCGGGCACGGCTACGACGACAATGACGACGGCTTGGATGAGAATGTCGATGAATTTCTCCGCCTTTTCGTCGGGTGTCCCCATGTCACTAGGCCTTGTGATTTGGATCAAGAATCGAACTTTGTAGCTTGGTTAGCAGATCTGTCGTTCACAGCAGCAGGAATGCAATCACTCACTCATCAACGCGACAAAGAGCACAATACCGGCACCGCCGCCGGCATAGGCAATGATTTCGGCCAGTCGGTTGAGCTTAGCCTGCAAAGGCGTCATCTCGCTGTCGGTCCTCAGCGCCATCATGAGCTTGCCATTGAAGCTGCTCGTCCCGACGGCGATGACGACGTATTCGCCCACGCCCTCGAGCACCCTAGATCCCGACAAGAGGAAGCAATCGCGCCGAGGCAGTTTCTCACCCGTCCTCTCATGCGCCTCCAGATCGGCCAGGCACTCTTCGTAGGACACTTTGCGGATCATGTCCGACTCGCCCGTGGCACCCGATTCGTCACATTTGACATTGTGGCCGCGGAGAAAGACGCCATCGACGGGAATCACCTCGCCAGGCTCCAGCTGAAGGATATCACCGACCTGGAGCTCGTGGACATTGAGCAGCGCCGGATTGCCACCGCGAATAACCTTGACTTCTCGCTCCTCCTTTTGCGCATTGAGCTTCTTGAACTGGCGCTCCTTTTGCCAGTCATTGAGGGAGCCAACAACATCGACAATGACGACGGCGACGAGGATGGCCACGCCCTCGACCCATTCGACTTTGGGCAGAGGACAGCCCGGTGCGCCCGGAGGTGGGTTGGGGCACGTCTCATCGTAGTCCTCGGGTGTGCCAAAGTCGGAGTAGAGCCCGAGAGAGAGGGAGACGACGGCCGCAATGCAGAGGAGGATGAGAATCTTGTCCTGGAGGGCGAGCCACATGAGTAGAAGCAGACTTTTGCTCTTTCGCTGAGGAAGCATGTTGCGGCCGTAGACGCGCTGCCTGTCGGCTTCCGATGCGCGGACAAAGCCCGAATCATCGACTGCTTCAATGTCGCTGTCGCCGTCGCTTCCCTGGGCGCCCATGCTGAGGCCATTGTGAGGGTCGGTGCCGAGAGCAGCAACGAGGCCTTTGACGCCACCCATGTCGCGCAGCTTGGCCACGCTCTTTGGATCAATGAGGTCGGCCAGCTCGACGGGACGGTGAGGAAACGGGCTGGGGTCCATTTCCCGCTCGCGCTTCTTTGCCTCCTCGAGCGCCTTCGCTTGGGCCAGCCGCCTTCCCTGTCTCGTGTGGCCGGCCAGACGCATCTTGAGCCTTGCCCAGGCCGATGTGTTCTCCGTCTCCAGGCTCTCAATCTCTTTACGTGGGTTCCTCTTTTTGCCGCCGTCTTCTTCCGCAGCGGCGGCGGTGGTTGTGGTTGGAGACGATCGCGGGTCCTTGGAAGGCTGGCTCGTCTCGTTTGTGAATGCACTCGCGATGCTGACCTGCCGACCGTGCTGAATGCGTGGATCGTTGTCCCGGAGTGCAAGTGCAGTTCGAAAGGCGCTCCCTTCGCTGGGACCAGCCGAAGAAAAATCAGACGTGGCGCTGAGGGTGGGGGACGAAGGAACGACGTCTCTGTCCTGCTCGACTGCCGTCGCCCCTGGCACCTGGAGGCTGGCTTTTCTCGCATGCCCCGGATGACTCGTGCTCCCACTCCCACCGCCTGCACCGCCACCGCCACCCGTGCTGCTGATGCTAAAGTTGCGGCCATGGTTGTGCCCCGAGGATGAAGAAGTAGAGGCCGCCACCGCACCTTGAGCCTCGCCACTCGTCGCCGACTCGGTCGTGATGATCGTCGGCAGGACCGGCTTGCTGTCCTCGTCTGTCATCTTGGGCCGCTTTGACGGATGGCGCAGAGGATGGTGTAGGGGGGGACAAGGGACTGGTGAAGCCAATAAGAGGTGGCGAGGGCGAGGTCGAGGGCGAATGCCGGGAAACTGTGACGACTTAAGAGAGCGGCGGCAAAGTGGCTGGCTGGCTGTGCACAGCAAATGGGCGAGGGGCGAGAATCACGCCCAGTGGAAAGCGAGCATCCGTCCTTTGGGCGGCCAAAGCAAAAAAATAAAATAAATCGCCCTCTGCCAAGGCGGGCTGTGTCTGTGACCCTCTCTCTCTCTGCACGTCTTCTCCGCCTCTTTCTTGACAACGGGTCGAAGCTGCTGGGCAAAGGGAATTGAATCTGTCGGAGAAAAGAGTGGGGAGAGGAGGAAAGAATAATTAAATCGTCGATGACCGAGTGCCTTGATGAAATAGCGATGAGCCAGGCTACGACTACTAAGGCGGGTCGAGGCAACCGAATCCAATCGCTAGCACGGCGCCAAGAACTTTTCCTGAATACTAAAAGGGGAAATAAAAAGCCTCTTCTGGCCTTGGCTCTCCATCGAATTTTGCATAGATCAATCTGTATTTGGACACCCTTGGAGGCAGCTTGTCACTTCATTTCTAAAAATAGAAAGCCAGGAACGGTCCCTCCCGTGAACATCGTCGCACAGGAAAGGGCTTGGCGCAAGCTGTCTTTCTTCTTTTCACCGCCCCAGCTGTGTCAGGTCGGAACATCAGCTCGGCAAGTCTGAGCTTGGAACCTACGCCACGGAGCCTTGTACTCCAATCAGCTGCTAGCCCAGCATACTCCGGGCTTGGACTCGGGGTGGAATGTCCCCGCTCGACGTTTTCGGAGGCGCACCCTCGCTCGATGAAGACTCTCCCTTGTTCCCAAGCATGTACCCAGGCAATTCTTATAGGTCTGAAGTGGCTCGACGAGAGTCCAAGGTCTCCTTGCTGGCTGATGAAAGCTTCGATGCAGGTACGTAGCTGTAATGGAAAAACGTAAGAACGCGGAACTTTCTTGGGACCTGCGCGCTTCGTTGAACTCTCGATAAGCACGCTTCCTGCAACTGTGACTGTCCTGAGCTTGCGAACGGACTCGCAAGTAGCCGAAGGAAGTCGTGTTGGTGGGCGAACTGCTAGAGTGCAAACGAGACAAAAGGTAAAAGTAGCAAAAAAATATCGCCTCCCAACGAGGGGCTCGAACCCTCGACATTTTGATACCACCTGATGATCAGGTACTCTATTTCAGAGAAATAAGAGTCAAACGCTCTGCCGACTGAGCTAGCCGGGATGGGACGATAATACAGCGTAGAAAAGGATCTTGTATAAGCCTACACACATTCTAATATTAAATGCGCTCCTGTCCTTATCCTTGTTTTAGTTTGATCATTTCCAGTGGCACTTGATGATAGGATACAGGGCTTAGAGATGTTATTTACGTGGGAGGACGCTGCTGCTTGGATCCCAACTGGCGAGACAGGTGCGTGCGCCATTCCGAGGTGCCCTTTAGAGGCAATGCAGGCGTCGACTTCTCCTCGTCTGGTGATGACTGGGTTCTGTCAACAAACTCAATGTCTTCCTCGTCATCGCCGTCGCCGCCGGCACGTTCAAGAAAGTTGCTAAGGATGGACTTTTCCGTCTTCATCCTGTTGGGGCCTGTTTGTTCTTCATGGGGCAAAGTTGGATGGTCTTGTGGTGACGAGAAACGGCGGGGCACAACGTCGCGCACAGTAGACCATGTGGTGGCGAGAACGGCAAAGAAGGCGGACAGGAAGACGTTCGCAGTGCCGGTGTATGTCGAAATTGCCTGTATCGTGATGACGCTCGAGTGAAAGGTTGCTAGGTATAGGACTTGGCACAGAAGTGGAGGCACGAAGCCCATCAGAATCGACTCGACAAAGAGGTTCAGCTTGTGCCGCAAGTTTTTTTCGTTGTCTGCGAGACCTTTGCGTTGGATTTTGGCGCGCATCTGCTTTCTGTACCGATAAGCGCGAAGAAGGATCAAGGCTGTGGAGGAAGTCAACATGCATGGGTGCCAAAGATGTAAGAGCGATGAGAGAATTACCTGAAACGTAGCTGCAGGATAAGATCTGCAAGCTAAAATCGATGATTATGAGGATACTTTGGAAAACGACCTTCCCAGCATTAAAAAAAATTGAACCGCCGCTCTTGATGTAGGCATCTGTTCCCGAAATGTCTTGCCACACCAGTAAGGTGTACAGAATGAGCCGAGTTATGAGAGCGGTAAGAAAGGGCCCCAGCACGAAAAGTCGCTTCGTGCGTGATGCAGTCCACGACGGGTACATTGCGCTGAGCTTAAAGAAGAGAGTTGAGTCGGCCACCAAGGGACCAAATACGGAAAAAAAATCAGAGGCAATGAGCCCTGTCTACGTAGGTGAGCAACTCAGGGCTGTCCCGGTAGCTGAGTTTTAACTCACATCTGCACATAGTCAACGATGCGCCAACATCGAATATGCCGTTTGGTGTTTGTGTTGCGTACAAGAACACAATCTGGGGCTGAAGCGCTATCTGAATGATGAAGAAAGCGCCTGCGCAGATGAAGGAGAGAAGATGCAGTCGAAAAAGGGTGGAGCGGCGCTCGCTGGGCTTGGAGAGTAGGACATAGGTAGCAGCAAGGCATACGTCAAAGGACAAAAAAGCTGCGTTCAGTGCAGCGCCGTGTATGGCGCCCACTGCGGCGTGCGGCAGCCCACGAGAATTCCAGTCCTCTGCTATGGATGCTGGCGCTGTCGAACTTGACGTTGTGTTCGCCATGGTGGCGGGTGATCTGATTTTGCTGACAGGAAGGAGGGAACATTGATCGTCCATGGTGCGATCGCTCTACTCTTTCCTCACCACTAGCGCGGATTGATGGAAGCACCGCATGGTTGAGTTGCAGCAAAGTCTTCACGAAGAGACTGAGACAATTATTAATTTACCAGCAGCTCGAAAGCTTGCATTTAGCTTGATCGCTCCCGGTGGCACTTCGTCCGTGCTTACTGCAAGGTATGCTAAAGTAGCTGTCATTGATACAAACAGCTTCATCTTCCGTCCTGTTCAGCACGTGTGCTCTCACACCTTCGCTTCGTTAGCCTCGGCTTCTTGTCAGCTCCAGCTGTCTCCTTTACCTGTCCATGTCCATGACTGGCCTGATGTCCATGCGTCCGTTGTTATGAGCGTTGTCGGGGCCACAAAGAAGTCAGTGAACGCCCTGATAGGCCTGCTATCGAGGAGGCTACCATAAGATCCGGATCAACTTGGCTACCCTGTTCAAGGATTCCTATCAACTTCGCGATGGGTTCCAAGCTGGCAAAGCAAGCTATGGGAGTGGATTCGTAACCGTGTGGCACGAGGTTCTGGTGGCAAAGGCAGCACCGCGCCGGCAGGAGGCATGCGGAAGATCATGTTTCTCGCACGGGGACCATCTTTGCTGGGGCTCAGAGCTAAGAAATCGATGTGAGGGCACGTCCAAAGTTTGAAAGTAATTGAGGTTTTTTTTTGTTTTTTTCTCACTACCGCGAATTTGTTGGCGAGACTACGACCATATGAAGCTCCCGCGACGGACACCGTACGAGCATGCCGATGCGCTGAACCAGCTGCACAATCTTCTCTACTCGGATGATGCTCAAGCTCAGTCGCAAGGCGTTTCCATTGCCCACGTCTGGCTGAATCGGTCCTCATGCCCTCACGCCGTCGAGTCAACGAGCAGCCTGGTCCAAGCGCGACTGCTTGAGTCTCTTTCTCACCCCCTACTCGATCGACACCAGATAGACTGGACGCTACGAAGCAGCTACTCGTCTGCGCTCCTTCGCTTTGTCAATTCCGTCGCCGACGCCTTTCAGACGGGCCTGTACGCGCAGAGCATCTTCAACATCGCCCAGCGGATCGGCCTGCCAGCTTGGTTTGTCGAACTTCGCCACGCAGCCACACACGAAGAGCTCCCCTCGCTGCAAGTCTGTCGGCAGGCTTGTCTCTCGGCCCTTCAATGGCTCGATGCTCACTTTTGGTGGCCGAACATGGCCACGTCTTCTTCGGTCCAGCCAATGACACAAGGCGTCAGTCAAGATCTATCCCTGTCCCTTCGAAGGAGCCTGTTGTCCTATCGCAAGATCGCCAAGCAGGTGGCTAGAGACGAGTCGCTTAGGAAGACTCAACAACTACGCATAGAGAAGCTCTTTGCTAGAATCGACGGCTCGATCCGAGCAGTAGGAGGTTCTGTTTTTGTCGACGTAGGTCAGGATTCCACCTTGGAAGAGGCTGTCGACATCCTTTTCGAGCCAGGCTACATAGTACCACTGGCAAAAAGGTTCGTCTGCTGCGTTCCTGTTCTATGCTATTGTGTCTGCTGACCTCTCTTCTCGGTTCAAAGAAAACGTCCGAGGCCCGCTGCAGACGGGTCGGTACCGCCGCTGCCTTCTCATCTCTACAACACGTGGTTTCCACTGCTTCGTCACCTCGACCAGAGCGTTCAGGGATTTACTAGCACGTTTCTCGATGGGCTGCTGAGACGCCTGACATCAAGAAATGCCTCCCTGGCAGGGTCCAGCTACACACGCTGCATCGCTGCTTGGCTTGTGGCTATCTTTGGCGAAGAGCCGTGGCATCTGGAGGGAGCTTCGTCCAGGCAGGCCATGCAGGGAGAAGACGGCATGATGGAAGATGAGGACGAGGCCAGGGACCGATCCTACCCGATCAAAAGGTGCCTTCTGAGCCCTACCCCGGCCTCTCTCGTCGTTGCCCGGCATCTCAACCAAGGCAGTCAGTGGGGCCACGTACTGGAGCTCGCCAATCTTATCGCGACCGGCGACAAGTCTCAACGCAGCGAGCAGACGGGGCGGGAAGAGGAGCTCATGTCCCTCATCGAGGAGATGGAAAGACATTCGGAACAAGTAGACCTCGAAGAAGACGAAGCAGGTCGTCAAATCGTGCAGAGAGCTATCGACGATTCAATGAACGAGCAGGATTGGGCTGCAATACCCGGTTGGGCCGTTGCGCAAGACTGGCAGCCATGCCCGCTCGGATGCCTCCGAGGTGCTGTTCCCGTTCTCCAGCTTCCTCCAGTATTGTACTCGCATTAGCCAACGAAGGAAGCGCTGGTTGGAGAGATACCAGAATAAAGATGAAATTGGAAATTCAGGCTACAACAGCGCCAAGCCAAGCTTGCCAAGCCACTCCTTGAAGCTAGCTTAGTCCAATAGACGAACTTCTCTTGCCCACGCTTCTGTTCGACTGCGATTCTTCTTCTGAGTCTTGGCGTCCGGCGGAAGATATATATACAAGACGAGAGAGAACGTGCTCATCACCTTTGCAAGGTGTCGAGCGACACTCTGAGAGGCCGCCGCTCGCGGTTGATGAAAGAGCGAACGTGTGAGATAGACCTTCCAGGAACGGAATGGGATGTTTGACACCTTTGACGGTGTGAGGAAGCTATAAATGGCAAAGCTTCGCAGGCAACTCATCCTCTGCATCTCTTCCTGTTCGCCTCTGTCATGGTGTCGTTCTCTGCCTTTTCGTCGCTGCTCCTATTGGGACTGCTCCTTCTCGCGTCTGCAGCACCGAATGCAAAGCAACGGAGGCAGAAATCGGTGATTCAACTTATTGGAGATGGCTTTGGGCCTGCTTCGGAGACTTTTGCTCGCTCATTCGTGCAGGTGAGCAATCACCGCTATCAATCCTCCGAGATGCCGAGCTGATCGTCTGTACCGGGACAGGCGAGAGACGGGTCACCTTGGGATACGCAGCTTGCTCTCGACTCGCATCTCATCGGTAGCATCAGGACCCGTTCGACGGACTCGCTCGTGACCGACAGTGCAGCTAGTGCCACTGCTTACTCCTGCGGAGTCAAGTCTGTCAACGCCTACATCGGTGAGTCTCCAGGTGACTGCTTGGCAAACATATTCTCATTTCTATCTCTCAGGGGTCGACAACGACAAACGACCCTGCGGAACAATCCTCGAAGGCGCCAAGGCAAAAGGCTACAACACTGCGCTAGTCACCACGTCTCGTGTCACCCACGCCACCCCTGCCTCGTACTCGGCCCACATCGATGACCGTGATGAAGAGAACGAGATCGCAAGCCAACAGCTCGGTGGCTACAGCCTCGGTCGTCAGGTGGACCTCCTATGGGGCGGAGGCCGACGGCACTTTCTGCCAAACTCCTCTTCCACCAGCAGCCGAAAGGACAGTCGAGACCTTATTTCCGAGGCAAAGAGGAATGGCTGGACCGTTGTTCTCAATCGGACCGAATTTGAGAGTTTCCACAATGGATCCACCGTCTCTTTTCCCAGCTTGGGCCTCTTCACATCGTCGCACATGGCTTATGAAATCGACCGCAACCACACCGCCGAGCCTAGCCTGACGGAGATGGCCATCACCGCGCTGAACGCCCTCAAAAAGGACGGAAAACCCTTCTTCATCATGATTGAGGGTGCTCGCATCGATCATGCGGCCCACAACAATGACCCGATCGGCCATGTTCACGACATCATCGAGTACAACAACATGTTTGAGGCGGTCAAGCGCTGGGTGGATGAAAACGACCACAACGACGACGAGGAGGAGCCTCAGTATCTTATGGTGTCGACCGCCGACCATGAGGTCAGTAGCAGGCTCTTCTCCGCTCCCTATGACTTTGCTGACACTTTGGACCTAGTGTGGCGGCCTTGCGTTGGCCTACCAACGTCCTGAAGACGAAGAAGGCGCCTACCTCTGGTATCCGGATGTTCTCTTGAAAGGCAAGCGATCCACCGAGTGAGTGACTTTGTAGCATACATCGAACGGACACACTCTGACTCTCTTTTACAAGATTCCTCGCCGCCGAGTACCTCAAATTTGCAGCAAACAAGACAGGCGATGAGCTCAAGACCCGCATGGCCGACTACGTTATCCGTGACAACCTCGGCATTTCAGACGCCTCCGATGAAGAAGTCCAACGAGCACTGGACCTGTCGAAGCAAAATGACACCGGCCTAGCTCTGACGATCTGGCTTGCGAGTATTGTCAATTGGCGTGCTCACCTCAGCTGGAGCACGACGGGCCATAGCGGCGTAGACGTGAACCTGTATTTACACACGAAAAGGAGCAGACCGGCGCTCGTCAAGAAGATGAGGGGCAACCACGAGAACTCCTGGATTGGTACCTTTACCGCTGATTATCTTGGTTTGGACCTGGCATCGATTACCCAAAGGCTCAACAACGGCTCGAAGATCCCGGCAGGAGCCGGAAGCGCAAACAAAACGACGTACCTCGACCACTACCACGGCGGCGTTAAGCGGGTGGTGCCGGCCATCTCTGTTGCCAAGCGTTCAAACGAGATTGGCTACTCGCATGCAGAAAACGATGCCATTTGGGCAAGGCGAGCTTCCACAGCTCATGAAGCAAGCCATCTCTCACTTCACAGGCGTAGCACAAACGAATTGTAGGGTCCCCTCCTGTCACCGTGACAGTCCAGAATTGCATGGTCTTCAGAATCATATGCTCCCACGTGTTCTGAGTTTTGGCGGCTTTTTCCTGAAATTTATTTCTTCTCGTCGAGACGCTCGCAGCAGTCACTCGACTACCGCGGACAAAACAGGTCGCAGGCCTCTCCGGAAAGAAGAAGACAGCCATGTCGCTCTTCTGCCCGACATGTGCCAACATGTTACTCATCGGCACCGATGATCGTGGGCTGTACAAGTGGGCTTGCAGCACGTGCCCATACGAGTTTCCGATTGCAAAGCAGATGACCACGAGGGTGAAGCTCACCAGGAAGGACGTCGACGATATCATGGGTGGGGACGATGCATGGAAGAATGTCGACAAGACCGCAAGTGAGTAGACTTGCTGGCTTGGAAGGATCATGGGATGAGACTGACAGGAGGTTGTCGGACCAGTCGCTTGCCCCAAGTGCGACAATCCCGAGGCATTCTTCATGCAGCTCCAGATTCGGTCGGCCGATGAGCCCAGTGAGTATTGAAAATACATTGAGACGTCCGAGAGAGATTGCTGACCAGAACGTATCAGTGACTACGTTCTATCGATGCACCGAGAGGACCTGTGGCCATCAATGGCGAGAGGGGTAGCAAGTGTCACTCGCCAGAAGAGAGTACCGCATCTCTGTCAACCCCTTCAGAAGAAAGCAATCATTGTACCACCACATCTGTACACCTAGCTAACACACATCATCTTGTACTTCTACGCTCTTTTGTTCCGATGGGCTTGACGTCTTGTGCTTGTTAACCTCAGCTCGAACAATCCAGGGTAATCTTGAGCGACAGAAAAATTAAGACGTTCTGGAAAGAGACGCGCTTTGACTTCTTCGTGCCGAAAACACCAACAGCGACCATCTCACGAATACGACAGCACGCCTCTTTTTCCTTCTCTTCGCTCGAGTGCCGACAGGTGCCTCAACTTTCATACCAGAGGTGAAGCAGCACAGGCCTGACACACGACTATGTGGTGAGTTGGTACGAGACCGAGGGCCCTCTCTCCCCAAGCTCAGCGGCCCCGCCCCCCCGGCCCCCGCCCCCGTTTGCAGCAAGCACATCCTCAACGCCCAGGTCACGATCCGGGCACCGTGCTGCCAGCGGTTCTTCGACTGTCCGCAGTGTCACGCCGAGTCAGCCGATCACCCGCTGGGCAAGACGACCGAGATGGCGTTTCTGTGTAAGAAGTGCAAACGCGCCTTTCGCAAAGATCTGACTGTCTTTGAGGACGGCGACGAATACTGCCCACATTGCGACAACCATTATGTGAGCTTGCAAAATCCACTCTCCCCCCTCTTCCTTTTATCTCGCTCGCAGACACACCTCTGGACTTGAGGAGCACGAAGTCGGACAGATGGCTGAAGGATGATGCTTTGCTGCTAGGTGATTGAGGCAAAGACGCCGGCGCCCATGTTGGGAATCGAGGGAGAGGATGCTCGGGTCGATAATCGGTATGTTGTGCTTACTCGCAAAGACGCTCGACCACGCTAACTCCTTCAACACAGCATGCTCAAAGACGATCGAATGCGATATGACCCCCGACGCGATTGGCAGGCACGAGACCAGGCAGCCCAGGAGTCAGACCGCGTCGACCAAGGGGGCTGGCAAAAGGCTCTCCAAGAGCGGGACAGTGCACTTGTTCCGACCGACGCACGAAATGCAGACGGGGAAAAGATCATGGACCTCGTTGACGAGGATCTCGACTGGAGCTAATGCTAGACGGGGATCTATTGCTGTAATATATTATCACGAGGCTAGCAGGTCAGAAGCCGAACGAGTCCATGCTGAACTCTTGAGCGCCCTGCTGTTGAAGGTCCTTGTCCCTCTTGATAAGGCTAGGCGCCTTGGTCGCCGGCGTAGCCGGAATATCTTGCTGCTGCTGCTGCTGCTGCTGCTGCTGCTGCTGTGGCTCGACTCGGTTGGTAAACTTGGAGGCAGCAGTGGGAGCAATGGGAGCGGCCTTTGAAAAGGTCCAGCTGCGAACAAGCTCGAGTGCCAGTGAGTGGCAGCCTGTAGATCGCAGATAAGTCAGCTTGAGGCGTCTGAGAGATTGAATAGCAAAACGCACCGCTCTGACGAAGCTGACGGGCCGAGTCAAGCACGAGCTGCGCTTCGGAGCGGCTCGGCGGTAATGGCGGGGGCAAAGTCTGTCGGAGTGTCCGGTACAGCAACGGCAGCGACGGATCTTCCTCTTCCGCTTTGGCGACGTTCAAGTCGACGACTAGTGCTTCCTTTGCAACGTCTGTCAAGGGTCTCTGAGGAAGATTAATGTCAGTGAGGGAACCATGCTATCCAAGGAGAGCAACCCACAACCAGAGACGCCAGAGCGTACTCCTCACGACCGAGCAGGCCGAATGCCCAGCTGGCCAAGTACCGATCACCTCTCTCGACGGCAAGCGGAATCGCATGCTTCTTCAGAATGTCAGCTAGGACGGGACCACTTTCGCCGCCCTCGTACAGTCGAGCGATTGTGACAGCCAGCGAGAGATCGTCGAGATTTCGGATGCATACGTTGGCCGCATCCCTGACGCTTCCACCCAACAAAAAGAAAGTGGCAGCCATCTCTTCAAGGCGGTGTCAGGAGACGGCCCAGTTAAATGCCCGAAGCTGGAATTGCCACTCACCAAACCTCCGCTGGCTTAACAAGGCAAATGCGTTTTTGAGGGCAGCCGAACGCCAGCGATCCTGCGTGAAGTCGTTGGCCAAGAATTGGAGCATCTTCTTCTGGTCAGGATGCCAGTAAGCCTGCTTCCAAAGGCCTAGCACGAGCTTCTGTTTGCCCAAGGCAAAATAGAGAATAGAGCACGCAGAGGGATCCCTATCCTCCCCCTTCGTGTACTGGCACCTAGCCACAAGTTCGGCCTGGGCGCGGACGTCGTCGTTTGATCGAAGCCACATGAAGAGGCCAATCGAACGAGCGGTAGGCCAGTCAATCTTGGAGTTGTACCACCGGTCAAGGACTTGGACAAGAAGTTCCTGTCTTTTGCTGTGGAAGGCAAAGATAACATCTCGCCATGGAGTATCAATGTCAGACAAGCTTGCGAGTCGCCACTTGAGCGAGACGAGGTAGCGCAAGCCCTCGTCATCTAGCGGCATTTGAAGCTCATCGACGTCAATGATGGCTCGGCTGATTGCTCGAAATTCTTTCTTGTCCTCTAGGTGTAGTGTTGCGAGGTGGTCAAGGTCGCCGCCCGCATCTATACGAGGTGCGTCGATAATTGGCTTCTTCAAGCACGTCCACGAGCCATCAAGAAATTCGTCGTTCTTGAGCGCATGGGCCAGGATGTGTCTTGCCAAGTCCAGTCTCCCTAACAGCAAGCACCCAGACAAGACCTGGGGATGGTACTCGGGTAGTGGTCCCAGTTTCGAGGCGGCCAATTGCGCTAAGTGCAAAGACTTCTTCTCCGGATCGTTCATAAGTGGTCCAAAGCTATAGAGCTGATTCGAGGAGGCAATGACGAGCTGGAAGTCTGAAAGCCATACCAACGAGGAGATGGGTGCGGCGACGGCGGACGATAGATCGATCTGGGCACTCAGACGCCAACGAGATTTTGCATCACCGCGAGTCCCCAGCAGATCGTTTCGGGCTCGGCAGAAGATGTCTACGCTTGTTTGCGAGGCAACGGCGAGCAGCGGGCCATTGGACGTATCTGGAGACCATCCCATGGCGACTACTTTGCCCGTAGGTTTGATCGTATCGGTGCTTCTCGAAGCCAGATCGTGGACAACGATCAGAGATCCATCGACCAGCGCGGCCAGATTCTGGTCGTGCTCGAATGTCGCCAGTTGCAAATGCCCCGTCCCGTTGATGCTTTTCTGTAGACGTAGGCAAAGCCCGGACTTCTCAGTCGTGACTGTCCAAACGTCCAATGACTGAGAATCGATGGTAAGGACTGTATCGCTGTTTCGTCCGTCGACAAAAGCTAGAGCCTTATTTCCCTCCCTTCCATTTAGTTGCACCCTTTGCAGATTTGGTTCTTCTCCTTTCCACGCAAAGACCTCCCCACTTGTAGTCGAGATCAAGGCGAGAGTTTTATCCGAGATTGACGTCCAACCAAGATCTTGCATCTTCGATCCCGGAGGAAGTCCGTCGAGCTTCAACAACCGTTTGCCAAATTCCCCAGCAAAGACTTCGCCGTCTTGACTCTCCAGGACGCAACGATTGCCTCGCATTGCAACTTTGCCGAGCGGCGCAGCGATGGTCTGGCTAAGCTCTTCTTTTTGCGAGCCGTGGGGAGACCACCGAATAGCCCGTCCGCTACCTGAAAAGGAATAGAGCGTGTCGCCGCTACAGGACAGGCTGGAGATGGTGTCGAGGTGACCCACACTTCCCGACGGCCTCTTGGAAGTCAGACCCTGCCCTTGACCGTCGAAGAGCAAGGCTGGAGATAGTTGAAAGTCTGCAATACCGCCTTTCTCGCCACCTTCGATACGCATAAGACCCGTAGGGTTGTCGCAATCGGCCGATGGGGGGATCGTGAGCGTCACCAGGTCGACGTCTTGCATTGCTTCGCTCTGAACCAGATCAGGGGCGGGAATCTTGAGCGCAGTGAAGCTTTCGCACAGCGTCGGTGGTCGTCGATCGACACCAGCCAGTGCCCGAACCCCCAGGATGCCTTCTTGGTTCACATGGAGGAACATGTCGGGCGTCTCTGAAATGAATTGTTCCAGTCGACGGGCCCGACTTCGTTTGAGGTCCACTGTCTTCTCTGTGAGATCAATTCGATCGCTGCCCACGCCAGTCTCTGCCATTTGGATGTCCCGAAGGAGAAGATCTAAGCTGCGTCGCATGGTGGAGGTAGCTCTCCTCGCATCGAGATAGATGCAAGGCCGCTGCTGTCCCTTGCCTCCCGTTGCTCGCCGTCTGCTCGAATCAAACGAAGCGGCGTCGGTCGCGGACCAGAGCCGATAGCAGTCTGGTTCATCTATGACCGCCATCCATAGCCGCACGACTCCGTCACAAGTGGTGGTGATCAGCACGTCAGCGTGGCTCTGGTCTTCTGGTGCGCCCCTCCATGAGACTTTGACAACCGCTCTCGAATGTCTCAGTCTGTTCCTGAGCTTTGGCCTTTTTTCTGCGTCGATCGTCCAAACGAAGACTGTCGGGTCCTGCGAGAAGGTGGCCGCAAAGCGGCGACCGGTTCCATCAAACGATGCGCAGGTCACTGCTTTGGACGATTTGAGACGCCAGGATCTTGTCCAGGAAGCCACTGGCCCATCCTTGAGCTTCCAAGTTGACAGGCTCGATTCTGCGCCAACCAGAAGGGTATCTGTGCCGAATCATGTTCAGCGATGATTCTCTCTGCCTCTTCCATGGCACAAAGTCACCTCTATGCAAACTCAAGTATGTCACGGCATCTTCAACGAAAAATGAAGTTTGCAGCTTCCAGTCGCTCGAGAAGCCCGAGGTCCACACCGAGATGCGATTGGAAGACGCGGCCGCCAACTGTGTGTGGTCAGATTATTTCCGGCGCAAAGCAAGCCTCTACACTCACGATTCGAGCTTCTGATCCAAAGCCAAGGGCCAGACACTGCACGAACCACTCTTTCGAAAACGAGTCTGAGGGAACTGAGGAAGCAAACGAGATAGTCGTTCGCAACTTATAGGATCCATCGAGAATGCAGATCTGTTGCCCGCTGGCTTGTGCAATGTCGCTCGTGCGTCCGTCTGTACCTTCCAAGTGCGCAAAGCTCTGCCGCAGACTCTGAGCAGCCGATGAACCCAACGAGGTCCACGCTGGCCTCAGAGAGGCACTCGCTGCCATCGTCGTTGCACTTCATTAAGATCATAAAGGCGTCCGTGCATTTGGTGGCCCTCCGCTTCACGTGCATCCCTCGTCCAAAAAGTCGATGAAAGTCAAAAGGCTCAACGTTAACTTGCATCGAGCAGCCAAGAGAATCTTTTGGTGGCCATGGCAACGGCGGTGCTCGCAGATGGAGCAGCGAGCACGACGACGCGAGTGTATCAGGATGATACAGTCAAGAGGCGTGGCAGCGACGAGGTGGGACTCGCGGTGAGGTGCTGGTACAGTGAAGAGGAGGGTCACTACCCCGAGGTCGAACAAGACAGCTTGGAGAGGCCGGTAGGTTCTTCCCGGCTTGGACATGTGCAAGGTATAGAGTGGTAAGCTGACAGGGATATCTCAGCTCAAGCAAGGCGAGATTGGGGTTATCTTTCCGGCCAGTCACAAGAGAGAGATTTTGGATGAGGCCGACCTCGAGGTGTGCGATCGGTAAGTCTTTTAACTTTCTCAAAGACCAGCGTGCTGACCGGCCAGCAGCGCTTTTCAACTGGGAGATGTCTGCAAGAGATCCCTCACCGCGACATTGTCGGCCGTCATCGTGGGCTTCTCGATGGAGCTGGAACTGGAGCATGCGCTGACGGGGCAAAGGCTACCTGTCAAGATCCCTGCGACTGAAGTTGTAAACGCCATCAGGATCAACGCGGGGGATCACGTCATTCATGGGAATTGGGTTGGCTACGTCGAGGAGGTATTCGAGGAGGCTCTCGTCGAGACAGACGGCTCTCAGGAACTCGTGCGGGTGTGCGACATTGGGCATAGCCTGAGTGTTGGAGCCGTGCCCAACGACGTGAGTGGTCTTTTCTCATCTTCCGTCGATGCTCTTGCTTAGACATACCTGCGACACAGCTCGCCTCGCGAAATAGCCTCTGGATGTCAGTCTTCAATTGGGAACAGGAACACAGCAAAAGGATCGTCGACGTCCGGCAGATTCTCGTCTGCGTCAATTGGCTGGCCATCAACCAGAAGCTGACCCCCGCCGAGCAAGAGGGTCTCAAGCGACCAAAGCGATTCTGGACCGACCTCGATAAGTTGACAAATCTTGGGGTGCTGGGAGATCGGGCCCATCTCTCCGGTGACAAGGTCGTCTTCCGAGATCCTTCGATGATTGAAAAGTACGGACTGGAGGTTACGAAGCACGGCGTAGAGAGATTGGAAGTCAGTGTCATGAACGTCGTGGCGACGCACACCAAGCTGGATCTCCTCTGGCAAGACTCGACCACCTCGACGGAAGCAGCAAAGGATCTAGTCCCGTACGTCAACCTGGATGAGCACGACGTCTGGGGAGGCGATCACGTCCTGTGGAAGGGGGAAGGGGGGCAACAGAGGGGTGCCGTTGTCCAGAGCATGGACCCAGTCGAGAGAACCGCCGTCATCAAGTACTACGACTCGGACGAGGTGGAGACAATCCCGGTCCTTGAGCTCGACGTCCAAGGTCCGGATCCTGTCACGTTTGGTGTGCATCGGGGCGACACCGTCCTGCTCTCGACGGAGGACACCGCTTTCGAGGCACCAACACTGGGGCGGATAGGCGAGTCGGAGGAGTTGCCGCATCCAGACGATCTGCGCGAGGACATGAGCAAGAGGGGAATGGCCTTTGCAGCACACTACCAACGCGCAACTCCCCAAGTCATGCCCCGATCAGCAGCCGAAGCGAGCGAAATTGACTGGTTTGGCACCGTTGTCGCTCTGGAGCGCGATGGTGGCGTCGTGGTCGAGTTGCCAGACGGACGCAGGACGCTAACATCGATCACTAAGCTAACGCTCTTGGCCAGAGATGAGGGCGAAGACGACTGGGCCGATGGCTCCGAGTCCTACACGGACCATGAGGGGAGTGCTGGGAATAGTGACGCTGCCTGGATGACCGAGGAGGGTGTCGAGGCAGAAAAGGGCGACTGGGACGATGACTGGGAGGACATGAGCGAGACAGGAAATGTCCCGCCGGAGGATGGCGACGTGGAGATGGCTTCGGCTCAAGAGACCAAGGAGCCCGAGGTTGTTGCCGTCGCAGCGCAGGGGGAGGGCGCCACCGTCAATGCGGAAGCAGAAGCACCGACGAGCAGCGACAGCCACGCCAATGGCGGAACCAACGGCACAGCGACACCCAGCCAAGGCGAGCTGCCTCGACACAGCGGTGCAGATATGCCTACCGACGATGCCCGGTGGCCTCTCTTCGAGATCAAAGAGACCGCGCCGGACGACCATGCATTTATCGGCGAGACCAACGATGGAGCGCCAGCCAAGGCCTTTTACTCGCGCTTGCAAAAGGAGTTCAGAGCACTTCAGTCGAGCTTGCCAGGTCAGTCGCTGTCTCTGAAATACCACGGAGCGAGAAGATCGCTGACACATTGCCCTTGACAGACTCGATTCTCGTCCGGGCGTACGAGGACCGTACGGACCTTTTGCGGGCCATCATCATTGGCAGCGAAGGGACTCCGTAAGTGCATCTTCCCTTCCTTTTCCTGTTACTGTGGAGGCTCATCGTCATTGAAGCTACGAGGATGCACCTTTTCTCATCGATCTTCGCCTCAAGCCCAGCTACCCACACGAGCCTCCTGTTGCGCACTTTCACAGCTGGACAAACGGAAACGGAAGGGTGAGCCCAAACCTGTACGAAGAGGGCAAGATCTGTCTGAGCGTTCTCAACAGTGAGTTGTTGCCCCCTTGTGTTCCCAAGAGGCACCAAAGCTGACCAAGACCTTTCAGCATGGAGCGGGGAAAAGTCCGAGAGCTGGAACCCTGCAAAGAGCAGTTTGCTGCAGGTTCTCGTCTCGATCCTCGGCCTTGTCCTGGTGCGAGATCCATACTACACAGAGCCCGCTTTCGAGAGATTAGCAGGGACCGAAGAGGGCAGATTGAATGCCGCCTACTATGCCGAAAGGGCGTACGTCCTCTCGAGGGGCTTCATCAGGAGAGCGCTCGAGCACCCCGTTCCGGGTTTTGAAGAGGAGCTCAAGTTCTTCTACCTCGGTGGCGGTGCCGGCGATGATGGGCATAAGGGCAGACTAGAAAGGGTTCTGGCTAGGGGCCATGCGCTCATGGCTAGCTCCTCTTCGGACACGACATCAGCGGAAGGCACAGAGGCAAAAGGGGGGATAGATCGGCCCGAAGCGGTGCAACGGCTGAGCGGAGGCGGCGCCATCCTCCTCAAGAGGACGCTGGATAGACTTGAAAAATTGGCCGACAGCGGCAAAACTTCTTAAGGCGGCAACTTTCTCCCTTTTGCACCCATCTGTACGATTCATGAATTGATCATGCTTTTCTCAGCTCAGCGCCCTTGTCATACAATGGACCCCGCTCCATATACGTCCGAAGCGTCCGCGCGACCCTTTATGCTCCACCACTGTTGAGAATTGATGGTCAGAAGCAGCTCTAGAGTGAACCATCTTTTCGAGCAACTTACACGAGCTGAAAGAGACGGGTGCACATACCGGCGAAGGCAATGTCAGACTCGTGTCAAGCAAGTGATTCGGAGCGGTCAGACTTACGACGTGGTTGATGGGGATATGGATGAGCTTGACAAAGTAGCCGATGAAGCCCATGACGACGAATCCCATCCCAACGGCCCGGCAGATTTGGAGGAACTCTGGAGAGGAAGAGACAGAGAAAGAAGGGTCAGACAAGCGTCTAGAGGACTGAGAGATAGAGCAGGAAGCGCACCTTTCTTGTCGGGCTTCGTGCATCGGTTCATGAACTGCAAGGGAAAGTAAGGAAGTTTGAGGGTGGATTGAAAGTGAAGGTGGGAATAGCACGTACCTGTGTGCCCTCGCGCACGAACGTCTGAGGCAGCTCGGCGATCTCTCGAAGTGTGTCGGCCATCCTTGTCTCTGTCTATACTGTGTGGTCTGGAGGAGAAGAAGGCGACGGGCGTCGAGAATAAAGCTCGGACGTGGCCTGCTTTTGCACGTGTCGAGGCGGGGCGAGATTTTGAGATTTTTTGAGAGGAAAGGAAGTTTGGTTCAGGAAGCATCAGGCAGTCGAGGGGGGCGTGCTTTGACAAGATGGAAGAAGGCAAAGAGTCGAGCATAGCTCACCCAGACTCAGGAGAGTCTGAGCAGCAGCCTGGAACGGCAGGGCCAGTGGAGGCCAAGGTCCGGCCCATCGACGAAAAGAAGGTCCAGGGCAAGATGGTGAGTTGATCTGTTGCCGGCTAAATTGTCTGGCAGAAGCTCATCTCCTGCAACAGCACCACGTCATCAAGCTCGTTTCACAATCGGTCAAACGTGCCAAGACCTTTGAGACGCAGCGCATTGTCAAGAAGCTCAAGTCTAGCAAATCCAAGGCCAAGGAAGAGGAGGAGGAAGGCGGACCGGACTTGGAGAAGGAGCTCGAGGTGACAAAGGCAGTCGAAGCACAGGCCGTCGCGCTGCAGGCCCTTTGGACAAAGCTGGGCAAAGCTCGCTTACTTCCTCGTGGTACAGCTTCGGACAGTTTTCCGCTCGCGGATATCCTCGGACCCACACATCTCCTGATCGAGGATGCGTCCAGGCGACGAGGAGCCGACGGTAGTGGTCCAAGCACGACCAGCGTCAATGACCTGGTCCGGTCGAGGCTCGTATCCAGCAAGATCGTCTCGGAAGAGGTGTCTAGGGGCGTGAGCGAGATTGAGAGGCTTTTGGGGCTGGGTTTGCAGAAAAGGGTAACCGAAAAGGCCAAGGACCGGACCTCTACTGCTCCCACTCCGCGAGAGGTTGGTCAAACGCGAGCATCCAAGAAGATCCCGGTCGAAGCGAAAATCGACGAAGATGGGAAAAGCTCGGTTTCTGCAGGCGTGAAGAAAGAGGCTCAGAAGGAAGAGACAGGGGAAAGGAAGCGCAAGAGACTGCCCTCGCCGACACCTTCCAGGGACTCGTCGGAGGACTCGCAACTATCCGGGCAAGATAAAGACCTAGAAGGCGAGGAAGGCTCAGACCCGATCTCAGGTTCGGAAGACGACGACGACGACGAGGGCACGACGTTCCTCCCGTCGCTCGCAACGGGCTTCGTCGGCGGTCGCGGCCTGAACTTAGGACGCGGAAGCGACGACGAGTGGAGCGACGGCGATGCCGAGCTCGAAAGTATCGACTCGGACGCTGAGGACCGAGGATTGGATGGCAAAGTCCGCGCCGGTGCAAGAAAGAACCGAATGGGCCAAAGAGCTCGCAAGGCGTGAGTACTTTCTTTCCGCGCGCAGGTGTGACATGCTGCTGATGCAGTTCTGCAGCTTGTGGGAGAAGAAATACGGGCGCAACGCAAACCATCTCAAGCTTCGGGAGCGAGAACCACGAGAACCACGAATGGCAGGCGCCGCGATGGGGGGACGTGGAGCCGCAAGAATGCATCCAGACCGGCTACGTAGAAATATTGCAGGCACGGCACCTACATTCGACAGGGCAGGAGGGCGGCCTCCTCCAGAAAGACGAGCAGAAAGAGAAGAGAAAAGGGCAAAGACGCAAGAGATGCACCCAAGCTGGGTCGCAAAGCAGAAGCAAAAGGAGATGGTCGAGGCTGCCACAAGGGCAGCAGTTGGAGGTCCAACATCGAAGAAGATCGTGTTCGATTGAGGAAGAAGAGAAAGAGAGCAGACATGCACGTGTATTCTAGCAAAAGCCCATAGGGCAAGCATCTATGATCGAGCCTGCTCTTTAAAGAAGTCGGTAATGGCGTCGAGAACGGCCATTCTCTTTTTGTTGTCCTCTTCGGACTGTCCCTTGACGTTCTTCATCATGATGTGCTCGTACCCGTCCCAGATCCTGCATGATTTCGTGGGTGAGGAGACCCTCTCGCAGAATGCCTGGGTGCCGAGGTAGCTCGTCGCTCGGTCATTCTTACCGTGGTGGAAAGAGACGGGGACTGTAATCTTGGGCGCAAGCTTTTGGAGCTCTTCGAGACCCAGCAGGATGGCGAGGCCTGTGGCGATCCGGATGTAGCCCTTGTAGGTCTGCGGATCGGCATGGAACTCATGCTCGACCCGGATGTCGTCGCTGACGTTTCCCTTGACGCCTGCCGCCAGGGGCAGGCGACCGGCGAAAAAGGCAATGACGCGTGCGATTGTTTCGAGGACATACGACGGTCGTGCTGTTTTCGTCGCGGCAGTGGTCAGCAGAGAGGAGCTTCTTCAAGTCCACGATGGGCTTTTGCTCACAGTGCGGGCTGATGGCGAGCATGGGCGCGGCGCATGCGATGCCCGCAATGTTGGGGCGAACACTGTCCAGCTCAATCTCCGTCAATTTGGTGGGGTCCGGCCCGCCCTGCGAGGGAGGCGAGAGCGGCGGGTACAGCGCGGCGTAGTAGAGTGCCGTGAAGCCGCCCCTACATGGTGGATATCAACACAGGTGCCCAGTCGCCGGTGTGGGAGAGTTATAATCGTACTCACATGCTCTCGCCCTGAAGGAAGAACTTGTTGCCCCGCAAGTGTGGGGGATCGTGCTTGATGACATCCTGCAGCACCGAGTGCGTGGCCTCGATGAGGATCTTGAGCGAGGGAATGTACGAGTGCAGGCCGGAAGACTTTTCATAGGGGCGAACAGATGTTAGCGAGCGTGGATCATATCTCAAGGTAACAGCTCAACTCACTCGACCAAATGAGGGTAGATCAATGGCGATTACACGGAAACCGGCCTCGCAGTGGTGAAGCCCAGTGCCTGCAGCACGCCCGCCATAATTCTGCGAAAGGAGGCAGGCTGTGAGTGTGGCTGTACCTAGCATCGACCAGTGCAAAATACTCACATTAATGCCATGGAGGAGAACCACCGAGGCTTTATCTGTTGGGGGGAGAAGAGCACATTAGTGTTCCTTGCACTTCGTACTGCCTCGACAACTCCTCTCACGCTTCTCTCGCTCCCAGGCCTCGTCGATGCGCCAGGTCGAGTAGGCAACAAAGCTGTACTCTGGTCGGTCCCAGCTCTTTCCTTTTCGCAGAGCTTCCTCGGTTAGATGAATGGTGCGCGACTCAACCGTGACCCTTGGATTGTCGTAGATGTAGCGCTGCTCGTCTGCGGAGCGGGGCAGCGAGGCCCTTCCATACGTCGGGTCGCCAAAGCCAGGCGTGACCAGGCCGAGCTGGCAGAGGATTGGTTCGAGAAAGACGCGGTAGGCCTCGATGAGGTACCAGCTGATGGTGATAGCCAAGTTGAGGCTGTCGCTGGCGTAGGCGTCGACGTCGCCCTTGTTCTCGACCATGTTGTCGCAAATGGGAGTGACTGAAAGTCGTTTCATGCGCTCACCGATTCGCAGGTACCACATATTCTCAGGATCGGCGCGCCCAGCCCGAGATCCGAGAAGGAGACTTAGACTAAACTCTCTTGCTCGTGGAAACACGATCCACCACTACTAGCATCAGTGACTGGAGTCGGCAGCGCACGAGGCCCACCATTACGGCTCTTCGCTTGGCATCGTTTGCCGCACGGCGGAGTCGCCTCGGGCTCGCACTCCAGCCGCAAGTCGTTCAGCGCAGGCTTTACTATAATGACAACGCAGCCGCGGCGACTATAGCAACCAGGGACATGACGCCTCCTCCACCGTGGCAGGCCCTCTTTGCCGGCAAGAAGCTGGCCGAGGGCAAGCATGCCGAGCACCATCATCAATACCACGAGCAAGGTGACCACGAAAGAAACAAAGAGGAGGTAGCTCGCGTCGAGCTTAAGTGCGAAAACGTCGAGGCGGCCGTAGAAGAGGCTCTGAGCGACAATGCCATCCTCGCTCGGCCTCCCGCTGCACATGTTGCCAGTCATGCTGCATTGCCATCCTCAACTGCGATGCGATCTTCCCACAAAGACAATACAAGCGCCCTACCGTCACGAGACTGGCAGGGCAGACCGCGCTCTTTGCTTATCGACGACGTCGATCGCAAGGGTGGCTACGAAGGCACTGCCCGACACCCTCACAGCAGCGTAAGCGGTATGGCCAAGCAATCGCCAGACATGGCCGTGGGACAGCTGGCCGACCCTTCCAAGGATGAACAGGTCCTGGGCCAGGCACAGGGGCGAGCCCGGGATGCCGCAGCAAGCAGTAATGGCAATGCCAGCGAGCTATGGAACATCTTTGGGGGGCTGTTTGGGACGACGTACGAGGAGAGTGGTGCGCCCAAAGACGTCCAATTAGCCCAAGAGGAGGAGAGCTTTCTCGGTGCCGCATCTAGGCTTCGCTCGATGCTCGATCAGGACTCGTCGTCCAAAGACACTTGGCTCGAAAAGCAACGCAGCGAGGTTGATCGTGCCCTGAGGTCCGCTTCGGTGAGCAGTAGCAGCAGCGGTGGCGACGGTGATGGCAGCCATGGGACAAGCTCGGACAGCTCGTCTGCCAACCTGCGAGAGCAGACGACGTATCTCTCTCCTCGGCTGCCCTTGGTCTTTTGCCACGGCCTCTTTGGCTTTGACACCTTTTCCCTGGCTCCCGCCGCGCTCGCCGAGTCGCTTCCTTCGTTTTCCGTAGACTACTGGCGGGGCATCGTCGATGTTCTCCAGCGACGCGGCAACGAGGTGCTGGTATGTCGGGTGCCCATGAGCGCCAGCATCGAGGAGCGCGCCAAAGCTCTGAGAGAAATGATCGAGGCAAAGTATCCTGAACGTGAGATCAACCTCATCGGCCACAGCATGGGCGGTCTCGACTGTCGGTACCTCATCACAAATCTCAAGACGTCGTTCCGCGTCCGCAGTCTCACGACGATTGCTACGCCCCACCGTGGCTCGACATTTGCAGACTACATGCTCGACGAGCTCATTGGCAAGGAGCGGATGCCCACGCTCTTGAACCTCCTCGAAAAGACGGGACTTCCGGGCGGAGGAAGAGCCTTTGAATGCCTGACAACGACGGCCATGAAGCAGTTCAATACGGACACACCCGATGTCGACACGGTGCGCTACTTCTCCTGGGGTGCAGCGTTCCGGCCAGGCGTCTTTCACGAGTTCCGCATTCCCCACGGCATCATTCTCGAGCGAGAGGTGAGGACACCTTCAATTTTCAATCGGGGAGCTTCTCTTGACTGACACTTTTCTCCCAATGACAAAAGGGGGAAAACGACGGCCTGGTCAGTGTGACATCGAGCATGTGGGCATCGTACAAAGGCACCCTTACAGCCTCGCACCTGGACCTCATTGGCTGGACACGCCGGCTAGGCACCTTCAGGGCCGCCGCCGTAGGAGGCCGCAAACCGTTTGACCCTAAGCTCCTCTATCTCAATATCTGTGAAGACTTGGCCCAGGAGGGCTTCTGATTAATTTCGGCCACTTGCAATCTGTGTACCTTATAAACCGTTCAATCAAAGCAACTATTTGTCCTTGCGAGCCTCCTTCCAGGCCTTCCACGTCTCGTCCCTGAACTCTTTGTCGACGAGGACCTTTGCGCCGATGACGGCAATGCCCGTCGCGGCTTTGAGCGTGGCCTCGTGCGCCTCTGGCGTCTTGGCTGCATCGGCGAATCCCTTGGTGTGATTGCCATTCTTGTGCGGGTCGCCAAGCGGGATCTGGTACAGCGCATGGATGCCGGGCAACTCGTAGGTAATGTTTCCAAAGTCTGTTGGGACAAGTAGAGGAAAGTCAATTCCGAAGTATCTGAGAAAGTAGCAGATGAAGAGGACAACGATGGGCACCCACCTGTCGAAGCCTCCCACACGCCGCTGTCGACCTTGAGGTCGTACTCGCTCTTCATGTACTGTCGGTAGGCCGTAGTGAGCGTCGTCGAGTTGGCGACGTCGGCATACACGGCCCCGCGCTCAATCTTGACCTTGCACGACGTGGCGAGGGACGCTGCCTCGAAGCACTTTTCCACCCGGCCGGCCAGCTCCTCGACCGCCTTTGCCGTGGGCGCGCGCACATTGTACTCGAGCTTACAGTTGTCTGGAATCACATTGGGCGCCCAGTCGGTGCCCTGGAGGATGCCATGTACGCGGCAGTCGGTCTTGATCTGCTGGCGGAGTGCGCTGATGCTCATGTACGACAGCACGCCTGCATCGAGGGCGTTTTTCCCCTCCCACGGCACAGCACCCGCGTGGGCAGGGACACCCTCAAAGGAGACATAGATGGGCACGACTGCGAGCATGCGTGCGACATTGTCAAAGGGAGAGGGATGCACCATGAGGCAGGCGTCCATGTCCTTGTATGCGCCGGCCTGGAGCAGGTTGATCTTTCCACCCCCGCCCTCCTCGGCTGGCGTGCCGAGCAGGATGACCCGTCCCGAGACGTCGTGCTTCTCCAGTGCCTCAGCCACGCTCAAGGCCGCAGCGACGCCCGAGATGGCAATGAGATTGTGCCCACAGGCGTGGCCGATGCCCGGCAGCGCATCGAGTTCTCTGCGTAGCTTGCGGTCAGATTTGAGAAGAGAGCGGGGGGAGGTGATGAGTGACTCACGACTGGAAGCCAATCGTCGGCACCTTGTCTCCCTTAGCACCAGACCCAGACTGGTGGACGAATTCTGCCGAAAAGGCCGTCTCGACACCAAAGGCGTGCGGGGTGACCTTCCAGCCGTCGCGGTGGGAAAGGTACTCGACGAAGAGGTCATGCGTCTTTCTTTCCTCCCAGCGGACCTCATGCAGGTCCCACATCTTGAGGCTCAGATCGCGAAGTTCTCCGGACAGCGCGTCCACCTTGGCCTTGATCGTGGAGCTCAGCTGGTCGAGGACGCCCGTCAAGGGATAGGCGGGTGGGACATCGTCGTCGTCCGATGCGCGCTTCTCATCTGTGTCGAGGAGCGCAAAGGACCCGCAGCACGCGTGCAGGGTGTGCTCCTGAGCCTGTGCAATCTCCTCTGCTCGACGATGAGCAGCCGGCGCAGCGGCTCGCCTGCTGCTGCGCGACGGCAAGAGCGCAGAAAGGCAGCCGGGCATGTTGTATCCAGATGGTGAAGAGGAGCAGGCAGTCAACTTCACGCGAAGTGGAGATGCATCGCACCCTCTCGCACGGCCTCGCTCATTTACACTTTCATATTCGGCAAACGTGCGTGTGTTCTTCTTTCCCCTCGTCGTCTTCTGGTGCAACACCCGACGATGCCGCAGACGTTCGTAAACAGCTTCCCGCTTCCCTTTCCGTGGTCACACACGGCCCTGTCGGTATGGCACAAGTACCCGAATCCATCGGCACCCCACGTCGTGTCGATGGACACACTGTCGCACCAGTACGATGACCAGACGGGCCTCTTGCGCATCGAGCGGATCCTCGGCGTGCGGCAGGGCGCGCCGACGTGGGCAGTCAAGGTGTGTATCTTATCTGCACCCGCAAAGCGATCTGTTCCTTCATCAGAGAAAAGTGACAAGGTAGTGACGTGCTTGAGCATGCTAACATTGGCTGAGACAGCTCTTGGGCGGCACCGAAGACACTTACGTTCGCGAAGTGACCATGATCGATTCGGCAAACGAGCGCTTTGAAATGACGAGCACTAAGTGAGCCTCAATGGCGAGAACCTTAACTCTCGGCGGCAAATACTGACGGTGAATGCACTTGAAGCCTCTCGCTCAGCGCCTACCTCCTCGTCAAGGAATACATCACCTACCTGCCCGCCTCACCCACCACGTCAGTATTCAACCAGACGGCCCTCATCACATGCTCTGCAGGCTCGGGAGGCGGCTTTATTGCCAAGGCGGCGCAAAAGATTGAAGATTGGAGCCATAAGCGCTTTGGTGACAATGCGGAGAAAGGCAAGATGGGGTTGGAGCACGTCTGCAAGCAGCTTTGGGAATCCAGGTGGCAACAATCAGATTCGTCTTCCATGTCAGCAGCTAGACTATGATGGACAATGCAGAAAGATTTTTGCTTGACAAGGCAGCGTTCTATATGAAGTCTTCTACATGAAGCCTCTGCCCTCGGATCTCGTCCTTGTCTGCCCAGCTCGGTTGCCATTATGAAAAGAACCCCAGATGCTGTTTCTCTTCTGTTTGACTTACCCGTCTCGCTCGCACAGACTCCTCTATTTTTATTTTTCCCTCCACCAACGAGGAGAAGGAAGAAAGCTGGCGCAAGCACGATGAGGTTCAAGGCGCTCGTCTTAGCGACGGTTGCGGCAGCTCTGGTGCCGCAGATTGCCCACTTTGTCAAGGGCGAGAGCCTCATCGATAAAGTCCTGGGCGTGAGTTCTTTCCGTGTACAGGCCGACAAGCATCGTGCACTGGCACAAGAGGCTGACTGTCTCTCATGCAGAAACTGGCACCAGAAGAACTTCAGGCGCCGTCCTGTCTGATGCCACTCCAAGGCGGCATTGAAGCCATCGAGGAGAAGTTGACGGCTGCAACACGAGACAATGATGAGAACTTCATTGTGCTTGTGTGAGTCTGTGTAGAACCGTCTGATGAGAGTCGATGCCCCTGATACCAGGATTCAGCACCGCATCGTCGGACCGATCGTCGCAACCTGCCAAATACAGGTTTTACGAAGCCGCAAAAGCGGCCTGTAGCGAAGAAGACCGGGTGGCATCTCGATGGAATTGGGCGCATCTCGACTTCGAAGAGGAACCAGGAATGATCTGGCGATGGTGGATCTGGAAGTGGGTAAAAAGTGCCCCGTGCGCAGGAGCGGTGCAAGTGAAAGGAGAGACTGATCTTTGTCGCCGGAGCGCAGAGTGCCCATCATCGTGTTTGTCAACCGCTCCTCATCTTCTTCGAGGCCGTACGATGTGCGATTCTGGAAGATTGCCTGGCAGATGCCCAAGTCAGAGCAGATTGTGTACGTCAGGCGGCTGTCTGTTGTCTCGATACATGCTGACGGCCAGGAACAGCTCGGTGATAGATGGCTCCCGATGGCGCCTCATCACGCCGTGGGAAGGGTCCCTGGCACCTGGAGGTCCGCTGTGAGTGTGCTTCGATCCTTTAGGATAGCCCGAAGTTCATCGCAAAATCCCTCCAGAGAGTCTGTGCCGCTCCTTCTTTCTCAGGGCTTCTCCGTGGTCTACGAGATTCTCGACCCCATGCCGTCGTGGCTTCTCACACTTGTGGGTGCCTCAAGTGGAGCTCTCCAAGCAAGCAAGAGCCATGCGGCTGATCTCTCTTCACAGCTCAGCATGGGTGTGGGCTTCGTCTTGATCGGTTTTCTGCATTCCGGCAATTCAGCACAGACGCCGGCCAGGCGATCTGCGGCCCCGCCGAGCCAAAGGAGCGGGCGTCCAAGACAGAAGAAGCCTTCATCGTCCACTTAAGCCCGTCAGTCTGGATTGTGAATACCACTGTATCACGCGGCTTGCTTGTGTGTGCGTATGGGAGTTGTGCTCTTGCACCAAAGAGGATCTATAATACATTTAAATGGCCACCATCGTTGGTAATCTCTCCTTGAGCGCCTCTACTCTCGATCGTATTCTCTCGCGCACCTGCTTCTGGGCCAAGAGCTGGTTCTCTGGGAGTTTGGCGCTCGGCTGCCATCTTCTCCTGTACTTCTGCTGCTCAGGTTGAGGCTGGCTTGCGTCCTTCTCGAGACTGACGCCTGGAAGCAGCACGACGCGGGGCGACGAGGTGGAGTCGAGCAGCTGGCGGTAGAGGACCTTTGTCTCGAGCACGGCCGAGGCAAAGCTCTTGGCCTCCTCGTCCTTTCGACTGACCGGCACACCAGACTCCTTTTTGGGCTCCTCTGACTGCTCTCGCACCCTCGTTGGTCGAGACTGCAAGAGGGGCAACGCATCCATCCTCTTCAGCAGGTCACCGCTCTTGAGGTACGAGTTCTCCCTTCTCAGATGGTTAAGACAGCCTCGCAGGCTCTCGACCTGGTCCAAGAGGAACGAAGTCTCGAGGCTTGATGAGCCCATGAAGCTGTTCCCTGTAACTCCGATGCCGCCTGCGCTCGCCCCGCGCTCCATCTCTGCCGATCCCTTGGTGCCCTCGCCTCCTGCCTGAGCAGGCGCAGACCTGAGCTGCTGTGCCAGGCCGTCGTTTGTCCTCTGCATCTCCTCGAGCTCCTTTTGCAGTGCCTCGTTGCCCTCTTGGTATGCCTTGGCCTGTCGCTGCATCTCGCTCAGGCTGCTCTTGACGTCGTTCATCTGCAGCGATTCCTCCTTGCTCTTTTCCAGCTGCCGCTGCAGCCGCTCGACTTTGATGGCGCCCTCCTGCAGCGCCTCGTCGCGCGCCTTGATCTGCCGGTACAGGTCCTTGGCGTCTTCATTGAGCTTGGCAATCTGCCGTTCTGCCTCGACGTTGTGCGCAATGTCGGCCTTGATCTGCTCGACTCGCAGCAGCCAGGGCGAGGAGCCGGTGATCTTGACGACATTCTCCTGCTCCGTGGCAGCGGCCAGCAGCTCTAGTATCGTCTGACTCAGGCGGCCTGTCGACTGCAGCGGGCTGGACCAGAGCTTGACATCGACCTTGCCGAGTCCCTCGCGGGAAGCCTCGGTGATGTATTCGATGACCTTGGCCATGCTCAATGGCGTCTTCGAGGTCCGAACGAGGGCCGTATATGCGCCCAACGACTGGGCAAGCTGGGCGGCAAAGCTCACGAGCTGGCTACTTAGCTGGCCAAGTCCGGGGAGCGAAAGGATGGCGTGCATCTCGACGGCTTCGTCGTTGGCATAGAGGCTCGCCAGTCTTCGGAGCAGCTTTCTGGCAGGCACCTTGGCCGCTCGGACATTGTCGATGAGCGTTTGCAGCGGCTCGAAGACGTCGTCTTCCACCGACTTGCCACCGAGCTCCCACTCAATCTCCTCGTCGTTGTAGAGAGAAGCGACACTCTGCTTTGCAAAGCCCAGCGCAGCAGCCAGCGTATCGAGGTCGTGGTCGAAGAGAGTGGCTGAGCCAATCTCCTTTGCCGCCAGATCCCAATCCTCTTCGCCCGTCATGCAACCGCTGCTTCCCAATGCAAAGCTGAACTCCTCGAAGCTCTTGACGAAGCGGCGGAACTCCCTGCCGCACTCATCCTCCTTGACCTCTTCCCGACGAAGGCCCTCGATGAAGCCATCGATGCGCTTCTCAATCGATGCCAGCTCGCGGTACATTCTGCCTGCCTTGAGGAACGTCTCGACGGGTGCATACTGGACCACGGCGGCAATCTGCCTCGATGATGCGGCAAAGTGGGCGAGCGAGTGGCGCATCTGGCAGATACCGATGAGCGACTCTGGCACGACAGAGGCCAGTGAGCCCGCAATGTCGTGATTGCCCTCGACGATCGTCTTGATCAAGTCGGCCTTGTGGGCCATGCGGCGGAAGAAGAGGAGGCTGGCAACCGCGTCAGCGTCTGCTTCGAAAAAGGCCGGAGGAAGGTAGGGACGGATCATGTCTAGGTTGCTCAGGGCTTGCGAAGCATCGAGCTTGCCCAGCTCCAAGTCGATCGTCTTGGCCTGTGACTTTAGATTGGAAGACTGCAGTTTCATGTTGAGGTTGAGCATTGCCTGGCTCTGGCTCGCCAGATCCTTGCCGTCGCCAACAGCCTCCCGCGCCTCGGCCTGTTCGCTCCGAAGCTGCTCCAAGTCCGTTTGCAGATTGAGCACCAGCTCTCGGAATTGGGCAAACGTCGATTCGTAGTCGGCCACATTGGCTTGCAGCGATTCGTGGCGGGCCTTGTGTTCCCTCAGCTGCATGTCTTTGAGATCCACTTCCTCCTGGAGCTGCTTTTCCGTCTCGACGTGCGTCTCTTCGAGCTCGTCGTTGAGCTCCTTGAGGGCCTCCAGATCCTCAATCATGACTTGCATCTCCTCGATCCTCTCGCCGAGCATCAGATTCTTGTCCGTCAGCTGCTCGAGCATCTCTTCAGCTCCGAGAGCGTCGTCGAGCTGGATCTTGAGATCTTCGAGGAGCGCATCCGACGTCTCCAAGCGCCCACACACCGACTCATACGACTGCTGCAGGTCTGACAGCGAGTTGAGCTCCTTCTCCAGCTCAGCGATCCTGCGCTTCTGATCGCCTTCGCTCTCCGTCGTCAGGTCGCGCAGACGAATGAGAGCATCCTTGAGGCGCTCGTTTTGCTTCTCGAGCTGGAGGTAGCCCGGCGAAGACTTGTCAGCCTCGTTGCTTCCGCCGTGCTCGTAGAGGGCATTCTCCTCGCGCAGCACCTCGACTTCGATCTGCAGCTCCTCTGCCTTCTCTTTCTCTGCTTCCAGATCCACCATGGCCGCCTCGGCCTTTTCCTCGGCCATCTCCTTGTCGAGCAGCGCCATCTCGGCCTGGTCCTGCGCCTCGGCCAGCTGCCTCTCGAGCTCCTCCCTCTGCGTTGTCCAGTCCTTTTCCAGCTTGCGCAAGTCGCGCAGGTCGTTCTGCAACTCTGCCTGCCGCTCCGTCAGCTTGGGCTTGACGGCGAGGAATTGGTCGGCCTCGTTCTTGACGAGTTCCATCTCGCGCATCTTCTCCCGGTCCTCTTCGCGCTTCTTTTCCGCGATGCGCAGCTTGGCACGCAGCTCCTCGACCTCCCTCTGCAGCTCGGCAGCGGCAGCAGCCCTCGCGGCTTGCGTCCCGCCGGTGGAAGACGAGGCCGTAGCGCCGGGACCCGATGAGAGAGACATGTGGTCTCTCTCCTTGAGAAGCCTCTTGCGGAGCGAGGGCGAGTCGAGCACGTCGACCTCTTCGTCTCTTTCCGAGTCGGACGACGAGGGCGGCAAGAGCCGGCTTGGATCGTCGTCGTCGATGCTCATGGCCAGCAGGTCCTCTTCGTCGTCGTCATCGTCATTGGTGACACGTCGTGTGGTCTGCTGCGCCGATGCCCTGGAATGCGACGGCACTGCCCTGGTGGTCGCAGTCGCTGGCGTCCTCGACGGTAGAGGAGTAGCAGCAGCAGCGGCGGCACCACTGCGAGCAGGCGTCATTGACGGCCTCGAGTGGGCCACTGGGCGGAGACCAGCGCGCGCCGTGGCCGTGTCGGGCGCCTTGCCGGGAACCATGGCTCGCGCAGACCGAATCGATGTTGCTGTCCCTGGGGTCCTGGCCGGCATTCTCGATGCCGTCGTTGCAGATCCCGCTGTCGCCGAAGCCGGTGTTGGACGGGCGCGGGAAGCAGCGGCGGGTGTCCTGGGCGTGGCCGTAGCAGCTGCGTTGCGGGCCAGCGAGCTCGAGGTTCGAGGCGTAGCAGCAGTCGTGGGACGCGACGAACCAGAGGCGGCCGAAGAGGCAGCAGATGGGGCGCGGCTGATGCTTGGCCTCGCGGCAGAGCCAAAAGTGGTGCTGGCGGGGCGGGACGACGCTGGCGTCGCCATTCCCTTGGTCGGCGACAGGCGTCGAGCCGCAGCCGCAGATGCCGCAGAGGGAGGAGGCATCGCAGAAGTTCGCGGTCTATTGACAGTGCCAGGAGTACGTCCGATGGCCGACATTCTGCCTTTGATCGGGCTGGCAGTCGAGGGTCTGGATGAGGCAGACGTCGCGACCGAGCGAGGCTTCACCACCTCCTCTTCCTCTGCCTCCGCCTGCTCCTCTTCCTCCTCTTCCTCATCGAGCACGTTAACCTGGCTCGTTCGCACAAAGAGGCCGTGTCCGCCGTTGGCTGTAAAATAACGCTTGCCCTGGACAACGCCATCGTGCTTGCCGTTGGGCTCGTCGAGGGCGATGCCGACCCAGACGCCTGGCGAAAAGGACGTCTGGCCGACAAAGAGGATCTCGCCCCGGCCGTACGTGCCCACATCGCAGCGCGTGTGAAGACGCAGCGGCGCTCCGCCAGACGCCATCCTTGGTTGGGAATATAGTCAAGACGCCCCAGTCGGTGGTGGGATAGGGAAGGGGGAGGAGATAGAGAGGGAGGAGGCTAAGGAGACGCGCGCGTGCCATTTCGTGTTGGTCTTGCGCAGGCCCGCGCCCGTACACAAGCCTTCTCTCAGTGATCACGGATATTGAACATGACGATTAAGGACCTTGACTTGAGCTTTTGTACAGTTAACAAAACAGGAGTGATGGGAGAAGTGGAAAGTGCAGGGATGAACGAAGTCTAAAGAAGCAGCTTGGGGGTGTAGGCAAACTAATCGTTGGTGATGAGCTCAGAAACCTTCCAAAGCTCAAATGATCCGTCAGGCAGCGTCCTTCGCACGATCAGGGGGATCTTCTTGGCCGCCAATTCCTTCATGGCAATTGCCAGCGGGTCCGTCTCGCCATCGACGGGCACCAGGACGGGGGCATTCATGCTGGTGTGTCTCAAAAGGTCAGCATTCGTGTCCCGACTTTCGATTGTCCCATGACATCGAATCCATAGCCTTCCTCCTTGGCGCCACAGTTAGAGACACCAAGGGACCAGCGCTGGATTTGGAGACGAAGGAGCAACCCACCTGATCTGAAGTGCCCTCGTCCCCAGGATTCTCGCCCGTTCGTACTTGGTCATGTACGGCGTCGTGATCTTCTCCGTGTTCGGCGTCTCGGCCGTCAATCCAGTCGGATCGTTGCCGTCGACAATACCGTTGGCCTCTCCCATGTCGTCCTGGCCCATCACATCGGCATCCGGATCATACTGCTCATCGCCATCGATGCCCTCGTCGTAGTACCTGGAGAGACAAGGCTTCAGACCCACGCCTGCGTGGTGCGAAAGTCAGACATCAGCTACTTACTCGACGGGGTCGGCAGCATCCTCGTGGTCAGACATGGTGGGACGTAGCTCTAATGTGTGCGCTTGTCGCTAAAGACGACCGGAAAGAAGAAGAGAAGAAGAAAAGGAAGTCGGGGAAGAGAGGCAATGACGAGCAGGAAAAAAAATAAAAAAATAAAAAAATGAGAAAATGCTTTCGTCCGCGTGCGCGTCGCCCAGCGCTGCTGACGGGTTTTCGTCGCAACTTCGCTTCTTTCTTGGTCGCGAGACTTCCCCTCACCACCATCAGTCTGCCAGGGTCCGATTGCCACCACGTCCCTCTTCTGTCCTTAAACAAGACGTCGACATCGTTCTGATAAGTCGTCGACTGGGCTGGCTGAGGTCACGGTGGTGTTGAGGAGCCAGTCGCTCGGCGTGGTTGGTCACCGGCTCAGCGCTTGATTCAGGCTCCGCTTGCTCATCATGACAGGTGTGCATCCATCCTTCCTCTCGCGATGCTGCCTTTGGAAGCTGACTGATCGCCTCTGCTAGACGTCTACGATGCGTACATGAGCGACACGCTCAAGGGTGTTGGAGCAGAAAAGTACATCGATGAAGAGGGCTACGAGACCTTTGGTGGTGGTCTCAATGGCTACTCGCAGGGCTACGGGGACGAAGAGGAGGGCGAGATCACTCAGCAGGGATGCTGGGAGATTATCAATGCCTTTTTTGCAGAAAACGGATTGGTGCAGCAGCAGTTGTCGAGCTTCAACGAATTCGTAACAAATACGGTCCAGGAGCTCGTTGAGGAGGTTAAGAGCTTGACGCTGGAGCAGAGCAGTCAGCACACGGGTCTGGAGGGCGACATTGCGGTATGTGCCCTGCTACTTTTTATGCCTTTCCTCCCTCGGAGCTCACGTCTTTTGTAACAGCGGCGATATGAGATCGAGTTTGGGCAGATTTACCTTTCCAAGCCATCTGTGACGGAATCCGACGGCCAGTCGATGCCGTTGATGCCACAGGAGGCCAGACTTCGCAATCTTACTTACTCGGCGCCGCTCTATCTCGATGTCACGCAGCGGAGACTTATCGAGAGCGACGAGTACGATCCAGCGACCGGAGATAAGCTTTGGAAGGATGAGGACGAAAACAATGTCATTGAGGAGCAAAAGGTCTTCATTGGAAAGGTGAGCAACTGTCTTGTGCGAGGAAAATCAAATGTCGAGCTTACAGAGTGCGTCCTGCAGGTCCCAATCATGCTACAGTCCGACTTCTGCTATCTCAAAGACCTGGATGAGAGCAAACTTTACGAGCTCAACGAGTGCCCTCTTGACTCCGGCGGCTACTTTGTTATCAATGGTTCGGAAAAGGTACTGATCGCTCAGGAGCGAATGGCGGCGAACCACGTCTACGTCTTTTCCAAGGCTCCTCCGGCACCTGTCACATATCTGGCAGAAATTCGAAGTGCCGTGGAAAAGGGAGGCAAGACGATCAGCACGATGCAGATCAAGCTCTTTTCGCGGCAAAAAGAAAAGGCGGTCAACAATGTCATCCGAGCCACGCTCCCTTACATTCGATCCGACATTCCCATCGTCATTGTCTTCCGTGCACTGGGCATTGTTCCGGATCGCGAGGTGCTGCAACATATCTGCTACGACTTCAACGACAACGCTATGCTCGAGATGCTCAAGCCGTGTATCGAGGAGGCCTTTGTCGTCCAGGACCGCGACTTTGCGCTAGACTTCATTGGTCGTCGTGGTTCCCAGACTGGCCTGTCGAGAGCGAAGCGGCACCAGTACGCGCAAGACATCTTGCAAAAGGAAATGTTGCCCCACGTCTCGACAGCCGAAGGTTCTAACACCCGCAAGGCTTACTTCTTTGGCTACATGATCCACCGCCTTTTGCTGGCCGCTCTCGAACGTCGGGAAATCGACGACCGAGACCACTTCGGAAAGAAGCGATTGGATTTGGCAGGCCCCTTGCTCTCCGGCCTCTTCCGCATGCTCTTCCGTAAAATGACGCGCGACATTTACCGCCATCTGCAACGTTGCGTGGAAGAGAGTCGCGAATTTACGCTGCAGGCAGCTGTCAAGTCCAGCACCATCACAAACGGTCTCAAATACTCGCTGGCCACGGGCAATTGGGGCGACCAGAAGAAGTTCACAACTGTCAAGGCTGGTGTGTCACAGGTCTTGAACAGATACACTTTCGCTTCGACGCTCTCGCACTTGCGCCGCTGCAACACGCCCATTGGTCGAGATGGCAAGATTGCTAAGCCTCGACAGCTGCACAACACGCATTGGGGCATGGTCTGCCCCGCTGAGACGCCCGAAGGACAGGCTTGTGGCCTGGTCAAGAACTTGAGTCTGATGTCGACCATTTCGGTCGGGTCTCCCAGCGCGCCCATTGTCGAATTCCTCGAAGAATACGGCCTCGACAACCTGGTGGACATCCAAGTGGCCGATGCAAAGACGACCAAAGTCTTCGTCAATGGCGTCTGGATGGGCACCTGCGAACAACCTTCGGGCCTCGTCGAGACGCTGCGAGACTTGCGAAGACGAGACGATATCTCTATCGAGGTCAGCGTTGTGCACGACATTCGAGAGAAGGAATTGAGACTGTACACCGACGCTGGACGAGTTCAGCGGCCTCTCTTCATTGTCGACCCTGACGACAAGACGCTTCTGGTCAAACCTCGTCACGTCGAATGGCTCCAGAACACTGAAAAGCCCGACGGGACGCCATTCACCTGGAGCCAGCTGGTGCGCGAGGGTGTCATTGAACTGCTCGACGCCGAGGAGGAGGAGACGGTCATGATCTGCATGAGCCCTCAAGATTTGGAGAACTCAAGAGCCTACAACGAGAATCCAGACCTTGTCAAGGGGCGATCCGGCGATCCCTCTGCGCGCCTCGTTTCGATTCAGACGTACATGCACAACACTTGGACCCATTGCGAGATCCACCCGTCGCAAATTCTCGGAGTCTGTGCCAGCATTGTTCCCTTCCCGGACCGGAATCAGTCTCCCCGTAACACCTACCAGAGTGCCATGGGCAAGCAGGCGATGGGCATCTACTTGACAAACTATCAAATGCGGATGGACACCATGGCCAACATTCTCATGTATCCGCAAAAGCCGTTGGCTACGACACATTCGATGCAGTACCTCAAATTCAGGGAGCTGCCAGCCGGCCAAAACGCCATCGTGGCTATTCTTTGCTACTCCGGCTACAACCAGGAAGACTCCGTGATCATGAGCCAATCGGCCATCGATCGAGGTCTCTTCCGGTCGCTCTACTATCGTACCTACATGGACATGGAGAAGAAAACGGGCATGGTTCTGCTCGAAGAGTTTGAAAAGCCCTCCAGAGAAACGGCGATTCGACTCAAGCATGGCACATATGACAAGATCGATGCCGACGGCTTCTGTGCCCCCGGAACCCGCGTCTCAGGCGAGGACATCATCATCGGAAAGACGACCCCGCTACCTCCAGACAGTGAGGAACTTGGTCTTCGAAGCAAGCTGCACACAAAGCGCGACGTCAGTACCCCGCTCAAGTCGACAGAGAATGGCATCGTCGATCAGGTCCTCGTGTCCACGAATGCAGAGGGCCACAAGTTCGTCAAGGTCCGCGTTCGTTCGACGCGTGTGCCTCAGACTGGTGACAAATTTGCTTCGCGTCACGGTCAAAAGGGCACAATTGGCATCACTTATAGACAGGAGGACATGCCTTTTACACGGGAAGGCGTGACGCCGGATATCATCATCAATCCTCACGCCATCCCCTCGCGAATGACAATCGGTCACTTGGTCGAATGCCTGCTGTCCAAGGTCGGCGCCTTGTCGGGCCAAGAGGGCGATGCAACACCCTTCACCGATCTCACAGTCGATGCGGTCAGCCATCAGCTCAGGGCGTATGGCTACCAGTCTCGCGGTCTCGAAGTCATGTACAATGGCCATACGGGGCGCAAGCTCATGGCCCAAGTCTACCTCGGCCCGACCTACTACCAACGCCTCAAGCACATGGTGGACGATAAGATCCATTCACGGGCACGAGGACCAGTCCAAATTCTCACACGGCAGCCCGTCGAAGGACGAAGTCGTGACGGTGGACTGCGTTTCGGCGAAATGGAACGCGACTGCATGATTTCGCATGGCATGGCCGCGTTCCTGAAGGAGAGAATGTGAGTCCTTTTCGGTCATTTTTGCCCTTGTCTTGACTAACAAGAGAGACATTTCAGGTACGACGCTTCGGACGCCTATCAGCTTCACGTCTGCGACACTTGCGGCCTGACGGCCATTGCCAATCTGAAGCGCAACACCTTCGAATGCCGTTCGTGCAAGAGCAGGACGGGCATCTCCAAAATCTTCATCCCCTATGCAGCTAAGCTCCTCTTCCAGGAACTCATGAGCATGGGTGTCGCCACCCGTCTCTTTTAGCCCCTTGTAACACTATTCTTGTCTCAGGTCTCTCTCGAGGAAAAAAGGCCGTCCTCATCACCAACCCCATTTGCAATCAGGAGAATCTCTCATCTTGCTCTGTATGACGTTGAACTCTTTTCGATTGCTCTAAGAGAGGCGAGCATGGCGTTTTGTACATGAAGAGCGAGGCCCTGTGCCCGTTGCTTCCTGCTCAAGGTAGGATGCGCGAGGTTGGTTTTGAATGATGAGGAACCATACGTGATGGAAGATGGATGACGACCGATCGTGAGAGTGAAAATGCGAGACGGAAGAAGTAATGTGCGGGTATCGCCGTTTGAGTCCTTAACGGAGACGGCTGCAAAATATCGCCGTGAGCAAGGAGAAAAGGCAAGGTCGCACGGGACCCATCTACTCACCGAGCCTCGCGCTCCGACTCGAGGAGGGCAAGAATGTCATCCTCCTTGCAGGGGCCCTTGACGTTACGGATGATGCTCCGCGTGTTGTCGTCCATCATCTCGACGCGAACCTGGGTGACACCACCCCGCGAGCCAGTCCGGCCAAGGACTTTGACGACCTGTGCGAGAATGAGTCAGCTTCATGTTCCTGTCCCCTTTCGCCTTCTTGCAGCGCTCGATCGGTCCGTGATCTCCTCCCAGCTACCACCTCCCACTCTCCGGCCCCTCCCTCGACTAGCAAGCCATTCCTCCTCAGAACGCCAGCCATAATCCGTCCTAGAACCCTCGCTTTTTCGCCCCAACCGTCCTTGCAAACGACATCGTAGCAGTTGCCCCACAGCCTCTGCATCGCTCTTATATTTGCTCGCACACGTCGCTGTCCAGACCCTCCCCTTCCAGACCCCTCAATGCTCCACGATAAAGATACTCACTCGGGCGAGCTTGACTGTAGGTGTGACATGGCCAAAGTCAGCATCCCCATCTACTTTGCACGGTGCAGGCGGCACAACTCACCGGGCTGCTTTGCGGCGCTGGCGTCCATGTTGTTGATATGTATAGAGAGAGGTTGGTAGGAGGAAGGACTCGTTAGCTGTCGTGCAGGCTTGAAGCAGGTCTCCAACAGTCGCTCTCATGAACCCAGCTGCGGAAACACGTGAAGCGCAGCACACGTGACTTCAAGTCTTGGAACGGGTAATTTTTTATAAAGAAGGTCAATCAATCCATTCCAAAACGGTGGAGGCGACCTGCTGAGACAGTAGTAGCAGACAGTGGGGTAACGGAAGGACATGCAATAGAGAGCTACTCGAAAGGACATCCAAAAGAGAGCTACTCGACATCGTGATAGCCGGCGCGGCGCATGGCTCCGAGCGTCTGTCTGGCTTGATTGAGCTCTTTTTCGAGCTTGAGCACTTCTACCTGCTGCTCCATCTCCTTGACCTTGAAGTCGTGCGCAGGCAGTGCCGAGTAGTCAACATCGGCTTGGCTGCGCTGGAACTGCTGCTCGGTCAACGTCTTGACCTGCTTGACAAGGGCCTTGCATGCATCCGTCACAGCCTTTGCCGCCCGCTCCAGCCTGTCCTGCGTCTTGCTCATGAACTCCGACTTGACACGCGAAGCAAGAACCAGCTGGGCGGTCGCCGCGCTGACTTCGTTGGAAGCGACAATGAGCTGCTCGAGATTGTGCGTACCCGTGATGACGCCGTCGGCCGACTCGATGAGCATCGTCGTTGCAAAGGCCACAGCCCGAGCCGCGGAGATAAGGCCCTCGGTCCAGCGGTGGTTCTTTTTGTAGAATTGCTGGTTGGTACTGGTGCCCTTGCCGCGGGCCACGATCTCCTGCTGCGACTCGGTGGCCGCCTTGATGAGGCCGGCAATGGCACGGGTTATGACCAGTGACGCTTCCAGAATGGCGTCGTGGACTTGCAGGTTGACAGCACTGAATCGATCGGTGTCCTTGGGACGAGCCATGAGAGCCTGGAGGCGCTGTGTGGCCTGCTCGATGGCCTGAGCGGCACTGTTCATCTCACGTTCGACAATGTCGCCAATATCACCGTTGGCAGTGGCCAGCATGCGGTCACCAGCCTTGACCATGCCCTCAACGACGTCGCTGATAGCCTTGAAGGCGTTGTTTGCCTCCATGCTTTGCCGAGCAACGACATCGCGCCGCTGAGCAGGGGCCACACCCGCCAGGCGGTAAGACTGTAGGGAGCTGAAGAAGCGCAGCATGACGTCGCCCGAAGTGCGACCCGTAGAGACAATCTTGTCGACAGCGTCGTCGCTCTGCGCCAGGCGTGTAATGCCCTTGGTGCTGATGAGGACGTCGCTCATCGTCTGTGCCAATTGGTTAGCCTTCTTGATGACCTCGACGTGTTCGCCGCCGGCCTCCTGTGAAAGGTAGAGGCTGTAGGTGGCTGCAAATTCGTTGCCAGAGCCCACGCCCTTTTCGATCATCGACAAGACGTACTCGGGCGTGGCGTTTGTGTTGCCCGAGGCAGAGGGGTTCTCGAGCTCGTACAGAGCATCGTCGACCTTTTCGACGCACGCCTGCAAGATTGAATCGATGATGGCGTTGAGCTTCTTTGTATTGTCCAGGATCAAGGTGTCAATCTGTGCATTGACAGCTTCGTCGCTGACGCCCTGGTTCATTTGCAAATCCGACATCTGCTTGATGGTCGCATCCATACCCTCTTGCATGATTTGCATTTCTGCGTCCTTCTCATCGCGTAGCCTGGCAATCTCGGAGTCCTTTTCGTCGAGCTTGCGCATCAGCTCGTCGGATCGATCGCGCTTCCCTCGCAGCTCATCTTCGAGTTCGGAAATCTGTCGGTTGAGCGTCGACATCATGCCCGACATCTCTGTACTCTTGTTCCGCGTCGCATCTTCAGCCCTTTCGTTGGCAAACATCAGGTCCCGCTTGAGCCGGTCAAACTCTTCCTTCTGGCTGGCCTTCACCCGGTCGAGATCGAAGCGGGCACGGTCTCGCTCTCGGATCATGTCGGCCAATTCGAGGTTCTTCGCCTTGACATCGCGCTCCATTCTTTCCATCTTGTCGATGGCTTCCTGGGCGCTGCCAGCCTTGATCTGCATCTGCTTGTACTTGGCCAACATGTCCAAGTGCTCGGTTCGGAGCTGGCTATAGAGCTTGGCGAGGGCCTCGTACTTGTTTCGCCAGAGCGTCACCTGGTCCTGCAGCTGCTTCAGCAGGTCATCCTTGCTTCCTAGCTGCGCGTTGACGTTTTGTCCAATCATTGCAAGCTCGTTCTCGAGCGCTCGAACTCGATTGTCATACTGCTGAAGCATCAGCTGATCCCGCTCGTACTGGCCACGCATCGCCAGGAGTTCGCGCTCAAGTTCGGCAGCTCGTCCGCCAGCCATTTGGTCCATCTGTGCACGCATCAGGGCCTCCCTTTCCTGCCTCTCCTTCTCTTCCTGCAGCCTCTGCTGTTCCTCGAATTCTCGCTGCTGGCGCGCCGCCAGCTCGGCTTGCCTGCGCTTCTCGGCATCTTCGGCGTCCTTCAGCGCCTTTTGGCGGTCCTCGTACTCCTTGAGCATCCTCGCCTGCTCGTCAATTTCGGCTTGCGAAGGGCCCACAGGAGTCGATGGCTTGGGCGTTGTCTCTCGTCTTGCAGGCAGCTCGGGCCCATCGGGCGAGTCGAACAGGTTCGGCGGGTCATGGTTGAGCTTTGGCACGTTGATGAGCGAGGTGAGAAATTTGAGGTTGGCGCACTCGTAAAAGAATCGGCGGAGAGCATAGTGCTGGGTATTGTATCGACCTCGCAAAGGTTCGAGGGCGTCCATGGCATCTGTCCTTCTGTGCATGGCGCGAAGCATGGAGGTGAGGAACTTGTAGATGCCATAGCTCTCCTTTACCAACGGAACCAGCGAAGAGATGCGGCACTCGTTATTGGCCGAGCCTCGGAAGTGGGCAAAGACGAGCTTCTGGAACTGCTCGATCTGGTCCTGGAGGTTCATGAGGTCCATGATTGTCTCGTAGCTGCGTTTGCGTTAGTAGCGGATCGGTCAGAGTGTAGCTGAGAACTCACCCTTCATCTGGGTTGTCGATGTTCTTGAGAGAAATGTACTCTTCGTATTCGAAGAGACCGTTGAACTCTTTGTGATGTCGGTGGAAACGGAGCTTTGCCAGGATGAAGGAGACATATGCCCTGATCAGGGGAGCGTATCCTTTACAAGTCTTAAGTGAGAACATGCTTTCACACCTCGTTGCGATGTGGATGGCTCACCTCGAATGCTGTCAGAGCCAACAGTGCGTGCGCATGTTTCAAACCAGCCAATCTGAGCTTGGGCCTCCCTCAAGACCTTTTCGAGTGCAGAATGTCAGCGATGGATCCGAGTGGAACCAAAGTGGGGAAAAGCCAGACACTCACGACTTGATGGCCCTCTTGGAGGACCTTGTGAACCAGGATGAGAGCCTTGAACGTTTGGACCTCATCGCTGAGGATCGGCTGGACGCGCAGTCCGTTCCACACTGACTGCGAAGTGCGGTAGTCCCAGGTGTAGACAATGCATTCTGGGTTGGAGTGAGCACTAGAGCAGAAGAAGTTGCCGTTTCGCCTACCCACTTCGGACATGCTTCTGCTTGGGTGCTGTCTCATCTGCGCTGGTGGCCTTTTTGATGTTGAGATCAAGCTCCGACTCAGCCTTGTCTCGATTCACTGGTCGGGTGGGGAGGTGTTCTTCGAAACGAGGCCTATTGCGACTGGTGGGTCAGCAGTAGATAGAACCTACCGCCAGAGGATGTACTCACATGTTGGGATGAGCCGCCGCCCAGCTGCACGTCCTGACTTGGGTGTAAACCGGTAGTCGCTACTGGTGAGAGAGTCTCTCACTGGAGCGTGCCTCGAAAGAGATCGAGAGACGAGCTGAGCGCCAGTGGACACCTAACCCGGAGACAGTGCTCTAGAGCGGCTTGTGCGTGCCTTTTGGAAGTGTGGCGCTGCCTTGGTCCGTCCACGTGTCAATTCCATTCTTGGACGCGCCTGCTCCGAGCTCCAGATTGCATCCACGATTAGTCAGTCACAGTCATCCTCCATTTACCACATTTCTCCAGAGTCGGCGAAAGAGGCGCACGCAGGAAAATGGACGAGTCTATGCACCACCAGGAACAGGAAGCATCGGGCCAGGAGCACGAGCAGGGCAGGTCTTATGATGGAAACGGAGGTTAGCAAGCTCAAGGTGTGGATGTTGCCGAGAGTCGCCTTGCTGATCTAAGCACCAAACAGAGTCGAGCAACCATGGCAATAGCAACACTCACCCGCAACCACCCCCACCTTTCGATCCGCAAGCCATTGCCGCTCAGCTTCCCGCCAATTTCCCGCGGGGCGATGCAGCCGCGATGGATGCGGTCATGCAGCTGGCTCAGGCCGCCAGCCAGCAGCAGCACTTCAACTTTGGTCAGCATGTAGGGTCGAACAGCGAAGACAGCAGCCAGATGGAAGCAAAGAGCAAGCGAAGGCGGAGCTCGCAGTCCAGAGGCAGGGGCGGTTCGACAAGCACAGGCACAAAATCGCAAAAGAGGGACGGGGAACAAGTCGGGACGAGCGATGGGCAGGACCAGGATCAGAGCCAAGATCAAGGCCAAAATCAGAATCAGACACCTTGGTCGCCCGATTACGAGCAATTGTTGAGGCGACACCTCAACCAGGCAGAGGAGGAAGGAATGCGTGACCAGACGCAGCAGGGCGATGCTGCAGGGGGCCACGGAGAGCATGACGGGCATGAAGCTGCTGTCGCTGCTGCAGCTGCTGCCTCGGCCGCCGCCGATGCGGGTGCCGGTACCTCGCTTGACGAGACGTCCGCGCAAGCTCTTGCACGCAATGGACGAGCCTTGAGCAACACGAAACGTGCCGCCCAGAATCGTGCTGCACAACGTGCCTTTAGAGAGAGGAGGGACAAGTAAGTTCCTTTCCAGTAGGACTTGCCCTCGTTCATGCATGCTGATGAGTAGGGACTTCTATCAGATATGTCAAGGAAGTGGAAGCAAAGGCAGAGCTGCTGGAAAAGGCGCTGACCTCGGAGCGGCACTATCGAAGCCAGTACGAGGATGCACTCAAGACAATCGAGGGGCTGCGATCCGACAATCAGAGTCTGCGACTGGCCATCAATGCACTGGGTGGCAACGTACCAGCAGCCCAATCGGCCTCTGAGTCGGCACCTGAACAGCCGCAATCTCGAGAGGAAGGCGAGGAGCAACGGTGGGAACAGGTCGATCCCACCCTGGAGAGGCAAGCAGAACACGGAAACGACACAGCTCCGTCCAAGGAGCAGAGGCAGACCAATGAGGACGGGCAACTCGATGGTCTGAGGGCTGTGGCTGCTGCCGCTGCCGCTGCCGTCGTCAGCGAGGGCAACAAGGACGATCAGCAGACGCAAGAAAACGGACAGTAAACCAGAGGTGATGTTGTAAAATGCATTCTTGTACGAGTAGTTATATAGTAGCAGTAGTAGTATACAATGGAAGCACCGACTTCAATAGCGAACTCGCTGGCCCGTCAATTCTCCCGAATAGTGGCAGATGCCTTGCCGATCAAGCCAAGTTCTGAGCGCCTCTTTGCTACGCAAGCCCTTGACACCCGCTCTCTTGGCCGTGCTGGAGATCTCGTCAAAGGAAATTGGCTCAAAGAGAAGGATACGCTTGTACAAATCTGCGTCCGACGTGATGGCTCTGTGCAATTGTTGCGATAGCGTCTGGGGCACGTTGATTGGAGACGGCTCCGGCAACTCATCTTCTCCTTCGCTTCTTCGACCATTCTCTTCTTCTTCCGCTCGTCTTCCTTCGTCGTCATCAAGTTCTGCATCGTCGTCGTCGTCGTCGTCGTCGTCAGAAGTCATCTCTTCCATGAGCCGATTCGTCAAATCACCGATGTCGCCGCCCGTCACTGATCCGCTAGCTCCTACTGTAGTATCGCCCAGCGTCGAGGGATTTGACGAGGAGCAGATCGAGATCTCTGCAGGATCGTCCTGCTCAGCTGCACTTTTGCGTCTGTGAAGGGCATCCCAGACCTGGTATAGCTGTTCCTCGAGGACAGATCGACTCTTGACAGGGCGGAAGCCATATTGAGCTGCTTTGGCCTGCGAGCTGCTCAGCGTGTCCAAAAGGTCCACCGAGGTAACTAAGCGAACTCACCTGTAGATCGGGGATGGACCATGCATGATAGTCTGGTCGAAGAGGCTCTTGGGAGCTGGGTCCTGAATCTGCCGGGGAACGTGATCGTCGCTGTAGTCTCTGCTTCTTACTCTGCACCGACTGGCCCGCAGCGGAGGAATCCCGTACTTGACTGGGCCCTGCCGCCCTAGTGCTTGATTGGGAAGACGACGCCGGGGCCAGGTCGTCCAAGTCGTCCAGCAATCCCATCTTCGCCAAGGTGCAGTCAGTGCAGTTGAGAGTGTCACTTTTGGACGACGCGAAAATCGACGCGCCTCTCACACGTGTTTGGCCCATCTCCACAGATTGTCGGGCTCGATCAGCGAGTGACGTTCTCCTCCATCTGGAGATTACATCGAGCGACGAGAAGCAAAAGCCCAACGCCGGCGACAAAAGTGCAGACGTGATGAAGCAAAGAAGGGGAAAGGAGGGAGGCGCCAAGCGAGCTGCAGGGCCCAGCGTGAATGGGAAGGAACAACCGAGGCCGAGGCTGCCTCTCCATCTACTCATCCTGAAGCATACGCAAGGCATCGTCACGGCAGCGACGACGGTCGGGGTTCTTCACTATCGCAACTTCCACTCCCTCTTCTTCGTGCTCGGGTCCTTGACGACAAGCTTCAGTGGTAAGTCGCATCTGGCTCGCACTCGTATCCAGAGGATAGTGTTAATTCTCAGAATCACACCTTAGCGAAAGGCCTTAAGCTCGTCATCAAGGAACCCCGACCACCAGGATCAGTCGTCACAAAGACCCACGGGATGCCTTCGACGCACAGCTCAACCATCACGTTTATGTCTTTATACCTCGTTGGACTTCTCGTGGCGCCCTTGAGCCCGACCTCGGATCTGCTCGCCTACAGATCGCTCCTCGTTCCCCTCCTTCTCGCTTCGCCCCCTCTAATCATGTGGTCGCGTGTCAAGCTGGGCCTTCACACGCCAGAACAGTGCATGGTTGGAGCTGCGCTGGGCTTCGTCAACACTTTGCTACTCTCTCTGCTCTGGAGAGGTATCGGTAGTTGGGTGGGATTGAGAGGAGACGTAGCTCCTCGGGTCGATGAGGTGATCCAACACCTCGAGGATACCCTTCGTGGCAAACTCGATCTGTAAAGTGCTTTTGAATGCTTCGTCAAATAGATTGACTACTCCTATAAGGGCTGCTGGAAGAAGCATCAAGCCGTATCGATAACTCGGTATCCATTGACCTGGATAAAGCAATGGGTCAGCTTCCGGACATGCTAGCCACCCAAGATAAAGCATACCTTTGCGTCTTTGAGGAGCCCCATGTACCTCTGTGCCAGATCATGGCAGACCTGGTAGTGGTTGATGCCCTCTGCCTTCTGGCACTTCTGCAGCTCCTCCCGGACGATCCGCGCCTCCATCGTCCTCACCCACGATTCCCGCACCTTCTCATCGCGCTCGGCCAGCGTGGCTGTCCCATTCTTCAGCATCATGTCTCCATTAGCTCGCAAAGACAGACGAGCACTCACCCTTGAACTCTTCCGTCGTGGGGTGGGCGTTCATGTTGCCTCCTCCGGTGTTGCTGCCTTTGTTGGACGCTGACGTTGGACTGGAGATGGGAGGCATGACGCGCTCGCCGTCTCTCGGCCGGAACCGCCCGCCACGTTTTTGGGAAATCTGGCTGAGCCTTGGACCGCTGAATTTTATTTTTGCCAATTAGATTTTCCACGTGGAGCTGCGGCGAAGTGCAATGTCGGGCAGAACTTCGACGTCGACGGTCTAGGGACAATCTCGACTGACGCTCAAGACCAAATCGGACAAGTCAAGATGGTACGTTGTCATCCTCATTCAGACTCAAAGTAGACATATTGACTGACTCAATGACTCCAAAGGCAAACAAGGTCAAGGCACACGAGCTCCAGGCTAAGTCCAAGGCGGACCTGACAAAGCAGCTCGACGAGCTCAAGAGGGAGCTCCTCCAGCTTCGTGTTCAGAAGGTGGCTGGTGGCGCTTCGAGCAAGCTCACCCGCATGTGAGTGTCTCACGGAAGTAGGGGCGAAGTACATCGGTGGTGGGCGTGTAGAAGGCAGGGAACGGATGGGAAGGGCAATACTAGGGGCAAGGTGTCCGAGATGCAAGGCCAGGTGTGGATGGGCTTCGATGTCTGCGGAGGCGAGTCGGCACGCCGATGGATGGGAGTCGGGCGCTATCTTTCAGAGGGTGGAGCTGGGCGCTGGGAGGGAGGAAGGAGGTCATGAGAGAGCGAGATGTGCTGGAAAGTGCGTATGGGTGTAGATCTAAATGCTGACTCTTCTCTTACAGCAATGGCGTTCGCAAGTCGATCGCTCGTGTCCTCACGGTCATGAACCAGAAGCAGCGCCAGAACATCAGGGAATTCTACAAGAACAAGAAGCACCTCCCTCTCGACCTCCGCCCCAAGCAGACCCGCGCTATCCGCCGGGCTCTTTCGAAGGTGAGCACTCGTTTTTCCTGCTCTCGCACTCTCTCCCTCTTCCCGAGCGCCGCCAAATCAGCGGAGCGCTACCTCTCGACCTCGGGTGTGACAAGTGGGAGAGCATATTGTCATCGAGGGAAAAAGGAGGGGATGGCCTGGTCTTGTATTGGTCTCATCGATGCCGCTGCATTTCGACTACGATGTCGGCAGAATATCGCAAGCACTTGGGGAGAGAGAGGGAGCAGTGGTCTTCTAAGTATTCTATTCACTTACCCTATCCTCCCGTGCAGACCGACCGCAAGCGCGTCACTGAGCGTCAGCACAAGAAGGACATCCACTTCGGCAGGCGCAAGTACGTTCTCAAGGCGTAAATGGGTCTCCGGGACGTCTTGTAGGATACTTTTCTGGCTTGTGAACCGAGAGGAGCTCGGGAGTGACGTTCACACAGCAACCTCAAAAGCTTCTTCCCTCATTTTCATGTACCTTCATAGCACTACTATGACATGCCATAGCACCGATTCACACATTCACTCGCGGACCTCTTGTGGACCTTCATCCTTTCATCATGGTCAAGACTGAGAGGGACACGGTCACGTGCCGCGTACCCGCGAGCAGAAAAGTCAACCTGGAATTCCAACAGCTCCCCGATCTCACCACCTGCAAAGCCGTCTCTAGGACGTCTTTTTGTCGCCCCCCTTGTGAGTAGCTAGAAGGACGAGCGACAAGCGCACCATCTGTATTATCAGGGAAGAGGTATCTTATCGTCTGTTCTGCTCTGCTCCCGCCTCGCCCTCTCCTACGCTAAATCACGCTGCTCTCATCCATCCCATGTACTCCGCTGCTTTACGCATGGACGTCTTTGCGCAATAGAGCGTTCCCTTGCAGCCTTCCACCGCCCTCTCGGACCTTTCTTTCCTTGTTTGCCCCACGGATCTGCTTTCTACCGCTTCTACTTCGACAAATCCTACGACATGGACGACGATGGCTTTGATCTATACGGCGTGAGTTCTCAAGCTTGTCAAGAAGGGTGACGGCCAATTACTCAGGTGGATGAATTGAATAGGACGCCGATCTTTATGGTGGAGAGATCAAGGCAGAGGAGGAGGAGAACGTGAAGCCCGAGGCGGAGTCGCGGCCCAGCGACACAGGTGACAAACGTGGTCGAGAGGACAGCAGTGAAGATGCAAAGGTGAGCAGATCTCCACTGTCGGAAAAGCCGCAGGGCTCCGTCTAACTTACTCGTATTACAGATGGACCAAAGGGTACCCTCATCATCTTCGGGGGCGAACGGTGGCTCGGCCGGACAGCAACAGTCGTACCACCAGGGTGGAACATTTGATGGAGGGAGGCCCGTCGATGCAGGAGCGTCGGGCGGATACCCGTCTGAGTCTCCTCGCGAGGCATTGGCCGGTCGTCCAAAGGTGGAAGATCCTAATGTCCAGAATGCCTTATATGTCGGCGAGCTCGATTGGGTAAGCAAAAGCGCATTATCATCCAGGATCGCACTCAGCTGACGACCAGTGAATTGCAGTGGGTTTCGGACGAGGATCTGAGAAGAGTAGCAGGGCAAGTGGGTGTCCACGTCGCCCTTTCGGACATCACCTTCTCCGAGCACAAGGTCAACGGAAAGTCCAAGGGGTAAGTGCCTCAATCATACACTCCTCGACATATGTGCCCCTTGGCTGATCTGTCTCCTCTCTACAGCGTGGCTTACATGGAAACTGGCTCAGAGGACGAGGCGAACCGGCTGAAGGACTGGTTTGACAACAAGTGAGTCTTCTACGCTGCCGAGTGTCGTACAGACTACTGACGGAGTCGGCAATCTTCCCAGCGACATCAACCATAAGCGAGCGGCTGTGACTTTGACATCATCAGCCAATGGCAATCCTTTCAAGACGCTACCTAAAGGTGAGGACCGCTTTCCCCAGGCACATGGAAAGAGGCTGACAAGACCATAGACCCCCCGCCAAGAGACGGTAGACCGATGAGGGGAGGCGGGATGATGCGCGGCCGGGGAGACTACAACAACATGTCGAGAAGACGAGATGATGCACCTCCTATGGCAGGCGCTCCGATCCGAATGGGTGCCGGTGCTGGCGCTACGGGACCAGGAGGGATGCCGATGATGAACCCAATGATGATGGGGATGATGAACCCCATGGCCATGGCGGGCGGTGCTGGATCTGGACGGCCTCCATTCATGGGAGGGGGAGGGGGAATGGGTCGTGGTGGATTTGGCGGACGTGGAGGGGGCCCAAGGCCGAACAATAACATGGGTCACTTCAATCCCAACTTCTTTGGAGGAGGTTCGATGGGCGGTGGGATGCAGCAGCAGCAGCCTCCGGCGCAGCAGGGAGGACGAGGCGGCCCCGGAGGAGGGGGCTACGACGAGCGCGAAAGAAAGAGGCATCGCTACGACGACCTCTCGTAAATTATGTACTCTACCTCCCGTTTCTTTGGGCTCATTGTTGAAATTTCAAGTTTGGTGTGACCTGCACAATGTTATCGGTATAGATGAGGTAGGAGTCCACTAAAGAAGCGGAGGGAAGCACTTCGTTACGGTAAAGAGACACGATCAGCTGTACATCTGCCAATCGAATAGGATCTTGTTCCCCCAGATGTCTGAATCGCAGGTCGTGGGACTCTGGCTTTGTGCGATGGAGCTCAAGCCTTTCCCTCCTGGTCCCTGCTGCATGACAAGCAGGTTGAGGTTCTTGCCATCCGCTGCTATCGGCGTCCAGTCGACGGCACCTGTCGGTCCCTTTGGGATGCTATTCCTGGCAAAGTTTGCGAAGCGCGTCTGAATCTCGCGGGAGAGCGTCTCTTGCGCCGTTGTCGGAGGCCCGGGCATCGTGCCAAAAATAAGGAAAATGTCGTCTTCGTGGCAGACGTGACCATCTTCGACACAATAGTTCCGACTCGCGTTGTCTGGATATGTGGCACCGACGGCCCACTCGGCCACCCACACCTGGCTAGACGCCCTTGCGAGGCTGGCGAGGAGAAAGGGTCAGATTCGTCTAAGGACGATGACAGGGAGCATAAGCTCACTTTCGGGCATTGTTTTGAACAGCGCATCGCCAAAGGCCATCGGTGGCTGCCTGCTCGAATGTGCGTCTAAGAGCGTCCGATTGCTCGACTTCGTACTTGTACTGAGGTAGCACAGCTGCCGCGTTGCCCCTGGCTTGATTGAAGATGTAGTCGAGCGCTTCTCCAAAAGATACGCTTTGATTTCCGTACGCCAGCTCGAGCGTTGTCGCGCCTGGCTGAGTTGCTTTCCAGCTGGCGGCCGTGATGCTTCCCGCTTCATTTTGCACCGTCGACACAATCATGGGCTTTGTGGTGCCCTTGCCCGCAGCCGCGTTCTGCTCGAGGGCCGTCGGGATATACTGCGTACCGATAACGGGCCGCCAGGGCGTGCCTGCCGCGACCCCTCCGTCCTGTGCGGGCCCATTGCTATAGGTACTAAATGTTGCATCCAGAACTTGGTCGGCTGTCCTGCTGCGTGCGCATGCAACGTCACCCACGTCGCAACCGAGCGACTTCATGGTGAGGTCGCCCAGGAAGCTGTTCTGCGCAATGGTAGAGGGGCCGTAGTCTTGCGTGTCGCTGACGAGGATGGCCTTTGAAAAGAGAGGTTCTGCTGCTGGCGTCGTCAGCAGGGCCCTGACGAGTTGTGCACCGCTGCTCTGACCCATCAGGGTCACTTTGTTGACATCGCCTCCAAGGTATTGGCCCACGTTCCGGATCTGTTGCAGGGCAGCCACGACGTCTCGGACGGCCTGATTTCCTGCGAGCTTGCTCGAGCCTTGTTGGCCTGCTTGTGGGTCTTTCTCGTCAAATGTCGCTGTCGTCTGCAGCCATCCAAAGGCGCCGAGACGGTACTGGACAAAGACGACGATGGCATTTTGAGACGAGGCCAGCTTGCTCCCATCCAGTCCTGCCGCCGTCGAAGAGCCAGAGAGGCCACTTCCACCGTGGACCCAGACCAGGATGGGCAAATTGTCGCCCATCTTTGCTTTTGCAGGCTTGTAGAATGTCGCGTAGAGGCAGTCTTCACTCTGTTTGTCCGCGCCGCCGATCGGACCGTTCGTTCCTTGGATGCAGGCTGGTGGGAGCGCAGAAGCATCGAAAGTCTTTCCGTTGGCAGCGGAGACTAGCTTGTCGAGCTTGACGGGTTGAGGACTGGCGAAACGGAGAACCCCCACAGGAGGTTGGGCAGTGGGCAAGGTGAAGCGATGTGCGGCGCCCGAGCCTGCGACAAGGCCGCGAATGCTTCCCCCAGGGAACAGCAAATTTGTCGGGTCGCCATCGCGAGATTGCAACGGAAGACAGCACGTATGCGCAGCGACGAGAAGGAAAAGGACGCAGATTACGGTAAAGAGGAGCATCTTGAAAGGAGGTATGGGGAAGCGTGTCATGGGGTATTTGGATGTCTATATGAATGCTTTGCTGTGCGATGCCGGTTTTTCGTGCAAAAAAGACGCTATTCTGAGCGTCGCAGACCGTCTGCGTTGCTAGCTTCCGGTAGCCAGTGACTGTGGCTTTGCTTGTTGCCCCTCTATGTAGGAGAGTGGCCTTCTAAGTCACCTTTCATGAAACAAAGAGGTTGTCCTAGCTCGCCTGGAGTGTGGCACTTGACCTCAACGGGAGGTTAATGGGACAAGAGAAAGAGGCAAGAGGCCCGTACTGCATAATTGGCTTCTGCCTTAATTCCCTGCTTTTGCTTGCCTTGTTCTACCTCTGTACTAATGCCCCTTTATTCCCGGCCATTATCCCTTTGTGACAAGACGATGAGACCTCTGACACGGTTCGGAATTCTCCAGGAGGGCTGAAGCGCGGCGCCCTTTGTCCCAGGCGCGCCGCGCTTTTGTGGCTTGCTCTTGTTCTCTGCAATCTCGTTTATCCGCTGCCCTAGTTGTTTCGCATCGGCCGCTCTTTCCACAACTTGCTTTCCTTTTAGCCTTGCTTATGCGAGTTGGACCACGCTTCGGACCTTTTCAAATACGCTCGGAGGCTGGTGTGCTTGCCTTCACTCCGTTCAGGAGCAGGTTTCCACAAGGTCGGTGCAGATGTTTCACATACTAAGAATGGATCGAGGCTACTGCTGCACCTAAGCTAGCGAGGTGCACACAGAGGACACTATTTCACTTGGGAAAGCGCAGCTCGGAAGATCGTTTTCAACAGAGGGAGGACAGCTCTCACAAAGGGGGGGAAGCATGAGACAAAGGGACAGAAAGGTGGCTTGCCCGTACAAAGGGAAGAAAGAGCGGAGGAAGCCGCGCTGTGCTACCTTTCCCTAGGAACAAGATCAAAGGTCCCTGCTCGGACAAAGGGAGACGGCCGGAGTTGCCCTTTGATCCGGTGGTGTGGCATGATGTAACAGTCGTAAACTTGGACATAGGAAGAGTAGGACAAAGGGGCGCTTCACCTCGGCAGCAAGATTGTCTTGGTCGAACCGTAGAAGGCTCATCGCGTCTTGATCGTGCATCCCTTTGTTCTGTGCGCCGTGGCTTGCATGTGTGGCTTCCCTCTTTGATATCGTGATGCGTTTGGATAGGGAACCAACCAAAAAGCACCGTTGCTGCTTCAAAGGACTAGTATTAGATCGAGCAAAACAAAATATGGTATCGTAGTCTACATTGTTCAAAGGGCAAGTCAAGATATCAGATGGCCCACTCGACGCCCGAGTCGCTGCCCTCATCGTCGGTCTTCCAGTCGACGGCGCCCTTCTTGGTGACACCAAAGAGTGAGGCCCGCCTGCAGAGGACGGCGAGAATATCTGTCAATGTATCGATGCTCTCTTCGAGCTCGTAGACGGCACTCGCAGGAGCCGCGACATCAAAAGTGGGCGTGGCGGTCGAGGTTGAATCTGATAGGATGCTTGGTGTAGCGGAAGCCGAAGGCGTCGAAGAAGAGGAGATGGATGAAGTCGTAGAATCGAGCGAGTCTCGGTGAGTCGCAGCGATGCGGACTTCTTCGGTGAGCCGAGGGCGAGCGCTCGCCAAGAATCTCCGAATCGAGAGTGAAGTCTCGACGATGGAGACTCTAGAAGCCTCGCCTGCGTCGGCGCTCATCGAGAGAGTGAAGAGGCGAAGGAAGCGAATCCAGCCCAGAGTGGAAGCGGCCAAGGCATCAACATCATCCTTTGCCTCGATGTCGACGAGGCCGTCCACCTCGGCGTTTCCGGCGAGGACGAGCTTGACGAGACTACGCGCGGCGGCACTCTCATCGATCATCGGCAGCAGAGTCAAGGCAGTCTGTCGAGCAAGGCCGGTCTTTCCCAGAAGCAAGGCCCATGTAGCAAAGGTTGTGAAAGCGAGTGCGCGGCTCCTCGTAAGCGGTGGTGCGCGAGCCGTCAGGCGAGCAATCTGCGCCGTCAGGCCGTCCCGAATAGTCGCGTCGTCCTCAACAACATCGAGGCGAACCTTGAAGCTAGAGTGGTGCTTGATAAAGTCGCTGGCAGAAGGTCCGTCGCGCAGAGTGTCCGTGGGGCATGTGCCTCGAACGAGGCTGCCAAGAAGCGTGGTCCAGATCGAGGCAAGCTGCTCTGACTGCTGCGTCGCAGCGATGCTCAGCATGGGTGAGATGAGCGAGGCGCGGTGAGCTGCATCGACGTTGGGCGCAAAGGCGCCGACAACTTCCGTCGGTGACGGACACATGGCCAGCGCCTCGGCAAAGGGCAGCTCCAAGACGCCATCAAGCCACCGCTCGGAGGCTTGGGCGATCTCAGACGTGGCCCGCTGCTCGTCTTCTTCGTCATCGTCATTGGACAGAAGTCGGCATCGGCGAGCCATCTCCCACCTCGCCTCGGCGATGGGCATGACAAGCGAGTGACCGCCAGCGGCGCGCACCATTGCAATTGCCATTGTTCCGTGAATACGTGCCAGATTGAGCAGCGAACCTTCGGTCGAGGAACCAAGGTTGGGAAGTGTAGCGACCTTGAGGAGTGTGTGAAGACGAGCGAGGAGGCTTCCTTGAGCCAACGGGCCCAGTGACGTCTCGACCTCCAACAGTCTGCACCAGACAGCCGAGTCCTCAGCTTCCCTGGCTGGCGAGGCGAAGACTTTGCGCTCTGAGAGACCGAGCTTGATCATGCTCTCCCCAACAACAAAGATGCCGAGGGCAGCGGCACCGCAGATGGCCCTTGACGGTGCGCCGACAAAGATTCTCATCGTCGCGTCCATCTCGCGGGCATCGGGCTTGGAGCGAGCCAAGGCGGTGAGCATGGCCTTGCGTCGTCGGTCATCGATGGCGATGTCTGCCTCGTTCTCCTCGACAACGGTGCGTCTCGGCTTCTTGGCCTTGCGGATCCTTCCAAAGATCATGGGCGAGATCAAGGGCCAGAAGATGAAGACAAGGCCGGCGATGAGAGCAAGTGCGCGAGCGACCTCGACGGCGAGGAGGTGCGAAGGCAGGTGGTCGTAGTGGTGAGGTTCCTCAAACGATGTTCCGACATTGAGGCGGGTGGCGGCCATGCCTCGCTTCAGTAGCTGGTGGCTTGCTCCGAGAACGCGGCCGCCCGTGTGGCGGACAACGTTGTGAGCGTGCTCAGAGGCTGATGAGGCAACGTGCTCGCTAGCGAGCTCGACACCACCACCAAAGACGCTGACACCCATGAATACACCCATCATGTAGCGCGACGACGATGATGACGACGATGGCGAAGTCTTGGAAGATTCCTCCTCTTCGTCATCGTCCTCGTCCTCGTCTTCGTCGTCGCCCATGTCAAAGCTGTCGTCGCCAAACGAGGCCTTGGTCTGAGCCTCCTGCTCCGCCACGACCTTTTCCATCTCGCCCTCCCACAGCTCGAGCAGCTCCTCACCGCCTTCAAGACTGCGGACGAGCTCGCGCAGGCCGGCGACCTCGGAGACGAGACGAGTCTCGCGTCCCTTGAGGTAGCGGATGTAGTCGGTGGCCTTCCCCAAGATTGTTGCCTTGTTGAGCTTCGTGGCGGCGGGCACACCGTCGACGAGGTCCTGCTCCTGGGCCGCCTTGCCCTTTCGCGAACCTCCTGGCTTCTTTGGGCGGAGTTCGCGCAGCGCTGGCACGGCGTTTCTCAGTGCTGTGATGCGGTCGTTGATGTTGTTACGGTAGCGACGCTCGATTGCATTGTGAGCCACCTTTTTCTGCTGCTTCTGCGCCGGTGTGGCATTTGCCGTCGACTCAAATCCTCCCTTGACGGAAGCCTTGCGACCCGTGCCATTGGCCGTAGCTGCATCGAGGCGAGCGGCGGCTTCCTGCTCCTGCTTGATCCGCCCATCGCTCTCGGCCTTGCGCTTGGCCTTGAGACGCTCGACGGCTGCGCGCGCCGTCGCATTGCTGCCCACTTCCATCCGCGGGATGAAGCTTGGGGTGAGGTAAGCAGCCGCTGACGACTCCATCTTCGGCTCCTGTGTTGTCTGCTGCTGCTGCTTTGGCGGCGGTGACGACGATGAAGAAGGCCGCTTTGTCTTCTTGGTCGCTCTGCTGGGGTCCACTACGCTCTGACCAGTCTGACGGACCGCGAGCTCCTCTGCTGAACGCTTTCGTGTATCCAGAACGGCCATCTGAGGAGGCATATAGGTGTGTTGTTGTTGCATCTGCATTTGCTGCATTTGCTGCTGCTGCTGCTGCTGCTGCTGCTGCATTTGTTGTTGTTGTTGTTGCTGCTGCTGTTGCTGCATCGAGGCATAGGGATATTGCTGCGTCGATGCAACGAGGCTCGGATCGAGGCCTGCGGATGGAGGAGCACTGCTGAAGCCGGTGCCCGAGTGGGAAGCAGAGAGGGCAGACTGGATGGCCTGGTCAAAGTCGAAGCTGAGCTGGCTGGGGTCCAGCGATGTCTGCTGTCCGTTGCCACCACCGGCGGCCATGATGCTTGCAAAGTCAAAGCTCAGGCCGTGGCCCCTCCGCTCGGGCGAGTTGGCATCGCTGGAGTGGTAGCCGCTCGTGTCGCTCTCGGGTGGCGTCGGGAAGCCGCTGGAGCTGTGGATAAAGTCGTGCAGGCTCTGCAGGCCCGAACTGCTCGCAGCGGGGCTCACGCTGTTATAGCGCGCCTCGTCATGGTTGTTGTTGGAGGTGTTGAGATGTACGCCACTGGCGCCACCCATCATGGCAACAGGGTAGGCCGTGTGGTCGATGGAGTTGGCCAGCAGGTTGCGCAGCATCACCTCCTGGTCATCGCTCCAGGCTCCCCCAGCGGCGGCGGCAGCCATGGCATCCTTTTGCTGCTGCTGCTGCTGCAGCGCCATGCCAAAGTGTTGCTGAGCGGCGAGCATCTGTCTGGCCGAGAGGTTGTTGTGGTGCAGGAGCGAATCCTCTTGACTCTGACTACCGGGAGGTGATATAGAGGACGACGCCATCATGGCCTGACTGGCCCTTGTTCAATTGCCTGACGTAGTTGCAAGCAACCGTCAAATAATAGGCCCATCCATCTCCAATCGGCCCACCCAAAATGACCTGATTTCTCGATGGAGTCCTCTTTATTGGCAAAAGCCGCGTGACAAAATCAATCAGTCACTACTTGTTTAGATTTAGGAAATAACCAATCCAAAGAAATGGAAGCCACAAACGAGCGTCTAGGAGCAAAGATTTCGTTCTGCAGATTGCAGATGTCAAACAAGGTGTCTTTTTCGGCATCTATTCTATACGACTGGAGTACAAAGAAGAAGCAACTACTATTCCCACTGGGCTCTTCGAATGCCCTTCTGCCAGGCATCCTGAGTAATGAGATCAGCGGCTCGCTCAGCGACCATGAGCACAGTGAGCATGGGGTTGATGGTGGGCAGAATAGGCATGACGGAAGCATCGACGACCCGGATGCCCCTGAGGCCGACGACCCGGAGGTCGCGCTCATCGACGACGACGTGGGCATCGCGGCCAGGCGTGCCCATCTTGCAGGTTCCTGCCGGGTGGTAGACGGTGTGAGCGGCCCTGCGCGCGTATTCGCTCAGGTCCTCGTCCGTCTGGATGTGGGCGCCGGGCGCAATCTCGCGGACGAGGTGCTCCTTGAAGGGCGACTGCTGTGCAATCTTTCGGGCCCACTTCATGCCCTCGACGAGAATCTTTGCGTCGTACGAGTCCTTGTCCTCAAAGTAGCGAAAGTTGAGCAGCGGCTTCACGGCCGGGTCGGAGCTGGCGAGCGAGAGCTTGCCGCGGGCCTGGGAGCGGCAGATGTTGGGCGTCATGCAGATGGCGTGGTCCGGGTGCGGGTAGCCCATCCGGTTGGTGTTGTCGGTAAAGGGAATCTGGTAGATGTGGAACATGAGGTCGGGTACGCTGGGCATGGGGAACGGCTCGGCGCTATCGGGGAGCACCTTGAGGAAGAGGCCGGCATCGGAAGACATGACCGTCTCTGGCGGTGTCTCCTTGGTCTCCCAGATGATAATCGACTCTGGGTGGTCGTGCAGATTCTCGCCCACGCCGGGCAGGTCGTGTCGGCAGGGCAGCCCGACCTTCTCCAGGTCGGCCTTGGGACCAATGCCCGAGTGGAGAAGGAGCCGTGGCGAGTCGACGGCACCGGCGCAGACGAGCACCTCTCGGCGCGCAGTCAGCGTCTTTTCGAGGCCGTGCTTGGTGCGGACGGCGACGCCGCGGACCCGCTGCGGGTCCTTTTCGTCAAAGGTGAGGCGCTGGGCCCACGTCTCGAGGAACAGGTGCAGGTTGTTTCGCCTGTATGGGCCGTGGGGCATGATGGGATGCAGGTACGCGACGCTGGCGCTGCTCCTCGATCCATCGTAGGGGTTGTATGCAATGTTGAAGAAGCCGACGCCCTGCTGGAAGCCACCGTTGTGGGCAATCTGGGCGTTGAAGTCACGAATCATGGGTGCGCCCGTCGCCGTCTCGCACGCCTGGACCCAGTCCCGTGCCACCTGGTTGCGCTGCTGAGGAGCGACAGGGACAATGTTGAGCTTCAGACGATCGCCGTACGGCTGGATCGCGGAGGACCGCCACGAGGGGCAGCCGTAGCCATCGGCCCACAGATCCAGGTCGGCGTTGAAGGGGCGAAAGGAGATGAGGGTGTTGTGCGAGGAGCAACCGCCGAGGACCTTTGCGCGGCTGTGGCGGATGTGCGAGTTGCCCATCGGCTGCTCCGTCGTCGGGTAGTCATAGTCGAGGTCCGAGCCCAGGAGCTCGAGCCAGCGGCTCAGGTCGAGCACCCTGATGGACGCGCTTTCGTCAGTCTCTATGCGGGCTGGCTGTCCACTCTCTCTTTCTTGCTCGCTCTCACCTGTCAAGGCCGACGTCGCTGGGGCCACCTTCGATGACGGCGACGCTCACGTCCTTGTCCTGCGTCAGACGATCGGCCAGGACGGCGCCTGCGGTGCCTCCACCGACGATGACATAGTCAAACTCGGTGTTTCCCTGGGGCAGGAGGTGCGAGGCCAGCGAGGCCAGCCGCTCGCGCGCAGAGGGCGTCTTGGGCTGCGACGACGTTGCCGACGACGACGGACCCGCCTCGGTCGTCTGACCGTGGACCGCGTTGGTGTCGGGGCCAGGCCCAGTCTTGCTCTTGTTGTCCACCATGGTCCGACCTTACGTATTTCCGATCAGTCGAGGCAAAGAGGAAAGAGACGAGAGAGAAGAGGGTGGATTGATAAGGAAGAAGGAGAGGAGGAGAAGGAGCGAGAAGGAGCAAATGGCGCCTCTTAAGAAGCTCGACGCGGGTTTTCTGTGGGATTTTTTTTCCTTCTAATCAGAGCCGTCTGTGTCTCGCCCATCCGGCTTTCGCGATAGGGAGAAGGAAGTGCGCACCGACCAATTTGTGGTGGAGAGAGAGGCCGAGGCACATAAGTTGGCCCGCGGCAGAAAAAAGTTCAAAACACGTGGCTTTTCGCTTTCGCCCCTCACCTCTCTATGCACGCTCAAGGACGCGTCTCTTGCGGGAAAAGAGCGCGCCTGAGCAACGCGCGCTCACAAGCTAGCTGGAATTCAATTTGAACGGCAGGTGGCCAGCCGGCTTCACGTCCACGACCACCACAGGCCAGATCCAAGACAGGAGAATAGAGGCCGAAGGTCAAGATGGCACAGGCAGTCACAGCCATAGGTCGAGCCGTGGTGCTCAAGGGCCCCCACAGCGACTCTCGAAGCTATGTGACTGCGCTTCCCGACACGCTCGAAGTGAGTATGAGCGAGGCAGGTCACCGCATGTAGAGCAGCATCTGATTTTTTGCTTGCCTCCTCTTCAGCAACTTGTATCAAAAGCACGCGAGCGCTTTCCAGTACCGCCGGACCACACGCCTCACATCACGCTGGGCGACGACACGGGCGCGATCCTGCTGCCCGATGCGATGCCCTTCATCCGCGATCGTGAACTCCTCGTCTTCCGATGGATTGCAGACACGCCTCGGAGCAGCCTCAAAGCCGCGCGCATGTCTGAGCATGGTAGTGGTAGCAGCAGCGGCTCTTCTTCTTCTTCCTCGTCGTCCTCATCGACCAGCGTCGGTGGCAGCGGCGGTGGCAGCGGCTCCTCGAGGTCGGTCCGATGGGATGCAAACGTGGTGAGCAATGAGGGCAAGACGACAAGCCACCATGCACGACCACCCTCGGCTTTCCAGGGCGCCGCCGCCAGGGCTGCGCATACGGCAAAGGTGCTTCAGAGGGAGCAGCAGAGGCGACTCGCAGAGGAGCAAGAAGCGGCGCGACGTAAGCCGAACAACAGCACCATGACGACGACGACGGCAGAAACAGCGACGACGATGATGAGACCCGACGGCCACGAGTCGGACGTGTTTGGAAGAATGCGACCAGGTCCTCCTCGATCGCTGCAGCCAGCAGCGCAAGAAGAGGAGCAGCACCACTACGACTCGGCCGTCGAGCTTTGCACGCCCTCGCCGGCTCAACGCCAGCAGAAGAAGACGGCTGAAGAGGAGCAGCAGCGGCAGCAACAGCAGCAACAGCAGCAACAGCAGCAGAGCTCAGCCAGCAAGCTCAGACAGATGATCCAAGGACACCAAGAAGACATCGGTGCTGCCCAAGACTCGCGGGCCTCGCACCCTGCAGAGACAAAGTACCCGGAAGAGGAACAGCCGAGCTCCTCGCCGATTGCCTCGCCGACGAGGGACGTGCTCGGTGCGCGAAGGTCGCCCCTCAACGAGCTCTGGTCGCAGGGCGCCTGGAAGGATCTCGGCAGCGGGCCATCTCAGACGGCCAAAAGCGTCCATCTGCCATTCGAGCAGCCGACCGAGGATGCGCAGGCCGCAGAAGTCGAAGGGAGACAAGCTGTGGTATCAGACGAGCCCGAGAAGGAAGCAAACAACCTATTTGAAAGCGTCGAGGGTAACAAAGAGCTACCCCCGGCCGCCATTACAACCGTCATTATTGAGCAAGATCGTGAGGCCGCGCTGCCAGCATCGATGAGCAAGCCGGAAATCACGGTGTCCGACTCGATGGAGACGGAATCAGACGAAGAGGAGGCCGTCGAGCGGAGCATCTCCAGCTCGAATTCGAGTCCAGTCAAGGAAGCGACGCTGAACAAAGAGCAGGAGCAGGAGCAGCAGGAGTCAGTGACGAAGATCGTGGCAGTTCCCAAAGAGAAAGAGGAGGTTCCCAAGGCTACCAACCAAGAATGGTGCAAGATGATGCGCGTCGTTGTTGATCAGCTGCAGGGACACCCGAGCAACGGCACCCTTCGACGGTCCATGTCAGCCCAGCTCAATGACTACTACGGACAGACTGGGAACGGCCGTCCAGCCGGTGGGTACAGTGGTGTTCTAGCATGGAGACACAAAGTGCTGACTCTTCTTTTCTGCTTGCAGACTTTTCTACAATCTCGCAGCGCATCGACGCAGGTAGCTACAGCCGAAAAGATCCTCTGACCGACTTCGCCACGGATCTGGCACAAATGTGGTCTGCGGTCAGGGGCTTCTATGGGCCTCGAAGCGCCGAGGCGAGATGTGCAGACGAGCTCGAAAGATTCTCCATGATGCTCCTCGATGAGTTCAAGAGAGGTGCCTCGAGGACCAAGCAGCAAGATCGGCCAAATGAAAAGATGGACGCAAGGGCGAGGGCCGTCATGACGCTGAAGCAGATGAGGTCGGGAGGAAGCCCAGGCTCTCGCAGCGAGAGTGAGTAAATTAAGAGCTGCTTGTTTCCACACTGGCCGATACTGAACATAGCCACGAGCAGAGAGGCCCGCATCGTCCATGGCAGGACAGGGTCAATCCAACGGTCCCCACAAGCGCACCGCGGAAGAGCAGCAAAAGTATTATGCCAATCTCATCAGGATGGGCATCACCAACAAGGACGCATCGAAGGCCTTTGGCGACCGGCTCGAGCAGCAGGAACAGTTGAGGAAGAGGCCAAAGCTTGACGCGACCATGAGAAGAGGCAGCGGGCAACAAGAACAGCAGCGGGTTGAGACGACAACAGTGAGCAGCACCAGTCCAGCAGCCATTCAAGAAGGAGTACCTGTTGCGGCGACTCAGGAGGAGAGGCAGGAGGAGAGGCAGGAGATGCCGGAGCAGGATGCGGAGATGGCCATGGTTGTCGAGCAGAGGACGGAACCGGAGAAGGACAAGGTGCATGAAGTGGCCGCTCTTCCTGATTTCAATTCCCTCGCCGATGAAGAGAGCGCCAAGATGGAACGCTCTGGGCCCACAGCGCAGGTCGAGAACACCAACCTTGCCAGCGGGGACAACTCGTCATCTGGCACTCCACAAAAAATCCAGGCCGGAGTGTCTCCCTCTAACAGTGCTTCGTCCAAGGGCAGCAGGCGGAAGAAGGCCACGTCGCCGCGGACAAGCAATCGCGCTCGTGCCACCAAACGGCAGACAAGGTCGGCTGTCAAGGCATGATCGAATGCCTCTTCTCCTTAGCCTACATGCAGACTTTTCTCTCTTTTCCATCCAATGAATCACTCAACAGCACAACCCAACCTCACGTAATGTAATATGTTTAGCCCCTTGCTACAAGCTCAACCTTCTTGATTTGGACTGAGAGCGGACGCAGGGTCGTTGGGTCCTGGTGCCTCTGGCGAGACGGATGATGTCCCGCCGGGCGGATTGTTGGCGCTTGATGCTGTCGGTGCATTCCCGCGAAATCTGAGGAGTGCTCGCAATCGTCAGCCATTCGCGTCGCCTGCCTCATGAGCATGCACCTTCCTCACCTCTTCCTCATGTCCAGCTGTTTTCCCCGCGCGCCTTCGTTAGCATCCTTTTCCTCCCGTCAGTCCTCTCCACACTCACCATGCCCCTTCGACAGGCGACGTAGGACTTGTACAGGTGCTGACAATCCTGCGGCAGCTCGTCCATGTGATCCCGGAGGCACTCCTGGCCCGTCTTTCCCTCCTTTTGCACGCAGTCCGTCGCGATCAGGCAAGCTGCCAGGTCATTTCGTATACCGACGCACTGGCGGAGGCAGAGAAGCAGGGGGAGCAAGATGAGCATGAGCGCGAAGGGGGAGAGGGCACTCGGGCTACTTACAGAATTCATGGTTGTAGTCTCTGAAGAAAGACGGAAGAAGACGAAGGTGGAGGATGCAAGCTGCCATGAAGTCTAAAGCGCACGCGCGTGTCGTCCAGGCAAAATATATGCTCAACATCGTCTCTAATTGCAAGTAGGTAAGAAGCCAGGTGACGGGAGCGACGGAAGGCGAGAATAATGACAATGAATCCTAATGAACATTGAGGGTAGAGCAGGGAAAGGGAGGGGGAGCAAAGTCTATGCAAAGGTAATTAAGCCGATGAGAAGGGCGGCCAAGATGGAGAGCAAGATTGGAGGAGCTCGCATGAAGCTCATGGCCGAGTCACTACCAGAGGGTGTCAGCTCCCGACCGAGATGTGCACTTCAGATGGATGGAACTCACCGGCCGCTGGTCAGTTGCTTGACCGTTAGGACAGCGATGCGCCCATCTTGGGCTGGCTGACCCTCAAGGGCAATCTGAGGGTGGTTGATCCCATCGGTCGTAGCGTTGAGCAGCACACCCGCCGGCACCCATTCGACGGTCGTGTTGTAGCTGTAGGCCTCCCACCTTGTCCCATTGGAAGCCGTGGCGTTGCCGACTGAAAAGCAGCCAAGTCAGGTGTTGATCAATTGCAATATAGATTCGTATCACTCACCCAGCTCGTCCCTCCCAGCATTGTAGCCATTCTGGGCAATCATGTGACTCGTCGAAAGGTCCAGCTCGACACTTGACGCCAAGAAAAAGGCATTGGTGCCGGCCTGTCTCCACCATCTGAAATGGTTTCCACCCTGGAATGTCTCCTTGCAAGTGCCCACATAGGCATCGCCGTAGTTCCATCGAAGTACACCATTGTCGCCATCGCCCGTACCCTGGGTTACATTGCCTTTTCCGTCGCCGAGGTTGGCCAGCTGATTGGTGCCATTCGCCTGGCCCAGGCATGAGACGCCAAAGTTGATCGAGGTGGCCCAAAGCAAGAACCCTTCGATGCTCAAAACCGACGCATCGGAGAGGCCCGAGACGATGACATTGATTGGCTCACCCAAGCCCGGCACATTTGGGATGATCTGTCCTCCTATCAGCCATTGTCACAACGTGGGAAGGGAGAAGAAACACTCACAGTGAGCATCTGGCCCCCATGATCGTTTGGATCCGTGTAGTTTGTCCGATCTCTCCGCTCCAAGGAGTTGGTGGCTCGGCCATAAGCATCGGTGACGGGAGAAGCGTTCGTCAAGCCCAAGAGTGAAGCCGCCAGTAGACCAACGAGCGCCGATGCTACTGCCCAGCTGTTAGCCCCCGCCCGTCTTCTCTTCGCCTTCGATGGCATGCTGCTGTTGTTTCTACTCGGTCTGTCGCCGTTGATCCTGAGTTGTGACGTGGACGCCATCGAGGCGTCGTTCAGCACCGCGTTTGTTGAGCCTCTGTCGCCTTTTCTGCTTTTTCCCGGCGACTTTCCTTCCCGCTCCCAGGTAAAGATTAAAATATTCCCGAGATGCGCCTGCGATCCGCTCCGGTTCGTCGATCGCTCTTCCTCGTCGCTGATACCTCGAGTGGATGGTGAAGCAGAGGAAACTTGGGGAAGCGCTTGACTGAGTCTGACGATATGCGACCCTTTCGATGGGCTGGGATGATGCAGATCGACTAAGCACTGTGAAATTCCTGGAAGTGGAACAAAACGATAAATTTAGTACCGATTCGCTCGCCTGATAATGCCTCTCGCCCAGTTTCTCTCACGTCTTCTCTATCGGGTCGGTGTCGCAAAGAGGAGAGGGCAAGCGGGAAACAAAGGAAGCGCACTTTATCTACCATGGAAACAAATCCTCGTTTCTCCTCGTCCCACTACCAAGAAGTGACATCAACTGACGCCGATGCCTTCTTTGTACCACTTGCATGGAGTGGAGCGGCACTGCTTTTCCTCTGCGTCGCCTCAGGGTCTGTCTGCCTGCAGACCGCCAGTGCCCAGCAATTTTTATTCACCGGCTGACTTTAAAAAAAAAAGTAGCTCGAATCTTGGTAAGTTTTCTTGGTGGTGTGGCTGGTATTCAGAAGGGCGAATTTGCTGGATAACGTCACCAGCGCTGCGTACGACGACGTGATGTTTCTTGCTTGGTCTTCTGCGTCCAGCGTCACACTAGCTTCCCACCTTACACGCCGTACGCAGCTCTCAAAAGCCAATGGCGAGCAAAAAGAAGCCCATCAGAAGGGAACCCAAGCTAAGAAGTTGACTGGCATGCGACGGACACCAACCGGGGAATTCTCTTTCATCAAAGACGCGTTCTAAAAAGACGACAAAGAAACAGACCAGATAGAGTGCAGAGGTAACAATAATATGGAATTCGTCCAAGAGAGTAGTAGTGTAAGCCAGAGCTGTCACATTGGCCTCAAGAGCGATTTTGATAGGTCTGCATGCCTGTAGCAGGCAGATGATGCAGAATAGAAGAGTAGGACATTAGATGTCCTTGCCGCCGCGGCCGGGGCGGAGACCTCGGACGACGTGGCCAGCGCGCCACATCTCCTGAGCAGCAATGGCATCCGTCTCCTTTTCGTAGTCCTCGCGGTACGTCTTTCGGCTGGCAAAGTCGAGCGTCCGCTTGGTCTCGGTGCCGTCTCGGACGGACTTGTAGAGGCGCTCAAAGACGGGCTTGTTCGCCTTCTCGAACTCGGGCGCCCAGTCGAGCGCACCACGGCGGGCCGTGGTGGAGCAGGCCTTGTACATGTAGTCCATGCCGTGCTCGCCAACAAGAGGGTAGAGAGACATGAGGGCCTCCTCGCACGTCTCGTTGAAGGCCTCCGAGGGGCTGTGGCCGTTCTCGCGGAGAACGTCGTACTGGGCCTTGAACATGCCCTGGATACCACCCATCAGGCAGCCACGCTCGCCGTACAGGTCCGAGTAGACCTCCTTCTCAAAGGTCGTCTCGTAGATGTACCCCGAGCCAACGGCGATGCCCATGGCCACCGTCTTCTCCATAGCCTTTCCGCTAACGTCCTGGTGCACGGCGACACTCGAGTTGATGCCCGTGCCAGCGAGGAACTGGGTTCGGACGGTGCGGCCCGAGCCCTTGGGGGCACAGAGGATGACATCGATGTCCGTGGGAGGGATGACGCCCGTCTGCTCCTTGTAGACGACGCTGAAGCCGTGCGAGAAGTAGAGGGTCTTGCCCTTGGTGCAGTACTTCTTGAGGTTGGACCATCTATTTATGCTTGCGTAAGCATCCGTCGGCATTCTTGTTTGAGAAATGGTACTCACTGCTCGCTCTGTGCAGCGTCACTGAGGAGGTTCATGAGGATCGTTCCCTTCTCGGCGGCCTCCTCGACGGTGAAGAGGTTCTATAAGGGCGCAAGTGTAAGCATCTGGGTGTGGGTGACGACAACATTTGAGAGCTTTGAACGCACCTTTCCGGGCACCCAGCCGTCGGCGACGGCCTCCTTCCACGAGTGGCCGTCCTTGCGGACACCGACAATGACGTTTAGGCCGTTGTCACGGAGGTTGAGGCCTGGATGAGGGGCAAAAGTCAGACCATCTTGCCGTCGTTGGCTCAATTTCCAAGCCATACACACCTTGTCCGTGACCCTGGCTACCGTAACCAAGCTGTACAATGTGTCGCAGGGTGGTGAGCAGGATGCATTAGGAGAGCGAGCAGACGCAACTCACAAGGGCAAAGGTGTCGTTCTTGAAGTAGTCCTGCAGCTTCTCGAGGGGCCAGTCGGCCCTCTCGTAGACGACCTCCTTGGAGCCGGCAAAGTCGAGCGTCTTCATTCCCCTGCTCTGGACAGCAAGAGGAGCAGCAGCCTGGGCCTGGGCCTTGAGCGAGGGGCGCGGGGCAGCCTGGGCGAGAGCGGAGAGGGAGCGCGCGGCCGAGGGGGCGGCCGCACTGCGGCTAGCAGCGCGCATCGAGGCCCGGAGGGCAGTGCGAGAGACGGTAGGAAGGGACATTGTGCAAGCTGAAGTAGTGGTCGAGTAGGAGAGCAGAAGGAAGAAGAAGAGGAAGAAGGAGATCGTCCGGTCTTCGGTCCAGTCCTCGGGCTAGAAGATTGTCTGGCCTGTCTCGCTCTAACTTTTTGCTGCCTGCCACTGCTTAAGCGGCCTTTCCCGGGCAGCCAACTTTTTTCCCCTCAAGTGACTCGAGGGCCCACGCGCGAAAAGCAACAATTTTTTTTTTTCAGTTTAAAATATGTGAAAAGCCACAGCCCAGACGAGTTAGCATGCCTGCTTCTCAAGTGAAGCAGGCTCCTCGTCCGACGCCTGTCAGGGCTTGGACCTGATGATGATGGTGATCAGATGGATTGTTGTTCGTAACGAGCAGATCAGCACAAGACTGGAAGCTGGCTGAGGTGGTCTGAGTCTTTGATTAGAGTCATGAAAAGGACGTAAGAGGGCTGCTCTTGGGCAGGTTGAGTTGCCACGTGGCTTTGGCCGCAGCTGGCGCCGTCACGTTTCCAAGGCTGGGCTCTGGCCCAAGAAGTTGACGGCTCTCTTTGAGACTGCTTCAACGACCAGCACAACTTCAAGAAAGGTGAGCATCGCAGCGTGATTTCATGACCTGTATTCGATTGGATAGCGCTACACTGGACTGGGATGGGTTGGGCGATGCGAGGTCGGATGAACGGAGGTATCATGAGGGGGTAGTGTCGATGTGCGATCTAGGAGTCAAAAGAGCTCGAGTCGGATGAATGGCGAGATAGACATGGAGTTCGAGACTGGCGGAAATCATTAGGATGGCCTGGGGAGATGGCCGGGCGTGCACATCATAGAGGGAAAAGAATAGGACAGAGCGGAATGCTGACCTCGTTTGACACAGTCGACATGTCGAAGCCTCAGGCCGGATCCAAGTTCAGGCTCACCCTCGCCCTGCCCGTCGGTGCAGTCATGAACTGCGCTGACAACAGCGGCGCCAAGAACCTCTTCGTCATTGCCGTCAACGGCATTGGTGCTCGTCTTAACCGTCTGCCTGCTGCTGCTGCCGGTGACATGGTTGTTGCCAGCGTCAAGAAGGGAAAGCCCGAACTGAGGAAGAAGGGTGAGCAATCTTACCACGAACGCAATGTGTCTCCGTCCTCGGCTCACCTAGCCTCTCCCTCTCAGTCATGCCCGCCGTCGTCGTTCGTCAACGCAAGCCCTGGCGCAGACGTGACGGTATCTTCCTCTACTTTGAGGTACGTACTGCAGATAGACCACACACGACACACCTCAGCCCGCTGACTTTATCGAACAGGACAACGCTGGTGTCATTGTCAACCCCAAGGGAGAGATGAAGGGTTCGGCTATCACTGGTCCCGTCGCCAAGGAATGCGTAAGTCATCGATGGTCTTTTATTCGTTTCATGCAATCTGACATTGTTCCTCTTCAGGCCGACCTGTGGCCCCGTATCGCATCCAACGCCGGTACCGTCGTCTAATTGCATCCTTTCCATTCCATCACGCCCCTTCGCACTGGGCAATGTCACATTAGTCTCAGACATCAACCAAAACACTTCTTGGCTATGCATCCCATGACAGATGAGCAGCAGCAGACGATGACGAAGTATACGATTGCGGAGAGTCCATTCAGAAGCCCTTCGCGTAGTTGCCCTTGCTGTTTGCACACGGAGAAAGATGATCAATGTCCGATGAGCCGCGCGGGACTGTAATTGAGACTTACACATAAAAGTCTTGCAACCTGGCCACGATCTTCTCGAGGGCGTCAAGCCATCGGTGAAGCTCTTCTTCGACCTTTTCCGGAGGGGAGCCGAGCTTCTTGTAGAAATCGGCTCGATAGGGGCATGCCTTCATGGCCAGCTGTGGTTTTCGATGCTCTGTGAGCTGGCGTCGCTAGGGCTAGGAAAGTAACGGACAGCTCACCGAAAAGGCACCCTTGACGACGAAGTTGTGGTACTGCCGAAGACTACCTTCGTAGGCCTTGGAGAAGCTCGTGCTAAGCTCTTCATTCTTGTCCTTGGTCGACCTCCTGAGCGCCTGCGCTGTGAAGTCGAGACCCCTATTTGGGAACGGTGTTTAGCAAGCGGCACAAAACTCAAGCAGTAATGAATGCCAACCCACCTGACGAGCCACATGAGCCCCTCGGAGGCCGTCCGGCCCTTCTCGCCCGGCTTGCCCTCGCTGGCGACGAGCTTCTCGAGCGTGTTTGAATGCACCGGCGAGGCGAGGAAGCGGTCTCTGATTTTCTGTTCCAAGAGGGTCAGCCGGGTACGCAGCTGCACCGCAACCAGGCAGGAGGCACACCTTGACATTGCCGTTCATGTCTGTCTGTACGAGGGCAAAGGCCGAGTTGCCGAGCAGGTCAAAGAGCTTGACAACACCCTCGGTCGCCTCGAGGAACTGCGACGTGTCGATGCCCTCCTCGGTGATGGGCACATCGGCGTACGACTGAGCAGGGGCCAATCGAGTCAGTCAAGGCTACATCTCTCAGTCGTCCTTAGGGCGCACCTTCTTGACAGTCTCAAAGTAAGTCGACATGGTCCGCAGAGTAATGGTGTTTGTTAAACAGGAACCGCCAGCCGATCCAAAGTGCACGGACAACGGCGCGTCTCTCACATGGCCTCGTTTCTTTTTTTGGGTGCGCCTGGCGCGCTTTGGTCACACGAGAGGGAGTGCCCCGGCTTTACGGTCCAGTCTCTTTGAACACGAACAGAGACAGAGATGCGATGCTGGTTGTTTTCAACAGAGCAGCACTCGCCAGCTTTACCTCCTACGTTCATTGTTGCCCTGAGTGCGGCCTTTTGAGTCTTCGTTTTCAAAACTCTCCCCTGCCTCCTTCCGCAACCATTGCACATCAACTTCCGTCAATAAAAGATGCAAATCAATTACTATCTATGGCATAGTGCGACAAAGCAAAGCAAAGTGGCGACTTTAGTACGATGTGCAGGCACAGCCCTTTGCTGGGCATGCGAATGCTGATGTCGTCGAAAGGGACGTCAGCAATATCCCGAGGCACACACAGTAGGATAAATAAGCTCACAGGGAAAAACCACACAGCCCTGTCCGTTGCGACAGACCGTTCCGGACGCCCCGCAGTCTGAAGAGGGAGTGAGCTTGACCTAAGCAGTGGTAGGAGACCTCAACTCACTCGATGTCTCGCAAGGACCCGTGTACTCTTCGTATTCGCCATAGGAGCTGCAATCGGCTTGGCGGGGTTCATACATGCTTGCGCCCAAGACGGCTGTCGAGCTGGCCATAGCGAGAAGCGTAACGAGAAGGAAGCGCATGATCGTTGCTCTTTGCGAGAGAAGTCTTACCCTCTACGAGCCCTTTTTATAGCCATCATCTCTGGGTAGGGGGCTCGACTTGGCAGCGTCAGTAGACTTGGCACTCTGACGGTCCACTACAGTACCAAGGCGCGCTAAAACAGTTTGGGTGTCGTGAATTGGAGACTTGGCGTCAATGTCTCTTCAAGATTGACGGAGAAGAAGCCTGACAGTGCAGGGCAGTGTTCGAGTCGGGTCCCAGACGTCAGGATGACAACAAGGACAACTCTTCCTTTGGCTCATAAGATTTTTGTTTGATCTCGAGCTGCCTGGAGCACGAATAATGCGTAAAAGCGGGTCAATAGGAAGCTCAAGGCCTTTAGAAGCCGGCTAAAGTTCTAGTCATTTGAGTAATGAAGCTAAAATGTGCCGTCGGCCGGCTCTAGCAACAATTTGTCGCGCGGTGTCTTCTTGAACGCGGCCGAACCGCTCGAGTCATCGTCCGCCTCCTCTTCCTGAGCACCATCACAACAGTTAAGATGGATCTGCGTCGGGATGAGGAAAAGGACCAAAGAGGCGGTCGAGATGGGCCGGAAGAGGAGGTTCCGGAGCAGTTTTGGACAGAGCAAGAGGTCTCTGTCATCAAGCGGAAGCTCGACATGCAGATTGTCCCCTTCATCTGCATCACGTATCTCGTCGCCTTTCTCGATAGAAGCAACGTCGGCAATTCAAACGCGGCTGGTCTGAGCAGGGATCTCAAGCTGAGCGACTCGCAGTACCAGTGGCTGCTCACCATCTTTTACATTTCCTACATCGTCTTCCAGTTCGGCCTCCTCGGATTTAAGCTCGTGCCGCCATCGAAATGGATGGGGTCCTGCGTCCTGGTATGGGGCATCGCGTCCATTTTGCAAGCTTCGGCGTTCAACTGGAGCGGTCTCATGGCGGCAAGATTCTTTATCGGTGTCAGCGAGGCTGCCTATGGCACGGGCATTGCCCTCTATCTTAGGTGCGTTGGTTGGCCTTGCAAAGATCATTGCGAGAGTCTGACCTTTCCCTCTCCGACGGCAGCTTCTTCTATCCCCGCTCCGACATTGGTATCCGGTTCGGATGGTACGTCGTGGGATCTGCTATTGCGAGCGCCATCGCTGGCTCCGTCGCCTACGCTCTTCAGGGCTCCTCGGCGCACATTGACAAGTGGCGACTCATCTTCATCGTTGAGGGCGCTCCAACGATCATCATGGCCGTCTTGATCTTCCTCTTCATGCCCGACTCCATCGCCACGGCAGGGCTCTTGACGCCCCGGGAAAAGGAGATTGCAGAAGCCCGGCTCTACCGCTTGTCCATTGACAAGCGCTCGGGCCACGCGGACGGGAGAGGCGGCACGGTCCGCTCCTTCCTTCAGAGTCGCTTGAATTTTTCCAATGCCATGGCGGCGCTGACAGATCCAATCAACTACCTCACGTCTGCGCTCCTCTTCATCATCAATGTGGGCTACGCCGCTATCCCCGTCTACCTGCCCGCGATCCTACAGGGGATGGGCTACACGGCCTTGCGCGCCCAAGCTTTTTCTGCGCCACCATACGTCGGTGCATTCGTCGTCGCGCTCGCCGTCATGCTCGCATCGGACCGCCTCCGCGTCCGCGGACCTTTCCTCGTCGTTCTCTGCCTCATTGGAGCCGCCGGCTACATGGTCCTCGGCACCGTCGAGGACAACCACGCGCGGTACGGCGCCGTCTGGCTTGTCGTCATCGGCCTCTTTCCCTCGATTCCCGTCCTGTACATGCTGCTGGCCAACAACCAGGCCGGCGAGAGCAAGCGCGGCGTCGGCCTCGCCCTCTTTGGCACCATTGGGCAGTGTGGACCGATTCTCGGCACACGTCTCTTTCCCGTCTCGGAAGCACCTTACTACCGCAAGGGTATGTTTGTCTCGGGCGGCTTGCTCTTTGCCGGCTGCGTGCTAGCGAGCCTCACGAGCGCCTTTCTCTTCTGGAAGAATCGAAAGAGAGAGACCAAGATGGCGGCGCTTGCTGGCGGCAGCGGCGGCGGTGGCAGCAGCAGCAGCGCCGACGAGGCCATGGAAAAGATCGAGGAGCGCGACGAGCACGCTGGAGAGAGGCTCAAGTTCAAGACGCACTTGGACCTCCGCGTCCCCAGAGAGGCGCAGGAGCATCATCGGAGGCAAGTCGATCTCTCCAGACGGGGCGAGGACTCAATCTACTGTGAGTGTGCCAGGAAATATCGAGCAAGCAGATAGCACCGCTGAAATTGCCTTGCAAACAGTTCGCTATACCTGGTAGTCGAGATTCTTCATTAAAATAAATGGCTTCTAAATGCATGCTACAACACCAGACAACAACATGAGGAAAGAAGGAGGGTGGAGGAGGCTAGTGACGAGAGACTCTAACAAAAATCCGGAAGAGAGAGACAGTCAAGACGATGACATAGGCCAACAGGCTGGTGAAAACGAGACCAATGAGGGCGCCCTGTAGCCGGCAGATGTAGGGCTTCTTGCCGGGGTTGTTGAGGACCTGGTTACCGGTCACTGTGGGCGAGTCGTTGCCAGCATAAGGCGAGTCAAAAGTGGTGCAGACGAGCGTCGAGGTAAAGTAGTTGTCAAACGAGAGTGATAGCTCGGCGGACCAGAGGCACACAAAGATGAGCTGTGTACGGCAGATGTCAGCTTGAGAGACCAAGAAGGAGGCGAGAAAGGAAAACGAACCTCGGTCAATGTGTAGAAGAGCTTGCTGCCGACGCGCCAGAGACCAATTGGCCTGGAAAAGTACTCGAGCCAGATTTGGATGCCGACGTGGAGGAGAGTGAGGGGCGAGAAGATGATGGCAACAATCGGACTGCTTCCGACGGCGTCTGGAGCATCCTCGTCCCTGAGAATCTGGTACAATTTGATGGCGACGGCCAATGTCGTAGTGGTGAAGGTGATGTTGATGAGGCGGAAGAGGAGAGGCACAAAGGCATTGTGAAGGAGAAAGGTGCGCCACCAGGCCAACGTTGTCTGCTTTGAGCCTCGTCGCTGGCTAGCCTGCTTGGCCGGCGTCATACCCTTGGAGGGCTCTCTCGTTCGTTTGTTCGCCTTGCGTCTCTTGATGACGCCCCCTCTGGTCTTGCGCTTCGAGCTCGACGTCTGCTTCGACTCTGATCGGGGAAAGTAACCCCCCTCACCAAAATTATTGAAGCGGTACTTTCCAATTTCGATTGAGTTGTTGCCCCTGGCCTCGGGATGCCAGGGCGAATCCCATCCCGGTGTGAGTGGCTGATGCCTTGAGAAGTCGTCGTGGTGGCTGCGTGCAGTTGTCTGCGTATTAAGCCGACGTGGGGCGCCGGCACGTCGGGAACGAAGACCAGTACCACGCGCCTCTCTGGTATTCCCCTCCTCGTCTGTCCACTCCTCGTTGCCGCCAAAGCCAGTGTCAGCCGTGTCGTCGACATCCGTGCTCTTCTCTCCCATCTCCTCGTCGATGACCTTTGATCTACCCTGATGCCGAGAGAATGTACGATCCTTCTCAGCGTCTTCGCCCTCCGACATGTTTCGCGCGTGGGAGCTCTGATTGCGACCCATGTACGCCGAGGAAGCCAGCTGCCTGACGGCGTCGGCAAACGTGCTGCTATAGGTAGCCGTCCCGCTCCCTCTCCGGTCTCTCGGCTGATCTTCTGAGTCGCCTTGGTTGACTCGAGAAGAAGTCGACGATGTATTCGTCTGTTGCCTTTTCAGCGGGAAGCTGGTCTGTGGCTTCTCACCGTCGTCGCCTCCTGCTTTGCCTCTGTACTTGGAAGGAAGGGTAAATGCCCAAAAGCGGCTGGGACCAGCAGCGTCATCGGTGCCGTCCGAGCTCTCGGAGTGCGTCGAGAGGGGCCTCTCGTCGACGTCGTCATTGCTGGCGGCCTTATTGTTGTTGTTGCTGCTGCTGTCGCCATTGCCCTTGGCCTGGATGGCTGCCGTGGTGAGCGAAGTCATGGGGGCACGCCCATCCTGCCTCGGCCAGGTGCTCGCGCCGTTCCCCCCCACGGGTCTCGATTGCGGTGACTGCGGTGGACTCGGAGGCTCCTGACGCGCCCATGCTGTTGGTCGCAAAGTCCTTTTCAGCTCGTGCAGGAGGCTTGTCGCGGGCGTCGCATCACTCACCTGGAACTGTGTTGACTGTCCTTGACATCTTCTTCGTCGCTGACCTGCTGACTCCGCTTCCATTTGAGCTGCTCCCACCGCCGCCGCCGCCATGGGCACTTGGGCTGAAGCTGGCCATAATCGAGGGGTGGTGGTTGATCGTGGTGGTGCCGTTGCTGCTATCCGGTGCAGCCATCTCGGCTCGTTGTAGGGGTCTATTTGGGGAAAAATGTTAAACAGGCAATCCGTCCTGCGAAAATTCCTGGAAAAATGAGATGTTGACCGCCGCGTTTGGGAGAACGAGGAGTGGCGGTGTGCAAAATTCGAGGGCGCCCGGGTATCAAGACGCAAAGCTTCCTCCAGCGACGCCTTTTCGACTTGCGTCCTCGGGCTGATCTTGCTCGTCGTTTGCACTTGCGCCGAGCCTCGTGCTTGTCCTACTGCTCTATTGACTTCTATCGAGGCCAGCGATGATGGTGATGATGACAATGCCGACCTAGAAAAAGCAAGCCACCAGCAACGTTTTGCCAAGCAGCAGGTAGACGTCACGACGTGCTAGCGCGTTGAACCCCCCTCCGCTCCTCCCCCCTTTTGGATTTTTGGCAGGCGGAAAAAAGGGCCGTGGAGTTCAAGTCAAGTCGATCTTGAGGCCACGTGTTTGGAGGACCCTCGATAAGACGCGCGCCGGGGTCCAAGATGGAGAATTGACAGTGAATTTGGTTGGCGTCAAAGAAGATCTTGATCTAGCTTCCAAGCACCTTGCCACAGTCCGGCGGAGTGGACGCAATTCTCGCCCACACGTGGATCTCAAGGTAGCCGGGGAGCGGGATCGAAGGAGAGGTGGTCCTCCACCCCTGGACAGGTGCAGAGAATGACCCTGAGCAGCAAAGGGACAGAGCTTCAACAGGGTTGATACAGCTGACTCAGCCTCACCAAATCACGACACGTACGGATCGGCAGCTTCCACTTGCGTTGCCCACCACGACGACAAAGAGAGACAAGACGCCATCGACAAGGCCCCGAAATGCAGGGTGGCCAAGGGGATTCTGCGCACCCCTCATCCCCGCCCCTGTCCTCGCTGCCGCCGCCGCCGTCGTCGTCTTCGTTGTCTTCTTCGCCAACCTGGCCAACGACAAAGGGCGATGGTGCGCCAGCAAGCTCATCGAGCAACGGTAGTCGGCCATCGACCCACGGTCGAGAGCAACCAAGTGTACCACTCGTCAGCGGCAGCGGTGCTCGCGTGCCAACGCAGTTGCTCGATCAACATGGTGGCTTCTCCAGGCCGCATCACCAAGCCTCTAATGGGCCATCGCTGGAGTCCGGACCACGATCCAGCGGTGCGAGTGGCTCGAACGCTGGAGGCGCCTCTGAAGAGTCAAGCGCCATCGACCTGACCAATGACGATCAGGACGAATTCCAAGTCGTTTCTAGCAAAGGCCCAGATGTCCAACGCCAGCTCAACCAGTCGGCCTTTGTTGATGCGCCAGTCTGCATTGGCATGATCAACTCCGTTGTGCTGAGCGTCTTTGGCCTTCCTCAGGCGCTTGTCGCATACCCAAGCGCAACCAGCGACCCAAAGTGGTCCCCCAGCGAATGGCCGCCCAATTGCGAATACTACATCGAGGGCGGCTACAGGCCCATTCACCTTGCAGTCAAGCCCGCCACAGAGCCGCAGGCTAAGCTCGACGTTGACGTCTTTGAAGTAATCTCGCCCCTCGAGTCGCGGGAGCATGCAGCAGTCCACGGTCAGCCTCCTCCCAATGGGCTCAAACTCCGTCCAACCGCGTTCGGGACGCTTGCGGAAAAATATTCGCGAGCCCTGGCACCATTGATGCTCCAAAGGCTGGTCGGAATCAAGGCACGCTGCAGGCTTGTGGCTCCCAATGCCGCTCAGGTGAGCGGGTTCTTTGTCACCCGAGGCTTTTTGATCATCAGCGCTGACCCTGCAACAGAACTTTCTCCACGCACTCGAGCTCCTCATCTTCACGACCCGTCGCCACCTCAACGCCGTCTCCAACATTCTTTATTCGGAGAATGTGATCCTCGAGACTCCTGCGCAGTACGATGCCTCGCAGCATGCCGGTGCGCCAGAGTTTTTCAATCCTCACGGCTCATTCGGACGCTCCAACCAGGCAGCGTCAGGCGGCCAACAGACGCCTCAGCCGTTCTCCTTTGGCTCACGAGCAACGCTGATGCAGACCAAAGAGGCAACGGAGCAAGAGCGAAAGAAGCAAGTCGATACCGTGTATGCCGCATTAAGAGGCGGCGAAGACTTGGAGAGCGTTGAAGCGCCCAAGCTCGTCACGACACCGCTCCTCCCTCACCAGAAGCAGGCCCTCGCTTTTCTGCTCGACCGTGAGCGATTCAGACGGTTTGAGGACGCCATTGGCAAGGGCAAGGGAAAGCCAGATGACCCAGTAGACGTGACAAAGGACGACTCGGGCATTGTGTCGCTTTGGATGCCAGCTGTCCGCTTCTCAAAGTCAAGTGGAAACAACGTGACCCCGAAGATCACGTCCTTTGTCAATGTCGTCACTCGTTCAGAACAGGGAAAGCGGCCGAGGATTTGTCGGGGCGCCATCCTGGCCGATGACATGGGTCTGGGTAAAACGATTGTCACAATCGCCCTCATTGCTGCCACACTGGAAGAAGCGCGGCGGTTCGGAGCCAGCAATCCAGGCGAGGAAGAGGATGATGGGGACGAAGGTGCAGAAAAAGAGGTCGAGGGTCAGCGGTCAGCTTCTGGACTAGGAGAGGAGAACGGTGAAGTGATTCACGTCGCCGATGACAGCGACGAGGATGTCACTGTAGAAGACTTCAACATCAACGTCCACGGCGCACCTCCACCGAGAAAGAAGCCAAGGAAAGCGCGGAAGCCAAAAGTGAGCAAAAAAGCAAAGAAGAAGGAAGACGCCGAGTCACTGCGACTGGCTCAAATTGCAATAAGGAGTAGGGCAACGCTCCTCGTCCTGCCTCTGACGCTCGTCTCTAATTGGGAGGGACAGATCAAGGAGCACTGGGATGCCTCGAAGCAGCCAAGCATCTATCTCTACCACGGTAGCACGCGAATCACCGATCCGCACGAGTTGGCTCAATTCGACATTGTCATGACCACCTATAGCACCTTGGCCACCGAATTTGCGCATCAAAGCGTCTGGGCGAATGGGGATGAGTCGGAAGATGAGGAAGTTAGCACGCCTCAATCCGAGACGGTCGAAGACGACGTGCTGCTGGTGGATGTCAATGGAAAACCCTTGGAAGGCAAGACAGCAGCACAGAAAGCGGCGGTTCTGCGAAAGACACAAGAGGGAGGCTCCAAGACAGCAAATGGAAGCAAGAAGGGAAAGCGAAAGGCAGATTTGTCAAGGGAGTCGGAGAATCCCCTGCAGAGGATCGAATGGTTCCGCATCGTCCTAGATGAAGCCCACACGATCAAAGAAGCAAAGACGCTCCAGTCTCGTGCCGTATGCAATCTCGTTTCGCCGCGACGCATCGCTCTGACTGGAACGCCGGTACAGAATCGCATAGACGACCTCTTTTCACTCATCAAATTCTTGCGTCTGGAGCCCTTTGACGACCGCGCCATTTGGAACCAATTCTGTGGAGCTCGAGAGAAGCCTATGGGGTCGCTTCGCGTGCGCAAGTCGGGTGGAGAAGTCAAGAATGCCGATCCGCTCGACGCCATGGCTCTGGCCCGCGTGCAGACCATCATGAAGTTCCTCACCCTCCGTCGTACCAAGGAAGCAAAGATGGCTGATGGAAGCAGGTTGATAAGCCTTCCGCCAAAGTTCTCAAGGATCATGCGCTTGGACTTTGAAGTAAGGGAAAAGGCCCTGTACGCAGAAATGAGCCAGAGATACATCGACGACATCAAGACAATGAAGGCCTCCGACACGCTCAAGAACAATTACGCCACGATTCTTCACGAAATCTCCAACTTGCGCATGACGTGCGATCACCCAGGTCTGGTCGATGCAGGAAAGGACACGAAGAGGGCCAAGGGCGCCGTCGAGGACGACCCGAGCATTGCCATCCTGCAAGACGGGCTCTCGCACGACCGTGCCGTCAAACTGTTCGATCTGTTGTGCCTCTCAGACCGTGCTCGTTGCCACATCTGCGACACGGATCAATCTGGATTTCCTCGTGGCGAAGAGGGCGAACCGAAGCCGGTCCTGACGAGATGCATGCATCTGACATGCTCAGACTGCTTGCGCAAGTCGGTGGGTGCGCCGACGTTTGACAAGCCCAAGGCAGACGATCGTTTCGCTTGCCCCGAGTGCGGCATTTCGATCTCTCCCTTGCTCGACATCCAGCAGATTCTGCCAGGCGACATTGAAGGCAACGAAGGAGGAGCAGATCAGCAGCATGGCCAGAGTTTCAGGAGCCTCAGCCTCCAATCGAGCAAATTTGGGTGCGACAGAAACGTGCCTCTCGACGATCGCGCCGACTTGAGCTCCAAAATTCGAGCGCTTCTACAGGAGCTGGAGCCATTCTCCAAGTGCAATCCGAATAGCGAGCTCTACGATCCCACAGCCCCCGTTCTGGATCAGGTTGCCGTCGATCAATCAGTGACCGAAGGAGACGAGCCGATCAAAGAGACCGTGCAAGTTGTTTCTATTGGATCAGGGACGAGTGTCACCCCAATCAAGTCCGTCGTCTTCTCGCAATGGACGACGATGCTCGATAGAATCGCCAAAGCACTTCACCGGGGTGGCATCAAGGCCACTTATCTCGACGGTCGAATGCGGCGTCAGGAGCGCTCGGAAAATTTGGAGAAGTTCCGGCTTGACGACTCGGTCGAAGTGCTCCTTGTCAGCCTCAAGGCCGGCGGTATCGGTCTCAACCTCGTCTCGGCTTGCCGGGCTTACCTAATGGAGCCCTACTGGAATCCCGCGACAGAAAATCAGGGTCTGGACAGAGTTCATCGCATGGGCCAGACGAGGCCAGTCATTACGACAAAGTACGTCATGGGCGACAGCATCGAGGAGCGCATGCTCGAGCTACAAAAATACAAGCTCCGCCTGGCCGAGCAGGTCGGCACGCGCAGAGGCGTGGATCGCTCCGAAAGGCACCACGAGGAGCTCAACATCTTGCTGGGCATCAACCAGTAGTCACGAAACAGTGACAATATTCGGCTTCTTCCCCCTTTCTCCTCTTTATCTCTTATGTCTCATTACAACTCTCACTCTGTCTTTTATATCTCTTCTTGATCCCCCATGATGATGGCCGCGATATACACACTTGTACACCTCATTCTCATTTCTCACAACATTACCCCCTAAGAGACCACCGGGTCCTCTCATGTCCACTCCTGTAAAGATTTACAAAGAGAGCACCACAGAGAAGCAATCATTAGACTGTCACACTTTTGACGTTTCCGCCGAATGAAGACGTGATGGAAGACATTGATTCTGTGCAGATGAGGCGCATCTAGGAGAGGCTGGGTCGACGTAGGCTTCCGAAAGACGGAGAGGGGCCTCGGCGATAATGTAGACGAGGGATGGAGATAAAGGATGAAAGGGGGGAAACGAATGGCAAGCAAGAACAAGAGAGTAGTGAAGTCGAAGGTCATGAGAGAAATTATACAGCAAAGGACAAAGTGCTTTTGGGAAGAGAAAAAAAAAGAAGAAAAAAAAAGCAAGAAGGTGGTGGTGGGAGAAAGGCGCGAGGGAGCTAGCTGCCTTATTTAGTCTTGCACCTGTTGATGTGCGACTTGCTGCAGCAGGGCGTCTCGCAATGTCTCGGCCTCTTCGACAGAAGCGGCCTGGCAGTACAATATCCGCTTCGTGTCGATGATGCGAAGGACCGATTGGCCAACGATCGTCACGGGTGGCATGCCATCCGAGGAAGGCGACTCGCGAAGCCTCCAGATGGCGTAGAGGTCCACCGGTCCAGAGGCGTCGCTGGAAACAACGACTGCAACGCAGATGTCGTTACAGACGATGAGCGTCAAAGGTCGCTGTTGGACTGTCTGCTCTAACCGGTCCACCTGGACCATCCTCCGTGGCTGCTGCTGGACCATTCGCCAATTGTCGCTCCGATCCTGGAGCTCATCGCCGAGCGAGAAGCTTTCTCCAATCGACGCAAGGGCGTCCTCTTCCTCTTCTTCGGTCCAGATCGACTCAGAGGGTGCGTGAAAAGCAGCAGTGCGTTCCACGACACGCTTCAGGACGACTTGGCCGTCCATGATGAGCCTTCGATGAGGTTGTACGAGTGGCGAGGGCCAGGCATAGTCGTTGCCTCCTCTCCCATTGCTATTAAGGCTACCTCCTCGAAGGGGACGGATCCTCGTTTGCCACGCCAGAAGTCTCCGATCTTTCTCCGACTGGCGCTTGCTCTCATTCATCGACGAGGCAACCGTCGAGATAGCTTCCAGGGCAGATTTGACAGACGCGGGGTCCCGAAGTCTTTCTTCTGGCGTGCTCCGAGCCAGGTCCTCGAGCAGGAGGCGGTACCTCGGGATCCTTTGCACGGGAAGCAAAAGGTATGCTTCGAGGGAGAGCTGCGAATGCCGGCGGTCCTTGCGGGCCCGTTGCATGAATGCTCGGATACGCTTACGCTCTTTGGGAGCAAGGAAGCCATCTTGTTGTCCTTGCTCTCTGGCGCTTGCGACTCCGCCGCTCGTCGAAGGACGAAGCTTGCTGCTTGCGCTGTTGTTACTGCTGTGCGTCTGGCTAGAAGGGACCGCCATCCACGTCTGTATTCTGCGCTGAGAAGCGTCTACGTTGTTGACATAGGACGAGTACATCCGGAAGAAGGCGTGGTGTCGCAAGAAGACGTTGGCCATCTCTTCAGCCACGTTTGCCGTCAACTCGGCATTATTGCCGAACTCAACCTCGTCAGAACGAAGAGGGGCAATGGCAGCCTCGAGCAGCGGCAAAAAGGCACCTTTGTGAAACTGCATGATCCCCTCAATGTCGCCAAACACTTTGCGATGCTCGCTCTGTGGGATCCAAGGCACTCCCGAGTTGACCTCGACGAGCTTAGATGGCTTGACGTAGATGTCGACGAGCTCGCAGAGGCCGCGGAGGTACGTTTGCTCTGTGACGACGATCTCGTGGAGTATCTTGAGTCGACGCACAGAATCGTCCTTGATTGGCTGCCTCTCGCCTTCGATCTGGTGGGCGATGGAGGAGGCCGACGTTGATCGTGAGAAATAAGACGTGGACTGCTTGGTTCGCAAAGTATCAGGTGTTGTGGAGTGCGAGATTGGGGATGCCGGTCCAGAGCGCCATCCTGGGCTCACAGAGGTGTCAAAGGTGCGCATGTGCCTTGGTGATGGTGGCGTCAGGTCGTCGAGGTCGCGCAGGTAGGCCATCAAGGAGCGGAGAGCAGAGAGGTGTCTACGTCGTTCGTGGTAGGCGCCAGGCGCTGCTTCGTTCCATGGCAACGATAGTTGCAGGTAGGTCTTGAAGGGGCACAGCTCAATGGGTGTCGCCACATAGTTTCCGTCACCAAACGGCGAGAGCGGCGGTGCGCCTGTGGGGGTCGAGTCTGCACCTCGAGCATGGCTGCTCTTGAGATCCGCAGACGGAGGGAGGATGTCGAGCCGATCGGTAGAGGTCTGAGAAAGGTGAAGGATGCTATTGCTCCGACTCTTGGATTGATGCAAACTGCTCGCATTAGAATTGAGAGAGCTGGTAGACGCTTTCTTTCGCAGCTTGCGCTTGAAGAGCCCCCAACCCTTTTCATTGTCGAGCTGCGTGAAGCTGCGGGGTCCGTCGCTATCGAAGTCGGGTGACTGCTTTGAGCTGTCAGGTTCGTCTAGAGCAGCCGGCTCGTCAAGTGCCCTCTGGATGTCGTTATTACTTCGCATCCTCCTCATCAATGGCCTGAAAGCATGGGCGGGCCTTCCTGCCTCGCTTCGAGCTGGCGCCGAGGTTGGCTGCCCGACTTCTTCATCGAGCTCCTCGAGCTCATCTTCCTTTGGCAGACTCGTGTCGGTGCCCGAAGAGACCGTCGTCGTTGCGGAAAGGGATCGTTCTTTCATCCATGATTCGTCGCTGGACGTGAAACAGGATGAAAGCGGAGAATCGACGAGGAGTGTGGTGATCTCTCGCCAGGTACGGTGGAAAGTGTTGTCTTGAAGAAGGAGAATCTCGAGCAGTGCAAGGCGGTGGACCCAGCTCGGAACATGGGTGAGGAAATTGTTGCGGATACTGAGGACCTGCAGTCTCTCGAGATTGGCAAAGGTCCTCGGCAGCCCTCGAAGCCCGCATGAATCGGCGAGGAGCACGCGAAGGGTCTGGACGTCTCCACAAAGCGATAGAGGATTGTGTCCCACCAGAGTGTTGTGCGAGACATTCAACTCCTCGAGGGCTTGGCAGAGAGTCAGGCAAGGTGGCAGAGAGGTGATGCCACAAGCGGAGACGTCAAGAACCAGCAGTGACTCGCCAGTGTGGGATAAGACACGATGGAGAAAGCCATTGTCGACGCCGCTGCAGCCCGACAACAGAAGATGCGTCGTCTTTGGACCAATGAGCCCTTCCACTTCTTTTGCGCGACGGCCTTGACCATTGACGATTTGCTCATAGCCTTCCTCGACGGCGCGTACGGCCAGACCCGAATCCTGGGAGGGCAGATCGCTGCCATCGCCCCGAGACTGGTATCCCTCGGGGCTGTTGCTGCCCAAGGCCGGCAAGCCGTAGCTATTTGCGGAGCAGAAGAAGCTGTCGGGTACGGCGGCACGCCGACGATTCCGCATCGAGGAAGTGGTCGACGAGTCACTGTCCGAAGCTGCGTGGCGAAGGTGGGCCGGCCGGATGGTGGCGTCAATTTTATCGTGCGATAATTGGCGGAGGTGCAAGGCTGGCAACGGTGGCGGCGGCGCCGGCGGTGAGACGAGAGAACCTTTTGCCGAGGACCTCTTGAGGGAGCTAGTCCTCGGACCGATGGCGCTCCCGGGAGAGCCGGGTTGGGAGTCGACGGAGGAATGGTTGGACCCGCGAGTGTACTGATGACTGTCGTTAGAGTCGGCACCGCCATTGGTTAACGAGCTCTTCGTGCTTCGAGACGATCCCGGGCGGCCCTTGCTGCCGTCTGAATGCGTGCGCGCCCTCGATGCAATGCGATCTGGCACGGCAAAGGGCCCTAGCTGCGAAGGCAGAATGGGAGAAGAGGAAGAATCAACAGCCTGCTGGGGCACGTGTCGATGCTGGCTGTTGGTGCGAATGGGAGTCAGACCACCATGACCCGTTTGCCTCGTCCAAGAGGGAGCACGATGGTGGGCAAAGGGGCCCGACAGAGTGGCCGTCTCTGAGGGAGGAAGTGAACCTGCACTGATGGCGCGGTGCTCCATCGACCGGGGCGCCGCATCGGCTGCTGTCTTGGCGACGGCATTTGGCAAGGGAAAGTGCCCTGAACGGAACGGCTCCGAGCCGTTGAAGTACTCGCGAGGATCGGTGCCCAGCGGAGAATCGGCCTTGAGGATGCCTGACGTGCTTGGGCTCGTCGCTGCGCTGCTGTGGCTCTTCTCGGTCCAGATTGAGGCCCGCGTCGAGATAGAGAAGCGCGCAGAGGAGACATCTGAGCACGTTGGGGTGCTGCTGCTGCTGCTACTGCTGTGGCCCGGAGGCGGAATTGGACCCACGCAAAAGCTAGGGTCGCTGCTTTCGGGCAGCTCAAATGTCGCAGGATCGGGCAGGTCTCGCAGCGAAAGTCCTCTCATGCCGGTGCCGAGATCAGAAGTGGTGACGCCGAGCCCGTACTTTGCGCCCTCGGAGGAGGTAGAGGGCTTGAGGATGCGCGGCGAGGAAGGCGAGTCGAAGTCTTGATGACGGCCATCAAACCCACCCGGGCTCTCGTACGAGCCCCCAATGGGTGTGAGGTAGGCTTCGGGGGGCGAATGGCCTTGGAGCGTCAATGGCGACGTCTCGAGGTGTTGCCTGGGACGGGGCGTGGATGGCAGGGGCTGCGTCTCGCCATCTGATGTTTGTCCACCTCTTGGTCAGTGGCCGTCCCTACTCGTCTCTGAGCCGACGCAACTCACCCTCGCATTCATCTAGCACGCTGCTCGAGGTGCCCTCGATTATCACGCGAGGTGCCACAGTGTCGATCGGTGGTGCTGGTAGCTCTTTGTCCAGGCCACGCCCGGCCACGGAGTCGAAGGCAGACATGGTATAAGGCCGCACCGCGCTTCTGGTCTGACGATCCCGTCGTGTTCGGCCAGGAGGAGGAGGGAAGCAGCCAGCGAATCAGCAGGCCTTGTCCCACGTCGTCACCCTCTCCCCTCGTCGTCGGAAATCTCTCCCTCTCAAATATTCGGACTGACAACGTCGGGGTAGGTGGGCGAACAATTGAAAAGTGGTCGTGGAGAAGGGGGATTCCCCGTTGTTTTTGTTGTTGTGAGCAAGGTGATGCGAGCGTGCGCTTGGGGTGGAGCAAGACAAGGCGCTCGCGCGTGTGCGCGGGGGACTGCCTACTCTCTTTGTGCCTCCCTCCCTTTGCACGTCAGTGATTGATACTAGGCCGACGAAAGGCGGCCACAGCGCAACGGCCCGCCCGGTGCGGTCTTTTGTGTTGCGAAACGACGGCACCGTCTTTAGATGTGAGGAGCGGGCGGCAGTGTCGACCCAGTAAGGCGACGACAGCGGTGTTGAACGAGACGAGAAAGCTCAGCTCCGCTCTTACTGCACTGCAGCGAGGGGGTTGGGGGAGCGAGATGGGGTGGCGAGATGGGGTGGGCCAGGGTTGAGGGCGGTCCAACGACGGAGAGACTGAGAGGCGACGGGGGCGGCGTCTGCGGCCGCCTTGTTCAATGGTTGGGCCAATCGAGATGGGGGTTAGCGAGCAAACGGGCGCAAGATGGAGATCGACCAAGCCAGCAGACCAGCAGCTGTCTGGATCGGAGCTCGACGACGGCAAAGTCAGGCTCAACCTGAAGAGAAACCGAAGAGAAAACCGAGACGAGAGGGTGGTGAAGTGGTCTTGACACTAGCTATATCGCGAGCAGTAATACATGCGGACAGCAAAAAAAGCCCGAAATAGAAAGTTTGCTCTCCATCAGCTAGCAGCAACTTGCCCCTTAAAAAAAAAAAGAGGGAAGATAAAATATAATAGAGGGACCCTTTTTTGGTGCCTTTTTTTCCGCCTGTTCCCCCACTAGGAGCTGCTTGGGTCATTGTTAGGGCAGGAACCGCGCCTTGGTTGTGGGAACTTTGCAAAGAGGATGGGCAGGCGGCGCCAAATTGATTTCTCGGCTCAACACCCTTCCGCAGATGGACCGAGGCCAGCAACTCGGGTCAGGAGTAAGTCCAGGACGTTTGCTGCCAAAATGCATGTGGTCCTTGGGCACTCAGCCTTCGCTTCCGAGGGCCTTGCCTGCGCGATTCTGTGCGCAACGGTTCGTGGATCGAGATTGCTCTGAGCATGGCGCACAGCCTGCCCACCGCGTTTCATTCACTCGCTCGCTCGCTCAACAGGTCAGATCGGGTTGTGCTGGTGTCAGGACACTACACCAGATCTGACCCTGCCTGCAGCTCCCTCTGGGACAAGAAGCAGCAGGCATTATTTTTACGCAACGAGAGTGGTGCTCGAGCTAGACTTCGTCCTTTGTCCTTTTTTGAGGCCCAGCGGCGGACGGTATCAGCGGTCTGTAAAAGGCTCGTGTCCAGACGGGGTCAAAACAACTGCAGCAATGCGAAAGTAGAAGAAGAAGGCACCCCGATGGTGCACCGCTGAGCACCGCTGAGCACCGCTGAGCTCAGATGTCATATCGATTGTGTAGTCTCGCACCCACGACAAGAATCAGGCGTCGTCGAAGCGTCATTCACATGTCCCTCAGGCGGCCTCTTCTTGTTACCTATCTCCACTCTCGAGCACACCGAGGGCGGAATATGATCCGATGGGGTGCATTCTGGCTCAGATGGAAAGTGCAGCTTTCGCCAGTTGAGCCGACAGAAGTGCGACTCCTCCCGATAAGAAAAATTAGCCGTTCTCTCAGGCCAACATCTCGCCCTACCAGTCGCACCGAGGGTCGAGCTAGGAACAAGTTGCTGGACGGCCTCCCTCCACGTGGTGAGATGTGGGAAGGCATATCGGCGATATAAGAATTTATGACTGGTCGCGCCCCGGAGAATTTCCGCGCGTTGGAACAACCGGCGATGACCTGTCCCGTCGGACACGCTCGCCGCAACGAGGACCAATGACGAGTCGAGTGGCCTTCTACCTCGTCCGTCTGCCGTCTGCTCGCCCTGCATGGCTTCGTCCTTGGTGATCGTGTGCCAATCTTAACCTTGTGTCCCCCTTGTGGCAGGTTGGCCTCGGTGGGAAAGTCGGACGGACGGACCATTTTACCCGCGCCAATTTACGTACTGCTGCTGGCTATGGCGGTAGACAGAGGAGCAACAAATTTGCCCAATGTGGTAGGCTGATGATTGTCTCAGCTTAAAGACTAACGACGGCTTCTGCTTGCATCTCTCTCCTTTCACCTTCTCCTTCGCGTTTGCACTGGCAGGCATCTCTCTCGCCGCCTCGTATACCCCCATCCCCTCTGATCTCCTTGCTTCTGCATCGAGACGAGGGCGCGGGTTCGCTCGAGGAGGCGCTGTCACGACCCCCTTTTCCTTCATCTTTTTCTCTCTTCTCACGACAAGCACCCTCTCTCGGAGCCCTTGATGGGTCTAGACGGTGTGACGATTGCTTTCATTCACGATTCTTGACGCTGTTCTCAACGCCTCTCTCTACGTCACCTCCAAGCGAGGAAACAGCTTCTCACGTCTCAGCTTTTGACGATTCTTTACACGACGTGCAAACGCCTTTCACGAGCAACACTGCTAGCCGGTGGTGCAGACGACAAGACACACGTCACTTCTTTCCAAACCGCCTCCCTTGCTGGTCAACGGAGGCTCAAAGCGAGGCATACATAGCATACAATGGAAGGAACTTCGACGGACAAGGGAAAGGGAAAGCGGAAGTCCCGCGATGACGAGGAGGCTCGCAGTGCAAAGCAGCGGCCTGCTGGTGGTGGTGGTGGTGGCGGAAGCAGTGGTGGCAGTGGTGGACGCGAAGAAAGGGAAAGAGGCGGCAATCGAGGCGACTGGGTAGATGCGTCGAGGCGCGATCTCCCTGGGTTTCCCCATGGACGGACCGTGGTGCCGTCGGGTATGAGTGCACCCGTTAATGAGGGAGAAGGACGGGTGTATCCTGCGACGGGCATCCTTCGCCGATCAGGCCCCGATGTCCGCAGGCTGTCCAACATCCCCGACCTCGAAGAGCCAGGACCGAGCGCGACGCCGATTGTCATGACGCCCCCGCCTCAGCTTCTCCCCTCTCCTGCGATCCAACAAGCTGCCACGTCTCGCCAAGACATGTCACGCACCCTACCCAGGCGCTTTGATCCTGCGACGGGCCGCGCAGCACCGTCAGACCACCGACGAGCGCCACTGCCCCAGTCCTTTGCTGCGCCGCCGTCGTCTTCCTTTCCCAACCCGTATGCGCAGGCGCCAAACAACAACGACCAGCGACGGAGCAAACCAAAGACCGCCGACATTCCTCCCACGCCTCCGCTGGTGCAACCCACGCCGGCATTTGGCACAGGCGCCCCGACGACTTCAGCAACGGCCCAGAGCCCACGTCGCGCGCTGCCGGCAATTCCGTCCGGTATGCCGGCGGCACAGATCAGCTGGGCTCAAGACCCCGCGGTGGACGAAGAGGGAGACGAGGAGGAGGAGAGCGACGAAAACAACCGTTGGAGCTCGGGGGAATCGACGCCGACGCCCACAGCGAGCAGCGTCGCGGCCGCGAGCGCCAGACGAAAGGAGGCGGCCAGGGACCTCGTTCCTGTCGCTCTTGTCTCGCCCGATCTCATGGCGGGCCCCGCCCCCAGAGTGTCGCTTGCTCGTTCGCCAGCTCCACGCATCCAGGCCCCGCAGCAGCAGCAGCAGCAAGCCGTGTCCTCGTCGAGCTCTCGGCCCCTCTCGTCTGGGTCGTCGCTCAAGCTGGCAGACGGACGAGAGGTGCCCACGGTGCGGACCGACTTTGATAACATGAAGCGATTCAGCCGGCCCTCTTCGTCTTCCCAGCCAACGTCGATGCCCGAGGCTCGTCGGGGCTTGGAGGGTTCGCAGGCTTCCCTTGGCCGTAAAAGCGCGCCGACGCCCGCGGCCGGTTTGCATGCAAAGGCCGGGTCGAAGCATCAGGGGCGTCGGAGCGACGATCCCCTACCTACGTCGACTCGGGCGCCAGACGCCCCCAAGCTCCAGCAGGGGCTGCGTTTCAACAAGTCCGACCCTGCCCTCGGCACGCCTGAACAAAGTCGCCCGGGAACGGGCACCGATGCTGCTGGCCACGTCGCGCCTCTTGTCCAGCCGAGACGCGCCAGGGATGACATCGCAGCGCTGCAGACTGCAGACCGCAACACGTTTGGACCAGATGCTTCGCTGTTTGAGCACGCCAACCGTGCTCTCCTTCGACACCAGGCGGAGCAGCAGCAGCAGCAGCAGCAGCAGCAGCAGCAGCAGCAGCAGAGGAGCTCGCGCGCAGCTCCTGCGACTCTTTCAACGCCCAATGTTCCAACGACGGCAGCAGTGGTGGACGCAGAGTCAGACGAGAGGCCTCGAAGGCCGTCGAATGTCGAGTCAGTCCGCCGAAGCTCATTCGGTTCAGGAACGACGGCACTCGACACCCCCAATCCCGAGCACCGTGACTCCATCGATGCCCTCTATCCCACCAGCGGTCGGCGTCGATCAAGCTCGCAAGACGAGGGAGCCACCTGGGGCCGAAAGGCAGCCGGCCTCGTCTCGGGCCTGGCTGCCCCGCCCAGCGATGTTCCCGAGCTCGTGGAGCCGTCTAGATCAGGGGCCAGCAGCCGACACCAAGGCCGCCATCGTCAGGGCCACAATGGGGACGGTGAAGAGTCGGACAGCTACCAAGGACACTGGCAACCTCATCAGCCAATGGTGGTGACGACGACGGCGAACGAGGCGAGGGGCGATGCAAAGCCGCCAGCGACCTCTTCGTCGCTCCGCTACGTGCCTATCCAGAACATCGCCGCGCCTGCACCCGCCGCCCTCAAAGGAGGCCAAGCTGCTCCCGCCCGTCCACTGACTGCAGGGTCCGTCACCTGGCGTCCGGGGACGGGGCAGACGCGCTTCTCGGCTCAGTCCTTTCGCACCCGCAGGCTCCCCAGTGGGCACGGCAACACGCCGGCGTGCCGCCAATGCTTCCGCGCCGGCTTTGACTGCGCCATGAACCTCCAGCTCGGCTCCGGCACCGGCGGCCGAAAGGCCTTTCAGGACTTTGTCAATGCAGGAGGCCTCGATGCAATCAGCATTCGTACCGGCGGACCCAACGACCACGATGACGGAGCGAGCATCACGGTCAGCCAGGCGCTCGGCCGCAACTACGTCGACAAGCTAGGAGAGGTTGCCTTTGGTGAAAGCGCGCTTAGTCGCCCAGTCACGCGCGGCGTCGTCGACGACATGCTCGAGGAGCGTGGCAGAGTCATGGCCGAACAGCAGCGCAGCATGAGCGTAGAGAACTTTCTCGCAAGTCTAGCAAAGGCAAAGCAGGAGCAGGACGACGAAGACGAGCAGCGGGAGCGTGATGCACAGCTGGAGAGAATGGGCTCCGAACTTGCCAAATCGGCAGAGCAGCCAATGGACAACCGGGACGGAGCCGCAAAAGAGGCGGCGCCCAAGTCGTCGATCATGACTCGTCCACGGGCAGTGACGCCCTCCGTCGCTGGGCAGCAACAGACGATGCAGATCGATCCAGAAGACTATGCCAGCCACGGACCCTCTTCTTCCACCTCGACGCTCTCTGACGACCTCTACTTCTTGGCCGATCGCTGGTCGGTGACCAGGAAGCTGTGGCAGCTCACTGTTCTCTGCGTGTGGGTCTTTGTCATTCAGGCCCTCGATGCCGGCTACACCACCTCCTTGGAAACGATCGCAAGAGATTTCCAGACGATGCCCATCTCGCTCATGACTGGCCGCATGGCATACCTGTGGGGCGAGGGAGGCGGATTGCTCCTTGGGTCCAGCCTTTCCATCCTGGGCCGACACCGCGCACCAATTTTCTCGACCTTGGCGATGGGGGCCGTTGCCATCATTGCCGGTTTTGCGAGAAGCGCAGTGGTGCTGACGATCCTCCGTGGTGCGATGGGCATGGGCGCAGGCATCTTCCAGATCATGGTCCTCGGCTCCATTCTCGACATGACGACGACGAGACGCGCGCGATGCGCCGCAACAATGTATCTGCTGGCCTGGGGCATCGCTGGTCAAGCCTCGGGTCCCTGGATCGCGACCTTGGTCATCTCCATCAGCAATTGGCGTTGGCTATACTGGACGACGACAATCGCTGCGGCGGTATTCGCCGTCCTTGCTGGCACGTTCACTGCTGAGACGGCGCATGAGACTTCCTACCGCGACAAAGTGCTCGAGATTCGTCGGCGCCCTTATCACCTCTATCCTCCCCAGAAGGGACAGCAGAGCACCCTCCAACAGGAGCAGCAAGAGCAGCAGCGCGAGACGCCCTGGATGTCCGAGCCACGAAGGCTGATTCGGCTGCGACACTATTTCCGCTTCTACCTCTGGCTCCCGTACCTCGTCCTCTTTACCCACGTCCTTGTCTTGCTCAGCGGCGCCATCCTTGCCGTCTTTGTCGGCTCTCTCGTCCTCGTCCTTACTGGACTGCCCGATGTGCTGACGTCCAGGCACGGCTTCTCGCAGCATCTCGCCAGCGTGACAATTACTGCGTGCGTGGCAATTGGGTGTCTCTTGGCTGCTCTGGGCGCCCTTTTACTGCTGCATTGGCCAACGATTTCTGGAAAGGAGCCACCGTCCAATCGAAGCCGGCTACTGTTCATCGACGAGAAGGGCTACATTGATACATCGAGGCCGGCGCACCGACCGGAATTGCTTCTTCGTACCGCTCTCGTTGGCTCTCTTTCCAGCTCTGTGGCCCTCTTCACGCTTGCCCTGACGGCCACGACAATCAACTGGATCTTTTCCGCCCTGTCACTCGTCGTCGCCTGCGCGGGCGTCACGCTGCTGGCCCTTGGCATCGTAACGTACCTCTTCGAATCGTACTACCCGGCTGCAACTGCCGTTCTGGGCGAAGTCATCGCTGAACCCGACGATCTGGGCCCAGCGCCTGGCTTTGGCCGCCGTCACCGAAGCTCTTCTCCCTCGATTGTGAGGCGGGAGGATGAATGCACGCTCATGTCGGGCGCAGACGAGAGCGGGAAGCGATGGCCGATCAAGTGGGCCCTCTACTCGATTGCGGGCGCGCTCAATGTTTCTTTCTTCATCGGTGGTCTCATGACGCTCTTGGGCATGTTTGGTGAGTCTCAGCCATCTTTCCAGTTACTTCCTTCCTGCTATGAACACTAATGAACATTGCTCTTGCTCCAGCACGAGGGCTGCGATTCGAGATCTTGGCCGTCATCGTGGCAAGCGCCAGTCTGGGCACCTGTCTCCTCGTCGTCATTCTCGTCCGATTTGGAAGCGCGATGCGACACAACATCTTTGTGCGCATCGCAAAGACGGAGCAGCACCTCTGGCTCAAAACAAAACGCCACACCATTTCGACTGCCCCATCGCTGTCGCGCAGTGGAACGGTGGACTTCACGGAACGGCAGCGCTCGCACCGACAGGAGTCGCAAACGCGAGAGAAAGCACATGAAGGACCCGCCCCTGTAGAGCCAGCATCGAAGCTCAAGAAGCTGCTCCTTGTCCCTGTCAAAGAGTACTGGAAGCCGACGAGACGATCAGAGGAAAGCAGATTAGGGGAGGGAAGAGAACGTACTCTCGAGATATCTACCCCAATTATGCAAGAGGCAAGCTGGGACATGGTACAGCACCAGACGCCGGGCCAGACCGACAAGCTAGCGCCCATGCCAACGCTACGGGCGGAGCCCAGGAGCCCCTCGACGCCCGTCACATTGAGGAAGCCAATTTCAGATCAGAGGCTGACGTCGCCCGGCTGGATCCGGGCGACAAGAGCAAGCAACGAGGAAGACCCTTACTCGCCACTACCTGCTACGACAAAGTCATCGACGATGCTCCCACGTCAGCCTCCTTCTGCCCAGACCGCAGACATGTACAGCCCAATGCCTGACTGGGTGTCGCGGAGAAGGGAGAGGCAGCCATCGACTGGCGGCATCGACCTGAGCCCGCAGCAACCCCCTCGCGCCCACCCGCAATGGCTTAGACGACCGAGGGACCGGAGCGATACCTTTTAATTCCCGTCTTCTCTTCACGATGCACATATTCGACGCTGATGATTCCGACGAGGTCTTTTCTTTTTCTTCTTCTTCTTCTTCTTCTCTGTTGATGCTTGAGACGTCTCGTACATGAAAAGTTCTTTCTTTGCGTTGATCGCTAGAAGCTTACGTTGTTGCAATGTCATGATGTTTCCTCCTCTCTTTGGTTCAAAAAAGACGGGTGATTGTCGTACGCCCCGAAGGCGTATCGAATACTTGCTTCCGGTTCACTGTGCCAGCGACTCAGCTATAAGCCTTGGTACGACGCCAATATCTTTTCCGACTCACCGTGCAAGAAGATCTTCCTTCTTCCCTCCTGAGGCAACGGCGGCGGCACGAGACCAAGGAGCCCGCCATTGATGAGAGCCCATGCGATCTGCCTGAACGGCGGCGTGCCGCGCGACATGCGAGCCAGGAAAAGGCTGGCAGAAGTGACAAAGGCAAGGATGATGGCGTTCATGTTCGGCGAATTTTGAGTGAGAGGAAATGGTGCTGTTTGTTTCAATCGAAAGAAGGAGAGAAAGTGGGAGTCCTGCTTTAAGTAGTTTTGCACAAGGTGAAAAGATGGGGCTACAGAAAGCACTCGAACAAGATGATAACATTGCGACACGGGGTTGGTTACGCCACGACAAGAAAGGAAGGAGGACAAAGGGAAGGATGAGACAAACGGAGAACAAACAGGTGACAATAAGGTGCAATTGCCGGGGTATGGCTGCAACTTCATAGTGAGGCGAGAAGAAGTGAGAGCGCCTTCGATCTTTGCAACGTCACCGCAGGCGCAAGCTGCGACCATGAGTCTCAGCGCCATTACCCCAAAAAAGAGCAGTACCCCATATGGAGCTGGTGCTGGACCCTACTTTGACGCGACACGTGAGCCGAAGAAGCGCGGAACAAAATTAGGTTCTTTCTTTCGCACCTTGTGTCCTGCCGCGCCCCCGTTCGAGGACCGCCACGGCGAAAGCTGCCCCTCAAAAAAGATGAATTCGGCTGGGCAAAACTTCTATCGCTTTGCTAGAACGGCGGCGGCAGCCGCAACGGCGCCGCCATCCCGCTCGGTCCATCATTAGCGCGATCGTGATTGAGCTGGGAGGACTTAGTATCTACGTCGCCCAAGAGCACCTCACGTTCGGCAGCTGACAGCGGGACCCCTCCCTTTTCATTGGACATCCGGCGTGCCATGTAATGCTGAGAGCCCAGAATAGCTTGCGCGCCCGAATACAATACAATTTGCCCATCGCGAGGAATTTCCACCAAAAAAAAAACTTTTAAAAGTTAAACCCGTCTTTAGACCTGTGCCGGTCAACTCCCTACCTACCGTAATAAAAACCAGTAGTTGCTGGGGAAATGCCTGCAGGCGGTCAGAGCCGCATTTCTACTGCCAGTAGAATTAGTTACAGTTGCAGTACTGGAGTACTAGAAGTAGTACTAGTGTAGTGTAGGACGGCAGAGGATCAACAACTTCTTAGTTCACAGGGGCGGCGATGGAATTGACAATTCAACCCTGCCCGTCTATTACTGTCAGCATCACCGTTTTTCCCCTCGGCAGCTCTCGATTCATCACCATCGCCCTTCCGCTTGTCTTCCTCCTCCTCCTCCCTCCTCGTCTCGCTACCTGACCCTTCTTTGCGTCCCTTTGACTTTTCGGAGGCTCCTGGATCTTGGCTCGTCTGTCTCCTCAGCCGATTCTGCTTCAGGGCACAAAGAGCGAAGCCGCATCGCTTTCGTCCGTGACGAGCCGATCCTCCTCTCGCCCGTCGTCTCCTCTACCCTTGAGGCCCGCATACGCAAAGGGGAACCACATTCGCTTAGCCGAGATCTTCTCCTTTCTCACCACCAGCCACTGGCAAGCGGCGCGAGTCCGCACATCGATCTCAGCTCGGCGGGGAGCGAAATCGGCCTTCTTTTCATAGACGTACAAGAAAAAATAATACCTCTTCCTCACTGACGACCCTTCAACGACGTTCGACAAATTGCCAAGATGGCGCCATCCTCGGACAGCTTTCCCCTCGGCTACATCTACTCTTTGCCGCCAAGGCCAAAGATTAGATCGCTGGGAGATCACCTGGCTGAGCACATCACCGACAATGGGCGCATCACGACACTCATCGATGCTATTTGCTCGACGCCCAACCCGGCGCTGTGGTCGCCAGATCTGAATCGACCACCGATCGACCATGCGACAATCAAGCGGTTCATGAGCTCCTTTATCCTGCCCTCAACGAGAGCACCCCTTGGCCCCAACGATCGCGTCATGATGGCCCTGCCTACAGGGCCTGAAAACGCGCTGGCCCTGCTCTCGGTCGCCGCCTACCACACATGCGCGCCTGTCAACGCGAGCTGCACTGCAGGCGAGCTGCGCGACGACGCGGTGCGCCTCCGTGCAAAGGCCGTCGTCACGACGCGCGACGCTGCTGAGCGACTCGAGGTGGCCTCGCTGTACCACGAGGAGAACATGGAGATCATCTTTGTCGAGAACCGGACGTCCGGCCCGGCCGGGCTGTTTGACATGAGCATGTTTGGCCAGCAGGGGCTCGCATCCACCAAGGGACGGCGTCCTTCGCAACCCCACGGGCTCGAGCATCAATCGCTGGTGTTGCACACATCGGGCACGTCGGGAAAGAAAAAGGTGGTGCCCTACTCGCTCAGGCACCTCATCGTGGGCACTTCATGCGTCGTGCAGAGCTGGGACTTGAGACCAGAGAGCGTGAACAGTGAGTCTTTACAGCTCGATTCCCCTAATTTTCCGCGTTGCTGACCAGCCCGTGACACCAGTGAACATGATGCCCTTGTTCCACGTCGGTGGCATCGTCCGTAATTTGTGGGCGCCCATGTTTTCGGGAGGAAGCGCAATCATGTGCTCTGGTTTCGACGCAAACGTTTGGTGGACATTGGCAAAGCAGCTCGGCGCGACATGGTGAGTCTCGTTTCTGCCCATATACACGACGTTGGCACTGACCATTTTCCAGGTACTATGCCGCACCCACGATGCACCACGCCATCCTCGCATCCAAGCCAGAGGGCGTCAACACGGCAAAGGACACGAGCATCAAGATGATCGCGAATGCTGCAGGTGGATTGCTGCCCTCGCTGGCTGTGCAGCTCAAGGAGACGTTCGGGGGATGCGCTGTGCTGCCCTCGTACGGCATGACAGAGTGCATGCCGATCGCCTCGCCACCGACAAACTACCAGCTGGACAGGCCCGGTTGCTCGGGTGTGGCTTGTGGTCCCGATCTCTCCATTCGCGATCCTTTTGACCGTGAAAAGGAGCTCCCTGTCGGGCAGACGGGTGCTGTTTCGGTCCGGGGCCTCCCTACCTTCTCTGGCTATGAGACGTCGACCGATCCGTTCGAGCCCCTTGACACTTCGAGTTTCTCCAGCGAGGGCTGGTTCGACTCGGGTGACATGGGCCACATGGACGCTGACGGGTATCTCTACATCACTGGCCGAAGCAAAGAGATCATCAACAAGGGTGGCGAGGTCGTGTCGCCCTTTGAGGTCGAGGAGGCCATCACACAAGCCTGCAAAGACCGGGTCAAGCAGACGTTGGCCTTTTCCATCGAGCACAAGGTCCTTCAAGAGACGATTGGTGTCGTCATTGTCCCGGTCCCTAACCAGCCCCGCATCGGACTGGCCGAGATCCAGAACCTGCTGCGATCCCATTTGCACCCGTCCAAGTGGCCCTTTGCTGCCGTCTACATGGACGATCTGCCCAAGAACCAGGCAGGAAAGCCGCTGCGTATCAAGCTCGGCACCCGTCTCAACATCGGACCACTTTCGGACGATGTGCCAGCGCTGCAGCGTCACTTTGAGGCCAAGGCGCCGGGCAAAGAAGTCCCACTCTCGGAGCCGATTCCCTGCAACCTCGTCTCGGTCGACGTGCGCGCCGTCGAGCGGGCTTGCTACCGGATTCCTGGCGTCATCGAGGCGGCGGTGCGTCAACGCAAGGATGGTGCACCAGAGGCCTTTATTCACGTCGAGGAGAATGCCGAATATGATGCATCGGACATCGATCGAGCCCTGGCGCAGGTCCTGCATGGCTACGTTGTTCCCAACCCGCTCCACGTCTTCCGTTCACCGCTGGCCAAGGTCAACGGTCGCATCGACTTCCAGACAATGGAGGACGAGGTTCGCGCTCAGAATGCATCGTCGATGTCCCGCACCGCCCTCGTCGTCCGTGACATTATCGCTCGGCTCCTGGACACCGAGTCTGGCACGATCACGGCCGAGTCGGACTTCTTCTTGCTCGGTGGCAACAGTCTGCTCCTTGGCCGTCTTGTCCACCTGATTCGAAAGGAGACGGGTGCCTCGCTCGAGGTGTCTACCCTCTTCAACAACTCGACCGTCGAGGGCATTGCCAGTCTCATTGAAGACGAGCAGGGCATCGATGATGACGAGTACGACATGGAAGATGGCTTCATGCAGGAGAAGGGTGGCAGTGCGTTTGCAAGCGCTCACCGGTACGACGACGAGGCGGGCGACGCCGATCCCGCCTTTGCCAGCCACGGTTACAAGCCTCGAAGCCAGACGCACCCATGGGTTGTCTTGGTGCAGCTGATCCCCATCCTCTTCTTCTACCCCTTCAAGGCTGCCTGGACCTGGACGGTGATTTTGCACGGCCTTGCCTTCTCGGCCTACTACATCGACGACGTCTTCTGGGAGCGCGTTGGTGTTCTGCTGGCCTCTGTCATCATTGCTCGATTCACCAGTCGAATCATCTGTCCCGTCACCGCCATCGCTTTCAAGTGGCTCGTCATTGGTCGCTACCGTCCAGGCAAATACCCAATGTGGTCCAACTACCACCTTCGATGGTGGCTCGTCAATCAGTCGCTCAGAACGGCTGGTAAGGGCCTTTTCGGTCTCACGCCCTCTCTGACAAAGACGTACTTTAGGCTGCTGGGCATGTCCATTGGTTCAGATGTGCAGATCGACCGGTTCGCCAAGATGGCAGAGTACGACCTCATCACGATTCACGACGGCGCAAGGATCGACAAGTCGCTTGTTCGAGGTTTCTGTGTCGAGCGGGACGGCTACTTCAGGCTCGAGCCCATCATCATTGGTCGCGACTGTGTCGTAAACACCTTCACGCAGATCTCGCCCGGTGCCAGACTGGCCGACGGCACGGTGTGGGGCCCGCAATCGTCCTCGCACGAGGAGCCATCGAGCGATGCGTATGCGTCGTACAACCGGAACGCTGTGCCCACGCCAAATGGAGCCCTCATTGCCTTCATCGGTGTTCCCATTCTCCTCGTCATCCGAATCATCTGCTACGTTCCTTGGTTTGCTGCCCTCTTCATGCTCCTGTCTCAGCCCTTCGAGTTCAACCACCACGACTCGGTCAAGGGCGTCATTGCCTGGTTCGCCTACCCTCGTCGTATCGGCTGGCACTACGTCGCCCGTGTCGTGCGAAACATTATGCCGCCGCTCATCAACCTGGTCCTGGGCATCTTGCTCAAACGTATCATGGGCCTCAATCGCGAAGGGTCGATGCGCAACGCCACGCAGATCTCGCTCCTCCGGCGCTGGCTCAACAGCCAGCTTCTGTCGCAGCCCAACATCCGCCGCGCCATGGCAATCCTGGGTACCCACTACGAAATGACTTCGGTCATCTACCGTGCCATGGGCGCCAAGGTTGGCAAGCGGGTCTACTGGCCAGGCAGTGGCATCTACTGCCCCGATCCAGAGCTGCTGGAAATCGGCGACGATGTCGTCTTTGGTTCCAGATCCGAGGTCTTCACGTCGGACTCGATTGGCTGGGCGAGGGTGCGCGTTGGTCGTGGCGCCATGATTGCCGATCGTGTCGTCCTGCTGCCCGGCTGTACCGTGGGTCGACAGTGTGTCATGGGCTCCGGTGCTCTGGCGGTGCGAAACGGTCACTACGAGGAGCACACGGTGTGGATGGGTTCCAAGAATGGCTCGGCCGTCAGCTTCGGCAAGGCAGCCCGGGAAAACAAAGAGGCCGGCGTGCCGGCGGATGAGGAGACGATTACGCCGTTTGGTCGAGCATTCTACAAGCGCAAGGCCACCTTCTTCGTATTCCCTTACCTCATGCTCGTCGCCATCAACGTCATCGTTGCCATCTTCTCCTCGGGCTACTGGGCTACAGCCGCCGTTGGCACCGTCCTCTCGCTCAATATCCTGAGATCAAACTTTGAATACGTCAGCACCGCCATCTTCAGCGACCACTGGTACCGCCCTGGGTTGGTATACGCATTCATCGCCATCTGCTTCGTCATTATTCTTAACATTCAGGCTTTTATCGCCTTCCTTTGGGTCATTGGGACAAAGTGGGCCGTCATCGGCCGTCGTCGCGAAGGCCGGTACGACTGGGACAAGAGCAGCTACTGCCAACGGTGGCAGCTCCATCTCACCCTTCAACGTCTGCTTGGCAAGGGCTTCGGCGGTCACCTCATTGGCCACATCTCCGGCACATGGATGGCCGTCTGGTACTTGCGATCGCTGGGTGCCAAGATCGGCGACGAGTGTGCCATCTGGGCAGGTGGCAAGCCAAGTCTCCAGCTCACCGAGCCGGAACTCGTCACGATGGGCAACCACGTCAACGTCGATGACTGCTCCATTGTTGCTCACATCAACTCAAGGGGTCGATTCTCGCTAAACAGGCTCATGATTGGCGACAACTGCGCACTTCGAACCGGCAGCCGATTGCTTTCGGGTGCAAGCATGGAGCGAGGGTCGATGCTCCTTGAGCATACTTTGATCGCATCGGGAGAAATTGCAGAGGCGAACAGTGTCTACGCGGGCTGGCCCGCTAGGCAGCTGAGGTTACGCAAGGCTGTACAGAACAAGCAGCCCAGCTCGGCACTCTACCAGAATGGTGGCCCACACTCGGCAGAGAGCTCTTCATACAACCTCGGCAGCGCCTCTGGTCCCTCGACGCCTGCTCTCAACTCGTACAAGTAGTCTGTCTATAGCATCACTTCACCCAACCCCCTTCATCCCCAGCATACCTCTTGTCAACTGTCTCACAAGTCAAGGACAATCTCTCCCGTCACACACAAACACAAACACACGCAAACGAACAGTCTTTCTCTGTCTTTTAATTCTCTCTTTCTCTCTCTCGCTTCCATCTTTTCATTCCTGTGTCGTTATCTTCCTCCCTTCCTCTCTCTCTCTCAAAAATGGCAATTGTTTCCAGGATAGCAGCTTTAGACTGACGTTGGAAGAGAGAGAGCGCCTTCGGCCGACGGGAGTCGGAAGCGGCGTTTTCTTCTCTAAAGTTTTGGACCACTTTTTTCCCTCTTGACTTTTGCAGCCAGGATCCAAGAAGCTAGGACGAGGGCGGTCTAGGACAAGAGGAACGAGAAAAGAGAATGGCGGAGTCGAAAGAGGCGGCGCTGGACCTTGCGGAGCTGCGAGCGCAGATGCAGCTGGACCGAGCGAAACTGACGGACAGCATCCTTGCCAAATTCACCGCTTCGTCATCGTCGTCGTCGGCTGCGAGCAGCGCCAAGGGCAAGGGCAAGGACAAGGGGTCGCCGATCGGAGAGGGCGCAACGGCGGGAAGAAAGTTCCGGCCGGCGACGCTCGGTCTCGGTGCAGAGATGAGAGCAGAGGATGAGCGCAAGGGCGCAGCAACGAGGGAGGATCGGAGGCTGGTGGGCTTGCTTAAAGGGAAGAAGAAGCCTATGGCGGAAGGCGCTGGGACTGGGTCAAGGAGCAAAGCAGAGGAAATCGACGACGATGAAGAAGAAGCGGGAAGGGCGGCAGAGGTGGAGGCAGCTGCGGGCAGAAAGAGGAAGCAGGGTATTGTGGATCCCTTCGCCGTGGGAAACAAGAAGAAGAAGAAAGAGGTCCAAGGTGGCGCGGCCGTGAAGAGCAACATGCCGGGAAAGGAGTCGCACTTGGAATCAGAAGGGATTGTCGAGGCTAATGCCAATGAAAGCACTAATGGCGAAGTAGAAACGGAAGGGCTGTCGAAGGCCCAGAGGAAGAAACTTAACAAGAGGAGGCGGCTGGAGGAGGAGCAGGCAAAGGCTAGACTTGCTCCCGAAGGAGACCTAGGAGCGGCAAGGGAGGCCACGGAGGAACCAGCAAGAACCTCGCCACCGCCACAACCGACAAGCAATCAGATGGATGCCCTAACGGATCACCAGCAGTCGCTCCTCTCGCACCTGTCCGGCTCGCGCTTCCGTCAAATCAACGAAACACTCTACACCTCACCCAGCGCTGCTGCTCTCGCCATGATTCAGGCAGAGCCAAGTAAGCTGCAGGAGTACCACCAGGGCTTCCGAAAGCAAACAAAGTCTTGGCCGGAGATTCCCGTCGAGAAGATTGCGAAGATCATTAAGGATCGGAATGCGCCGCTCCTGGTTGTGGATTTGGGCGCTGGCGAGGCCATCTTGGCAAAATTGCTTCGTGAGCCTCAGCCTTCAACGTCAATAGGAAGCAAGGCAAAGAAAGGCAAGGGCGAGGACGTTCCAGCGGCAATTCGAGTTCTGAGCTACGATCTTCTGGACAGCGAGGACGGTTGGGTGAGAGGTGTCGATGTCGCTCAGGCTGGAGGCCTTCCGTTGCCCGGCATCGTCGGGGAAACCAACGGCGCGCGAGTGCGGCGTGCTTCGAGAAGCGAGTACCAGGATCCAGCCATCGCCGACATTGCCGTCTTCTGTCTCAGTCTCATGGGCACGAACTGGGTCGAGATGATCATCGAGGCCCGCCGCGTCCTTTGCCCAGGAAAGGGTAGCCTCATTGTCGCTGAGGTCGCCAGCCGTTTCACCAATATCGACGAATTTGTCAAGCTTATCGAGTTGCTCGGTTTCCAGCTCGTCTCGAAGGACGCCAAGAACACCCACTTCAGCTTGTTTGAGTTCCGGAAGTTGAGTGACAAGGAGCTCTCTTCTCAAATAGGCGGCTTAGCCTCGATCAAGGACGACGAAACAGAGCGCAGAGAGACCAAGATGCTCATTGAGAAGGGGCGAACTCTCTTAAAGCCATGTCTGTACAAACGACGATAGCCAATTGCGACGATTTGACGAAACAGGACGAAACAGGATTGTGAGAACGATGTGAGAACAATGAACATCATCAGTTCATCCTACGCCGACAATGTAGAAAGGTTATATCATTCTTCTCTGACTTTGTTTGGAGCATTGCGGCTGTCTTCTAGAGGTTTATGATGCTACTTTCCCATTAATGCCGACTTCAGTGAGGTAGGAAAAGAAAGCAAGTAGCGACCCGGGTTCGAATCCCGGCAGCCGCAAAGGTTTCTTTTTGGCCTCGCGAGAACCTTCACTTTCTTTTGCTGTCGATCGTCGATCCTTCTTATTGCTCTCCAAACAAGTATTTTTCGTCACAGAAGGCTTCTGGATCCGTTGGATTAGTGGCAAGCCAGTAGGGTGAGAGCTCTAGGTCGTTCGTGCCGAAAATAGTATCCCAGGTTAGTTAAGCCGCGACTGAAGCTCCGCCCGCATCGATTGTTTTATTTTTACTTTCTCTGGCTAGCGTTGCTCCTTGCCTTCCGCCGGTCGAAGAAGGGCGGTGGACCACTGTGAAGACGGGATCCGGGAGCCTCCTGATGTTGCTTTTGGAATCTGACTAGAGAAAATGGGAACGCTAGGCGAGGTGCATTGAATTTGGTCCCTGTTTTCCCCCATTACTGCTGTCAGCTAGCTAGGCTAGTACTACTATCGTCCCCTGTCAGCAGCCGACTGTGTTACGAAAATAAAATCGGCCGGCGGCAGCATGTGCGGTGGTGCGAAAGCGAGGGACAGCGCATATCACTTTGAAATTCACTTTTTTGACAGCCAGTGGTGCTGTAGTTACGGGCGTACGTCGTCATCGATCGGATGGAGAACTTTCTGCTCTCTCAACCACCTGTAACGATACAGGGTAGGGAGAGTGCTTCCCCATCACGATCACCATCATGGGCTCGCACATCTTCCAGCTTCTTCTACTTCTTCTTCTTTTCGTTGTCTCCTCGCTGGTCGGGTCATCAGCGTCGGACAGACACAGCAGCGACAGAGGAAGCCTGAACCCGCAAGAACTATGCGGGGGCAAAAAGATGTACTATACACCATTGGTCAGATCGCATGACCAACAGGAGCTGGGCGTTTGCGACAGCTCTTGCAAGGCCCTCGATGACCGTGTTACCCTCTCGACTTACCATTCGCCTCGCGAGGAGAGTCCACACGATATCCTGGCGCACGTCTCACACCCAATCAACCGCCGTATGGCTTCGTCAAAGCGTCGGCTCCTCGTTGCTCGGTCTCCTCACAAACGGGGAGCATCGTCATCGACGGCCTTCAAGTGCGATGACACCAAGACCCTGCCGGAAGACGGCGTGCCCGACGAAATTGCTGGCAATTTTCCCTTCAATTCCATGACGTGTTGGGTCATGGACGGTGGCGACGGCTATGAGGCACAAATCGCCTTTGAGGATGCGTGCAACCAAGCTCAAGGCCAATTCACAAATCCATACTACAAGACGTGGTAATCACCACCCCTCGATGCGTTGATCTGCTCCGGCATTTGGATCCGCACACACAGCACAGTGACTCTGCTCTTATTTGACGATGACAGCACCATCCGACTCTGTATCCTCATTTGTAACATTATCTCAAACATCATTCAATGCGCTGATATCACTTCCTTGGTGCTAAACACGGCAAAGAGCCGCCTCGAGCAGTTGGCAATGAGTGGGTGGAGAAGACCAGCTAGCCTCTTTTTATTTTATTTTTTGCGTGTGGGGGAGTTACGCTCTATTTTACGCCTCCTTTCTTCTGTCTCTTCCTCACTTCCATGACGGCCAAGCATTCGTATTGTGACATCTTAATTGTCGGTGCAGGCCCAGCTGGGCTCATGGCAGCAACCTGGGCAACTGCTCAGGGGCTGGGCGCAACGACACGCATCATCGACAAGCGTAACGACAAGAGTGAGTATTCAGTGCCTTGACCGGTAAGAAGCAGAGAGCTGAGCCAGGTTCAGTCTTTACGGGGCAGGCCGACGGCTTGCAGTGCCGCACGCTTGAAGTCTTTCAGTCCTTTGGACTGGCCGAGGATGTTTGGCGCCAATCGAACCACATGCTTGAAATCTGCCTGTGGAATCCAGACGAAAACGGCCGACTGCACCGATCGAGCCGGATCCCTGACACGATTCCAGGGATATCGCGATGGCAGCAGGTGGTCCTGCATCAGGGCCGCATTGAGCGACTATTCCTGGACAAGATCAAAAAGAGTTCTGGTGATCAATGCCGGGTCGAGCGGGGTGTACTGCCAGAACAGCTTGACATTGACGAAAGCAAAATCGATGACCCTACCGCTTATCCATGTACGGTCACCTTACGTCAGCTGTCCGACGAAGAAGCAACACCGCCGCAGCTAGGGAAGAGCGCCCCCAATGGTCTGTTTCGAAGTGCACTTGCGCCCGACGATACGCCTACCTTGCTCCAGAACAAAGCCGGGCAACGAGAAGTTGTGCATGCCAAATACGTGATTGGCTGCGATGGGGCTCACAGCTGGACAAGGCGCAGCATCGGATCAAAGATGGAAGGCGAGTCAGTGAGTAATCCCTTTTCGCAGTCCGCCTGCTCTGGACTGAGTTCAAAAACTTCCTCAGACCGACTTTGTATGGGGTGTCATCGACGCTGTTCCCATCACCAACTTTCCCGATGTGAGTCCTTAGCCACAGGCCATTTGAAGAAGCAATGCTCAATCAAGTCAAGGTCCGCAATCGATGTGCGATCCATTCACAAGACTCTGGCTCCGTCATGATCATTCCCCGTGAAGACGGCCTAGTGCGCTTTTACATTCAGATCTCGCACTCGATTCAGAACGTCGATCGAAACACAATCACCTGGGAGGCTATTCTTGGTGCGGCCCAGAAGACTTTCGCCCCGTATACATTGGACATTCACCCAAACGACGTTTCGTGGTGGACAGCCTATGTCATTGGACAAAGGACCGCTGATGACTTTGCCAAGTTTGATCGGGTCTTCATTGCAGGCGATGCCTGTCACACACATTCACCAAAGGCCGGTCAGGGCATGAATGTCTCCATGATGGACACGTACAACTTGACCTGGAAGATCTGCTCCGTTGTCAAGGGCCACTCTCCCCGTTCGATTCTCAAGACGTACCAATCGGAACGACGAAAGGTGGCCATCGATCTCATCACGTTCGATCACAAATTCTCACGCCTTTTTTCGGGCAAGCCGGCCAAGGATGCCGCGGACGAGGCCGGCATCTCGCTCGACGAATTCAAGCATGTCTTTGAGACGGGCAATCGGTTTGCGAGCGGCACATCTGTCAACTACGGGCCATCGCTCATTGTCGGAAAACGGGCTGAAGAGAAGCAGGACGACGGTACGGCCGTGGAGGAGCCTGGCGCGCTGAGCAAGCCGGAGCTTAGCTCAAACAGAGCAGGCGAGACTCGTATTGAAGTTGGCAAGCGCCTTAACACGGCCCAAGTTGTCTGCCAGTCCGATGCCAGACCGTGGCAGCTCGTCGATTGGATGCCCTCAGACGGACGCTGGCGCGTTCTCGTGTTCTGCGGCGATATTCGAAACGGAGCGCAACTGAGCAAAGTCGAGAAACTTTCAGAGTACCTGGAACACATCTTGGTGCCACAGTACACGCCCGAGGGGGACGACGTCGACTCCGTAATCGAAGTGTTGACCGTGAGCAAGTCGCCGAGGCTCGAGGTGGAGCTCACGGACTACCCCAGGGCCCTGAGACCCTTGACGACTCGGTGGCATCAGCCGGGGACTGGTGGAACTGGCCAGAGCAAGGTCAAGAGCCAAGACTACTGGAAAGTCTTTACCGATGATGTAAGTATGCCTCCTGCTCTACCTTTACACTCCCTGACATTGGTTCCTGAAGGATACCTACCACGAGGGCCACGGTCACGCCTACGAAAAGTACGGAATCGACTCAAGAGGAGCGACTGTTGTTGTTCGCCCCGATGGCTACGTTGCCTTGCTGATCTCGCTTGAGGATCATGCAGCCCTTGGCGAGTTCTTCTCCCGATGCCTGCTGCCAGCAAGTCAGCATCTTTGGACTCGGTCCCGGGGAGCAGCAGAAGCCGTCGAGGAGACAACCATCAAGCACGACGAAAGCCAACTCAACAATCCTCTAACAAATGTCGGTCGAGAAGCAGCAGTGGGCATTGGTGCAATCTAATGATATCATTTTTTTTCCGAGCTAGCTATGCCCCAATCCGAGCCTTGACCCATTGCTCTAGCCCACCCTCTGTCCAGATCTCCTGGACGGCTGTCCCGACGCCCGCCGGTCTCGTCACGTAGACCTTATCCTCGCCCGCTCGCCTCAGCACTAGTTTGCCGTCCTTGCTCGAGACGCTGACCTCGGCGTCCTTGAGCAGCACGCTGATCTCGCCCTCGTTTTTGCCCCCAAATCCTCGCTGCCCTTCCTTTGCAAATTCTCGCGTCAGATCCTCGACGAGCTGCGGGCACTCGAGGCAGACTAGTCCATTGTTGATGGCGTTCCGCTTGAAAATGTCACCAAATGAGCCGGCCAGGACCATGGGCACCCCTGCATGCTTGAGTGCCGTGGCCGCCTGCTCTCGGCTCGAGCCCGTCCCGAAGTTGTAGCCACCAACAAGAATGACTCCGCTCTTTGTCTCTGCCTCTGCCTCTGACTGGCCAGACGAACGCAGCGAGGCGACGGTCGCGGCAAACTGCGGGTCGTAGTTCTCCATGACGACCTGCGCTTGTCGTTCGGGCGTGATGTCGTCTTGGTATGTGTACTTGCCCGGGTAGATGCCGTCGGTGTTGAGGTTGTCTTGCGGCGCAAAGATAAGGGGCCCCTTGAAGAGGGCAGGGAATCCAGGCAGGAGAGGCGTGTCTTGTGCCTCGGAAGGTGCAGGGCTCTCTGCCGAGATTTCGGAAGCGGCCGTCTGGATCGAGAATTGCAAGGCATCAGGACCCGGCAGTAGCGCAGGGTCCAGGTCGGCCGGTCCGCAGATCTTGCCCTCGACGGCGCTGGCGGCCACGACGGCAGGCGAAGCGAGGTAGGCCTGGGCCTTTGGGCTTCCCATCCGTCCCTTGTAATTTCGGTTCGTCGCCGAGATGCCCACCTCGCCGTCCTCCAGCAGACCGACGCCCAGGCCGATGCAGGGCCCGCAACCAGCCGGCAAAGGCTTTGCACCGGCAGCCATGAGCGCGCCCCAATCGCCCGATTCCTCACTCTGGCGCTGCACAACGCTGCTCGCTGCTGCAACATAGAACTCGACACCGGAAGCAACCTTTTTGCCACGAATCACATCGGCCGCTGCCTTGAGGTCCGAAGCGCGAGAATTGACACACGAGACGAGGTAGGCCTTTTGGATGTCGATGTTCTGCGAGGCAAGCGTGGTCAAGGGTGTGCTGACCTTGACGCTGTTGGGTCCGCTGACGTGTGGCGAGAGCGTACTCAGATCCAGACGGAGGTGCTTGGAGTAGAAAGCGTCTTGATCAGGCTTGACCAGGTTCCGCGAGAGGTTGTCAAGGCGTTCCATGTTGAGTCGAGGGTGCGCGGCAGAGAGAGAGGGCGAAGAGCCCATCTGGAAATTGAGCTTGTCCATCTTCCTAATGACGCCTTCGTACCACGAGAGCGTCACATCATCAACGGGAAAGACGCCAGCCAGGGCGCCCCACTCTGTCGTCATGTTGCTGATTGCCAAGCGCTCGTCGATTGTCAAAGCCGACAGGCCGCTTCCGGTGAATTCGATGGCCGCGTTCAGAACCTGGTCCTCGTTGAAGTAGCCACAGAGGGCCACAATGACATCCTTTCCCGTGACGCCAGGAGGGAGCTGACCGCTCAGCTCGACCTTGACAACCTCTGGGATCTGCCACCACGTCTGGCCCGTGGCCCAGATTGCTGCAGCATCGGTCCTGACGACGGGTGTCCCCACACAGCCCACGCCTCCATACATGTTCGAATGGCTATCCGAGGCGACGGCAAGCGTCTGAGGAAAGGCATAGCCTTCCTCCACCATGACCTGATGCCCAATACCTCGTCCCGCGGGGTAGAAGTCGATGCCCTGCTGGCGGGCAAATGTCTCAATCTTGCTGTACTTTTCCAGATTCTTGGCCGTCTTGTTCTGAACGTCGTGGTCGAGCGCAAAGACGACCTGCGAGGGATCCTTGATCTTGGTCGCTCCGATGGATCGGAATCTGCGCTTGGATCAGTCTCTGCCCAACGAGATGAAAGGTAGCAAGGATTGACTCACTTGGAAATGCATGGGCCCGTGTTGTCATGCGTCATAACGGTCCCCGGACGGATACTGACATAGTCGCCTGCGCGAACCTTTTGCCCCTGACGAAGGTCCACGGCGTACCGCTGGACAATCTTTTCGATGAACGATTGCGGCGTCGCACCAGCGGGCATGGACGTGTGTGAAGCTAGACCTCGCCTTTGGAGGCACTGCTGCCGAGCAAGGCTTGCACATGGCATCGGTCTCGACGATGGCCCAGCGGCGCGCAGCAACCTCGATGCGGCGCCCATCGTTACGATCGAAGATCTTGCAAAGATGTCGGGGAGAAGATCCTTTGCGACTTTTCCTTTCTGATTTCCCCTCGATTTTTCAGAGACCGGATCGGACTTGAGCGGCTTTCGCGTTCTGCCCCAATGAGGATGCTTTGATTTTCAAGAGCGCGTACAGTTCTTTGGACGACCAGGGCATAGTTGAGATGGTATTCATTAAAGAAACAGATTGCAGAGGGCAACAGTACGGATGATTGTCGATACACGGACTTATCTCGGACCAGCCTTGCTGCCTGGTCGGAGGCTTCGGAGCAAGGCGGCCCTCGTTGAAGTGGAAAAGGAGGGATTGGTGGTGGTACGAGCGCTGGAATTGGAGGCCGCAAAGGAAGGAACGCTGGCCTTGGAGGACAGGGCACTAAAGGAGCTCGCTGCTTCGAGGTGTTGTTCGCCTAGCCCACGCGAGGCGACACCTACCGTGTGTGCCCTCGAGCGTCCGTGGCTGCTGCTCGATGCTTCGCTCTTCTCGGCCCTTTCGCTGCGCGTTGCTGGCGTATTCAGCGAGGTAGTGGCGGAATCACGTTCCGAATTGGTGGGCGAGCCAATGACGGTGCCAGAGTTTCGCCATTGCCTTGTCGTGGGCGTTTCTGGCGCTGCTGCCTTTTTGCGGCTGTCCGGAATAAAGGCATCTCGAGCTGCCTGAGCAAAAGACAAGCCGCGGGACCTCATCGACAATTTCTCCCGGCCATCTCGACCCTCTGTCGCGGGGGCCGAAGACGTCTGGTCCCATCTTTGAGGCTGAGCCTGCGTCGGCGAACGCCGTCGCAGTCCGCCCACCTCAATTCCCTCGCCCGGCAGTGTGACCGGCCTTTGTCGTTGCCTAGGCTCAACCTTCTTCATGAGACCATAGCTGAACCCTCTGAAGCCTTCGCGGGTCTGGATTGACTCGTCTTCACTCGCGCTGCTCCATCTATCGGCATTGTCGAAGTCGCGCTTGACGCCTGGAGGACGCAATCGAGGCCTTGACAGTGCATTGCGCCCACCACGGCGACCTGCTCTACCGGGCAGAACCGTGCCACCCTGCCCCGCAATCGTAGCTCTGGCCAGAGCCCGCCTTCTCCACTCTGCGACTAGGGCCGTGCTCTCGACCTCCCCTCGATGGCTGTATGCGTACAAGAGGTAGCTCCTTGCTAGAGCGTGGAAGAAGGCGCTGAAGTCGAGATGGGTGATGCAGCGCATCGACAATGTCTGCGCAACCGAGTAAGGATCATCGTTTTGCGATGAGCCAAAGGCGATGGTGATAATGTCTGGACTAGACTGCAATTTCAGCCTGGGCAGCGTCACGCCGTCTGCACGCTCCGAAGCCACCCATCTGGCGCTCGACAATGGCCAAGAGTCGAGCTCGGCAGTCGGTTCGCCGTCCACCGGACGAAGCGGTTTGCTGCGATGCATGTAGAGCTGACGTCCTCGAATCGACATCCATCGCAGCTTCCACACGCCTAGGCCGGCCTTGATGGCCTTGTTGGACCCACTTCCAGGCTTGAATACGTAGCAATAGCCCTCGCAAAAGGGTTCGAGGTAACGGAGGTTCGTCGTCGGATTTGGCAATGGCTGTCGAGGCGGAACTCGGGACCTCGATCGAGGGAGGTAGATGCGATCCTGAGGAGTGGCCAGCTGTACCTCCAGCAGCTCAAATGGCCGGATTCGGTAGCTGGCCACGGTGAGGTGGTCCTTGAGCAGCTGACCGCTCGAGTAAGAGTAGAGGCAAAAGTGGCCGGACATGGGATGCTGTAGCTTATCATTAGCCTTGGAGATTTCGTCGAGATTGACGCCGGCCAGCCGTGTTATTTGCCTCATGCTGCTCGGAGTAGAATTGATCTTGGAAGGACTTGAAGCAACGTGGTTGCTGAGTTTGGGCGTGGCCAGTGAGTCAGAAAGCTGCCGCTGCATGGCCACGTCTGCCGCCGTGACGGTACCAGACCGTTCCCTTTCCGATGCGCGAGACGGAGCGTTCAGACGCCCGCTAGGATCTTTCTCTTCAGAGATCAAGCTCTCGACGGAGAGGTTGGCCTGGTTTGCGCCAACCGCGTCTGTGGGAGTCTGAGGCCGCACAGTAAATAGCGGTGCGTCCAAGTGATGTTCGCTATCGAGACTGTCCCTTGGCTCTCTAGCTGGCCGGTTCACGTTGGTATCGGACCAGGAGCTGATGGCACGGAAGAGAGGCACATCGCCTGCCGAAGACGAAGAGTTCGTCGCGCTGAGCGTGGGACTGAGAACTGCCATGGCTTCCTGCTCCTTTCGCAATGCCTCCTGGTTGCCCTTTAGTACGTCTCTTTCATCAAAGTAATCCAGGTAGGATGTCTCCTCCGCCTCCGTATTTTCGTTACGCCCCCCATCCTGGAGAGCAAGTTTTGGAGCATCTGCTTGCGGCGGCATTTGAGCATCAGAAAGAGGCATTGTGCTTCTGCCATGGTCTGCGCTCGACGCTTTTGCCTCGGTAGAGATGGCACGACCGTTGAGGTTGCTGCTGCCGCCGCCATCGATGATTGCATTGAGCGAGGACATGCCCGTTCGTGTCCGAGCTACTCTGTGGGACAAGGGCGTATTCTTGGGTGTCGCCGCATGAGTAGAAGACGATGAACTCGCAGGGGTGACGGACTTCACCCCAAAGGAGGGCGACGATGGCATGCTCTCAAGATGCCCTTGGCCTGCCAGCGTCACAATACCAAATCTGCCTCGCCCACCTCTGCCAGGATCGCCGCCCAAGAGATCCGTCGCCGTGGCGTACCTGTCCTTGACTTTGCCCTTGCCCGGCTTGCTCGGGGAAGCCCAATTGTCGCCCAGTAGATCTGGCGCGGAGAGGTGAGTTGAGGACGTGTTCGTAAGTGTCTGGGTCGGCGATCGCGCAACAAAGGCCTTGGGCATCGAGCCCGCCCTTGAGGCATTCACGTTTTCGTAGAAGCTATGATTGAGTGTCGGGTCATACGAAGGCAACTTGACCTTTGCCAAGATCTTGTCCTTGACGGCTCCCATGCTGCTCCTCACATCGATTTTGGTCCTGATCCAGACGTCCTTGGGCACAATTCGGACATATACAGTGATGAGCCATCGCTCGCGCTCACTTTCGTCGATCGTCTGGTCCTCGCCTGGCCCTGAGCGGTATTGCTGCTTTGAAGGGGTCCCCATCAGTTTCTCGCCCAACGACCGACGAGTCGTCGAAGACGCGACGGAAGTGGAAGCAGGCTTGTCCATGTTTGAAATGCTTCTTCTTCTACATGTGCCGCCCTCTATCCGATCCTGCTCCATCCAATCAACCTTGGAACAGTTAGCCTGTGGCCGTGCAGGATATTAAATCCTTGTGTGCAACGATAACTCACGCTGCATTGTCCTAGGTCGTGTGGGCGTGTGGCCAAGGGAGCTGGTGATCGGTGCGAGCCGCGATCTCCTCTCTGTTCCGCGAAAGGAACGCCCGGAGCACGCGCGATGTTGGCACGCTATGATCTTGAGTCACCCCACTACTGCTACTGGGGCGCACTGGTGCGGGGAAAAAAGGAAGCCGCCGACTTTGGCAGGAGGAAGCTATCGAGCGAGCTACTGGCGGCGGATTAGGCGGCACACGTGTCGAATGTTTTAGCTCGTTTTCCCGCGACAAGTCTTCGCGCAGGAACAACACAACGAACCGATTCTCGACAAGTGAAAGGCCGGTTCGATTCCTTTCACAAGATAGAGTAGCGAGAGTAGAGTTTGACACCGGTGCAGGGTCCGAGCAAGGGTGTGTTTGTGTGGGCTAAATTGAGCGCTCGGGGCCTGTTAGGGGCCGCCGTGCAAGGTCGGGCCAGCTGAGCGCGGGTCGTTGGGCGCAGAGGCATGTCGGCTGGCAAGGGCAAAGGAAGGGAGGATGATGAAGTCGTTCGCTTGACCGAAGAAATCTCGTCCATCGAAGATCAAATCAAGTCCTTGCAAGATCTTAAGAAGTCCGTTGTGGCGCAGAGAGAGCGCAGGCTCAGCAATCGCCCGTCGACGGCTTCCGGACCGAGCTTGCCAGGGTCTGCGATTCCAGCGACATCGAGTCTGGTCGACTATACCAGGAACAGCTTCGATTGGAGCGATGAATTGCTGCCTAGAGCCAAAGCCACCTGGGGCATCGAATCGTTTCGGTCCTGCCAGGAAGCCGTCTGCAATGCAGGTAAGCTTTCATATAGTTGAGACTGGAGACTTTTGCTGACCATCTGCTACAACAGCCCTCGATGGCCGAGACGTCGTCTGCGTTATGCCGACTGGGGGCGGAAAAAGCCTGTGCTACCAGCTGCCTGCCATCTTGAGCGTCGGCCTCACCCTCGTGGTCTCACCGTTGATCTCGCTCTCGACCGACCAGTGCTGGCACCTCCGCGAGGCGAACATTGCGTGCGAGATGATGCACAGTGGAAATACGAGGGAAGAATCCACGAATATCCTCCAGCGGGTCAAGATGGCTGGTACCTCTCCAAAAGACCGCATCAAAGTGCTGTTCGTCACACCGGAACGGGTCGTAAAGTCGAAGACTCTGCTTGCCTCTCTACAGAAGTGCTACGAACGAGACCAGCTGGCGCGCATCGTCATTGATGAAGCACATTGCTGCAGTCAGGTGAGCCATTTTCCTCTGCTGATGATGAAGCTCTGGCTCACCGCTGGTGGAGGACAGATGGGCCATGACTTTCGACCAGGTTGGTAAAGACAGAAACAGCGCCATTTCTCCCCAAGGCTGACCTATTGTACAGACTACAAAAAGCTGGCCATCCTACGCAAGATCTACCCGGGTGTGCCAATCATGTGCCTCTCGGCAACGCTCTCTCCGAGGGTGCTTGGGGACGTGCGTAATATCCTCGGCCTCCCACCCACCGTCGATCCAATCCACGCCATGCCCAACAAGACTGTTTATTTCACAGCTCCGCTGCACCGGCCTAACATGCACTACAAGGTTCTAAACAGGCCGAGTCTGGCAAAAGATGCCAATGAAGCAATTGCAAAGTGGATAGAGGAGCACCACGCAGGTCACAGCGGCATCGTGTATGCGCTGAGCAGGAGCGACACGCAAAAAATGGCTGACGCCCTCAACGAGATCAGTCAAGGCCGTATTCGGGCGGGCGTGTACCATGCCGATCTTGAGGACGCCGAAAAGAAGCGCATTCATCATCATTGGCGCGACGGCAGAATCAAGGTCGTCGTGGCAACGATAGCTTTCGGCATGGGCATCGACAAGGGTGATGTTCGCTTTGTGCTCCATGCCTGCATCAGCAAGTCGATCGACAGCTACTATCAAGAAACTGGTCGAGCTGGCAGAGACGGTCAAGATGCAGACTGTGTACTGTTCTACCGCCCCGCTGATGAGGCCAGAATCAGTGGTATGGTGGCTGGCGAGCCAACAGGGCAAGAGAAACGTTCGTAATCCACACCTTTTAGCTGCTTACGTTGCTGACCTCTTGCCACCCCAGTACGCTCGATGCTGAGCTACGCTCAGAGCACACGATGCCGCAAATGCCTCTTCGGCGACTATTTCGAAGACCGGTGCGTGCGTGTCCGTAGCTTTCGGTCAAGCAATATTTCGCTGACCCCTTTCCCTGGCAGCTTCGGAAACGACGGTGCTTGTGGTACATGTGACAATTGCACCTCCCCACTCGAGGAGCAGGATTTGACGTTGGAAGCCTGGAAGACGATCAAGGTCATGGAAGAAGTGTACGACGAAGGAGGTCGGATCACATTGGCAGGCCTCGCAGATCTCGTCCGTGGACTCGGCGGAGGCCAGTATACAGTCGTCGATTCGACCGTCAAGAAGCGGGCCAAGGATCGAAAGGGCGCGAAAGCCAAGCAAAGTGGATTCGTCGATCTGGATGCGACGTGTGGGGGCAAGGTTGTTCTGAGCAAAGATGTGAGTACCTATTCAGGTTGAGGCCCGAGTTGGTCAGCTGTTGATCCAGTGACAGAACACCGAGCGAATGTGCATCGAGCTCCTCCTCAAAAATCTCCTTGCCGACGAATTTAGTGAGTGTGTATGTATCTTGAAACAAATGTCCTTGAGACTGACGAAGGGGAGAACTCCAGACGCCACGGCCTATTCAGTCAACGTCTACGTACGACCAGGACGCGATGCGCTGCGCTTGTCTCGTCTCTCTCTCGACGAGGTGCAAACCAAATCAAATATGGTCAAGGTGACAGTGACTGACAAGAAGAAAGGAGCCGGTACGAAGCGTACAAAAAGAGCAGGCCCGTCTTCGAGGTCTGGTGCGGAGAAGGAAGAGGATGACGTAGAGGCAGAGGAGGAGGTGCAGCTCAACCATAAACGATCACGAAAGTCTGGTGCTGACCCTGCGCCGGGTAGCAACGACGTCAAAGAGGGAGAAGAAGCGGAAGAAGATGGCTGGCAGGTGCTGCACACGACTCGGACAGCCATGTCAGACCCCATAGAGATTGACAGTGATTAGGAGTAGCAAAGTTAGACGGACGAATCATCACACCCATGTAGCCATAGTCACAGAGCCATCTATCACACCAAGATTACGTAAGAAACGTCGAGATTTTCCCACTCGAGCTCTTTTTTTCTCTCTGGCGAAAAGGAGCGAAAGTGGCTGCTTCTTTATCCCACCTCTACGTTCTCGACCGCTTCCCCTCTCTTTTTTCTCGTTTGCTCTCGCTTGGCCTCGTTAAGGGACCGACCGGTTCTAGGTCGGCCGGACTGTCGCTTCGTGTTGTGCTGGCTGGAGAGGGTACGCTCCTTCACCATTCTCACATCTCCCACTGCTTTGCTCGTCACGGAATCTCACCCGTTCCGAGCGTTCCCGCCGCCCACATTGAAATTTTGGCGTGGGGTTGGCCAAACGCGCAAGTCTGCCAACATTTCCCTTTTTTCCTCCTCCTCTACCACCTCTTCGCCTCCTTCATTTCTCCTGCGCTCCCTCTGGCACACTACTTGCGAGGGAGCAACGACAACATGGCATCGTCATCAGCTTCGACGGCGAGGAGCCTGTTGGACCTCGTGTGTGGGTGCTGCTTGGGCAGGAGGCATAGGGGGACCAACTCCGACCTGGAGCGCGCTCCGCTCCTGCCTCCGTCGTCGGCGGATCAGACTGCTGGCAAGCCCTTTACCTCATCTCGTCTCGGCAACGCCACGGCGGACCACCAGACTCCTAGACAGGGGCAGCAGCGCGGGGCAAACGAAGGCAGCAGCAGCCGTGCCACCTCCAACGGGACCGCGTCGCCGGAAAGCGTCGCACGCAAGCGAGAGGAGAAACGAAGGCTCGATGCGGCGCGCTTCAAGCAGGTAAGAGAGTCGGCGCGAAAGTGAGTACTCGCTGTTGCTGCTGCTGCTGCTGCTGCTGCTGCTGCAGGATGGGATGGGCGATTCAACGCCGTGGTGGGAGAAGCTGGGCGCCTTTGAATGCATTCGTCGTGCCAAATCTTGCTCCTGTGTTTCTACTCGATGGCCTTGCAGTCCTGCTGACATTTGATAAACAGCGCCCTCTTCTCCATCGACGATTCCCAGCTGCTACCATCCTCGGCCTCGACATCGTCACCGACGTCCTCGTCAAGGTTGAGCTTGCCCCCCAAGAGAGATGCAAAGAAAGACTCGCAAAGGGCCAGCCTCATTGCCGCGTCGGACAATGCCGAACGTCTGTATAAGGCGGCGCTGGCATCGCCAAAACAGGGTGTCGGCCCCTCCTCGTCGCCCGTCGGTCTCGTACGTCACCTTCACCTCTCCGTCCATGAGCCGGCACGGACGCCTTCAGCAACGGCAGAGGGCCAAGAGGACGACGTTCTCGGCGATGTGAATCACGAGTCAATCAACGACGAGCTGGTCAATACTCTGTCAAGTGGAAGCTCCACGAAGCAAAAGAACAAGGCGAAAAAGCTGCCAAGCCAGCACTCTCTTCGAACCATTCGACTGGCCGCGGCTGCGGAAGAAGCTTCCCCTTCGATGTCGTCGGACAACGTCAATGGCACACAGAGCAGCACAGGAAGTGCAGTCGCCAACAAGATGCCCACCAATGGCGATGACAACGACGACGATGATGACTGGGGACGGAGGGGGAGGACGAGGAGCAAGCGTGGCCTCGTCTGGATCGAAAGTAACAGCGCAGCCATGACACCCTCTTCGTCCTCGACGCCGGCCAATCAGAGGGGCAAGCTCTCGGAAGTCTTTCCTGCCCAGGCGCAGGAGACAAAGGGGGACGAGGAGCTGTCAAAGGCAAAAGTGGACAACGCACTCCGCCTCAATCTCTCAAATGCTGAAGCCTCGCGAAAGATGGTCGAGGACCTCAAGAAAAAGACGGCAGACAAGGGCCCAATTGCTCAGGCGTGGAACGATGCCTCTTCGTGAGGGAATCCATGCTTGCCTCATACCCAATCACTCTCTCTATTTGTCCCACCAAAAAAAAGAGGTTGTCGGCAACCTCGCTCTCTTGTCACCCACCACCATCATCATCTTCACATCTGGCAATCTAACCAAGCATTTCTTTTTTTCAAACACCATTATCGTTATTGCAAGCTCTAAGGCGACTCGTTGGTAGACAGGTTCTGGATGCCCTCCTGGGCTGCCTTGACAAATGTTTCGTTTTCCTTTTCGCCCTGCTGAGCCGCTTTTGCCTCCTGACCTGCCGGTCCTTGTGCGGGTGCCTCGCCCTTTTGAAGATGTCTTGGGTTGACCTTCTTTTCCTTTTTCTTGACCTCTGGCTTCTTCTCCTTTGGGTAAGCCAGCTCCTCTACTTTTCTAAATTCCTCGCTCTCGTTGAACTCGCGCTGGATGGGCTCGAGAAGCGCATTGATGGCGTCTGCCACGCCATTTTTCAGGTCGAGTGGATGGAGCTTCTTGTCGGCATAGTCGGCCTCGAGGGCCTCGTAGGTCGCGTAGTGGAGCGAGCCGCCGTACTTGTCTGGCCGAACGATGGAAAAGAGGGTGCCCTCGGGCGCATCGGCGCTCACGTAAGGTTTTGAGAGCCCCTTGGCCTCGACCGGCGTGGCGTCCAGCGTCTTGCTCTCGTTTCGCAGACGGGAGATGGGAAACAGAACGGCCTTTGCAAAGGCCAGAACGCCATTCTCCTCGACGACGCCCTCGATGCAGGCAGCATCCTTGAGCTTCTTTTTCACGTCGGTCGGTGTGTCGAGAAAGTCAATCTTGCTCCCGCTGTCGGAAGACGACATCTTCGACCCCTTGAGGCCGGGCACCATAGCGTTCATGAGGTGTGCGCGCTTGGCGTAGCCCAGCTTCGGCAAATGTGTCTCGGCAAAGATGAAGATTTTTCGCTGTCGCAAGACATCAGCACCTCGTAAACAGACACAGCTTGGATGAAATGAGGGACTGACCTGATCAACGCCACCGAACTGCATGTCGACATCGAGGTACTGCTCGTCGAGAGCCTGGAGCAGCGGGTAAAGGAGACCGCTGAGGATGGGGCTGGCAACCTGCTTGACAACCTCTGCGCCCGCTCTCTTTGCATCATTTTCCGACACAGTCGCACACAGCCTGTAGTTGTCCATGTTGTAGGCCTCTGTGAGCTGGTAGGACGAGCCAATGACAAAGATGAGTCGGTCTGTTGGGACGCCAATGGATCTAAAGACGGACAGGAGGATGTGCTTGTAGTAGTTTACGCGGTGCCGAACGAGCTCGATTGGCGCCTTGAGGTTGTCGAGGAATGCATGAACGTCGGCCAGAAGGACCTTGACCTCGACGCCGGCCCGGAGAAAGTCGGCAATCTTGGTAAGGGCGACGAGGTAGCCGACGTGAGGCTTGCCCGTTGGCGCCGTTCCCCAGTAGAGCCGTGGGGGCCGCTCGTTCTTTTCCAGAATAGCCTTGATGGACTCGGACCCCAGGACCTCTTGAAGGTCGCGTGTGATGAGCTCGAAGCGCTCCGCCGCTGACAGACTTGCCGACGCCATGATTGAATGGTAACGAGAAGATCTCTCGATGTGACTCAATAAGGCCCGTTCGAAGCTCTTTAAAAATGGGAAAAAGAAGCTTGCATGTCCGGCGTTTCGCCACGTGCTTTCCCTCTCCTCCTCTGGCGATGAAGAAGAGAACAACACTTTTCGGTCAACGACTCTGCTCGCTACCGCTGACACCCTCACTCTCCCATGCCTCTGCTGCAAGTGCGAGGTGCATTGACGCAGCTCGTCACCAAGCAATCGCCGCTCTTTACTGCCCACCGCTGGTACGCCCGTGCGACCGCCATGGGGGACCTCACGCCGATAGAGTCATCGATGAGGGATAAGCTCGTGCAAGAGTTCACTCCCTCGGTGCTCAACATCAGGAACGAGTGCGTAGCTGCGGAGAGGCAGTAGGGCAGTCCTGACACCGCTCACATTTCGTCCTCACAGCTCTTCGAAGCATGCACACCACGCAGCCATGGTCGCGCAGGGTGGGGGAAATGGAGAGACTCGTGAGTAGCACGCGGCTCTAGATTCGAGCACCTGGCTGAAGCCAGTGGATCTCCCTCGGCTCCCAAAGACTTCTTTGTCGAGATCGTCTCGCAAGCCTTCGAGGGCAAGGTGAGTTGTGTCGGGCGTCCCCGTCTCTTCTTGAGTTGACGAATGGCAACTTGACAGACGCAAATATGGCGACACCGAGCCGTTAATAATCTCATGAAGGACGAGTTTGCAAAGGGGCTCCACGCACTCAGCCTCCGGACCAAGACACCTGCCGAGGCCGAGAAGGAAGCAGCCTTTGACAAGGCTTCGTCGAAGTCCTAGAGGCTGTGGTGCTTCGATGTGATCTAAAACGTGTATTTATAATAAAAGCTCCCGTCTTTCAGCCCCGCCGGAGCAATGCGGCATTATTAACCTCGAGGGATGACACCTTGACGAGTCAAGAGAGGTATAGTGAAAAGCACGAGCACAAGTCACAAAGGAAGGTCTGTCGGGTCATTGCCTGAGAGGGAAGAAGATGACCAAATGCTGCCACGTGACCTTTGGTCCATAAGTGAGAGGGCCCACACCCGGGAGACATGAAAGCCACACAGCCGGGGCCTCTATACCCGCGCGATTTAGCTTCAATATGAATTGAATGCGAGCTAGTAGTAGTAGTAGAAGTGGTACCAGCCTCTGATCATCGCATCATCCATCCATCGCCCACGCATAGCTGACTCTTGTCGTCATCGTCCCTCTCCTTATCTCCTTTCAGCGTCCCAATTTAGCAACCTCGAGTGCTGTCGTCGACAAGGGGGCTTTCAACAAGGCTCAGTTTTCGATTTGACAGGTCGGGATTCCACGGTTTCGAAAATTTGTCCTGGCACGGGCCGCCACTGCTGCCCTGAAGTTTCATCGCACAGGTGGATCAGGGGACTTAATTTTTTGGACACCGTGCATTGCAGAGCAGAGGGACAGTACGTACGGTGCTGCGCAAGAAATCTCCCTAGGCAAGGGCAAGGACAAGGGAAAAGGCGAAACCGAGAGGAACAATCGGCAAGGCCCGATACAGTGGGTCTCCCTTTTCTGCTTGTGCCGGTTTCGTCGGCCCGGAACACATGTGCAAGCAAGGCTGATGGTGTCAGATTCTTCCCAGGTGGCCCCTGAAACTCTCGCGCTCTCTCTTTGATCCGATAAGCAAGCAATCGTCACTGCTCAAAATACTTTCCGGCAAGCGCACAGGCCCGACGACGGTGACGAGCGGCCAGGAAGGGTTAATTGCGCGAGTTGCCCACCGAACAGAGGCCGTAATTGAGGAGCTGTCCTGCAATTGGGTTAGGGCGAACGAAGAGATTTTCGGGGGCCCAAGCGGAAGAGCAGGACGATTACGACGTTACTTCGGAAGGCGGAAGGCGGAAGAATTTGAGTTTACCTGAGAGGCACCAGGTCCACTCCTGCAGGAGCGAAAAGCGCACGGCAATTTGGCAGATCGATAGGGCACTTGCTCGCAACATTTTCTCAGGAGTGCAAGTCCACTTTCTAATCTTGCGCTCCCTATCGGTCCACTACTGCGTCGCAGTGCGAAGCGCAGAGAAGGCCGGGACCGTGGCCCCTGCAAGTCTGACGTTTCACGGACCGAGCAACGAGGGAAAAAAAATTAGTGGTATAGGAGGGAGGAACCTTGCGTATAGTTGTGGCGTGCAAAACGGGAAATGACTTCGTCAGTTCGTAGTTCGGAGCGAGATGAGGGAGGGACAGAACCGTCGCATGGCCGGCACGAGGCTGAAGCTAGCTCTGCCTATATCTCCTCGCCTCTTCGTCGAGCGATTGCTCTCTCGTCTCCTTCGTCCTCGTCTCTCTCTACTGCATCGCTCGACGAAGGCTCCTCAGCGATGGCCATTGCTTCTCCACGTTCACGGCCGTCGGACATACTCGCCGAGCAAGTGTCCGACGGTGATGAGGCTGACAGCGGGGCACCCCTGTCAGGGTCGCCTGTGAAGCGGCACAGCAGCCGGTTGAGCGCCGCACTCAGTAGACTCAACTTTCGACCGTCGCACGGGAATCAGCACGGAGGTGGGGGGAGTGGAACAGGGTCCGGGTCCGGGTCAGGGCCAGGGACAGGGATAGGATCAGGGGCAGGAGCAAAGGGAGGAGGAAGCAGCAGCAGAGTCAGCCATGACCTCGACCACAGCGAGAGTGCCGAACTTGGGCTCGACCTTCACGGCCATGGACTGTCGAAGGGCAATAAGGGCTCCAAGAACAACAGCAAGCTGAGCAGCGGCAAGCACACGCCCACGTCCAAGGAAGCCACGGGCGACTTTGCCGACTTTTTGAGAGGCGAAGAGATCAAAGCGGCCCTTGCAAAGGAAAAGGAGAAGGAGATCAAGCGAGACCTCAAGCTGGCAAAACACCCGACAAAGGGAAAGAAGGCCCAGGGTGGGTCCACCTTTGGCGGCAAGGGTAAGGTGCGCACGCCCGAGCAGCGCTTCCAATCCGGAAAGGCAAACGAGGACGAGATTGCAGGCCCGCCAGAGCCGACTCTCGAAGAAAAGGGCTACTTTCCGGGCGATTGGCGCCACCACGGTCACTGGGAGAGTAAGCGCACACTGGGGTCACGTCCGACGTCGCAGCACGAACGTGAAGGGGGAGAACGTGGGTTCAGCCTCGCTTCCATTGCTCCCTGCGGCCCCATTTCGGACAGCGAGGATGAGATGGATGGTGCGCTGGACAACGACGACGACGCCACCGAGGGCGGTCATCATTCGGCCGGCTCGTCGCCGAAAGCGCGACGGATCCCGCTGCACCGTCGCAAGTCGTCATCGGCCGTCTCCACTGCTTCGTCCTCGTCTTCGTCGAGTGACAACATCCTGCAGCCAGTTGAAAGCGCGCCTGACGCCTCCGTCGTCAGCCTCAAGAGCTGGCAGTCGCAGGACTCGTCCAGCAAGAGTCTAGCCAGTGGCGGCGCCAACCCCGCGCTCCAGAAGCCTCTGCTGGAGCTCGAGGAACTGGAGTTGGACTCGTTTATCAAGAATTTTGGCCGGCACACGCGGGAGATTCGCGTACCGCAGAGCGCCAATTTTCCCCGTCGGCGTCTGCCACGGTGGGAAGACTTCAAGGTTCCTGCGGGGGAAGAGGCGCTAGCGAGAGCCCAAGGCAAGCGCGTCACCGTTCTCACCCACGTCGACCGAGGCCTCAAAGCCATGGCCGAGTCCGAGGGCCAGGGTGTGCCCCTGCCTAGATCAGCGCCAAAGGACAAGACTGGCAAGAAGGCCAAAGAAGCACAACTTGCCCACGCCTTGGACTTGGCTGCCAAATCAGCAGAGCACCAGCGACAACAGCAGCCGCAGCATCAGCCCGCCCAGCAGATCCAACAGTCGCCTTCGCAGCAGAGAGTCACATTTGCAGCCGATCACCCATTGGAGAAGAAGGGCAGCATCGAACGGCCAGAGTCGCCCGAGATGGCGTTGGCGGGTCTGAAGCAGCGCAACCTTGAAAAGGATGAGAAGCTGGCTAAAAAGCAGGAGAAAGAGACGGCCGGCCACGGCGAGGAAGATGAGCTCGATGGCGGCGTCGTCGGGGTGCACGACTTTGGCGGCATGAATATTCATGACGCTGAGGGCGAGCTGAGGCCGTCGCGCGATGAGACTGGTCTTGGCGACGAAGACTGGGAGGTGCTCAACAAGGCGGCGGCAGCTTCTGAAGAAATCCACGCGCCGGAGGACGAAAAGGTCGACAGTGTCGCCTGGGCGATTGCATACATCCTCGCCCTCGTCGAGCGGTATGCGCCTGAAGAACTCGACAATTCGCCCGATCAGACGTACCGAGAAGGCAGACTCCGGAGTCATGTCGAGCGTCTCTACCTCATCGCACCTTTCTGGGAGCGATTCCTCTATGGAATTCGGAGAGTGTATCGATGGGACAATCCAAAGAGGACGAGCACGTTTGCGATGGTATACTTCACCCTCTGGTACGCAGACTTGATTCCTACGGCCTTTGGATGGTGAGTCCCAAAGATCCAGTGCTGCAATCGCGCACTCAACTGACTCTCCTCTCCCGCCAGCATCATCATCTACTATATTCTCCAATTTCGCTTCTTTCCGCCCTCGGCCTCTTATCTCCACGAGCAGGTGCGCGCACGCATGGCTCGAGGGATCGAGGCTGATCGCTTGGCCGAGAGGCTCCGAAGGCGAAGCAGACTCGATGTTCTTGAACTGTACAAGCGATTCGTCATTTCCTACGGCTCGGCCTCGATGATTGCCTGCGGCGACGTGGCCGACTTTCACGAAAAAGTGAAAAACCTCATTCTCTGGCGCAATCCAGCAGCCACCTGGAGAACACTGACACTCTTTGCCATCACGACGACGCTCGTCACCATCGTCCCCGCACACCTGGTCTGGAAGGCCATCTTCTTCTTTTTGGGCATGACTTTTTTCATCCTCCTCCCGCTGCAGTCGCACTACCCACGCTTCAGGCGTCCGCTCAGTCCCATCTGGTGGGCCCTCTGGGGGACACCGACCGACGGTCAGTTTGCTGTCCAGCTGCTCCGCCGTCGACACTTGGAGCGTCAACGAGCCAAGCACCCGCCTCCGCCCAAGGGATTTGGGGCCGATGGCGATGGTCTGGACGAGCACAATGGCGGAGCCGGCAGCCACTCGCCCAGCAAGAAGAAGAAGTCGGCCCATCGATCGCAGGCGGCTCACGCCGTCGCATACGGCTCTATGCGCCCTCTCCGCGACGATGACGAAGGCCTGCTCGACCTCGAGGACACGCGCTTGTCCAAATCGGGCGAGCTTACGCGCAAGCCTCGGAAGCTCGGCTCCTTTTTCTGCCAACACCACGGCGTGCCAGGCCACCTGCATGTCACGACAAAGATGCTCTACTTTGTCGCACTGCACTCCCAGGTCGGTCCAGGGTCGAGCCACAAGACGTGCAAGACGCCCCTCGAAGACATCGCAGGCCTCGTCAAGACAAAATCCATCCGACTCTTTGTCTGGAGCTCCTCTGGGCTGCAAGTGGTGCGCGCCAACAAGAGTTCCCTCTTTTTTTCAAACATGCCCCATCGCGATAATGCCTTTAATCTCCTGCTCGCCTGTGGCTCCGAAGGTGAGTTGTCTCGCTGCTCCTGCGTCAAGAGTTCGCTGTTGCTGACACGCATCGCTCAGTATGGAGCAGGCGTTAATCTTTACCTCTCAAAGATACCCCTCTCTTTCCCTCTTTGCAAACGGTCACTCTGTCACGGTCCACTTTCTTTATTTCCTGCCAATCTAATTAATATCTAATAGGAAAGCGCTATCGACGCTCGTCGTGCAACAGGGCCTGCCTTTCATCGGCGTCCTCGTCAGACGTGGGCCGTGGCGAGGTCTCTTCTGTCACTTCGACGTCTCCGTAGAGGGTATAGTGCTGTATGAGGAGTGCAACGTCAAAGAAGAGAGAGAGGAGCGAGAGACCGAGCTTGCCTGCGTCTCCCCAGACGCCCGACCAGTCATGGTTGATGATCTGCGCGTCGAGTGCCAACTGCAGCAGCGAGAGGATGCCGCCGGTGAAGTCAAGGAGGATGTTGAGAATGGCAAAGCCCCTCGTCGACTTGCGAGACCAGTTGAGATAGATCTGGGGCCAGTACTTGACGAAGGTGACGACGAGCTTGACGTAGGAGCACGCATTGACAAAGTCGAGCCATTCAAACGACGAGGCGCCGTCGATGTGGACGAGGAAGAAGGCGACGAGCAGCGAGCTGACGAGGATAGCTATGAGGTACATGGCCCACCTGCTGAGCTTCTGGCCAGGTGCACGCTTGAAGAAGATGGACTGGCCGACCTGCCATGACGCAATGAGGAGCGCATGGATGGCAAAGAGCGCGTCGTTCCACCGCACCACGTTTTCGCTCCCACCGTGCCGCTGCCGATATTGCTCCTGCACAGTGGGTGAAAGAAGAAAGGCAAGGTTGAAGATGGTGTAGGCGACGAAGCCGACGACGTTCAAGTAGAGAAAGTCGATTGACATGCCGGCAACGGTCTTTGTGCGTTGCATGAGGATCGCCTGGGGCCAGAAGGACGCGGTCCAGAGAATGAAGTAGGACCAGCCGAGCAGCCGAGACAGTGCCTCGGCCAGGACATGGCCTTGGTCACCTGCACCTGCCTCTCCCTCACGGAGGAGCAGCAACGAGGGCATCGGATTGACGTTGGTAGGCAGACTCTGGTACGACCGGGTGGAGGAGTCACACAATGTTGTCTTTTGTCACGTGAAGATCATTAGGTGCCAGGGCAGGAGAAGCGACTCAAGAATCGTATTGATTGGCGGCATTCGCATCCTACACCGACATGCAGATGAGTGAAAGGACAGCGACAGCAAGCATCATCCACCTACCTTGGTTGCATCGATGCCGAGCGTGACACATCTTGATCTATGTCGGCCGTGCCGTGGCTTGCCATTCGTCATTCTGACGTTGGAGAGGATTCCGGCCGTGCTCCCCATTTAGAAAGTCAATACAGCAGTTGTCGGGAGAGACGCACAAGGCTTCTTTTTAGACTTTTTTGAGTTTCAAACCACTTGCCCGGCCGGTCGATCAGGCAAGAGACGTGGGAGAAATAAAAAAAAAATGAAAAGAAAAACGCGCTTGCAAAAGGCTCGCGCGACGACGAGGGAAGACTGATCGTGTGCCCAGGCGAGGGCCCCTGCCGCCGCCAGGCTAACCACGCCCCTGCCGCCTGGCGCGCTTTAGCACGTCTGGCTCTCTCTATCTAAACCTGCCCTCTTGGCGAGGAACGCGATCCGTCACCATCACCATCGACGTCAACGCCTACATTTTGCCTCCTTTGACCACCCCATTTCCCGCCACACGACGGTCGCACTCGACCCGATTACTCTCGTTATCTCGTTCAGTCGACGCACGCCAGGGCGGTATCGGACTGCGAGCTCCCTTCTTTCCGTCGACAGGCTGGCCGTGGACTTGGGAGGACCCATATAGTTTGCGCGCCGCAACTGTCTCCGGAAGACACACTTTTCTTCGGACAGGATCACAAGGCTCCTGATGGGCGGCTTTGCAACGGTGAGCTCTACATGCAGTGGGCCTTTATGATGAAGTCCTTCTCACACAAGGGTCCCTCCCCTTCACTAGGTCGTTGCCAGGGCGGCGAAAGCCTCTCTGACGCCTTCGCTCGCAGCTCGGGCCACCGATGGTCCGGAGGAAATCACCGATGATACACAAGAGTGAGTGTTAGACGCTGTTCTGATTGACGGCAGTCGACTGATGTCTTCTTTAATTGACTGCAGTGCCATCAACGGCAAAGAAAGCTCAGGGCTGACACCTATCGAGGTCGGAATCACGCTGGCCGTCTTCGTTGGCATGTTTGTCGTTCTCGTCTGCATTGGCGAGCTGTTGAAGATCTACAACAAGCCTTCGACCGAGGCAGCGCCATACATGACATTGAGCAGGCAGCTCTATCAACCCAGCGCCGCGGGCTATGGCACTAGAGGACAAAAGCAGCAGCAACAGCACCCGTCGTCTTCGCTTGCTGTTCCAAGCAACCAAAAGGTTGGGAGCCGGACCAGCCTGCTCGAAAGCGCAAGTCCCATGGGGACCGGTGGCCGAGGCATCGACGACTCGTTTGGCGACAGCACAATGACCACGCCTTCGTCTCATGGTCACGGTGGTGCCGGCGACTACTTCTCCCGAGGGGATTACGCAACCAATGGGATGGGCCCCGGGTCATCGCGAGGACACGCTCGAGGTCAGAGTTCAGGTATCAGCCTGCCGGGCCCCGCCGCTGCTGCGCGGAGAGGAGGTGGCGGCGGCGGGGAGCAGCACCCAAGGTTGAATGGCGCATCGCCCATTGGACCAGACGGCGGCGGCTTCCGGCCGGGGCAAGTGTTCAACTATGCCTCGATGGCTCCGGGAGCGGGGCCCTCGGGCGCGCCTGTCAATGGAGGATACCGGGGACCAGGCGCGAAGCCGCAGCTGAGACAGCATCCCATCGGACGAGGCCCGCCGCCTGCTCAGGATGGCAATCGGCGATCGCGGTACGCTCGCAGTAGGATTGACAGCGTCGGGCCAGGTGTGCTGCGCAAGTCAATGTACATGTCTGGCGATGACGACCCGCGATCTACCTCCGGCGAGGGCGGCAGCAACTTGAGGAGGGTAGACAGCATCGGCAAGGGCGACCCGCGCCGCAAGAGCCAGGCATATGGCTTGGGAGCGGGAGGACCCTCGTCGCCTCCCAAGGGAGGAAGAGTGCCCAGCATCTACAACAACGGTCATGCAGAAAAGGCCACCCTCCTCAGCGCACAGGCAGACAACTTTGGTGCTGGCAGGACGGATCCTCTGAGCGCACGCCGAGGTCCTTCGCCCAACCCTGGTCCACGGGGTGGGAATGACCCAAGGGGTGGGGGCAACTACAACATGTCGCCCTCGCCCGTTGGATCTGGTCCGTCACGCCCTTATCCCTCTCCATCGCCCGGCGCGTACCAGGCTCGAGGACCACCACCGCCACACATGCAGTCGGGCTATCCGGGCCCACGGGCCGGTCCTCCGCAAGCCTATGGTCGACCACAGATGATGGCAGGAGGCGGCCAGCGGCAAATCATCTAGGACAATCTTCATACCTTCCGTCTCGCTTTGTTTCCCCAATACACGGCCGTTGCAGCCCTTGCTACCTCTAACCCCTCCCTCACCCGCCCTCTTCCCTCTCTAGTAAAGCACTCTCTGTGGACTGTATGCATAGCTCCTTCATTTATCGGGTCACAAAAATCCTCCATTCCATTTGCTCTGTTTGCCATCACCTACGGACGAATGAAGCCTTCACCGGCTATGCTCGCTCCAAGACCGAGAGCGAATGAATGGCCGAGGCCTCTCCGTCTACCCTTGTTTTCCTCAGGCTATGCAAGAAGCCGGAAAATTAAAATCCAAAGGGGGAAAAAAAAATCAACAGGCGGGCCCGCCAATGACGGACGACGCTTGCCTGTCGCGTGTCCAATGAGGCAGCGTCTAAAGTTGGTGGGTTGGGCACACGCACACACACACACACAAAGTCACGTATCACCGACCGACTTTTATTAAATTCGCTCGCCTTTTGAATCCGACTCTGACCGCCTCGTCGCACGACGCTCAAGAGTCACACACACGCTCAACATAGCCACGACTTGAGAGCGAAGAAGATGGCGACGGCAACGGCGCAACGGAGTCGGGGCCTGTCGGCTTCTTCTTCTACGGCCGAGGCAGGTCCCTCGTCGAGGCTAGCGCTCAACGTGCCCGCCGCGGCCGGGGCGTCGTCTCCCTCGGCCTCCTCCTCGTCGCCATTGGCGTATGCCTCTATGGTCGACGACCGGCGACAGGCGCAGAGGCTTCTCTCAACCATGGCGCTCGAAGATGGGCCGATGCGACTGCAACGGTCCAAGTCGCTCAAGAAGAATGGCAACGTGACTAGCAGGAGAAGGAGGGATGTGGCTGCCGGCGTGGCGATATCGGTGGAGGAGGCGCAGAGCGTCCGTAGCAGGAGGACAGAGAGCTTGAAGAGGCCCATCATCCTGCCGGATCCACGACAGGCTGCTTCCATGTCTCAAAATCGCTCCAATAGACTCGCGGTGGTTGACAGAAACCATTCGCCGATACTGGATGGAGACGATGACATCTTGGTAGACAGGGACGAGCTCTGGAGCTATGCTTCGGATGGATGTAGGCAGGATAAAGTCTCAAGCGCCAAGCCGAGGTCGAGGACAAGGCAGAGAACACGACCGACTTCAGAAGAGGCAAAGTCGCGCACCGCGCTCCCGTCTTTGCCTGTATCAGTCGAAAAACATTGGTACGCAGAAGATGATGGACAGCGACGGCAGTCGTCGTATGCGCCTGGTGGTGTGGATGCGCATGTTGGTGGCGAAGAGGAGCAGCACGAAGGTCGGACCCGACACCGATCCGGGTCATCGTCTCTCTCGATTCCCTCGCTGCTTCGCAGGCCATCACGGAGCTCAGTCGCCTCGGCCATGTCGTCTCAACACCTCGCTGCCCTGGTGTCGAGACCCTCTGCCTCGGTTCCGACAGACTCATCGCCGAGCATCAACGCAAGAAGCGCGGCGACACTGTACAATCTGAGCAGAGGCAGGAGCACCCACGTCAGCCCCTCGAGGCGGTGGGACAGACGAGGAGCGAGCGCGAGCGTCTTGTCGGGAACGGACAGCGCTGGCGACGAGGAAGCCGTGGTTCGAGATGAGCCAAGTGCTAGGATCAGGCAGCTCTCTGCCTCTGAGCAGGTCAAGATTCGCGCGGCCAAGCTGGCAGAGTCTCGCCACAGCAGTAGTCCAACACCACAGTCGACGTCCAAGGCCAGGTGGCAACAGTCGAGGCGCACGAGTGCAGGCTCGCTGGACATGGCTCTCTTCAGCTCCGAGGACGGCATCTCCTCCTCGTCCGATGACGAACTGCACCCATCCTCTTCGTCGCGAAGATCAAGCATGGACAAGGAGAAGCGGCGTGGATTGAGAGTGCTTCTGGCCCCATCCTACGAGCGCGACGATGGAGAGGCCACCCTGGGCGCAAGAGTAGGCTCTTGCGCCACTTCCTTGACCAGCGAAGAGGTCCTCTCCGACGAGCGAAACAGCCTCGCTTCGAGCTGCAGCAGCAGCACGACTGACTTTCTCGAGTTTGGCACCCGGAGAGGAGTCCGCCGAGACGAGAGAGAGGATAGCGACGAAGGAAAGAGGGCGCGGCGGCAGGACATGGCTGATGACGAAAGCGATGGGACCATTGGCACGTCGGCTTTGCTGATAAGGCGACGGTCAAGATCTGGCAAGCGGCTGCTCCGGTCGACGCTGCGGTCGCCCACGTCGCCCAGCCGTGCGGCACCTCGCATGTCTGCCATCACATCTGGCCTCACGCCTGCTTCGGAGGAGACGGTGGACCTGACGCCGACAGCTTCCGGCTTCTCGGATGCCACCACCGTTGGCTCCTCGTCTCGGCCGCCCACGACGCTCCTCTCGCAGAGCCAAGAGAGCTCACAGTCGATCACGTCGGTGCCTGTCGAGCAGGACGCCGATCCGCTGCTCAGCTCCGGCTTTGGCAGCGTTGCAGACTTGATCAATGTCGATGCCGTCGTGTGGACTGATTTGTCGAGGCGAGGTTCGGCGGCAACCAACTTGCTCTCCATTGCCGCGCAGAGGGATGTCGAAGAGCAGGAAAAGGCGAGGCGGTCCGGGTTTGCAGTCGCCTACCAGGAGAGATTGGCCTCGCTGTCGACGCAACTCCGGCTCTGGTCACGGCCTGCACCCGCCTCACCATCCGAAGAGACGGTCCTAGGGACTGGAGTCGCAACGCCTCTGGCCAGCGACAACTTGTCAAGCAGTGGCAAGGCACGGGATCCCCTCAACGAGCAGACACAGCAGGCACATCAGGCACAGCAGGCAGAACAGGTGCGCGCCACTGTCGAGCAGGAGACCACGCCGACCAGCGAAAGCCTCTTCTCCAGTAGCTGGCGCCACCTATCTAGGTTGCCCAATCTGCTGCAGCTCCCAGCTCTTTCCTCCTCCTCCGCCAAGACGATCACTCAGACTCCCTTGAGCCCCTCGATGGAACAGGATGCGCGGCCCTCGTCGCCCAGCAATGCGTCATCGAGATCGGTCCCTTCTGCCTCCTCCTCGCCCGGTCCGTCATCCCGATCACTGTCCGACAAGGCAAAGGGACGCGGTGTCATGAACCCTCTCGAAGGCGACGCAGACGTGAGCGCCTATGTCTCTGGGCTGGGCATGCCCATCGACCCAGACGTCGAGTTGTCTTCGGTCGTCCATCTCCAGACGTTCCGCAGTCGAAGCAAGAGTGTTGGTCCGCCTCCTCTGATTTCAGCAAAGCAATCCTTCCAGCCACGCCTCGACACTGCCTCCGAAGACGAGTCACCACCAGACCAAAGACGCCATCGGCGGACCGCGTCGGACTGGGGACCAACGGAGAGTCTGTCGAAGTTCAGGGCGCCCCGTCGTCCCGAGAGGCAGTCGAAGCAGGGTTCCACGCCCAGACTCTCCTCTGCTGATCAGGAGGGAGGCGCTGCCGCTCTCTCCTCGAAGCTCGCAGCGGCACGACGCCTCTCCCCTCCCAGATGCTCCCGCCCTGCCGTCCAGGCGCCCGTGCCTGGTAACTTTTCCGCCTACAATTCGTCTGCATCGGGCTCCGAAGACTCGGAGAGCGAGCGGTCTTCTCTCGCTGAGAAGAGGCGGCGTCGAAGCGACGACGAAGGGGAAAACGACGATCGGACGAGCAGAGGCCAGAGGAGCGGGACGAACAGCCGACGAAGCTCGCCTCCTTCCAGCTCAAGGCAGTGTGCCATTGGTCTCTTTTCTTCGGGCCCAACGACGCGACGCCGGGAAATGAGCCAAGCCAGCATTGTTGAGGTAGTCGAGGAGCATCAGGATGGTGTGCAGATGATCAGGGTCAAGAGTCTGCCCAACCTCTGCAGCAACGGCCGGTCCGCCGTGTCAGCATCGGCACGTGGGGCGCACAAGACCTCGAGTGTCTCGCAGCGAGGCGCGGCTTCGAGCCGCAGGGGTCAGACCGAGCTGGAGACTAGAAAGAGCGACCAAGACCAGAGTAGGATTCTTGAGGAAGCGGAAGCTTCCAAAGAAGACGATAGCGAAGACGTCCGAGGCCGCACGGGGGGACGAGGAAGGGTGGGCTCCGTCAAAGTCGTCAGCGCCTCTCTTGGACCATCTATGTCGCCAAGTGGCGAAAGTCCCGCCCCTCTCTCGATGTCAATGCCCTCCACTCCATCCCCCTTTGGAGGCAATCTGATGGGGAGCAGTGCCATGGTCATGGGCTCCTCTGGCGTAGGCGCCAATTCGGGAATTCGCCCGAGCATGGTCAGCAACGGCGCTCATCTTCTCATGCTCAGCCTCGAGCTCGAGATGATGCGGAGCCGCAAGATTACCTGCAGCCTCAAACCGAGATGGCTAAAGGCGCGGGCGAGACCAGAACGGGCGTCTGCGCCTGGTACGCCCCTCGATGAGCTGGACAAGGAGCCGGTGGCCAGTCCACCGATCTCTCCGCCCTCAGGTCACCTCCAGTATCTTGCTTCGAAGCCGCGGTCGAGCAGCAATCTCCGCTTCGAGCTGGGATGATTGACGCAGTTGTGGAACCCCCACCTTGTGTACTACTACTTCTATATCATGATCCTTATCACATTGTAGGCTCAGATGGCGAAATCGCATCACGTGTTTCTGAGCCAAATTTTTTTGAAACTGGAACTGGAGGGAGAGAGAAGCACGCACACAAAATTCAGAGGAAGCTTCTCAACACCTTTTGTTGACTGGGCCAGAATGCCTCGAGCGCCATCCTCTACGAAGCTGAAGCGGGCGAGCGGGGGCGCAGCGGCCATGCGGCACGAGCCGCTCCATGCGCAGATCCAGTCCGATGAGCAGACGAAGCGGTTCGGCACGGTGAGCCAGCCGGGTAGGCGCGCGCGAAACGAGGTCGGCGGCGTCGTCGGAGACGATGATGAGGAAGAGGAAGAGGCGCTGGTCGGGACGGGCAAAGGAATGGTCCGGTCCAGTCGCGCAGGTGGATCCATGGAGAAGGGGACGTCTAAGTTTGTCGATCCGAAGCTCAGCCGAAACATTCTCAGGCTGGCCAGGGCGCAGCAGGACGAGATTGAGGCGGAGGAGGCCGAGGCGAGCAGACCTGGTGGCACCGCGCAACGTCAGACGATGAGGGATGTGCACAAAGCGATGGACTCAGACGACGAGGACGCGCAAGGAGCTAAGGGCAGCGAGGAAGACGATGGAGAGCTGAGGTCAGACGAGGAGGAGGTCGAGGAGGAGTACGAAGAGCTCGAAATCGATCCGGAGGATGAGGAGCTGATGAAGCGCTTTGAGGGCGGCGATGCGGGAGAGAGAAGGGGCAACAAGACGCTGGCAGACATCATCATGGAGAAGATCGATGCAGCAGGGTCGTCTGGCGCCACAAAGGAGGGTATCCATGAGAGGGAGCCAAGAAAGGTCGAGGGAGCCATGCCCATGCCGCCGGGCATCAATCCCAAGGTCATTGAAGTGTACACCAAGTGAGTCTTCCTCTGCTTATCTTTCCGCTATGTTGCTGTTGCTAATTCAGAACAGGGTTGGAGAGCTGCTGTCGCGGTACAAGTCTGGGCCGCTGCCAAAGGCCTTCAAGATCATTCCCTCGCTGCCGGCCTGGGAAAACATTCTCTACATCACCGACCCATCGAGCTGGACACCGCATGCCACGCTTGCAGCGACGCGCATCTTTGTGTCGAATCTCAAGGTGCACCAGTCGCAGCGCTTCTTCAAGCTCGTCCTTCTCGACAAGGTGCGCGACGAGATTGCCGAGTCGGGCAAGGTCAGCTACCAGACCTACGAGGCCATCAAAAAGGCCGTCTTCAAGCCGGCAGCATTCTTCAAGGGCTTCCTCTTTCCCCTCTGCGAGACGGGATGCACGCTCAAGGAAGCGGCCATCGTGTCGAGCGTGCTGACGCGTGTCTCGATTCCCATCCTTCACTCGGCCGCCGCGCTGCTCCATCTGGCCGAGATGCACTACGCAGGACCGACGTCGCTCTTCATCAGAGTCCTGCTCGACAAGAAGCACGCGCTGCCGTACAAGGTCGTCGACGCCCTCGTCTTTCACTTTTTGCGCTTTGCCGACCCAGACATGGGCGTCGAAAAGGCAGAGGGTGGCGGGCGGAGAATGCCGGTTCTGTGGCACCAGAGCCTTCTCGTCTTTTGCCAGAGATACAAGCAGGACCTGACCCCGGATCAAAAAGCTGCCCTATTAGACCTGCTCCGCGTGCAGCGTCACGATGGCATCGGACCAGACGTCAGGCGAGAGCTGACCACGGGCAAGGCTCGCGGAGAGATGCTCGAGGAGCCGCTGGATGAGGATGATGACATGTCTATCTAGTACGAGTGATTCTTTGTTTTTTAATACAACTCGTCAAACGGTCTCGTGTCTGCGAAGCAGCCCGTCCAGACTTCGTCGACGGCCCGCTCTGCCTCTGCATGATCCTTGCAATTTGGATGTGCTTGCACCGAGAGGATTGCTCTTCTCCGAGCGCAGGCCTGGTGTTGCTTTGTAAAGGCGTATTCTCGCCGAGTGACTTCCCTGCCCCACGAGCAGTCTCCCGAGAGCGACGCTGCTCGAATCTCGGAGCAGGCGAGGTGCCGCAAGTCGTTCCAATCGACCAGGAAGCGACAGTGATCGAACCAGTGCACCATCTCGTGCGACAGGGTGTGCTCGAGGTGCTTTTTGCTCATGATTCGGTTGGTGCAGATGAGGATGTGTGACTGCGACTGCGGCTCGCCCGGCGCAAAGCCACCAGCCATCTTTGGGTGGCACGTCTCGAAGACGATGGGTGATGTCGCTTGCTCAGACCCAGTCTCGCCAGTGGGCATGGGTGCTGCGAGCGGGTCGCACGAGACGAGATTGAGGTGCTTGGTCATAAATCGAATCATGGGGCCTTTTGTGTGACAGCGAATGAGTACGACTGTCAGAGAGCGGAGGGAAGGCAGGCCATACTTACTTGTCCGAAACAGCTCATTCTTCCATTGCTCAACCATCTCCCGCTGCCGTCGCTCCTGGTCCGTCTCGGGGTGTTCTTCCCAGGCATTCTCCTCCTTCTCTGCCTGTTCTGCAGGCTTTACCGGCTGTTCTGATGCTGCAGACGACGACCCCTCGCCCTTTAGCCAGCCGAGGCCCCATCCTCTTGCCCAGCTCCCCGTGCTACCCTGTGGCGGCTCCAACGAGGCGACCTCGCTGCCTTCCACCCTTGAAGCCGCGATCCACCGAGGTTCTCGTCGGCGCTCTGAGCCCCCGCAGCGCGGCCGGGATAGGGGCGTAGAGAGCGCCGCCGTGCAAGCCCGTCTCCACCGCTCGAATCCTGGCGCCGGTTCCTCTACCATCGTGCTGATCTCGAGAGAAGACTTCTTGCGCTCTAAACCTTTTCTGATTTTGACCCTCGATCTGTTTTTTTTTTTTTTTTTTTTTTTTTTTTTGAAGGCGCGTGCAATCTCCTCCGACAATCTTCTTGCCCATTCACCAAGGAAAGGGGAACATGACGAAGGGAAGACATGGACGGTGAGGGGGAGCTGGAGCAGCGCATCGACGCTCGCAAAGAGGTCCGCAAGGCCGAGCGTGATCCCTGGAATCGGCTCAACAGCATCGTCCAGGTCAGTCCCCATTTCTCCATTGATGCTGCCTTCCTCGTGAAGCTAATGACTTTTGTCTTGTCCAGGATGCAGAATGGGTCTCGAGCATTGCATCGAGCCTCTTTCCATATCTCCCGACGGTGGCAAACCTGAGATGCGGGGCATGGTATCTACCTTCGATGGAGCGAGGCTGCTACTTTAAATCCACCGATGGCCACACCCACCAGTGGGCCTTCAGCCTCAAGCGGTACAATCTACCGCTGCTCGAGCTCATCCTTGCGCGTGGGGGATGCGTCGTGGTGGACTCGACGCGGCGGGGCAAGTCCCTGCCAGACGCCCTGTCCAAGACGCTGCCGATCTGGTGTGCGGTGCTGAACCGAGCTTCATCGAGACGGTACGGCTGTCCTGCAACGGCGGAGACTTGCAGGCTAAAGACGCCAAAGGATGTCGTCAGTCCGTCGGAGCATGCCCAGATCGAGGACAGGGTTGAGGGTTGGGTCGAGGCACTATTGCAGTCGGACCTGCCCATTGTCAAGCTTGATAAGCCGCTGAGGCCGCTTTTTGTGACGCCGAGCCGGATCGACGAGGAAGAGAAAGACGTCTATCCAGTCGTGGCGCTCTCGGCGTCGGTCATGGTCGACGATACTCCCGAGCTTGTTTCTCTGTCTCCGAGCCAACATTGTGCTCTCCAAAGGAGGGTCCAAGCTCAAACACAACCTAGGCGTACGGATGACGATGACAAGCTCCAAAGAGTTGAGCTCATCGACAGGCAGTTCATCTACGTTCAAGGCTCTGGCGATGACGAAGAAGCCTGGGCCCAGGGCCTCACGCCATCGCTCTTTTGGCAGCGGGACAATCTCGAGGCGATTCTTGCATCGGGTGGTCCAGAGCAGTGTCAGTGCATTCTACGAGACATTGAGGCCAAGAGCAAGGGTCTCACCGCCATCAGACTGGATGAAGAGCAAGGGGACACGAATGTAAAGGGGACCCCTCTATTTCTAGGCCGCCGAATCCAGGGCCACGCTTTCTCAAAAGGGGAGAAGGACCGCTTCGATGTCATTTTCTTCATGGATGACACTCCTTCTGTTTCTGATGAAGAGGAGGAGGAAACTAACGCGGAACAAATCCACCGCCTCGGTCTCCAACCTGGGAAAAGGGGCCTGAATGGCTTCCGAGCGGTTCTTGAGGCATGGCTGCCCCGTATCCAGCGTCAACTAGTTGATCAGCGATGCAAAGGCATCCTCTTTTGCTCGACGGACGCAGACAAACATGCCGACCTCGCCGCTTCCTTTGCCATTGCTGTCCTGGCGCGCTGCTTTGACGCCTCAAGAGAGCTGATTGCCCGTGGCGAAAGAGAAATCGGAAAGGACGACGTTCGCAGGAGGATGCAGTGGCTTGTCACCGACGTGCCCTGGTCGAACCCGTCGAGGAGTCATCTGCTGAGGGTGAACCAGGTGCTTTTGAGTCCTGGTCATCGACCATCTTGCAATGCCTCCTCATAATCACTCTGTACACTACGCAAGACGAAACGAATTGATAGTATTATTATCCTTGCTTCAGGCTTGATGTGCCGTCACTTTGCGAGGACCACTCTAAAGGAAAGAGTGAGACATGGAATCTACGAACAAGAAGCAGAAAGAGGGAGAGAGGTGACAGATAGAAATACATTGGACAAGACAAGATGTTCATTTCAGAGCGGCTTGCCGGAATCGTTGTCGATGAGGCAGAGAGAGGCTCGGCCATCGAGGAGAGCCTGAAGCTTGTTCTGGTCGACAGTCTTGGAGCTGGACGACGAAGCAAAGGCCTTGCTCAGAGCCTCGACGATGGCGGTGTGCATGATGTGATCCTCTTCGCTAGAAGAGGAGCTGGAGGCGGCCGTGGTAGTGGCTTCGGTGTAGGAAGGAGGAGCGGCCTCGTCTCCCTCATTCATGAGCGAAACGAAAGCCTCGTTGACCTGAGCGTCCGTCAAGGCCTTGCTTTTGCTGCTAGACGACTTCTCCGAGCCATCGTCTCGCGAAGGCGACAAATGATCGACAACATTGAGCTTCTCGGAAAGCAGCCTAGCGAGCTGAGCCGTCTCGTCGCCCTGCCTCGGGAAGCCAAAACCGCTCTTCTCGCCCAGTGTCAGGGAGGAGGCCGGCAAGTGAGGCACGAGGACGGTGTGCACGCTCATAAAGTTGTTGCTGCTGCCCGAACCACCCACTCCGCCCCAGAACGATCGAGGTCCGCTCGAAGAGCTAGCGGAGGGCGGCAAGTCCTTCTTGGTGTTCGGCTGGCTAATTGCCGGCGATTGGCGTCGGACCATCGAAGGACGAGGCGACATGGGGCGGGGAGACGATGGGATCATGTTGGGCGTCGAAGGGCGTGAGGAGCGCGACACGGGCTCATTCATAGACGCAGACGACGAGGAGCGAGGAGGAGGGCCCATTGGTCCGTCTTGAACGGGAGTAGCGCCGCTGCTGCTGCTGCTGATGCTATTGTTGTTGTTGTTGAAAAGACCCTTTTGAAGCGCTTCAAGAATCTTGTTGACGTCACTGCTGCTCATCGACTTTGACTTGAGTGCGCGCACCTCCTCGTTGAGCTCCTTGTTCTGCACCGTGACTTGGGAGAGCTGCTGTCGAAGCCCCTCGATGATAGCATCGCGATCAGCCACCTGCTGCTCGAGGTGGGAAATGTGCTCCTTTCTCCTCGTCCTGAAGTTTCGAGCCGAGATCTTGTTGCGCAGCTGACGCTTTTCCTTGCTGCTGAGCTTGCGATACTCTTCAGGGTCTGGCCTCAGCTCGTTGGAGGGGCCCATGATGCTGCCAGGGATAGGTGCCTCTTCGTGTGATGGCTTGTCGATGCGCGAGGGACGAAAAGCAGTGAACTTGCCCGTCTTGGGCTTCACATCCTCCTCACCGTCCTCCTCGACCTCTTCCTCGTCGTCCTCTGACATGCCATTGGCTTCCGCAGAGTTGCTTCGGTAGCTCGAATTAGACTTGTTGGGCGATGCAGCCGCTTGACCGAAAGAAGAGAGGCGAGAGACGGTGAATGGCTGATGGACGCTGCTGAGCTCGACGAGATGAGGATTGATGTCGCCAGCGGGACTGGCGCTGCTTCTCGTCACGCCATCGAATGATCCGTCTCCCTTGAAGGGCGACACCTGCTGACGTTGGTCTGCAAGAGTCATGGTGATGTCGCTGGACGGCGCAGCAGTGGTGCTTGCCGATGCGGCCGCCGTCGACGGCGACGCAGTGTTGGTCGACGCACCCTGCTGACGCTCGGCGCGAGTGAAGCTGTTGTAATGCTGGGCGACATACTTGTCGATAATGGCTTCGTCGGCAGAAGCACCCATGCGGCGCAGTTCGGCTGCGAGATAGTAGCGCTACGTGGGGTGGTATGAGTAAGAGCGACCCTTGCGGTGATTGACTGAAACACTCACAAACAGCGTTTCTGGCGACGAGCCTGGGGGAGGCGCATTTTCCTGACTCGCCTGCTTCGCGGGTGCTTGCTGCTGCTGCTGCTGCTGTTGTTGTTGCTGCTGTGCAACGGCAAATAGGGGGCCTGTCACAGAGGCATTCGATAGGCGAGGGGTGGCCAAAGGCGACGGCAGATCGATGTAGTCTTCAAATGACGACCAGGGCGCAGGCTGGCCCGGCGTCATGGGCGACGACGAGAGAACGTCAGTGGCCGCCATTACGATGGAGAACGAGTGAGAAGTTGGTGGTTGAGGTGGCGAGCGATAACGGGTGGGTGAGAGCGCGCAAGGGGGGAGGCCGCCCGTGTTCCACCTGATTGTTCCATGGGGCTGAGCTCAGAAATGACACGTGAGATCACGCGAGGGTGTTCGGACCCTCAATTTCGAGAAACTGCCATATCTCCGGTCACGACTTGACCGCCTCTGAGGGTCCGAATAAGTATATTTAGAATTGGACTGAGCTCGTACAAGGCTTGTATTTGACACTTCGACATTTCAATCCAACATTATCAATAACAAAGAAATGTTGGTACCGGATGTGGTCTCGCGTCAAGAGGACATTGCTTGCACGTGGGTCACCTCGAGATTTTTTGGATTTTTTTGAGGCTTTCCACTTTCCTGACTTGCTAGAGGCAAGGAAGAAGACCTCCAGCGGCAGTATAGGGATACCAAGATGAAGATCAAGGCGCTGTCTCGTTCGATGGACGTCCATGGGCCCTCTCGGTCCGGGGATGCGCCTCGCGTCTCTCACAATCTCGACCCAGCCCTTCACCCCTTTTCGAAGCCGCGGGAATACACGCGCGCGCTCAATGCAGCCAAGCTCGAGAGGATGCATGCGAAGCCCTTTGTGGGCGCCCTGGAAGGCCACTCTGATGGAGTCTACTGCCTCGCAAAGGATCCGCAGAGGCTCGGCGTGATTGCAAGCGGTGCTGGTGACGGCGAGATCCGTCTTTGGGATATGCCCACGCAAACGCTCCTCACATCCTACCCAAGAGCGCATCAGGGCATCGTCTCGTCTGTCGTTATTTCGCCTCTTCATTTCTCCCAGCAGGGCAATGCGGTCTCGATGGGCTCTTCGGAGGAGTCTAATTCGAGAATGGGAGCAAGAAGGCTGCTGAGCTGCAGCACAGACCGGACGATCAAGCTCTGGGATGCTGACCCGCATTCGGATCGACTGGGGCCAAGCTTCATGGACGAGGATGAGGATGAGGAGTCGAACGAGCTAACAAGCGGCGGCGGGATACTTGGTGGCAGCAACCCGTGGAAGGCGGACGCAGACCGTAGCGAGGTGAGCAGATCTGACACCTTAAGTGCATGAGGTGGCGCTGAGCTAACCGATTCGTGACATACCAGCCGCTGAGGGTCTGGAACACCAAGACGGCCATCAACTCACTCTCACACCACGCCACGGAGCCCATCTTTGCATCGGCATCATCATCGGTACAGACATGGGACATTACCAGAGGCGCAGCGTCTTCCTCCGCCGGTGGTGGGGCTCTACGAGAAATGGGCTGGGGCGCAGAGAGCATCAACGTGGTTCGCTTCAACCCGAGTGAGCAACAGGTGCTCGCAGGCGCAGGTAGCGACCGTGGTGTGGTCCTATACGACCTGCGGAGTGGACAGCCGCTCACAAAGATGGTCATGAAGGTGGGTAGAACGAAAGAAAAGTGTCCTGGAAGGGGTTGCTCACAGCTCTATACCTATACAGATGCGCGCCAACGATATTTCATGGTCGCCCATCGAGCCAACGACGTTTGCCTTGGCCTCTGAGGATCACAACGTATACACGTTCGACATGCGAAACTTGTCGGGTGCACGGCAGATTTACAAGGACCATGTTTCTGCCGTCATGTCGGTTGATTTCAGCCCCACGGGCCAGGAGCTTGTTTCGGGATCCTACGACCGGACACTACGGATCTGGACGTTGAATAAGGGCAACCACTCTCGAGACGTGTACCATGGCGCGCGTATGCAGCGCATCTTCAGCACACTCTTTACCCAGGATGCCCGCTTCGTCGTCAGCGGTAGCGACGATGGCAATGTCAGGTTGTGGAAGGCAAGGGCATCGGAGAAGCTCGGCATCGGCAGCGGCAAGGAGAGGGCCGCGAGAGAGTACAGGGAGCAGCTCATCAGCCGGTACAGAAATACGGGCGACGTGGGCAGGATCGAGCGGCAGAGGAGGATGCCCAAGGCCATCAAAAATGCCCAGGGTCTCAAGAGGACCATGCTCGATGCGCAGAGGGTCAAGGAGGAGAGGAGGCGAAAGCATACAAGGGTGAGTCGCTCCTCCATTGAAGAGCTTGCCATACGATGGGGGACTCATTGTTGTTCAAACAGGCCGGAGAGGAAAAGCCGAAAGCCGCTCGCAAGGACGCCATCCTCGCCATCAAAGAGTAATCACCCAATCGAAGTTTCTCTACATAACTTGTACTTTTATTACGAAATATCAACATGCCGTCCTTTCTTTACCAAAGGAAGAGCAACCATCCACACCATTCGTTGTTCCTGAAGCTCAGCGATATGTTGAGCGTGACCTTCACTGACGCAGGAATCTAGCGCATGGTGACGAGCTCTGATTGCGGAGTGAGGAAGAGCGGTCAGCAGTGGACTAGGGAAGCGGAGAGATACGACGCTCACCCTCAGCAGAGGTCGGGTGGATGGCGACAGTGGAGTCAAGGTCCTTTTTGGTGGCTGTTGGTCAAGTTTAAGTCAGCTTGTTGGGCTCTTTCAAGGATGATGAAAGGCCGACTTACCTCCCATCTTGACAGCAACGCCAAAGCCTTGCATGATTTCGTCGCTGCCCAGGCCGATGATGTGAATACCAACGACCTTCTCCTCCTTGCCGACACAGACGAGCTTGTAGGCCGACGGCTGCTTGTGCTCGAGCATGCCAAAGTACATTGCAGTAAAGCGTGACTTGTAGATCTTGACTTGGTCCTCTCCGAACTTCTCCTTTGCCTCTGGCTCCGTGAGGCCGACGGTGCCCGAGGTAGGGTGGGAGAAGACGACGGTAGGGATGTTTTCGTAGTCGAGAAAGTCCTTTCCACGCACATCCTCAGGCCCGTACAGGCGGTTCGACAGGCGGCGCCCCGCAGCGATGGCGACGGGCGTCAAGAGGGCTTTGCCGGCCACGTCTCCGAGCGAGGTGATGTTTTGCACGTTGGTCTGCTGGAACTTGTCAACGACAATATTGCCCTTGTCGTCTGTCTTGACGCCCGCCGCTTCGAGTCCAAGGTTGTCGGTGTTGGGACGGCGTCCGACGGCCCAGAGCAGGCAGTCGACCTCGAGGGTCTTGCCCGTGTCGAGCTCCAGGGTGAGGGGCCCGCCCTTGCTGCCGGTGACCTTCTTGACGTTGGTCTTCTTGTGGACATTGAGCCCCGTGTTGCCCATGTACTCCTGCAGCGTTTCGTGAATGATTGGGTCAAAGTTTCGCAGGAACTGATCTTGGCGGATGAGGAGGTGCGTCTCTGTGCCCAGCGTGTTGAAGACGCCGGCGAGCTCGACGGCAATGTAGCCGGCCCCAACGACGGCCACACGCTTGGGCTGCTCGCGCAGGTCAAAAAAGCCATCGGAGGTGATGCCCAGCGAGGCGCCAGGCACATCCTTGTCCGAAGGAATGACGGGTCGTCCGCCAGTCGCGATGCAGATGTGGTCGCCTTGGATCTTGTGCGTACCACCGGTCAAGCTCCCGTCCTCGGCACGCAGCGTGATCTCGACCTCGTCCTTGCCGGTCAGCTTGGCGTGGCCAGAGATGTACTCGACCTTGTCGTTCTGCAGGTTGCGATCGTAGATGCCGTTGAGGCGGCGGACGTAAGCGTCGCGCTTCTCGGCAAAGTAGTTCCACTGGAAGCCCGGTTCGGCGTTGAGCGGCTTGCCGTCCTTTGTCCCCAGCCCGTATTCGGGTCCGGCACGCAGGGCTTCGGCCATGTCGGCGGCATGCCACATGAGCTTCTTGGGGACGCAGCCGACGTTGACGCACGTTCCACCCAGCCGGCCGTCTTCCTCAATGACGCAGACCTTCTTGCCATATTGGGCCGCACGCCGGCTCATGCCCATGGCTCCGGAGCCGCCACCAATGACGATGACATCGTATCGCTCCGACGACGGTTTTGGCACGGGAGGCATACTGGCTGACGAGCTTGTCGAAAAGGCTCGGGACGAGGAGGAGGAAGATGAAGTAAGCAGGGAGACCTGGCCGGCGAGACGCGAGCGGGCGCGGGCGGTGGCGGAGGCCGGGGCGAGGGCGGCGGTGGGCTGGGAAGACAGAATGGAGACGTATCTCACGCTTGGGAGGGTATTTATCCTTGCTCGCCTCGAGAGGTGAGACGCTGAGCGGAGGGGGTTGAGGCAAGCCAGATTGGGCGAAGGCCAGCGTCGATCTTAGGTGGTGCTGTCGGTAAATGGGCCGGATTTAATTTTCCTTTTTGCTGCATTCAGTGACCTTCGCCACTAAGGCGTCTTCTTCCACCTCCGTGGCTCCATCCACATCTCCTCGGATTTATCGAAACCTCGACTCCGCGCATGTTCAGAATTACACGGTCGCCCTGATGGTCCCAAGGAGGTCGCTGATGCTGGCCGACCGCCTACAAATGGGTGGTCGCATTCCATCATAACCCAGGCGAAAGGACGATGCGGCTTGCACAAACTCCGGCCATTGGTCAGAACCTTTGCTGCTGCTGAGAGTGAAAGCCACCCTTTGGTATAATGTTACCGTCACCCTCCTTCACCAAACTCATGACTGGAAGCCGGGGCAACTGATCATTGAGAAACGAGTCTGAGAGTGAAGACAGGCAAGTCTCTTTTGGGCCGTGATCATGCTAGCCGGAGGGAATGGGGTGTCTGGCTCCTCTTCGGAAAGCAGACCATGGAGCCACTGGGAGTAATGCGCCAATAGTGCTCCGTCCGACACTTCCAGCGACTCTGTGACGGTCTACGGCCTTTTTCGATGTGTGTGTGTCATTGAGATGAAGGGAAGAAATATGATGTTACATGGGGAGGGAGCAAAAGCTCCCGACATGTGAAAGAGTGCGAGCTCTTTGCTTTTGACCAAGGCGTGTTGCTGGAATATGACAATGCATAACGAGACCGAGAACCAACGAAACCGTCTGAAGAGACGAGACGATTAGTGGCCGGCGCGACGCTGCTCAGCAATGACGTTGGTGAGGTACTCCTATAGAGATCTTTTGTCAGATAAAGGTCCGCAAGAATGAAGACGCAACCGTCCACTCACCATCTTGCCCTTGGCGCGGCGGAGGGTGCCAATGCGACGCTTGATGAACTTGCGGGCACGCTTGTCCTGAAGGAGAGAAGGAATGAAAAAGTCAGTCATTGGGCTCGAGAACATGAGTGGGGCTCCTGCTCTCGGCCTTGGTTCCCGACGCCGGTCTCTCATGCCCAGGACCGCTCGTTGCACAACCTCGTACGTTCGCCTCGGCTTTCACACTATACACCTTTGGCTCTGACCAAAGAAGTGCAATGTATTTGTCCTCTCCAAATAGCAATGCCCGACCTTCGGCATGAATCTCCTTTCCTTTCATTCCTTCGACGAGTGACGGTGATGTGACGACCCAAATCACAAGGTACCCATTCCCATCGCCCAGCTCGCCGGTCAATTTACGATCGATCCGCCTTCACCTCCTGTGCTATGTCTAGTCCGTCTTGCTTCCCCGTCCACAATGTCCTCTCCATCCCGCTTTCTGCCTCGACAATGCCCCAGGGTCTTAAACTCACCTTGGAGTTCCTGATGAGCTCCATCGCCCTCCTCTCGTAAGGCGCGAATCCAGCGACCTCTCTGACGACGCTCTTGACCACCGCCTTGCTCTGCGAGGACCTGCCCTTGCGGTTGCTAGGCTTAGCCCTGGGAACGCGGCGCTCCGTCTTGTGGCCGCGGTCGACACCCCAGACGAGGCCCGAACGCTGGACAGTGTCCTTCTTGTGGTGAGGGTGAGAAGATCCGCCGGGCATGATTGGTCGATGTCCTTGTCGTCGTTGGTCGTTGATGAGAGGCCGACTCCAGTTGGCTTCGCACCCAGCGCTCAAACGGCCGCAGTGTTCGGTTCAGTGCCACGCGAGAAAAAGAAAAAATTGGAGAGGAAAAATCGGCCGAATGAAGTTTTGTCACAACACGTGACTTGTCCCTGCCTCCAAATTTTGTCCTGAACTTCTCAATCCACCATCGCAGGCCCCAGCTCAACGCGACCGCTCCTCACCTCAGTCACTGCCCGCCATGCATCTCATGTACACGTTGGACTCGGTAGGTGTTGGAACAAAAAGGGGCTCTTGATGCGGTGCTGATCAAGCTCTCTACAGAACGGAAACCGCGTCTACACGCTCAAGAAGGCGACGGCGACTGGCGGTATCACTAAGAGCGCACATCCAGGTGAGCATCCTCTCGCGCTCGTTCTTGGCTAGCGAAGGAGGGCAAGGGCGAGAGGCGCAAGGTCCGAGGGGCGGGGGAGTAGATGTGGAAAGGGCTGCTGGGGGCGTAAAGAAAAGAGGAAGACACGCAAGCAGTCAAGAGTGTAAAACTGCAAATGAGAGGTCTACAGAGACAAGAGAGTAGTATACAATGATGCTGACGCCACCTTCCAGCGCGGTTTTCGCCCGACGACAAGTTCTCGAGGCACCGTGTCACGGTCAAGAAGCGCTTCGGTATTCTTCCCACTCAGACACCCGCCAAGCCGATGTAAATCAACTGGTCAGACGGCGTACCCCAATTCGTGGTCGACGATAGCCCGGAAGCGTTCTGGTTTGAAAGGAGGAAAGTCGACCAGACTTGCCGAAGGAGAAGACGAAGACGATGACAGCAGATCGCTCAGCAACCTGAGGAGGCCGTTGCTGGACGAGAGCATTCTGTCAGCGGACGTCTTCGCAAAGGCGATTCATTTTGTATTTTTAGGTGCTCGACAATTCACAGATTCCCACTCACCTTTGCGTATGTGCCTCGGTTCCATCACTTTCGTGTTCTGGAGATTTCAGACGGACGAGAAAGACGTAGCGTTGGCTGGCTAGTGCTTCCGCCAGCTCGACCTGATGGTTATCCATCAACGTTTCGTTTGGGACGACGACCACAATGGGCCGCTCCTCTTTGGGAAGGCGAAGAGCTTCGAGGATTGTGCCAGAGCCTGTTGAAAGCCCTCAACCAGCTCATCAGTCAGTCACTCATGATTGGATGGGCAGGTATATGTGACCCACCTGCATGGGTGAGAACAAAGTCTGCCGCTCGCATGAAAGGTCTGACGTCTGCAACGTAGTCGACGAGCTCCAGATCGACTTGTCCTTGATGCGTCGCAACCCGAAGACAAACAGATCCAATCTTTTCACCGTGATCCTCGCCCAGAGTGCCTGATCCTGTCATCGAGCCGCCACCGTTCGCCACGGAATTCGCAGTCGCAAGACTCATCTTCATCGTGCCCTCCTCGTAGACGTCTCGAGCTCTTCTCTGGTACATGATCTTTTGGACGAGATTCTTCCCCGCCAGGAGATCCTCCTGTTGCGCAGTTATCGAAGCTAGCAACGCACTCGAGCTTGTCAAGACGTCAGCGATCGGCGTGCTGCCATACTGAATCGTAATCTTTGGTGTCTGGTCGCTGCTTTCTCGACCGCTCTTGGCAATAAGTTCGAGACAGTCTTTCGACAGAATGGCTCCTACGAGACGACTAAATTGGGTGCTTCCCACAGTGACAAAGATCGCCGCCATTCTGGACGGCCCTCCTGCCGCTTGGTGATGATAGGCGGTGCCAATAGCCCTCCTCGATCTGGCTTTAGGTGTAGTAGTGGCTCGAGCACAAATATCGGCACAGAAGGTTAAAAATTGGTACACGTGGCCCCGAAACCGTTTGTCGCCCGTCCACGTCGTCCCTGCTTCCTTCTTCTATTCGCAGAGACGACATCGGACTTCCTTCTCTGTCGCAAGTTCGGGCATCTCGTCGCTGGATCTCGAGAGCTGTCCCTTGAGCGGAAAATAAGGAAGCAGGACCGAAGAGGAGATACCGAGAAGAAGGGGGTGTTTTGCGAATATGATGCGATCAGAAGGTACCGAGCTGGACGATGCGCCACCGGCCGTCCAGCAGTTTCTCGCCCAATCCTCAAAGGCGCAACAGCGTTTCCAGGCCTTTCTTGATCAGACGACTCCCTACACGGCGAAACGATGGGGTGCCACGGCAGGTCTCCTCTTCTTGTTCATGCTGAGGATCATCCTTTCGCAAGGGTGGTACATTGGTGAGTTCCGTGTCATGCAAGTCTGCGGAAGAGGTAATCTCACAAGTTCGTCCTTTCACAGTCTGCTATGCACTCTTCATCTATCTCCTCAATCTCTTCCTCGCCTTTCTCCAGCCGAAGTTCGATCCCTCCATGGACGCCGACTTGGCTGAGCAGGACGTGGAAGAGGGCGAACCGGGTCTGCCGACGAGCGCGAGCACGTCATCGTACGGCAACGGGAAAGGATCCGGCGGCGGTGGAGGGGGCCTGATGAGCGGAGTCTTTGGCGCAAATGGCGGGCAGCAGGAGGACGAGTTTCGACCTTTCATCAGAAGGTTGCCCGAGTTTAAGGTGTGTGTCTGTAGGAGGAACCTACGAGGGACTGCGTCGCTGACGATGGTGTGTGTCTACAGTTCTGGCTTGGCGCGACGCAGGCCATTCTCATCTCGCTCTTCTGCACCATGTTCTCCGTCTTTGACATTCCAGTGGTGAGTATGTCGGATCTCAACCATTCCCCTTTGACTGATGGCTGACCTCCATCCCGCCACAGTTTTGGCCGGTGCTCGTCATCTACTGGTTGATGTTGACTGGCATCACGATGCGAAGACAGATCAAGTGGGTCGCATTTGCACTCGTTCCGTTGCAGTGAGCTGACAGTCTCTCCTTGCTAGGCACATGATCCGGTACAAGTATGTCGTGAGTAATCGAATGGTCCCTCTCCTCCTTTCGGTCCCAAGCTGACCTATCCTTCGCTTGCCTCAAACAGCCATGGGATCTGGGCAAGATGAAATACGGGAGAAAGTAAAGGAAAGCTTTCTTCGACGCTCCTTCATTGTTGTACAACGTTTAATTGTGTAGGCACGGCCATCGCCATCTCTAAACTTCCTCCCTTTTACCGGAGAGCGACATAAAGTACATTTCCTTCGCCCGTCTATGCTTTCATGCCTCTCCATCTCCGGTCCACTTTTGGCCAGTGATGCGCTCGTACGCCTCCTTGTACTTTTCCGACGTCTTGCGCACTACTTCATCGGGCAGCCGTACCTTGATGCCTTGATCCGCGGCCTTGTCGAGCCCATTTGCCTTGAGCCACTCGCGGACGTACTGCTTGTCGTAGCTGTCTGGCGTCGTTCCCACCTCGTACCCTTTGACGTCCCAAAAGCGCGAAGAGTCGGGTGTGAGGACCTCGTCGACGAGGATCAGCTCCTGGGAACCAGCCCCGGGAGGCACCAGTCCAAATTCGAACTTTGTGTCGGCGAGAATGATGCCCCGCTCCCGCGCATGTGACGCAGCCTTTGCGTACAGGTCCACGGCCGCCTTGCTCACCTTTTCGGCAAGCTCCTTGCCGACGAGGTCGGCGACTATGCAGTCAGAAAGAGAGACGGTGGTCAGCAACGTAATCTCACACCCACTATGCTCTCTCTGACGACTCACCCTTGTCTGGGTGGATGTTCTCGTCGTGCTCGCCCTGTTCTGCCTTAGTGCTCGGCGTAAAGATGGGTCCGCCGGGGATCTCTTGTGACTCCTTGAGACCTTGCTCGAGCCTGATGCCGTGCACCGTTCCGGCCTTGGCGTACTCCTTCCAGCCGCTGCCCGTGATGTAGCCGCGCACGATGGCCTCGACGGGAATCACGTCGGCGCGCCTAACGAGCATCGATCGCCCCTCTACCTGGTCCTTAACAGACGACAGCTTTGCCTGCAGCTCAGCGGGAAAAGCGGAAAAGTCCGTGGCAAGTACGTGGGAGCCAATGATGGAGGGCGTCAAGAGCGAGAACCAAAAGGTCGAGAGGGCGTGCAGCAGCTTGCCCTTGGAGGGAATCCCCTGTTCGCACTCTCTCTTTCAGCGTCTCTCTTCTTTCTCTCGTGCTGTGTGGGTGGAAAGGACTCACATTGTCGAGGATGATGTCGAAGGCTGAGATGCGATCCGTAGCCACAAAGAGGAGCGCACCCGCATTGGCTCCTTCGCTCAAGCCCGAGTCGTACACGTCCCGCACCTTTCCCCGTGCGACGAGTTTCAGTGGTAGATCCGTCGTCGTGATGGCTTGTTGCGTCATATCTGCGTCTTCAATTGATGATCGTTGGATAACGATCGGCTGCCCGAAAGTCCGACTCAGGAAGAAGTGACTCTAAATTTCTGGGCACGTGTCGCAGCTGCCCGGTCATGATGAGAGTCATTGACGTCGACCTCATGGAGGTGATCCTTTTCCATCATTGTAAAAACCCTATCCGAGGAGCCCACTGTGCCTTTGCAATAGGAGCAGTTGCCGGCAAACCGAGGAGAGAGAAAGACTTCGCAGTGATGATAGGCTACAAGAGGGGGTACATGATGGTTCACGCGAGCCCGACACAGCCACGAAACAGCAGCCTGTCTCCCTTTCTTGCCATCGTGCAATACGCAAGCATCTGTGAATGTTTGATGAATTGTATCGGTACCGTACAAGAAGCTCTTTGCTGAAGCTGATGGTGCTTGGTTGACAGACCAGAGAGACACGAGGAGGCGGACTTGCAAGCAACGCGTCTGGAAAATCCGTCGCACAATTTAATCGCGCGACTTGGAGACCAACACCGACCATCTCCCGTTCAACCGCGATGTCGTCGGCACGGGACAGAGAGAGCGCAGCGCGATCGTTCACGAATCCATACACGGGGCATAGGCTCCTTAATTCGACGGAGCAAGAGGTGCTGGGCGAATATGCGAGATTGGCTGGCACTATCAAGAGGGTGAGGAATCATAGCGCATGTCTCTCCTCTCTTTAGCCCTGCTCACATTGTCAGCTTCTCCGTGTCGGCAGATAAGCGCCTTGTCCGCTCCTCTGTCATCCTCTCAAATGCATCAGCAGCTTCTGACGGATCTCCGTGTCCTCGAGCGAAAGATGGGCCTTGTCTTAACGCTCTTCAAGGCCAGCGTCTGGGCGCTTATTCAGAGCCAACAGGACGAGATGGAGGCACAACAGGCACGCGAAGAAGAGGAAGGACAACAACAGCAGCAGCAGCAATATGGCTACGTGTCCGGGAATGATTACGATGACGAAGACACAACCATGACAGGCATGGGCGGAGGCCAACAGCAAGACTCGTCGCGATACACGAGGAACAGCATGGCAGACCAGAGCCAGTATCATTAGCACAGTGCTCAGTCCGCATGCCCGCTTCGATCATGACCGAGACCTTATTGTACAGTATGACTATCTGCCTTGTTTCCAAGAGCATGTATTATGTGATTCTGGAGCGGACCAGGTGCGGCGACTGAGCGCGAGCGCCTTGACAATTATTACCGGCACGACACTCTCTCTCACGTGGTAAGCTCCAGTGACCATACATCTGCATCCGGTAGATCTGCATCGACTCCTTGAGTTACGCTTCCCATCGCATCCGAGCCCGTCGCTATCGTATGGCGACCAATTCGAGATCTAGAAAAACGCATTGTAGACAGAAAAGAAAAAAAGAAAAAAAAATAGGAAAAAAAAATTTTGGCTGTCCCCAACCGGGTTCGAACCAGTGACCTTGCGATTTCACAAGCAAGAGCTTGTAAGGTATTTCGGCTGAATCTTCAGTCGCACGCTCTCCCAACTGAGCTATGGAGACTTCCTTATACAAATGGTTTTGGCAAGATGAATATATCAGGCACGTTTGTGACCAGAAGGAGAGTCTTTTCATGACCCGCGCGGGACGTTCCACCGTCCTCGTCTGACGGCCAAATCGTCGAGGACGAAAGGAACTTTCCTATGCTTGCCACAATCTTTTGCTGCAACAAAACAATCCCTTTGTCAGGGCCCTGTAGCGTCCTGGACGCTCCGGCGCACTGCTGTCTCCTAATTTCTCCCTCTTCTCGCTCGCCCTTGTTTACTAGGCCTGTTTCTCAGGCCTTGTTCGCCGTGCCGTACGTTCGAAGCACCCGATTGAGTGCTGCTCAGCACAGCAGGCCAGGGGCTCTCAGGCGCGCTCTCCAGCATGATGTTCCAGAAACAGGCGACGTTGGGACCCTATTGGCCGGTTTTCCTGCTTATGCCCTTCCTCCCTCCCTCCCTCCATCTACCCCTCCGTCCTCCTTCAGCTCTGTCTCGTCGTCTTGCTCCTTCTATCTCTTCCATCAAGCCACCCCTCGATCTCCTTCTGCCAGTCACAGAAGAAACCTCTTAAACGCCGTGCCGGCAACTCATTCAACGCGGATTGGGTTCCTGGAACGGACACCAATTATTTCTTACTTCCACGTAAGCGTGTATCGTGCTCCAGCATACCCGGCATGGGAAGTAGCGTTCTTTAGCAGATGACGGAGACAGCCGTAGTAGCTTCTTCAGCGTACCTGAGCAAGTCATCCAGGTTCTTATCCAGGCTTAAGTCTCTCGGCAAATGATGGCCCTCCGTTGACTGGAGGCCAAGGCCGTCAACGACAGGCCCGTTATCCGCATCATCCACATCTTCTGCCCAGGAGATCCTCGTCGACGCCGCCGGCATGCTCGAATGCTATCTCCAGTCGTGGGCTGAGGCCAATAGCGAGAGTTTACCGGCCAGCGTCATTGGATTTCGCGACTATATCACAGAAGGCCAGTATTCGCATGCCGTCGATGCATAAATTGCAAGCTTCAAAGCCGCCGCAGACAAGACTTATCGAGCCCTCGGTAAGCCTGCTTACGTCCCCACGCTCACTTATATTGTATGCAACAAGCGCCACCACAATCGCTTCCAAGCTGCTGTTTACATGCCGTCGCCAATGACAGGAGCGGCAAGCTGCCCACTGGCACCGTCGTCGATACGAATGCCGTCCATCCCTTCGAATTCAAACTAAATCTCCAAGCACACTCGGGCATCGTCGTACCGCTCGTCCAGTTCATCATGTCCTTCTTCACGATGATAAATTTGGAAAAGCGTCATCGTCGGAGCGTCCTTTGCGTTGGAAAGCCGTCGTCGGAGCGTGAGCTATGGATACTCCCTTATACAAATGCTTTCTGGGAGATGAAGATATAACATTATAGAGTGTTAGGACGCTCATTTCATAGTCCGCGGGAGACATCCCTCCATCCACCTCTGACGATCCGAAGACTGTCTGTGATCGATCTTCTTATGCGCTCGAATTCCCTCGTTCAGCAGCTCTTTTTTTTGTGAGCTTTTGAGTAGCTCCTCTTAATGTTGATTGGGATCACAAGACGCTGAGCCGTGGACACTTTTGCAAGCCTGAGGTGCGAGTAGGTGGACTCTCAGCTCTGTGCCGCCTGAAAACCATCACAGAGATACTCACCGCTATGAAGCTATTACAAGTCTCCCACCAAGAGAAATGATTTGTGCTTTTGCATAGATAATTTGACTGTCCCAATGTTATTCCGGTGTGTCCACTCGCTCCTCCGCCCGCGCGTCCACCTTCACTGCCGCTTGCGCTTGTTCCACCGACGGCTGTGAGCTCCGCTTCTGCTGGGCAACTGTCAACGAGCACACAAGAGAAATGCTGAAAGTGACGAGAGTCAGCTGGCAGGAGCTCCTCCGCCCTCCATCTGCACTCACCCTGTTGGAAGGCCCATCTGCGCCGGTGCCGCAGGCGCCAACTACCGGGAAAGTCAGCGGTCACCTAGCAGCGAAAGGACACAACTTACTGGTAACGTCGTACTTCGGGCCTGGTTTAAACATTACCCATGAACTGGCGGTTCGCGTCAGTCGGAAAAGGCATTGTAGAGACGCGAGGTGGCACAGAAGAGCTCACTCGCTGGCAACATGCTTGCACTTCTGTCGTTTGTAGAGATAAGACCGCTTATCGCGCCAATTGGCCTGGAGAGGACCGAGTTCGTGCAGGGCAACAGTCTCACCCCTCCTTGCTTCATCGCCATCTGCGAGGCGGTGGCCATCGCTGACACCGACTCTGCCCTTGCTACGAGTGATGAGGAGGCTCTCACTGTGAGCGGCGGTGGCCTACGCTCGACCGAGTGAGTTTGGCTCTTTGGCTCTTGCGTCAATCGCTTTTAGCAAGACTCACGGTCACCACAAGAAGTACGAAGGCAAGCTTGAGGAAGAGGGTAAGTGGCCCCATGACGTCTACGGTGATTCGTCGTTATGGCTCGATGCGTTGAGACGTTCGATTGGATGTAGCGATTTGGACGTATGTGGTAAGAAAGACGACGGAGGTTTGTAAGGAAGAGGGGGGTACCCTTGCTCAGCCAGTCACATGTAGAGACTGGCGCAAGTCGGGCTTGAAAATGACCAGGACAAGCGGTGACACACTCAACAGAGCACTGTTCCGTCCTCCGTCTCTCGATTCCAGCCCTCACCGCATCAGTCGACTGTCCGCCGTTCCAGACGCGCGGCGGCTGATTGCGCAACGTCTCTCGTTTCCCCGCTCCGAAGGCGAGATTCAGATTCAATCCGATACTCTTTGCGCTCCAGTCGCCAGAGGCGCAGTAGAATATTATATCTATCCAGACTCGTCCTTCACTGAGTTGAGCCTCGCCGCTCCGACGCACCTCACGCCACGGCTGCACCGACACGCAAGTAGGTCCAGCTCTGAGGCCCAGCGTGAAGTCGTGGTCTGCGACGTTGTCCATCGAGCCAGCCTGGTAAGTTCCGACTTCTGGTACAGATATAAGCGCCGGCCTCATCATTTGCCAACAAGATGCAGCTGCGAGTTCCGAGCTCCACCATGACAAAAAGCTCAGATGACAGCATTGTCGTGGCTCCCAGCACGTGCGAAACTGTTCGCAGTCCATTACGTGCCTGGGCACACGACAGCTCTGTCCGACGTGCTTCTGTACCTGCTCCCTGCGGCCGTGGATCCTGGGGCCCCACTGCCCCATTGGGACTGGCTGGATGAACTATTTAGTTCTTCTTTTAGCTCGTCTTTCCATTTCGTGCTAAGAATGTGCGGCAGAAGACCCGCGGCCAGAGCCTCTGCTTTCGTGCAGCACCCTCTGAGCGGCTGCTTGTCGAAATAATGTTGTGTGTGAGGGTGGGATAGCGCTGTACTCTACCCTACTCCACGAAAGAAGCCGGCTAGCTGTAGCAAGCAGTGTTGGACATCGGCCTGTAGACGCGTCGAAAGCGCTGACCAACTCAGGTCTGCTGCTGCCGAACGTCCTTCATCCTAAATAAAGCTCATATAATGTTACTTCGACACAGGTGAATACAAAAGAAAAAAAAGAAAAACTACGCTAACAACAAATGACCGCCGGGTCGTAGGACAGCCCCCTTTAATAACTGTCCTGCCTCTTTTGCGGCACGGCTTTCCGCCGGTGTCCATCTTTTTCGTGCCAGGGTGCCTGAAAACACGCACACGAACTAAACATCAGGGGGCTCCTGCCGTGTCGGCCCTAGAGGGCTCGACGTGGGGAGCTGTGAGCCTCGAGCCTCGTTCTTTTCGCCAACAATTGTTCTTCTATCCTTTCTGCCCACTTGACCAGTACTTCGTAAGCTTCCCCCCCACACCACCCTTTTCCTCAGCCCTCGCGCCCTTTTGCCCCCTTATCGCGACTCTCTCGTCCCTCGCCCCGGCCGTCTAGTAAGGAAAGGTGAGAAAAAAAGAGCCAGCAGGCAGAGGCACACAGACACAGAGCCCCGAGACGCTCTTATTCATAGCATCGCCTGGTCTCCCGTTGTGCCTTGTTCTGGCGTGCCAAGAAAGCCCCCCCACTCCTCACATTCAGCCATCGTTGTACTGATTTTGGCTTTGCACCCTTAAAGCAGAGGGTTGTCCCTTCTCTTTCTCTTCTCTTTCTTCCACGACCCTCTGTGCTTTCTTTCCGTTTACGACCAATATCGCGACAAGAAAGGGCTTGACACAATGCGCGACCTTACCAATGGACTCTTCAAGTTCCCATCCAAGGAAGAGCGCGTCGCTGCGCGGGCCGGCGCGCCCCTGAACCCGTTCAAGCTCGCCGCGATGCTGACGCCCATGCAGGGCGCCATGTTCTTTAGCGGCTGGCTCGCCTGGACCATGGACGCCTGGGACTTCTTCTCCCTCTCGCTGTCCGTCACGGCCATCGCGACGGAGTTTCACAAAGAGGCGTCCGACGTCACACTGGCCATCACGCTCACCCTCCTCTTTCGCTCGGCTGGCGCGGCCATTTTTGGGTGAGTGTTCTGCTCACAAGCGTCTCTTTCTGTCGGAGCTCTCACTGACGTGATTTCGATTAATGAAATTCAGCCTGATCTCGGACCGTTACGGACGCAAATGGCCTCTGGTTGCCAACTTGGTTATCATTGCCGTCTTGTCGCTCGGCACCGGCTTTGTCCATTCCTTCTCGGCCTTCCTCGCCGTTCGCTGTCTCTTTGGTATTGGCATGGGCGGCATCTGGGGCATGGCGACGGCCACTGCGTTGGAAAACATGCCTCCTGCTCCTCGCGGTCTCTTCTCGGGCATCCTCCAGCAGGGCTATGCCGTCGGCTACCTCTTTGCTGCCTCGGCTAACCTCGCCTGGATTCAAAAGTCGGGCAACTGGCGGGATCTCTTCTACCTCGGTGCCGGCCTCTCTCTGTTTGCCGCCATCGTCCGCATGCTGCTCCCGGAGTCAGAGCTATTCAGGCGCCAGCAAGAGGCTCGCAGGGCTAGTGGCAAGGAGCACACCAACAAGGCCAAGCAATTTGCCATTGAGACGGGACACATGCTCAAGACCAACTGGGGCCGTGTTATCTTTGGCATTCTCCTCATGACCGGCTTCAACTTCCTGAGCGTGAGTGTTATTGAAGCAGTTTCGCGTTCACTTCAGGATGCTGATGAGAATGTCGGTTGCAGCACTCGTCGCAAGACCTTTACCCCACCATCATCCAGAACACGCTGTCGAACCTGCCTCTGTCCAAGGCCAAGGAGCTGTCGAGCAAGGCGACAATCATTGGCAACTGTGGTGCTATTGCTGGCGGGTTCCTTGCGGGCTACATTAGCCAGTACCTTGGCCGTCGCCTGACCATCATTGTCTTTGTCGTTTTCACGGGTGCAATGATTGCCCCCTGGATTCTCCCCACGACATTCCCCGGACTGGCCGCGGGCGCCTTTTTCGTCCAATTCGGCGTCCAAGGTGCCTGGGGCGTTGTTCCTATCTACCTCAGCGAGATTTCGCCGCCAGCCTTCCGAGCCACCTTCCCCGGCGTGGCATACCAGGTCGGAAACATGGTCTCGAGCGCCTCTTCGCAGATTGAGGCCACTGGTGGCGAGCACAACAGAATCCCCAATCCCAGGTTCGGACAGCCCGGCGCCGGCGATGCGGGCAAGAACCCGACGATTCCCGACTATGCCAAGGTGTCTGGAATCTTGCTCGGCGTCGTCTGTGCCTACTTGATCCTCGTCGTCATCTTCGGCAAAGAGTACCGCGGTGCTGCATTCGAAAAGGCACCCCTGGCCACCGAGGCGCACGCCGGCGAGATCAACCCCGACGAACTCAAGGGGCCAGAGAGCTCTGAACACGTCGGCGATGTCCGCCAACAGGCTGACGACGCCAGCTCAGACGAAAAGGTCTCGGACAAGGGTGATGGCCAGTACAACGCCGATGCGCTCAACAAGGCGTAATTCTTCATATCTTTTCACGATTCACGACAGTTCACGACTCGTCTGTGCAACTCCTCTCCTGTACTCTCTGCTTGTTCGCTTCACATTCATCGCTGCTTTCTTAGTTGGTCGTTGAAATGAATACCAGCGTCACGATACTCTTGTGTGTCAGAAGTAGGGCTCTCTAACCGGTGGTGGCTCTTCTGGATCGCGTGCTCTCGCGTCTCAGGCGCGGAGATATCCCGTTCGGCGATAAAGAGATGCTCGCACAGCCCTCCTTTTCTGGCAGCTTGAATTATCTTCCCTGCACACCAAACGTCCTCTTCGAGACCAAGCAAAACGCCAACGTACAGCAGCAATGGCCAAGGATCACTCCGTCACGCAGCACGCTGGCAGCGACGGGCAGTTTCGCCGCCAGGAGTCCACTTTTCGAAGCACCATTGCACCCGGTACGGAGCACCCGCCCGAAAAGGGCCGCTACATCCTCTATGTCGCACTCATCTGCCCCTGGGCCTGTCGAACGCTTCACGTCCGCGCACTGAAGCAGCTCGAAGACATCATCGATGTTGCTGTCCTCGACTGGCAGCTCACAGAAAAGGGGTGGACATTCAACCGGAGGACCAAGGAGGCCACCGGCGATCCCGTGCTGGGCAAGCAGCTCATCCGGGAAATCTACCACCACGACGACCCCGACTACAGTCTTCGCTACACCGTCCCAGTCCTCTTTGACAAAAAGACGGAAAAGATTGTCAACAACGAAAGCTCCGAAATCATCCGGATCCTCTACACGGCCTTTGACGAGCTCTTGCCAGATGGCAGCCCGGCCAAGGGCAAGACGTACCTGCCGGCTGAGCATGCCGCCGAGATCGACGAGCTCAATGGGTGGATCTACGACAAGATCAACAACGGAGTCTACAAGACGGGTTTCGCGACCAAGCAAGAGGTACGTCGAGCTGCGAAGCCTCGGTGAATGTGCTATTTCTCGCTCACAGATGCGCTCCACCAGGTCTACGAAGCTCATGTGCAGAACGTCTTTGATGGCCTTGATCGCGTCGAGTCGATCCTCTCCGACGGCAGGCAGTACCTCGTCCCTGGTGCTGGTCTCTCGGAAGCCGACATCCGCATCTATCCTACCCTGATTCGCTTTGATGCAGCCTACTATGTCCTGTTCAAGGTGAGCCCCAAGAGACAAACCTCTCGTTGCTGGCAGCTGTGTGCTGAAAAGAAGAGTGTGACAGTGCAACATACGCTCGATTCGCGATGGCTACCCTCACATCCACCGCTACCTCCGCAACCTCTACTGGAATTATCCTGCCTTTTCGGACTGGACCAACTTTGAGCACATCAAAAAGGTAAGCGTGGCCTTAGCTTAAGAAGACCGGGCGAACTGCTGACCCGGCCGGGAGTGCATTCAGGGCTACTCTAGCGCTGGTGCAGCCAACGGCATCGTTCCCCATGGACCAGTACCCTCGATTCTGCCTCTTTAGCTTTTACGGCCTACTCTACTACTACTACTACTGTAATCTCCCGTCTTGGCACGAGGTAATAAATTTATTGAGGGAAAAACCGACGCAGCGTGCTGGTCAGGTCGGCACGAAAGACCCTGAGACCCTTGAGTGTGCCTTCGGTGGAGCACGCCTTCCGGGACGAATCACGTACGGGTCCCAAGGGAAAATGAGAGCTAGCGCCCTGTTCTGCACAGAAGCAGCCGGGCTATCGCCATCGGTCTCCACCCTGTCTAGCGTCGATGTCCAGCAGCTTTCAATTTCTGCGTCCTGGTCGCCTTTCCTTTTTTTCTTTCTTTTAGTCCTCTCTTTATTTCTAATAGAATTGGAGCCAGGCGGGGCCTGGACAATGACGTCTCCGGCTTACTCGAGCCGCCCGCCTTTGACCATAGCGCGTGGTCAGCTTCAAAGCGCAGCATTAAAAGCCCGTTGGTGGGAGACACTGTCGATGTGGGGACCCCGGGATTGATGACGCTATGGATGGTGTCGTTGTGTAGTGTGGTTGGGAGGAGTGACAAGAGTCGGATTCAATAATCTGTGCTTTGTATGGATCTGTACAGGCTGCTTCCATCCCAACCAGAGGCTTTGTTTGCTTAGCAGCGGAAGCAGAGCGAGCTAGGGTAGCGGGTTCTTGATACAATAATGTCCCATTACTGCAAGCTGCAGCCGTCCTCTCACACGATTTGTTCAAGCACCGATCGACGGAGCTTAGGGTCCTTCAGCCTTTGCCTATTTTGCATATAATATGCCGTTCCTCCCCATGTCTGAAGCCATAAAGCCCGTCTTTCACCTCCTTCAGACTGAACACCAAGCTCGCTGCCTTCTTGCCACTGCAACAACATGTTCACCCGCACCGCTCTCCGTACCATTGCCCCCCGTGGCGCTCGCTTCGTCTCGACGGCCGTCGGCCGCCAGACTCCTGCGGCCACCGCTGTCGCTGCCTCTTCCTCGTCGGCCGCTCCCATCAGCACTACGGCCGGCGTGAGCCCTGCCAACCCCGGCCCGGTGTCTTCGCACATTACGAACCATGACGGCCGTCTCAAGTCTGCCAACCGGTGAGCGGTCCTCTCGTCAGTCCCTCTTAGAAGAACCATTGCTGACTGGACCGGGGATGGCAGACACTTTCATGCCAATGCGTCCGAGTCATCGGCGGGCCTCAACGAGCCAATGGGGGAGCCAAAGGTCCTGGATAGGAACCTCCTCCGTATGCGAAACGCAAAGGACCTCGCCGGGCTCCACTAGAGCCTTTTCCGCCCTCGCTGTACTTGTATCATAGTCGCCTTCCCATCGTCTCTCTTTCCTTCTTCAGACCCTTTCTTCTCCAATACAGCCACACAAGCGGTTGAAGAAATAAAGACAGAGCTAAACAAGATGTAAAGAATTCAAGATTGTTATCTCTTTTCATCAAGGACCCCAGTCCCAGAGCCATTCATCGAGGTCGAAGTCGACCCTGTCGGCAATCTGCTTGACCTCTTCGTATCCCACGTTGGTCCTCAGGCTCATGGGAGCGCCCCCGTCGATTCTTTCCCACGGTGAAATGCGGACGAGGAAGCGGCCCTCGCGGCAGAGGGCTTCGATAGCTCGGTACGTCGACACTGCCTTGGCCTGATGCTCCCAATAGCGGGTCATGTCTTGTGCTCTCGCCGATGTCGTGGTATGTTCCGGTCCAGCTTCCGTGATCAGGGCCTGAAAGATGGCGAGCAACCGCTCCTGCGGGAATGGTCTAGGGCCAAGCAGCTGCTGTCGCTTGAGATCCTGCTTTGCCGCCGCATCGGCGCCAATCGCGCCGTCAATACGGGCCCTCTTTCGGCTCGTTGGTTTCCGCTTGAGCGCACCTCCTCGTTTCCGGACCTTTTCCTCCTCGCCGTCGGGTCCGATTGCGCTCGGCAAGAGAGACGCTTCGTCTCGCAGAAAGTAGCGGACGTCGAGTCTCGAAGGGTTGAAAGAGGCGAGAAAGGAGGCCAGGACGATAAAGGACGGTACAAGGGCCAAGCTTGCCTCGCTTGTTCTGCTCTTTTCACGAATTGCTAGGCCCTTCTGCTGCCGCAACATCGTCTGGACCCACTCTAGCGGAGACAAGATTCGAGGAAACAAGCGAGCGAGTGCGTCGCGAAAGAGGTGTGACGACTGCGACACCAGCGGCTGTATCGCAGAGGCGGCAACAGCACCCGAAGCGACGGGCTCGATGAAAGGGTGCCAGACGCAAGCCGAGAGAAGCCGAATCTCATCGATGTCTCGCACATCGCTCGCAAAGGCGTCATAGGCAATCGAGGTGAAGTTGTCGTAGACTCTTTTCACACCTCGCTCGTCCACGTCGTCCCTTCTCTTTCTAAAGTCGAGCCAGAGCCGATCGAAGTCACGTTCCAGAACTCGAAGGACGTCTTGCTTCTTCAGTCGACCCAGTGTGATGCTGATGGGCGTGCCGGGACCCGTAATGGGCGCAGCACCTCGGGAGGTGCGAAAGTGGTCAATAGAGAGGCTGCTGACCGTGATGAGCGTAAGTTGACCAGGGATGAGGGCCTGTTGTGGCGGGCAAGAGTCAGCACACAGAAGGGCTCAGGGCTGATTGGCGACTGACTGACCTGCTCCGCAAGGCTGTACAGTGGCTCCCAGACGTGCTCCGGCCAAATGTCCCGCATTCGTTCCGCTCGCTGCACAACGATGATGCCCTTTCTCGACGGTTGGCCCCTGAAGTGTGTCTGAATTGGATCGATAAATGAGTCGATGGAGTCGTCGGCAAGTGATCTCGAGTCTAGGCCGAATGAGGAGAGGATCGCTGTGAAGAGGAGCTTTGGCGAGGGCGTCAGCAAGGGGTCGATGAATGCTGTTGAGACGAGAGCATCGGCCGCGACAGTCGACGTAGACGGCGCAGCTGTTGTGCCGAGACCCTCTGATAAGCTCGAAGAGCGTACAACATCCCGTACGAGTCTATACGTAGCGCTGGGACTGTTTGCATCATGGACATGAATAGCTGTAGGCGATGGTTGCAGAGGCTGCATCTCCTGAAAGAGGTCAGTCACAAGAGATCGGATCGCTTCTCAGGCAGAATGACCACCCACATCTCCTATGAGGTCAAAGAGGGTATCGGCAGCATCCTCTCGCCCCGGATGCCGCTTCTTGACCGCATCTCTTGTCATGAGACCCTGCTGCTGCGTTGATGTGTTGCTTGCGATGTTGGCGCCGGAAGACGGAGAAGATTGTCGCGCAGAGCGCGCTTGTTCTGCCCTTCCATTTAGTTTTTGGCACTGAGCTCGGGCCACCCTGATCTAGGAAAGCAGTACGACCACGGCAACGTCAATGGAGTCGCACGTCGCAACAGCCTGGGAACCAGACAGGCTCACGTCACTTCCAACGGAGCTGTCGTTGCTCGTGCTGTCATTTCTCGATCCACCCTCGCTCTGCCGATGCCAGGAGGTGTGCAAGGCCTGGCAATCATTGGCTGTCAAGGACGGCGTATGGAGGAGCGTCGCTCTCAATCTGGGCTACCTGCCACCGGGCGTCATCCGGGCCCAGGATCTTTGCGGGCCTCCGGCAGATGTGCGTTGGTGCTCGAACACGAACGCATACTCGCTCGACTATGTCAAAGGTGTTGAGCCAGTACAAACGCAGGTGCGACAGGGCGAGTCCGTCGACTATCCAAGCTTCCTGACAACGTCATCGGCCAGAGGCTACTACGATGGACTGGTGTCATTCCAGGACCTATGCATACGGAAATGGCGTGTAGATGCAGGCTGGTCGGCTACTCGTGAGCGCGAGACGGGTGCTCTTCGGGAATTACAGCCAGAGGTGCGTCTGATCGATGCAGCTCCGCCCCTCGTGCACCCAGCAACAGACTTGGAAGAGGAGGTCGTCGAGGAGGAGGGCAGAGACGTCTGGCGCATCAAGCTGGATCCAGTCGACCGCACAATTATATCTACAGGCCAAAGAGGCGGCGTCAGAGTGCTTTGTCTGGACACGAAGCAGGTCTTATGGAGGCTTCCCCAGCTTGCGACAAGGCAGTATCCCCATGTCGAGTTTGACCGCGGCTTTATGGTCTTTGACAGGATGGGACACGGTCACTTTGAGGTCTGGAGGGCTCAGAGACTAGCCGGTGCTGACGGCCAGAGGGGGCACTTTGACCACTATGCAACCCTGGCCTCACCGCGACCGCCGCGTGCCCTTCGCTTTCAGTACCCGAACCTCGTCGTAGCAACCCTCGATGGCCATCTCTTGACCTGGGATATAGTCTCAAAAACGGTGGTGCAGGACATTGACCTGGAGGACTCCGTCCATAAAGACAACGTCAACTACATTGACTTTGACGATGAGTTTATATTCCTCTGCGGGACTGGAGGCAAGTGCGTCACGGCCGTCTCGAGAAAGAAAGGAAGCATCATCTGGTCGCTTTCGATGCACTTTGAAAGCAACCTACCTGCTCCCTCGACTTATCTCTACGAAAGAAGATCTGATCGGTGCGAGCACTATCACCTGGGCAAAGAGAGTCTTCAAAGGACGTGAGTATCTGCTATGTCGTCGTCTGTGCATTCGTTCACCTTTCTTGCACTCGCCGCAGACGTCGAAAGAGTCCGTGGCAGGAAGCGCCAAGCCGACACAATTTTGCGCAGTTGTTGATGACAAGGGGCAGACAGGAGTGGTCCGCGGTGCATCCCGACCATCGTACCAACACGCTAGTGGTCGTGGGAGACACTGACGTGCTACTCATCAGAGACTACAAAGTCGTCTTCAGAGCCTGGGAGAGGCTAGCTCCTGGTCAAGCGCCCACAGAAGCACTCTGCATTCCCTCTATGTTTGCCGATCTCTTCTTTGGAGACGATTTCGACGATCCACAGCCTTCGACGTACGAAGGATTCGGCAGCCAGCTCGCTGTAGCCGATGGAAGAGCATTTTGCGTAGCAGTGAGGGGCAGATTCAGGAGAGATCCCTATCGAAAGTTGTCTTGACTCAGCCTGCTCTTCTTGATCTTGTAATACAGGGACGAACCCTGTTGATTGACTTGGATCCTGGTCGTCAAAGCAGGGCGAATCCGAGCACGATCCCTTTCCCCTCTAAGGACAAGCTTCAGTCATCGGAGACGACCGACCAATCTGCGGCTGGGTGTGATGAGGAGGTATCGACCAACGAGGCTGGCTTTGCAGTCTACGATTCCAGCATACAGGGAGGCATAGAGTGCGTTTGTCGATCTGGGCTTTGTACGACGGGGAGACTGACCCTGCCATGCTTCCAGAACCGACGAGGGACTGTACACTGCCTCTGTAACGTTGAGCACCTGTGCTCAGATGGACTCGACCGCGGCCTACTGCGTCTGCATCAGCATTGACAACGAGGAGTGGGACCATTTGCCGACGGAGAGCCATGTCCTCGCCGTGGTCGCTTTCGATTTCGCACCTCCACGGAAGAACGACCAGGGAACCAGCTCACAAGCATAGCAGCGGACCTTTGTGAACTCCTCTTACATTATCACCTCTCGTTGAGAACCTTCCTACCATCTCATGTCAAATAGCAAATAGCTTGGGCCCCAAGCCTCCCTTCGTCTTGTTCACTGTATTTCATATCATCTCACGTCATATTCCCGCTTTCGTGCGATCAGCGGCCTACGGAGAATGAAGATTTAAGGTGAGGGAGCCCGTTGAATTTGATTGTACTGTACAGGGATGTATGCCGAAGGAACGAGTTTCGCCTCTGCGTCACTCGTCGAGGAATCGCACGTCGGAGCGCGTCGGTTCTGCAGACGCTCAGAATCAGCCACAACTGACAAGTGTGAGAGCAAAATAGGGCGACTCACTGATCATGGGATGAAGCTGAGCGAGGTAGACGATGGCCCACATGACGTAGCAGCATGTCAGCGTCAAGAGTGTCGACGATCGGATCAGGCTGAGGTCGTGATCCGGGGTCAGCTACAACAAGGGAAAGCAGAAGAGACACGCTACTCACACCTGGTTTGGGCCCTTTGGCGTTGCAAACCATGTTCCCGAGCCTGCCGCAACGGCCGCAATGAGGACCCAGATGGTGGTCCAGCCCGACATGGTTGCTGCTTGATCTTGCTGTTGCTGACTGGTCGACGTCCGTCGGTCGATGCCAACTCCTAAACTTTAGAGCTGGAGCGACGTGCACAACGTGGATTTAGCGCCACGTGGTCGTGGCTTTTTACTTGCTCCACCCTTTCCGGTTGATCGGGCCTCGAGAGCCGGAAGAGGACGCCTTTGTAATCGAGACCGTTTTTAAGATAGAATGAGAGGTCTCTCTGCCGCTCTTTCTTCCCCACCTTTCTATCTCTCCCCTTCCCTCCCCCCAATGACACCTCCAGCAAAGCACCTGTCGATTCCTTCGGAGCTCAAGCCTGCGGGCACCTCCGGTGCGCAGCTGCTGGCCATTGAGCGTAAAAAGGCCAGCTTCGACTCCAAGCAGATGGCCGCTTACCTGCACGGTAAAAAGTGGCTTCAGCGCGATGCCGAGCTCGTCGAACTGCTGCAGAATGACCCCTCGGGCGCCTTTGACAAGTCGTCGTGGAATTACCTCGGCCGCACGGACAAGTTCCGCGCTGCGCTCAAAAAGGACAAGCGGCTGGCCCAACTTGCGCGAGAGCACAGTTGGACCCGTGAAGTGGAGCAGCATGCAGAGAGCCTGTGCGACCTGCCCGGTCCCTTTGGCCTGCACAAGTCGATGTTCATCACGACAATAGACTCGATGGGCACCGACGAGCAAAAGGAGGAGTGGCTCGGCCCTGCGATGCGGTACGAGATCATTGGCTGCTATGCGCAGACCGAGCTCGGCCACGGCTCCAACGTCCAGGGACTCGAGACCGTGGCCGTCTACGACGAAAAGACGCAGGAGTTTGACATCCACTCACCCTCAATGACGGCCTCCAAGTGGTGGATTGGTGGACTGGGCCGCTCGGCGACGCACGCCATCGTCATGGCCCAGCTGGTCCTCAAGGGCAAGAAGCACGGGCCTCATCCCTTCGTCGTCCCCATCCGAGACCCTGTGACACGCGAGCCACTGCCGGGACGCTACATTGGTGATATTGGCCCCAAAATGGGTTACAACACGACCGACAATGGTTTCCTCCTCTTTGACCACGTCAAGGTGCCCCACTTCAACCAGCTGGCCCGCTTCGCAAAGGTGGAAGCCGACACGGCCGTCTACGTGCCTCCGCAGTCGTCGGCCCTCACCTACGGTACCCTGACCTGGGTGCGTGCCAACATTGTCCAGCAGTCGCGGACGGTGCTCATGCGGAGTGCCACCGTCGCCATCCGCTACTGTGCCATTCGACGGCAATTTGCGGACCGCGACCACCCAAAGTACGAGGGAAACAAGCCAATCGAGACGCAGGTCCTCGACTACTCCATGGTCCAGGCCCGAATCTTCCCCGTGCTCGCCAAGGCCTTTGCGTTCCACTACACGGCAAAGTACATGTTTGACCTGTACAACAAAAACATTGAGAACATCAACCAGGGCGATCTCTCGCTCATGGCTGAGACGCACGCCAGCACGTCGGGCCTCAAGGCGCTCTGCACCATCGAGGCCGCCGAAGCCATCGAGACATGCCGGAGGGCCTGTGGCGGCCACGGCTACTCGTCGGCTTCGGGCCTCGGCAGCTTTTACTCCGACTACCTCCCCCAGGTGACGTGGGAGGGCGACTCGTACATGCTCTCGCAGCAGACGAGCCGGCACCTGCTCAAGCAGATGCGCGCCATTCTCAAGAACCCCGACGACGTGCCCAAGGGCTTCATCAGCGACTACATCAACATGTACTTTAAGAACAAGGGCACCCAGGCCCACGCCTCGTACTCGGGTGACCTCTACGACCCCATGTGGTTCGTCAAGGCCTTTGGCTACCGAGCCGCGCACCTCATCGAGCAGACGCTGGAGCTCCGCGATGGCCCGAGCAAGCGGTCGTGGAACTCGATTCTGCCGGAGCTGTACAAGTGCTCCAAGGCTCATGCCCAGGCTCTCGTCGTCTACAACTTTGCCATGGCCATCCTTCACGATGAGGAGCTCAACAGCCAGCCAGCGCTGCGGACCGTCATGCAGCAGGTCTTCCTCCTCTACTGCACCCACACGATGGAGCTCGAGGGCGCCGAGTTCCTCTCCAGCGGCTACCTCACCCCGGCCCAGTACAAGCTTCTCGCGACAAAGGTGCAGGAGTGCCTCGCATGGATCCGGCCCCAGGCGGTGCCCCTCGTTGACTCCTTTGCCCTCTCCGACTACCTCCTCAACTCGCACCTGGGCTCCAGCAAGGGCGACGCCTACGAGGGCCTCTTCGACCACGCGCTCCGCGAGCCAATCAACAGCTCAAAGTGGAACGTCGACATCAACGACCTCGATGCTGCAGACATTGACCAGTCCCAAGCCCTGCCTCGCTCCAAGCTGTAGATAATCATCATTCCATCCACAAAAAAAATTGCATCAAGTCCGAATGGCATAATTCTATCGATGACTGGAAAGAAGGAATGGCTTGACAAAGACGACGAATATTGATGATGATGATGATGCTAAGGCTTACTTTCTGGGAGGGACCGGGGGTGGTGCAGTCTTGCGCTTGGAGAGCCCTTGTGCGCTCTCGTGAGGCGATGCGACGCCGAGGTCGCCTCCTGGTCCACCGCTGCCGCCGATCAGCGTCTCTGCCTCGGCGATGGAGTAGGCCGGTGGGGCATCGTCTGGGATGGAAGTCGAGGGGAGGCGAGAGGCCGAGGAGGAAGAGGGAACACCGCCAGGCACATTAATACCTTCGTCATTTTCCGAAAAGCCAATCTTGGGCTTCGACGAGTGCGTCTCGCTCCTCGGCAGCCTCTTGATCTGGCCCGCCCGGACCATCTGCTGGCGCTTCTCCAGATCATGCGCATACATGGCAGCGCCGACGCGGTTGCTGATGCTAAAGGCCATGCCGAGGATCGGCACGCTCTCGAGCAGGGCGGCCGCGAGACCGAAGCTGCGGTACTCAAATTGACGCTCCGTCAGCCACACTTCGACTTGGAGTGCCGTCATGCGCTTGTGCGCAAAGAAGAGCGAGTGAAGCTGGGTGGGACAAATCAGCTAAGCTAGAAGTGGAAAGGTGCGTGTGAGGGGGTCCACTCACCTGCCTTCCCATGCTCAGCGACCGCAGGGCTGAAGAGACAATGAGTCCCAAAAAGGGGATAAAGTCGAGCGGAAGGAGCACGACTCGCAGCAGAAAGATGCGAACGAGGGGCGTGGCCAAGCGGACGTAGAGCTTCTGCTTCTGCGCATTCTTCCTCGCCTTCTCAACTGGTGGCTCCTCCCACTCCTCGACGTAGGGCGTCCACCACTCCTGCGGCTTGCCTCGCGAGATGACGGTGGCTTCGTAGGCCTTGTTGCGGTATGCCCTCAGCTTTCTCCGCAGCCAAAACTCCATAATGCTATGGCACTGGCCGAGGACAAACATCATGGCCGCAAAGGTGGTGAGGCTCGGCAGCCCAAAGATGCCCAGAAAGCGCGAGTCCTGCGAGCCATCGAGCGAATCGGCCGTGCTGTGGACCGTATGGTAGAGCGTAGACATGCCCGTGACCTTGGCTGAGCCGCGCATAAAGTAGTAGACAAAGAGCTTCTGGATCGGCCAAGTCACCACAGCCCAGCCCGCAGCGACGAGACCAGCCCGCTTGGCCGCCTGGCTGCATTCAGCCCACATTGGCTTCCATAGCTGCGCGTCGTGGAACAGGCGGTATGCACCCACGACGCAGTACGCCGGCGGGAACGAGAGCGTCTCCTGCGGCATCGTCTGCTTCTTCCCTCTACACTGCGTCAATTGGTGAGCTCCACACACACTCACAAGCCTGAGAGGTGTGTGAATGCACTGCATAGTATTTTGCTTATGTCAGCTATGCGCGAGCGCGCGCGGCCTGAACTTTTTGTGTTCGGAGGAACTTCGAAAGTGTCTTGCCCTTCTCCACGAAGGGCTCGTTGCAGGATGACGAGCAGCCACCCAGTCCCGGCCAAGCTGGCCATCAATGCCGACACGCAAGCCAAGCTGCATGCTTGGCAGGACAGCATCAAGAAAGAGGCACTCGACATTATGCAGGTCAAGATCCCCGAAAAGGTAAGTCCGTCTCTTGCCCGCCCACTCCCGTCGTGCTTTCTGACAAGAGCGTTTGATCATCTACAGATCCTTTCACTCAACGAGAGGATTAGAAAGATGAACACAGACTCAAAGGACATCTTTGTCAAAGATCTGTACTATCACCCAGAAGCGCTTGGTACCGACATCACAGTGACATACCCGCCCGTCGAAGCAGAGGAGTCCGAGTCTTCCAAGAAGCGCAAGGTGGCACCCTCTGGCAGCGGCAGCAGCAAAAAGGCAACGGCAATCAACGGTGATGCCTCCCTCGGTGACAGCGACATGGACAGCTCTTCTTCGTCGTCGGCTCACGTCTTTCGAGGACAAGTAAGGGCGTGCGAGTACCTGACAAACTCCTTTGAAGAGCTGCGCAAAGAGTGGGATGACATGGTCGGCTACATGGACGCAATCAAAATGTTCATCAACCTACAGTTCCCCAAGATCGAGGACGGCGACACGTTTGGACAGAGCGTGCAGGAGGAGGTGTTGGGCGAGGTGGTGCGGTCGCAGGATTCGGCCTACAACCTCCTCCATACGCCTGCAAATTACTTTGGCGTCCGCGGCGACCTCGCCGCCAAGGTTGTGCGATTCCCTGGCGTCGAGGACTATGCTCATGCGCTCCGTGAGCACGACCGCAGAGTCTTCTACCGGATCCGTTTGCAGTACAACGACATGCGAAACACATACTCGGTCGTGCTTGACCTCCTGGTCAAGAACATGGAAAAGATTGCCAAGCCCAAGAGCGGCAACCAGATGGGTTCGTACGGCTAGGAAAGGAGGGGAGTAAAGCAGCATGAAAAAAGCTAGAAGGATCCGCACGCACAAAGCACAAACTGTATCACTTTCAGAAATGTTCATCAAGTTCAGTCAATCTATCTTTTACAGCTCCTCTTTGCCTCCAGCAGCGGCAGCGGCGGTGGCTCTTCGTCGGGCGGCGGAAGGGGTTTTTGTCTCGCCGGCGACTGGAATACTTTCCTTCTCCGACTTTTCTCTCGGCTCTTCGTCAGCCTTTGATGCTTTGCTCTTGGGAGCTGCTTTGGACGTGGCAGCTTGAATCCAGTCCTTGATCTGGGAAGTCACGAGGAGGGCCACTCGAGTGCATACAGTCGACCACATGCCTGCACTGACCGAGCCTGAAGGGAAAAATCAGCCTCTTCCCAAGCGAGAGGAATGATCATGCAAGTACTGACCCCTTGGTGCTGCTGTCATGCTCAAAAGCCAGCCAAATGGACCCAAGTAGGTCTCATTGGCCATGTCCCAGGCGTGAACGTGGTGCTTTGGGATCTGAAAGCCCATCGGGGCCAGCTTTGGCGACTCGGTTGCGCCCAGGTGCCGCGACGAGACGGTGCCCGAAGGCGGGAGAAAGAACATGGGCGTCTTTCCAAAGTAAAACGTCAAGACAAAGGGGAACAATGTCGTCGCAAGGAAAAGCACGACTCGAAGCAGGATCGAAAGGGTAGAGGAAGCGGAAACCAACTTGCCATCTGTTTTGCGAGCAGCGCGATGATGAAGTGAGCTTTGGTCGCTCTCATCCCGGAAGCAGAAAGTATGACTCACTGACGGCCTCGAGCTGGCCAACCATCTTGTCGACATTACGACGCAGCTTTGCCCATTTGGCAAACTCGTCCTGGCTGCTCGTCTTGTTGAGTGTCTGCCGGGTCTCGAAGATGTCTTTCTTGAGCCTCTTTTGCGCCTGCAAGTCGGCTCGATAGAGGAGCCGGAGGTAGAGCGGGAGCAGAGCTGCCTGGATCCGCTCCCGGCCGATGAGACCGATGATGTGTGTGCCGAAGACGACAAGCAGGATGATCAGTGCCGGGTGCATCTTGGATCCTACCAGCGGTACTGCTTCGTGAGTAGAAGGTCGGGTCTGGCTTGGTGGAGCTGTCACCCATTCCTAAGAGCACGTGACTGCGAGCATATGCAAGGATGTCTAAAATTGGCCCAATTCAGGCGCTCAAGGCGCGGTGTTCCATCGCCCCCTTAACTTTTGCAAAGGGCTAGCGAACAACCGTCTCCATCAACACACCTCGACACGATCTGACTTTTCTCTTAGACGGGCGAGGCAGCTGAGGAGGACTGGCAACTTTGCGTGTTTCTCTCCCTCCCGCATCAGGCTTCCTAGGCCTCCTGTGGTCACGATACAAGCCGCGAATCGACGCGTTTTCTCTTCTCAACTGGCCGACTTTCACCACGACGAGGCCGCTTCACCGCACTCATAGATGATGACGCGGTTATATGCCTCGGCTTGGGCCTTTGCCCTATGCGTGCTTTTCGCCTCCATCGTCACAGTCCAGGGAGCTGACCCGATCGGAGGAAACAACAACAATAACAACAATAACCAGCAGCAGAGCGGGAGTGTGTCAGCGTCAGCGTCAACCACCTCGATTCCTCAGACGGCTGCAGCAGGTGGGATTGTCATCACCCAACCAGCCGAGCAAGCCTCGCAGCAGTCGTACTACAAGATCGCCTCCGGCGTCAATGTCACTTTCGGCTGGAACTTTACTTCGATCATTCAGCAACCGTCGTCATTGACGGTGCAAGCTTACAACACGGAGATGTCAAACACTTACCTGATCACCGTCCTACCTGGCACGGCCACCTCGGTTGTGTGGTCGCCCTGGGAGCTTCAATCGTCGCAGCGAGCACAGAACAAACAGGACCTCACCCAAGCTACTTACCGACTACAAATCTACGACGAAAGAGGTCTCAACACCGGCATTGTCGGAGGAAGGATGACACCGAATCAAAAGGTTCAGTTTGCCCTCTACATTCCCCAGCCATACACGAGTCTTGCGGGTGGGTCCTTTTTAAAGCTCATTTTATGAAGAAGAGGTGCTGATGTGAGAGACCCTCAGATGGTTGGACGTGCGATGCGTGCACCAGCAGCGGTGCAGCTTCAAGGGCGAAACGGCCACTTCTGCTTGCTGTCGTTCTCACCACGTTGCTAGTCACGCTCTCTGGCGTATGGGAGCTCTTGACGAGATGATGGTGCGAATCTACGACACGCCCTTGGACGATTCCTATCTGTTGCAATCACCCTCTCACCAATACACTGGAGTTTCCTTCCGGTCGACAACGTCTTCCGTTACCCTTCGTCCCTCTTGCATTACGACAGTCCTTTCTTCTTCCGTCTCTCTCCCTCTCGCGTGCGCCTTCGCCCACTTGTATCCAACAGAACAATTCATCATTTGAAATGAACGAAACAGCACAAGGTTCCATTATATCATACAGCGGTGATCTCACTCCTCTACAATTTCCACATCTTCGTCGTCGGCCGCCACAGGCCTTCTCCTCGCCATTTCCTTTTCTCTCCGGAGCTTTTCTCTCTGTTGCTTCTCCTGCCTCTCCTTGTCCCTTCCACCAGCACCACCCGATACAGCTGTCGTAGACGTAGACATCGAGATAGACTGGCTGCGTTGTCGGGTAGGGACACTGATTGCGTTTGCGTTGCTCGATCGCCTTTTCTGTTTCGACGCGCTCGCATCGAGGGCAGGAAGGTCTTCTTGATCGCCCTCTTCGATGGCCAGCGAAGCTTCTTGGCTTTCGCCTCGCAAAAGTCCTGGGCTCCGGGTCGGTGTCGTGCTCTTCTTGCGGATGACTCTCGTCGGTGAGGCCCCGCCTTCCTCTTCTACAATTTCCTCTTCATCTGCCGCTTCCTCGTCTTCTGCATGGTCGCCTTCCTCTTTCTTGCTCCTGTTTCTCTTCTGATCCTCAGTCATGCTTGCGTCAGGATCAAAGCTTCTCGCCTCGATTCGGGGAGCTTCACCCGACAGATCGACACCCGTCAGCACGCCGTATTCGGTCAAGTCAACGGGCAACCGCCTCGCAAATGCGGCGTCCAGCATCCTCGGATTCTTTCCCTCCTCGAAGCGCCACTTCTTCTTGATCGACGCCCTGTCGCGCGATTTGAACATCCTCGAAATCATTTCAAAATCTGTGCCCCACATTGAGACAGCCTTGAAGAATTGCGACGTCTCCTCAACCGTCCACTTTTCTCGGCCTCGCCGCTTGCTCCAGCTGGCGGAATTGACAAACTTTTCGCGCTCGTTCTCGTCGATGTATTCAGCTCCTACGCCGTCCATGCTCGGGTCTTGGCCAAGGCTGACCTGCAATGAGGCGTCGTCGATTACGATTTTGCCGTCGACGATGCGCGTCTGCACCGCAAATCTATTCTCGCGCAGGGTGTGGTGCGTCGAGGCAGTCGCGTTGGACATGGCTCCGACGGACTCTGCATCAGAGGCTCCTCCTTCTCCCTCCTCGTCGTCGACTTCTTCTTCGTCAAAGTCATCATCATCGTCTTGGCCTCGATCGGATCCTGTATTGGGACGTGCGGCTTCGGTATCGCTCGGCTCAATGACTTCTTCCTCCTCGCCCTCAATGTACCCGCGTGAGGTGAGCGCTGCCATGCCTTTGCTTGAGCTGCCTCCAGCCTGCTGCTCTTCTTTGTGGCCCACCTCTTCTCCCTTGACATTGTTTCCCCCCGCCTTCGCCCGATCCTTTTCATTCCTCAGCTCTCTCCTCCTCTCTTCCCGCTTCTGTTTGAGAATTTTCTCCATGTGGAATGTCCTCGTGCCAATGCGACCCCTCTTGAAGCTCGCTGAGCTGATGTCCTCCATCGTCGTTGAGTTGATATCAATGCGATTCCCACGCAGTTCTGGCCCAAACTTCTGCAAATCGGCCAAATACTCTGCCTCGTCTTCGGAAATCGTCGTCGTTTTGCTTCTGCGCTTCGCCGACCGCCTCTTCCTGCCACTCTTGCTGCCTCCCTCGGACGTCTCTCCTCCTTCCGTTTCACTCGCGGACGATTCGTCGGGCGCTTGGCTCGCGCGAAAGGCTTGGACCTCTTCATCGTACTTGCGCTTTAGCTCCTCGGCAATGACTTTGTACTTTGCCTTGTCGGCGGCCTCCATGGCGTTCCAGGCATGGCTAGCCCGCTTCATCTGGTCCTGATGGGCCGTCAGGCCCGTCAAGCCATGTGCCTTCTCGCGATCGTTGGCAGAAAAGTCTCTCTTGAAGAGCAAGAACGCATTCATGGGCCTCTTTGGTTCTCCCGTCTTTCTTTCACTAGTCTTCTTGCGCTTCCCCGTCTTTGTCGACGTTGGCTCCTGTGCCAGACCAGGGGTCGAAGCCTTTCTCGGGTTGTGTGACCTCTTTGCGACCTTTGCCTGAGTTGCAGATGACGCTACGTCGGGCTCTGATGTGGCGCCCTCGACGTCTTCAATCTCCTTGTTCTTGCCGCGTCGGCTCCTCTTGGCCTTCACCGGCGGCCTGTACTCGTCTTCTGCGTTTGAGTCTTCCAGATCTGACTCTGCTTCCGGCTCTGGGAGGGCCTGCTCCTCATGGCCATCGCCGTTGGACTGTCTCGTCGGTAGCTCTTTCTCCTTGCCGCTAGTACGCTTTGACCGTCTCGTCAAGGCAGGTTTGGATGAAGTCTCTCCAGGTGTTTCCAAGTCTTTGGAGGCCTCTTTTGAGGATTCCTGTTGGGATGGCGCTGCTAGGCTACCATCCTCCGCCGAGGCTTCTGGCTGTGGTCTTCCCCTTCCATTGGCCTTGGAAGTGCTACCTTCTTCTCTACGTTGCACGGGCGCGGACGAGACAGCAGGGACAGGCGTGTCCGACGGCTGACGAGGCGAGGGCGTCACCGACCTCCTACCGATAGAAGGTCCTACTGAAGGCGCCCTAGGCGTCGGCGCTCTGAGCGGAGGGCCCATGGAAGCGTCCCTCCCCGGCCCTGGCCCCGATATCCCGATCGTGATTGGAACGCCACCACCACTGCCTCCTCCTACTTTCTTGGAAGCGGGCGACACGAATGCGTAGCTCTTTGTCTTGGTCGCGCTTCCGCTGCCGCCCATCGACGAGCCGGGAAGAGAAGGCACGGGGCTCGGGGAAGGTGCGGTCCTCATGCGCGGCGATGCGCCGGGGGCGCCGGGTATGGTCGAAGGTAGCCGGATTGGCACGCCGCCAGAGGAGCGCGAAGGCGCGTCTTCCCGGCGATTCGAGGGCGTGGCAATGGGGGCGCCAAGGGCCGGAGGCCTCCTCGAGGGGGAAACGATAGGAACAGATGGGTGGCCTTGCGCTCGCACAGACGGCGAGGTGGGTGCAAGGCTGGGCGAAGGGGGCAATGAGGGTCGTCGTTGCTGCTGCTGATCTTGATGCTGTGGAGGTAAGGATGGCGACGAAGGAGGTGCTTGCCGTGACTGTTGCGGCCGTGTGGGTTGCGAGATGGGCACGCCACCCGAGGGGCGCCCCTTTCCCGGAGGTCCCGGTCGGAACTTGACCGCGCCAGGCTTGTCGATGCGCGACGACATCCTCCGTCTCCCCTTCTCTCGTCTCTGGTGGTGATGGTGGTAAGAATGGACGCGTCGCTTGCCTTCCAAAAAAATAAAAAAGTGGATGATTTCTCCGAAGGCACTCTTTGATTTTTTTTTTGGCGCGCTTCTCTTTCTCCATCTCTTTCTTACAGCTAAAAGGTGGATCGGGGTTGGACGATGATGGACCGGCAGGCATCATCGTCGGCCTCGTCGTCGCGGCTGACCTCCCCCGCCTCGTCGTCGCAGGCTCGCAAAGCTGCGACAGGAAAGAGGAGTAAGTGGGATCTCCTCGATGAGGACGAAGACGGGAAATGCGCCGATGAGCTCGAGCGTGAAGCGATCGAAGCGAGGGCCAAGGCGGCGGCAAAGGCTTCGCGAAAGAGGGCAAAGGCTGCTGCAGCGGCAATGGCCGCTAGAGAGAGGGAGGAGCAAGCCACTGGAGAAAACGGCAAGGCAAGAGCGTCTTCGTCTGCCGCGAGCGAAGAGCCTCCACCGAGAACCCGGCCCCCATCCCCGCCTCCCGTCCCCCCACGGGAAGCTCATCCAGGGATAGCCGGCTGCCGGTCTGTCTATTGCTATGAGAGGCTCAATCACATCGAGGAAGGGTCCTATGGTGTCGTCTTCAGAGCCAGGGACAAGGAGACGGGCGAGATTGTCGCGCTCAAGAAGCTCAAGATGGACAAGGAGACAAATGGGTTTCCCATCACCAGCCTGCGAGAGATCCGGACGCTGATGGAAGCAGCCCACGAGAATGTGGTGCGGGTGCGAGAAATTGTCGTGGGCGATACTCTGACACAGTGAGTTTGCGCCAAATGCTTCATACACGGCAGGGAGACTGAAGAACCTGCTGCTCTTGACCTTGACAGGATCTTCATCGTCATGGACTTTATCGAACACGACCTCAAGACGCTATTGCACACCCAGACCACGCCATTTCTTGCCTCGGAGGTCAAGACGCTGATGCGTCAGCTCCTGAGCGCCATCTCGCTGCTTCATCGGAATTGGATCATTCACCGGGACCTTAAGACAAGCAATCTTCTCATGAACAACCGGGGTCAGATCAAGCTGGCCGACTTTGGGCTGGCGAGAATGTACGGCGAACCGACAGGGGAAATGACGCCCCTCGTCGTCACACTCTGGTACCGGGCTCCGGAGCTCCTACTAGGCGCAGAGACGTACGACACGGCCATTGACATGTGGAGCATCGGCTGCATCTTCGCGGAGCTCATCACCAAGGACCCTCTCCTCCCAGCTCGAAATGAGACAGAGCAGATATACAAGGTTTGTGGCCGTGAACTTTCTCTTCGAGTGCACATCAATAACAGATTTTAACCACAGATCTTTCGACTGCTCGGGTATCCTACCGAGGATTCTTGGCCTGGCGTCACGTCTCTTCCTAACGCACCGTCGCTTCTTTCCAAAGGATCTGCGCTCCCGTATGTCTTTATGCCCCCTTTCTCACCAGTCCGTTTCCCTTTTCCGTCGCTGACTCTAATACGCTTCTCTCAGGCCGTACAGCCAGCTCCGTAAAAAGTTCCCCTACAGCACCGAGCAGACCATTGACCTGCTCCAGAAGCTCCTAACGCTCGATCCCCGCCGTCGAATCACGGCAGACGAAGCGCTCCAGCATCCGTACTTTCGCGAGTCGCCCGCGCCCGCCCATCCAGATACCTTTGGAAGCTTTCCGAGCGTCGCCGCGGGTGAGAGGAAGCGCAGCGCCTCTCCGAACGCGCCCCACCGAGTGGCAGACCAGAAGCTGGCCTACCAGCTCGAGATGGACCTTTGATTCTTGCCGCCCTGCCGTCTTCTATCCAATCTTGTACGCATACATCCACCCTTGCTCTACCTTCAATCGACAACCTCCAAACTCCAGATTACGGTGCCATGTGTGTCTATCTTTTATCCTTTTTCTATTTTCTCTATGGCAGCTCTTGAGAAAGGAGGGAGGGGAGCCTCGATCTCGACCCTGCCTACTCTACCTATACATGGTGGGAAACAGGAGATGGAAGCTAATGAGCGAAGGGATGAGGTTGAAAAGGCGCGAAAGAAGGTGACGGTACCGGACAAAACGGAAGAGACTGTGGACAAAGCGTAGCGAGGGTAGGGAACAAGCGGACTGAAGACGCGACCGCCGCACACGGCCAGAAGCTGTTGCGCAGGACGGATCATTTCTCAGTAGGTCTCGTCCGGAGTGGCAGAAATCTGCCGCGATGGAATGGGGAGACAGAAGAGGAAGGAAAGAAGACAAGGGGGGCTAGAAGAGAAGAAAGAGGCTCACGTCGACGTATGCGCCCAATCGATGAATTGGGGCATGTAGATAGGGCGCCCTGCTTTCTGGTAATGGGCGATATCCGACAAGGAGTAGCTGGGCAAGCTTTCATCGGCGCACCGTTGTGCTTCGTTGAGGTTGTCAATGACGCTGTTTTGAGTTGCACCATAAGCTTTAGTGCTGCCTGTCAGGTCCGTCCCCTGGCCAGTGCCGACTCCGTCGCGGATCAATTGTACTGGACCAGCTTTGCTCCCTCTGCTGCTGTTTGTGACAACCGTGCAGGAGCTGTCGCTCGATTGGGTGAAGTTGCCAAAAATTATCTTGCTACTTTGTTGCGTCGGCTCTTTGCTGCTTGCGTTCTGTCGGTGGCCCTGATGCTGCTGCTGCTGCTGCTGCTTCAGTTGATGCCGCTCTGCTTGCATTGGAGGTGTGCGAGACTGTTGATGAGCCGATTGTGCCAGCTTCGGCATCGACTGCTGAGCCTGTGATGCTTGTAGTTGCTGCTGGACGGGATTGGCGTGTGGCATAGGAGGCGCTGGCGTCATCATCACCACAGGCATTGGACCCGCGGGTATACTTCCACCGTAGTAATCTACCGAGAGTGGTTGGCTAGCCGAGACCATCCCATATGGTGGGAATGGGCAACCCGCCGCCATGGCGGCTCCCGTCATTGGATCGACAAAGTACGGGAGGAACGGTGGAGATGAATGGTGAGGAGGAGGTGGAGCCTGAGATTGCTGCCGAGACGTCGAACGACCCATAGCTCCTTGCTGTGCTTGATGAGGCAGAACTTGACTGCGATCGAGTGCGAACATCGGTGGACCGGTCGGTGCTGGCTCACTGAGGGGCCAGAATGTGGGCGCGACCTGTTGGTATTTTGGCTGGTTGGTCCAATGCTGAGAGGGCGCTTTGTAAGTATGCGTGTGCGGCTCGTTGGCACAGTTGTAGCCAGACGACACGAAGTGCTGGTGGACGAAGCCCGAAGCGTGATGCATGTCGTTGTTGTTGCTGGCCATCTCGATCTTGGTGTTGACCCACTGGGGAATCGTGTAATTGTCGTTGCTCTGGTCCTCCTGAGTAGCAAAAGGACGAATAGGCAGACGCTCTTTGCTAGGAGATTGCGGTGCTTTTCCTCCTTCATGGAGATTGGCTTCTTGTTCAGTGAGCGGCCCCTGATAAGTGGTACCGGGGCCACGAAGCTCAGGGCGGTTTCGCCAGCCACGCTTGTAGCTGTTTCCAACATGTTTGCGGCGGACCTAAACATTTGTATATGTGTAAGTAGAGTCAGTCACGCAGGATGGGTGGACGAGAGAGACCTGACTGACCACAATGCGCCGACCGCAGACTTCGGTGCCGTCTTCAGTCAAGGCAGACTCGATGGCGTCGGTGTGATAGAATCTGTTTAGCAGGGCACGGTGTCAGGTTTTAAGAGGGCGAAGGGTCGACTTTGTCCTATCAGAGACTCACTTGACAAAGGCAAAGTTGCAATTCTCGGTCTTGTGCCGAACGACTCGCAGCTCCACCACCTCGCCATGCTTCTCAAAGATGGTCGAGAGGGCCTGTTCGACGTCGTTGCCACTTCCAAGGCCGACTTTGCCCACAAAGAGGGCGAGCTGTCAGGAAGACGTCATGAATCAGCTTTCCCTTTTGTGTAAGGCGCATACAGAGGCAACTTCACCGGATCAATTTCCTCTGGAAGAGCTTGATGGCGATGAATAGAATAGCTATTGTAGGGTCTCATGTATTGCCGCTGATTCTGCTGCCGATAATGGAGACTGCCAGGGTGTTGGTGGTTTTGGTGGTGCTGGGCGGCATGCTGCGCTCTCTTTGAGCGATGGCTCGCGGGGCTCGTTGGTGGCCTCCTCTCCCTGGTCTCTTTGCCATTCATGACCTTTTCGTCAATGACAGAGATTGTTGGTGTCTTTGGAGTGTCGGTCGCTCCCGAAGTTGTAGAGGGGCTTGGGGGTGTCTGACGAGCAGGAAAGTCGCTGTTGACAGACGGAGGAGGTGTTGCTGCTACGCCCGGCATGGTCTGGATCCTTGGACAGTGGGAAGAGAACTGTTTGCGTTGAGCAGCTTGCTGAATGAATGATATAGAAGAAGGAAGGACAAAGGCGAGGAGCCTAAGGGATTGTAAATGTAGTGGTAGGTAGAGAGAAGAAAAGAGGTAGAAGTTGAGAGGGAGTGATGATTTATGAGGGAGGGAGAGGCGAGATGAGATGATGACAGATAGTGTATGCAGCTGGGGGATAGACGGGCGCAGAAAATGCAGCCGGGCATACATCCCAGAACTCGCCGCCGCCCGATGTCCTCCGGTCTTTCTTCTCGAGGTAAGGTGCCTCGCTGTAGCTCTGGCTCACTGCTGCCTTCCCTATCCAACGATTAAACCCAATCGCTAAGCTGCACGAGAGAATACAGACATGTTCTATCACACGGGCTGCGGTCTATCCTAGCCCTCATCATCCATTCACTCGAATATTCAACCTGGGTAGCCAGGAAAGCTGAGGAGCGGAGAGCAAGAGTACAGTTGCGCGGGCGTTAGCATTGAACTCCTCTGCATTCCGAGTCTCTACACTTGGGGCACAGGTGCAGTCTCGATTCACTCTACCGTACGACATGCCGAGGTGAATCATCTCGGTGTAAGTGCTTTGGACCGCTGGGCCTCGCTTCCCCCTTTCCCCCCCTCTCCGCCGTCTTGCGCAACCGTGGTTGGAGGTGTTGCGAGGGCGTCATTAATGATTATTAAAATGTCACCAATTCACGGAGCACTTTTTCGACACGCGCTGCTTACAAAGAACTCTCTCTGCCTGCCCCGAATGGGATCCGCTCCGACCACTGCGAAGAAATAATTGCCTCAACTTTTTTTTGTTGCTTCTTCCGCCAACATCATCTCATCACCCAAACGACGTCCCTGGACATCTCCACATCGACAACGATGGCATCAGGACTTGGCGAAAGCGACCAGAAGTGAGTGATTGGTTGCCTGTATGGTGGAGTCTTCAAGCAGTCTGTGGGCTGACAGAGACGTGCCTCCGTCGACAGGGAGCTGCAGTCGTTCCTCGACGCTGAGCAGGCAAAGGCGCGCGTCCAATCGAGCATTCACAACTTCACCGACGTGGGTCCATCACCTCTTCTTTCTCCCTCGTACCGTCACACTCACATGCATCGCCATACCTCCTCTACAGATGTGCTGGGACAAGTGCGTTACCTCGTCTATTGGCTCTCGCTTCGGCAGGGGCGAGGAGGCGTGCCTGGCAAACTGCGTCGAGCGGTGAGTAGCTACTACTACTGGCCCCAGTCTCGTCGTCTCCGAGACGTGTACGCCCGTCTTTGGACGCGTGCTGACGCAATTGGTCTCCACAGCTTCCTCGACAGCTCCCTTTACATCGTCAAGCGCCTCGAGGAACAACGTCACCAGGCACCATAGTCGCTGTGTCTTCCTCTCGTCCATCACCCTGTAGCGTTACTGTCCACTACTCAATACATTTGTGCAACAAAATAGGAAAGTCACAGCTCTCTCAGACCAGCGTTGCAACAGACAGATAAACCGGGAAAAGAATCTGATTGAACAGAGAGAATTAAGACGTTTACTGCAGCTGCTTGCTTGGAGTAGGCGCCGCAAGGTTTGGCGGGAGGGCCAGGTCGGGTCGCTGGTCCTTTGCAAGCTTGCCGCCAAACAAGACATTCCCGTGCTTTTCCTGGTATTGTGCGATCCTCTCTTCAATCTCTGGCCTAAAGTGCCGGAGCAGGCCCTGGATCGGCCAGGCGGCAGCGTCTGCCAATGCGCAGATCGTGTGGCCCTCTGCCTGCTTTGTAATCTCCCAGAGCTGGTCGATTTCTCGCCAGTCCGCTCTGCCCTCTTCCATCCGCGCCATCATCTTCTTCATCCACGTCGTTCCCTCTCGGCAGGGTGTGCACTGGCCGCACGACTCGTGGGCGTAGAACTTTGCAAAGCGCGAGATGCCCTTGATGACGTCCGTCGACTTGTCCATGACAATCACGGCGCCCGTTCCCAGCGACGACTGCGCATCCTTGAGCGAGTCAAAGTCCATCAGGACATCATCGCAACGGTTCTTGGGGAGAATCGGCACCGAAGAGCCACCGGGAATGATGCCCAGAAGATTGTCCCAGCCGCCGCGAACACCGCCGCAGTGGCGCTCGATGAGCTCGCGCAGGGGAATGCTCATCTCTTCTTCGACGACGCAAGGGTTGTTGACGTGGCCGGAGATAGCAAACAACTTGGTGCCCTGGTTCTTCTCACGGCCAAAGCCGGCGAACCAAGCAGGGCCGCGACGGATGATGGTGGGTGCCGCAGCGACGGTCTCGACGTTGGCCACCGTGGTGGGGCAGCCGAAGACGCCCACGTCGGCAGGGAACGGGGGCTTGAGTCTCGGCTTGCCCTGCTTTCCCTCGAGCGATTCGATAAGGGCCGTCTCCTCGCCGCAGATGTAAGCACCAGCTCCCTTGTGAACGCTGTTCGATGTCGTCAGCTCTTGGTCCTTCTCAATATCACGTCAAGTCACGTAGAGGCACTCACTAGACATCAAAGTCGTAGCCACTGCCGCAGGCATTCTTGCCAATGAGGCCCTCCTTGTACGCCTCGTTGACGGCCTGCTGAACGTGGGCGGCCTCGAGGTAGAACTCTCCGCGAATGTAGATGTAGGCAGCGTTGGCGCCCATCGCTCGTCCAGCGACGAGGCAGCCCTCGACTAGCTTGTGCGGGTCGCCACGCATGATCTCTCGGTCCTTGCACGTTCCTGGCTCACCCTCATCGGCATTGACGACGAGATACCGTGGCCGAGGGTCCTTTTCCCAGCCGGGCTTGAGCATGAAGGACCACTTGAGGCCAGAGGGGAAACCTGCTCCACCGCGGCCTCGCAGGCCAGAAGCCTTCATCTGCGAGATGATCCAGTCGTGGCCTTTGTCGATGATGTCACGCGTTCGGTACCAGTCACCACGGGCCTGATTGCAAGCTTCTTCAGCTTCCACAATCTTCAAACTTCTTTTGCGAAAATCGTCTTTGATCAAGGAGAGACTCACAAGTGCACCCTTGAGAAGGTGGTCATGCCTCATGTATGCATTTTGGAAGATGCGGTCCTGGTCCCTCAGACCTCCATACTTTCTCTGGGGCGCATCCTGGACCGTGGCGAGACCTCGCGCACCAGCGGGTGCACCGGCTGCAGAGACAGCTGCCGACACGCTGGACCTCGAAAGACGACCCGAGGTGGCCGAGGCGTGGCGAGCGAGAATAGCTGTGCCAGAAATCGCCGTCGTCAGCAGCCGCCCATCTTCTAGTCAACGCCTCTCGCGGATCGCGGGAATCAATACTCACAAGCACGCTGCATCTTTGCTTCGTCTCGTCGAGAGGGGACAACGAAGAGAGAGACGAGAGAAGGTGGTTGTCACGGGTTCGTGATGGCAAAATCCGATTTTGTAAGACTAACCCTCAGTCCAATCATCTTCGCTCGTTTCAAAATAACAGAGAATTGCCACGTGGACGATGATTACGATAGCCTCGACGGGAGGATCACGGTGATGATGCGTAAGAATACAGTACGGGAGAGACAAGAGTCGATAAAAGAATTTCAAGCGCTTGCGGTCGCCGTGGCATTGGCAGGTGGGGCAGACATGGTGGGACCCTGAGAATCGGGCTGCTTGTTCACCGCACCCAGAGGGCCCGTCTGGCCCACGGAGCGAATGACTCCAATAAGCTTCGTTTTGCCCTCCCTCGTGATGAGCTTCAGGCCCGGCTCAACGTATTCTGCAAACCTGATGAACTGCAATCTGAGCAGCGCTCGGTCGCCCGTTCTCACCACGGGCTTGTCGGGGTTGGCCGAGGCCATCGTGGTGTCAGTGGAGACATCGCCGTGCGAGTCGAGCTTAGCAATGGCCAGGATGCGTACCGTCTGCCGGATGCTGGCGGCATGGAGCACCATGCAGCTTCCTACGCTCAGTGTCGTGGAGTGGTACAGACAGAGAATCTCGGCGTCGCACGTCATTGAGGCCTTGGGAGGCGAGTCAGTGCGCGAGAGCATGACCATGCCCTTGCGGACCTGGTTGCGACGGATGCGCTTGAGCGCAAAAGAGGCGCTCTGTCCGGCAGAGGCAGCATCGACGTTGACACGCTTGCGCTGGATGGAACGAACACTAGTGGGCGTGAACTGGCCCAGTGTGTCGGGTCCGATGATGAGGTTATCGCCCACCTTGACAACGCCAGACAGAATGACGCCGCTGACGACGCAGCCAACGAATGGGACGCTGAACACATCCTGCAATTGGAACTTGAAGGGTGCCTCTGGCGAGAACTTGGCCGGGTTTGCCTGGGGCAGCACGTTGAGAAAGGAGCGTAGGAGCGGAAGATTCTGGCCCGTGACATTGGAGATCTGAAAGATGGGGCAGATGCGCTCGTTCCCCAGCCGCAATGCCGTCTCAACGGCCTGCTCCTGATTCTCGACAAAGACGGGCGTCTTGCGGCAGCCGGGCGAGCGCAGAATCTTGCTAAGCTGCTTGATGGTTGCCTCGAGGATGTGCGGAGGAGTCATGTCGACCTTTGTGATACACACGAGCACAGGAACAGCAAGGGCCAGAGCCACGCCGAGATGCTCCTTGCTCATGCCAATCAGACCCGCATTGCCGCCGACCATGAGCATGCAAAAGTCGGGCAGGCATCCTGTGAGACCACCAACGGTCGTCTTGAGGTAGCGCTCGTGTCCCGCGAGGTCCTGCCAGTGGTACCCTCGCTTCAGCACATGAGCTGTTCTTTCCCAAACTGGCGCGTACTCACAATGAAAGAAATAACCTTTGCGCTCCTCGCACACACCTCCTCCCAGCTCATCTTTCTTCCTGGCTCCGTCGACCCCTTTTCGGCATTCGTGACGACCTCACCCTCGCTGTCGAAACCCACGATTTCCATGCCTACGCTTGACGTTCGCCCGCTCTCGATCTCGTGCTTGTGTCTGAACAGGTTGACACGGGCTTTGCCTCGTCCATCATCGAGCCCGCCCTTGGTAAGAACGCCGAGGGTAGACGACTTGCCGGCGTCGACATTGCCAATGACGGCGATGCGCAGCTCCAGGAGCTCCTGGGCACCCGCCGGTATTCTCCGGAGCATCAGGTAGGCGTAGCTCGACTGTGGACTCTGTCCCCTGCACAGCACCGTAGCCTGGCCTTCGGCATCCTGGCATGCCCTCACGACATTCTTGACGGCCAGATCGAGCTCGTTCTCGGTGAAGCACCGATCGACAGCCTCGATCCCGTCAATGTCGTGCTTAAAGTGCTCCTGCTCCTCGTAGGTCCTCGGTGGCAGTCCCAGGCGGAGAACTGCCTCTCCACCGTTGGCCCAGATGTGATCGTGAAGGCAGACGCTCAGGACTTCGCCAGACTCGGTGCTCGTGTCAAGCAGCAGCGTCTTGATGGCGTCGTTGTCCATCGTCGCAAGTCTGTCCCCACTCGTGGCACTGGCACTGTCGGCCAGCTTGCTGCTCTGCAATGTCGCCGTGAGCGCGTCGATGGTGTTCGCGTTCTTCTTACCGGCCACCCCTCCCGCTGCTGGTGCCGATGCTGCGGACGCGTTGGCGGTCGCTCCCGCCGCCCCGACAGCAGGAGCAACAGCAGGAGCAACAGCAGGAGCAGCAATAGTGGCGCTTGTGGCGGTGGAGCCGGCAGGAGGAGCTGAGCCGCCACCGCCGTCGCGTAATCTTGGAGCCGACATATGGTATGAGGCTGAAGATACAGGAAGAGCGTTTGGAGGAGGAACGTGTAAAAAGAAGTAGTAAAGGAAAGGCGTGAGTGCCAAATGGACGATGGAGCAGCAAAGAGACGCCTTGGTGGCCGTTGCGGAGAACGTGTAGTCAGGGTGCAGCAGTGCTATGCATGCGATGCGCGCCTCCACTGACTTTCAGCTGAGACGCGCTTTAGTGTAGCCTTCCAGGACCAAAAGCAGCAGCTCTGGGCCGGTGACGCGAAGAGCCCCCACCTACTACTGACCTCTTGGTTCACTTCGTTGTCGACAATCAAAAAAAAAAGCGCCAAGTACTTCGAGCACTCCTGTAGTGGAAGTCTTATATGAAGCCGGCCAAACAGCAATTGGAGCGAGCGGAGTCACTGCTTGCTCCGTCTCAACTTTGGCGCTGACTCATTTTGCAGACACGTGAGAAAGGAGCATGGTCCTTCGTCTTGTTTCTTTTCATTTGCCATTTCTACTTTCCCCTGCTTTCTAGCCACAGACTGGGTCCAATGCAATTCACAAGGGTAGAGAGCTGGGAAGCAATCAGGGCTCCAGCCGCTTGGGGTCGCGGGGGAACATGCTTGCTCTCCTGATGTTGCCCTGTTTGGAAAACGAGAATGTCAGGAAAGAGAGGCGGGGGATCGGCATCAAGCAACCAGAGATGGGTACACACCAGGCCGAGGTAGAACATGACGACACGCTCGAGACCGATGCCTGCTCCTGCATGGGGAGGGCAACCGAGCCTGAAGGCGTCGACGTATGGCTTCATGGCGCTGACGGGAATGTTGGCCTCGGCCATCCTCGCTTCGAGCAGCTTGGGGTCGTGGACACGCTGAGCGCCCGACAGAATCTCCTGTCCGCGGAAGAAAAAGTCGTACGACAGACTGTACTTGTCGTCCTTGGGGTCGGGCATCGTGTAGAACGGCCGAATGGCCAGCGGGAACCGGTCCAACATGAAGAAGTCGCTCTTGTACTTGTCGCGCACAGCCTTGCCCAGGACGCGCTCCTGCTCCGTGCTCAAATCGTCGTAGTCGCCAATCTCCTGGCCCGCCTCGCGCAGCATCTTGACGGCCTCGGGGAATTCGAGCCGCGGCATTTGATCGGGGACGAGGAAGTCCTCGACAGGGAATTGCTTTCGGATCACCTCGATTTCCTTGCTGTACCGCTTGGGAAGCTGCTGGAAGATGAAGGTGAAAAGGCCCGAGAGAACGTCGAGAACCTCGTGGTAGTGCTCGTCGAAAGCCATCTCGAGGTCGAGGCCGGTGAATTCCGTCATGTGGCGAGGCGTGTTGCTGTCCTCTGCCCGGAACACGGGGCCAATCTCATAGACTTTGCCAAAGTCGGCAGAGATGGCCATCTGCTTGGGAAGCTGGGGAGATTGGGCCAGGAAGGCGTCGCCCTTGAAGTAGCTGACCTTGAAGACGCTGGCTCCGCTCTCGGTGGCTGCTGCCTGGAGCTTGGGCGTGTGGATCTCAACGAAGCCCCGGTCATCGAGGAATTCGCGGAAGAGCTTGCAGACGCCGTGCTGGATACGGAAGATGGCCTGGTTCGTGGCCGTGCGCAGGTCCAGGACACGGTTGTCGAGGCGCGTGTCGATGCCGATAAATGCCATTGGCCTGTCGGTCGACTGCGAGGCCTGAATCTCGGCGTCGGACCGCACGGCATCATCGACGTAGAAGGGAATGGGCTCGTCAAGCTTGAGCCCAGAGACGACGTGGATCTTGCTGATCTTGACCTCGGCATCCTTGACTGTCACCGTAGATGACTCGATAGGCTTGTCGACCTTGGATACGGTGCCCTCGACTTGGACGATAGTCTCTGCGTCGATGCCGTTGGCCCACTTGACCATCTGCTTCGACACCTTTTCGGGTGCCTGAGCCAGAACGCACTGAACACAGTCGAATCGCTTACGCAGCGTCAGGAAGACGAGCTTGGCTGTTTCCAGTGTCAGCTGTAAGAGGCCCAAAGGTGAGCGACGGGCCTGTCACATACCAGAGGGAGACCTCGACTGCTGAATGCGAGCCGTGAAGAGCACATCCTTGCCGTCCAAGGCAGCGCTGATCTCGCCAATGTCGGTGAATTTGCGCCCTGTCCGCTCCTGCGACTGGTTCAATGGCAGCTCGCCGTAGTTTTGCGAAGCAAAGTCCTGCATTCAATGCAACAGATCAGCCTCTAGGCTTCCTGATCAGGAACAAATGTGACACACCTGCTCGCTTGCTTCTCGTTGCGCCTTCTCGGCAGCAACCCTGGCAGCCGTCTCTGCCTTTTTCCGCTCCTTTTCCAGCTTGGCTGCCCTCTTCTTCTTCTGGTTGTCCGACAGCGGGGTTCCGTCCGGGCTGTGCTCCGGTGTCAGGCCATCGTGCCCCTTTCGATACACAGCTTCTGCTACTCACTTGAGCTCCTCATCGAGGTTGGGCGCCGCGGCGGGCGCCTTCTCGGGTTGCTGTTGCTCCTGGCTCGCCATGTTTGTGTAGTCGAGTCAAGAAGAAAGGATCAGGGACGAGCGCCCTAGACAGAGAAAGAAAGCTTGCTTTTCTTTTTTGTCGGCCGAGGCTCCACCTCGTCAACTCTTTCTGCTTTCCTTTTTTTCCCAATTTCTTATCCTGCTGATCAGGATCGACCCGACAATCTCTAGAACAGCACCATGGCTGCGCCCTTTGCCGTGCACGCCGTACCGACCTCGGCCCGGGACCCCAAGACGTCTTCGACGCTGGAGCCGTACCAGGTCTCGTACCTCTCGATGCTCCTCTCGTCGGAGATTCTCAAGTTTGGCGGTCCATTCACCCTCAAGTCGGGCCGCCAGTCGCCCTACTTTTTCAACGCGGGCCTCTTCTGCACGGGCGAGAGCATCGCCGCCGTCGCGAGCTGCTATGCCGAGCGGATCAAGCGCAGCGGCGTCGAGTTTGACGTCCTGTTTGGCCCTGCCTACAAGGGCATCCCGCTCGCTGCCACGGTCGCCATGGCCCTGCAGCTGCAGCACGGCATCAATGTCGGCTTCACCTACAACCGCAAGGAGGCTAAGACGCACGGCGAGGGCGGCACCCTGGTCGGTGCGTCAATGAAGGGAAAGAGGGTGCTCGTACTCGACGACGTCATGACGGCCGGCACCGCCATCAACGAGGCCGTTGCATACATTGCGGCAGAGAAGGACGCAAAGCTCGTCGGCGTCTGCATTGCCCTCGATAGGCAGGAGCGGATCAAGGAGGACGACACGGAGGGGACCGTCGACATGGTGAGCAAGCGGCTAGGTGTGCCAGTCCTCAGCGTCGTGGGACTGGACCAGATCATTGCGTTCCTTGAGGCGCGGGGAGGATACGAAAAGGAGATCGAGAGCATGAAGGACTACCGGGCAAGATACGGCAGCGTAAAGGGGTGAACGTGTTGTTTGTGAAAAAAAAATGGCATTTCTATCTAGAGTCCCTATTTGTGTGTGCTAGAAGCGCGAACCAAACGTGATGATGACCTTGCTCATGATGTTGGCCGCGGCCAAGACACCGATGATGAGGCCGACGTGGGAGACGAGGAGCGTCACAGCGCCGGTCATGAATCTCGGCGTCCAGATCTTGAAGAGCATCAGATGCCTCTTGAAGTGCGCTGCAAAGAGCGCAGACGAGAACGTCACAATGGAGTGATAGAGGATAAAGGACAAGGAGGCGTCCAGGAGGACAGCCAGCGTCGGCATCCTTTCTTCCTCTGGCGCTGCTTGGGCGGCGCTTCCCTGTTGCTGCTGCTGCTGCTGCTGCTGAGAAGCTCCCCTTCGTGGCCTCGGGGCCAAATTCCACAGGACCAGCAACGGCACCGCCATTGCTGGTAGCAGCGCTACTGGACCAAAGCTGTTGAGCGCGACGAGGAGGGGCGAGAAGGGGTAGACGACCGTGTCGAATCCTACAAAGGCGGTCCTCCATTGGATCGATGCAAAGGTGGCCTGGTGACCTGTAGCAAAGAACGTCACAAAACCCACGAGGGCCACTGTCGCCACCTCCAGGAATGTCACGGTGGGCGATCCCTTGGGACCAGACGCTGCTGCGGCGGCTGCAGCAAACGAGGACGACGGTGTGTCATTGCCCTTTTTGTTGGGAACTGCGGCGTCGACGGGAATGGCAGCCTTTGCGAGTGCTTCGTTGAGAAGACGTCCGTCACGTTCGCCGTCGCCAGCCTCCGCGCAGCATACAATGACCAAAAAGGCCAGTACAAGGACAATTTGGCCCGTAGACTGAGCCACCAGGAAGAGCAGCGCGGTGACGAGGGAAAGCAGCAGAAGGTAGGAAGATCCGAGCGAGTTCGCAAAGCCCAGAACAATGAGCCTAGTTGTTGGAGCTCCAGGAGCCTGCGGCTGCTGCTGCTGCTGCTGCTGCTGCTGCGGTGGCGACACGTTTTCGCGTTTAAGCTCCAAGCACAGTGGACTAAAGGCCCAGAACGCCACACCGATGACGACGATGAGCATCATGTCGGCCCTCGCCAGCGCCATCTTTGCCCACTTCAGGGCACCCTGCGATGCTGGGCTCAGCTCTGAGCCAAGGATGTTGGAGGTGAGGAGCCAATCGATGAGCCAAAAGCCAGCACCTGCCAATAGCGCAGGCCGTACGAGCCAGTTGATAAAGAGGGGAGCGACGCCCGCGAAAGACCGACTGATACCCAAGGCATATCCGATGAGCGTGGGCAGGAAGAAGGAGAGGACGTAGGCAAAAAGGATGGCGATAGGACTGTTGGAAGACATGTCGCCCGCTCCGTAGAACGTCGATCGGCAATCGGGGGCCTGCTCTTCGCGGCAGATCCGGCTAAATGCGGCCAGGCGAAGCAAGAGGGCGGTGGCGGCCATGAGAGCTGGGATCCTCAATCGGAGACGTGCGGTGGGGCTCGCGACAAAGCCTTGCACGCCGCGATAGATGATGACCACCATGACGAGGGCCAGGACAATCTTGTCCTCGTGAACAGTGAAGCTGTTAGAGGAGAAGGCGACTGCATGGAGGAATGGGAGCAACATGCCAATGTATCCGTGCCCATCGGAGGGCAGCGCCAAAGACCGAAAAGCGCCGTCCTTGGATGAAAAGTTGAGACTAAGCTGACTGCCGAGAGCTGCTCCCGAGATGATGCTGTCCAAGACAGAGAAAGCTTGCAAAGGGCCCACGGGCACGAAGAAAATGGAGAAGAGCTTGCAAAGGAGGCCGGCCGTTGCTCCTCCTGCGGCGCCAAGGCACGTTGATGTGTACACGTCGGAGGCGAGATCCGTGACGTCCAGTGACGACCGAATGCCTCGCCGGGCAGCATTTCGGAGTGTCAGACACGTTGCGAGGCTCATGCCAAGGAGGGCGAGGCCGGCGGCAATCTTGAAGAGCTCAAATTTGGCCCAGACGCTGCGAGCACGGACGAGGCTGCTGCGAGTGAAGTTGAGATAGGCACGCGAGGCTTCCAGCTCAGCATGCTCGACGGCCTCTGACGATGCTCCTTGGTGAAGCAGGCGAGCATAGATTTCGTCCTTGAGGAGGGCTTGGTGCCAGTCGTGGCGGATCGAAGCCTCGAATGGCTGCAAATCCCTTGACTCTGCCGCGTAGGCGTTGAGGTAGCGGTGAATCTGGATGGCGTTTACACGGAGCGCTCGAAGCAGTCGATTCTTTGCTTGAGCGGCGTCGACAGCCTGCTGCAAAAAGACCTCAGGAATGACGGTACCCAGATTGTTGAAGGGAATGGGAAGGCCCATCAGAAGCGACATGGTGGGCACCAGGTCGATCTGCGCGACGGATCGATGGCCCTGCTCGGATGGACGAAGAGGGCTGAACTGAACATGTGGCTCGATATCGCCGCTATTCAGGCCTCGAAGGACATCGGCGGCGATCTTCTCGACATTGGAGCCCTTTCTCGCGCGGTCTTGCCGCGCATACATCCACAGGCCAGAGCCCACCTCGAGCTCGCCGTCGCCGCCGTGGTCACCCTTGTCGTCCATGCCATGATCTCCCAGAAGGACAAAGAGCGAGTCTTTGGGCAGATTGTCGATTATGACTTTGACCATGTCGTCCATCTCCTCGAGCTTAGTGCGCATACGAGGATGTGATGTTCCTAGTCTGTGACCAACGTGATCAACGCCGAGTGTGTGCCCGATGAGCAGCCGCCAGTCATTGTTCTTGCTCTCAAGCAACGGAAGCAACTTCTCCTTGACCCCTTGGTCGACGCTGTCGAGATCCTCGACGTTGAAGCTGTCGTAAGGGAAGGTCCAATCTGGATCAAACAACGAGGGGAACACGGTAACCCAGGTATCGTCGCCTGCGAAGCCAAGCTTGTTGGAGGATGCCTGGCTGTCTGCCAGCTTGCGCTTGAGCTGAGAGATCCAGTTGTCCTCGGTAATCTCTGCGCCACCAAAGTTGGAGCCAGCGTCGATGAAAGTGGGCAAGGTGCCCGTCGTCAGACCCTTGAGGCGCTGCAGCGTCGTCGTCGGCGCGTCCGCGAGAAAGTGTGCAAGGAAGGAGAGGTGCTGGTTTGATTCACGGCTCTCACGATCCTTTTGGGGAGGTAGCCTAAAGACGTCGTGGAAGAATGGATTCGCCGTGGTATCATTGCGCTCGATGGGCGCGATGAAGTCATAGCGAAGGGCATCGATGATGAGGACAAATGCGCGGTCGTACGTGGAGGGAAGGGTGCATTCGGCGTGCTTGAGCAAACTCTCCTGCCATTGCAGAATGTCTTGCTCCGTTCTTGTGAGCGGAGCTTCGACCTGGTCGATGGGCCGCGGAGGTTGCCACGTCTCGACGGGCGCCCGGTCGCAATGCGCTACGCCTTCGAGGGTGGTTCTTGTGAGCAGGAAACCCTTTGTGAAGATCCAGAGCGCGCCTGCTTGGATCGCCAAGAGGAACAAGAGGATCGCAGCCGCTGAGGCAGCCGGCTTGACGACGCTCGGTGGGCCTTCGGGATCCTCTCCCAGGTGCCGCTGTCGCTCCCGCTCCTGGTGCGAGGAGTGCGAGGTGTGCGAGGATCCGGACGATGAGCCTGAGTCAGACCTGTGCAGGCTCGGTGGCGGTGAAAGTTGCCCTTCTGGCACCGGAGGGTCTCCCAGGGGAAGCACCGGTGTCGGCCTCAGTCTCGACATCGCTCGTCTCCGTCGCCGTCGTTGTCTCCTTTGTCGTGGCCAACAGCAGGGAGCACGGGCGCTTTCTTGTTTCTTCCCAAAATAAAGCAACCCTTTCAATTCTTCCTGGGCGCACTCCCGCGCGCGCGCGTGGCAGAAAGGCTTGCCTTTTCTGACTTGCACAACTTTTTTCTCACTTCTTCGCATCGTCATCATCGACGACAGAGCATCGACAATGGCGAGCCTGGCATCGAATTTCGCGAGGCTATCCATCCTGCGCCCCAGCCTGCCCATGCTGGGCGCTACGCTGGCCACAAGGCATGCTGTCGCATCGACATCGACGAGGGGAGCCCGGGTGGTTGGCGGCAGGAGGCAGAGCTACGCAACGATTTCGTCCCCACCTTCCATCTTCAGCATCGGTAATCTCAAGCCACTGCAGCCCAAGAAGAACGTGAGTGTACAGCTGGCGCTGAGGATTGTGTTCTTATGCTTGTTTCGCTTGCTTACGAGATTGTATATGCGCCTCGACAGGTCAAGAGATTGGGAAGAGGACCGTCGTCGGGCCGAGGCGGGACATCGACGAGGGGCCACAAGGGACAAAAGGCCCGCTCCGGCAATGGCAAGCCGACGCCAGGGTTCGAGGGTGGCCAAACACCATTGATGAGGAGATATCCCAAGCGAGGCTTTACAAATATGTGAGTGGAAACCCAACGAACGCGTTCTCATGTCCTCGACGACGAGGCAGAGCAGCTGACGATGGTTGGTCATCAGCCATGCAAAGCAATACGTCGTCGTCAATGTCTCACGAATCCAAGACTGGATCGACCAGGGACGAATCGATCCTTCGGTTCCCATCACGGCGCGAGAGTTGCTGAACTCTCGTTGCGTGCATTCAGTCGGTGACGGCGTCAAGCTGCTGGGCGATGGCGCAGAGGAGCTCCGAACACCGATCAACATCATTGTCTCGCGTGCTTCTTACTCCGCAATTGAGGCCGTCGAGCGTGTCGGAGGGGCCATCGAGACGAGGTACTACACGGCTACGACGCTGAGGGCGCTCACCAAGCCCCACCTCTATGTCAACAGAGTGCTGCCGCGCCAGCCTGACCCGGTGTCCAAGAAGGAGCTGGGTGAGTAATCTCCTTGCCCTTTTCGTGTCTTTTCTTCTTCGTTCTAGCTCATCATTGCCCGCTTCTCTCGACAGTCTACTACGCAAACGTGGCAAATCGTGGATACCTTGCAAAGCGACCCGCGCCGCCCAAGAAGGAAGAGGAGCCAGAGGAGCCGGCACCGAGCGCTGCGCCCGTCGCAGAAGCAGTCCAAGGGCAGCCATGAAGGAAGCAGCACGCGCATGCATTCTCTTATTTTAATGTATTCTATGATACTGTGGAAAGATAAAGAGAACCATAAACGAACTGACTGTCCATGTATGGCATGAGACGCGATCCCGAGGAGGTGATTAAGAGAAGGGGCGCGAAGAAAGTCGCCATCACACCTCCCATGCCTTTGGCTGCCCATCGTCTCTAGGCACGAATCTCCGGTCGACCTCGCCGTTGGGTCGAGAGACGAGGTTGTTGTCCAGTGTGCTGTTCAGCGCCTCTTCGAGCTTCTTTCTGCTCTCTTGGTTCTCCCCCTCGCCTTCACCCCCTTTACCCGCCGCGCGCTTCTCCTTTTCGAGCTTTCTCCGCTTCTCGTCGGCGGCCTCGGCCAGCTTCCTGTGCCTCTCGACTTCTTCGAGGATGGACCGGGCTCCGCGCTTTGTCGCCAGCTCCCTCGCCACCTCCTGGCCCAGCTGTCTCGCATCGTCGATCGAGTGGCAGTGCTTCGTCATCTCGTAGCCGCAGTGCCTCGTGCCGTCGAGGGAGACGACAATGGCATACAGAAGCAGCTTGGCGCCCTCGCTTGGCTCCGTTGCGCGGTCTTCGGCCATGAAACGGCCCTTGTCACCCCGCTCCACAGCCCCGTCGCCATTCATGTGTCCGTTGCCGCTCGCAAGCCCGTCCGACGGCGGCTGGGGCCGGTCAGTGGCGAGCCTCTGGAGCGTGCTCGGCCTCGATGATGACGAGGACGACGACGACGACGACGACTCCTGCTTCTGCACCTGACTCGTGGGAATCGTGTGTCCCTCGACGACGAGCGCCTCAGCCCCCTCGTCGTCGCCGTTGTGGCTCGCCAGCCCATTGGACCGGTTGACCTGCTGCACGGCGGCCCGTTCGCACCGCACACCCTCGACGGCATCGTGGTCCTCGAACCTCGTCTCGACGCCGACGGGAATCGAACAGCCGCCCTCGAGCTCCCTCAGGAGCGAGCGCTCGGCCTCGGCGCGCCACGTTGCACGCCAGTCTCCAATCGAGCGCACCATCTCAAAGATGCGCGCATCGCGGTTCGTCCGTGGGTCGGCGCCCTCGGGTGGGGTGCGCACCTCAATAGCAAGCGAGCCTTGGCCCACGCTGTACATGAGCACGGGCGCCGAGAGAAAGGCCGTGATCCTGGATGCCATGCCCAGGCGGACCAGGCCGGCTGCGGCGAGGACGAGGGCGGTGTAGGGCCCTGTGGGTGAGTCGAGCTTGGCAAGGCGCGTGTTGAGGTTGCCGCGCACGTCGCTGAAGACGAGGTTGGGATATCGCCTTCGCAGCTGCGCCACTCTCCGCACCGACGAGGTGCCAATGACGGATCCGGGCGGGAGCTCGTCGAGCGTTTTGTAGGGCAGGCCATCCTTGATCACGAGGGCATCCCGCGGGTCTTCCCTCTCCAAGATGGAAGCGAGCGTCAGGCCTGGAGGAAGCTCCGTGGGCACATCCTTGAGGCAGTGGACGATGGCATCGACGGCGCCTTGGGCCAGCGCAACCTCGAGTTCCTTTGTCCAAATGGCCTTTCCCTCACCGCCAATGACGTACAGGGGAGAGCGCAGATTCTGATCACCAGACGTGCTCATCGAGGTGATGGGAAAGGTGCTGGGCTTGCTCAGACCGAGTGCATCTAGCCGGGCGGCCCATTCGGCCAGCTGGGCAGGCGTGAGTGGCTGCGTCGGCGAGTCTGGAGGGGTGCCATTGTCAGACGTCGAGCTGAACAAGGGCGAGTGGTTGCCAAAGTGCGACGAGAGCATCTCGCTGACATGGCTGCTCTGCACCAGTGCCAGCTGCGAATTGCGACTGGCGAGGACGAGGCTCGTGTCCGGGTCCAGCGTGCTCCCAGCGCCAGGCGCAAGGGGATTGATGTTGGCGGCAGCCTTGGCCTGCTCGAGGTACATCGACGTGGTCCTCGAGATGGGCGGTGTGGCAGCCAGGTCCTCTGGCGTACGGAAAAAGACACACTTGTCGCCGGTGGGAGGCCTCAACGTCGAGGCCGTCGCATGCTTTGTGGGGGGATGCCCTGGCGGGAGCGGCTGCGTGGGCGCGTGTGCGACGGGGCATTGCGCCGTGCCCTCGTCGACCTTGTGCCCGTTTGTGTCGACTTCGAGCATTGTCGTCGTTTTATGATGATGATGGTCGTGATGTTTCTTCGATCCCGAGAAGTGGCGTGGTCGCGTAGTCTAGCTGCAGCCTGAGACTTTCTCGTTCGACCCGGCCAACCGGGGTCTTGCGCCTTTTGCCAAAAAAACAGTTGCACGTGAGTATCGAAGGCCGCCCAACCAGTCAGGGCCCTGCTGATCGACCCCGATTAGAAATCAGCACACGCCTCGGTTCCTGTCGAGCCCGCTCTTCGTTGTTGGCCGGCTCTATTATTGTCGAGTGACCAAAAGTTGCATGCGAGCAGATCAGCATGTCTTGCACCGTCATTGATCGTTATATAGGATGGTAGCCTAAAAGGGCCGATCTACCACTATAAACGTCATCACGGGAGTGCATTTCAGGTACCGCTGGTCAATAACATTAAAAGCACTGGCCGACAAGGTCATTTAGTCTTCCACTGTGTTGTACAACACCCTTTATCCGGCGCTCTACGAGGTGTCCTGGCAAAAGCAACCAGATGCTGGGCTGCCTGCGTGTGTACGTGTTCCTTGTCGCCAATTGAGAGGAGGCCAGACCCTTGGGCTACTCTAAGACCGCGCCGCGCTTCCAGCTCCACCCTGGGGTATTTATTATTTTTATTTTATTTTCTTGTCTCAGCAAGAGATAGAGGCAACGTTGGCTCACTTGTGTTTTCACCCGTTGCCATCATAACATCAACGACGACCCTTCTCACGACCCCTCTCTTCTCTCTCTCTTTCTCTCTTACATTACGACCTTTTCCCGCCCTTTCGCTTTGCGCGTCCGAACCATTCTTGCGCCGCTCGCTTCCCTGCCGGCACACGCTGACTCACCCTCGACGCGTCCAACGGCTCTTTGTCGCGCGGCGCTTTGCAGTCGTTCCTGCTCCTGCTGGGAAAGCAGCCTGGGAGCGGACGACATCCTTTTGCTTTGAGCTCGCGTAATCACGAAGCTCTCGTCTGGTGGCTCTGTAGATAGGGCTGCCTGAGCGAGGTGAGTCTTGCACCCTTCGAAATGGAGGCAGTAAAAGGTGCAACTGACACGCATGGGCGACACCAGACGCTCGTGTTTCGTGCGCTCTCCCACGTCGCATGGTTGGTTCTAGCGTTGGACAGCCCACTCTCCTCGACTGCTGGGCATGTCGGGATCTCAAGCGGTTCCGCGCCGTCCTCAAGGGCGGTAACGCCGGCGCGGGTGGTGGTGGCGGTGGTGGAACAGCCAACCTATCGTCGTCGCACCCTCGCTCGCCGGCACACCACTCTTGGGGCAGTGCAGGAAACCACCAGCACGGGCCGTGTCCCCCGTCTGAAGTCAATCGAAGGGACCATCTCGGCAGGACGACGTTACACTTGATCGCAGCGAGCAAAGAGCCCGGCTCGGTAGACTACCTCACCGCCCTCCTTGCTCATCCCAGTATCAACGTCAATCTGCAGGACCACGAAAGTGGTGAGTGTTGGAGACGTCGTTCCGACCTCAATCACGCTGACTCCTCTTCTCAGGCTGGACCCCGCTGCATCGAGCTCTCTACGATGGGAATCTAGTCACTGCCCTGACTCTCTTGAAGCGCTCGGTGCCTGCCGACCACCGCATCAAGGACTTTGAAGGTCTGACCCCTTTCGACCTTTATAACTCGACGTTGCATGGTACCAACCCTCCGCCAACTGAGGGACACGTCGGCGACCTTTTTCTTTGGGGCGCCAACCGGAACTTCACGCTCGGCGTTGGAGATGGAGACGATCGGGGACTGCCGGATCGGACGCAGCTGAGGAGACGGGAGGGCGACCGTCGCGACGGCAGCGGAGAACCCGGCGCGCGGTTCGATCGGATCAAGGTCAAGGACATTGGCATGAACAAGTTTGCTTCGATCATCCTCACGGCAGAGCGTTCCAACAATGTCTGGGCTTGTGGTATTGGCGCAAATGGGAGGATTGGAAGGGCGCCATCGACGCAGACGAGCTTTGAGCCCTTGCGCGACTTTCCAGATCTGGCTACGTCGATTGCCGTGGGGCCTGATCACACCTGCATCGTCACTGCGTCAGGTGATTTATACACGTTTGGTTACAACCGCTTCTCGCAGCTTGGGTTTGGCCTCGAGCATGGACAGGGGCAGGTTTCGTCGACTGGAGCGTCAAAGGGCACCGCTTCAGCCACCTTTGGAGGGACTGGCGCACCTACGGCGAATCAAGCGGACCTGGATGTCCAGATCACACCGCGAAAGGTCCAGGGACCTCTCAAGAAGGAGCACGTTCTCGGTGCAGCGGCCGGCAAGATGCATTCGGCCGCCTTTACCGCAGAGGGGCTCTACACTTGGGGCACCAATACGGGCCAGCTCGGGTACGACCGCAATGCCACCCCGGTCCAGGTCAATCCTCGCAAGGTGACGGCCCTTGCCGCGACGCAGGCCATCAAGTCGGTGGCCGTGACCGATTACGCGACGGCGTGCCTGCTCGGCTCGGGCGATGTCATGCTCCTGCACAACGACTCTTCCTTCTACGTCCGTTTCCCTCAGGCTGGCTTCAGCTCCGACATGTCCGTCTTCCGACCTCGCCAGGCGCGACCGAAGCCTTCGATTCGCAGACTCGTCTCGGGTCCCAACAATGCATTCGCGGCCATCTCCGACATGGGTGACCTCTGGCACTTTGCCATTGACCATCCCTCGGAATACGCAAAGGACGGCGTGGCTGGCTCGAAACCGACGATCAAGCCGCAGCTGGTGTGGTCGGTGCGAAAGAACAAAAAGATTGGCGCCGCGAGAGACGTTGCCCTGGGCGGAGGATCTGATCTGATCCTCGTCACCGAATCAGGCCACGTCTTTGTGAGATCCAAAAAGGGCGGCGACCAAGGCTTGAATACCTCTGCAGGTGCTGGTGCGACTGCGATTGGAGGCGGTGTTGTTCCATCTGCCACAGCTGTGAGCACGGGAGGAGGAAAGGGCAAGTCTGGCTGGAAGCCAGTACCGTACCTTCAGCGAGTGGTTCGCGTCGCGACAAACGAAAGCGGCGGCTGGGCCGCTCTCAAAGTCGACGCTTCCATCCGTGAGATCAAAGTGCGAGGAAGGTCCGTCAATGAAGCCCTTCAGAGTCTCTTGCCCCACCTCAAGGCCCACTCGCTCAACGGCAAGGCTGGCGACGAGATCGAAGCCAATCGCAACAGTATCGCAGCTGACCTTGCCGAGGCGGCGCTGGCCGTCGAGGATGCTGCGAGGAATGGGGAGGGCAGCGACAACGACGGAAGCAGCGTCAGCAGCAGCGGCGAGGAAGACAACGAAGGAGAACTTAGCGCGGCTCGACATCTTCGTATGGCCCAGCTCATTGGCGAGGCCGCACGGCGCTGGGAGGGATCAACAGAGGGCCAAAGATATGGACCCGACAACGTCAGCTTGCCTCCGTTCGGCTGCGATATGTTCCTCATTGCTGGTGGGAGATATCTGCCTGCTCATCGGGCCATCTTTGCTGCGCGGATGCCATCCATTGCGGCTCAGGTCGAAGATCCACCTACAAAGGGCACAGGAGGTGCTCCTCCAGGCGTCATCGTTCGCAGAGTTGGCTCTGCCAACGTCATTACGGTGACGTTGCCTGGCTGCTCATTTGCCACAGCCCTCTTTCTGCTCCACTACATCTACACCGATGACCTGCCTGCCGTGTGGACGGCCAGCGTTGGACTACGCATCGAGAAGCAGTATGCATCGCTCAAGCTCAATCGCAGTCAGATTCATGCTCAACTCAAGGAGCTGGCAAGGCTCTTGGAATTGCCCGCTCTTGCTCCGGCCCTGGATTCCCCAGTACCCCGACCGCCACGACCGACACTGGCAGGCGACCTTGGCCGCTTGTTCAACAAACACGTCAATGTCGAGGTCCACTCTTCACCGCTTCACGACGTCATTCTTCGCTTCTCTGATCGCACCGTCCCGGCGCATTCGGCCCTGCTGCGTCGATCTTCCTTCTTCTCGTCCTTCTTCCAGCCGCACTGGACGTCATTCCGATGGAAAGAGGGTATCATCAACATTGACATGACGCACGTTAGATGGGAGGTGGCCAAGGTCGCCTTGGCCCATATTTACACCGACATCGGCGTAGAAGTGCTGGCGGGGACCGATGTGGATCGATCTCATGACCAGTACATTGACTTCCTCGTTGAGGTCATGGCGCTGGCCAACGAGCTGCTTTTGGAGAAGCTCAAGCTCGTCTGCAGTGCCCTCCTCCGCCGTCGCTTGCAGCCGAGCCATGCGGCAGCCATGATGACCGACGCAGACTTCTACCATGCCGTGCCGCTTAAGGAGGCTGTCATGGACTACATTTCGCGTACCATGGAGACCCTTCTCGAGTCGGCCCTCCTCGATGATCTCGAACACCGCATGCTCAAGGACCTGACACGCTTCATTCGCAACCGTCAAGACGAGCGCATGCATCGCAAGGCCGCCGAAGAATACCTGACCGGTCTCTTTGTCAAACATGCAGATTACGTTGAGGACCTCGACATCCCGCCGCCGTCGCTGGGGCTCGTCGCTTTCAAGGTGCCCAAGCGGCAGCCCTACTCCCCTGGCTCGGGTCCCGTTGATGCTTCCTTTTCAGCTGCAAGTCGGCGCGGAAGGAACGGGTCGTCTTCGACGCCCATCACAAGTCCAGATCTCAAGCCAATCGCGCTCACCGGCTCGACACCGTCTGCGCATGACAGCAGCTTGATGTTCTCCATGGATGACGATGTCGATGCCGGCGGAGCATCGCCTTCCTTGGGTCCAACCGCTCGTGCGAACGGCCGATCTTCCAGCGGCTTCTCTCTTCCACCTGCGGCCACGACTTCCAAGACACCTCCCTCGTCTGGGCCCGGAGGGGCCCCATGGAGATCCAAGACTGTCGAGAAGGAGAAGCAGACCGGGACTGGGTCACCGCTGATGGACTTGCGATCCATCATGGCTGCGGAACAATCGCGCAGACCGTCGGGGATGGGATCATCGTCCATGTCAAACTCGCTCGGGGCGACGGGTCCGGGTAGTGCTTCCGCTGGTGGCTCACATGCAGGCAGTGGCACAGTCACGCCAGTCAAGGGTGTTTCTGCCGCAGTGCCACAACAGCAGCAACAGGGATTCCTACCTGTGCAGATGGCAACGAAGCTCTCGCAAAAGGACCGAAAGAGGCAGCAGCAGCAGCAACAACAACAACAGCAACAGCAATCCTCTTTTGGAACCTCTGTTTCTGAAGCGCCATCTCCAGCTTGGGCCTCTTCCGGCGCTGCTCAGGGCCAAAGTGGGGGCACGACGGCCTCTCCTTGGAAGCTGCCGGAGTCAAGAATGTCGTCTACGCCTCCGCACCACGGGACGCCGCCTCTCCGACCGGTAGCGACGCCGCTGCAGCAGGATACCCCGGTGTCCTCCTCGTCTTCATCCAGGATGATGGGCCCGACTTACACGCCGACACGTGTGCCCAGCGGCGTACCGTCATCGTCCTCGTCATCCTTCTCGAGACCGTCAGCCTTGAAGCGGAGCATGGGCTCAGATCTGGGAGGATCAGCCGCCGCCATTGGCTCGGGTAGCAGCCCTTGGTCAACACCGGCCGCTACGTCTGTTGGACTCCCTGCGCCTTCCACGTTGAGGCTCGGAGAGAAGTTGCAGGACCTCTCGCTCGGCAATGCTTCTTTCCCGCCACGGCCCTCTCCGCCCGGTTCTCACCCCAGTACTGGAGGAGCCGGAGCCGGAGGCAGCGGCAAGAAGAGTTTCGCCGAGATCCAAGCCGAGGAGGAGAAATCGATGCTGCACGCTGCACAGTGGCAGAGCTCGCAACGAGTCAAAAGCTTTGCACAGCTCCAGGAGGAGGACCGGTTGGAAGGAGAGAGGCGCAAGAGGGAAGAGAGGGAGAGGGAGGAGTTTGAAAGGTGGTTTGAAGAGGAGAGCATTAAGGTCAGGTCCGAGCAGGGCGCGGCTGGAGCTGGAGGACAGCGAGGAAGGGGAGGAGGGGCAAGCAGGGGAAGAGGAAGGGGCGGTGGAAAGGGCAAGAAGGACAAGGAGAAGGAGCCAGGGCCTTCTTCGTCTGCACCTGCTAGTAGGGGTGGTGGCAGCGGCAGCGGCAGTGGCAGCGGCGGACGCGGTCGCGGTGGTGCAAGAGGCGGCTCCTCGAGTGGCTCTAGAGGAGGGCGCGGTGGGCGTGGGGGAGCAGCACCAACGGGGGGAGGGCCTCCGGCTGCTGGTGCCCACCAGAACCCGACTGCGCCCGTCTTTACACCCTCAGGTGCTGCCTAGCTGTTTCGTCTTCGAATCTCGTCGGGAGTCATTGTTATACTTATAGAGCTTTTCGTTATGCTTGTCTTTGTAGCAGCTAGAATCGGGACTGGTTTATCTTTGAAATGGCCAAGTGCTTCTCCGTTCACTTGTGCTGGCTCGACTTCACTGCTTGATGGTCGATGATGTATAGAATTACAAAGGTATGACTATGAAGGACACGGGCACGTTGGTTCACCCTCTTTGGAAGCTGTGTTACGATACCAAGGCAAAGCTCAGTCTACTGGTCACGATGAGGGGGGTAAACGTCTCTACTCACGTCTGGGCCTGATTCTTCTTCCGGAGGTAGTACAGATCGGTCCTGCTCGCACCGAGATTGACGACCTTTGGACACCCATCACGGTCTTTTTCGAGCCGCGTACATTCGGCACAGTAGTATGCATCCTGTGAGGGTCTCGTGTCAGAGAAGAAATGACAAGAGGGGAGGTGGACGAAAGGTTTTAACTTACCGAGATGCCGGAGTTGCCACAGATGATGCAGCGCCCGCCGTACGTTCCAAAGTTGCACTCTTCGCATATGCGAACGAGCGTCGCAGGCCGCACGAGTGAGTCGCAGATAGGGCTGTTGCAGCTCGTGTCAGCACAGGTCATCAAGACAACAAGAGAGGCAGAGAGAGGCAGAGAGAGGCAGAGAGAGGCAGAGAGAGGCAGAGAGAGGCAGAGAGAGGCAGAGAGAGGCAGAGAGAGGCAGAGAGAGGCAGGAGGGGCGACTCACCATTTGCCATCGCACTTTTCGCACAGACGACCGATTGCGATGCCCGGGAGCTTTCGGCACAGGATCAGATCCGGATGATGTCTGAACGTGATTGCAGACGGTCAGCACACGGTCTCTCTTGTGATGAATTCTAGACAGACTCACTTGGACATGGTGGCGAGGTGATCGTTGTTGCCTGCGAAGAAGTTGCGCGCCGCGCTGAGAAAAAGAAAAAGAAGTACTGTCGTCGACGGCTCAGCGGCCTGCATAATCTCCACCCTGCGAACGAACAAAGCCACGCGTGTGTGAAGGCTGCCTTATCTCCTTTCCCTCTTTCTTCCCACCGCCTTCTTGGGCTCGTTGACGAAGATGAAGAAAAAGGTCAGTGCTGCTATCTCACCTGCCTGTACCAGGTTAAACCGTGCTGACGAGACAACTGCCTATACAGATTCTCCTCATGGGCCGATCAGGCTCGGGCAAGACGTCGATGCGCGCCCTCGTCTTTTCGGCCTACAAGGCCGCCGACACTGCCCGGCTCGGCCAGACGGTCGATGTCGAGCACTCCCACGTCCGCTTCCTGGGGAATTTGGTCTTGAACCTGTGGGATTGCGGGGGCCAGCAAGCCTACATGTCCAATTACATCGACAGCAAGCGTCACACAGTCTTTACTGCTGTCGGCGTCCTCATCTACGTCTTTGATCTCGTCGGCGAGGACAGCGAGGAGTGGGACAAGGACGTGAGGAGCTACAAGTGAGGAGCGCATGTGATGGAAATCCTGAGGTCTAAGTGAAAGCTGACAAGCGGTCGGATGGTGGACAGAGACTGCCTCTCGGCCTTGCAGACAAATTCGCCCGATGCCCACGTCTTCTGCCTGCTGCACAAGATGGACCTCGTTGAGGCTTCTCGTAGGAGGTCCGTGTATGCCTCGAGGGTCGAAGAGCTGCAGAAAAAGAGCGAAGGCACAACAATCCACTGCTTTGCGACAAGCATCTGGGACGAAACCATCTACAAGGTGCGGCTTTGTTCGTCTTTGGACTGCCAAGACCACTTCTGACCGAGCATTTCTTCTCTTGAAAAGGCGTGGTCGCGTATCATCCACACGCTGATCCCAAATGTCTCGGACCTCGAGCGACATCTGTCATTGTTTGCGCGCACCAACTCGGCTGCCGAGGTCGTCGTCTTTGAGCGCTCCACCTTTCTCGTCATCTCCAGAAGCACGGCCAAGAATCTTTTGTCACCTAATGGTGGCACAGAGAACAAGGGACCAGTGGAGTACACGAGCTCAGACGAGGACAACGACGAATTACTAGGATTTCCGCCATCATCCGACAAGGAGAGCTCGTCGCAGCTGAGTCCGGGCAGGTTTGGCAAGATTAGCCAGATGGTAAAGAGCCTCAGGCTGGTTTGCTCGTGAGTATTTTTGCCTTTTCTCTCGAGGCCGTGGAACACAGTTGCTCACGCCAACAACAGCAAGCTGCAATCGCACTTTCAGGCCATCGAGATCCAGGGGGCAACTTTTGCTGCTTACCTCGATGTCCTGACGCCCAACACCTACATCATGGTCGTGACTACCGACCCACGGATAGGTATGTCGTCCCATATACTCTGTATCCCAAGGCTGCTGCTGACCACTCCCATCTCTGCGTTCACTCAGAGCTTGGCGCGATCAAGCTCAACGTTCATCTCGCAAGAGACCAATTCGAAAAGCTTCAAGCCCTCAACATCAGCAGTCGATAAGCGCAGGCAAATCTGAGATACCCTTTCACAAATAAACATGACAACAGAACAATCAATCATCCTATTTGTAACATTCTCTATGTCATGCGTCTGCCTCTTCGTCTTCGTCCTCTTCCTCGTCGTCTGAATCTCTCTTTCGGAAGATGAGCTCGCTGGCGCCCGCTGCCCCTGCGCTGGCGATGCGCCTCTTCTTGGCCGCCGCTTCCCCGTCGTCGTGGTCGCCGTCTTGCTCCTCCTTTCCGGCACCCGCTGCCTCGTTCTGACCTGGCGCAGGGCCCTTGACCTGCATTTTCCGCTGCTTCTTCTTGTCCCTCTTGGCCCTGTTCTTGCTCGTCTTGCCCTCGAGCTCCTTCTCGCGCTCCCTCTTTCGCTGCTCAAACTCCCTCCTTTCCTGCTCCTCCTTTGCCTCGTCCTCCATCAGCCGAATGCGCTCGTACTCGCGCCGCCTGCTGTGCTTGTATACGTGGAACTCGCCCGAGCCCGCCCCGGCGCTGCTCCCGCTGACATTTTTCATCATCTCGCGCGGCGGCCGCAGCTGCTTCTTGGCCGACGACGACGACGCGGGCGGGATGACGACTTCCTTGGACGACGCCTGGAGCCGGGCGAGGGCTAGTGCTTGCTGCTCGACCGGCGTCAAGTTGTGCCGCTTACGTTGCGCCGGTTCGGGCGAGGCGCTGCCGCCAGCAATGGGTGCCGGTCGAGGAGAGGCAGACATCGTGTGCAGCCTGGGCGGTGTAGACGGGCAAAGTGACTCGACGAAGGTTGGATGGATTGGAAACCAGAGAGACGCGCGAACTTTTTGCTCGAGTTTCCGATCACGGGCCACCTCTTTTCTTTTTCCTCAACGCCATCTTTTGCTGCATTTCAAGTCAAGGCAATGATGGGGGCTAGTAATATACATTTGGTTCTACATACACGGAAGTCAATCCCTCCACTGTTTGGACAATTGCATAGCTTGTCAGCTCTGTTGTGAAGTTGCTCGAACTGTGGGCTACTCACCGTGACTAGCGGCGCATCGGTCCGGAATCTTTGCGTCGTCGTCGTCTTTTCCAGCGGTGTGTCGAGGCCCATGCGATGAGCCAGGAGTCCAGCATGGGCAATCATGATGCCATTGTCGATGCAGAAACGCTCATCAGTGGCAAAGACTCTGCCGCCTCGCTCAATAGCCATGGTGCCCATCATGGCCTGCAGGCGCTTGTTGCTGCCCACGCCACCGACAATGAGCACCTCTGGGCTGCCGACGTGGGCCATTGCTCGCTCCGTAATCTCAACGAGCATGGCAAAGACATGCTCTTGCAGAGAGAAACAGAGGTCCGCTGCCGTAATGCCATCGTCTCCCTCTTCCCCCTGACCGTCTTGACTTAGCACTTTTGTCTCAATGCCAGCAGCCTCTTGGCCCTGGTGCCTCCCGTCTGAGCTGAAGCCGAGGCCGTTGGCGAGCGACGCCTTCATGTCCTCAAAGGCATCCCTGTTGTTGGCCTCGCCACCAGGCTTCTTTTGCTCGTTCCTATTCCCTCGATAGCGCTTGTCGCGCGTATAGGCTTCGGTGGCCGCCAAGATACCACCCAGACTGACATCCATGCCCTTTGTCGCATACGGCAGCGCCAGCAGCTTCCTCCCGCCCTTGGCCTCTTTTTCGATGTTCTGGCCGGGGCTCGGGTCGTTGCTCAGACCAATGACACGAGCAAAGCGGTCGAGGCAGTTTCCCACGGCAATGTCGAGCGTCTCGCCAAAGATTCGGTAGCGTTGGTTGCTGTACGCAATGACTTGGGTGTTGCCGCCCGAGACGTAGAGGACGATTGGGTTGCGCGCCCCCGTGATCGTTCGACCCATTTCAATGTGCCCAATGCAGTGATTGACGCCGACAAGGGGAAGGTTGTACATCAGTGCGAGTGTCCGTGCGACGATAGAGACGGACTGCAAAGGTGCGCCCATCCCTGGGCCTGTTCAATCGGACAACAAATCAGCTGCCGCCCTTGCAGCCTAAGCCAGCGGGATGAAATCCCTCAAAGAGGAGACAGCTGACTCACCCTTTGTGTAGCAGACACAGTCGCACTGCGAAATCGAGGCGATGCCAGCCTTTTTCACGGCCTCTCGCGAGACAGCGACGAGCCAGCGCCGATGATGGCGAGCCGTGTCCGAAGGCAGGAAGCCGGTGCCGGGAGGGGTGACGTAGGTGTGCCGCACGTTGGAGAGCACATCGACGGATTCATCGACGTTGTGACGCACCACACCGACGCCTAGCTTGTTTGCGCTCCCTTCTAGGCCCAAGGCCAGGAGCGGCCTCGTAGCGTGAGGTAGTGGCTCTGGCATGTCTGTTGTCTCGAAAGGGGCCCGAGCGTTCTTGGTTTTCTGTGCGAGCAATACCAAGAAAAGGGCAAAGGATGGGCAGACAGATGACACGTGAAGAGATTCTCGACTTTATCCGTCTGCAGGCGGACAAAAACTGTGGAGGAGCGTCGGCGCCGAGAACGGAGGACTTGGAAAACGAGGCTGAATCTATTCGTCTGCACTCTAAAGATTCTCCTGGCCTCAACAAAGGCCGGCCGCCACCTTGGCGGAGCCTGTCACTCTACGGCAAAACTCTGCAAGCCCCAAATAATAAAGGCGGCAGAAAATGTCCGTTCCCAGAGGTGCAAAGTAATAATTGCCATCAAAACACACAGGAGTACGGGCCACCGGGTTCCGGTCGGTTACTGTAGCCGTACGTGTTGCGACTTGGGAAGGTCTGACTAAAGATGAAGCGCGTTCAAGTGTTTCAGTGTGGGGGTGCTATAAAATCAAAGCCTTCTGGCAGATCCCTTTCCATCTCTTTCTCCTCACCGCTTCCTTTCTATCTCACAACTCTGGTCCTTCCACCCACCGAATACACATCCTGCCAACAATGGGTTCGACTCCTCATCCCGTTGTGTCTGAGGGAATCATCTCGCCTGGTGCCTGGGCCCTCATTTCGTCCAACTTCTCGCCTTATGCCAAGGACACACTCGGCAAGGTGGTCAACTTTGTCATTGTGAGTCTCTCTCTTCTTGGCCACTACACATTGCGGCTAGTTTGAAGTCTGACCTGTGCGGCAGAACGAGTGCAACCCAGCCGAGGAGACCTACCATGCGCAGCTCGGCAAGGACGCAGCGACTCGATGGACGACTGTGCCTCCGGTGATTGAAGACCTCAAGAAAAAGGCCAAGGCACAGGGCCTCTGGAACCTCTTCCTGTCCAAAGCCCACTACCCCAAGCACGGCACACCGCTGACCAACCTCGAGTATGGCGTCATGGCCGAGGTCATGGGACGAGGTGGCCACTTCACCAGCGAGGCTTTCAACTGCAGCGCGCCAGACACGGGCAACATGGAGGTGCTGGCAAAGTACGGAAACGAGGAGCAGCAGCGCACCTGGCTCATTCCCCTTCTCAACGGCGAGATCCGATCGTGAGTGGCGTGGTCGAAGCACCTTGTCTGGACCTACACTGAGTCTCAATCTCCCCTGAATAGAGCGTTTGCCATGACGGAAAAGAACGTGGCGTCGTCGGATGCGACCAACATCTGCACCTCGATCCGGCAAGAGGGCGACGAGATTGTCATCAACGGACACAAGTGGTGGATCTCGGGCGCGGGTGACCCGCGCTGCAAGGTGCACCTGCTCATGGGCAAGTCGCACCCAGACAACGAAAACGCGTACCGGCAGCAGTCGATGGTCATCATCCCTGCCAACACGCCTGGCGTGCGTGTCGTGAGGCCGATGCACGTCTTTGGCTACGACGATGCGCCCGAGGGCCACTGCGAGATTCTGTACGAAAACGTGCGGGTGCCGCTCAAGAACCTCATCAAGGGCTGGGGCGCCGGCTTCGAGATCATCCAGGGCCGCCTGGGTCCCGGCCGGATCCACCACTGCATGCGGACCGTCGGCACGGCAGAGCGGGCACTCGAGTACATGGTGCGAAGAGCGACGGACAAGAAGAGGACGCCGTTTGGAAAGATGCTGTGCGAGCACGGCACCGTGGTGGCGAATATCGCCCAGTGCCGCATCAAGATCGAACAGGCCCGTCTACTCGTCCTCTCGGCCGCCAGGATGATCGACCTGTACGGCGCAAAGGCGGCTCAGAGCCAGATTGCGTATGCCAAGGTTGCCGTCATCAACTCGTCGCTCGAAGTCGTCGACCATGCGATGCAGGTCCACGGCGCTGCAGGCATCAGCCAGGACTTTCCCCTGGCGGGCATGTATGCTGGCCTGCGGACGCTGCGATACGCAGACGGGCCCGATGAGGTGCACCTCCAGCAGCAGGGCCGACAGGAGCTCAAGAAGTCGGAGAAGCTTTGGCTGCGCTACAACGCGACGATGGCCAAGAGCAAGGAGGTCCAGAAGGCCTACAATGTCAAAGCGCACCTGTAGATTTCTCTCTCACTCTCTCACTCTCCCTTGCTCGTCCGGTGTCATTGGTTACTCTCTCCTCTCCCACCTCTTTTTGTGATTCTACACTCGTCAAATAAGCGGCAAAAGTCATGGTCAAATTCTAACGATGAAAGAACAAAGAAGTTTAAGCCTTGGTTGGCTTGGGAGGCGTCTTGATTGGGTACTTTGTCTTGTCCACCTTGGGCACCGTTCCAAGACCGAGCACCTTGTTGCCGTATACCTTCCACCACGGGGTCGATGCTGGGATCTGGGCGTTGCCGGGCAGGCCCGTGTAGACGAGGTCGGCCCAGTTGGGCCAGATGCTGCGAATGTAGAATCGCCACTGACATTCAACACAGACGTCAGCTCCCTCTTCTCATCTTTACTCTTTCCCTGCCGCTATAGAATAGACGGAACCATGCTCACCTGCCAGTCGGGGTACATTGCCGTGATTCGACCCGAGTTTTCGTCCTGGTACCATGCGCCGCAACCCGTCGAGAAGACGAGCTGGTTCATGGCCTTGTTGACCCAGTACTGCTCGTCTTCCTCGGCCTGCTCCTTTACGTCAAACGACGGTCCGACTTTGAGCTGCTGGGCTTCCGTGGCCTTGTCGGCCTCGCCCTGCTTTCCAGGCAGGTGAAGGCGGAGCGTGGCCTCGTCTGGCGTGGGCGAGTCGATGAGGACAGGCTTGGCGACCTCGAGGAGGTAGAGGACCTGCGATTCGGACGTGGCAATGAGGCTCTGGTGGCCTGTGGCCGAGTTGGGGCCGTTGAGGTTGCCGTAGTTGGGGAAGCCAGCCATGAGCGTCGCTCGGTAGTTGACGGGACCCCCTGCGCCAAATTGGCTCCAGTGCTCGCGAATCTCTTGGCCCTTGGCGCCGTAGACGCGCATGGGGAACCCAGCCCGGTTGGTGGCAAAGCCGTTGGCCATGATGATGACGTCTGCGGGCAGGCGGCGGCCGTCGGCCGTGACGGCGGCATCGGACTCGATGCGTGCAATCTTTGACCGTTCCAGATTGACGTGGTCCTCGTTGAGGCACTTGAGATAGTCCTCGTCGAGGATGCGTCGCTTGCAGCCGACCATGACCTCCTTTTGCGTGGGGATGAGAGCATCCCAGTACTTTTTGGGGGCAAGCTTGCGGGCGTGGTTGGTGCAGTTGCGCTCCCACACCCAGCGGAACAGGTTGCCGAGCGGGTTGAGGAGCGTAATGGTAAAGTGGGACTCCATGACACACCAGATGATGAAGCGCTGGAACCACATGAAGAAGGGGACGTGGGACACGAGCCAGCGCCAGCCGGGCAGCTTGTCCATGGGGTTGTGAGGGATGGGCGCGTACCAGTGCTTGGAACGCACAGCTGTTGGAGAGGCAGTCGCTAGGTCAGCTTCCCTCGTGTGCAGTCTTTTGAAAGAACTCTCACCCTGGGTCAGTGACTTGGCTTCCTTTGCGACCACGGGCATGAACTGGGTGGCCGAGCAGCCGTTGCCCACGACTACGACATTTTTGTCCTTGAGTGAGACGCTCTGGTCCCAGCGAGCCGAGTGGAAGAGGGGGCCCTTGAAGTCCTTCCAGCCATCGATGCCCGGCTCCTTGGGCGTCGAAAGGCCACCGACAGCCGAGACAAAGAGGTTGCAGACGTAATGGTGTTGCTTGCCCGCCTGTGGGCCCGAACCGATGTCCTCGGTGGCCAGATGCCAGAGCTTCGTCTTTGCATCGAAGCGGGCCTCGTGGACGACCATCTGAAGCCGCATGCGCTCCAACAGGCCAAACTCGGCCGCGACGAGGTTGAAGTCTGTCCGTTTTGCACGTTCTAGTCAGCAAATGCACACCAATCTTACGGTTGAGGCGCGCGGCCACTGCAAACTCACAGTCCCTCAGCTCAGCCTGCTTGGGAAAGAAGCGGCTCCAGTCTGTCTTTTGTCGAAAGGAGAACGAATAGAGGGGCGCAGGGACGTCGCAGCCGGCCTGCGGGTAGTTGTTCTGGCTCGCGCTCCATGTGCCCGCCACGCTGTCGGTCTTTTCAATGACGATAAAGTCCGAGACGTTGAGCTTGCGCTGGAGCTGCACGCCCATGGCGATGCCGCTGATGCCGGCGCCCACGATGATGCATCGGTGGTACTCGGGGGTTTCATTGAAGGCAGCATGCGGCGTGGCCGAAGCCTCGCTGCTCGCGGGGGCCAGAGGTTCCTTCTTGGGTGCCGACGAGGGTGCCATGGCTTGGTTGGAGGTGGTAATGGTGAAGGATCAACACCTGCTTCCCACTCTGATCTGGGGCAACTGCTGCTGCTAGAGCTCTATCCAGCTTTCACATCGAATACGCCTTTTCCTCTCCGCTTTTTTTTTTTTCTCCACCCACTCTGCCATTCGGATTTGTTGCTCCCGCTTTCAGATCATGACTTGCAATTTTCCCTTTTTTTCTCCCCTTCTTCTCCCCAATTTTATATGACGCTTTTTATTTCTTATTTCTCTCATTTGCCTTGTCGAGATATTTCGACGGGACTCGGCCTACGTATGATCCTATGCAGAGTTCCGAACAGCGTCCGCCACTGTGCTCAGAGCTCGGGGGTTGTGGGCATTCCGCAATCAGGCCTGCGCGTTCGATCAGGGTAGCACTGTTCAATTGAGGAAGCCCTGATGTGTGAAAGATGGACATTGATCTTCGTTGAATCTTTGGGAAAGCCAGCTTGAACAGCAGCAGGTCAGAAGTGCTCCTTGGCTGGTCGAAGGTCCAGCTCAAAGGTCCACGTCGAAGGCGACTGAAGAGCAAGGAAGAGGTAGTTCTTGGCAATCTCGTCAGGACGCAGCGTCTGGGAAGAGTAGAGGTTTCTGTGGTCAGCAGCAGCGTCGCCATCGTCGTCGCCAAGGGAAGAACAGTCTGTGCTCACGGTTCCATCGCGGAAGCGCTGATTGTCTTTGAAGCCAAAAAAGCTCTTGGCCTCGTCTGACTCAATGAGACCATCGACCACGACGTGAGCGACGTGGATGCCCTCGCGGCCATACTCGCGAGCGACGGACTTGAATCGAAGAGAGAAGACGACGTCAGCTAACAGCTAATAATAAAGCCAACAACAGACAATAGTATCGACAGACTCGCACCTGACACATTTGTCGGAGGCCGCCCTTGCTGGCTGCAAAAGCTGCAAATTGCTCCCGGCCTCTGATGCTGCTCGTGGCGCCAGTTACAAGGACATTGCCTCCCTCCGTGCCGTTGCGCTCCTTCATGGAGCGGATGATCGTCTGCAGGAAGGTGAAGCCAGCGAAGCTTAAAGACACCCGTCAGCAATTGTCAACGTAGAGATAAGACAGAGATTCCCATCTCACATGCTGGCTTGTACCGAGTCCTTCATGGCGTCCATTGGCAGCTCCAAGAAGGGCTTCCTCTTGCGGACACTTGCATTGTAGATGGCCGTCCCGATCTTCTTGTCCGGCCAGGCTGCTTGTGCCTCACCGATGGCACGCTCGATGCTGCCATTGTCGAGCACATCGCAGGCGAAACCTAGCGAGAGAGGTTGCTCCTTTGCCGTCGACGACGTACCTCGAGCAGCGCGGGCCACCTTGTCTAACTCCACGGCCCATGCATCCAGCCGACTCTTTGTCCTCGACATGATCGCCGTCGTGTAGCCGTACGAGGCGAACGTCTGTGCGATCGCCAGCCCCAGACCAGGACCTACACCCAGGATGAGGACAATGTGCTCTGGTTGCGGGGGCCCGTAGAGGGCGCCCGTCCCCAGCGCATGGACGGTGGGGTAAGGGTCCGTTGTGGGGTTGAGCAGGTCGGTGCGGTTCTGGTTGCGTCGGGCAGGCGAGGCCATTCTGAAGCTCTTTCCGACTGGTCGGGGTAGGTGGTGTGTCAGAGCAGAGAGCAGGACCGGACGTCGAGCTAAGCGAGCAAGCATGTGTCACTGTCCTGTGTCGCTCAAAGGAAAAGACTGCGCAAGGGGACCGGCTGTCGGCAATAAAGGTGTTCCTGTTACAAGCCCTCGGAGTCTCCGAGTGAGCGCAATAAGTCCGTGCGCGCCATCCAAAGCTTCATCACGTGAGACACTCCCGCGAGAATTTTTTTTAAATTTTGCTGCTCTGACCTTCCAAAAGTAGGCGCTTCCTTAATCCTTTGCAGCAGCAGCAGCAGCAGCAAGCGACAATGCCCGGTCTCAAGAGGAGCCGGAAAGACGACGTCGCCGAGAGCGGCGGCAAGGCCAAGAAGGCATTGCACGAAAAAAAGGGCGATGGCAGCCACAAAGTCAAAAAGGCTCGCCGAGCATCGACAGATGCTGCCTCTGCTTCTGCTTCCACCTCAGCAGCAGCACCGCCAAAGGAAGTCGACTTTCCCCGAGGAGGCGGCTCCTCGTTGACTCCATTCGAGCACCATCAGGTGCTTCGAGAGGTCAAGGATGAATCTGCGAAGCGAAGAGAGGCGAAGCAGCAGGCCGCCGCCGATGACGACTTGTTCTCCTCCGACAAGAAGAGCAAGGCTGGAGGCAAGAAGGCCTTGGATCGCAGCAAGAGACAGGAAGGTGACAGGAACAAAAAGGGTGGCAAGAAGTCCGCATCGAACACTTTGAAGGAAGGGGCCAAGGCAGAGCTGAAAACGAGAGTCGAGGCGCTCAACTACAAGCGCCTGCTCCCAGGCACGAGGTTGTTGGCTACCATTCTCGCTGTCCACCCGCTCGCCCTCGTCGTCTCGATGCCCAACCAAATGCTGGGTCATGTGCCAATCACGCACATCAGCCAGCCGCTTACGGCCAGACTTCATCAAGCCGCCGACGATTCAGACGATGACGATTCAGAGTCAGAACAAGAGAACGAGGACGAGGATGAAGTCATGGATGGTGGAGAGGCAAAGGGGTCAAAGGGAGTGCCAGAGCTCAGAGACTTGTACCAAGTGGGACAATGGGTCAGCGTCAGCGTTGTGGCGGTTCACTCTGCCGAGAAGGTGCGAGGGCGCGAGCGAGGCAGGGAAGGAGGCGAGTACGAGCAGGAATCGCGCAGGGTCGAGCTGTCGATGGACCCTCGGCTGGTCAACGAGGGCGTGTCGCCGCAGGACCTATCTCGTGGCTTTGTCCTGCCCATGGCCGTTAGAAGCAAAGAAGACCATGGATACCTCATGGATGTCGGCATCGAAGGCTTCGAGGGCTTCCTCTCGTTTAAGGATGGCGCATCGTTGCACGTCGGCCAGGTCATCGAGGCCGCCGTCATCTCGGTGGGTGACAACAAGCGGACACTTTCAGCGACGACAAACGCAAAGGAGCTGCGCAAGGCCGAGCTTCCCTCTACGTCTGCGCCCGCCATCTCTGGTCTGGTCCCAGGCAACCTCGTCTCGGCCCTCGTCATGGACTCGTCCAACGCAGGACTGCATGTCAAGCTCTGGGGCATGTTTGATGCCACTATCGACTCTACGCACCTCCCACACTCGGACGGAGAGGCCTCTGGCGTACCTGTTGGATCAAAAATCAAGGCTAGAATCCTCTGGGATCTGGGTCCGGCTGCCGACACGGCCGCTTCGCTTGAAGGAGATGTGGCCAGCAGTAGCAGCAGTGCACATGCGCGCAAGTTGGCCCTCAGTGCTGCTCCTCATGTTGTCGAGCTGGCAGAGCCTGCTTCGATTGTCGGACAAGACATTCCCAGTGTCGGGACAGATGTAGAAGCGACAGTGACGAGCACCCTGGGAGACTGGGGCTTGACTTGCAAGCTCGAAGGGACCAGGCTCCTTGGTTTTGCCCACATTTCCAACGTCTCCGATGACCACATCGAGAGGCTGCCTCCCACCTCAGGACCGTTCAAGATTGGCACAACCCACCAGGCTCGCGTCGTGGGTCATTCCCTCACCGATCAAGTTCTCCAGCTCAGCCTCAAGCCCAGCGTGCTCCAGCGATCTTTTATGCGCGTCAGCGATGTCCAGAATGGTCAGGTCGTCAAGGCGACGGTCAAGACTGTCAATTCCAAGGCCATCATTCTCGACCTCAAGGGAACCGTTGATGGTGTCGTCTTCCCGAATCACTTCTCCGACGTGCCTCTCAAGAAGCCCGAGAAAAAGTACAAGGAGGGCCAAGCGGTCAAGGCGCGCATCTTGAGGGTGGACCCGGAGCGAAACCGGATTGCCCTCACGCTTAAGCGGACCCTGGTTCAGTCTGAGCTGCCCGTCGTCAGCTCCGTCGTCGAGGGTGATGTTCAGGCGGCAAGGGTTGGCGTGGTGACCCATGCGGTCGTCTCAAAGGTGCTCGAGGGTGTCGCCGGTCCCACTGCGATCCTCGTCGACATGTACGGTCCCGTACGAGCCTATGTTCCCATCTCTGAAGCCACTGAATCGCCGTTGACGTCATCCGAGGCGGGATCTCTCCGCAACGCCTTCTTTGAGGGCAAAGTTCTCAAGATCAGAGTGACAAGAATCGACAAAGAAACGGGCAGGGTCACTGCCTCAGTTCGGCAGGCAACCGCCAGTTACCTGGCCAAGCTCAATCTCGACGCTGTGGAGCTGGGAGAAAAGGTCCACGGGAAAGTCGTTGCAGTGCGCCGAGACATCGTCGTGGTGAATCTCGAGCCTTCTGGAGTGCGCGCACTCGTGGGTCTTCACACTGTCGCTCAGGAGAAAGGTTGCTCGGTCGACGACGTCAAGGCGATGGTCAGCGAGGGCGATGAGCTGACCAACCTGACCATCCTCGACAAGTCACCAGAAAAGGGCGCCGTCTTCTGCGGCGGATCGAATGCGCGAGCCAAGGTCTCGGCGACAGGTGCCACCGTTGAGCAAGGCAGTGTCCACACCGTCAAGGTGATGCACAAGAACGAAACAGCCGCCGTTGTTGCTCTTCCTGGTGGGCTCCGTGGCAAGCTGCATGTGACGGACTGCGGAGACGACTTTGGCGCACCGAGACGAGATGCTGCTTCGGATCTGCTTCCCAATGAGGGCGACACAATTGATGTCGCTGTCATTCAGCACCTTGGGAAGATGGCTGATGTGTCCACGAGACCTTCGAGGAGGTCTACTGACGCCGCCAAGGGCAAGGCCCCTCGCGATGTCCAGATCGACGATGCAGCAGACCTCCAAGAGGGACAGGTCGTTCGAGGGTTTGTCAAGAGCATGGCCGAATCTGCAGGTCTGTTTGTCGAGGTCTCAAGACGATTGACGGGGCGCGTCAAGATCAAGGATCTCTTCGAAGAGAGGTTCGTCAAGGATTGGATGAGCGAGTTTGAGGTCGGTCAGCTCGTTGAGGCGCGCGTTCTCAAGGTCGTCGACAAGCGAAGACTCGATCTGACGCTCAAGAAGGTTCAAGGAGGTCAACAGCAGGCCACATCGCTCCCCAAGCTCGAACTCAAGCCCGGCGACAAGATCAAAGGTTTCGTCAAGAGCGTCGTCGAGTTTGGCGTCTTTGTTCAGGTCGAAGGTGCCAATGTCAGCGGACTGGCGCACAAGTCTGAGCTGTCGGACAACAAGTCAACGAGTGCACAGGAAGCCCTCAAGGCGTTCAACGTTGGTGATCGCGTTATGGCAAAGGTCCTCAAGGTCGAAGGGAAGGCAGATGGGTCCGTCAAGGTCTCGTTTGGGCTGAAGCCGAGCTACTTTGAGCCGGAAGATTTTGATGAGGATGATGACGATGACGAAAGCGGATCCTTGGAAGATGGCAGTGATGACGACGAGGACGATGACGACGAGGATGGCAGTGACGTTGAAATGGATGCCAGCCAACTCCTCAATGGCGATTCCGACGATGAGGAGATGCTCCAACTCGGCGAGGACTCGGCAGAAGAAGACGAAGAGGAGGAAGAAGCGGAAGAAGGTGACGACGATGAGGAACAGTCTATGAGCGAGGAGGACGAGGAGGAAGAGGAAGCGACTCCACCCGAGGCCCCTGCCAGCAAGATTAGCGGCAAAGTGGTAGCGCCTGCCCTCGAGCTCGCGGGTGGTTTTAGCTGGTCGGCTCAGCAGGACGATGACGACGAGCGAGCGTCTGACTCTGCATCTGACTCTGAGCAAGACTCCGATGGCGATGACGAAGAGGACGAGGAAGCCCGGAGAAGGAGCGACAAGAAGAACAAGAAGAAGCAGAAGACCGTGTTTGAAGAAGACATTACCGCAGACCTGGCCACCAAAAAACCTGAGTCGGCGATGGATTTCGAACGGTTGCTTCTCGGCTCGCCTGACTCCTCCTTCCTCTGGATCCAATTCATGTCGCTACAGCTGCAACTGTCAGACGTCGATCGAGCGCGCGAAGTGGGGCGAAAAGCGCTCAAGGTCATCAACTTTAGGGAGGAGCAGGAGAGATTCAACGTATGGGTCGCCCTTCTCAATCTCGAGAACAGCTACGGATCCGACGAGTCATTTGAAGCGACATTCAAGGAGGCGTGTCAGACGAATGAGTCCAAAAAGGTCCACCTGCGTACTGCAGAGCTCCTCGAGGTCAGTGGCAAGATCGAAAAGGCGCACGATGTGTGGAAGCGCACGACGAAGCGCTTCGGGCATAGCAGCAAAGTCTGGGTCGGTTTTGGCCGCTTCCTCTTGCGCTCTCACAGGGAGGACGAGGCCCGCGCACTGATCCCACGCGCGATGCAAAGCTTGGAGAGGCGAAAGCACGTCAAGACAATCGTGGGCTTTGCGCTGGCCGAATTCAAGCTGGGCGACACGGAGCGGGCCAGGACGATCTTTGAGGGTCTGGTAGACAGCCATCCAAAGAAGCTCGACGTCTGGTGGCAGTACATCGATCAAGAGACGAGGCTCAACAACATTGCTCAGGTCCGGTGAGTTTGCCGATCCCCAGCCTTGTCATGAGACATCTAGACTTTGCTGACACCGAGAAAAACTCTACCTAGTGACTTGTTTGAGAGGATTCTCTCGCTTCGACAAAGCAGCAAGAAGGCCAAGTCAATCCTGAAGAAGTGGCTCGACTTTGAGAAGCGAAGCGGGACAAAGGAGGGCGAGCAACAGGTGCTCGAACGGGCTCGGGAGTTCGTCGAGGAACTTCAGGCAAGACAGCGGGCAGGTGAAGGCGCGACTGAGCCCGAAGAAGAGCAAGACGACGAGGACGAGGATTAAAAATGAATGATATCTGTGCATAGATTCTCGCTTCACTCCCTGCAACCATCGAACAGTTTCATGTTTGAAAGGAGGCATTCTTCTTGTCGTAAAGGATTTCATCAAGGATGCAACAAAGAGACGGAAAGAAGTTCGTGATACAAGGTATGAACCAAATCTAACGATCCCGAGTAAAAACGGACGGCCAAGAGAAGTCGACGTCTTACACAAAAGGGGGAAGAAAGGCAGAGGAAAAGCGAAAAAGGGAGAAGGGGTTGCACTGAGAGTACACAGAAGAAAGGCTCTCACTGAGAGCTGTTGACGGACGCATCCCTGGTCTCTTCGAGGGGAGCCGACTGCTTCTCCTGTGGCTCGTTGTGGTCGTAGCCCTGCTCGGCGAGCATGCTGTCGAGCGCAAGCGGCCTTCCCTTCTCGTCGTACCTCCTCGGTGTCCTCCTCTCGATCTTGACAACGTCGTAAGGGTTCCAGATGCTGGCCTGCTCGAAGATGGCCGACATCTCCTCGAGCGAACGACCGGCAGTCTCGGGGAAGATGAAGTAGGACGTGACGAAAATGGCCGCGTTGAGGACAGCAAAGATGATGTACGTCTGGTAGTGGATCGTGGCAAACGCGATGGGTGTGATAAGGACGACCAGGAAGTTGAAGCTGTAAGGAAGACGTTAGAATCTCGATGTAATCTGAAGTTTGAGGTAGGAGAGAACACTCACATCCAGTTGGACGCCGTGGACACACCGTTGGAGGCGGCACGAATGGAAAGAGGCGTAATCTCGGCAGGGTAGAGCCAGGTCATACCAAGCCAGCCAATCGCGAAGAAAGTGTTGAAGATAAAGAGGAAGACGGCAGCCGCATAGGCCGGTCCCTGTTGCGTGGCCTTGCCTGCCGGATCGTTGTTCACAGGCTTGAGTGCTGCGGGCGAAGTCGTAGCGGCCAGAATGACCATGCACATGCTCATTCCAAAGGCACCGAAGAGCATCAGCTTTCTGCGGCCGAAGCGCTCAATCGTCCAGATGGCGATAAATGAGGCAAGGAAGTACTCTGAGAAATGTTGTCAGCAATGGGCAGATTTAGAAGAGGAAGCGGCCAGGAAAGACACCCACCAGTGCCGTTGCAGGCAGCGACGATTCGGCTGACAAGAGGCGACATGCCAATGTTTTGCTCGTAGATTGTGGCAGCGTAGTAGGTGATGAGGTTGATGCCAGAAATCTGCTGGAACATCTGGTTGATGAAACCGAGGAGGGCGCGGTGGAAGTTCTTTTCCTTGCCCTGCTTGAAGAGATCCTTCACACCGGCGCCCGTGGAAAGCTCGAGCGATTCGCGGATCTCGCGAATCTTCACGTCGATCTCAGGGTCGTCGATTGGAAGCTCATCGAGCGAAGCCATAACGCGGCGTGCGTCTTCATCGCGGCCCTTGAGCACGAGCCAACGAGGCGACTCGGGCATCCAGATGGTGATAAAGGTGGGAATGCAGAGGAGAATCTGGAAGGCAATGGGGATGCGCCATGCTCCAGTCCAGTGAGGGTATTCTTGAACGTGGTTCTGCCAGTCGTCGGGGTGCACCGAGGATGGGTCGAGCCAGTAGAAAGCAAAGTCGATCCAGTAGGCCATGCAAATGCCTCCAGTGATGAGAAGACCCTCAACCATGACGAGCATGCCTCGCTTGTGTGGAGGCGAGCACTCCGACTGCCACATTGGGATCGTAGCAGTGTGCATGCCGTTGCCCACGCCCGTGACAATTCGACCGACGATGAGTTGGGCGAGCGAGTAGGAGGAGCACTGCAGAGCATGTCAGCTTCCTTTTTCGGGGCTGCTATTTCATTTGACCTGATCTGGAGACTAACCTGAATGATGGCACCAACGATCATCCAGACTGTGCCGATCCAAATAATAGCACGTCGACCGAGCCTGTCACCAAGCCAAAGGCACGAGAGGGCACCCATCAAGCAGCCAACTGGAGCGTGGAAGGAGTGTATCAGTCGCAAAGCTCGCCAAAGGGAAAGGGGGATGACCACGAACTCACTTTCGTAGATACCAATGGCAACACCCTGGAGTGTCGACTCGTGCGACGTACCCGTCTTGGCACTGTCGTTCTTGGTTGTGTCAATGGAGGGGAAGGTGGTAACGAACGAGGGAAGGGTCAAAAGACCTCCCATGACACCTTGGTCGAAACCGAAGAGGAGCTACAAGGTCCGTATAGAGGGTCAGCGGGAGCGCACAGGCGAGGGCCGAAATATCGATCACTCACGAAACCAGCGCCAGCGGCGAACCCGATCATGCGGGACAGAGCGAGACCGCTAAGGCCAAAGTACTTTGGCCCATCATAGCCGCCTGACACCGACGATTTCTTGCCCATCTTGGGGAAAGTAAAGGGGTGGACCGAGGTGAGGACCGGTAGTCAAAGTGCAAAATCCCGAAGGTATGCTTGATGAGAGCTTTGTCAGTCTCGAGCCGCGACGGAAGGTCTAGAGGATGGAGGCGCGGGGGAAATGTGGGGGAGAATGAACAGGTTGGGGAAAGGGTCCTGTCCCGTTCTCCTCTTTATATAAGCTTGTCCGCGCGTAGCTTCAGGCGAGGGAGGCGAGGGAGGCGAGGTACGAGGGGGCACCCGAGAGCGGGTGATAGGGTCGTAGTGCCTTTTTTTGCACAAGCAGAAGGGCAGTCTTATCCGGGGTGCAGCAAGGGGGGTGGTGACCCAATCAAGATGCCGCCCTCCTACGCTACAAGTGAACCACTACAAACACTATTCTTGCCTTAGAGGGCCACGGCCTGCTCCTACTCACATAATGCCGAGAATAGCGGACGGGGCGCACATGTGATTCTCACTGAACTCCAGCCCTCTTCTCTCATGCCTCATGCACTGCCGGTAAAAGGGGTGGATTCGTAGCTTGTACACCGATCGAAGGGCATTTCACCGCAAGGTGACGGAGTGCCGTTGAGGCAGAGGAGCAGCCGGGCGTTTGCATTTTTAAAAGTCAGACACCGATAGGCTAAGGCAAGAGGCGAAGCGGACCATGAAAAGTCGCCTGATATAATGGACGTCAACGCAAAGTAGGCACAGCTACTATTACCACTTCTTTTCCTACTACCGTTCCTGGCAAGAGACCGCTCGGTCCTACCTATTTAAATAACACAGCACAATATATTCAGTCTCCCCACGCCAGCGTGGTGCGGCCCTTACCTAGCTCCAAGCTGTACAACAAAACAATTTGTCTACGAGGCGACACACTCCCGACTGAGGAGTTGGGTTCGCACGCGTACAATTTGGCACTTTTGCAGTGTCCAAGCAGCTCTTCCATGAGAGACCGACGAGCCTTGTCCCGCCCGATCCGCCCGCTGTCTGCGGCTCGGCTGTAGTGAGTCGAAGGCTCTCTCGTCGCGCCCGGAATGCCCGCATTTCTGCCAAGAAGACTTCAATGCCGCTGGCCCAAGGTGGTCCCAAGCTTGTCAGCGCAACTCAAATCAGAGCTCGAAATCAGCAGGAACATGACTGCTCCTGTGCCTGATCGCACTAGTTAAAATTAAATTGAGGGGAACGGGGGTCCGGTCGTTGACAGCGTTCCTGCGCAAAGAAAGGAAAAAGCTGGAGAATAAATGGTGGAACAATACAAACCTTTTAGTGCTTAGATATTAAGAATGAGGAGCCGAGGTTCTGGACCCGGTCTTGGATACCGCGTGATTGGTGCCCCTCCCCCACCGGTGCGGTCCGACGGGAAAAGGCTTGTCGGTGAAGGACTTGGTCTTCTGCAAAAGAAGATACGGCAGAAGCAGGAAAAGAAGGGACGGGGTTCAACCATGCATCTGGACAGTGACGATCCGATCACCCGTCCGCCCGTCCGAACGGTACGTTGTCCGTCCAGCGTCGAGACTTGTAAGGTGTGAATGTACATTTTGCAGGGTGAGTTACGGATAGAGGAGCAAAGAGTCTCTTCCTGTCTGAGGGTAGCAAGATGCGTCCGATGTGGCTAGGGTTGAAGGTGGCTGTTGTGCATAGATTACTTTGTACCGTTTCGCGAGCGTCGCATTCCGCAAAATTCGTCCACCGCCTCCCTTCTCTGCAGCTTGCCAGAGTACTTTCCATTGCCATGTCGCCCACCCCACCACGTTGGTGGCTAGCCAGAAGAGGGCAGCAGGCGAATATCGAGCCTGGAAGATGGCGCAAAGCAATTATCGAAGTTTCGACTGAGACCCTCTTGGCCTGGTCCAGTGTCTTGGAAAAAGCAGTGCTCACGACCGCATGGTCTTCGGCATCGCCTTTTCAATTTATTTTCCAGTGTGCGAGGTCGACTTGCTAAATCCAGCGTCACAATATTTGAAGAGCCAGAGCACCGCCACTGGGACTTGTAACGCCAAAGCGGGCGCTTATGTCCTCACGTCGACATTCCAGTGTCAGGCAATGACAGTGAGGCAGAAAGAGAGCCAACTCTTCGCGCTAATCACAACGGACGATCATATGGTGTCGTCGTTCACAGGATCAGTGGTAGATGTCTTCATAGATCTTTACGGCGAGAGCCGTAAGCTATAAGAGATCGTGCATCCGGTATCTGAGAATGCCATCATCTCTCCCTGATTACCCTCTCGAGAAGCACCAAGAGAAACCCCTAGACTATGCACCTCTCCAAATTCTCGCTCTTGGCCATCTTCTTGGTGTTGCTGGCATCTCCAATCATGACCGCACCCGTCGAAGGCGAGAAAGTAGGCACCACTGAACACCGACCTTGCGGAGAGCCGATACTTAATATTGCCTGCAACAGACCAAAGTTGCTGCCCAAAGTCGCGACGCTAGTGTCCAAAACGAGGAAGCACAAATGATCAACATGGAAAAGAAGGCTTATTTCGGCAGCCACTCATCGGGTTCCTCCGGCGGCAGATCCTCAAGTTCGGGATCAAGGTCGAGCAACACCTACTTTGGCTCGAGCAGCAGCCACCACAATGGATCGAAGAGCACCCAGGGGTCGAGTGTTCTTGGTTACGCATTATTGGTCGGCTTGTCTACGACAGCAGCTTCCTTGTGGACGAGCTTCTAATTCTGCAAATACGCTCCGACAGACGTTGCTTCATATCTCTGGACTTGCTCACGAGGCCTCACGCATGTACTTTTGCTGCCGTTTCATCCACGCACCGCCATCTCAGAATAATTGTATCACAGTCTTAATCTCTTCGTTCACGTCAGTGGCGCCTCAATTTCCTTCTAGAGTGTGCCTATTGCTGAGGCGTGCAGAGCTACCTGTAACTAAACACGCGAACCAACCAACCAACACACGCGTCGATTTTTGAGTTTCGGCCTCTTTTTTTCCCTCTCTTTGCCTTCTTCTCAATCTGTCCCTTCCGTTACGTATCAGGTCAGACAGCGACGCACCATGGAAGGGCAGCTCGTCGCCGCGCTTAGAGGAACACTGGAGCCCAACGTGGAGACAATCCGAGCGGCAGAGCACCACCTCAAGCACGAGCTTCACGAGGACCCATCGACTGGGCAAGCTCTGCTCAACATCATCTTCAGCTCTTCCGAGGGCGGCGTGAATTTGGCCGTTCGCCAGGCTGCAGCGGTCAATCTCAATGCTTGGATCAAGGAGAGGTGGAGCGCCTACTTTGATGAGTTTCGAGGCTTCGGTGCAGGGAAAGAGGTTTTGCCGCTCGAGCTTAAGCCGCCGATCCGCGAGGCGTTGCTACGCGGTCTGGTACTGGAGGACTCCAAGCTGCGGGGGCCCATGAGCAAGGCCTTGGTCAATGTGGCGGCTTGCGACTGGCCAGACGAGTTCCCTGACCTCGTGCCTCGGATCAAGGCGCTATTGCAGGGCGGCACGCCCGGGCACAATCAGGTGGCCGAGGTGGGTGCCCTGGCGTTTCTCGACGATTGGATCAATCGAGACATCGACGAGGTGGGACTCATGACGGTGACGAGGGAGCTTCTTCCGGATCTCGAGCGGATCTTGGGTCAAGCTGGGGTGAGTTGATCTTTCTATCGCCTACGGTTCCACAGACAAAGTCCTTATTCACTCTCGTGACTTTCGAAATCAGACCTACCCAGCGACGGTCCGATGCCACTGCATCAGCATCTTCAACCAGCTTCTCGAAACCCTCCTCATGGTCCGTGAGACTTTTGTCGAGGCTTCCAAGGCGGTTGCCGACGACCTCCTTCCCCGGTGGCTCACGGCGCTAGAGGGTCTCGTCGCCTCGGACTCCACGCCCTCCAGCCTCCAGACCTTTGATCGTTCCGTCGGTGAAGAAGCGGCCTTGCAAGTGCAGGCATGGAACGTGCTCCGAACGGCCTGCCACTTTACAGGCCACTTTAAGCCAAGGGCTCGATCGCTCGTAGAGCTGGCTCTGGAAAGACTGAGAGCCCTTCTTGAGCCAGTTGAACGCTTCCACATCTCGCCAGCAGAGGAGCAGGAAGACATCGAAGATGCAGCACCGTCTGATGCCGTCTTCTTTGCTACACCCTCTGAGCTAGCCAGGTCCATCATTGATTTCGTGGGCGTTGCGGTCGACTATCTCCTTTTTGCCGCCAAGAAGGACCGGACAGGGTCGTCGATCGAGGGACTCACACCGGCAGTCGTGTCCTTGCTCCGGTCCTACTCGCAGGTGACAAAGTCCGACGAGGAGGAATGGTCGGAGAACGTGTCTACTTTTGTCGCGGCGGCCGAGGACGAAGCTCTGGGCGCTCTGGCCTCGTCCACGAGAGCACGATGTCTCGATGTCGTCGCCGAGATGCTGGCGAGAAGGCAAGGACAGACGATGGCTGCCCTCGATGAGGCAATGCGAGCAGGTCACCAACGTGGGCAAAGTAAGCGAAAAGAGGGGGTGGCAGCCTGGTGGAAGGAGGAAGAGGCTGGTCTGGCTCTCATCGGGGGTGTCGCAGAGGACATCGTCGAGCAGCTGCAAGAGGGTGCCCCATCGACATCATTCAACCTTGAGAGCATCTTTACGCAGAGCGTCCTGCCTCACATTCATCCCGAATCACCACCTTTTCTCTATGGCCGATGCTTTGTCTTTGCATCGCAGTTCGCTCCGGTCCTGCCACAGGCCCTTGCAAGGCAGTTCCTGGACGCTGCTGTCAACGTCATCGAGGAGGCGTCAACTTCGTCCGAGGGACAGGTCATCGTCAAGCTGTCAGCTGTTCGATGCTTGAAGAACTTCCATCGGCACCTGCCAGAGGACGTGGTAAGGCCCTATACCGGCCGCATTCTCTCTCAACTCGGTCCACTGCTGTCCAACGCCACGGAGGACACCCTAATCCTCATCGTCGAGACTCTTCAAGCCGTCGCTGTACAGAGTGAAGGCCACCTCGTCGATCCTGCCGCCGCCGGAGTGCCGCCACAGGTCTATGGCGAGATCGTCGCCGAATCTATCAAGGCATGGGCAAAAGAAGCAAAGGACCGCATGCTACAATCCGTCGTCGAGGATCTCGTAGAAGCATTCTCGGCGCAGAAGAGCGAAACTATTGCCATTGATGTTGTCGATCGAGTCGTGCCCATGCTCGCTCATCTTCTCTCGCCAGACATACTTGCCCAATCATCGGCCGGTGGCGGTGTCCTAGTCGAGGGCTCCTTGGAATTCGCTGATGCCATCGCCCGAGGTGCCAAGCCCGAGGTGCTGACTCGGAGTGGCCTGATTGGCGGCTATTTGCCCCATCTCTTCAGGGCCCTGGAAGCCGGCGACGATCGTGAAGCTTTTACAAATGGTGCTAGCTTCCTTTCTCACATCATCGCCAAGATACCAGAACAAGTCTTCGAATGGTGGGTTGGGCAGCGCTAGAGCATCGAACCGCGATAGATGACTTACTGACCAAATAAACAAACAGGCAAGATAGTTCGGGTCAGGGGGCCACATCTCACATTCTCGTCCTCATCTCCAAGATGATTTCGACAGAGGACAGCTCCGAGAGCGGCGGGCTGGCAGTGGGCGACCTGCTGACTACGTTGCTGCGCAAGGCGCCCTCGCAGCTTCAAGACTCGCTCCCAGGCCTCTGCACTGCTCTCGTCGATCGCCTTGCTTCTGCTCAGTCTTCTTCGTTGAGCCAGAGCCTCATCATCCCCTTGGCCTTCCTCATGAACGACCATGGACCAACGGTCATTGCGCTGCTGCAGCAGCACATGGTATTGTCGCGGGGCGAAACGGGCCTGACAGTATTGGCCAAGCAGTGGATTGACCACGCAGAAACTATTCAAGGCTTCTGGAACCAGCGAGTGAGCACCCTTGGGTTGTCGGCTCTGCTCAAGGCGAGGGTGCCGTCGCTCGATCAGGTCATTGTCAATGGCGATCTCATTCCAGACGATAGCAATGGTGAGTGGCATCAGTTGGTCATCTTTACCTTCTGTTGCTGATGAATTCTGGAATAGTCATTCGAACGAGATCTCGAGCCAAGTCGAGTAAGTGACCTGCCTCTTGACACATTCTTTCCCAGGGTGGAGCCCTTGCTGACGATGCTACGCAGCCCCTCATCGGTACACACAGGTGCCCCTTCCGGCAAAGGCGCTCAAGGTCCTTATCAATGACTACCGTTCGGCGCAGACTGGTCCACCCAGCTCCTCGTCCACTCAAGTGCCCGGCCAGCGCGCCCCGACGCCCGACACGGATGATGGGGTGAGTCTCGTCGGTGATTTCGCACTCAGTTTCGCCTCTGTATCGCTCAACCTCCTGTCGTGCAACCAGAACGACGAGTGGGACGATGACGAACCCATAGACGGGGGTTTGAGGAAGGACGAACAGTTCCTGTCAGGTGAGGAGGATCTTTCTCGTTCTTCTTCTCAATTGATGTCCGGTGGCTCAATCTGCATATCCAACAGACATGCTGGGCGAAGACCTCGAGGGAGGGCTCGAAGACTTGATCGCTCAGCACGACGAGGAGGTGTACAAGGATGATGCCATTTACAACATGAATCTCAAGGCCTACCTCGAAGACTTTTTCCGGCAGGAGGCGAGTCAGAGCGATGCCGGCGCTCGAATTGCCGCCTATCTCACGTCCAACGAGGTCGAGCTTCTCAAGAAAGCGATCTCCTAATGTTCTACAATACAAATACCATCTTCTTCTTCTGATCCTAATGCTTGATGTACAGTGCAATGCGTCTATCCTCTATACTGTGTGCGGGGCATCCGTTCGCTGCTGCTCCCTCCACCGCCTGTATCGGCCTGCTTCCTGATCCTTTCCCATGCGAATGCAAGCTATCTCGAGGCCTTTGAGCGCCTTGATGGTCATGTGCATCTCTTTCTCTGACCTTCCACTTCCTTGTTCTGTCCTTCCTTCTCCCCATGCCTCTGTACTTCCTGCCCGAAGCGATACTTTCTCTCGAGCAATCTTTCTGCGATAGAGTTGGTCCCTGACCATGTCCAGGTCCATCCTCGCCTCGACCTCGTGCCCCGACGTCAGCAAGCGACAAAGCCCCAAACGGAGCCTGGCTTCCAGCTCTTCGTTCTCCTTGTCGGGACCGGAATTTTCTTTGTACGACGAGGCCATAGCAGAAAGGGCGGCGAGCGTCGTTATTACGTGGTCCGTCTCCTCCTTGGTCAGCCTGGTCACGGCTGCCTCGGACCGAGGCGGAGAGTCGAGGAGCTTGTCGAGCTCGACCCGAGGAAACAGTGGCGAGGCGAAGAGATCGTCAACGTACGGACCGATGAGATCTGGTCGGTACAGACTCGAATCTTTGAGCAAGATCTTGCCCTTCCCCTCGGTCGAGGCGCTTGCCATCGTCGCCGGAAGAGAGAACGCCCCCTCGTCGATTGAACAGTCGAGCTCCACGCTCAACCTCTTCCGTAGCAATCGTCACAGACTGGTTTGAGTAGCACAAGGAATCTATAAAGGCACCCTTCCGATCAGCCTCATCAAGGCTGAGACTTTGACTAGAGCTTCTCGCTCAAAGAACTCACCGGCCTTTAGATTTCGGCGATAGAGCGGTCGCAAGATGGAAATTTTGACTTTCGTAGCGTCTCACTTCGCGCTGCCTTCGAGCTCTTCCCCTTCCACCGACAAGACTGATCCTGAGCGCAATGGCTTCCGCAGGCGCTCCAGATCCGAAGATTGCTCGACGCCTTGCAGGCGTCAAGAACATCATTCTGGTCCTCTCTGGTAAGGGCGGCGTTGGTGAGTCTGCTGTCGTCTAGAATATGAAAGGCAACGGCGTTGAAGCTTACGCATTGCGAGCGCACCGCAGGCAAATCGAGCGTGGCGGCCCAGCTCGCGCTCTCGCTTTCGAGCAACAGCGGGCCGGCTTCTTCGTCGTCTTCGGATGGAGGCAGGCAGGCAGCACGCGTGGGTTTGCTCGACATTGACCTGACGGGCCCGTCGATTCCGCGCATGCTTGGCCTCGATGGTCAGTCGATCCGGCAGTCGACCGATGGGTGGGTGCCCGTGTACGCCGATGCCTCGCAGCGCTTGGCCGTCATGTCTGTCGGCTTCCTGCTGCGGAGCAACAACGACAGCGTCGTCTGGCGCGGGCCCAAGAAGAATGCCATGATCAAGCAGTTCCTCGGCGACGTGAGGTGGGGCCAACTCGACTATCTTGTCATCGACACGCCACCGGGCACGTCGGACGAGCATATCAGCCTGATGGAGTACCTCCATCACTTTGCGCCGCGCGCCGTCCTTGTCACGACGCCGCAGGCCATCTCGCTGGCGGACAATGTTCGGACGCTGGACTTTTGCAAAAAGACAGGCCTGCCCCTCGTGGGCCTCATTGAGAACATGAGCGGGTACGTGTGCCCCCATTGTGCTGAGTGCACCAACGTCTGGGGAAAGGGCGGCGGCGAAGCCTTGGCCAATCGAGAGGGGCTGGAGTTCCTGGGTAGGATACCCATCGATCCGAGACTCGTCAGGGTGCTCGACGACGCAAAGGAAGTGGCCGCGACGCAGATCAGCAATGGAGACCAGAAGGATGAAGACGGACAGTCTCGGTTGACGACGGCGCTACCTCCACCAGAGCGAGAGGCACACGAGACGCAAGAGACAATGCAGAGCACCACGCCAGCTGGGACAGTCCTCAGCCGGACCATCCTCGACCGCTACCGTGACTCGGACACCTTTCCCATCTTTCAGATCATCACAGACCGAATCGCCGCCATCGTCGCATGACAGTACTTTCTTGCCTGTACTCTTGTTTCTCCCTTCATTACCATCGCCCAGACAATGTAACACTGCTTTTCATAGACGAGAAAATTGTCATTCTGGCCCTACGTCAGTTTGCGAGAAAGAAAAAGTTTACATTAGGTGCTTGTCGGCTCTGCCTCCTCCTTTTGTGTTCCGGTACAGAGTCTAGTGGTGGGCCTCTTCCTGGTATGGTGCCTTTGCCGCCTCGAGGAACTCGCGCACGCCCTCGTTGCTCTCCGTCACTTCTGCGCCCGAAGAGGTTTGCTTTTCGGCGTGGTCAGGCTCCGCCTTGGCGTAGGCGTCGAGCTCGCCGCTGAGGTCCGAAGACGAGGGAACGGCGGGTGCCTGGGGCTGCTTGGGAGCGTGGAAGTCGCGCACCTGGCCGACGTGTGCATCGGCAGCCTATTCAAGATTCCGGATCAGTATCGCGACGAGGTAGTATCTACCATAGAAAAAAACGAACCTTGGCGGGGGCCTTGTAGGCCTTGAGCTCGCGGAGGTAGATCTCTTGGACAAAGTCTGTTGCACCACAATCGAGCAGCTGTCAGCACCGCACAAGCTTGTCAAATGAAGAGGAGAGGCCAGAAGGTGACGCACCCTTCTTGGCACTCATCGAGGTCGAGAATGCACGAGCAGTCTGCATCGAGACAGACGAGCGGGCCTGCAGAGAAGAAGAACGATAAGGGACGGGTTAGCTCCCTGTGATGCAGTCTTCAATCCCTTCGGAGGAGACAGACGCACCGCGCTGAGGGCGCCCTTTGCGACGAGAGAAGCGACCATGACTGTTAAACGGCGACGACGGCGACGACAAAAGAGGTAGAGAGCAGGAAGACTTTCGTTACGCGAGGCTTCTGCGATGCAAAATCGCTCGCAGCGACCGGCCAGCGCCGAAAGCGCTTCACACGTGTTCTAGATCAGTGAACGACACAAATTCAAATCTCCAACCGGCCCGCGCATATTTTTGTAATGGTCTGCCAAGCTCGATTATTGAATCCAAGAGAGAGTGGGTGGCACTGCCTTTTTCCTATTAAGGCTCGGCCCTCCATCACCACTTATCTTGCTTGACGACGAGACGAAGCTGCCTGACGAAGCAACATCTTCTCTTCACCAACGCATCTGCGCTCCAACTTGACATACGAACCGCTCACATTCTACTAAGAAGAGAAAAAAGACACAATGTCTGAGCAGCCTTACGACCCTTACATCCAGCCCGAAGGCAGGCAGGCCCCCGCCGGAGGTGCCAACCGGACGGCGGCCATCCAGAGCCAAATCGATGGTGCGTCTCTAATGATCTTCTTGCCATGCTGAAGTGTCTCCTGACGATTTCTTACGATCTTTCTTCCTCTCGCCCTTTCCATCTCTTCGCCACTTTCCATCTCGTGTCCTGCTACCTGTTTGATACTGGTGGTCTCCCTCGGTATTGCGCTCCGCCACAATGATACCGTCCCAACCACAGAAACCGTCGGCGTCATGCGAGACAACATCAACAAGGTCAATGAGCGTGGAGAGAACCTCAACGACCTGCAGGGAAAGACCGGTGCGTAAATATGCCTCTCGACTTTCATGTCTGGACGAAAGACAGACAAGGCTAACCCATTGACGTTGCAAACCAGACAACTTGGCCGTCTCTGCGCAAGGCTTCCGTCGCGGAGCCAACCGAGTGCGCAAGCAAATGTGGTGGAAGGACATGAAGATGAGAATTCTCATCATCGTGGGCATTATCATCCTGCTTCTCATCATCATCAGTGAGTCTTGCGCCCATTCCCTCTCCGCCTTGCCTCGAGCTCACAACCCCGACACATGTAGTCCCGATCGTCGTCAAGACTACGTAGAAGGATTCTTTCGCAACGCTTTCTGTTTCATGCCCATCTCGTGCCGTGGGACCCGTTTCTCTCTTCCCTACGTCTTGGCGACTCTTCATTTCCTCTCACTTTCACGACTGGCTCCTCACCTCGAGCACGAGCTTCATGTACTTGATCATCTCCCTGAATATTTCTTTGACGAAGCTTGTTTCTCATTCCTCTCAGAAGACAAAAGGCAAAGTGAAGACGACGATAAAAATGTATCTATAGGCGGCCAGGGCCAAAAGCGAGTCACTTGGGCGCGGCACGGTGCTGGAGGTAGTACCTCGTCAGGCCCGACGTGCTCGAGTCGTGGCCGGCGCCGTCGACCTTGGACACGTCTCCAGACTGGAGCAGGGGCAGGATTTTTTTTGCGAGAACCTTGCCCAGCTCGACACCCATCTGGTCAAAGCTGTTGATGCTCCAGACGAAGCCCTGCGTCGCAATCTTGTGCTCGTACATGGCAATGAGCGCACCGAGCACGGCGGGCGTGAGCTTAGGAAACATGATGGAGTTGGTTGGCCGGTTGCCTCCAAAGACCTTGGACTTCACGAGGAAGGTGTTGGATTGGTCCGAGGCACTCAATTCCTTCTTGACCTCGTCCTCGCTCTTTCCAAACGCGAGCGCCTCGGGCTGAGCGAGGAAGTTGGAGATGAGAATGTCGTGGTGCGGGCCCAGAGGGTTGTGCGACTGCACGGGCGCGAGAAAGTCGCAGGGAATGATGCGCGAGCCCTGGTGGATCTCTTGGTAGAAGGCGTGCTGGCCATTTGTGCCTGCCTGGCCCGAAATGACGGGACCCGTCTCGTAGTCGACCCTCTCGCCGTTCTTGGTGATCGTCTTACCGTTCGACTCCATATCGCCCTGCTGGAAGTAGTCGGCAAAGCGAGCCATGTACTGGTCGTAAGGAAGCAGCATGTGAGTCTGGCACCCGACAAAGTCGGTGTACCAGATGCCCAGGAGGGCCAAGATGACGGGAATGTTCTGCTCGAGGGGCGCCGTCTTGTAGTGGACGTCCATGTCATGGGCACCCTTGAGCAACTGCTCAAAGTTGTCGTAGCCCACGACGAGGCAGATGGAGAGACCAATTGCGCTCCACAGCGAGTAGCGGCCTCCAACCCAGTCCCAGAACTTGAACATGTTCTCCTTGGCAATGCCAAACTCGGTCGCAGCCTTGACATTGGTGGAGAGAGCAACAAAGTGCTTGGCAACGTGCGACTTGTCGCCGGCGGCCTTGAGGAACCAGTCGCGGGCCGTCGTGGCATTGGTGATTGTCTCCTGGGTGGTGAAGGTCTTGGAGGCGACGATGAAGAGCGTCGTCTCAGGGTCACACTGCCTCAGTGCCTCGGCCATGTGGGTGCCGTCGATGTTGGAGACAAAGTGGGCGGCCAGGTCTCGCTTTGCGTACGGCTTGAGAGCCTCGGTCACCATGACGGGTCCGAGATCGGAGCCTCCGATGCCGATGTTGACAATCGACTTGATCGGCTTGCCCGTGTAGCCCTTCCACTCTCCTGACCGAACGGCGTCGCTGAACTTCTTCATGTGGGCCAGCTCGGGCTTGACCTCGTCGACGCCCTCAACGGGAGGCTTGAAATCGTCGCTAAGGTCGCGGAGGGCAATGTGGAGGACCGATCTGCCCTCGGAGGTGTTGATGGGCTTGCCTTCGAACATCTCGTCCCGCTGCTTCTCCACCTCGGCTTCCTTTGCGAGACTCAAAAGGGTCGAGAAAATCTCATCGTCGATCAGGTTCTTGCTGAAGTCGACGAGTAGCGAGGCGTCGGTCGTCTTGCCCGACCACTGGCGCGAGTATTCCTCGAATCGCTTGGGATCAGCGCTGAAGGCCTTGCTGAGGTTGAATGCCTTGCCCTTGGACTGGTAGAGCTGCTCGAGCTTCTTCCAAGAAGGCTGCGTACTGGCGAGCTTGTGTGCCATCTTTGCTTGCAGAGTTACTGGGGTAGGAAAGAGGTGAGAAGAAAGGGAGATGCTGCTTCGGACTCTTTAGCGAGCGGTAGGTTCAGTCCGTCATGCACATTCCCCCAGCCACAATTCCACGTGGTTGTGGCCTCCTTTTATTTTTTATCCTCTCTTCTTCTCGCCGGTGGAAAGTGCGTCGTCTCGCTCGTCTGATCACGACGCTTCTTTCGTCACACCCACCGGCAATGATCAGGAGAGGCGCATTGGCTACCTTTCGAGGGGCTGCTGCCGCTTCGAGAGGCGCAAGAGGGAACAACAGCTCAAAGGCGTGGTTTTCTTCAACGGCGGTGCCCGAGCAGGAACAGGAGAAAGAGCAGAGTAACAAAGTCGCAAGTTCTAGCAAGGCAGCCCCAAAGGCTCGCCAGTCGCCTGCCGCACCGCTCAAGTTCGACATGGACTCCTTTCCGTCGCTGCTTGATCGGCCGGACCCTGTGCTGGACTCGGGAAAGGCATTCTACAACGAGCCTTCGTCAACGAGCGCACACAAGTCGTCAGTCATCTTTTACAACTCGCCGAGGTACTTTGAGCCGACTCGACCAACGGCCGCCTCACTAATTCTGTCCGGCTCCGACGATGGGGGAGACGAAGTGGACTCTGCGGCCTACCTGTCGACAGTGACACCCCTCACTTCTGCCGAAGTCAACAACCTTTACAGGCACACATTGACCGTCAAGCGCGTGGTGCGAATGACGGGAAAGGGGAAACAGCCCAAGATGGCTTCGCTCGTCGTCGCCGGCAATGGACGCGGACTGGTCGGCTACGGTGAAGGAAAGGACTTGAATGCGGGCAAGGCGAGTCGAAAGGCTTTCCACGAGGCCGTCAAAACATTGGACTACGTCGAACGATACGATGGTCGTACGATACCCGCAGAAGTCCGTGGTAAATGGGGTGCTACTACCGTCACTCTTCGACCTAGGCCTGCCGGTAAGTCAATGTTGCTGATCATTGTGTCCAAGGAACCTTTTCAGCTAATATCTCTTCGACAGGTTTCGGTCTTCAGGTCCCGCCTTCCATCCATGCCATCGCTAGATCCTGCGGAATCTCTGACCTCAGCGCCTCGATCCTGGGCTCAACAAACCCTTACAATGTGGTCAAGGCTACGCTACAGCTTCTGTGGGGAGGCACTGCCCCCCTGGGTCTTGGCGACGGCATTGGCGGAGCTATGAGGAGAAAAGACAGAGGCGTGGGCATGCGGACAGTCAGAGACATTGAGATGGCCAGAGGCAGACGTCTGAGAGAGGTGCCGCAGAATTAGCTGTAGAGTACCATAACCTCGCTAATCATGTAGAGACAATCTCACTTGCCATACAACCTCGAAGTGGTTCCATGTTTGCTGCTCTTGTATGAGGAAGAATGGGTGAGGCGGAAAAATTGCACGTGATTCACTTGAAATTTTCTGTTGCCTGCCCACTCCGTCTAAATCTTCTTGACTGGACCACCCGTCAACTACAGCGACACCGACAGCACATCATGGCCAAGGACGAGAGCAAGAAGGAGAAGAAGGCGCGCAGAAAGTCGGAGGCTGTCGGCGACGAGAGCGCCATGTCCGTCGACGTGCCTGAGCCTGCAGTGGCCGCGGTGGAGACGCCTTCGAAGAAGGACAAAAAGGAGAAAAAGGCCAAGAAGGAAAAGGATGAGGTGGACGACGATGCGGATGAAGTTAGCCCCGAAGCTATCAGCCCCATTGCTCGTGAGTGTTACAATAAACACAAATCCACTTGATAGCCGTGACGAATCAGAGGGCTAATGAAGTGTTTTGACGCAAATAAAGAACCACTGGCGCAAAAGAAGCTGTCCAAAAAAGTCTTCAAGGCCATCAAGAAGGCATCCAAGAACCGGGGCCACGTCAAGCGAGGTGTCAAGGAAGTCGTCAAGGGTCTTCGCAAGGGAGACAAGGGGTGGGTCACACCGCGCCCAGGATCTTTCAAAGTGCCACACTAACTTTCTATTGAGCCAGCCTCGTTATTCTCGCTGGCGACATCTCGCCCATGGACATTCTCTCGCACATTCCCATCCTGTGCGAGGACACGGAGAACCCCTACATCTTTGTTTCGTCTAAGGACGCATTGGGGCAGGCTTCCAGCACCAAGCGACCAACATCCGTCGTCATGATTGTGCCCGGCGGCAGCAAGCGGCCGGCCGGTCAAAAGGCCGGGGATGCCTCCAAGGAGGACTATGCCGAGGAGTACAAGGCCGTCTACGGCGAAGTCCACAGCCTGGTGAGTCACTTCAATTCTATCGTCGTGCCTGTTGATCTCATGCTGACCATCCTTTTCATCGTGAAAAAGGGAGAGAAGCTCGTTCTGGGCTCTTAACATGCTCTGTTCGCTTGTTCTCTTGTGCATACACACACTTTCTCTCTCGATAGATTATCGAGCGAATTTCTCGTTGTATTCTATATCGTACACAGCTCTCTCAATCTGAAAGACCGACGAGTCTCCTGACCTTTTCCATCGTCGGACCCGCCCTCTCTCTGGCCTTTTCTCGTCCCTTCCTCTCCACCTCTGCAAGGTACGCCGGCTCATTTTGGATTCTCTGCAGACGCTCCTGTATCGGGCGGAGGGCCTCGATGATGGCGTCTGAAACTGCATTCTTGAGGGCTCCGCCGCCTCCGCCCTCCTTGTTGAGGTCCTCTGCCAACAAAGCTGGATCGTCTCTTCCCATCAGAGCGGAAGCAATACCCAGGAGGTTGCTCACTCCCGGTCTCTTTTCCGGATCGTAGCTCATCTGCGTCTCGCCATCTGTCACGGCCTTCTTGATCTTGGAGCGCACCACGTCGGGCGAGTCCGTGATGAGGATCCTCGAGCTTGCATCCGGCGCCGATTTAGACATCTTCGAGGTCGGATCTCGCAGTGACAAAACCCGTTTTGTAGGTGCTGAGATCCTCGATCTTCGTTAAGAAATGGCCACAGTCGAACAGATACCGATTTGGACTCACTAATGATGTGCTGAGGAGGGGGAAATAGCTTTTGCTTGTAGGTCCGATTGAACAAATCGGCAATGTCGCGCGAGAGCTCGAGATGCTGGACCTGGTCTTCGCCCACAGGTACATGCGTAGCCCTTTGTTGCGTACTGTAGGTCAGCGTCGTCGTCGTGTTCTCAGTTGAAGTGGGCAGAGGAGCAACTCACCGATACAAGAGGATGTCCGCAGCCTGTAAGACCGGGTAAGCAAACAATCCCAGCGCCAGCGCCCCTTCCTCTCCGCCGCCGGCTGATTCCGCCGCATCGGAACTCCCCCGAGCGGTAGCAAGCTTGGATTTCCACGTAGTCATTCTGTTCAGCCGTCCGACGGACGTGAGGCAGTTGAGGTACCAAGCCAGCTCGGCGTGCTCCTGCACCTGGTCTTGGTGAAAGAGAATGCTCCGCTCTGGATCCAGGCCGATGGCCAAGAGGCTCGCAAGCATGTCTTTCCGTTCCACACGGAGCTGCTGGGGATTCTGAGGCATTGTAATGGCATGCAGACCCACGATAGAAAAGATGACAGAGTCGCCGGTCGCGGTCGCCTCCTCTTGCAGCCTGACCCAATTCTGCAGTGCCCCCAGGTAGTTGCCGAGCTGTACAGTCAATTCAATCCTGTTCAGCGCTATCTACCCCTCCATTCTCTCTAGTAGCACAGCAATATCTCTCACATGCGGCGTCCCCGTTGGCTGGATGCCCGAAAAGATGGTCCGAGGAGGCCCTGCCTCGTCCTTCGTTCCCGCTTGCCCTGACGCTATCGAGGTACTCCGAACGGCGCTGCTGAAAAAACCTCTTCTCCGGTTTCGGCAATTGGAGACGACTTGCCGCAACGATGGCCTTGCGCCGCGCAACGTGCTCCTTGTCGTCGAGGCAAACACCATCATTGCACCATCGTCTATCGTGTCGGCGAGAGGAGAACAAAGCTTAAATTTCTTCTCGACATCACCACGGCCAAAAAAATAAAATAGTGGTGTTGACGCGTGACTTTCTCATCTACTTATGATATCCGTCACGATGACGGAATACAATTCTGTAGACAGTAAACTAGAGTCGGATAGAGAGGACCATGCGCCATGTGGTCTCTGCCAGTCGTTGTCGCTGCTAATGCGGCTGGAGAGGATGCACACGCGCCAAATACTCCTTGATTGTCCGTTCGATCGTCCTCGAGGCAGTCAACCACACGAAGAGAACAGTCTCCGTCCGTCAGTATTACCCCAGGGTGTAGCCATATCGAAACGTCTTTGGCTCTCTCGCCTTCTTTCCAAGCAGACGGTTCGGGTATATCACGTGACCATCAGCGAGGCGACCAATCGTTGTTGAGACGAAACCAAGCCTTCTGAACAACTATTATCGAGGACGGTTATGGCGCTCTCACGTCAGGTCCTGCGCGCAGGTGCGATGCGCAGCCTTGGCGCCACGGCACCATCGCTCTCTGTCGCCGCTGTCTCTCGGTCGTTCCAGACTTCGGCTGCCAGAAGAGGTGCCCAGGCTTCGCACCAACAAGATGACGATGAGACGTACCCTTCTGAAGGTTCGTCACCTCTCTCGTCTCCCTCCTTTGTGTTTTCTGCTTGCTGATCTCTTCTTCTGTCTGTATCCATAGGCTTCAGCGCGCCCATCTGGCGCAACACAGTCTTGTTTGTCATCGCCGCCACGGGCATCTATCGCTTCTCGAACCTGCATGCAGATCCTCACCCATCCCGAGCCTCCTCGTCTGGCCGCTCTGCGCCCGGCAACGAGTCGGAGGACGATGAGCACGACGACGACAACCGGCCATTTCTGACGAGGTACATGGATTACTACTTTACTCCTGCTTCGTTCTGGAAGGAGCGCAATGAGCGTCACCTTGACTACGTCCGGGAACGTGCAGAGGAGAAGCTTCTGTTCCAGGACGCCGAGAGGCCGCCTATCCACAGGCTCAGGTACCCTTCGTGAGTTTGTTCGAGCTCTCACCTTCTTCTTCGGACACAACCAAGCTGACCTCCATTTCCCCCCTTGCAGCACGTTCGAGCAGGCCTCGCCCCACCGCATTAGCGCTGGCGACCAGGTGGACCTGTCAGATCTCCATGTCAAGAAGGCATCCGAGTAGAGTGAAGCCAGACACCAGTGGAAATCAAGCATTCAGACCATGCTGCGTGAGGCACTGTGCATACATTGAGAGATATGAAGAAAGGCTACAATCAGCTGTCCTTCTTGCGCCGAGGCACCTTTGCCATGATGTTGCCCAACATCTCCGTGAGCTGCTGTGGTTGCCTTTCTCGCCTCTGTCTCTGCATCTTTTGCCGGTTCGCCCGCTTTTGCTCCTTGATGCTGTATATCCTCGAGCTGCCCGATGATTCGCTTCCAACACCGTCGCCCATGGTAAAGTCTCTAACCATTGCGGTTCCTTCGCCAGAGTGACGATGCAGGTAGCCGTCAATCTCAGCGACCCAGCCTGGTGAGCCTGGGATGCCGCGTGCCAGCCGGTTGCGATCGGCCGACTCGCTGGCGCGGACCTTGAGGCGTGTGTAGCCCAGAGAGGGGTTCATGTAGGCATCACCACTGAACACGCCCCTGATGCTTTGCTCGCGCCACGCCTGCATGGGCCTAAAGTAGCCGTTGCCCTTTCGAGGGTCGTTGCCACTCCAGTCAATGGCGCGAAGACCGCCGTCGTGTTCGTTCTTGATGTAGGCGATCCGGCCAGCCACGGCAGCGGCCCAGCCCTCTTTCTTGTAGCCCTTGTCATCGTCGCCCATCTTCTCCAGTACACGGCCGGGAAGTGGCGGGGCGAGGAGCTGCGTCTGAATGCTGTCGGGCTGCGAGTACTGCAATCCGGCATGTCTGTGCAGCGCCGGCTGCAGGCTTTCGTTGGTGCTCGAGCCGGACATCTGCTCTTTGCTGCCCGACGGAAGCAGTTGGCTCTCTGGTCGAGATGCCCTCTCGTTCTCCCTCCAGGTGAGCCAGACACTCCACGGAAGGGTCGTCGAAATGCCGATCCGGCTCTGATCCCACATGTCGGCGCGCACCTCGTCGACATTGGGAAGCGGCAAGTCTCGAGCCGTGACTTCCTCCGGCACCTCTATCCGCGTCGCACCTTCCTCCCTTGCGCGCATGGCCTGCTTCTGCATCATCAACCTGCGCTCGTTGAGCTTCTTCACGGCCTGATGGCGAGCCCTCTGCGCCGCTGAGAGAGCAAGCTGCCTCTTGAAGTAGCCCCGAGACGCCCGAACCTGCTCGAGGAACTTTTCGAACCTCGCCGGGGACATCGAAGTGTACTTTGGTGCAAACGACATGGAGTTCGAATAGAGCCTCGCGACACTCGAGAAGGCGTCGTTGTCCGTAGTGCTGCCGGAGGCGTCCTGCTGGTGAATTGGCCCTCTACCTTGGCGTGCCTCTCGCTGCAAGTGCTCTCGAACTTCCTTTGGCTCTACCTCATCATAGAATGTGGGCAACGCCCTTCGCGTTGAGGGATCGTAGACAGTGTTGAGCCGCGGTCCAAGCTTGCCCACTTCTTCCACGACGGCTTGCCCCTCCTGGTCTACCAATTTAATGTGCGTCTCCGACCATCGCCGGAGCATGAGAACATCTCTCTCCCTCTCGCGCCATGACGTCTGGCCCTCGCGAGTGTCCATGTCACTGACATCGACGTATCGGATCGTGCCCGGAGGAGCACCAGTCGTGGGTAGGGGCCTCTTGAGACCAAAGTCGCCACGAGCCTGGTGTGCCGCCGGCGCCGTAAACACCTGTCCCTGCCCAGGCTGATACGCCGTCAGTCGAGACGTAGCGAGCAACCGCGAAAGGTTTGTCATGCCTCCCGAAGAGGACGACGCGGGTGCCGCCATTCTTCCTCTAGGTGCTCTTCGACACCGTCAGCGAGGATGCAAAAGTGAAGTCGAAGAGTCCTGGCCGAGCAGTCACGTGCTTTATTCTCACGTGAAAGTCTACCAAAATTTTGGATTTTGAGAAGGTTGCTGCACCGCTCCTCCTTTGATCTGCTGCAGAGTTGCAACGACATGGCCGGCAAGACGCAGCCGATGCCGGCGACAAAGACCAATGGAAGGGCAAAGAGAAGTAAGGAGGCTGTCGAGGAGGGCACTGCAACCTTGACCGAAGAAAGGAGGTTGCAAGAGATCCAGACGGCGCTATCCACCTCTGCAGACCTCAATCCCTTGTACGACCTCATCCGACTGGCTCATGGGCTCAGCACGAAGCAGGAGCCGAACCTGGTCAAGACGCTGTACGCCTCAGCCAGGATCTTGGCCCGATCTCTCACTTCGCTCATCAAAGACGACAGGATCCCCCTCGGCCACGTGGACGAGGAAGGCTACGTTCTGGGAGGCGCAACTAGCACCTCATCCACAAAGGAGCTGAGTGAGGCCGATCGAGCAGTGAGGAGCTGGTTGCGACAAAGGTGGAACGAAAGCGTAGACCTACTGTGCTCTCTCCTCGGCCATGAATCCCAGGATCTGAGAGCGCTTGCGATTCGCCTGCTCATGACGTTGCAGGTCGCTGCGTCGAACTTTCTCTCTGGCCAGTCGAGCTCTTCAAAGGATCCTGCAAACTTGCAAGCACGCTGGTCCGAGTCTCCGTGGCGACGCTTGATCACTTCTTTGCTCTCTGGAGCACCGATATTGTCCCCAGAGAAGCTCCTTGTGGTTGACAGGGTGGAAGAATTAGCTCAAGATGTCCGGCTCGTCTTCGCCGAAGAATATCTGGAAAAGTACGACGACGTCCGCTTCGCATTCTGCAGGGATGTCACAGCGCAGCTCAGCAAACCACCCCCCAGCATCTCTCAGAGGAGTGACGTCCGATCCAAGGCCATGTCAATGATGCTTCTCTTGACCGCCATTCCGACCCAGGCTGCCGACCTCAACGAATTTTTCGTTCCGGCGCTGGCCAGAGCACCGCCAGGGTTGAACAAGAAGGCAAAGTCCAAGAAAAAGGGGCCAAAGTTCGCGGAAGATGGAGGGAGCGATGACGAAAATGGAGACGGCGGCGGTGACGACGAGGACGATTTGGCCGACTGGTTTTCCGATAGCGACAATGAGGGTAGATCGAAGGAGGTCAAGCAGCTCAAGAAGAGGGATGACATAGCCGGGCTGGGGAGCGCTGCTGTGTCTGCAAACGAGGCAAGCCAACAGCAACGAAGGTTGAAAAGGAACCCGCCCCTACTGGAAGCCATCCACTCGCTGCGAGCCCAGAAGTCGGCTTTCAGCAAAGCATGGCTGGCTGTGCTGCTGGTTTCTCGCGACGCCGAAGGCAATGCCCTTAGGGGCGAGCTGAGTCTGGCGCAGACACATGAGGCCCTCGTCCGGATCCACTCTCAAATCCTGCCCCATCTCGTCAAGCCAAATCTTCTTCATGATTTTCTCGTCGATTGCCTCGACGCCGGCGGTGCAACTGCCTTGTTGGCTCTCAATGCGCTCTTTACGCTCATGACGTCGCACAACCTCAACTACCCCTCCTTCTACATGCGGCTTTACGGTCTTATGGTAGCTGATCCACCTTTCCTTCACGTCCGATATCGTTCTCGGTTCCTCCGGTTGCTCGATGTCTTCCTCTCTTCCACCCACCTGCCCGCTGCGCTCATTGCCTCATTTGCCAAGAGGCTCTCCCGAGCTGCCCTTCGTGCGCCCCCCTCTGCCGCCGTGACTATCGCCCCATTCGTGTGGAACCTGCTCAAGCGACACAAAAGGTGCATGACGATGATCCATCGTGAATTCGAAGGCGATCGATTCGAGGCAGGACCCGCTGGTATCGAGGATCCCTTCGACCCCCTCGAACGAGACCCTCTCAAGACCAGAGCCATCGACTCGTCGCTGTGGGAGCTTGCATCACTGGGCGCGACCCAGGCTGCCGCGTCAAATCAGGGTCTGCCGACAGATGGCGTGGGGGGCCAGGCGCACTATCTCGCCAGTGTCCATTCGCTTGCCAAGATTCTCGCTGAGCCGTTTACAAAGGAAAAGTACGGCCTGGAAGACTTTTTGGACCTGACCTACAGTACCATGTTTGAAAACGAGACGGTGAGGACGTTGAACCCGAGGAGAAACGAGGACGGGACGAGGATTGTGAGACCCAATGCCAAGGAACCGGCGTTGGCGTATTCCTTGCCGACAGATCCCAAACGAGGAAAGAGGGCGGCCGCCTTCCGGCTCGCGGTCGATCAAGACGAGGAGCAGCGGGGGGTTACAAAGAAGCAGAAGACGATGCAAGTGAACAACGACACAGAGGATGATGAAGACCGGGAAGCTCGACTGGCTATGAAGGAGGTGGAAGAGCAACAGGAACAGCAAAAGAAGGAGCAGGCTGATGCATGTAATCGTCTCTGGATCTTCTCATAAGGCATCGTAATTTTATAACCATTGCAATCAGAGAAGAGAGAGGGAATGTACCACCACCGACCTGCGTCCTCAAGCTGCATGGAGCAGCCCGAGGCAACGATTGAAAAGGCTATTGAAAGACTCGAGGGCCAAGGTGCGATGATGGAGGCTTGATCTGGGGACTTCACCAGGAACCGCAAAGGCGTAGGTTCGCCCTTTGCGGGCAGAATAGTCCCGGGTATCTTAGCTTACATGTGCGTCAACAGGTTACAGCCGAGCGTCTGGTGTGAGACGGAGGTATTTCGGATGAGAGAGATGAGATTGAGGGAGAGGGAGGATAGGTGAGATGGTAGAGGTTGAGAAGAGAAAGATGCGCTGAGAAGAATTTGGCTCTAGAAGACAAGAAGAAAAAAAAGTCGTCGAAAAATTCACGTGTTGCCGCGCTGCATTGCGCTGAGAAGCTCCTCTCCATTTCACTGATCTCTTCTTCTGAACTCTTGCATCGGGCATCTTACACGGGACAGAGAGACCACAAAGATGCGACCGACACTTGCTTCGCTCATCAGAATCCGTCCGCAAACGCTCTCGGAGCTTGGCGAAAAGGCCGCGAGCCTCAGACTACCGCCGAGCAGCGCAGGCGCCGTCGCTGCGTCGGTCGCGCAGACGAGTTCGCGACAACGGTCAAAGGGCAGGGAGGAGAGCACAGCGGAGCGGCTGCTCGCAGAGGGAGAAACTCCTTCCAACTTGAGATTTGAGAAGCATGTCAGCAACAAGGAGATGTTCTGGAACGTGAGTCGTGCCTACTTCGGGCCGTCTGTGGAAGAGAAATGTGCTCATCACCGATGAGAGATCTTTGCAGATGCCAAAGGACAAAAGAGAACCGCTGAAGAAGCTCCTGAGGGAGTCCTAGGAACAGAGACAGCCAGCACGACTTGTACACTAGCGAGGTCGCAACGACAAACCATCTAATAGACTATTCACAGAGAAACCAATACTCGATCTGAAGGTGAAGTGAACTAGTGAGAGGATAGCTACCATCCAAAGAGCTCTCGATGGAAGTGAATGTCACCCTTTGCGTCGCCGCGGAGGATGGCTCTCGGGCTCGTCAGGGCTCTTGTCACTCGCCGGACTTCGTCGGCCGGAGCAGCAGGGCCGGAAACTTGAGGATGCCATATTAGCGACATTTCCGCACAAGAGGGCGGCAGAGACATGCTTACCTCCTACAAAGATCCGACCACTAGCACGGAAGACGGCGGTATGGATAATGTCTGCGATATCTGGTCTTCCCGCTCTGAAGAACGGCGGCTGACCAGTTGGGCCAGGCTCGAAGGCCGTGTTGGTCGTGTAGTGCACCCTGAGATCCACGAGATTCGCTGCGAGAGGTGCTATTCGTTCCAGCTCAGAGTAGAACCATTCGTAGTTGACTAATGCCTTTCATTAGCTCAAGAGATTAAAGGGAGAGAAGAGAATGGGGCTCACCGTAGTGACGTATTGTCCAGACCCAGATGATGCTGCGGACGAGCGCTTCGCCTCGCCTTACCTTGATGATGAGGTCCATCAGGATCGGCAGGGTCCAGGATACTCCGGCTCCACCTGCCATAGTCCAATTCGTCAATGCAGCTCACTTTGCGTCGCTGATGCACTCACCAGCGAAGAGGACAACGGTGTCATAGTACCGATGAAGAGGGGTCAATGAAGGGTACGGTCCATCAACGAGGAGAGGAATCGAGGGCTTCCCGCCGCGCAAAGCCAGCTCCAGCAGTCTTCTCGTCCAGCCTCCCCTAGCTCGAATGATGAAGATCAAATTTGGTCTTGGAGGTCGTATGGACGCCTGGCCATGTTCCGTCGAGATGGACATTGCGTGTCCGTCCTTGGACCCGTCTAAGTCGTACATGCCAAACTCATCCTTGTCCGACGCTCCGCCCTCGCTCAAGCCTGACTGCGAAAATGCTCCGCAATTCCTCCTCTTGCCTGCTTGTCTTGCGTAGACACTTTTATCTTGCGGTGGACAAGACGCTATCGTGAAAGGATGAGCCTGGGACAACCACGAGAGCGCCGGCGTAGAGAGGTAGGCATATGAGCCGGGTGTCCAGCTGGGAAAGTCTGGCTGGAAGACTTCGACACGAACCGTGTCGTTGGACAGCGGGCGCACAGTGGCAGTGCTGGCCGGAACTCTACGTTTGCTGTTGGACGTCAGCCGCCAGAGGCCATTATTGATCACGATTCGAAGAAGGCGGAACATGCGATCAGAGCCCCAGAGACAGAGCGAAGCGATGAGCCAGTTTCGCTGACTCGGTCGGTGCGCCCAGACGAGGCCGATAAACGAGCTGCTCATGACAGGTAGCTCCGCTCAGTCTGTGTAAGCAGCTAGGCAGCAAGGAGCCCAGACTGACACAACGAAGAGAACGTGCAATGTGGTAAAGACCTCATAAGCGAGGATCATTGACCATCGGTGCGCTGTCAAGAGGATGCAGAGCGCCATTGTGAATGCCGCGACGCCATACACGCGAAAGTCGGTCGCCGAATGAAATGTGTGGTCTTCACGAAGCTTGGTCCATGAGTGCATGATGGCGAGGATAATCGTCATGCGTCCTACCCATCGGTGCAGGAAAATGAGTCGGTCAAACGGCACACCAGTAAGAAAAGTGATGATGTTGTTCTTGGACGCGAGGGCAATCTGGAGAGGCAGGCTCGAAAGTGCGAGCTTCGATGCTCGATTGCCGATGCCATGCACAGTAAACGGGAGGACATTGCCAGCGGGTATATTTGTGTCTTGAGTCCAGTATGGCGGGATGAGCACAGATTGCGCACTTATCAGAAAAAAGGACTCACTATCGACAGAAACAAGGATGAACATGGCCGAAATGTAAACGGCAACGATGATAAGCTCGGCCAGGGTCAAACGGAGGAAGAGAACGTCGACCATCGCAAAGTACTGTTTCACAGGTCAGAGAGAGCCTAGAAGAGCGAGGGGCAGCTGACGAATCTCACCTTTCTGATGAAGGCTACGGCGGCGCGGAACAGCCTTTCGTACAATGCTGGTTTGCTTGTCTCTTCGTCATCAATGATAAAGGTACTCCTGCCGAGTGTGAATGAGCTCGCTCTTCCCCGACACCTCTTTCTCGCTAGCTTTGCATCAACCTTGGCAATGAGCCGGCAGACCACAAAGAGGGACAGCGCGGCGATGATAAAGTACCAGTGGTACTGGGCATGTCGGGCAGTCTTTGCACGGTCTTGGCCCAGAGCCCGCAGAAAGTCTTGCATCCCTCCGTGCTCAGGAAGCGGTTGCTGGTGCGGAGTAGGGGGAGAAGGTGAGTGTACAAGCAAGGGATGCGAGGTGGGTCCTTCATTGTGTACAGCTGCTACAGGTTGATGGTCGACTGGGGTGCCCGAGGACGCGGGCGGTGAAGAAGACGGAAGCGCGGCAACGATGTTGTAGGGCTTGACAGTGTCGGCCGTGTCCACCGCCTTGGCAAAGATGTCTGCCAGTTCCTGCGGCGACCGTCTCTTCGCCCAATGTCTCGACCGCTTCACTCGCCCATTGAAGTGAGTCATGGTGGTCTGAGGTCCTCAATTAGCTTTCGCCGTTGGAGATGGTCGCCACTTGCACCTCCTCTTTCGCATTTCACAACGGCGCCACAAAGGAGAGAATAGGAGCTATCAAATCTCAGCCACTTGGGCGCAATGCTTTGCCTTACGCAGCAACGGAAAACAAGTGCCGGTCAAGGGGGAGATAAGTGAAGGAGGCTGAATGCCTGGGAAAAGCGGCGCGGAGTGATGTCCCTTCCGCTGACAAGTTTATGAGAGAAAGGCAGCGACGGGTGACGGCCCAATTCCCAAGGCCCAATTTCTCCCAGCAAACATTGCCCCTCCAAGTGGGTCTTCGTTACTGTCCCTAGGCATGTCGTCCCTGAATTATTGGTCCGCTCTCCTAGCAACGACGGCGACAGAGCCCCGATCTCGCTGATGCGCCGCGTTCAAGATAGCGTAGTATAATTTAAAGGGTCATCGCCCATTTTCCTATGTGCGCGGCCTTCGAACATTTTGGAATTGTAAATTGAGGAGGGGAGGGACGAGACCAGGCCACACCTGTTTTCGAGAATGGCATGATGAGGTGATGAATTTGAAGCTTGTGCCACCGAAGACGATTGCTCACCTCCTCATCAAACCAACGCGCCAAGACAGTCAGCATCCTCCGAACTGACCAACGTCAGCTCGGCACCCGTCTGCCAAGTGCGGAGATAGAGCACCAGTAAGGCATCGAGGTGCGTGCTGCGTACCCCGACGACACTCGAGCCACCGGCGGCCGAAGACGGAATTTGATCTTTCGAGCCAATCGGCACCAGGCCTCTCCTCCACCGACCGCGGCCTTCAGCGCAAGCTTTGGCACACTCTCTTTCCCACACGCATCACCAGCGCACGACCGGCAGATATGTCGTTGGCGGCCACAGCGCACCACTTTGTTGGTCGTCTGAACTCGCGCAGGCGGACCGACGTAGAGACACAGGCCGCCGAAGAAGGGAGCGGCACTGCGAATGATTATGGCGGCGGCGGCGGCGGTGATGGCGGCGGACATCATGCGCGAGAAGCCAGCGGTCGCTCTGTGCTGAGCAACATTTCAGACCGATTTGCGTCAATGCGGCAGCGAGAGCGAGAGAGCGACATGTTCCGGGTCCAGAATCGAATCGAGAGGTCCACAGCGACAGCAACCGCCAGAGGCGACATCGAGGCAGGAGCGCTGCCGGCCACAGAAGCGCAAGGAGGTGCAAGCGCAACCGCACCCGCAGCAGGCGCCACCACTGTCGCAGCGGCTCCCACGACGGGAACAAAGAGCCGGCGGGAAAAGGAAGAAGGCGCGACGCTGTTCGGTCCCAATCTAGCAAACTACTTTGGCACCGGGAGCAGCTCCAGCGGCGCCGTAGCAGGCCTCGGTCTCGGTGGCGCTGGCACCTCGACCCAGCCTGGAGCAGGCCCCGTCAATGGCACTACTTCGCCACTGGCTCCTGCCGTCCCCACCTCTCCCATTTCTCCCGGTCCCAACGATGGGACGTGGGGACTTCGGGGACGGACTCGGCTGGGGAGCCGAGGCCGGGCTCGCGGCGCTAGCCTGAGCGGGCTGAGCAACCTGTCGCTGCCGCTTGAAGCCGACGAGTCGGTCGCCTCGCTTCCTCAGCAGGTTGCTGCCGATCTGCCCAACGAACAATTGGCCATGGCCGAGGGCATCGAGATCAGCACGCTGCGGAGGTGGATCGAGAGGAGCACCGTGGGTGGTGCAGTCGAGATTGCAGGCCCAGATGGTGCTTCGTCGGTCAAGGGAGAGCTGGGCAACCCGCCCACGCTGTGCTCGACACTGCAGAGCTACGTCAATCTGAAGCGTAACACCGTCAGGCTCAACCTTGTATCGGCAGAGCAGCAGCAAGCGGTCCTCCAGAACAGGCGGTTGCAAGCAGCCACCGATGCTAGTGCCTCGTCTCCCGTCCTCGAGTCGCCGTTGGCTCTGCGATCGGTGACCTCGTTTGGCACCTTTGCCCAGAGCTCGAGGGCCACCAGTATCCCACCCCCGACGCACTCGCTGCAGTTTGAGTATGACTGCGCTGCGCCCCTCGCCACGATTCAGGTCTTTGTTCGTGCTTCGCGCAAGCACGGAACCTGGCTCAACTGGATTGCGATGCGCGAGGCGCAGGGCCTGGCAACTGACCTGACGCTGGACGGCGCCGACGAGGACAAGTACCTTGCTCAGCGAGGGCCACCGCCACACGTCCTCGGCTGGCCCGTACACTCGGCAAAGATCAGGAGAGGCTTCGGCAAGCCCCTCGTCGCCAACCTGCCTCTGCACATCGACTACTTTGCCCCTCCAAAGCCTGCAGTCAGCAAGGATACAAAGAAGGATGGGCCCGCCGTGCCTGAGACGCCTGGCCTCCGCGAAGAGGCGCCCGCGGCACCTCCTCTGACTCCCGTCACGCCTGGTGTGGCCGATCCCCTCGCCGCTGCCACCATCCCGGCCGAGGAGACAAAGGAGGAAAAGGCGGCGCGGGAAAAGGCAGAGCGCGAGACGCTCAAGATGGCCATTGTGGTGGAAGCACTCGACGAAGAGGGAAAGACGCTCAAGGAGCCCAACCTGCAGATGACCTACCTCCGTCTCTCGTCGCTGCCAGTCCGGAGCACGATGCAAGAGACTATGCAGCATGCCAACGAGGAAGCTGGACCGGGTGTGCGCGATGGCGATGCAGTCCAGGACATTGCTCCAGTGGCGACCGAGGCCCATCCCGACGGGAAAGGCGACGAGGAGGAGCAGCTGAAGCAGGACGAGCAGAGGCAGCAAGAGGTCAAGCGAGTGTGGTCCATTCAGGTGGAAGGCCAAGAGGCAGAGATTGGGCCCCATCGTTTCCAGCTCCAGGAGCTCTACGGTCTCTCGTCACGTCCGCCACCCGTTCGCTCCCCCGAGGACGACGATGGTGAACATGAAAACGAGAACGAGGAGGGAGGAGCTACACAGCAGACGGCTGCCACGCCCGTCGTGGACTTTGAGGGTAGTAGTGGGGGCGAGTGTCTCATCTGCCTGAGCTCGCCACCCACGACGCTGCTCCTGCCGTGTACCCATGGCTTGTGCCTCGAGTGTGCAGTACAGCTCAGTGACAGCGTCAAGGCAACACGAGAGGGAGAGCGACGGAGGGGTAAGAAGCCGAGGCGCAAGTATGCCTGTCCCGTTTGTCGAAGGCGTGAGTCCCTTAAGAAACAGCATCTCTCTTCCTCTAGCATTGCTGACGATCACGACAGCATACACCAACATGCTGCATCTCTCACCGGCCGACGAAAAGGCCGTCGCGCAGGCGGCCGCAGCTGTCGTTTGACCACCATCCCCTCTTGTCTTATTCACTTGCTGTCGATATCATTTACCCATTCTATTCCGTCGTTTGAATACCCCTACATGTAGCTTCGTTGTGCTCAATGCTCCCCCTGTTTTTACCGTCGAACCAAGCTCGATCCTCTGAGTCGGTTCGTCTGCTTCGTATTCGCTTGTCGACGCTGACACTGAACTCGCGCTTATAGAAGCGCACGACAAGTCGCACGGGGACAAGCGACGCATAGCTAACTTTGTCCGTCAGCTCGTCGTCCTTGAGCAATTCCACAGTAATGCCTCGCTCCTGCGCCATTTGCAGGAACGGCTTCTGGGAGCCCAGGATGTTCTTGCCGTCTGACCATCTCGACGTGTTCTTACGGCATCCCACACCTGCCTCCTCTGTCCTATCAGAAAGACCGGGTCCTTGTCGACGGCTGCGGGCAAGATCTGCGCCGGAGATGCCGGCTGGCTGGCCTTTTCGACGGCGGCCCAGAATGCATCGGCATCTTCGAGCGAGCGGAGGGCCATTGGCTTTGGGAGCGGCTTCAACGGATAGATCGTTTGGTTCGCAGCCCTGCCATACCCATCCTTCTCCACACCTCTCTTGTCCGCACGCTCACACTCGTCAGCCAGAGATTACTGTCATTATCGCATGTGTTCCCTTTTTTTTTTCTATTTACAGCTTCCACCGGCCAAAGATCATGTCTGCCAGAGCCTGCGTCGTCCACCGCCGGTTCTCGCCCTCGGGAAAGACGATGGAGCGGGGGCCGTAAAAGACCTCGTCGTCGACCTCGTTTGCCTTGCGCGGCAAGCAGTGCATGAATCGCCAGTCGGGCTTGGCGCCGCCGGCCTTGGCGAGGGCCTCTGTGACTTGGAAGCCGGCAAAGTCGCGCAGCCGCTGCTCCTTGCTCGACTCTTCGCCCATGGAGATCCAGGTGTCGGTGACGACGACGTCGGCGTCCTTGAGCGCCTCCTTGGGGTCCGTCGTCCAGCTCACGGAGCCCTTGCGCCAGGGCGTCGACGTGCTCCGGAGGCCGTCTTCCATCTCGCCCCAGACGATCTCGTCGCGCTCGTAGCCCTTGGGCGCCGCGACGGCGAGGTCGATACCGAGGCGCGGGTAAGACACGAGCATGTCTGCGAGAATGTTGTTCGAGTCGCCGACCCAGGCGACTTTGAGTCCCTGGAGCGCACCCACGGGGCCCATGGCCGTCGAGGCGGCTGCGCCCGTCTTGGTCGACAGCACGGCGTCCTCGGTCATTGTCTGCAGGTCGGCGAGGATCTGCATGGGGTGGTAGCGGTCCGAGAGGGCATTGATGACGGGCACGTCGGCCGTCTTTGCCAGCAGCTCGACCTCGTCGTGGCCATTGACGCGGGCAATGATGCCGTCGCACATGCTCGACACAATCTTGGACGTGTCGTACAGGCTCTCGTTGACGCCCAGCTGGATGTCCGACGAGCCGAGAAAGAGGTTGTGGCCGCCGAGGGCGGCGACGGCCGTCTCGCTCGAGACGCGCGTGCGCGTGCTCCGCTTGCTAAAGATGAGCGCAATCGAGCGGTCCCGCAGCGACTGCGGGAACAGGTGCCCGCCCTCGTGCTTGCCCACGGCGGGCGACGTTGTGGCATCGCCGAGCGCATGCTTGGGCGAGTACTGGCGGTGGACCTGCTTGAAGTGGGTGGAGAGCGAGAGCACATCGGCAATCTGCTGGGGTGACAGCTGGGCCAGCGACAGGAGCTGTGGAGGCACGCGCGCCGTCGTCTTGGCGTTCGCAAGCGTGCTGGAGGCGCGAGTGGACGAGGCCGACGACGACGAGGCCAGCGCTGCCACCCGGCCAGCCGACTGACGAATCGTAGATGCCATGGTGGTGTAGTGAGTGAGTCACTTTCTTCGCGCGCAGATAACGAAATCAGAAGAACTGTCCAAAAAATAAAACATCAAGGGGGAGCGTGCGCAAATGACAAATTGCGTGACGAGTCTGACAGCTTTGTTCGAACGAGGCATGGTGACAATGCATCTATTTCTGCAGAGAGATCTAGGAAGCACGAAGAGCCTCAAGCGCGAGGCAGACAGCCTGAGCGCCACCGCCGAGGGGTCCGCTAGCCGCTTCTGCGGTGTGCCAGAATGCATATGCCCGTCGGATGCAAACGCTGTTGGTGGAAATCAGCCTTTGTGGGCTTGGGTCTGCAACGAGGCAAAGGCCAGACTCACTAGTGTGCAAAGGCGGCAGCAAGGATGAACCAGTGGAAGCTGAGGGTGATCGATGTCAGTTTTTGCTGGAAGAAGTTGTTTCAGGCCAGACTCACATCTGATGCGAAGCTCCCTGAGATCCGCTATTATTGTCAGTCACCGATAAGAAATAGGAGACCCTCCGACTGGCTCACAAAATAGTCAAAGGTGCCCGGCGAGAAGCGTTCAGGGATGCGTAGCATGTAGGTGCATGCGCCCACCACGTACATGGCGCCGCTCGCAATAAGCCAATGGACGCCCATTGTCCGTGAAATTGCCTCAAACTGTGGAAGCAGATCAGCTGTCCTATCCTTGACGCAAGGAGGTGCGAAACGGACTCACACCATACATTGCGCAAATGTGCGCCACGGGCACAATGGCGCTCAGGCCCAGGGCGAGAAAGACCGAGGTCCTGATGGGCCGATAGGCAGGCGTGGAGTATCGTCGCGACATGACGGTATACATTGCACCTGTCAAGAACAAGTTCTGTCAATGTTCATCCTGTCTCGTCTCTCCTCTGCACGTTCGACTCACCAGAGCCCAGCGAGGTAATCATGAACGCATACATGGCCTGGAGACGCGGGTGGCAGTAGAAGCCGTAGTGTAGCGCGGGCAGGAAGCTGCCAACGATCATGACGACGATGCCAATGTAGTCGAGCTTGTTGCACCGGTGCGCAAAGTCCCTCGAGTGGCACGCGACGGTGTGGAAGAAGCTGCTGAAGCCCAGGCAGACGACGGCGGCGATGAGAAAGATTGCGAAGCCGGCGACATCCTTCCAGTCGTTGGGCCGCTGAGAGGCGATGGTGTGCAGCGGGCCCATCAACGATGGACGAAGGACGGGAAGAGAGACGAGTGCATTGAAAGAGGGAGGGAGCGAGGGCGATTGAGCTGCTGCTCCTCTTCCGACGGGGAGCCAGGAACGCCAGCTGTCCTTTGACACAATGGCAGGTGTTGGCGGAACGATGGCGGCAGGGTAAAAGAGGGGATTGTGGGTGACAAAGCGGAGCTGCTCGGGAAGCCATCCTAGGACTTCGGCAGTGTGGAGCACGATGGCGACGAGGGCCACCTGGACGCCCCAGAAGTGCGTGTGGATGTTGACTATTGTCATGGTCGTCAGCCTTCCTTCCAACCTGCACTACACTGAGGAAAGAACTCTCACCTGTCTCGTTGTGGACATAGTCCCAGACGCTGCGCCAGCATTTCTAGAGCAGGAATCAGGTGCTTGAGCACAAGCACACACGACATCAGACTTCAAGTCGAGCGTGGCCCTCACTCACGTAGACGGAGTCGTGCTCGAACAGCTTGGTCGTCAAGACGCTGCCATCCGCCTCTTCCTTGCCATTCCCAGCTCTTTGTCTCGCGCCATTGCTCGCCCCGTTGGCCGTCGAGGTCGAAGTCGAAGTCGAGGCCGACGTCGAGCCGGCCAGTCGGGCCTGGAGCTCGTCCGATGTTCCGCCTGGGGTCCTGTAGCCTCTGAGGATGAAGTCGTTGTCTTGCGCCCAGATAGGGAGGTCGTCGTGCGAGCACAGCTTTGGATTGCCGTCGTTGCCCATCTTTTAACTGGACTGGCCTCCTCGTCTTTGTGGACGAGCGAAGAGAAGAGAGAGTTGATCGGTGCGAGCACACGTTTCTCCTTTCAGCAAGGTTGTTTGTTCTCTCTGTCCTTCGCATCCGGGAGTCGGGGTGGAGGACTTGGACTGGATAAATCTGAAAAAGAGAAAGACAGACTCCGTCTCTCTCTCTCGGTGACTGAGTCGCGACTTTTACGACTTGGCCCACGCAAGCAAAGGATGTCGCTCCTCCGGCCGTTCAAGGCCACGGACCTGTTCACCTTCAACTCGGTCAACCTGGACCACTGGACCGAGACCTACTCGCTGGCCTTTTACTTTTCCTACCTGACCCAGTGGCCGGACCTCGTCTACACGCAGCTCTCGCCCAGCGGCACGACGATGGGCTACGTCGTCGGCAAGGCCGAGGGCCGCGAGTCGACGACGGGCGCCATGGGCCGCACGCGGCCGCTCAAGGACCGCCACGGCCACGTCACGGCCATCACGGTCGCGCCCGAGTACCGTCGGCTGGGCCTGGCAAAGGGCATGATGGACCTGCTGGAGCGCGCGAGCGCAACGACGTACAACGGCTATTTTGTCGACCTCTTTGTCCGGCCGTCGAACCATGTCGCAGTGGCCATGTACGAGGGTCTGGGCTATGGCGTCTACCGAAAGGTCAAAGAGTACTATCAAGGAGGCGGTCAGGCAGGTCGGGACGAGGATGGATTTGGTGAGCTGCATCTCCTCAACAGGAGTTCTCCGCGCGCGCTGACTTGCAATTACTTGCTACCCAGACATGCGCAAGGCACTGCCCAGAGATACAAAGAAAGAGACGGTGCGCGATGGCAAAGTGGGCCGAAATACTGTCGTCAGCCCAGAGTGGGTGCCTGCTCGATTTTGTTACACCGTGCTCGGCCGCTGACCTCTTTGCATCGCTTCCACAGAGCCACCTATTTTGAGCCGTTTCCCAAACCAAGACGATGATAGAAATACAATTGCCAGCTCATAAAGATGATGACGATGACGACCGATGCAGTACTTATGTAGGCATGCACTTAGTAATAGTGAATGGCCTGTCTCCTGATCCTCGGCACGCCCACGTCCCACGGCCCGCTCCTGCCCACCTTCCACCGCTGGGCGCGCCTCATCCACGCGGGGCAGACGAGGCTGAGAAAGACGGCGGCGAGGCTGTTGGCAGCGACGGCCGTGGATGAAAAGGCAGCCAGGAGGGCGCTCGAGGTGATGCAGAGAGCCAGCGTGAAGAAGATCGGAGGGCCAACGACACCGAGGGGATGCCTGGTCGACGAGGAGGAAGCCACAATGACGACGACGCAGGGTAGATGGTGGCGAGACCACCGTGGAACAAAGGCAAAGAGGCAGATGGACGAGAGAATGAGGCTGAAGACCTGGGTCGGAGAGGGCAGGCGCGAGGCGAGGACGATGGAGGAAAAGACGCAGGCGTTGAGCGAGAGCGTGGCGGGCAGGTTGTTGGCCCCAGGCTGGCGGTGCTTGCTGCCGCCGTCGGGCCCACTGAAGTCGGCCAGTGCAAAGCCGAGGAGAAAGAGGGCAGTGGAGAGGGCTGCGATGGAGTCCGACGTTGTTGCCTCGGTCAGCGTCCGCAGCAGGGGCGACAGGGCCAGGAGGGTGAGGGCCAGGAGCGCATACGAGAGCGGCTGTGCGAGCGGCTTGGCCCGCAGCTGGGCCTCCTGCTTCCTCCTCGCCGCTTGTCGCGTGGAGAGGGCCTCATTTGGGTCGGGCGGCGGCATGCTAAACACGCTCGTCGCAGGTGTGGTGCTGGCGAAGACGACGATGGCTGCCACGCTGGCCAGGGCGAGACCCTCGGCGCTGACATGGCCGGCGCGGAGATGCAGAAAGAGACTGACAAAGAGCGTCGTGATGCTGAGATGCTGCGTCAGGGGCAAGGACCAGACGACCAAGGTGAAAAAGGAAGGGAGCGATGTGAGGGCTGGGTGTTGTGCATGCATGCATGCATCAGCTGCCGTCGAGCAAGAACAGAGAGTACCCATGCTCCACTCACGATCCGTCTTGAGCTGCTTGAGAAAGTCATCGGGGACGTAGTCGTCCGGATACGGCTGGCTGGCCCACAGGATCCGTCGCCATTTGGGCTTCTCCATTCCTCGTGGTGGAGGAAAATGAGGAAGGAAGGTCGGGCGAGGTGGAGAACAACATCAAGCACTAATCCACAGACGCGCCCTCTCTTTTTCATATCCCTCACTTTGACCAGACGAACGATGGCAAGCCCGAGCGGCTCTCCTGCCCCCCGCGCATCGTCGTCGTCGTCGTCATCGCAAGCCTCACCGTCGCTACCATCCTCATCGCAGGCCTCGACGGTGGCCAAGGCAGCGGCCATCTCGGACAAACGCCTCTTCATCGGCAATCTGCACCCGAGCGTGGACGAGTACTGCCTGGTGCAGGCCTTTACGCCGCATGGCCACATTGTCAAACTCGACATTGTCTTTCACAAGACCGGTGCGCTCAAGGGGAAGCCGCGAGGGTATGCATTTATCGAGTACGCAAAGACGCAGGAGGCCGTCAAGGCTATCCGGGCCAATGACGGGAGGATGCTCCGGGGCAGAGAGCTGCGCGTGTCCTTTGCCAATGCGGTGAGCATCTTTCCTGCGGTCCTTCGACAGTTGACAGAGCTTGTTGCTGATCCTTGTCTCTTGCACGACTCCTCTCAGAACGATCACTTGGACGCGACAGGGACCGGACCCCATCGAAAAGCTAGGGTGCCCGTCGATGTGCAGAAGCCGACAGCGCTGAGCCTGGTTAAGAAGTCACAGAGACCCGATGGGTGAGTCCAGCCACCACTTGCTTCGCTTGCATCGATAGCAAACTGATGGGCGAGTGTGGCTCTTTCGACAGCACCGACGCAAGAATAGCGGCCATGGAAGCGAAGCTGGCCAATCTGCGTGGAAAGTCCAGTAAGGAGGGACAGGGCGCCTCAACGACGATGGCGACGACGACAGCGACCAAGACATCGACGCTCAAGGGCCATCCATCGCTGCCAAAGAAGCCACCCACCTCACAATAATCTATGTAGAAGTAGCATTGTAACCATAACTCATTGTCATCCTGCCTCTTGGCTAATTTACTCTCCTGCTTGTGGAGCCTTCGTTGCCTGACATTTCTTCTCCACTTTTGACCTGCAACTTGCGTTGTCTTCAGGTCGGTCACACAGAGGACCGACTCGGACGATGACATTCACGCAGCGCAACCTCTACTACCTCCGAGCCTCGCCCCACATTGTCCTTCAGACGGTGCTGTACCTTGACCCAAAGCACCTGCGCTGGATGAATGCCTACTATGGCGACGACGAGGACGACGAAAACGACGCGCAGCACCCCTCCGGCCGGTACCGCGGCGACCTCGTCCTGGCAAAGGCGCTGCAGGTCCTCAAGACTCGGTGCGTCAGCCACTGCATATCCCTGCCCCTCCTTTCCTTTAATACGGCCAGCTGCTGACGATTATTGCCCGACAGCATCATGCCCAAGCTCAGGAGAGAGTCCCAAGAGGGTGGTCCGCTGGGCTCGACGAACAAGAAGGAGCAGGTCGATGTGCACGTAGACGTCGACTTCCAAATGGCCTACTTTTTCAAAAAGGTCCCGGGGAGGCATGCCGTCCTGCTCAAAGTGGGTCGAAGTGCCGTGTAGTGAGATGGAGAAAAGCGATCGCTAATGTATCTGGTCCATGGGGCACTCCTCTATCGCCTCACCACCGGCCCAGGAAAAGGCAATGATGTTTCCTCAGGCTCCGAGCGGTCCGATGGCACCGCCGGCTCTTCCGGCTTCAGCGGCAAGGAAGAGGAAGCAGGGTACAGAGCTGCCCCGGCCATCGGACCTCGCTGCTCGACAGGGTCTCCAAGCGGGCGAGAGTGTCGTGGAAGAGGGCGCGGACGTGGCAGAGGGAAATGAGCCAGAGACGGATGGAGATGGGGGGTCAGAATCATTGCGAAAGAGGAGAAGAGGGCTCGAGGTGATGGGCATCCGTGTCAAGGAGGAAGATGACGATGAGGTGCAGCCGCTCGGCGAGCTCAATGGCGCCTTGGCCTCGACGTTCGTCAAGCAAGAGGAGGAGGAGGCGGCGGACGCAGCCCCACTTGAGAATGAGCCCATCGACCTCGGTGCCAATGACGATCCCGTCGACGACAAGAAACCAAAGATCCACGTCAAGTACTCTGGCTTCAAGATGTGAGTGTTGCTCGTCGCTGCTCGAGGATTACCCTTCTTACTGATGGTGTCCCAAACAGATTTGGCAAGATGCTGGTCCTGGTCATTGAGCCGAGCCGGCAGATGAAGAAGCGCGCGCCTGAGCTGTTTACAGTGCAGACAGCAACTTCCACGGCACAACAGCAGATGCGACGGATCAGCGAGACGCCGGTACCTTCCTCCTCACGAGGCCCGCCAGACGTTGCGTCGATGCGAACACCCAGTCGAGCTCGCTCCTCGTTTCTGGAAGATGAGGATGAAGACGAGCACCCGCGCGACTCGAGGAACATTAGTCGAACTCCAATTCGAGGCTCAGCGCTTGGCAGAGGTCTTTTCCGGGGCACGCCCAGCGAGTACGAGGCCACGCCGACGCCGACGCCTGAGCCAGAGGGCAGGAGGATCCAAGATGCGCTGCAACCAGAGCGAGGCGAGGACGAGGAGCGCGAAGAAGAAGAAGACGAGGGAGGGGAAGAGCAAGTGGACCAATCGGCAAGCTTCATCCTTGCCAGCCAGATGCTCGAGGATGGCGTAGGCGGCGAAGGAAATGACATTGATGACGACGCGGGCGACTAATAGAAGGGGACTCATGCATTCCATCTGTACTTCTAACAATGCAATGCTCTTGAACAGAGGGGGAACTTGGTATCTCATGCTGTTGCTCGCAGTACGTTCCAGGCAGTGTGCCTACTCGTGGAAGAAGGCAATGGGGTCCTTTTCAGACATGATCGCACGGTACCACTTTGGGCGATCGTCGTCGGGCGTCTTTCCGCCCTCTTCGGTGTAGAGCGAGTGGAAGACGACGTCCTTTGCGCTCTGCTCGCCATCAGGAGGATCATGGATCCTAACGTGGATGTAGGCGTCGGGACCAGCCTTTGGGAGGCGGATCTTGCCAAAAATGATGGTGCCATACGACACTGTCCCAGCACGGACGGCGACGAGGTCTCCCTTCTTGACGTCAAAGGAGGCGAGGTCAGCGTCAGAGACGGACGAGACTGACTCGTACATGCGCGGCTCGTGCTTGTCCCAGTCCTTGCGGCTGCGTTTTGGCCACGCCTAGTCAGCCCTGGACGCAGACTGCAATCAGATCGTCACTGGGGTCACTCACCTCTTGAGGAGCACCTCTTTGATCTGAGGAGAGAGGATGCTGAATGCCTCGACGGCGCGGTCCTGAGGGGCGTGCTGCTCCGACAGGGAAATCTCTTCCGTCATTGTCTAACTATCCTTATCGTGGGGTTGCGTCTGGGTGCTGATTGGGAAAGTGATAGCGGTAGCGTGAATGGGAAGCGCCAATCCGAATGGCGGTGTGGAGCGAGCTCTATTTTTGGCGAGGAGCGCTCGGCAGCACGTGAGGTTGGGGGCTCGAGCGTTTCTTCTCGAGTCAGGCATGACGTCGTGTCACCACCATCGCTACTTTCCTTCTTTCTCGTTAACGTCCGAAGTGGTCGAGATCGAGAAGCCAGACGCCTCGTCGTGATCAAGAAGCTGCCATAGAGACATAGAGACAAGATGAGCCGAAAAGCACCACTGGCGGTCAATGTGCGGCCCGCCACGCCCGACGACATCCCCACGTTGATTCAATTCGTGAGTCAGCCTGTTGCCCCTGCGCAATGAGCCGGTGCTGCAAGTACTACGCTGAACAGGGACATCGACACGTAGATCAAAGAGCTGGCCATCTACGAAAAAGAGCCCGATGCAGCAAAGGCGACACCCGAGCTGGTGAGCATGATTTCCAACGCTTGTAGACTGACCTGGAGCTGACGACACACACGCCCCCTATTCTGTTGTCGACAGATGAAGGAGAATCTCTTTGAGAAGAAGTACGCAGAAGCGCTCGTCGCTGAGGACCCTGAGCAAGGCAATCGGGCCGTGGGGATGGCCATCGTGAGTCCAGCTGCTGTCCTCTCTGTTCGCGACGAACACACGCGGCCGTGGAGCTGTACTGACGAGCTGAATCTGCACCTCCCTTCTCAAAGTACTTTTTCTCGTTCTCGACCTGGACCAGCAAGGTGAGATACAGCTGCTAACTCTCCCCCTGCACCAATTTACTGACGAGAAACTCTCTCTGTGCGCCTGATGCAGCCGTCTCTGTACCTGGAAGACCTCTTCGTGGTCCCGAACCTGCGAAACCGTGGAGCGGGAAAAGCCCTCTTCCGCGCTCTTGGACGAGTCGCCGAAGAAAGGGGCTGCCAGAGGCTCGACTGGCAGGTGCTCAAGTGGAACGCGTAAGTTCTTACCTCCTCCTGCCTTTTGCCCTTGTAGACGGCGCGCTAATCGACAGCACAGCCCGAGCATTGCATTCTACGAAAAGGTGCTCAAGGCTGAGCCGATGCATGACTGGGTCCAGGAGAGACTCGATGTCGAAGGAATCAAGCGATTGCAGACTCTTGGCCTGTAGCATCTTCCCTCGTCACTTTTGAGAAGTAGCTTCCAAAGTTCAGGAAAGCCTATTTAGTCGCACACGTGTTGGTTCTCCACTCTGCGAGCAAAGCGCCCCCCTCTCTATTCATACGTCATTCTGCCGGGACGTGGGCCGACCTGTCTGATTTTGGCACTGCCGGCAATCGTCTGTGCTCTCACCACCATCAGCAACAAAGCTTCCCCCCTTTTCCGCATACACAGCCCACCCGGTCACATTTAAAGTCCAGTAGCCATGTCTGTTAATGAACCCAACTCGACTTCTGCGAGCTCTACGGCGGCCACGGCGGAGTCTGTGACGGGCGCGGGAAGCGCCGCGACCGCTTCCGACCCAAAGATGCCGACAACGGGGGAACAGGTGCCCCTCGCGGGCATCGAGCCGGGCAAGGACGTGCCCTTCATGGACCAGGTCAAGGGCAACGCAAAGATGATGGCCGGCAAGGTGTTTGGAAACGACAAGGAGGTGCAGCAGGGCGCGGCCGTGTGAGTTGTGTTGGACTCTGAGCTGAGAAGAGACGATCGTTTTGCTGACTTTGAGCAAATGCGATGGATTGGCAGGGTCCGAGGTCATGAGAAGCCTCCTAGCTCTCAGTAGGAATGTCCGCTTCCTTTCTCTTCGTTGTAAATAGATACAATACCTGCCAGAGTCTTTCCTTCGACTACTCAGCCAGGAGGGCAGCGACTGAAGCGTGACAAGCAGGGTGAAAGGTGACAGATGAATTTTGGGCCGTTACAGGAGCAAAAGCCAATAGGACATCAAGGATTCGTCAAGAGAATCAACAAGGTATATCGATCTAGAAGAGCGACTTGCAAAGCAAAGCAAAGAGAACGAGATAGAGGATGACGCAGAGCCTGACAATTGGGCCCGTCAGGGGTGCCTTTTTCTGCTGGCTAGCCCGAAGGGCCTCGAGCTCTTCGTCGGTCAGGTTGGCCAGACCGGCGCGCTCGACGACCTCTTCATAGCCGCGCACGACGGCATCCATGGCGTCCCACCATGTCTTGCGCGTCGCTACGAGCTGGGCGCGCTCGCCCATCGCTCCGCGCAGCGCGCGGTCCCGCACGAGTCGCTCGAGGAGTATGCTGTAGGACCGTGCACAGGACTGGAACGCAGCCGACGAAGGCGACATGGCAGCGGCAAAGTCGGCCACAGAGGGAATGGGCGCGGCGAGGCCCGATGTGGGCGCCTGATGGATCTTGGACGACGAGGGGGAGCGCTCGTACGAAGGGCGAAGCTTGGACGCGGCCGTCGTGGCAGCCTCCGCAAAGTCGGCCATGACGGCTGCCGTCGCTGCCACCGCCGGCGTGGAAGACCCAGAAGGCGAGGACGACGACGACGACGACGACTGCGAGTGTTGCCGGAGTGCCCGCAACCGTGGCGAAGAGTTGGCCAGGGATGTCGTGGACTTTTTGGGCGAAGACTCAATTGCAGACGAGGACGAGGAGGTCGCGGCAGCCTTGACATCGAGCAGAAGTCCAGTCCTGCCTTGCGTGACGAGGTCCGAGGTGCCCTCGGCGTGAAGACCAACGACGGGAAGACCCGAGGCCAGTGCCTCGAGGACGACCTGGCCAAACGTCTCGGTGAAGCTGGGAAAGGCAAAGACGCTGCTCGACGCATACATGGCCGCCAGTCGCTTGCCCTTTTGATGCCCCATGAAGGTGGCGTCGAGACCGTAGCGCGCACAGAGCCTCGTCAAGTCACCTCGGGCAGGACCGTCACCGACAAAGACGAGCTTGGCAGCCGCGCGAACGGGCGTGGGAAGGAGCTTGAAGGCCTCAATGAGGAGACGGATGTTCTTCTCCCAGGAGATGCGGCCAACGTAGAGAATCACCGTCTTGCTCTCGAGCGACGCGGATCCCGTCCCAGCCGTCGTGGAAGGGCCCTGGTCGGACTTCGAAGACGAAGAAGAAAGGGCAGGTGGGGGCAGTGCAAAGGCACCACCGGGCAGGTCGGGAATGCCCGAGAGACTGTCGTACGCCGGGGGTGGGCTTAGCTCGGGCGAAGCCGTCAGCGAAGGACCAGTGGGGGGCGTGCGGATGAAGCTGTCGTCTTCGGGACTCGAGCTGGCCGAAGACGAGGAAGCTCGCTTCTGTCGCCTCGAGTGAAAGCCGACACGGAAGCCAAGCTTGCTGGCGAGCTGAGCCATAGCTGCTTCTTCGACTTCGCTGCTGTTGAGAGCGGGCGTTGCCAGGTCCTTGGTCAGATTCAAGGGCTTGGGCGTGCATCCCCAGCTGGAACGGAGGTTGTCGTCGCGGGCGGCGGGCTTCACAAGACTGTCAGCGTGGTGTCGACGCTCAAGACTAAAGCTAGTAATCACTCACATTGAAAAGAGTCGTGTCAACACCGCGGCTCCAGATCTCGACATTTTCAAAGCCCTTTGCCTGGAGCATGCGTCGAGTGCTCTCGCTGGGACAAAAGACCATGTCGCACCGAGCGTGCAGGCTCCTCGTCAGGCTCCACATGGTCTCTTCGAGCCATGGCATGCCGAATAGCGTCGCGTAAGTGGGCAGGTTGGTGTGGTACGATGAGACGCACGGGACGAGGGGTAGCCACTTTTGAACGACGGGCAGCATCTGAGCACCCAGCCAGATGGGGTCGACGAAGTGGATGACGTCGGGTTTGAACTGCTGCAGTCGACGGATGAAGCGAGGCCGCATGAAGTTGAGCTTGAGGCCAGGGTAGATGATGAGGGGCAACCCGAATGTGCCCACGACGGCGTGGCCAGCATACTGGGTCTGCAGGGTAGCGAACGACGCCAGCTCAGTCACACGGCAGGCCAGGCTGGGCGGAACCACTCACAATGCCAGTCTCGGGACCACACACGATTGCCTCATGGCCTTCAGCGTTGAGATGCTCGAGAAGACGCGCCAGTGTACGCGTCACGCCGTCCACCTTGGGAAGGAAGTTCTCTGAACAGCCCGAGTAAAGGATCGAGTGAGTTTGGCGCTCGTATCAGACACGGCTTGACGTCTACTCACCGGTGACGATGGCGACGCGGAGCTTTCTCCTCTTTTGGTCGGCGCTGGGGTACGGCAACGCGCGCCCAGATGACGCGGAAGGTGGCGCCAGCGCGACCGTGACCTGGTCCATCTTTTGTAACGTGTTGTTGTGCGACGATAAACTCGAGTGAGTGGCGACCGACGAGAATGGCGGTGGCAGATGAGGTAACAAGGTAGAGGGATGAAAGGAGGAGAACTGAGAGCGCCTGCGTCCAGTGGCAAGAGATGGTGGCGTAGACGACGAGGGCGTGTTGATCCTTCTAAGGGCTGACTCCAGAAGGGGCGAGGTAAATTTGAAGGGGGCCAAGCAAAGGAAAAAGAAATCCCGTCGGTCGCCGTGCAAAATCCGTTCGAGAGCCTGCTCTCACTCGTTCGTACGAGATTTTCTCACCAGCAGCTTCCCCCGTGCTGCACCGATCCGACTACAAAGAAGGACCTTGTGTAGGAATAATAATGCGCGCAGGAGGGGCTCGTGTTTGTGGTGTTGTTAATTTTTTTTTGGGACGGTGGTGAGCGTGCATGCTTCTACAAGGTCCAGTCGCCCGCTAGCTTCCTCCTCCTCTTCGGCCCGCAGGAGTGGCCAAAACGATCCCTCTCGGAATTCTCGCGGTCTTCTACGGCACTCGTTTCGCGCCTGCCCATCTCGAACGAGTCGAGGGCACGACCCCCTGAGCAGCGACGAGGCAGATAGGGTCAGCGAGCTTAAATTTTAGAGCTGCCAATGCACGTTTGCTCTAAGTGAGCGAACGTGGAGTGACCGATCCTGACACAGCGCCCGACGATATGACCAAGTGGTCTTGTTCTCACGCACGCGATCCTGTCAGCTAACTTTGGCGCACAGTACGATCTCAGTAGGACTCTTCTCGAATGCGGAGAGTCGCTGAGGAAGGCAAGAAAGACCCTGACAGATTTTTGTAAGCAGCATCTCAGACTTGGTAGAAGAACGAGCTACTCCATCGACAAGCATCGGCTCAAATTCACTTGAGTCGAGAAGACTCAACATAGAATCTCGAGATCGAATATAGTCTTCAGGTGTCAACCCGTCGTGTTCGAGCGCGCCTTGCCCATCGCATCTACATTGCCTAGGCCTAGCTTTCACCCACGAGCCTGCGCCTATACATGAGAAGGAAAGCGACGAGGATATGCGGTCCCTCCCAAGCAGGTACGAAGCGAGTCCCCGATGGAACTCGAACATGAGAAGGGAGTGAATACAATGACTGAAAGCGAGAGAATTCTGACAAATCTCAATGCAAGCCACGCGAGCCCGAAACCCGCACCTGCATCACCGCCACTTTTTTGCTCGCGAACATCTCCCAGCTTTGGTGCGGGGGACATCCAGTCACGACGGAGATCCGAGGCACTAGCGCTTCCCCCTCTCTTCTGCCTGATCTTCGGTCGTAGAGCTTTCTTCATCACCACGACAAATCCACAACAGCGCGCAAGTGAAGACAGCGGAGGACACAAGAGTGGGACCCGACTTCTGTATCAGTGCCCCTTTTTTGGGTTTCTCCATCTCCTTCCACCACAATAAGTTTTTCGCGCCCGCGCGCTCTCGCTTCGACAACGAAAAGCTTCTCAACATTCTCCCAGAGTAGGACACAAGATGAAGGCCGCCACACCGGGCACCATTCTGGTCCTGGCCGCCTGTATTCTTCTCGTCCTCGTCACCGTCTCCACCCCAGTCATCAAATCGATCACCTTTCTCGATGCAAAGATTGGCGGAACAGGAACCGAAGGAGGACAGACGGCCTCGTTGGGCTGCCTTGGTTACTGCATTGGCGACAAGTGCAGTAGCCCGTCGATTGGATACAGCTTCGGTGAGGACAATGATGATTTCAGTTTCCATCCTTTCTGACAAAGGTTCCTTGCAGATCCCAATCAGCTGCTCAACATCGACCTCGTCCCGGCAAAGTACACCTCGACAGTCATCAAGGGCCTGACGTATGCCCTTGTGATGCATCCAGTTGCGCTGGCCTTTGGTGCCATTGCGTTTATCATGGGCATTATCGCGCACTGCAGTGCCGTCTGTTGCTTGGACGTCATCTTTGCCAATCTGGCCGCCGGGTCTGCCCTCATTGCCTTTGGTCTCGATTGCGCCCTCTTCATCATCGCAAAGAAGAGGATCGAAAACATCAATGGAGCAAGTGCAACTCTCGGCACCGCTCGTGAGTGTTTCTTTCTTTTGCAATGTGCGCATGCGCTCTTTTTTCATTGACCCCTTATGATCACAGTCTGGATGACACTGGCCGCATGGATCCTCATGTCGATTGGTTCTTGTGCACTTACGTGTGGCTGCTGTGCTGGCCGGAAGCGCGAGAAGAAGATGAAGGACGACTTCGACTCTTCCTGGAAGAACAACGGCGGAGGGAGGACGGGAGAGTCGTACGGCGAAAGGATGCGCATGGAAGCCATGGAGGCGGAGCGTGACCGCAAATGGAGGCAAAAGGAAGCGGATCTGCCCAAATTTGCAGAATTTGAGACCGAGCACGTCGAAAGTGTGCCTCTCAAGAGCGCGGACTACGATGAGCAGGCCTACGCGGCCGGCAATGGCTATGGGTACCAACATGGAGGTGCCTATCATGATCCGTATGCGGACCATCAGAATGCCGCTGACCCCTACGGCGGCGGGCCGGCAGGCTACCTCAACCACGATCCCTACGGCGGTCCTGGCGGTGCATACGCTCCTGGCGTTGGCCCTGGGATGCCTCGACACAACCACCAATACGAGCCCTCTTGGCAGCAGCAACACCCTGATTCGTACCACAACGAGGCAGCGTACGGCATGGCGGGGGCGGCAGGTGCGGGCGCAGCGGCAGCGGCAGCGTCTGGCCTTCGCAGGCAGCCCACGCACGAATACGGAGCGTACAATGATGCAGCGGCAGGCTCATCAATGGGCCACGCGATGGACTACAGCGGCAACACCTTTGGCGGAGCGGCAGGCGGTGGCAGTCGCGCTGGCGGCTACTCCGATGTGGGACATGCCTCTTCGCACGACGACTACGCTGGGCCGCATCGATCCTTTAGCCAAAGTGTCGCGGGGCAGTCGAGGACACCATCGCGAGCCGGTAGTTCGAGGAACTTGCCTCCGCCGTTGCCGACGATGCCTACTTCTCACAGTAGCAACAGCAATCACCCGGCAGAGATTCCTTACCTTTCTCCAACTTCGCCTTCGGGCGGCCGTCTCCCGGGGAGGGAGCCATCGATCGATGATGGCTTCGGACTTGCCGTTCTACAAGCGGGCGAAGCGCAAAAGCACCTCCAGAATCGGCCCCTCCCCTCCTCACCGCCGTCAGCGACTCAAGCTGACAACTTTGAAGAGGAGCAACCCCAGCAGCAGACCTCGCAGCTCTACAGAAACGAGAAGCAAATGGTCAAGGATCACTACGCGCAGCAGGACGCGTCAGCCTCGGCTTCAGCTTCAGCGCCGAATGCCGCGAGATCCGCCTCGAGAGCGAGGCCACTTCCCGCTGCGCCTGGTCACAACGATACATACCAGAAGGGAGAGTCGTCGGGGTACGAGCGCTCATACCGGCCCTCACAATCACAACGAGACGCGCACGACGACGAAGAGGCGCCGCCATACCACCCATCCGCCGATATGGACCCTGCCACAGGTGCCTCCGAAGGGCAAGGAGGCGACCAGTACTATTCTCACGCATACTGAAGGACATTCTCATAACGACCAGCTTTTAGCATCTCGTCTTGCCTGCCAGTTCTTGTACCGTTAGTCTTGCTCTTCGTGGACAATCGATCTTATTACGCTACAAGACGTTTGTCAACAGCAAGAGCCTCTTTTGGCAGAGGCACACCAGTACATCCTCGCCTCCTGACGCAGTCTCGAGATGAAGTGCTGCGACAGAGACGAGAGGTCCACTTGGGCTGCCTTGCTCCTGGTCCTCTTTCGAGTCTTGTCGAGTGCCCAATCGTATGACTCTGCTCCTCGATGTGTTGTCATAGCGCAACGGCTGCCCCGGTTGGGCGACATTCTTGGGCGTGTAATAGACGAATAGATTCCCCGCGCCCATCGATGACGTGCCGTGCCGCCTCTCTTCCTCGACAGCGGGTGCATTTTCAAAGGCCAGCACGACGGAGCCCTCCGTCGATCGTCGAGGGAAGATGTAAGTCCGGTGGGCGTCTCGTTTGGACGCGAGAACGTATGCGAGCGCCGGCAACGTCTCAACGTGATTCCACCCTTGAGAGGGCTCCTGTTCAAAGACTATGCCGTCCAGGTCTCTTTTGAAGACGAGTTTAGCGGCAAGACTCTCCGGTGAGAAAGGGAGCGGTGTCGCGAGACACATCAGTGGACCTGGTCCATACTCTTTTGACACGGGGATCATGGCTTGGACCTCGGAAGGCGGGGTTGTTTGCATTCGCAGCACAAAGCAGGGCTTTCCTACGGTCGCATCTTCCTCCTCCAGACCGTCTTGCAGCAGACTCGATGGTTTTGTTTCATCAGCCGTGGTCCCTCCAACGTTGCCGCCGGTCGACTCCGGTCCGGCATATCTTTCGAGACCGTCCAGAACATCGAGAAGCTCTGTCGGGTCGAGCGTCTCCGGCACCTCCTCTTCCTCCTCATCTTTGAAGACGGTTGTCCACCTCGATCCGACTTGGGCCTTCTCAAGGTGCAACGTCAAAAGGCTCACCTGCTTTTCCTTCTCAGTGCTCTTCCCATGAACTTTCTCCCAAGTCCAGACCGATCCGTCCGGGTCTGTGTCTGCCCAAAAGCTTCGCGGTGCGTACCGACCGTCCTTGAGATTTTGAGCAGCTGGATGCGCCGCCTCGCTCTCTTCTTCCTCTTCCTCAGTTCCATTTCCGATCTCGACAATCCGTGGTCCGTCGTTGGAGGAGGAGGTAGGAGACAGCTTGAGTTGAAGGGCTTTGCTCGTAAATTGGCAGCGCACATTGCGTTTCTCGACGGTCGACGGAAGCATAAAGACGACCGTCACAGTCTCAGAAGTCTGTGTCCATGAATAAGGCGGTGGCGGTCTCTTCGGTCTCAATTTTTCGTGATTCTGGCCTGATAATTTGGACACATCTTCCTCCTGCGTGACTTTGGCTCTCTTTCCTGGTGGCGGCGATTGCGGCGAAGCGGCCCCTTCCTTACTAGGATCCATACGAATGGGGGCTTCGGCCGCGAGATAGACTGTCGCTTCGTCCTGCTCAACAAAGTAGCACGGTTCATCTGAAACGAACCTTTCCACCAGCTCCATCACTGTCACTGCCGATCCTGCCGCCTGGTCACCGCCTTCCGCTCCCAATCCGACTCCAACTTCGTCCCCGAGCTGAATCCGAGTCACGAGAATCTCGAACACCGTCTGCGCTGTTGGCCAAGTCGCTGACGAGGAACCCATGCTTCCTCCTAGTCCGGGTCGCTTAGTAACCATTTGCTCGACCCTATCTGCTCTTTGCAGTACGAATTGAATACAGTCTTTTTGGCGCAGTTGGACGGCTGACAGTAGCTTGAAAGGCTCTTGCTGGCCAAGGGCCCATGTCTTGACTATCGCCCCAGTCCATCTCGAGGAAGACTCCAGTTGCGAGGTGCGCAGAAGGGAAACAAGACCATTGCCATCCGAGACGAGCCATCGATCGCTGTCGATTGCTATCAGAGATGGGAGCTCCTTGGTTGCTGTCGAAATACGGTGAAGGGGATGGAATGACGGGTGTAGGTCCTGTCAAAAGCGATATTGAATCAACGACCTTTCTGATTGCGGCAGTCATGCTTTTATTTACCTCTGGTTCGAACGTCACAAGGACAACAAAGCCATTGCCGTCAATGTAAGCAGCCTGATTCGGCCTCGCGCCCGCTGCGAGGTGAGGGTGCCTCGAGCGATCCTTGAGCTCCTTGTATCCTAGCGGAGCCGCTGCCGACGAGGAAGATGAGAAGGTGCTGCCAGGGAGTGGAAAGGACTGTTCGACGACTCGAGAGGAGGCATCTCCGTCGTCGTCATCAATCAAGCGATAGGCTTCGAAGCGAGGATTGAGCAGCGCCCTCTTTGCTGCGAACGCCATGGTCTGGAGAAGTCTGGAAGAAAGTGCAATGGAGGAAGGCCACTTCGCGTGGAATTTTCTCGCACGTCCTTCTGTCTGGTTGCGAAGAATTCTTCTTCTGCCAACACCATCATCACTTCAACCCCAATCACAGCGTCGAACATGTCTGAACAAGCCGAAGCTGGTCCTGCGCCAGGGAATCCAATCGTCTGTGAGTTAAAAGATGTCTCTCAAGAAGGACTTCCTCATTCGAGACTCACTGAGAGTCTCTCTCAGATCTGGACATCTCCAACCCGTCGGTGCCAGCCCCTTCGGACAACAAAGGTGCTGACCGCATCGTCCTGGAATTGTATGCCGATCGGGTTCCCAAGACTGCCGAGAACTTTCGTGCGCTCTGTACCGGCGAAAAAGGCAAGACGGACGATGGAGTCGAGCTGGCGTTCAAGGGGAGTGGCTTTCATCGGTGAGCAGAGAGGCCCTCTTCCTTTTCGGTTGGCTTCATCGGAGCTGACTTGGTCCTGTCTCCTCATGAACTCATTACAACGTCTCACAGGATGTGAGTCCCAGAAGCTGCACTTTTTGCGATTTCCCGCCCGAATGCTGACCACTTGATCCCCGTCGACAGCATTCCAAAGTTCATGATCCAGGGCGGCGACTTCACCAGAGGTGACGGTACCGGAGGCCTCTCGATCTATGGCGAGAAGTTTGAGGATGAGAACCTCGAGGGAAAGCACGACAAGCCGTTCTTGCTCAGCATGGCCAATGCTGGTCCCGCCACCAATGGCTCGCAGTTCTTCATTACGACCGTGCCCACACCGCATCTCGATGGCAAGCACGTCGTCTTTGGCCGTGTACTCGCTGGCAAGAGCGTCGTCCGGCGAATCGAGGCCACGCCCACAGCCGAAGGCGACCGTCCCTTGCAGCCAGTCAAGATTGCCGATTGTGGCCAATTGACAAGCGCCGAGACGGGCTGGGGCATCGAAAAAGACTCCACTGGCGATGGATTCGAAGACTTCCCTGAGGACAATGCCGGCACCACTATTGACGTGGATGACCCTGAAGTGGCCTTCAAGATTGCGACGGAGCTGCGGACGATGGGCAATGGCCTTTTCTCGCAGGGAAAGACGGCGGCAGCCTTGGGGAAATACCAAAAAGCACTCCGTTACCTCCAAGTCCACCCCGTGCTTCCAGACACGCATGCCAACAAGCAGCCGTTTGCCTCGGAGTACATCGCGCTACGGACGCCAATCCAGCTCAACGCTGCCTTGTGCGCCATCAAGGTGGCGCAAGCCTCGGTCAAGTCTGAGCCGGCCCGTGTCTCGTCGCTCTCCCAGACCGCCCAGGGCCTGACGACGTCGGTAATCGAGCGCGTCGAAGAAGCCGCTGGCACGACCTGGGAGGATGCGGATGAGACGCAAAAGGCCAATCTTGCCAAAGCGTACTTTAGAAGAGCACTCGCCAAGATCACAGTCAAGGATGAGGAAAAAGCGCTCGTGGACCTGGACCAGGCCATCAAGTTCGCCCCGGGCGATGCAGCCATTGTCAAGGAGAAGAAGAACATTCTCAACCTTCGGGCAGAAAGGGTCAAGAAGCAAAAGGAGGCGTACAGCAAGATGTTCAAATAGAAAAAGGGTCTAAAGGCGTCATTTGCTCAAGTGAAATGAAAATTGCGACGTGGTCGTTACAACGTACACCTGCCTTTTTCTTTTGGGAGAAGAACAACGAGCAGCTTGACTATGACATGACTGGAGAATAGCTGAATGGATTTTGTCGGATAAAGGAGCGCGGATCTATGGAATGTGGACGCCTTAAACGCGAGTGGCCTTGTAGAAGGAAGCGTACATGTTGACGTTGTCGATTGGCTTGCCTGTCTCGCGGATGTGGACCGCTTCGACGTGGAAGCCCATCTTTTCAAAGCGCTGCGAGTACCACGGTTGCTTGGCCGCCGATCGGTAGAAGACGCTTCCACCCTTGGCAATGACTCGGCTCAGCTCAAAGATTTCTCGGTCGAGGTCGCTGATGCTCTTGTCTTTGTCGTTGCGAGCCTGCTGCAACGTTGGTGCGGGTCTCGCGGCCGGAACGGGATCGTACCAGTCCATGTGGTCCATGGTGATGGCACGCGTCAGGCTGCCATCTTCGAGCCCGCGCAGCACACGGACAATGCTGTCGGTATGCAGCCTGAAGCTGTCGAGGAGCTTGGCAGCGTCCTGCTTGAGCTTCTTGAAGCCTTCGGGCTTGAGATACAGGGGGCACGACTCGCGCGTGTAGTTGCCTTCAAGACACAGCCGGTAGTGGTAGTTGTCCGTCTTGACGAGCGACCGGCTCGAGATGGAGTCGAGCGTGTCGATGGCGTACTGCTCGACGCTCACACCCTCGTGTCGGAAACAGTTGTACTGATTCATGGGCACGCCCAGCGCATTCCAAAGGAAGGCTGGGTTGCTGAGGAAAAGGCGGATCATCGTCTTGTTGATCAATGTGTTTCGGAGGTGCTTGTCCCACATGGCCTGCTGCTCCTCGACCGTCTTTGCTTCGCAGAAGGCGTCGACGTGCTTCTGAACACCAGCGAGTCGGAAAGCGATCTTGGCCAGTCGGAGGGCGTGGCCAGAGTAGCCTCGGAAGTAGAATGCCCGGTCAAAGTAGTTGTTGTTGAGGCGCCAGAACTGGTAGGCGTGCGACGAGAGGTAGGGCGAAATCTTGCTCTCGAGGAGCTCACGGAACTTGTCGCTGCGACCGGCGCCAAAGAGCGACCAGAACTCCTCGTACTCGAGGGAAGCAATGGCAGCGAGCTTGAGCTCCATCAGATGGCCCTGGCAGGCATTCATGTCGACGCAGTGGATCCTTTTTGGCTGCGCAGCAATGGCGTAGTGCAAGGCATTGTCGCCGGCAGAGGTGATGCAGAGAACCGAGTCATCCTTGGTCAAGCCAAGGTGGGCCATGTCCACGTATGGGTCCTCCCAGGTAAAGCCATAGATGAAGGAGCGGAAGCTGGCAAAGTCAGGGTCGACTGCGCATTCATGTGAGCTCTTTACCTCTATGATATTACATTACGTGGTAGTAACTCACTGTAAGGCAGGCGCCACTGGCGCTTCTGGTAGTGGAAGGAGCTGAGGGGCACTTGAGGGCCCAGGTCAATTTTGAAGCCCGAGGCCGAAGAGCTAGTCGAGTTGGTCTCGCTTCCTCGACGCTTGACGAGATTGCTTGGGTCTGTCAAGACACCCGTATGCGCGGACGCTACGGCAGAGTCCTGGCCGCTCTTTTCCGTCAGAATCTGCGTCTTGGATGCCGAGAGGAGATGGGCAAAGGAGAGCTCAGGGAACGAAGGGGGCACAATGACGCGGTTCCCGGCTTCCACCTCAAAAGCCTGGATCGCGTCCGTCGTGTCGCGGCTACGCGAGCAGCCAAGCCAGATGTAATAGGGGCTGGAAGAAGAGAGAACGGAAGCTTGGTAAGCTACAGTACGAGGAGCCAGCCATTTTCACTACGACTCACATGCGGACAATGAACGGGATGATGAAGTTGTTGCGGCCATTGAAGCACTTGATCGTGCCAAACTTGTACTCAAGGTAGTCTGGGCGAACGAGAAGATGAAGCAAGGAGGTCTCAGTGCCAAATTGGAATAGCTTTCAAAAGAAAAGAGTGTCTTACCTCTGCGAGCAGGGTGCAGCTCGACGTGGTCGAACTCGAACCAGTGGCTCCAAAAGAAGCGGCTGAGCCAGCCACAGTGCCGCCTGTTGTCACCACCGATCTGTGCGCTCTTGTCCCCGCTCGGAGGGCTACGGCCCGAGACATAGAAGTCAACGACGCCAAACACGCCCGTCTCAGGGTCAAGGAAATCGTTGATGCGGTCCAGAACGGCATAGAAGGGAGGGATCTAGAGACCAATTTATGTAAGAAATGCGTCCAGCTGCAGAAGTTATTGATCCGCCTCACCATGGAGATGCTGTAGCTGCACGTAAAGAGGTCCACCTTCTGGTCGTCGGCCAGGCTGGGGAGCATAAACTCCTTGGCGTCCTGGCACAGCACCTGAACATTCTTGAGGCCCCGCGCGGCAAAGCGCTGGCGAGCCACCTCGAGCAGCGGCTCGCAGAGGTCGATGAGGTAGATCTGCGAGATCTGGTCAAGGGGAAAGTATTCGGCCATCTGCTCGATGTTCCAGCCTGCTTGCCAGAATCGGTCAGTACATGCTGCCCTTCTCGGGTGGTTCGCGGCTAATTGACGCACCAGTGCCGCCTCCAATGTCGACCCAGACGAGAGGCTTTCCAGGCTTGGTGCGCTGCATGTCGCGAAGCTGGGCAGCAACGAGTCTTTGGGCCAGCAGAGGGAACGCGTCAGAAAAGAGAGGACCAGAGGAGGGAAAGGAGGATATTTCTCACTTGAGCATGGTGCGGCGCCCACGAAGGAGGCCGCTGCGAGTGGCATCATAGACTGTGACATTGCACACGCGGTGAGCGAGCAGAATGAGGGGAAGAGAGACAATACGACATACCATCTGCCTGGTGCTGATAGAAACGGTCGAGACGCTCGCTCTGGTTGGCTACCTTGCCGATAGGCTGCAGGAAGCAGTTGTAGGCAAAGACGAGGGAGGTGCGCACGCCAGGAATGAAGCGAATGGCAAACGACAGCGCCAACAAGCTAGCAAGAATAAAGAACAGGACCTGGAGCGAGAAGGGAGCGCCCTTGACGAACGAGGGCAACAAGTCGCTCGACGAAACCGAGGGAAGCCTCAGCCCCGACGGAAGCCGCGAGGGAGGCGAGGAGAAGGACATCTCTGCAAGTCTAGATCAGAGAAGGGAGCGATGGTCGTGGTGGAATGGAACAGCAGGTACAGACCGGGAGGAGGTTGGGGGAGAGAAGGAAGAAGTGATAAATCTAGCCGAGCTCAATTTGGAGGAAGCTCCGGGGGGGACGTGCACCCCCTCGCCCGACGAATCAATGGGGCGAGCTCCTCGGCTTTCTTCTTCATTTTCAATACAGTCCGCGAGACGTTCCTCTCGCGACTTGCAACGTCTCGCGACCCAAGCCGCTAGATGAACCCAGGCTAGCCCAAATATTTGCAAATGGTGTCGGCTGGCCTCTCGGTACAAGAGGCGCACCCGGTCAGCAGCAGCAGAGAGTGCGAGGACGCACAGAGAAATGGCTTTTTCCAAATCTTCGCGCTCGCACGGGTCACATTGCATGGACAAGCTCTATTTTCTGTCTTTCAGGCTTGCGACTTATGCCTGTTTTGGCAGAGAGGGACACAAGATGTTTCTCCTTCTCCTGACATTGCGCGCTTAAGACGGCACAGTGGTAGCGAAACGAATGGCGAGTGCCATTCCGACGCTGCTCCCATGCCGTTTTCGCCTCTTTCATCTTTCAATTTCTCGCGGAGGGGGGGGGGGGGGGGAAATGGAGGTTGGGCCCCTTCAGCGAACGTGTCATAGGCACTGGCAACGTGCAGCCCGAAATCGAGGGGGCGAGCTTAAATACTCAAGTCACGTGACACCAAAGTGATCGGTCAGTGACACATGTCCAAATACGTCAGTGACAGAGTGCGAGCCGAGGGTCGGAAGCCACCTGGGCTGCCCTATGCGGCTGGCCAATTTTATTTTTCTGGCGCGCAAGCCACCACTACAACAACTCCCAGCTCTAGCCAGCCACTTTGGACTACTACCACTGCCCGTACCCGTACCCCTTGCCCCTTTGCGCTTTCACCGTCGACCCTTTCAGCTACCAGCTTCCATCGCCCGCAGCTGTCGCTATCGCAGAGCGTACCAGCAGCTGGCTTGGCTCGACGCACGGCCCTGGGCGAAAGCAAAGCCATTTTGCGACCTAAGGAGGATCGGCCGTTTTTGCATTATCACAAGTCACGCTCGGTTCGCTTTCCACCTGTAACGGCTTCGATCTCGCCAGAAAGGAATTGACATCTCCACGAAGGTCTCTCGATAGCACAAAAAGAGGGTGTCAGACGCTAGTCAGGCCCTCCGAAGGTCGCATCACTTGCGACATATACGACCACTACATATCCAGCCTGTTCCCCTGCGCTTGTGGGCTTCGAGCGACACTTTAGCGCCAAGCCAATCACCCACACCGACACAATGATCCCCGCCCAGCGCAACAAGATTGACATCAGCGTGCGTGTGCTTCCATCTCCCCCACGGAAACCCAGCTGACCGCGAATGCATTTGCCAGTCCCTTACCGAGGAGGAGCAAAAGGTGTTCCGCCTGTACGGCAAGCTGCCCAATCGCAAGGATCTTCTTGGTAACAAGCTCAAGGTGGGTGTCTCTGGCTTTTCTCTTCATGGTTGCACATACTCAGATGGGCATATGTTCGTCAAGCAGGAGCGCAAATACTTTGACTCGGGCGACTACGCCCTGTCCAAGGCAGGCAAAGCCCCCCAGCAATCGGTCGGTACTGCAATTCCGAACCCCGAGACGATTCCGCATGCTTCTACGGTCTCGTCGCCCCCGAACTGCACGGCGGCGCCCTCGAGCTTGGGCCAGAGCGTCGGTGCGGTGCCCGTCGCGGTGCCCAATGCCAGTGGCATTGGCCGGAGCCCGCCTCAGGTGAGCGCCTTCCCAACGGCCACTGGAAATGGTCTGGCCGGCAGCCCGGCAAAGGAGAGCAGCCTGGGAAAAGAGGCTGCAGGCGCCGATGACCTCATGGAGGAGTGATCCGTACCCTCACGGACTGGCTCTTCTTGTAAATGCACCGCTGGACGTCTGAAGACCGCCCGACCCGTCAACGACTTCTCGCCTCGTCGTCTTTTCACACACTTGTATCAACAGCTGCCTCTCGTCGTCTCTTCGTTTTCCCTCTTCCCTATCTCGTTCGCTCGCGTCAGCGTTTCTCCGGTTCTCATTCTCTCCTCCGTGTCTTTTTACTCGATGAAGCCTCCAAGGCTTCCTGTCCCTCTTCAGTAGCATCTCGTCTAATGTCCAAAAAAAAAGGGGTATATCAAGATTGATCGGCGGTGCGATTACCAGTGGTTGGAGTCGAGTTTGATGAAGAGATCTCGCAGGTCCTCGAGCTTCCACTGGCCCATTTCACGCTCGAGCTGCGGTCTCGTCGGTGCCTGCCCCTGGTCCGCAACCGCATTGACATACGCTGCAGTGGCGGTGCTTGGCCTCGCACGGACGTTCACCGTGCCATTGCTGACCTCGTCGTCACCCACGACAAGGATGAAGTTGTACCTGCTCGACTCGGCCCTCCTGACTCTTTTTGCCAGCGTCTCCTCGCTCGCGTCCACATCGACATGAAAGACGTGGGCCGGCCTGCTGCTGCTGTTATTGTCTTCGCTGCGCCCCAGCGCCAGCCTCTTCTTTACCGCTTCGGCATACCGCATCTGTCCCTCTGCATTCTGCGGCGATACAGGCAAGACGACGGCCTGCCTCGGGCTCATCCAGAATGGCCAATTTCCCCTCGTATGCTCCATCAGAATGGCCATGAAGCGTTCCACAGATCCCAGAATAGCGCGATGAATTAGGACTGGTGTCTGCCTTGCCCCTTTGTCATCGCTGTAACTCAGCTCGAATCGCCTCGGAAGCTGAAAGTCGAGCTGGATCGTCGCCGTCTGGTGCTTCTTGCCGAGCGCATCGACGAGTCGAACATCAATTTTGGGCCCGTAAAAGGCGCCGTCGCCTTCGTTGAGCTGCCATGTGTGACCCGATGCATCCAGAGCCCTCTCGAGGCCGTCTTCGGCGCGCTTCCACTCCTCGACGCTGCCGATAAATGCGGCTGGTCTCGTGCTGAGCACAAGCTCAAACGCGCTACCGAACCCAAAGGTCGTATATGCATCCGCGAGCATCTTTAGCATAGACGAGATCTCGCCCTCGACCTGATCTGGTCGACAAAAGACGTGGGCGTCATCCTGATGGAAACGACGGACTCTTGTCAGCCCGCTCAGCGAGCCAGACGACTCGTTGCGATGCAACGGGCTGAACTCGGCGTATCTGATAGGCAGGTCTCGGTACGAGTGTTCGCCCTGGCTGGCGAAGACGAGGCAATGGCCAGGACAGTTCATTGGTTTGAGGCCAAAGGAGGCCCCGGCCTCGTCGGTACCGGTAAGCACCGCAGCGGGCCGATCTGGCTCTCCTTGGTGCGAATGTGCATCACAGCACGCCCTTGACTCCTCCCTTGACTCCTCCTCGGCGGGCAAAAGAGAGTCTGCAGGAACAAGGCCTTGCTCCCTCTCTTTGAAGCCCTCGACGGCAAACATGTCTTGGCGATAGTTTTCCCAGTGCCCGCTCCTCTTCCAAAGATCGCTCTTGAACAGTTGGGGCGTCACGACCTCGTCGTAGCCCCAAACATCGTAGAGGTCCCTGACGACTCTCTCCACTTTCCTCACGATTCGCATGCCGTGCGGCAGCATAAAAGGCGTGCCTGGCGACGAGTCGTGCGTTATAAAGAGGCGTTGCTGGAGGCCTAAGGCCCTATGATCGAGCGACTGAGCCTCTCGCATCGCGGCCAGATGCGCCTTGAGGAACTTCGAGTCAGGAAAGGCGAGGCCACGAAGGTGCAACAGAGACTGTCGCGAGGGAACGAGGGACTTGTGCGTTACTTCGAGAGGCGTCCAGGTCGCAGTGGATACATCCTGGATCTTGAACGCCTTGATCGGTCCAGCAGACGAAAGAACGGCCCATGTCCCTTGAGCTGGGGCAAGGTCGAAGTAGTCATCGCCCACACAGACAAGCGTCACCTGTCCTTCTTGTCCGTCCTGGCCATATCTTGCCGCCAGCTCCTCTCGTTTGAAGGGGTTGGTCAGAAAGATGAATTCAGCCTCCTTGATTGAGACCTGCTGGAGCCGCACGACGGCGTCCGAGTCGATCAATTCCTGGAACTTGTGTTCGACAGCAGATAGCTGCTCGGGCGAGAGTCTTGGGGGAACCGACGCTGGTGAAGAATTGATCAAGTCGATCGAGGCCTGCAGTGGTTTGCCGTTGCTCGTAGAGCCCGTGGAAACAGATGGCGATCCCGCTCCTTCGTCGAAGAAGTAGCTCGTTGCAAACCCAGATCCACCCAAGGCTCCTATAGAAGGCGGCGCTGCGATCCGAACACCGTCACCAAGATGAGCCTGGAGCGCAGCATTAAAGACGTACGTCGCCGTGAGCCAGAAGGCCTGCCTGCCCGCGTCGTCCAATGAAAAGAACGTGAGAAAAGTCAAAGCATCGACATGGGCAGGGATGCCCTCCTGTAGCGAGTAGACGTTTCCGTCTCCGTCTCTAGCTGCAAAGAAGCGCTGCGCTCCCTTTGGCGGCATTGACGCTAGAGACGGGAGTGAGAATGCCGCACACATGAACAGAAGGGAGAATAAACCCACCCAGCAGCACGTCTTTGACCGTCTTGCTCTCCTGACCCCTCAGCTCTGGAGGAACGTCAAGATTCAGCCCCAGATCCTGCCCTTTTTCCTTCGCCTTCCCCTTTGCGTCTGCCTGAGCTGCCACGAAGCTTGGCCGAAAGGCTGCCATGTTCGTGAGACCTCGCACTTCGACCTTCAAGGGCGCTGGTTCCCTTTCCGCACATCGATTGCGTGAGACGTTCCCACGAGAGAACGTAGAGAACTGCGACCTCGACGGCGCTCCTCGCCCAAGCCGCCTCGCCCGCAAAGCCAGCGTCAACGGTCTCATATTCTCGTCTTTTCTTCGTCCTCGGAGCACGATTAGGCCATCTTCGAGGCCCGATTCTTCTCAACTCAACGAAGTCCGGAAAAAAAGGTAGGGCAGGATTTGTCTGTCGGCCGACGGACTTTCCAAATTTTTACCTTTGGATTCTCTCGACGTTTTTGGCTTGCAATCCTCCCAGGACCACACACAGTCTTAGACGTAGCTTGGGTGCATAGTCCGCAACGATGGCGCTCCGCAATGCCGTACATCGGCGCAACCACAAGGAGAGGTCCCAGCCGCAACATCGCGCAAAGATGGGTCTTCTCGAGAAGCACAAGGATTATGTCCAGCGTGCCCGAGACCACCACTCGAAGCAGGATCGCCTGCAGCGGTTGCGACAAAAGGCCGCCATGCGCAACGCCGACGAGTTCAACTTTGGCATGCTCTCGGCGGCCCCGACGCGGATCGGTCTGAGGAACGGGGGCATGCACCACCAGAAGAGAACGGGCCTGGACAGCACAGCGATGGAGAATGGGCTCGTGGCGCTGCTCAAGACGCAGGACGAGGCCTATGTGCGCATGATGGTCAACAAGGAACGCAAGCGGATCGAGGACCTTGTCGGGCAGATTGCGCCTACATTGCCTTTGGTCAGGAACGCATGGCTGGAGGAAGGCGGCAAGGGAGTGGACAGGGAGGAGACACTCGTTAAACAGGGTCTGCTGCAGCCCGGTGTGGATCGGAGCATGAGGAGCCCAGACGACATGCTGGCGGCCGGTGGCAAGAAGACGGTCTGGCTAGATGACGTCGACGAAGTGCGAGCATACGGAAAGAAGGAAAAGAAGGCAAAGAAGGGCGAGACGAGAAAAGTCAATGAGGGAAAAGAGGAGAATCTTGACGACGTCTTCGGTCAAGGGTGGCAAGAGAATTGGAGCATGTTCGACGACGAAGGAGAATTCGTCGTCGATGAAGCACTCGACGATCAGGTCGAAGATGGATCGAGCGAACAATCACGAGCCGAGGTGAGCCCTGCTCTCTCCAAGCAGCCAGTGCGTGGCGAGAAGCTGACACTCGTTGCACAGAAACATCTCGGGAGCCTCGTTGCGCAGCTCTCTGCGCGCCAGAAGCGCCTCGAGACGCTGCAAGAGGCGCAGCGCAAGCTGTCAATCGTGCGCGCCATCATGACAACAAAGGGCACCACTGCGCGCAAGATTGACTCACAAAAGCAGAGCCAGGTCAAGGAGGATGTCTTGAAGGGAAAGCTCACGCCGAAAGGCCTGGCTCTTCCCGGTCAAGGCAGCGACGATGAAGAGGAAGAAGACGAAGGCCCGTTGGGTATGGGCCCGGCAAAGAAGCCAAAGCGGAGCATCTGGAAGTGGGGAAAGGAGCGGAAGAAGTAGAGAGCACTGTCGTTGTCCGTGTTGTATTTGTAGATCATCAAACCTTTAATTAGATCGAAAAGCACAAGAGGAGGGCGCAAGTGTCCGTGAGGGATTCGTTATATTCGATACACAATTACACTGAGGCTCTGCAACAAAGCAACAAATCCCAAGAAGGTCGACATGAACAAGAAAAGGAAAAGAGGAAAGTCGTACAGGTATGATAGCGAGGGGCACGCAAAGTAGCAAGCCGTCACGGTGAGACAACGAGAAGCGAGAAGTGGGTCGGGTAAGAATTATCAAGCGGCCATAGAGGACCTGTTGACGCGGCGGTGCTTGCGTGACTCATCTTCGGGACGCGCCATCTCGCCTGTGCGCTTTGTCGAAGAGGACGCAGACGACGACGAGGCCAGCGAAGAGGCTGCGTCAGCCGTCTGGCGTGCAAGCGATGACGAGGCGCTCGGTACAGCGAGGGGCTGCTGTTGGACGGCAGGTGCACTGGCACTCAACAATGTGCCATCGAGGTTGCCTATGGTCGGCACCGCACCCAAATTGCTGGGTCCTCGCCGCCCAGGTGCTTGAGGACTGGCGTGAGGGAACGGAGACAAGCTTGACGGGGCAGGACTTCCGGACGCCGAGCGACCATGACGACGTCCTCCACGGCCACCTGCATGAGCAACTGGAGCACGAGCTGAACCGGCACCGCCAGTAGAGGCCCGGGCAATTGCGCGTTTGGCAGGCGATGGACCGGGCGTCATGTCATCCGCCGGATCATCGATTACTGTAGTGTTTGTCGAAACAGTCGTGGAACGCGTGTGGCTGCCCTGATGCTGGGGCATGAAGGCAGTCGTCGGGTACGACGGCGGCGAGAAACCGTAGTGGGGCGCGCTGCCAGAGTTTCGGCGGCTCCAGACTGAGACAAAGAGGATGCGCTTCATCCTGCGATTGTAGAAAAAGGTATAGTTGGCCCACAGCAGGCCACTGGGCACATCGTCGTCATCGTACGAATCACTGCTGCTCAGCGACATGGACATTTGTGGTTGTTCATGCTGCTGCTGGCTTTGCTGACGCTTACGTTGCGACGAGCTAAAGTAATCACCCGCTCTGGCTCGAGTCGAGGTCGGTGTCCTCGGCGTCGCGGGCTGCGAAGCGGGGTTGGAGTCTCCCTGGAAGCCACCGCTAAGGTAGTCTTCGTCAAACATGGGCGCATCAATGTCGTGGGAGCCGCTGTGTCGGTGACGCATCTCGTCATCGTCGTCGTCGCTGCTCAGGCCGCCGTCGTCATATCTGTCGTCGTCATAGTCGTCGGCCTCCTCCTCGTCATCGGCGCATGCGTGAGGGTCCGACTCGGCATCGGGATGAAAAGAGTAGACTTCGCACTCTTTGATGTCCATGATGTCGTCGAGCACCGTCGCCAGCTCAGGGTGACTGATGGTACTATTACCTGTGCGATCGAAGCCGCCATCGAAGATATTGCCCATCCGGGAGCTTCTCGTTCCGTCAAACGTCTCCTCGTGCGAGCTCGGGAAGGAGCTGAAGGACCTTGGTGTGTTGGAGTTGTGACGCAGGCTGAGCAGTGTCGTGCTCAAGCTGTTGAGCACCGAAGCGGAGCTCGGCTGCCGCCGAAAGTCCGAGGGACTGACGACGCTGAAGTCGTGATGGGGAAAGGCGCCGTTGAGAGTTGCAATGAGGAGGAAAAGAACCTTGCGGGCGCCTGCCTGATCCAGGCGGCCAAAGGGGCTGGCCAGCGTCTCATCGAGATAGTCGGGCGGCGACATGGAGGCAGACTGCATGTACTGCGATTCGAGCGATTTGAGCAGGCGCTTCTCCTTGCTCACCGTCTTGCAAGAGTATGCTTCGAGCTGAGTGAAGACCTTGCACTCGGCCGACTCAAAGGTGAGCGCCTTGGACAGCCTGTCGAGCACAGGATAGTCGAGGAACTTCATGTCGAACTGACTCTACTCTACGGTGAGCACCAAGTCCGTGTTGCTCGAGCATAGAACGACAAACTCACGGGTAAGAATAGGGGAAAGGAGATATGCCAAGATAGGAAGGGAAGAGGAGGAGACGTGGGCCTACCGTCGCGTGGATTCGCGTCGGTTGGCTCAACACAGTAGGGATTGGTGGGAGGGAGGGTCCGAACACGCGTGGCTTGCGTGCTCGGTGGTAGCTGGCAATGGACGAGGAGGTGAGAGGTAAAGGTGAAGAAGGAGCGCCGCTCAGGAGAGCAGAAGTTCTTCTCGCTGTTGAACCAGAGAGCAATCACGGCTGTGAGCTGACCCTGCCTCCATCATCTCATCACAAGCGAGCGCCCACCGACACTAACTTCTAGTCTCCTTGGTTGGTGCTCCGCTCCCCGACGCTCAAATACGGGTGCGCGCCCTCCGTTCCGTCTGCAAGCCGTAAGCCCATACATTCAGTCATTTGAAGTCGCGTCCTCCAACAGTCATCATTACTCACTCGACAAAGGGGATGGAAAAGAAGGAAGCAGACCAGCGAAAAGAGACCGTGACTGCCGAATAGAGGAAATGCTAAGGACCGTCGGATGTGTGACGTGTGATTTATGGAGGTGTCGAGGTGCGTGCGTGCAGCTGCAGATCAAGGCGCGCGAACGCAACTTTGAAGAGAGCCCGCGGTCTTGCGGTCCTCCGACAGTGCAGTGCGGGGAAAAAGAGCAGGCTTGCAGCAATGGCGCAGCGCTGCGGCTTAATGCACGAGTGTGGGCGGCAGCCGCTGTCGTCGATGGAGGGATGGTAGGGCGACAGTGGTGTTGGTGGTGGTAGCAACGGCCGGGGACCGGTAATCGCAACGACCAAAGCCCACACAGCTTAGACACAAATCGGGCGCGTCTTTAAGGCACCAGGTCAGTGTGGTTTCACTGTGATTTGAAAACACGTGCTCTCCCGCTTCATGCGCACGTCGGCTTCCCTCTTAATGACAGGCATGCATTGGTGACCATTACGGTGTTGCCGTCCTACCACGCCGCTTCTGGCCCTGGCATTGTTATGAGAGGTGTTCTGCCTATTGCAAAGGCTGAAACATGCAATTTTGAGTGCAATGAATCTGGCACTTGCTCATATTTCACATTCGGAGGGACGAGATACCGTCATCGCGATGGAGATTGAGTGACCCCACAATGCATGGAAACGGCCTCATGAAGCGTTTAAGAAGATTATCATGTCTCCCCGTCAGCCTTGTGGAAAGAGATCGAAAGGCTTGAACTTCTCAAGCCAAAGCCTGTTTACTTTCGATATTATGAAGCATCATTGCAAGTTTCAACGAGATCGCGGGAACCTGTGGGAACCTGTGTTACGGTGTAGCGCTTACTTCTCAGCCCGACGAGCTCCTACCGTCCGGTCGAGGGTTGAATCTGAGTGAATGCATTTGGAAATCTTGGGCGAGAGTCGAGATTGTCTAAAGCATCAAAGTACGAAAGCAGATTTTGTCACTTCTCGACAGATGGTTACCGCAAGATGATTACGGCGAGGAGCCGCCGGCGCGATCCATCCTCGCTCTCCTATTTGAGAAGAATTTTCGCTTCTCGTGGGGCATTGAACGGCAGAATCTCTTTGACTATCATCGTGTATTACAGATGTCTTAGAGGATACAGTAGTACAATATGATACCGATTTGAAAGAGGCTGGTAATGGAGTTCGTGAATGTTTGTACGAGTAAAAGGCGCTCTGATGGCGGGTGACATAGGGACTCAGACCATTACAAATTGGAGCAGCGTGAGAAAAGATTGTATTGAAGCCGAGAGGAATGCCAGCGGAATAATGATAACGATGACGTCTCACCCCGTCTTTGCCATCTCCTTGGCCTGCTGTCGTACTCTCCGTCTATCGCAGTGTCATCCATTAGCTGACTGCTTGACTATGGTTGTCACTCATCCTGTCAACTCACTCATACTGCTGCTTGTCCCTCTTGAATGTCTCAAAAGCATCGGTCTGGGCAGGATCTTCCGGATTTGGGTTGTTAAGAAGATCTTGAATGCCGAGAAGGATCTGCGCGACGGTGGGCTGGGATGAGTCTTTGCTCCTGTCCCATGCTCTGCGACCATCTCACCTGCTTGATTGTAATTGCCGGTTTCCAAGCCTTTTCCTCATCTGCACCAATCAAGTGACATCAGCGAGCTCGCTCTTGGGAAGCAGACCGGGGTAAAGCCTCACCAAGGATGGAAAGGCACACAGTGCCCGAGGGAAACACATTTGGGTGGAACAACGGAGGCGTAAACTTGCCTGTGAAGGGACTGTGATCAGTATAGCTCGCAATTTCGCAATCTGACCCTCGTGGGAGGCTCACACTTCGGAGGTTTGCTCGGATATTCTTCCGGAAACATCATCTTGAGCTTGTAGACGCCGCCCTCCCAAATTGTCTGCATGCCCTCCTCGTCAGCCATCGTTCAACAGGACACAGCGTTCTAGAGACTTACGTCTTTCCGTCCTGGGATCTCAACTTCCCAGGCCAGCAGATTCAAAGATCCATCGTCTGCCTTCTCCGGCCGCGCGACGAAGCCCTATCATGTACGACTGGTCAGAGGCACCTTCGTTGAATGAGTCCTGCAAGGAAACTCACGAAAGGATGATCCTTTCTCCACTGTTTCCGCTCCTCGGCCAACCTAAGAGACGACACCAACGTCAGCCCGCCAGCGCCTGCTCTATGCTGCCACTGTATTAGCACACCCACCGACTTCTGCAGATTCCGGCCATGTCTATCGGTTTCTTTCTTGGTTTTATGGGGCGTAGGTCCGCTGAATTCGTTCGCAGGTGCTATACCTCTTTACAATTGCCCTCCCGTGAACGCTCCCCGCTCCGAAAAGCTCGCCTTTTGTCGTCGAGAAGAGAGAGCAGCGAGGAGAATCAAGCTGAACAAGCTGTGACACTTTCGAGGTAGCTCACGTGACCCTCAACGCGCCTTGCAGCCTTGCCCTCCAGATTCAATCCTGAGATTACCGTCGACCAGAGATCGCTCTCTTTGGCAGCGACTGATCGACATCTGAAAGCGAGTACTTCAGTTCGAGGCCTCGTTCAGCTTGGAGCCAGCTCTCTAACGATCAGCGCGAAGAAATGTCCATTCAATGACGAGCTCGGACGGCATGGCATTGCAGGGCGCCCCATCATCGCTCAGAGAGGGTGAACGTCTAAAGCGCTCGGATTTATAAGAGGGCCTGCGAAATGGCGGCGCGCGTCGTTTTCCAAAGCTAAGCAGGGCAGAAAGGGCTTCAAGCAGCAAGCGCGCCGGCTTCAGCCTCTCATTTCTTTTTAATTTTTTATTTCCCTCCTTCCACCTGCCACATCTCTATCTTCATTTCTCTGTCTGCCATCCTTGCTACAAGACAGCAAGGCACTTCCACCTCAAGCGACTCCATTCACCCCAAATAAACAACACACCAAGCTACAGCCATGGTTGACTCGAAGGCAAAGGGAGGAAAGGCCGGCGGCGCCGCCAGCAGCAACAAGGACGGCAAGTCGAAGCCCGTCACCCAGAGCAGCCGTGCTGGTCTTCAGGTGAGTACCGGCTGGGAGGGGCACAGGTGAAGAAGTCTTTCCGGCAGGCCAACAACGCAATTGGAACGGTCGTCTGACTTACCGGGTGGATGTGTGGATGGATGGATGGTTGGTTGGGTGGTCTGTAGAGAAAGAACCACGAGAAAGATCACGGTGCACGGATGTCGAACCTGCCGACTCTTTGGACAGTACTAACACCTACCTATCTCTCAGTTCCCTGTCGGGCGTGTGCACCGCATGCTCAAGTCTCGCACCGCCAACAATGTTCGTATTGGAGGCAAGGCTGCTGTTTACACCAGCGCCATTATGGAGTACCTTACCGCCGAGGTGCTCGAGCTTGCAGGTGAGCCATCTAAAGTCTGTATCGATAGCCGCAAGAATTGGGAGCTGACGGTGAATCCGAACTCATAGGCAACGCTGCCAAGGACCTCAAGGTCAAGCGTATCCAGCCTCGTCACCTCCAACTGGCCATCCGCGGTGACGAAGAGCTTGACTCGTTGATCCGCGCCACCATTGCCGGCGGTGGTGTGCTTCCCCACATCCACAAGATGCTCGTCAAGTCGAGCGGCAAGAAGAAGTCGTCGGGCGCCGCGGCTGCCACCGAGTAGATGCGAAGCAGAGCGCAGGGGGAAAGGGACTATCGAACATTGGAACGCTGCGCCCAGCGACTGTTTGGCTCTCGCTTGCAACTTCCTTCAAGTATCCCATCACCTAAGTAGCCCTTCTCACCCATCCTTCCTATCTCTCTTTTCTCTTTCCCTTTCAACTTTCTCCGCTCTCTTTCTTTGTCTCTGCGAAAGTCCTTTTGAACTAAATGTTGTACTCTACTTCATGACAAAAGGTGTGCCTCCCTGCGTGTGATTGATAAGGGGGTATCAAATTGCTTCATCTTTCTACACAAACTGGATCGAGTCGATTCCCCAAGCCCTTCTGACCTGGATAATGGCCGTCAGCTCCTTGATCGTCTCCTCGAGAATGACGACATTGTCGAGCAACGAGCTCAGCGTCACCATACGGCTCTGCCCTCCTGCCGACGTCCCCTTCTGGTTGTCGACATAATCGTCATCGTCGTCGTCCGCGCCTGGATATTTAAACTCCTCGTCCTCGGCGTCCTGCTCGTCGTCCTCGTCGGAGCCGACGTGTGACCTGAATCTCGTCCTCTTGATCTTTCCCTCCGTTTGCGTCGCCAAGACTGGCGTCTCCCTCTTTCGATGCTGCAAGCTCCAGGGCGACTTCTTTGAGATGCGAGCCACGCGCGGCTCGACGAGGATCGACCGCGTCTGCCGGTAGTGCTCGACAAAGGGCATGACAGGCGCCAGCGTCGTCGCCTCACCGTCCTTTGCGGCAGACGTCTGGCTGGCGTTGGCACTTGACGAATCCACCTTCCGCGCGGGCCTTCCAAAGAAGCGCGAAAATCCGCTGGCACGATCTTTCTTCGAAGAAGACTTGGCGTCTTCTTTGGCATCTTTCATTCCTGAGATGCCCTCTTCGTCCCCATCGGCATCTCCTTGCAGAGAATCGTCGAGGCCCTGAGACGGCGTCGCAGAGGGTGGTGGCGGAAGGCTCATTCTCGCTCCCGCCCTTTGCGCCTTTGACTTCTTGCCGCTCAATTCCTCTACGATTGGATCGTCGATTCCGATCGACTCCCACAGGCGCTCAGCCGACATGTCGTGGCTGGGAACGACCAGCGACGGTTTGAGCGTCCCGTCAAAGCCGTTCTCCTTCTCGCCGCCTTCGTGCTGCGTGGGATCGATACCGGCTAGGTTCAGCGCCTCATTGAGATTCTCGACGTACAGCAACCCCCGTCGCCTCTCATCAAGAAGTCGATCGAAATCCTGGATCTCGCTCCGATGAATGTCGACCTGCTTTGCCAAGGACCGAAGCAGCGCAAGGACGATTGGCGCGGTCTGCTTCTTCCTTTTAGTCTTGGATCCTTTAAGCGCTCCCCCACTTCTCGCCCCCGACTTGTGAGCGGGCCAGCTGGTCGTTGGTCGATGCATTGAGCGTTCCATCTCGTCATCGGATCGATCATCGTCCGGATCAAATGCCGGTCGAGGCTTCATCAGATCGGCCGCCTCTTGCATCACCTCGGTTGTACCCTCTGAGGAAGTTGGAGAAAAGACGAGGAAGCCCTCCAAGCTGCGAAAGGGGCACAGGGCCAGGCTTGACAAGAGGCCAGCCAGAGCGACATTAACATCGGGCGGATGCTCAAAGAAGCAAGCAAATGTAGCCAAGAGTGTCCTCATGAGCTGATCTTGAGCATTGATCTTGTGTTTGAACGATTGAACGCCGAGGCCTAGCTCGTCCGCCTTGTCCAAGCGCAATGGAGACTGGCGGCTTGGGATGTCTGCAGTCGATTCCAATGACTCTTTCACAGGGGCAGAGGCAGAAAGGTGCTCGAGATCCCTCAAACCATCGATGAAGATGCTGTCCCGTACAAGGTCTTCCTCAGCATCGCTCAGGTAGTTTTCAAAGCCCGTGCTCGAGAAAGCAGCTTCCTGCGACGCGTTTCCGTGCCCAATGGCGGAGACCAAGGAAAGATAGAGGTCCATCTCAACAGCATGCTGAGCCACACTGATGTCGGCCGAAGCGAGACGAGGTAGATGGGCCAGCTTCTCGTGCCGTACAACCTCTTCCTTTGTCGACCCTGGGTATAAGAAGTCCTCCTCCGAGTCTTCCTCTCCCTCCTCTTCGTCGTCGCCGGCATCACCACCGGATTTTCCGGCATCCGAGGCATCCTGTACAAGGCGTGCGGCAATGATGTTGGACGGGAAGGAAGTGGCGAGCTCATCGGGGATAACGTCAAAGAAGAATGAGAGGGCGAATCGTCCGTGAAAGGCGCTCAGCGTGTTGGCAAGTCGCAATGCCGCCGTCTTGGAGGCAGCACTCGTTGAGGGTGCCAGATGGTCCTTGACGACATCGCGAAGTCCATAACGGCCGAGGGCATCGCTGAAGTAGGTTGCCCGATCCTGCCCAGCAGCTCGGGCTTCATTTTCAATCTGTAGCATCGCAGTGCTCTTCCTCTTTGGTTTCATGACTCCTTCAGTCACAGCACTCTTTGATGTTTTGTCCTTGCTCGCTTCTTCCTCCATGCCCACGAGCCATCCAATGACGAAATCTGCGAGCGGGCTATCATCCTCGATGACGCTCAGAATAACATCGAGATAGGACATGACGGCGACGGCGCTCCCATCCGCATCACTGCACTCGAGCAGCGAAGGGTAGAGAATGTTGCGCAGAAAGAGCGTCTGAAGCGCAGAACCAATGCTCTTCGTCAGATCCCTTGCAATATTGGCAAGCTCTACGGCGAGCTTCGCGTCCTTTTCGCTGGCTCCCTTCCCTTGTTGGCGGTGGACGCGAGTAGAGGTTCGAAGGATGTCTTGGGTGAACTCCAGAATGTCGGCCACTAGTCTCGCCTGGCGCCTGACTTCTGCGCCTGTGCTGGCTTCGATGCCTTGTTGGGCCAGCTTCTGCAGCTGAGCTTCCGTCGGAGACGATGCTCCCGTCTCTTCTGCCCCAAGCAGCATGCTGCCACTGGCCGACAAGACCTGCCCTCCAATGCCTCGTCCCTCTGTTGCTCGGTCACCAGTCTCGTTTGACTTGACTAGGGCTAGCTTGCTTGGCAGGAGACCGTAGACAGCACCCAGGCCTGCGCCGAGGACCTCTGCAAAGTCGGACTCGAGCATGTATCGCGCCAGGGCTACACTTGGGCCCGGTCCAAGATCGACCTCAATCCTTCCGCTACCTCGTCCTGCCATGCCACCTCGTCCACGGTATGAACCACGTCCCCTCACTTGCAAGCGGCTGCTGTGAGAGGCAGCTGGGGTGTGGGGTCCCTTTCCTCGACTCAAGTTGCGTCGTCCGGGTGCCAACGCAACATCGACAAGGAACAGAAGTCCTGCTCGAGCCAGCTCGCCTGTGCGAGATTCACGATGGACGAAGCGGAGGAGGTAGGAAAAGAGAGGAAAGTCGTACGTGAGCTGACCGCCTCGGCCGCCCTCACTCGAGGTGGTAGACGATGGCGGAGAAAGAGCTTTGGTGATGGCCAACGGCGATGTCGGTCCCCTGAACGTCGAGCTCGAGGGCGTCGATGTGCCCGCCGGGGAAGACGCCCGTGTGCTTCCGGCCGACGAGCCCGAGACAGCAGCATCAAAGGCCCTGCGTGCTTCTGCGTCCCTCTTCCTTTCCCGGAAAAAGATGATGAGGAGCTCTGGTGTGTTTCGCAGTCGACTGGCAACGTGGCACATCATATCGACGAGATCCTCCTCGAAGCCCAGCACCTCGGCGCTGCCATTTCTGCCGAACCGTCTCCACGCCTTGCGTTCTTCGTCCTCGTTGGGATCCTCGGGTTCTTCTGCTAGCGATGCGCCCGGCGTGTAGAATTCGTCACCGACGCAGATGCGCATCAATCTGACGAGAGGCTTGTGGACCGCCTGCCTTGACAGGAACTTCTCTTCGAGGAGAATGATGAGCGAAGCGAAGAGCCGGACGACCTCTGCCTGACTTCCAGCCAGACGGTCGTTGGCTGACAATCGGACCAGCTGTCCAAGAACTGAGTTTGAGGGCAAGCCATTCAGGAGATTGCTCTTTTCTATACTCAGAAAAGCGAACAGAGCACTCACTATCGCCTTCGAGCAGCATTTCCATGCAGGGACCCGGGATCTCGTTGTCGTCATCAGCCCTATTTGATTCAAAGACGAGGGCGTCTTGGAGGTCTTGCAGTCGCGCCGCTACATCTGTCCTCGCGATCCCGTGATGCAGCGCAGCCTGGTCCGGCGACGCAAGCATGTTCTGTAGGACCTCCACATCAGTAACTCTGACATCTTTGCAATGAACAAGAAGTCTTGCTGACCCTGATGGCAAACCAATTGTCTCGAAAGGCGACGGCAGCGTTGAGCTTGTTGGTAGGCCCCGGATTTCGCCTCTTGGCAAGCGGGCTGCGTGGCAATTGCAATTTCGAGGCGGGTCCCCCATCGCTCACTCCATCTGTCGTGTTCCCAGACGCCTGACCGCCCAACGACTGGGCAAGGCGGGCCAAGACGTCCATGATGCGGCTCTCGCGTCGTCGTGTGTCCGTCCGTCTAGCTCGAAACGTACGCTGAGTGTTGGTTGCCTCCTCGCAACCAAAGCGCGCTCTAAATTATCTCGGCCGACAGCGCTCCCCTCCACGGCCGGCTTTGGCTGACGACGAAGCCGGCCATCCGATTTCACGCTTCTTGCCATCCGTCACTCAGCTCACAGGTCTCTACAGATGGATCTCCTCCAGTCGGTGGACCCAACCAATGCAGGGCTGTCGTCGGCCGATCCGTACAGGCCGTCGTTCTTCGAGCTGGCGGCTCAGGAGCAGCTGGGGGATCTGCTCAAGCCTGCGCTGAGGTATACCCTTGCCGTCCTCGCCCAACGCAATCCGCGCTACTTGCTCCGAGTCGTCAACCGCTTCGACGAGGTCTACGCACTGATCATGTGGGCTATCGAGAGGCACTACCTCAAGACGTGGGGTGAGTCTTGCGTGATGGCTGAGTGACTTGGCGCGTGAGAGCTTATGCATGGATCAAAAGGCTCTTCTTTCGCCGAGAACTTCTACGGCCTCCGCCGGCGAAGACGCCCGGGCATCACAACGCCTCGAGCCAAGAAAGCGTCCTCCTCGAGGTCGACGCAACAATCTATGGAGGCGCTTAGGGGCGTCGACATCAATGTCTCGCTCCTCATGCTCGTTGGGCTTCCATATGCCCAAACTAAGCTGCACGATCTTTGGGAAAGCATCGGCGGCGGCGTCGATGCAGGCCCAGAGGGAGGGCTCTTTGGAGATGACGAGGAGACTGGAGGCCGGGCAGTCTTCCAAGACGGTGGAGGACCGACGTCGAGAATCGAGAAGCTCCGAACGCTCCTCAAAGTATGCTTTCGCAAGGGGTATCCGTACGCGGGCGCAGCGTGGCAGCTATGGCTGCTGGCCTACAATGTCGGTTATCTCTTCGAAAAGACGCCATTTTGGAGACCATGGTTCAAGTTGATGCGAATGGACATCCGAAGAGTCGCCAGCGATGACTATGTGAGTACCACTCTTCTTTTCTATTTCGTCGGGGTCCTGCTGTTGCTGACGGGCCAATTGACAGGCTGCTTCGCCCCCTCTGCTCCCGCCCAATATGCCTAATCCTCTTCGGGAGCCAGCTCGTTTTGCGCTGCAAATGCTGCGATCTTCGCCCTTTATCTTCTTCGAGGCGCTCAAATACGCACTGCCGGCTTCGATCTTCTTTTTCAAATTCCTCGAATGGTGGTACTCGCCCGACAATTCCCGGAGGCGGAGAAGAGGCCGAGGAGGCGGCGGAGGCGGCGGTGCGGGGACCGGAGAAGCAGGCGGGTCCGATGAGATGTACAAGCTTGAGCCTCCTCGAGTCCTGCCTCCCAACCAGCGAGGAGTCCTCTACAACAAGGCGAGCGACTACAAGGAACCGCACATTCCGAGAAGCAAGCTCGCGCCCAACTTCGACGAGGATGGTGACCTTCAGTCGACCAAGGACTCGCTCCTGCACAATTCCTGCCCGCTTTGCGGTGCTACGCCGATGAACAACCCGTGCGCCTTGCCGACCGGCTATGTTTTCTGCTACACATGCGCCTTCGCTTACGTCGAGGAAAAGGGCAGATGCCCTGTGACGCTTGCCAAGGTTCAAGGAACCAGTGAATTGCGGAGAGTGTTGGGCTAAGGTACAAGTCTAGATGCTACAAGAAGGTGGTGTCTGGAAGAGGACAGCCCTCCCCCGTGGTTGTCGGTGTATGTTTGCGAGGATTTCCTAGGACCCTCTGCTTGTAATTGTACAGTACAATCAAGTTCAATCAGCCCAAATCAGCTTGGATGGTCAAGAAGTGAGGATGTGACGTAAGTTCTTGACGATGGACAATGCGCTCTGGTGAATCTGTGGTCATCAAGTCAGCAGAGGCCAGCCAGCCCAGCAGGAGAGGATAGCAGGACGGACATCTTTGCGTTTCGTTGAGGCAGCCTGCTCCTTCTGGTGCCTTTCCATCGCACAGCGGCTCGCTTGCTTGATGTCCTCAACTGATTCTCCTAAAGATTGGCGAGATCGATCAGCTGTAGCTGAATCAGTCGCTTTGAGTTTCGCAGATGCGCTCACCTTGATCGAAGAGGTCATCAGCAAGGCGCAGCATTTCTTTGGCAGGATAGCTCTCGACAACCGCCTTCAACGATCCCTGACCGCTTTCGATTTTCTGACCCGTCACCACCGTGGTTCAGCGATAGGAAAGAGACACCACCACACCATGCTGCTCACTCCCAGAACGGCCTCAAAATTCTTGTCCCACGGGCCAATGTCCGGGAGCCTGTTGCTTTCAAGCGCCTTCTTGACGTTCCTCAGGGCCGCATCGCTACTTGCGTGAATCAGCACTAGCTCGTCACTGGTACACATTGAAGATCTTCCCCACTTCTTTTTCTTGTCCCTTGCCAACTCGCTCTCGATCTCTGCTTTGCTCTGCGCAATTCTATCGGCAAGGCGCACCCGCAGGTCCCGGTTCTTGAATTGCTCAGTCTTGATCCACTCCTTCTGCCGGCGCCCAGCTAGAAGCTGCTCTTTCTCGGCAAGTCTGCGCATAGAAGAAATTTATCGCATCGACAAGGCTTCTCCCATGAGCGAAAGCCAAGATCGGACTAGAAATTGAAACAAGACAACCAACTCTTCTTTGAGGACAGCGGCAGCATCCATATCGGCTGTACGCCTCTTCGCTGGTCCTGATGCCCTTGACATAACGGCAAGTTCCAAAGCGTGTTCTCACGTTTAAGGCAGAGGATTCTGTGTGAAGATAAGCTGGAACGGAGCTTGCCTGTACATGCGCGTGGTGCGGGCGCACAAGACCAACATCAAACGAAACTGATGCCGTCTCCATCTTCGAACGCGTCGTCAAAAATTTCGTTTCAATCTCCACTTTTCTCCAATCCACTCCCGATTACACGCCGTATCTATCAAGCACGATGGCGTCCGACCTCCGGCGCTACGTGCTGAGCCTGCCAGACTATTCGGACCCGTCTTCAGCGTCATCGCCCCTGCCGTCTCTCTATGCGGACCTCGCGACTCGACGAGCGTCAAATCGAGCCTCGTTCGAAGCGAGCGTGGCCTGGTGGAAAGACGTCCTGTTTGGGGCTTGCTTCAAGGGCGCACAAGTCGCTGGTCCCAGCACCGGAACTGAGACAAAACGGAGTGCAGATCGGCTCGTCCTGCACGTGGGGTCCAAGCTGCTCGAAGATGTCAGCATCGATGAGGTCGGCCGACCGTTGGGACTTGGCACGGTCGTTGAGGAGCTCCGAGCATCGTCGCATCTCCACGCCCTGTCCGGCTTCTTGAAGAGTCAGACGCCTGTCCGAGGACCCAGCTCTTCTTCCTTTTCGTATGCCTCTGTGGCGGGTACTTTGGGCTCGCTGGCCACTAGACCGCTAAGCTGGGCATTCTCGCAACTGACGCTTAGTCTCGGCCTCACAAATGACGGCTCGGAAGATGCGGGAAGAGAAGACTGGAAGCGCGCCCAGGGCGACTGGGTCATCTGGGACAATGTCGAGGTGGGTACATTTCCCAATTACAACCCTTTTCGTGCGTGTAAGATTCGAAGAAAGCTTACTTTGTGGGTCACTGCCGACATCAAAGGCACTCGGGGAAGCAGTCTTGGCGATACATCGAGCCTCGCCAAGGCTCTCGCCGCTCGAGTCGCTCTTTTCCACCTCGTCTTTTCGCCGGTCCGTCCTTTCTGATGCGCTCGAGTCGCTGGGCCTTCCTTCCAAGAGCCTATCTGACGTCGATCTGCGCGTGCTCCTCACGCACCTTGCGCGGGACAGATCCGTGGCGCTGGTGCACGGCGATGTCGTCAAGCTCGAGCACGTGCAGGGGGAGCCGCCGAGCCCCATCAGCGAGCACGAGCGAGGCATCGTAAATGTCCGTGAGACGCATGCCAGGCTCGAGGAGCAAGTGGCTGAGATTGAGTCACGGATCAAAGAGTGAGCATTCTGCATGCAGACTCGGCCTTTTTTTCTAACATGCAGTACACTGACGAGGATCCTTGTAACTGCAGGCGACAAGCCAAGGTGGAAGCGTCTCTGCGGGCAAAGAATAAGGAGCAGGCCCTGTCCTACCTGCGCTCCCGAAAGGCATTGGAGGAGCTTTTGCAGCGGCGCGTGGCCTCGCTCGAGACGCTCCACGGTGTACTCGTCAAAATTGAGCAGGCGGCTGGCGATGTCGAGATTGTCAAGGCGTACGATCTCTCGACGGCTTCGCTCAAGACGCTGCTGGCGGACGAGAGGCTAAAAGTCGAAAATGTCGAGGGGACCATGGACAACATGCAGGAGGCGCTTGCAGATGCAGACGAGGTCAGACAGGCCGTCGAGGTGGGACAGGATGGTATGCGACACGCCGCTGGTGTGCCGGACATCGACGAGGACGAGATGAACGAGGAGCTCGCTCGCCTGGAGGAAGAGAACAGGCGGGAAGAGGAAGAGAGAAAGAGAAAGGAAGAGCAGAGAAAGAAGGAGGAGGAAGAGAGAAAGGAAAAGGAGAAGAGGGAGGAGGGGAAAAGGCAGAGGATAGAGAAGGAGAGAATAGAGGAGGCCGAACGACAAAAGGCGGCACAAAAGGAGAAGGAACAGGAGCAGGAGAAGGAACAGGAAAAGGGTGGGCAGCAGGAGCAGGCCAAAGAGGCTCAAACGGCCGAATGAAGCAAGAACACTCTCTATAATTTCACCTTGTGCTTTTAACCATCACTATCTTTTGCTTTCTTGGACAAGAGTGCGGGCTGGAAGGAGAGACGATCACTTGTTGAGCGCGTAGGCGCTCTTCCTGTCGACGCCGCCGAGGCCCTTCTTGGTCTGCGAAAGGCCGTAGCTCTTCATCCGAATGGCGCTCGTCTCGATGAAGCCGCTCGTTGCCTCGGGGCTGAAGCCTTCGTTGGTGTCCATCGACGCCAGCTCAGCATTGTACAGCGTCTCGGGCGAGGAACGGCCAATGATCATGGCGTTGCCCTTGTACAGCGACAGGCGCACCTGGCCGTTGACGGTCACCTGCGAGGGAACGATGCAGGACCTGACGTAGTTGCACTCTGGCGAGTAGAAGTAGCCGTAGTCTTTTGTTCAGGATAGAAGTCGGTTAGCTCGTGATCATACCTTTCCTTACCCTCGTCGAAAGGTGACGAAACTTACAAAGAAGCTCAGAGTAGCGCTTGCCGAGGTCATCGCGGACTCGGCGCACCTCTCGGTCCATGGTCAGGCCCTCGAGGCCAATGTGGGCAGCGCGGAGAATGTGGTGGCCCGATGCCTCGTAGCAGCCTCGCGACTCTACAGAGAGAGAAAACCAAACAGTCAGTATCGAGAGGTGGAGAGAAGGAGAGCCGAGTTCAATTTACGCACTCAGTCCGATGAGCCTGTTCTCGACGATGTCGATCCTGCCCACGCCGTGCTTCCTTCCGACGTCGTTGACGGCCAGGAACAGCTCCACCGAGTCGGTGTAGGTCTTTCCACCGATGGTCGCCTTTGTGGGGAGGCCCTTTGTGAATTCGATGTGAATTTCCTCGGGTGTGTCCGGTGCCTGCGTCGGGTCCGTCGTCAGCTTCCACATCTCCTTTGGCGGCGTGTGGTCCGGGTCCTCGAGCACGCCGGCCTCGTAGCTGATGTGGGCCGCATTCTCGTCTGTAGTCAATCTTCGGGTCAGTTCTGTTGCCCTTCCCTGCGAGCTGGGTAAAGCCAACTCACCAGTCGACCAGGGCTTGCTCTTGGTCTGGGTCACGGGGATGCCCTTGGAAGCGGCGTACTCGAGCAGGGCGCTACGTCCGGCGAAGCGGTTGTAGAACTCAGGGATCCTCCAGGGTGCAATGACCTTGATGTCGGGCTTGAGGCCGTAAAAGGCCAGCTCGAATCGGACCTGGTCGTTGCCCTTACCCGTGCAGCCGTGCGAGACGTACTCGCAGCCCGTCTTGGCGGCGGCGGCCATCATGCCTCGGGCGATGACGGGTCGCGCGAGTGAGGTACCGAGCAGGTAGACGTCCTGCACGAATGAATAGTCTGAACCAGTCCCCGCCGCTGCGATGAAAAAGGTATAGAGGACGTACTCACCTCGTAGACGGCATTGGCCTGGACAGCGGGGAAGATGAGCTCCTCGATGAACTCGCGCCTCATGTCCTCAAGGATGAAGTCCTTGGCGCCGCACTTGATCGCCTTGCTGCGAGCGGCCTCAAAGTCCTGCGCACAGATAAACAAGTTGTCAGTCTTCGTCGCTGCAATCCAAAGAGGCAACTCACCTCCTCCTGTCCAACGTCGGCCATGAAACCAATGACATCGTAGCCCTCGTCGATGAGCCAGGCCATGATGCACGAGGTGTCTGTGCCATCGTAAAGTCAGCTCAGCGATGCACAGATCAGATCACCGATGTCTGAAGTCACTAACCGAGGCCGCCAGAGTAGGCGAGGAGCACGCTTCCCTTTGCCATGTTTGCAGTGTTGTTCGAGGTTCTGATCGTTCGTGTGAGAGATGGAGTCACCAATCAAATCTTCTTGCCCACTTTCTTCCGGACTTCTCTTCGCCCTGTCCAAAAAATCAGAAAAAAAAATCAAAAGATAAGCGTAGGCTCGGGCAGCCACGTGGACACAGGAACGCGCTTGATGAGATGGCCGGCATGGCTTTAAATTTTGTTGCAGAGCCAAGACTTGACCACGGTCGTCGACCTTCGATTTCCTTTCCCCATTAAGTCTCCCAACTCGACACATCGGGCCATAGGGCAACCAACACCAGGACCTTGTGCATTTCAAGGAGCTACGATCAAGCATCGCCAAACGCCACCCGCGGCTCCGAGTGCGGTAGAAAAGAATGTCGCGCTCATTCTTCGCCCCCGACAATGCACGGCCGGGCTCGCCCTCGAGGGCGCCCTTTTTGCCAAATGGCGCAGGAAACGGCAACGGCAATGTGCACGCCAACGGTGACGAGGTCAAAAGTGCAAAGCTCGAGGCAGAGGAACAGTATGCCAAAGAGCAGATGAGCAACAATGCAAGCAGACCCGAGGCCGCCAGCCGTCCCGCCGCGACAACAGCAGTGTCTGGTCTCCAGGCCTTGGCACCCATCCTGAGCTACTGCATCGCCAGTATCACCATGACTGTCTTTAACAAGGTACGTGCAGGGTACCAAAAGTGCTTTACGGATCAATGTGGCACTGAGCTTTCTTGTCCTTCGCAGTACGTCCTCAATACCAAGTTCAGCCTGAACCTCGTCGTGCTCCTCATCCAATCCATCGTTGGCGTCCTTCTCGTCATCGGAGCTCGCAGCTTCAACTGGATTGAGATTCGACCGCTCAACATGAAAGACGTCAAGCTGTGGTTGCCAGTCAGCACTCTCCTTGTCCTTGTTATTTGGACTGGAAGCAAAGCCCTGGTGGGTCCGACCGGACACAAGTGTTGCTCAAGCCTAAGCTGACCCGCTTTTCTCGCAGCAATTCCTCACCATGGCCGTCTACACGATCTTCAAAAACTTGACAATCATCCTCATCGCTTACGGCGAGGTCCTCTGGTTCGGCGGCAAAGTCACGAGATTGACGCTCTTCAGCTTCATTCTCATGGTCTTCTCGTCGCTCATTGCCGCATACAACGATATCGCTGGCTTCCTCCTCATCAACAGCATCTCCATGCCTCACACTCCAGATTCGCTCGCGGGATCGACGATTGACCCAAAGACGGGCGCTCTCACAGCGCCGTTCGACGCTCTCGGCGAACAAAAGGCAGAGATCGCTGCCCTGGAAAGCCAGCAGGGCCTTAATGACGAGGTCCTCGAGGGTCTCGGTGGATGGGGCATCCTCAATAGTGGTTACCTGTGGATGGGGCTCAACTGCGCCTGCAGTGCCGCCTACGTTCTCTATATGCGCAAGCGCATCAAGGTCACGGGCTTCAAGGACTGGGACACGATGTTCTACAATAACCTTCTCACCATTCCCGTCCTGCTTGGAATGTCTCTTGTGAGTTATGTGCCCCCACATCTCGTCCAAACGTTCTTGCTGAGAATCATCGCACACATGTAGGTTGTTGAGGACTGGTCGAGTGCCAACTTCGAGCGCAATTTGTGAGTCCCTCGGCAGTATCCGCTCTGGCTGCCTGCTGACGGCCTCTCAACAGCCCCAAGGAGACTCGCCATACGCTCATCACTGCCATCATCTTTTCGGGCGCGTGCGCCGTTTTCATCTCCTACACCACGGCCTGGTGCGTGCGGGTGACGTCGAGCACGACGTACAGCATGGTCGGTGCCCTCAACAAGCTTCCCCTCGCTCTAAGCGGCATGGTCTTCTTTGGAGAGATTGCGACATTTGGACGTATCTCAGCCATCGGCGTTGGCTTTATTGCCGGGTGAGTCCTGTTCGTCCCCCTTCCCCCTCCTCGATCCGGTCTGACCTATTCTCCCACGACAGCCTCGTCTATGCCTACGCTAAGAACCTGCAGGCAAAGCAGGGCAAGGCGTCGACAAGCACGCCGGCAACGGGAGTCGAATCATCACGCGGCGGAAGCGCGCATGGACGGAGCGACGGCGTGATCCCGATGCACAACATGAATGGCACCCAGCAAAAGGGGGACCGCGAGGACTAGCGGACGGCGTCGTCTGACTGTACCCCTCTTCTCCCTACCTCTTGCCCTCATACTGGACTCTCCCTATCATTCTTTGTTTACATCTTTAAAGATCTTGGAATCGGCCTAGATTCTCGGAGCAAGACCAACTGCAGCCTCTCAGGAATCAATTGAAGGGTATGAAGCCCGCTTTAAGACAAGCGGGAGGAGAAAGCAAAGGTCACTTGCGGTGGGGAGCGCGCAGGCCGAGCATGCTGCGGATCCTCGTACCGATGCTTCTGGAAGCAAAGGCGTCCATGAAGTGGCCCCTCTGGTGGTGGTGGGAAGAGTGAGGAGTAGTATTAGCCTGCTTGTGGCCTTTGCGTGAGGGAACCTGCGCGCGCGCGTCTCACCATGAGGAGCTGCCTGCGTGCATGAGAGCGTCCCTCGGACGACGTCGAGGGATTGTTGAGCGCGGCCTTCCAGCCAGCCACCCTGCGCTCCTTTGGGATCTTGCGCTGGTGCGAGCGGTACTTTGCCATGATCTTTGCTTATCGTAGAGGTTGCGTTGCCGACGTGCGTGTTTGTGGTGGAGGAGGGAAGATATACTGTATCTCCGCCGATCAGGGGAAAATGTCAAACCAACATCTGTCCCCCCGACCACACTAGCTTTTCAGTGCCAAAATGGGTTACAGAGGACCGAAAATAGGATGTGACGCGCGGAATGGGCACTGTTGACGCGATGGAAGGCGCTATGCGGTACGCCAGATTTGAAATGATTCTAATGATGATGAAGGTTGCTCTATTTGAACTGATTTTGTGGAGGGACGCCTCGAGCGGTGCAGTGATTCTTCTTGAGGAAGCCGCTGGCTAAACGGCATACGCCCAAGTAAGTTACTGTCTAGGCCACCATGCTGGTTTCACATTGTTGCGAGCGCGATCACCAGGTATAGATAAAGCCGACATGGAAACCAGAGCTCCGAAACAGACTCTGCGTTCGGTGACGCTGGACACTGGAACGATAGTAAAGAACGGTTACACTGTGGTGAGCGGCGTGAGGGGCTAATGTGACGACGATACGACGATGTCGTGACTTCGGGTCGTCAAAGACTTTGTATTAAAGCAGCAGAGTGATAAGAGCGCTGTCTGTGGTGTGAGCCGTCCTGGTGAGCCTTGTCCCACGCAGGGGCCCGCAATAAGTACATTGTCCGCCATCTATTTGTGCTGATGTTGTTACATCACAAGACTGTGAGCAAGACGGCAACAGCGCCAATAAAAGAGGTGAGGCCAATGATGGATTTTGTCGCCATCGCACCGCCCACTTGCGTCGCCTTTTTCATGTCGGTACTCGTGAATTCGGGGGTGCAGTTTCTGCCATGAAGGAGCGAAACGTTGTTGTATGTAGGACCAGGGAAGAGCACCGTGCCGTTGCCAAAGTATACGTAGCCCTACAGAAGAAACCTGTCAGCCTTGCACGTGGAACACCAAGCTGCAGGGGGCAACCTACGATTACTGCATACAAATCTGGCACGACGAAGCCATCTGTGTTGTTGTCGGTGCTCAGAGCCCAAGGGTGGCTCGTAATCTCATTCTTCAGTGCCTCTGGGTACATGTCGAAGAAAAAGGTCGTATCGCCCACGACATCAGTCGCATTACCGACAGTCGGCAAGATCTGGGAGGCCTTGTACGTGTGGTCAACAAAGATCTTGTTGCCATCGATGAAAGCACCTGTGAAGCACCCGTCAGAACTAGCAAATCGATGCTCAACCTATACTCATCTTACCTTGGGGCCCGAAACGGGGTTGGCCAAAAACGAATCGGTAGGTGTTGTTTTCGTGAACGTTGTCTTCTTTGAGAACAACTTCGAAAGTATAGTTGGCTCGATCGCAGGAGTAGAGGCTTCTCGGTCCTCCGAGTCCATCTCCCACATCTACAACGCTCGTGTTGCTATACACCAATGGTATGTTGTCTTGGCGACGGGTAAGAGCTGTCAGTGGATGAGCGACAGCACTGGCTGCTGTGGCAAGAGCAGCGAGAGCGGCGAAAGCGGCAGCGTGCATTCTCGAGATGTGCGTGCTGGAATACGCTGGAGGATGGTGATGGTGAGGCAAAGTCAGGCGACCAGCTCACCCCTTTTGAGAGTGGCAGTAAGTACTGCATGGTCGAAGTGGATCATGCGGTCCGCGAAGAATTAGCTCGACCATGCGGTCGCGCAAATAAAGCCACTCTGGTTCTGTTGCCTTTAGTAGTGAACTCTAATTACGCAGAGAGTCCGAAGAAGGTGATAGTGATAATGGGTGAGATGGCGTCCAAGATCAGAGCAGCATCAGAGCAGAGTAACTGACTCGCTATCCCGACTCAGCGCTTATTCTGGCGTCCGGCAGAAAGCCTCTGTTCTCCTGCATTGCAGTGTTTCTAATTACAAGATGAAGGCAAGATGAAGGAACAGAACGAGCCATATTCAACCCACAACCGTCTCAAAGGGACGGAGTGCCCGGTATACGGGCTTCCACATGCGATCGGAGATGTACCCTTCAAGGTCGTCGCTGCGTTTCGATTAGAGTCAGCTTCTATCCTAATTCCGGTCAAGAGAGATGTGGAATGCAAGCACTCACGGCCATGTCGCCTTTGCTTGTCCCTCCTCTTTGGCCTGTCGCATCACTGCAGCCGCCACCTGCACGGTGACGTCCCTGACGTGCTCGAGGTCCGGTAGCAGTCCCTTGTCCTCATTCTCGAGCGCCGGCGAGAGTGCTGCGAGAGCCTCGACGGCGGCGACGATCATACTGTCGGAGAGCTTTGCCGATTTGGACAGAACGGTGCCCAGGCCCAACGCCGGGAAGATGAGGGCATTGTTGAGCTCTGCCACGACGACGCTGCGGCCTGGCTTGGATGCATGCGAGACCGGTGGAAAGGGGGAGCCGGTGGCCAGGAGCGCGTGGCCGTCGGACCACTTCATCGCATCGGCGGGGTCTACCTCGCACAGGCTCGTGGGGTTCGAGAGGGGCAGGATAATGGGACGGTCTACATGCGCGCTCATCTCGCGAACGACCTCCTCGGTGAAGCTGTGAGGAATGGTGGATGTGCCAATTAGGACGGTGGGCTGGATTGCCTTGACGGTATCGAATAGCGTAAACTCTCCCTGGGACTTGGAGGTGGATGGCGCCCAGCTCTCAACCTCGGACGTTGGACGTGCAAACTCCTCTTGACCGGTGCGCAGTCCCTGTTGACCTTGGTGGATGAGGCCGTTTCGATCAATGAGGTAGAAGCGGCTATTCGCTTCTTGGCGACTCAGCCCTTGCGTCTGGATCATTGCATCTCGAATTTGGTTCGTCTGGCGCAGGCCCATCGCCCCTGAGTCAGGTTTCTGTCGTGCCAAAGCTTAGGCGAAGTCCACTCACAATGCCAAGGCCAGCGGTACCTGCACCCTGAAGGACGATTTTCTGATCCTTGAGCTCCGTGCCTGCCACCTTTGTCGCGCTCATGAGTGCCGCCAGCGCCACTGCGCCAGTCCCTTGGATGTCGTCGTTGAAGACCGAGTACTTTGGCTGGAACTTGCGCAAGAGCCGGTGTGCATTTGCGTTGCCGAAGTCCTCAAAGTGGATGAGGGCATCGGGAAAGCACGAAGCGGCCGTCGAGACAAACGAGTCGACAAAGTCGTCGTACTCCTTGCCTGTTGGGATGAGGTATTTCAGGAAGTGGAAAGGTGACAATGCGGACGGTACGAGTACTGACCAGTGATGCGCTTGTTCCTCCAACCGAGGTAGAGTTCATCATTTAGGAGCTGCTCATTGTTGGTGCCTGCATCGAGGACGATGTTAAGGCACCGGTTGGGATCAATGCCACCGCCGAGCGTGTACAGCGTCTGCTTGCCCACGGCAATCTGGATCCCCCCCGCTCCCCAGTCTCCGATGCCGAGAATGCCCTCGCCATCGGTGACGACGACGAGGTCGATCGAATCCGATGTCACCTTGCCGTAGTCTGTCAATGCATCTTTGAGGTACGCGGCTCCACCTTCTTTAAAGTGCGGGTAGGAGAGAAAGAGGCCGTCGGGACGACGGAACATATGCGAGTACTGCTTGATGGCCTCGGCCACCGTGGGTGTGTAGATGATGGACAGCGTCTCCTTGAGCTTGGCCTGAAGCAGGGCGTAGAACAGCACCTGATTCTGGTCCCGAAGACTTCTCAGAAAGGCATACTGCAGCACGGGCTCATTACGCCCAAACAGCTGTGCCGCGGCTCGCTGCACCTGGACGTTGAGTGCGTGGTGCTCATAGGGCAAGTAGTGCTTGAGGTGGAACAGCTCCCGCTCCTCCGTCGTGAAGGCCGAGCCCTTGTTGAGAATCGGCTCTTCGGTCAGATGCTTACCCCTGAGAGGCGTGTAGAGCGGCGGCAGGCGAGGCGCGCTCACGTCGTTGCTCGGGTGCCCGTGTCCGTTCTGGTCCAGAGCACGCCTCGATGTCGAGAATGAAGCCACCACAAGAGATCCCCTTCTTGCCTGCTGGCACCTGGCGAGAGACGTCCAGAGCAGAGGCAAGCCTGCTCTTTGGCGATGGAGCATCATCATCGCAGTTCTGGTGAGGAGCGAGATATCCTTCTCCCTGGGCGTTTTCGTTTTTCGTATCTTGAATCGAATGTCCGCGCGAAAAAAACAAAGTGGAGGATGGTCCGAGCGCTGCCTAACAAGCTTCATCTCCGCCGGCAAGCAATCTCTGCTGCTACACTGCTCATGCCCTGCGAGAAGGCTGTCATCTGCTTTGGGCGTCCAGGGACCCCTGTGTCGATATGTCGTCAGAGATTTGACCTGGGACAGGATAACGAGGCAGGGTCGGAGCTTTTCTTCTCCCTCTCCGAAAGAGAGACAGGCACCAGACGTCTGGTCGACACGTGACTTTGGATCCTGAGGAAATCCGTCGTGCGACCTGCCTGAGCAAGCGTTCCCCCATCTTCTTCTTCTACTTCGACTACTCTATCGAGGTCGTCGTCACCATGTCGGAATACTGGGTGTCGCGCAAGAAGTGGACGTGCACGTACTGCAATGTGACCATCAACGACGATGTGCCCTCTCGGCAGCACCACGAGAACGGGCTGAGGCACAAGGGAAACGTCGAACGGAGCCTCAAGGAGGCATACAGAAAGAGCGAGAGAGAGAGAAAGGACGAGCGGGAGGCAAAGAGGGAGATGGAGCGCATCGAAAGGGTGAGTACTCGCATGTGCTTCCACATCACTCCCTTGGGGAGGAGTGTGTTGAGACTGACCACCTTGATTTCGGTTTTCTCGTCGCAGCTCGCGCAGGATAGCATGGCGAGAGACGCGCCGGCCTCGACTGCGCCGGCGACTTCGGCCTCGCCACCTGCAGAATCATCCAGCAAGCAGGCGCAAGCCCCGACACAGCAGAAGTGGAAGCCAAAGGGCCTGTCAGCCTATGGGTCGGCTGTCGCGCACGACCTGTCGTCCAAGGAGCTCGAGGCCGAACAGCGGCTCCTTGAGCAGGAGGAAGAGAAGCGCAAGCAGGGGACCGCAGGGCAGTGGCAGACGGTCGCCGTAGAACCTAGTGCCATCGCTGGATCGAGCAGTGGCTCGGCAACTGCCAGCCACGGAGAAGACGAAGGGGATCGGGAAAGGGCAAGGCGGTTCAAGGTCAACGAGAAGAAGGCATACCTGGACGACGATGGCAGCGAGGAAGAGGAGCCTGAGATCAAGGTCAAAAAGCGATCGAGGGTCGAACAGCTTGCAAGTTCGTCGTCGTCGTCGAGCAGGCAAGAAGAGGAAGCTAGAAAGATGATGCCGGCAACCTGGACGCCGCTGCAGCTTCAGAGGAGCAAGGATATCAAAAAGGAGGGCCTGGAAGCCGTCCCTGTCCCTCCACCGCCCGAGGTCAAGGCGGAGGATGGCGATGTGGCGCCCGTGGTCAATCTTGTGGAAGATGTCAAGAAAGAGGAGAAGGTGGAGGATGCTGAAGAGAGAAAGGTGGGCGACGAGACAGCAGGAGTAGGAGCAGGAACAGAAGTAGAGGCAGGAGCAGAGGCAGCAGAGGAGCCTCGCCCGAGTGGTGGGAGCAGCAGCGGAGGGGGCATGTTCAAGAAGAGAAAGGCAGGCGCAGGCGCAGGTGCCAAGAAGGTTCGTGCATTTGTATAGTAAAGAATTGTCTACAGAAAATGTCGCAAAGAATACAGCAAGACCTTGCCCCGGCTGTTGCCCAGCGCCATGTACTCGGACGAAGAGGAGAAGTCAATGCCGTAGACATGTCCCAGCGGCGTGGCCGACGTGGGCCAGTTTGAAAAGACGGAAAGCGAAGGGAGATGGACGAGCTTGACTGCGTCCTTCTTGTTTCGGCTGGCCAGTGCTAGGATCTGGCCGTCTGCATTGTAGCGCATCGTTGTCGTCGCCGTCGTCAGGTTTCCCACATCCTTGTTGGCCTCGAGATTCGTTGAAGCCGAGTCCGTGATGCGGTTGCCGTTGTACATGTTCACGATTCCGCTCTCGCTGCCGATGGAGCACCACTGGCCATCGGGCGAGGACTCGAGCCCCTTGGGGTTGAAGAGGCCCACGTCGCGCTTCTGGACTTGGCACTTCATGTTACGCACGTCCCAGAGGTGCACGATGCCCTGGTCGCTGAGCGACATGATTTTGGTAGGGTCGGCGCCGTCCCACGAAAGGCCGGCGAGAGGCGCATTCATTCGCAGCGAGCCGATGAGGGAGCCGCTGGCCGAAGCGCCCTGCTTGCCCCACTCCAGCAGGTGGACCGCACCTCGACGGCCTCCCACAGCCAGTAGACTGCCGCCATGGGGCTGGAACCTGACCTGGCTCAGGTCTCGCTCGGCCGAGTCGAGGTCTGCGTGTTTGCTGGTCCCGCGCCATGGCGACGATCGAATCGTGCGGCCCGACTGCAGGTCAAAGGTGTACATGAACGGGCGTGGCCCGCTGAGCAGCACCGAGGCTCCGCTGGGGTCAAACAGGCCGGACTGTAGCGGCAGGTCGGGCACGTGGAGCGTCTGCAGCAGCGCATTCTCCTTGCCGTCGATCTGAAACAACCGCACCCTGCGGTCCCTAGAGAGCGTCATGAGGACGTGGGCCCTGGTAGAGGGATGAAACTGCAGCGACTCGATCGCTGCCACGGTCCCTTTCCCTTGCGCTTCGTTGGCGTTTCGCAATCGATCCACCTCGAGGCGTCCACTGGCAAGTCTGCCCTTGGATCCCGTCATCCGAGCAACGAGACCAGCGTCTCTGCTCAGGAGATCCGACAATGTGTCTCGCCCTTCCTCCTCCAGCGTCCTTGAGATTCCATTCTCGTCTGCTTCCGTTGTCCGCCTCAGGGACAAAGCAGCCCAGCTCGGCCTCGGATTGAGCTTCTCGAACCTGGAAAAAAGCTAATTAGTCGGCATGTTCTCCAACCGCACGAGCTAATCCTCCAGCAAGCCAAACACTCACATTCGTCTCAACCGCTTCTCGTATTCTGCTCCATCAATCTCTCGTTCATCGGCCGTTTCCCTCAACCTGCGCAGCCGAGACGTTCCTATTCTGCTCCCATCGACAGCCCTCGCTTTCTCGCCCGTCAGCGCGACGACGAGGTTCGCACTCGCTTCGTCTGTCCAGACCGGTCTTCTTCTTTTTCGCTCTCGGCCCTCGGCTGAGCCGCGCTGCAGAGCGCTCACGGAAGTCTCGCCAGATGATTCTGCCTCTCCATCACTGTCCACGTCGTCGTCGGCTTCCTCATCGTCTGAGTGCTCGTCATCATCCCCATCATCGTCCTCGTCTTCAACCTCGTCTGGTCCTGAACGTGCACCCGTGTCGACCATGAAAAGCTGCCGAGCGTGGTCAGCAAGACGAAACAGAAGAAGTTCAGCTGCACCGCATGCATACCTGGTCATCGTCGAGATGCTCCTCGTCGGCCCTCGCCCTCTTGCTTCTCGAACCTCCAGCCAGAGATGACGCATCGCTTTCGTCGTCCTCGTCAAAGTCTCGCGCCGAGCTCGCCGCCGGCGTCGTCGATCCGAATAGAGCGGCCGTCAGCTCCTTCTCCTCCTCCCTGTCCTTATCATTGAACCTCCGCCTTCTCCGCTTCTCTCCCCCCTTTGTATGCGTTGCCGCGGCCGCTGCTGTAGCCATGACCTGTCTTCTTTGCCTTCCTCGCGTCGTCTTCTCAAAAAACAAAACAAAATTGTCGCCCGGGTCAGAGAAAATTTAAGACGGTAAGCAAGGCAGCTTAGGTAAGCCCTGCCAACTTTTTTTGTGATTTTCCAGGAAACTTTTTTGGGCGGGCTTCTTCGTTTCGGCTTGGCCTAGCAGCAGCAGCAGTAGCATCTCCTCTTTCAAGAACGACATGGCTTCGACATCGACGCCGACGGGCGCGTCCGAAGCGCCCATCGACGCACTCGTCCTTGATGCGGGCCCACTCGTGACGCGGACCTCGCTCGGCGGGCTGGCGAAAAAATTCTACGTGCCCGCGTCCGTCGTGGCCGAGCTCCGCGACGTTCGGGCGCGCGAGCACTTTGAGTGGCTCCAGCGCACCCTCGACGTCGAGGTGCGCGATGCCGGGCCCGAGGCACTGCTGGGCGTGGTCAAATTTGCGAAAAAGACGGGCGACTATGCAGTGCTGTCGAGGCCGGACATGAGTGTGCTGGCGCTCACGTACGCGCTGGAGCTGGAGCGACATGGGACATGGCGCGTCCGTGAAGACGTTGGCGGGAAAACGGGCCAGCAAAAGGCCGAGGAAGAGAAGCTGAGAAAGAAGAAAGAAGAGGCGGAGCAGGCCAAGGATCAGGTCGAGGACGGCGGAAATGGCGGCGCACACGAGACGTCACGAGTGGCGCGGGTGGAAGAGGAGAGCAGTGAAGATGAGTTCCAGGACGTCGAAGAGGCCGGGGACGAAGAGGTGGACGAAGAGGAGAGCACGAGTGCAGCGGCGGCCCAGTTGTCAAACCTTGAAGTGAGCAAAGCACAGGCGGAGCAAGACGAATCGGGAGCTGCAGACGCCGCCGATGCAGGTGCTGCGCCGGTGGAGCAAAGCGATGAACAGGCCGTCGTGGCAGCGACGCCAGACGCAGAGAGAGAAGACGACGAAGATGACGAGGAGGAGGGAGGCGAGTGGATCACGCCTGACAATGTCGTCAAGCACAAGAACCGGAGTCTGGGCCTCGTCACCGACGAGGACATGCCTCTCTCGCTCTCCTCGTCGTCCAAGAATGCGCGGAACGCGTATACGAGGCCGGGTAGAGTGTCCATCGCCGAGGGAGACGACGGCTGGTCCACCGTTACTGCCAAGGCTGGCCACCAGGAAGACCGATCGCGGTCCAACCAGCAGCAGCAGCAGCAACAACAAGCAGGCAAAAAGAAGGGAAAAAAGGGCTCAGGCAGGCTGACGGTGGCATGCATGACGGGCGACTACGCCGTACAGAACGTGCTGCTGCAGATGGGACTCTCGCTCGTCGGCATCGAGGGCCAGCGTATTAAGCAGGTCAAAAGTTGGGTGTTGCGCTGCCACGCCTGCGCCAAGATTTGCAAGGATTCGGAGCGCAAGTTCTGCCCGCACTGCGGCAACCCGACCCTGCTCCGAACATCCGTCACCAGCACGTCGCCCGACGCCACAGGCAAGGCAGGCACAGGCCAGTCGCACGGTGGGCTGCAGGTGCATCTCAAGAAGAACTTCCAGTACCGGAACAGGGGCACAATCTACTCGCTGCCGCTTCCCAAGCCGGGCAAGGCGGGCGGCAAACCAGCCTCGGTGCCCGTGCTGCGCGAGGACCAGGCCGAGTGGCAACGGGCGGTGCAAAAGGACAAGGTGCAGCGGCAAAAGGAGGAAAAGAGGCTCAACAGGGCCCTCGAAAAGGGAAAGGACAGCCTCACGGCGCGGTACGAGGATGCAGACGAGCTCACGATGCTCCTGGCCGGTGGCACGGGCAAGAACAGGGGAAAGGGCGGGCCCGTCGAGATGCCAGAGATTGGCGTTGGCCGCAAGAATCCAAATGAGCGGAGGAGGCGAAAGGTGTGACGAGACTTCTGCAATGAACAACATGCAGAGTGTATATTATTACTATTACTATCAACAACAAGCGGATCCTCCGATGGGCAGCAGCAGCGCAATATGCAGCAAGGCCAATGCCATCTGCCCTTCCACTTTTCTATTTCGCGTCCTTGTTCTACTCATGCACCTTTACTGGCCCTTGAGGCTCTTCCTCTGGCGGCTCCTTGTGCTTCCTGCTGGTCCGTCGAATCCACTGACGCCAGCGGCAGCCTGAAGATTTCCCGCAATCTCGATGGCAAAGTAGGCGGTAAGAATGAGGGGCACGAGGAGCCAGAAGCCGTTGGGGAGGGCAAAGAGGACGAAAAAGTCGTAGGCGCTGTTGTGGCCCGTGTAGCCCCAGCCCTTGGGGCCACTGAGGTAGTCTTGGAGCCAGTACAGGACCGTCTTCCAGAACGTCATGAGGGCGACGGAGAGGCCCAGGACGGGCGAGGCGGCGCGCCAAGCGGGCCGGCCATCGATGGCGGCCATGTAGACGTAGGCAAAGTTGAGGATTGTCTCGATGATGTTCATGTAGCCTTCCATACGTGCAGCTGCGTCAATTGTTGCTCATACATCGTGTTGCGTAATAAATGGACTCACCCTGAGCGGCGGTGAAGCCGTTGAAAGCCTCATAGAACCTCCGGCTGTAGATGAGGTCAACCTTGCCGTAGAGGTCGTAGGGCTGCCAGAGAAAGTGGTACTTTCCACCCTTGAACGAGTGCGGGCGCAGGAGAATGTATCCAGTGTCCCAGCTGGTGGATTTGAGATCAGCGAGCAGTTGTAGTCAGGCACTCGAGCAATACTCACCAGACTATAAGGGACGAGATTCTGAGCATAGAAAAGGGCGCAACCAAGACAAAGGAGAGGTCAGCTCTGGCTGGCTGCGGGGAAGAAGGGGAACAGGAGCGCAGACTCACACAAACCAGGCAAGCACCAGCTTGCTTGGTTGATGATTGACGATTGCCATGGCTAAATTCCTGTTTGCTGCTGGGTTGCTCCGCCAAGTTAGATGGTGGATGGTGGTGGTAAGAGAAGAAGAGATGAAGGAGCAAAGGCCGGCGGGTTCCCTTCGAAGTGACACGACTTCCCGGAGTGTTGTCGAACCACTTTTTAGTCTCTCAGAAAGGCCGGCCTGCATGCAGCAGCCTTCTTTCTCCAAGCAGCCTGCAGTTTCCACGTGGTTCGAAATTAGAATTTTTGCCGTTCTCTCTCTCACTTTTTTTGTGTCGCCTGCCTCTCCACATTCAGGAAAAAAAAAGCAGCACAAACAAGAGCGAACATGTCCAATACCGACAGACGGGGGCATGGGCAGTATCGGGGAGACGTAAAGAGAGGCGGAAGGGGAGCATTCAGCGCAGCAAGAGGCCGGGGCCGCGGTCGGGGATTTCGCGGGGGTCCCAGAGTTGGGAGAAAGGGGCGCAGCGAGGACGACTCCGAAGGGTCACCGGCGCAAGGCGGAGGCGGCGTGAACCAGCTCAAGGCGGCGTTGAGACAGACGAAGCGACTCTTGGCCAGAGACAATGTCGAGCCCGGCAAGAGGCAAGAGGCGGAGAGACGGCTCATTGCCATTGAACAAGATATCGAGGCTAAGCAGACGCAGAGCGTTGAACGCAACAATGCAAAGAGGTACCACAAGATCCGTTTCTTTGAGAGGCAGAAGCTCGTCAGACGAATCAAGAAACTGAAGAAGTCACTCGCGGAGGACGGCGAAGAGGAAAATGAGACCAGAGAGAAAGAGCTTCAAGAGGCCAGGGTGCTTCTCAACTACGTACTGCACTACCCAATGTCTCACAAATACGTCGCCCTGTTTCCAAGCACTGCCACCTCATCGACAGACTTTGATTTGGCCACTCTGTTTACAGTCGCCATAGCGCATCCGCAAACCAGCGGCGGCGAAGCGGAGCCCGCCGACGCAACCCGAAAGAAGGCTGTCGAAGTCCGGAAGCAGATCGAACAGGAGATGGAGGCTGGCACCATTTCAACGGAACCAGAGGTCGAGCTCGAGAAGAGGGGACACGAACAGGACGGCCCATCTTCAACAACGTCGTCGAAGAGGAAACGTCTCGATTTTGAAACCACGAAACCTCAGAAAAAGAAGCAAAGAGACGACGAAGACGAGGACGTCGAGGCCGACGGTGACAAAGATGAGGAGGACAGAGACGACTTCTTTGCATCGGACAGCGAAGACGAGGAATGAGAAAAACAATAATTGCTTTGTAGTGGTACTGTTACAGTTTGTAATCTTATCATCCATCATGCATTGGTAACAAAGCCCTCCAGTCTCGTCTTCACATCTGGTCGAAGAAGGTTGGGCGGCGTTGACGTCAGAATTTGCATAATGATTGGCACTCCTCCTACCTCTTTCGTCTCCAGGACGAATGACCACAGGACTCTTCCCACGAGCTGGTCGACCAGGTCCACAAACGCTGGTCGCTCGGCCGGACCGACGAGCCGGTTCCAGCGGGTCAAGTTGCCGTAGAGATGTGCGATCCGTTGACAGAAGCTCACCCGCGCAGGCGGAGCCAGTGGATGAAAGCCGGGCGCCGGGATAGCGGGTGCCGAAGAGGCTGTGACTTGGAGCAGGCAATCGACATGGGCCTTGAAGCGGGCGACAAATGCCGAGACAAGTGACTGAAAAGGTGCTGAGCTCTTTTCGATGAGATAGCTGAGCTGCTCGACGAGCTCCAGAGCTCCTCGATTGTCCCGTGGGTCCCAGGGATCAAAGGCCCCGGCTTCGACGAGACTCAAGGCCCTTGGAATGACGACGTTGTTGATGATAGATTGCACCACCTCTTCGTCGCCACCGATAGCCCCAGCTGGCTTTCCCTCGTAATTCGCCTCTGCGTAGTGCGTCAGCTCGATGAACCATGGAAACCTGTCTAGGCTACTCGGGCCTAATGTCGCTTCCTCCTCTGCTCCCCTCTGGCCATTCGAGAATGCCCTGAAGATGTCCCAGAGGCAGCACTGCTTCCTCGCCCAGAACTCCCAGACACCAGACAGAGCTAGGCCGCCCCATGCGCCAGCATAGTCGTCGGGATAACGCTTTCGCCAATGCATGAAGCGCGCAGCCAGGCTGGCAGGGTGTAGCGCCTTTCGCCCATCGGACTCCCTTGTGATCTCGGCGGCGGGATCAAGAAATTCGGCTGCCTTGACATCGTCGAAGAGTTGTTTGAGCCGACGTTCCAAGTCCTGACGAGCAATGGCAAAGGCAGCGAAGTCCGAAGCCTCCAGATCGTATCCTTTCTCGCCTCTGGCAGCTGCCTTCTCGCGTCGAGAGATTCGGATTGGGCTCGATGCGTCGCCTTCCTCCTGTGGAAGCCTTGAGATTTCGCTCGCATTGTCGCTCTGTTCTTCTTCGGACAATTTACTATTGCCGGGCAGCAGAGATCGGCTGGGCACTCCAAAGAACAGCGAAAGCTCGTCCTCTGCGTCTCGGGCCCGTATTCGCTGCGTCATTCTCGTCCGCTCCTGCAGAAGGCCCATCCAATCCGCTTCCAGTGCTTCTAGTCGAGGAGCTTTGTCATCCAAGAAGGCCGCTACGCTCAGGATAAACTCTTCGAACTCCCTGAACCAAGCTTCCTTGTCGCCAGCTTGCTCAATGTCCACCTTGTTCTCCGCTTCTTCGTGCTGCAGCTGCTCCAGACCCCTCACAGCATCGTCGGCTACCTTCTCATGGCTCATTGCCGATGTTTCGAGTTCCTTGACCTGAGCAGCAAGACGGGCCGAAGTCGAAGTCAGCGTGGGAAGCGGCGCCGTGAGTGGAATCGGAGCAGGCTTGAAAGGTGATTTTTCGCGATGCTCTCTCTTTTGCCGGGCGCCCGTTGTGTCGATTCTGCTCATCTGGGCCCTTTCCCATTCATCCTCACTGTTGTCTTCCTCATCGAGTTCGTCCACTCTTTCGCGCATCTCCTGACGCCTCTTTTGCTTCTCCTCTTCGATGGCCCTTTTGCTCAGTGCCACTCTCTCCGTCGCGCCCGTGAAATCTGCGAACTCTTCTTCGCCTGAACCCCATTCGTCATCCTCGCGCTGAAGCCTCGACTCCGGATGTGGGCCTCGAGAGCTCCCACCTAGCGAAATGAAATCCTCTTGTCCATTTGTATTCTCATCGCTTTTACCCTGAGCCGCTCGCCTCCGCTTCTCCTTCGCTGCGTTGACCAGAGCCTCGCTTGGGATGCCCTCTTCAGCAAAGTCGGCCCCAAATTTCATCCGAGCCAGGCTCTCGCCCGACTCGTCGACCTGGACCATGGGATCAGAGACTGCTGTGTAAGCGTCATCTCCTCCTGGACTCTCGTCCGTGTCCATCGCCACTCCCTTTCGCCCGGGCGTAGCGGCTTTTAAGTCGGCCAGGGCTGCTGGACTGTATGCGCTACCTGCTCCGGAGCCGATACTGGCCTGATCGAGGGACTCTGGCGGGCCTGCTGCACTGGTTCGTCTCGCTTCTTGAGATGCCCTAGCAAGCGCACTTTTCCTGAGCTGAAACGCTTCGCCCTCATCCCCTCCTTTTTCCCCTTCTGGTCCCCCGCCAAAGCTTAGGCCTACTCGAGAAGACGAAGACGAAGAACTCAGCGAAGGCCGGGCGGACGCGCCACCTCGCCCTCTGCTTCCAATAGCTCTGAATGAAGGCGAACCTATCCCTGCGGTTCTGCGAATGCCATTCACTTGGCCATCGCCGCCCTGGCTCCGATCATCCTCGTCATCGGCACCTTGCTTACTTTGCCCAGGAACCGCTTCGGAGGGTGACGACGCGCGCTCTCTGATCTTTGCACCAGCCGAAGCCCGGCCTTTGTTCTTCTTCTTCTTGACGAAGGATGCCACTGGCGGCGAGGGCGACCTCCTGTCCTCGTCCTCGTCTCCATCGAGCATCGTCGTCGTCTCGCCTCGTCTTGCCTCGCCTCGTTTCGTTGTAGAGTGGATGCACAAGCAGCAGCAGTCGTAGTCGAAAGAAGAAGCACGCGCCGAGATTTTTTGAGCTCCACTTCTTCTCGACTTATGTCTCGAAGAGGACCCTAGAGGCAAGTCAGTCGTCCAAGCATCAAGGCACTGAGACGAGGTATGGCTTCGGGGCTGTTTTCATCCTCCCCGCCTCGGGTGCTTTCCATCGCTGGGTCGGACCCGTCGGGTGGCGCCGGCATTCAGGCCGACATCAAGACGATGTCCTCGCTGGGTGCATACGCCATGTCCGTCCTCACGGCCCTGACGGCTCAGAACACGACGGGCGTCCAGGGTATACACGCCGTCCCCGCCGACTTTGTGAGGCAGCAGCTCAGCGTCGTTCGCAGCGATGTTCGGGTTGATGCGATCAAGATCGGCATGCTGGCCGATGCAGACATTGTCAATGCCCTCGCGGCTGAGCTGAGCCAAGGGCAGGCCTCGTCTGGTGAGCATTTGTCCTCAATTGCATTGCAATGCTACCTCTTCTTTTCTCTGATCATTATCTATACCCCACTAGGGCTCCCAATCGTCCTGGACCCAGTCATGGTGTCCACGTCGGGATCCTTGTTGCTCAGCCACACGGCCATCAGGGACCTCGTCGACAAGCTCCTCCCTCTCTGCACCGTTTTGACGCCAAACCTGCCCGAGGCAAAGGAGCTACTCGCCCACTCTAGAAGAGCTGAGGAAGGAGGACAGAACAATTTCACGGGCGGAAAAGCAGACAATCAACTGGCTACCCTTCAGTCTTTGCTGGCTGCGGCTAAGCAGCTCTGTAGCCTCGGCCCTGCGTCGACGCTCGTCAAGGGCGGACACCAAGTCATGAGTCGAGCGACCGTCGATGCGGCGCTGAAGGAGCTTGGGATCACGGAGCTGGACGAGGATCAGGCAGGACAAGATATCCTTGGTGCAGAAGTCATGAACGGGACGTTGTTGCAGCAAAACGCAGAGGAAAAGGTGGTTGTCATAAGGACCGACGGGCAACCGTGGGCCGACGTTCTTCGACTCTGGTCCCAGGACGACGGTGTCAGGGATCCTGACGTGACCAATGTCGTTGTCGATGTTCTCTACGAGACACAGCCGAGAAAGTACACAATTTTCATCAAACCTCACATCGAGGCGACTAGCACGCATGGGACAGGATGCACGCTCTCTTCAGCCATTGCCACACATCTGGCCGGTGGCGACAACGTGGCGATTGCGACGCACCGCGCTATTCATTATGTGCAGAATGCCATTGCTCGTGGTCTGTCGGACCTTGGCAAAGGCCCAGGTCCGCTCAACCACCTTGCTGGAACAACACTGCGTCCCATCCTAGCACCTTCGCCCGTTGGCTCCCAGAGAGCCCCCCTTTGCGGTCGCCTCATCGCCCACTCGCTGCCGTACTGGCGTCGCTTCACTCGCCACCCCTTTGTCACAAAGCTTGTCGAAGGCACGCTCCCAAGAGAGTCATTCGTCTGGTTCTTGAGGCAAGACTATCTGTTTTTGCGCCACTACGCTCGCGTCTGGGCCTCGGGCGCCTCGAGCAGTTCCGTAGGGCGCACATTTGAGAGGATAGCGACTTTTGCTGGGATAGCGTCCGAGATGGCGTCCGAGGCCGAATCGCACGTTGCAATTTGCAAGCGCTGGGGCATCACGAGGGACGACCTCGAGAGCAAGACGAGGGAGAGCGCTGCAACGCTGGCTTACACACGGTTTGTTCTGGACACGAGCCGGTCGGGCGACGCACTAGAGCTCCTCGCGGCGACGGGCCCCTGCCTGCTTGGATACGGTGAAGCGGGCGTATGGCTCGGCAGAGAGTGGAGCCGTCGAAAGGCAGAGATCAAGGACATGGACGAAGAAACAAAAGCCTACGGAGAGTGGATCGACTACTACTCCTCAAAGGATTTCCTCGACGTTGTCCGAAAGGGCATTGAGGACATGGAGAGCTATGCATCTTCCGACCCACCCTCGCAGGCGAGATTGGCAAACTTGCAGCGCATCTGGAACGCTGCCGTCCGGTTGGAGATTGGCATGTGGGACGAGGCCCTCGACAAAACGTTGCGACGAGAGATTGTAGATCCATGAGGGAGATATATTAACATGAAGATGGAATAATAGAGCAAAGTGAATGGTCGCCCTGTGAGAGGAATGCACAGGGGGCGTTTTTATATTACACAAAAGAACCATGAGAACCAGACCGATGGAGGTGCAGCTCATGTTCAGCCTCAATTTCCTGACGCGTACGCTGTCGCTGGGCCTGGTCATTGTCCGCGTCATCGGCGAGGTGCTCTTGCCCGTCTTGGTCGTCGTGCACATCCCTGGGTGCTGCATTGTAGATCGGCGTCTTCTCCTGCTTCGCTCCTGCAGTCTTTTCAATGTCGTCGCCCTTTGCACCCTCCTTCTCCGAGGGAGCCGATTGCGGTTGCTGCGGCTGGGCCGCAGATCCACGCATCATCATCTGGAGCATCTTGTTGGCCTCTGCACTGAACTTGCACTTTTGGCGGATCGCTGCGCCCCTCTTGTAGAAGTAAAAGGGAGCGGGCAAGAAGAGAAGAGCCAGTGCTCCAGCGATGGCAGGTCCAACGTGGATGCCACAGCTCTCGACGGGGCAGCTGTCTCCACCGCCAGGGTGGTACATGTAAGGCGTGAAGAGCGGAAAGGCGGCGCCCAGGAGTGATCGCACCACGCTGTTAGCTGCGAGGACAGAGGCAGCGTAGAGAAGCTGTTTTGACGGACGGAAGGACGCAGGTTCAGCGTCTGTATCCATGCATCCGAAGATAGAAAGAACTCACGTAGGAATCAATCAAGTACTGCAGCGCATCAAGAAAGAGAGAAGGCATGTCCGTCGTCAGCGATGGTCTCTTCTCATCATCATTCCTTTAGCAGTCCTGTGACTCACGTTTTGCAGCGACAAGAAGATTAGCACCATTCCTCCGCCGAAAGGAGCCGACAGCAAGATGGGAACGATCCAATGGATGCTCGGGAAATCGGTCGCAGCAAAGCCAGCCAAGCCAAGAACGAGAAGTGGCGCGCCAATCATCGAAACGACCAGCCGGTTCTCCGGGGGCGCCGTGACACCGCCGTGCTGATCGACGATGCGAGCGTAGCGCTTGTTCTCGTAGAGGGCTACATAGGCGAGAGCGAGGAGCATGCCGATGAGAATGCCGAGGAAGGCGAGACCGCCCACGCCAGCATTCCAGCCACGAACCTGCTGGAAGACGATGGGGAAGGCGCTGAAGAAGCTGTACAGGATCGCATAGACGATGGCAACGTAAAGGGAAAGGAGCAAGACGATGGGCTCGTAGATCAGGAGCATCCAAGGGCGGGACAGGGCGACACTAAATTGGCTGCGGATCGATGTGTCCTTTCCCTTGTCCATGCGAGGGATGTAGTGGTTGCCTGTAGCCTTGTTCAGCTTGGCGGCCCGACGGCGGAGCAGGACCGGCGCGTAGGTCTCCGAATAGATGAGAATGCCCACCACGAGAATGGCGACAGTGAAAAAGGCGAGGAAAGCCATGACCCACCGGATACCATCTCTGCCCGTGTCGCCAATGAAGCCTCCGGTGATGGGGCCAAGAGCCGGACCCATGAAAGGTGCTGCCGCGAAGACGGCCATTGCGAGGCCTCGTTCCTTGGCGTTGAAGCAGTCTGCGATTGTACCGCCTGCATTGGTGAGAGGCGAAGACCCAAATGCGCCGGCGAGGAAGCGAAAGACGAGAAGCGAGGCCAGGTTTGGGCTCGCAACAGCGACAGCGTTCCAGAGCGTGAGCATGAAGTAGGAGAAGACGAAGAGGTACCGACGGCCCAGGACTTCCGAGAGAGGAGCCCAGATCAGCGGTCCCAACGCGAAACCCAGCACGAAGAGCGAGACTCCGAGCGTAATGACGGTTTGCGAGCCACCATACAGCTCTTTGATCGAGGCGACGGCGCCCGAGTAGGCCGACGAGGCCAGCGAGACGGCGAGTGTAGAGACGCTGACGAAGACGGTAAGACCCCATTTGGACAGCTCGCTCTTTCTCATTGGGTTCTCAGGATCATTATCGAGCCATCCAATGAGGAACGGCTCCTCCTTTGTCCCCTTTCCTTCGTATTGAGCATTAACAATATCCTCGAATGGAGTCACCGCTGTGTTCCACGGTGTCCACCGGTTGGTCCACTTCGCATAGTCGATATCGCCGAGCTTGCCGCCATTCTCGAGCGAATTGTGAGCAGTCGACTCGCTGCTTGCGCCACCTGCTGCGCCCGCATCGGTAGAACGACTCTTCTCCAGGTGTGGTCCCTCGCCTCCCTCAATCTTGTCGCCGACTTCTGCGCTCATCTTGTGTGGAGCTTCGTCTCTCGGATTGTTCGAAGAGCGATACACCGTCGATATTCCTGTTGGTAAATCGATGACCAGATCTCCTTGGTCACGACGGCAAGTCGAGGGTAGCTCAAAGAGAAGAGTGGGAAATCGAGGAGGGATGCAACGACTGAACGCAACGAGGAACCTGGAATATTTTATACGTCCCCCTTGAGCCAGCCTCACATCGTCTGTTGTTTTCTTCTGTTTTTTTACAGAGCTGCACTGTCGTAGATGCTTACCACCGTACCTAACCAGTTCTACTACACTTCTACACTACTACTACTACAGGCGACTTGATTTAAGTTAATCCTGGGTACCTCTACGGGAAAAACTCTTTTCTAACACCGACTCCGTGGAACTGCTCTCTCGGTTTTGGCCGGCCGACCGGACGCGCCCAGGTCGGGATTCGGATCATCATACGGTCTTCCTTGTCGTTCGTCAAGAACGACATCTCCATGGACATCGTCAAGCTTTTACGAGTTGCACCTTGGCTGACCTTGTTTGCAATCTGTCCGTGCCTTGACCGTTGCACAAAGGAACAGAAATTACCCGCCGGAAGCTTCGGGGGCATGACATCTGTGCGTCAGCAGGTTCGTAGCTTGGCGCTCATTTCGGTGGCTTCCCGCCACAACTCGGACCTCGTCATTCAAACAAATCTTGACAGGTTCGTGGAATCACTAGTCTCAATCCCGGCCTTAAGCAGACTAAACATGACGAGGAGCTTACTATAATATACACTTCCCGTCGTTGCACAAACATTTGCATCCTTCTGTCATCCTGAGAATCTCTCGCACCTTGCTCATTAGATCTGTCTCTGTTGTATACCTCTACGACAGACTTTTGCCACTCCTCGACCTCCTGCTCGAATAAGTCTATATAAGGTCGAGAACAGATCGCTACACTTCTTTGTTATGTCCGCAACGATCGTTTCCTTGACGGTGGCCAATGTGGCTTTCTTGGTCACAGGCTTACTGCGCGCAAATGAGTAGACCACTTGATCTGTAATGCCTTGCTGATTGCTGGCCTAGTGGTAAGACTCGACAGCTAATTCTCATTTGTAGCACACGGACTCGGTTGCTGGACTCGAACCAGTCCGGCTCGGTCGCTCATGTAATTCAAGTGGGCGCCGAAGTGATCCAAGTTCAATCAGAAGGCGCGTTGTACCCTCCAGAGGTCACACTCTTCTCCGATCTTTACGCAAAGCAACAAGATGATAGAATCTCTAAAAGAGAAGCTTTGTGGTTTGGAATGGTCTTGGATGTAAATACAGAGTGTTCAATGACATGGAAGCCCTTCGCAGCGATGCCCCGGCTACTCTGTGTAGCGTTGACGATCGCGCGGTACGATTAAGAGAAGAATGGATAGTGAGGAGCGATGTGGTAGAATTATAGACCCGGTAGTTGAAACCCGTGACGATGTAGCAAGGGGGGCCAATTGGCCCTTTGTGCTAGACAAAGAAGCCTTTTCGAAAAGCCATGAAGAAAGAGCAAACAGAGAACGTTTACACGAACTCCCAGGTCATCTGGAACTCGCCGAGGTCGAAGTTGTCGTTGGTGAGAGCGCCGAAGAGAGACTTGCTCATGTCGAGGCTTCCGTAGTTGCAGGTGGGGCACGAGTCGGCGACGGTAGCCGTCTGCGTCTGACCGTTGTGGTGGATGCGGACCTTCTTGCCGCAGTGCTCCGATTGGTCGCTAGTAGACCCGTACTGGGCCGTGTTGAGAGCGACGATCTTGTCCGCGCCGGTGTTCTCCCAGCCGCAGTTACCCATGCCGGCCTGGTAGTAGGTGGCGCGGCCCGAGTAGGAGCGCTTCTCCAGGTGCGCCTCGGGCTGCGAGTCGACGGGAGCGGCGGTGGCAGCGGCCGCGAAGGCGGCGAGCGAGAAGATGAACTTGGCAGAAACCATCTTGAAAGAGAGAGTGTGGGTGGGTTGGTGGGAGATAGAGATGGGTGTGTGAAGGTCGATGAGAATGGTGATAATTGGGGGTCGAGCAGTCTTTGAGCTGCTCTCTTATACTTTCTAGTGACCTCAAACATCGTCATGTAACAGGGGTGCGACCTGGGGGAAGAGGTGAGAGAGGTGGTCCCTCGAAATCATCGCATCGATGGGCAAAGACATCGCCCCTCAGGCTACCTTCTCGAAACGACACCCTGCTTCATCAAGAACTTCTCGCTTAGGGGCGATGTACAGGGGCTTGGACGAGGTGCGAAGGGACGCATCCCGGGAAGGTAGGTGCACCCGTTGGCAAAGTTGGTGAAAGATCGACATTCAATTCCGAAACGAGGATAATTTCGAAACGAGGACAAAACAGGGACGAGATCATTTCGGCGCTAATAGACTCGGAAGGAAGCGCTCCCTTAATTTGTGTTTAGACCCTCTCGACCGGTCGTGTAGTGTAGCACCTCTTTCATTCTTATTAATTTTTTTTTGGATGTTTTCAAATAGACTTCCGGAGGTTTCCCCTCGCCGGCAAACCTCAGCCACCTTGCTTAGCACTCCTGCAATTAGCCCACCGCCGGCGATTCCCTGCTCTTTGCTTCGCCCTGTCAGGCGCCCGATCTGTCACGAAGACCAATGTTTCCCCATACATTAATGAAAAACAGCTGTCCCCCGGGATCGTCATATTAAGTCGCCGGCAAACCAACAAAGACCACGCGAAAGGGAGGGACCCACTGCGATTTCAATTACACACAGTGGGTGCAAAGACCTCTCGCACGCGACAGGAAGGGTGTGAAATGCTTCAGTCCAGGTCGGAAGCGGTTGCGGAAGACGTTGGTCCGAGACCATGACCGAGCCATGCACAGCTCGCCAAGTTGAGCTACTCACGGAGAGCGAATAGTCCGGTCAACATTCTCGAAGCTGTCTCAGACGTCAGAGCATTTGCTGATCTTCGGACTATGTCGCTCTGCTCACGTGCATGGCACAATAACCCGATGACGGCAACTTGTCCCCATTCACCATGTGCAGATGCAGGAGTGATCTTTTCGCAAGGAACACCGAAGCGAGCGCAGCACCCTTTGAGATTTCGCGTCGGTCTTCCTTTAGCGTGAGTGTCCTGAAGATCATCGCGAACCTTCCCAATTCAATTTTTCCCCGGGCGAGAGACACTCTCGCTTTCTCCTTTCTCCGCGTGACCAAAAATAGGGCTGTGGTAACGCACAGAGGACAAACGTTTTGCAGTGAAAATTCGGACCCTTCTCGGGTGATGAGGTTGCGGAAAAGCTCTGAGACGTCACAAGTTCAGTCACAGACTTCTGTCAGTACCGCAAAAGTCCAAGAGCAGGCCAATCCAGTGTAGTAATCGTGCAGGCTGCGCTCCTATTTCCGTCCTTCTTCTTCCGGCCTTTCAACTCGCCAATTTCTCGTGCGAATATTGAATAGGGACCGGTTGCGCAGGATCGCCGGCTTGCCGCTGCCTCTATAGAGGGCAATGCGTCTACAGAGGGGCGTCTCAGCACCGCTCGAGACCACTGCGTACCACCCCGAATTCTTACCCCGAATTCTTCCTTCGCTGAGTAATCGAACGGACTAAGGCGTCTCGGTGCCCGGACCACTCTCAATTGATCGAACAGACCGCGCCCCTCTGGCAGGTCGGTCCGGCCTCTAATGAGGGCGGACCGGGCACGAAAATGCTAAGCCATTCCGATGCCTCGACGAAGAGTCCGATTATTCGTGATCGGAGAAGGGGGAGACCGTGCTCGGAGAGACCATGCGACCAAGCATTCCAATGGGGATCGGACAGTAAAGTACGATGGAAAATGGATAGATGGTTGTCGTTCAGCGGTACAAGTACATATGCTAAACTGGGCGTGCCGGATCTACACCTCTAGGGCTTGCTTGTAGGTGCTTCCCTCGTCCGATGCTCTCGTCTCTTCGATGAAGAGGAGCCTTCGCCTCGAGGCGTCTCGTGCTTCGACCCACTGCTGCTGCTATTGGCGCCCTCCTTGTCCTTTTCGCCTTTCTCTCGTGTCCTCCGGAAGCATAGAAACTCGAGAGCTGTGTGCCTGCGGCTGCTCACGAGTGTCTTCTTGACCTCTTCGAGCTCGCGTTGTAGCATTGAGGCCTCTACCTCGCTTGTGGGGTCGCGAACATACTTTTCGCTCACCGTCTCATACACCTGTTTGAGAAGCTTTTCCGACTTTGGCGTGACGTATTGAGACAGAGTCTGGTGTGTGAACTCGATCTCAAGAGTCGCCTGCAGCATCCCACCCATTCCGAATCGGGATATCCGGCTGAAGGAATCCAAGACAACGGCGGCCAAGTCCTCGAGGAGCGTGGAGATCGTGCGGTGAACGAGAGGCTTGGCCACCGAGCGCACCTGGGCATGGACCTGAACGAGAGCCAAGAGGGCATCGTAGATGAAAGGGTGTACCTCGAGAGGCTTGGGAATCGTTTGCCAGTCGATGCCGCTCTCGAGGATGCCCTTGCGAAAGATGCTCGACACCATCTCGCTCTTTCGCTTGGCAAAGTCGTCAAAGAGGATTTGGTCCAGCTGCTGAGCAACCTCATCTATCGTGCGCAGATCCTCGCTCATTTTGACGTGGAACAGCTCCTGGAAGTGCTTGGTCAGGGTTGGGACGATGTTTCGAGTCAGGCGAGAAAGATTGGTGACGCTGAGAAGGATTCTCGTGTCAAGCTCCTGAACGTCGACGGTCATGCGCGAGTCGGCCACCACCTTTTGGCTCGTCGTCATGTTGGGGTCCAGAGGATCATACTCATGAAAGGCCAAATGAACAATGCCGTCCAGAAAGACGTAGATGGCATCGAGGTAGGTGGCCTTGATTCTTGCTGTGAAGTCGGAGTTGATACGACTTCTGCCGCCCGCGGCGGCATCCTTGGAAGCGCCGTCTTTTCCGCCGGCGATGAGGTAGGCGGATCTTTGGTTGGACCTCTGAAAAGCAGAAAGCTCGCGCAGATACAGCGTTGTGGCTTCTGCGTCTGGATTGAGCGTCCAATCTTCAAGGCGATAGAAGACCTTTGCGTCCTCTTGCCAAAGTTGGCAGAGAACTTCTGTGAAGCAGAAGCCTGCATTGGTGACGAGGCTTGACAAGCTTCTCGGCGTGGCGCCAATGTCAAGGGCTTTGAGATCATTAACGACATCCGACAGCTCCGACAGCGTGAGGCGCATGTAATGAGCGGCCGTCATTGAGCACGTCTGCCTGGGCACCCAGCTTGGCAGAGGCGACAGGGGTTCCCTTACGAGGATGCTGACTTCGGTCAGCTTGAAGAACTGTACCAACATCTTGATGTATCCTTCCACACTTTCTGCTGCCCACGCTCTCCCTTGCGCCTGGATCCCCTGCGCCTACCAAAAGAGAGTCAGAATAGCCAGCAAGAAAGAACGAGGACCTTTGGAAGAGCCCAAATACCCACTTTGCTCTTCAATTTCCCGTCGACGAGGTTTTTACAGACCCGCCAAAAGCTCGGCAAGGTCTGAATGATGGTCTCGGAAAGGCTGCGAACAAGCTCGTGGATGGCCTTCCACCCAGGTGCTCCAATCATGCGGTCGAAGCTCTGCTCTGCTCTTGACAGCTGACGGACGCATGCCTGAATGTCGCGTGCTCGCTCCTTCTCGCCTCTTGGCAGCAGCTCGCTGACCGAGGAGGCCGACTCAATCTTTGCGACGGCAGTCTCGAACGACTTCGCCATGAGAGACCGTATGTGGTTGTGTTGTGACTCGAGAAAGACGGAGACAGGATCCCGCCTCGGCTCGAGCTCGAGGAGAATCTCGATTGTCTTTTCCTGTTCCTCCACGCCTCTCCTCGGCTCGCACAGCAGCTCAAAGAGTCGATCGCGCATCTCCTGCATTGTGCTTTCGACGGCATCCCAGACCTTGGCAAATACACGCCTCTGCTGTGCCTGCTGCTTCGAGCTACCGGCGGGCGCTCTGGGGTCGCCTGCCTGGCCGGCGGCTGTGTTGAATGCAAGGAGCTGGCCGGGCCGGCTATCGAGGAGGTGTTTGCCCTTTTTGTAGTCTCGAAGCGCCTGCTCGTACCGGCCCGCATCGACGGCTTCGCTTAGGCTTCCTGGGAGATTGAAGAAGAATCTTGAGCGCTCAAACACGCCCAGCGTGCTCCTCAGCTTGGCTGCCTTGAGGTTGTTCTCGAGCACAGGGGTAAAGACCTGATCGGCTTTCGCGCTGGCTTGGGCAAGAATCTCCTTGAGCTCCTTGACACCGTAGTCGGCATCATCGCGAAGAGGTCCACCCTCCGACTCTTTCATTTCGCGATAGACACCATCTGTAGTGGCCTTGACGGCGACGAAGCGATCGAAGTTGTCCTCGACGAGGACCTTGAGCGCCCCGCTGCGCTGGTCGATGCTGTCCTGCAGCTGCTGGAGGCCCCGCGAAAGATCGGCAAAGGTGGCATCGGGATGAATGGTAGAGAGAAACACTTTGGGGTCGAATGCCTTGCTCGAGAGATGAACCTGCGCCCGCGTATCCTTGGACATGTTGCGGTTCGTCTGGATCGTGCCCCGCAGCCCGAGTGGGTCAGCCTCCTCTGTCGTGAGGTTGACCGGGCCGGCCGCACCGCCGTCATTATCGTCAATGTCCGTCCATGCCGGCGGCTCCAGCGTGTCAAGGCGATAGGCCTTGAGCAGCGTCGCCTCGTCCAGATCCAGCTCCGGGTCCATCGTCGTCCTGGTCCACTCAAAATGCGCCCTACCGGTAGCCCAAGAGCGACAGATGGCCAAAGCACAACTTTATTCCACGTGTCTCGCGGTAGGAGTTTTGGGTGGTCGGACCTCGGCGAGATTCGCTTGGGAGGTTTATCGAAATGATAGTATGCTTCTTTCTTGGGTTTCACCATCACGCTCTCTTTCTTCGCACCTCTCTGCACTACACCGCCATCGTCACGCTTACAGAATGGTTGGGTGAGAACACGGTACAGAGATATCCTGCTACTTGTGGCTTTCTTTCTCTGACTCCTGCTGTCCCCCCTTCCCCACCAGCACTCTCGTCTTGACCCGTCACGGCCAGTCCGAATGGAACGAGCTTAACCTCGTGAGTGCCTCTCGGCTGCCATAGTGCTCTTTGAAGCGGAACAATGACTGACAATGCCCTTTGACCGCAGTTCACTGGCTGGAAGGACCCCAAGCTCACCAAGCAGGGTGAGGCCGAAGCCAAGAAGGGTGGCGAGGAGCTCAAGAAGTTTGGCTACGTGAGTGCTTCAGCTGCTTTGAAGGAAGATGCCGTACTGGAGACAAGCGGCTAACCCATCTTTGTGCAGACCGACTTTGAGTAAGTTTCAGCACCGCCCGCTGTGGCCGATGTGCGGATAAGTTGAGAGGAAGGAGCTGAATCTGTCGACCCAACAGCATGGCCTTCACCTCGGACCTTACCCGTGCTCAGAGCACACTTGGCATTCAGCTCAAGGAGATCGGCCAGGAGGACCTGCCCACCAAGAAGGACCAGGCTCTCAACGAGCGCGATTACGGCGAGCTCACTGGCCTCAACAAGGACGATGCCCGCAAGAAGTGGGGCGAGGAGCAGGTGAGTTGTCCGGAATAAACCTCCACCTCTTTTCTCGTCCATGTGCTAAACGATGGTCCTTCTCTCTTCAAGGTCCACATCTGGCGCCGCTCGTTCGACGTGCCCCCTCCTGGAGGCGAGTCGCTCAAGCTGACGGCCGACCGTGTGCTGCCGTACTACGAGAAGGAGATCAAGCCCGAGGTGCTCAAGGGCAAGAAGGTTCTCGTCACTGCCCACGGCAACAGCTTGCGCGCCATGATCATGAACCTCGAGAACATGACCGGCGAGCAGATTGTCAACACTGGTGCGATCTGCTCCTTTTCCAGATTGGTGTGTTCATTGCTGATCACCGTTCCCTCCACAGAGCTGGCCACTGGCGTTCCGATCGTGTACAAGATCGACGAGAGCGGCAAGGTCGTCGAGAAGAAGATCCTCGAGTAGATTAAAGATCACCTTGAAGACTGAATTGAGAAACATGGCCTGAGTCTCAAAGCAACCGTAGGTGGACGAAGTTGACCTGTCATGGAAGTCTGCCGAGCTAGAGTTAAGAGCGTTTGTGTGACCATCCCCTCCCTATCGTTGCCATTTCCTATCTGCCACACAGGAAAGAATCATTATTGGCATCTGGATCTTCTCTTCATCATGTATTCTTCCTTCGAGACATCGAAAAGAAACCGAGACTGGGAGAGTAGCGCTACATTTTTACTTTACTTTCTTCTGAGCCTGATGTTCTGGCCTGTGGTCGACCTCGAAGTCGACATGAACAAATGCTCGCTCTACGGACGGGAGCTGCTCCAGCTTGTCTTGCAAGTCTTGCGAGACATTGTGGCTGAGCCAGAGCGGCGTGTCGGGCCTCATGACAATGTCTACCTCGACGATGTACTTGGGACCCGAGTGATAGGCTTTGACCGAGTCGACCATTTCAATGTGCTGGAAGTGGATGTGCAGGGCGTTGTAGGTGCACAGCTGCAGGAACTCGACGGGGGCAGACACGCCGCAGAGCTCGCGGAACTGGCCGTATGCGGTGCGAGTCCAGGCAAAGATGATGCCAAAGGAGATGATCATGGCGCCCGCGGGATCGAGCCACCAGACAATCTTGGCACCGGCCGCCGAGGTGAAGATACCGAAGCTGTGATGATGGTTGTCAGAAAAAAAGAAAAGCAGCAAGGATGAGCGGACTCGGTCGGGCAACTCACCCATTGATGAAAAGGTCATTTCGGCAGTCTTCCCAGAGCATGTCGAGCTGGCTCGAGTGCCTTCTGAGAATGTAGTTGAAGAAGCCCAAGACGGCCTTGGTGATAAATGCGACACCGACAGCAATCAACGAAGGAACGTAGAGCTTCTCCACGTCGCTGGCTTTATGCGTGCCAATATCCCTTGCCGATTCAACGATGAGAACGACCGAGACCATGCCCATTATGCTGGCGTAGGCAATGTTGCCGGCATTTTCGAGGCGGGAGCCGCCGATGGGCCACTTACGTTCGTCGAGATTCTCGGATTTGCGGTGGAGCCAGTTGAGGATCACATTGGCAAACTAGACGACGCGGCAATGGTTGTCAGGTGAGCGTGGCGACGAGGACACAGCAGTGAAAAGCACTCACAGGGTCAAAGACGCTGTCGGCTGCCGTGGCAAAGAGCGAGAGGGAGAGCGATGAGATGGCGGCGTAGAGCTGCAGTGCGGCCAGGGCAAAGTTGGCATAGATGTTGGCATAGATCATGATCTTGACCTGAGCAAGGCAAGGAGAGGGATAGTCTGTGAGTATGAGTCGCGATTCACGACTCTTCACGTCAACACACCATCTTGCTGGCTGCCTCTGCCTCGTCTTCGTTCTCGCTCGCATGCTTGGAGATGGGCTTGAGCAGATTCTCGATGAGGGCGTTCTGCTTCTCGTAGTGCTTCTTGATCTTCTTGTCTTTGAAGTGACCCTTGCTCGGCCTGCGTCTCAGCTCCTGCTCGTTGACGACACGGCTGCGCAACAGGAGCGGGTCCGCCGCCTCGTTGGCCGGGGTGAGGTAGCCCATGGCGTAAGCCTCGTTGATGCTCATGGCGTTCTCGGGAGACAGGCGCGGTGCGGGATCCGAGCCAGCGGGCTCAATGTTGGACAGGTCCACCCGCAGAGGCAGAGGCTCAGAAGAGGTAGCGGTGCTGGCACTAGCGTCAGCAGTGGCAAGAGCACCTGTGGCGCTCAGTCGGCGATCCAACTTGGCCTTGTCGGACTTCTCCAGGTCCACATTATCGAGCTCCGTCGTGTTGAGTGGGGGCGAGGTGCCGGGCTGGTGGGCCGCATCAGGCGAGCTGGGAGGGGAGCCAGAAGTGGGCGCAGCAGTGGTGGCCAGCACCTTTACCGCGGACGTCGCAGGGAGACCACTACCAAAGAGGGGTGTCATGGTCGCGTTCGTACGTTCGATCGTGGTGGCGCATTCAACGCTTCCCCTCCTCTTCCTTTTATGCAACCTTGCACTGCTTTTCCTCGGGGCTGAGCCAGTGGGGGAAGGACAAACAAATGGGGCGGTGGACGAACGTGGATGGGCACGGTGCGCCTATCGCCCCACGGCTTTATTTCCTATTTTAGAAACGCCATCCATATTTTATTTTCCTGAATATCTCCTGTTATCTCGAAGTTGCGCCATGGGAACGCGGCACGCGACATCCGCCCCTTACTACTATGTTGCCAGGTCTGGAGGGATCTTCGTCGATCCTCTTTCTTCTAAGGCCTTGCTCATCAGCGGCCTGGTTAGAGAACAGCAATTGTTGTGCGGGTCTTACATAATTACAAGAGAATGATCAAGAGATGCCGATGGGGCCAAAGAAGAAAAGGCTGAGGAGTAAAGTAGCTACGCCCGCAGGGTGAGCCGTCAGTTTCCACTCCTTTTCGCTTCGCGGGGCGCAGTGATGACGAATGGAAGTTACAGGCCGACAGAGCAGATAAAGCAGCTTTGGTTTACGTAGGGAGAGGCTTCGCCCACACGGCCAGTTCCATAGGACTTTTAAGAGCTTTTCACCCTCTTTTCCGTGCACGGCGGCTCCCATATGCTCGCGGTGACACAGATGGTGCAATTATGCTGGGTACGCGCACCCGCTGGAAGGCGACAGCTGCCTACATGCGACTTCCTTGCTTCCTGCCCTGGCAAACCTCGTCATCCTCGCTTGAGGTTGCAAGTAGCGGTGTAGCAATCGGAGCGACCAAGGCAGGTCCGTCACGGGTGTCCGTCACACTTCTGTCACAATGTAAGCCAAGACCGCCAGGGTTGGCACGTCTTTTTTTTTGGAGCTTTCCCGAGCCTCGCTCAGCGCTAAAAATAATGGTGACAGGAACAATAGCACTACAAGGAAACCCATTTTAAGTCTGTGCCAAGAAGTGGCGGGAATTCCCAGAATTCCAACTCGACAGCTCAATTATAACAGCGACACGTATGACTAGTGCACATCGCCAGAGCAAGAACGCGCAAACAACCACCTCATCCCCTCACCGTTGCTATTCAGTCGTCGGGCTTTGTTCACATTCAATGAAAGCAATCTGGGAGCACATTAATTTTGGTATTGCCTTTCCCGCTCGAGCGATTGCCCACTCAGGTGATACGGTGAAGGACAGGAGACAGTATTACCTCCTTTCCTCACCACCACTACTCATCAACACCCATCTCAACCGTTCCCCTTTCTGAGCCAGACGTGTTTGATACACTGGACTGCTCGATCACCCCACTCCCTCCGAGCGCTAAATTAACGCACAGAAGAACGCTCCCGCCACTCTTTAACAACACCTCCCTCTGTGAGCGTGGTGAACAAGCTAGAAGCGTCTCGTTTACTAATGCATTGTTGTCTCACAGGAAGACAAAATTAATCAAGACTATGGTCAAAGTCGCGACTCTCCTCTCCGTGGCCGTCGCCGCTGCGTCGATCCCTTCGATCGTCTCCGCCTCTAACGAATTCGAGAGGCGCGCAGCCGACAGGAAGCACTCCAAGTCGAGCTCCAAGTCGAGCTCCAAGTCGGGCAGCTCAAAGGGGAGCAGCAAGGGAACTGCCGCCGCCGCTGGCGGTGCTGCCGCAGCGGCCGGTGGTGCTGCTCTTGCTGCCGTCGCTGGAACTTCTTCGAGCTTCACGGGCTCTCTTCCCGCCAGCGTCGAGTCCATTGTCGCCACCATCTCGTCTGGGACACCCACCAACACGCCGACTGCAACGGCAAAGAAGACGTACACTGCAGGTGCTGTCAACCCTTCGATCACCAACGCTCCTGGGCTTCCTGACGGTGAGTCCCACCCTTTTGTCGCCCTCGTCTTTAATTTGTTCTTCTCTTGCTGACCATCTTGTACAATGGCAGCCAACTCGCTTGTCATCACCAACTTCCCTACGCTCGACCAGCTTCCTCCGGCCGACCTGGCCTTCTCCAAGCAGATCCTCGCGTCGATTGACCTTTCCGACGTGCCTAACGCCCCAACGACGGACGGTACCTGCTCAGGCAGCCCTGCTGCTCTCAAGTCCGCTACTTCAAGCGGTTTCTGCTGGTGGACATGCGGTGGATGCACTAGGGACACCGACGTGACGACGTGCCCCGACAAGAACCACTGGGGCTTGTCCTACGACGACGGTCCTTCCCCTTACACGCCTCAACTGCTCGACTATCTCGAGGAGAACAACCTCAAATCGACTTTCTTTGTCGTCGGCTCCCGTGCCTTGTCGAGGCCCGACCTGCTTCGCTACGAGTACATGACTGGCCACCAGCTGAGCGTCCACACGTGGTCACACCCAGCGCTGACGACGTTGACCAATGAACAAATCGCACTCGAGCTCGGCTGGACGAAGGAGGTGATCCGTCAGATCACGGGCGTCACGCCCGTCACCATGCGGCCCCCCTACGGCGACATTGACGACCGTGTTCGCGCCATTTGCAAGAAGCTCAACCTGACGCCCATCATCTGGACCTCCACCAGTGCTGACCAAAACTACGACACCAACGACTGGCAGATTGGAGCTGGCAAGGTCTCGGCCGCCGAGGTGACGTACAACTTTGAGCAGATTCTCAAGAATGCCTCGCAGCTCGACACCGGCTACATTGTCCTGGCCCACGACCTGTACAAGCAGTCGGTCGAGCTGGCCACCGAGGTGGTTCTGCCCGCGGCCCTGCAGCAGCAGCCCAAGCAGACCGTGGAGCCCATCATCACTTGCCAAGGGCGTCAACTTGGAGACTCGTACGTCGAGACCAACCGCAATGTGTCGGGAAGCGGTGGCGTCAGCTCTCCTGGCGGTCTCGAATCCGCGGTGCCCTCGACGTCCTCGTCGTCGTCGTCGAGCAGCGGTAGCAGCGACGCTGTCCGCGTCATCGCCCATGTCTCGGTTGCCATCGGTGGCGTTATGTTTGGCGCCGCCGCTCTTTTGCTCTAAGGCATCCAATACCTGAATCACAAGCTCCATGCCGCGCGGGCGGACCAACCACACGGGCAACCCGCACAAATGAAAAATGTAGAATGGGCTCACGGAACCGCATACAAACCGTCATCGACCATTTCGCGTTGCAGAGCATCGTAAATCTCGCATTCTCATGCTTCTTCGTCTCAATAGGATAATTCCCCCAGTATAGCTTCCCGCCTTCCCATCATAGCACACATCCTACAGCACACCCCTTTCCTCCCTCTCCGCCTTCCCCTTTGCTCCCTTTTTCTACTTCTCTCTCTTTCTTTGAATATGAAAAAGGACTTGCTGATACTTTCTTTTCGATTGCGATTCCTTACATGCATGTAGACGTTCTTTTTCGAGTGCGAGAATATAAGGGAACCGGGACGCCAACAGGCAAAGGCGGTCAAGGCAACTGGCAAATGGCGATGTAGGGCGTCATGATGCCGCCCATGAAGAGGAGCTTCCGCTTGGTGTCGTAGTGCGCAAACGTCGGGCTCGAGACGATCTCTCCGCCGTCTTCGAACGCACGCTCGACGACGTACTTTTGGCCAAAGAAGGCGTCCCGGGCCGTGTTCTTTGACACTTTGAGCACGGCAGAGGGCGAGCCAACGGACGGGTCCTTGAACGACGTGCCGGCCATGTGGAGCATCTTGGGGAAGCCAGCGACCCAGAGGTTGCCGTCGACGTCGACGCTGGGATTGTCCATCGGGTAATCTGTCTGGATCTCGTCAAGCTGGAGAAGAAAACTCAATCAGCTTCTGACATCTCTCCATGAAGGGAAGCAGCACTCACTATAATCAAGGATCCATCTGCTTGCAGCTCGAGAACCCTGACTTTGCGGTCTGCCGTCGAGACGGAATAGAAGACGTTGGGGTTCGCATTGGGAAATTGCGTACCCCCGGCGAGGCCATTGGGGTAGGGCAAGGGGTCCATGGCAAGCTTGCAGCCCTTTTGCCCATCGCAAAATCCAATCGAGGAGCGCGCGGAGAAGAAGTCGAGGTTCTTCTTCAGGCCAGCCTTGACGCTGTGATCGTTTGAGAAGATGAATGAGTCCGGACCGGTAGGCGAGACATCGTTGGGCGTCATGATGACATCGGAGTGGTAGGTGCGGATATGGTCCATCGAGTCGCTTCCCAGCGTCGTCTCAAAGAGCTCCACAGTCGAATTGGCGCCGACGTAGTTCTCGACGAGGGGCGGGCGGTGGTTGACAAGGAAGACGCGCAGCTTTGGCTGTTCGCCCTCGGCTACGGTCGCTGGGGAGTCGAGGTGAACGCCGACTCCATGGACATTGATGGTGCCGTCGCCTTCGACACCGGCAAAGTTGCGCAGGGCTACCTTTGTGATGCGCGACGAGGCTGGACCGCTGGCTTTTGTGTCCAAGATGGCCACGTAGTCATCCAGAGCTCGGTTCGAAGCGTCGAAAATGTCCATGTTGGAGAACCAGGACAGGCGGTTCTTGGGGTTCGAACAGGCCAGGTACAGCAGTCCAGATGGTTCGTGGAACCACGCATCTTCGCAGCCCTGGAGCTCTGTAATAGAGATCTAGTCAGCCCACTTTACTTTCTTTTCCTTCCATTTTGGTAAGTAACAGCAAAGATGCGCACCCGGGATCTTTTGGCATTGTCCATTGTTGACGGGCCGCACCGCTTGGCCCACGCCCAGCGTGTGCCGGACAACGGGCACGACGTTCACCTGGAGCAGGATGGCCAGGCCCAAGAAGACGACGCCGATGAGCGGAAATAGGGCTGAAGCCATGGCGTGGGTTGGGAGGAAGGCAGGAAAAGGATGAGAGAGAGAGGAGAAGGAAGGTATTTCACACAAATACCTCTGACATTATTACATTGACCAGGCAGAAGCTTGCCGACCCATCAGATGCGGGGAGAGTATAACCCAGCTACATAGATAAATCGGAACCCGAGGCCGGCCAGTGGGGCCGCGCGCGCCCTGCTTGCGCTTCCTTCTAGCTCGGTCACAATTAGAAGTCAGGGACGACCAAAGTGGAGATCAGTTTTTCCACTCTCAGCCAAGCCACCATCATGGTGTCTCGTCTTTTTCTCTCCTGACGGCTGGCTGGCTGGCTGGCTGGCTGGCTGACTGGCTAGGACCAGAACAGTGATCCGCCATAGAGGCCAGGGACTGTCCACTTGAAGAGATTGTAGCCAAATGCGACTATGCCCAGAGCGTGTGTCGCGTAGATGGCTGGAGTTGATTCGCACGGTGTGAGCAGATCGGCTTTCGAAATAGATGAGGACTTCCAAAGCCGCGCCCCCTACCCTCTAATTTACTCACCCCACTTTCTCCTTTCAAAGCGCTCGGCAGCTTGAGCCGGAGCAGGCAAGCCGGCAATGTTGCAAAAGATATGGGCCACCAGGGGCGCCACGATTGTGCCTTGTCCATCGAAGCAGGAGATGTCGAGTTTCCATCAGTCTCTCCTCTCGGAATCATTGCTGATGCATTCAACTCTGCTCACCAGACCGCAGGAAGAGGAAGTTGGCGTACCAGCCAAAGACGCTCGTGTAGGCAAATTGCACGGCGGCTCGAAGAAGGCCCCTCTTAAGGCCTTCCTTTGTCCTCCCCGACTCGACATATGCCTCGTAGGCGTGGTGTAGGTGCGCTGTTGAGAGCGTCAGAATCCATGCAGCAACCGGAGCTTTCGATAGGATCTTCCAAGCCATGCAAAGGACGGGATCACTCACCAACGCCAAAGTAAATGGGTGTCGCAAAGACGAGCAAGGCCTTGTTCTTGATGCCTGCAAAGTAGTGAAGGCTCAGAATGCAGGCCCGAAAGACGACCTCCTCTGTCAGCGGTCCCACGACGTAGTTTCGAAGCCCCCAGACGTTGTCCCAACGCGCTCTGACCATGGTCGAGTAGTTGAACATGCGCTGGCCGGGCAGCTCTCGGTCAAGAAAGCAGACGTAGAGGGGCCCAAGAAAGAGCGTCGAGGTGAGGAGCAGTGGGGAGAGCACAGCGGGAAGGACGTGGTGCAGACTGAAGAGCGTCACCGACGGGGTGAAGGGAAGGGTATTGGAGTGGAGAATCGACGGGGCGGGCAACGGCATGCCGAGAGCGCGCAGCGTAGAGAAGGTTGCGATGAGGGGATGCTATACCAGCGACAAGTCAGCGAGCAAGTAGGGCCAGCTGGCCTTGCTGAAAAGAAGAAGATCGGGCACTTACCTGGCCATTGAAAGCTCCGCCGTTGTTCAAGATCGCGCCGGCAGCAGCCAAGGAAGCCAGCGAGACGACGCTGGCTGTCTTCATGCGCGCCTTGACGACGGCGGCATCGTCTCTGCTGATGAGCGCCGCGCCCTCCTTCTGGCTCCGACCGACCCGCGTGCGCGTGGACACATACAGGCCTCCGACATAGGACAGCGTGAGCACCGATGAGGCGGCTGCGGCCGTTACAGGGCTCAGAGCAGCTGTGAAAGGGTCGGGCAGGTGAAAGATGCCCATCGTTTGGTCGCAGGCGCCCTTGTCTGGCTTGTTCTTTCAGAGAGGGGGGGGGGATGGAAACCGAGGATCTCGCCACTTTTTTAGGCTATATAGGCTTGTCTCTAAAGCGCGCCAAATTATTTAGGCTTCTCTTCTGTCCCTTTGTCCGGACTTCAGCGCTTCATCAACGACATTGACCCAAATATGGCGGGCCAGGGCCAGCAGGCCAAGGCGCCAATCGTCATTGACGTTAGCATGAGCGACGATGAGATGGATGATGTCAATATAACAGCGCTGCGAGCACCCTCTCGGAGCGTCACCCAGCGCGCTGCCGAGCCAGTAGAGATCAGCGACAGCGACAGCGAAGACCTTGCAAGCAAAGCCGACGGCAGGGCATCGCTTCGGGCGGAGGGCGAAGGCCGCGCCAGAATGCGGCCGTCGCGCACACTTCACAACCAGACGCCACTGATGCGACGCCGTCGACGTCGTCAATCTCGGCATGTCCCTCAAGTCAATGAAGAACTGATGAATCGGGTCTTGGAACAGCAGCTTTCCTCGTCACCCTCTTCTTCTTCTTCTTCTCCTTCTTCTTCTTCGCGATCCACCGCCTCACCTACCCAGATGATGAAAGAGGACCAAGAGGAAGAAGGAGACGCATCACCCGCCCCAATCAACATGGCAAAGTCTTCCTTTGCTTCGTACGAGGTCAAGGCGCTGTCCAAGTCACGCATAGAGGCCACTCGGCTCCCTGACCTCGTCCAGTACGACCAGAGGCGCAACATCAAGTACGATGGCCAGGCGAAGCTCTTCATTGCTTATATTCGCGACAGCGAGCTCTCTACCGCCTCGTTGTCCATCACAAATATGGACCGGATCAACCGCGACAACATCGACGCCTACCAGCCTTGCCCGCCCATGGACTTCACCTTTACAGACGACTACATCCTCACCGACAGTGTCGGCCAGAGCGATGACGGCTCTCCGGGGTGTGACTGCGACGACGATGAATGCGACCCGGCCACGTGCAGCTGCTACCGCCTACACGAAGCAAATTGTACCATACCGTGGACGAAAGAGTACGAGACAAAGATGGACCCAGTGACGGGCGAGGAAACGGAGGTCCTCGTCGAAAGCAAGGTCAAGGGCGATTTTGCTTATGCAGAAGATGGCAGACTGAGACCAGAAATCGCCGTCTATCCGGCGACGCCCATCTGGGAATGCAACTCGCGGTGCGGCTGCTCGGGCGACTGTCGCAACCGCGTTGTGGGCAAGGGTCGCAAGGTGCCCCTGGACCTCTTTAAGACTCAAAGCGGCAAAGGTTGGGGAGTCCGCACCCGTAAAGCCTTGCCACGGGGCACGTTCATTACCGTCTATGCCGGCGAGCTCATCGACGAGGACGAGTCAGAGAGGCGAGGCAGAAAATACGAGAAGGTCAATACGTCGTACGTCTTTGACATTGACTTTGCCCACATTCGTGAAAAGTACGATATTGAGCCCTACCGACGGCATCTCGAATCGCTTGGCCTGCCTGTTCCAGAGGACTTTGACGAGCTGCTCGAGGATGCCACCAACTGGAACAAGAAGCCCGACGCCGTCTACTCGGTCGATGCAGGTCTGTGGGGCAACCTGTCGCGCTTCTTCAACCACTGCTGCGATCCCAACATGACCGTCTTCTCGGTCTATACCCAGGAGCGGGACCTGAGAAGGCCATTTATGGCCTTTTTCACTAATCGATACGTAGAAGCGCACGAGGAGCTCACCTTTGACTACAACTCGGGCAGCAAGGCAAGCACCACAGCTGTCCTGGACGATTCCAAGACGGCAGCAAGGTTAGAAAAGAAGCTCGACAACGCCTCTGTCGGCCAGGAGATCAAGGTCGAGCAGGGTCTCATGGCCATGAAGTGCAATTGCGGCGCGACAAATTGCCGGGGAAGCGTCTTCCGGTGAAGAAAGCATCACATCTGTAATATTAGTACCATTTTCTTCCTTTCAACATGTAGCAATTAAATGACAACAACAACGACAACAAGGGTGGACTAGAGCTTGCCCGCAGCCTTGGCCAGGCCTTCGCCTTCGACGAGGATGCAAGACCCTCCAAGGATGACCTTGTTCTTGGTCGCCTCGTCCTGCTCCTGCACCCACTTCTTCACCTCGTCGTCCTCGGCGCCGGGCTGAAGAGAGGCGAGTCAGTGCTGATTCCACATATCTCTGCGTTCTTTACCACTCACCTGGAGCCAGACACCAGCGACGTCGAGGTCGAGGAGCGCCGTCTTGATGACGGACAAGGTGACCTTTGGAGGCGTAATGACGCTCACGCTCGTCTTCTTGGGCTCGCGGAGATCAGACACGTTGGCCAGCGTCGTCATCTCCTCGACGGACGTCTCTTTGGGGTGGACAGCGACCGTATCGAGGCCATGTTCCTTGTACCACCGAAGCACCTGTCGCATTTCAAAGCAAGTCAGATGCGCTTTCTGCGTTGCATGTTCGTCGCACGCCTTTGCTTTCTCACCTTGTTGCCGTACTTGGTCCGGTCTTTGCTGTGGCGACTCGGTCAGTCTCAGTCACGCTGCAACGCGGCCAGCACTCACGAGGCGCCCACGACGGCGTAGTGTCCGGACTTGAAGAAAGTCTCCTTGGCAGCTTGGATTGACATGTTGGTTGAGTGGAAGAAATAGAACAGGCAAGCTTCTATTGCAGCTGCCCGGACTTTGGACTGTATGCGACCGGTAATCGCCGCCCTGCGCGTGTAAGTTGCGTGGTCTGAGCGCGACAAGTCAAGATTTCTCCACGCGAGCGACCTTAGAGTGGCTTACCCTCAGATAGAGCGAGGAGACGTCATCACAACAGGGGGCGGCCGAGACTCTTGAATTACCCGCCCGCCGCCATTCATTGGATTTCCTCGATCTCACTCAATCCATCCATCCGTCCCCCACCTACATACCTTTACAGAGAATCGCAGCGCATACACCCCCGCTCTTGGTTTCGAATCACTCTCCACCTCTTTCTTTCCCTCGCCAGAATGCGCCACTCATCCGCTGCCTCATTCGTCTTTGGGGGCCTGCTTCTCGCTGCGCCACTGAGCGTCGCCGCCTCGCCCATAGATGTTGCGCCCTCGAACCAGATTGTCTTTGCACACGATGACACGCCATCAATGCAGCAAGGAGGAGCTGGAAAAGCGACGCACCGAGAGCCAGACCTCGTCGATCAGATGCTGGCCGAAGCGCAGTCGAAGGGCGAAGACCTGCGTCAGTGGGGCATCGAAATTTTCGATGGTCAGGCCCAAGCGATGGACGAGTCGTCGCGGAAGCTCTGGCAGGCCGAGCAGCAGCAGCAAGAAGATGCTGAGGATGTCTTCCTCGAGGTTTCGGAGTTTACAAAGGACCTCGTCGCGGACCTCTCAGATGATCTGGAGAAGGCCAAACTCATGATGGAGGCCGCCATGGACGACGCCATCTTTTCGATCCTGCCCATCTCGGAGCAGGAGGCAAAGAGCAAGAAGGAGGGACTTCTGTCGCTTGCGGACGCCGATACCATGGACGGTCCGCCGGGAAGCGGATGGGTGTGGAACGTGTGCGGATCGGGAGATGAGGCCATCGTGCTGCAAGACATCAAGGTCAACCCGGATCCCCCCAAGGCCGGCGAGAACCTCACCGTGCACGCCGTTGGCGAGGTCAAGCACGACCTCAAGGTGCGTTGCTTTGCCCTCCCTATTTCTGGCTTCACAATTTGACATTGCTCCCGTTGTCTCACAAACAGGAAGGGAGCTATGCAGACGTAGTCGTGAAGCTCGGATTCATTCGCCTCCTCTCTCGCCGCTTCGACATCTGCCAGCTCGCCAAGGACAATGACGCCGAGCTGCAGTGCCCCCTCGAGCCGGGCCACTATGAGATCACACACACGACTGAGCTTCCCAAGGAGATCCCACCGGCCAAGTTCAACGTCCACGTCAACGGCAAGACGCAGGACGATGTCGATCTCATGTGCATGGACGTCAGCATCGACTTTATGCACCACTAGATAGGCTTGAAGCCTGTAGAGTAATACTTCTTCGGGATGGTTCTCGCACACATGCTCCTATCTGAACGCTCTTCTTTCTTGTCATGTTGGCTTCCTAGCACACAAACACGCACAAGCGGTTCTCGTTAATCTTTCTCAAGAAATTTCCTCGGAGCAATACAATACTGTGACTTGTACGCACAAGCGATATCATCGCCGTCATCGTCGTTTTCAAGTGTTATTGCATGGGTAGTGTGATTGAAATGTACATGGGTGTGCTGTGCTATTGTTAATCTTTGCTCTGTCATCCCCCGGCCTTGCGTCCAGCACCACTGCTGCTGCTGCCTCCGCTGCTGCTGCTCGTTCTCGATCGTGCTGCCAACGCTTCTACCCCTTCGCCCAGCGCAATTTGTCCAGCTCCTACTCCTGAGCTTGCACCTTCTGCAACGGCCGGCGTCGTCGTTGGGACCGCGTTGATGGCAGTCTGAGAGGACAGGCGCCTCATCAGCGTTGGCCTTGCTGCTAGAACCGCACTTGCGATCCCGGCTGACGGCTTCATCGAAGACACGCCCTCTTGCCCTTCCTCGTCCTCTCTTCGCGCTCCTCCGGCGGCGCCAGCCTGAGCGGCCAAGAGCGATGATGTGTAGTGTCTTGGACGGTGCGGGGACGTCGGGGTCATCCGGCCACCTGGTACGGAGCCCAGTGACGTTGTTGACGGCGGAGAAGTCGGCCTCTTCGAGGACGGACGAGAGGGCGAGAGAGGCCGCATGCTCAGCGTCGAGGCTCCTCCCGCCGATGAAGACGTGGACGACGAGGAAGACGTGGGTCTATTCATCGTCGCTGTCGTCGACGTCGGTGATGGAGGTCGCGCCTGGAATTGCTGAAGCGATGATGACGAGTGCGAGTGCGACGAGGACGAGGAAGACTGTGGTCGGAGGGCCAAGGTCTGGTGCCACGACTCGAGCAGGGCACGATCATCTTCAGTCGACCGCTGTTCCTCAGAATAGCGACTCATACGACGCTGCAAGTGCGGGGACGATGATCGTGCCTCGGCCAGGGATGCATAATTGAAGGGAGCAGCACCATTCTCGACGGACGCGGAAGCCGTGGCTGTACTGGAGCCTTGGAATAGCCCCGTCTGAGATGCTGAACCTCTTCTCGACGTCGATTGCTGCTGCAACCTCGACGATCTTCCAAACGCCACTCTCGCCTCGTCAATGCCAGCGACAGCGGCTGCCGTCGCGGTGTCGAGGCTTGCCGGCGCCTGCTCTTCCTCGTGTTGTAACACCCAGGAAGCCGGGCGAAAGCCTGATTGTGTCTGCGGAATGTCGACGTTGTCTGACACCGGGACCTCGTCCCTCGACTCTTCCCATCTCTCTCCGTTCGGATCAGAGTTGAAGATGAAGACGTCCTCTGCCGCTGAAAGATCGCCAGAGACACCTGTTTCTGTCAATGACACATCTGCAGCCGAAGTGAGGCTGTCATCGTCAGGGTTTGCAAGGGTGGTGCGATCCTCCACAGCAGTGGTCGGTATCATCTGTGAGTCTCGTGGGCGCCTCTTCTCCATCTCTTTCGCCCGCTCCCTGAGCTTCACGGCTCGTTTGGCCTCTCTCCACTCCTCTCCCGGGCCAGCATAGGACGCATACATCTGCTCCTTGTTGCCATTGACCCCACCTGGCGTGTCCGTTAAGACGCTGAGCTTCTCTGACTTGTCGGGCAGCCTAGCCGCAAAGCACACGCGAATGTTCTTGTGCAGGTAGATCTTGGGCTGCTGCGCGGCGCTTGTTGGCCCTGTTCCCCCCGCTGCACGGGGATCTGGGGGATGCGAAGCCCTTGCTCGACGTGTTGTGCGAGCCTCGATAGGGACATCGAGTCCCTCGAAGCCAGCCTCTGGTTTTCTCGCTGCCTTTGCAGGCGCATTGGCGACGGCACAGAATTGCAAGTGGACGGCATATCTTAGCGTCTCCTTTGCCGAGAGCCTAGGTGTTATACTGCTGCTGGGTGATGGGGAAGGGGATGGCGGCGGCGCGTCCGGTGGCCGGCTTGCCAGGCCCGTCTCCGAGCCCGGAACAGGAGGAGCAGCGTGACTCTTCTGCCGGATGAACGTCTTGGTCCCCGCCGGCATGTCGGACAAGTCGTACGGGACAAGAAAGAGCTTGACGGCGGTGTGATTCGGATTCTTAATGACGAGCTGGATCTGGCCCTTGGGTGGCACACGATAGCCGGGAAAGGCTGGCAGCTTGGTTGACTGCGCCTCTGTCTCGTCCTTGTCATTTGCTTGTGAGTCGTCCGCACCTCGCCGGCTGCGCGGACTTGGACGCATCGGGTGGCTCTGCCTTGTGGAGCCAGCGGCAGCACCGCCCTGGACGATGTCCATCGGTTGCTGCGACGTTGTGGACTGGGAGGACGCATCCTCAGAGAGAGCCAGTGCTTCGTCGAATTGACAGGCCAGCAGCTCGTCGAGGTAGTGGCTCTCGATGTCGATTGTACCTACATACGGGCTGCCCGGCGAGACCTTGCCTTCCTTTTCCGAAGCGCCCTCGAGGCTGTAGAAGTGGGCGGGGAACTTGACGTTCAGATGCGGTGGACAGCGCAGGGACGGCTTGCACTTGCCCAGGCCCAGGACGCCGAGCTCTGCGTCGAAGATAAGCGGCTTCGAGGGCAGTGTCGACATGCGTCCGCTGAGAAGCGATTCCTCGTACGAGCCAATGAGGCTGCCAAAGTTGGGCGTTGGGCTCACGCCAAAGCTCTGACCAGAAAAGCGCCGCCTGCTGCTGCTCGTCGGCGATCGAGTCGCGCTCGACGGAGGGCTGCGTGGGTGATGAAGGTGCGAGGGCGGGCTCGTGGCAACATAGGCATCTACAGCCGAGTCGGGCGACCAGGCCCCTGGTTGCCTAAAGCGATGAGGCGGCGTGCTCATAGTCAATGGATGCGATCTCGCTGCCGCCGCTGCCGACGCCGACGCCGACGAGGCTGAAGCTGGCTGGGATGCTCTCCTCGCTTGCATCGTGAGGAGGCTGCCAGCGTTTCTAGGACCATTGTCGATGATCTCTTCCTCTCCACTGGTGCCGTCGAGCAGGGGCGATGCTCGCGATGGGTTGGAAGCGTGCCGAGGCTGCTGCTCCTTCATTCTCAGCCCCAGGCCAGTGTCGCCTCGGAGGGCCGAGCGGCTCAGCGGGCTGCTCGGAAAGGCACCTGATGGCACTGCTTTAGCGTGCTGACAGGTGCGGCAATCGCTGTCTAAATTCTCACCATGGAAAGTCATGATTGGCGGCGCCTGGCTTGGCAGTGCAAGCCGTGTTGATGACTGCGTGCAATGCTAGGAGATAGTCGAGCTGTGTGGGCCAAAATTGATGCAGGAGACCCGGATCTGGTGCCTATGTACGCATGTTTGCAAGTACGACAATGATGTGCGGAGGTGCGACGGCAGAGCGAGTGCTTCACTACGGCGGAGGGTGAGCGCACACCACAGGGGACAGACAGGCAGTGCGTCACTGCCGGAGCAGACACGGGTGTTTCTCTCGGCTCAGGAGTCGATAAAGAGCTCCCCTTTGCCTCTTGTGCTGCTCGGGCTTCGCTCGAGGTGTGCTCTCACTCGAAAGGGCAAGACCAGTCGTAGGGCCGTCCGTAGTGATTATGGATAAAAGAGAGTCGGGCGAAGGAGGTGGGCGTAGGGTGTGTATATGACTGTGATAGACCCACCCTGGCCCGATGAGTCCGAGCGCGCGCGCTCGGTCCAAAAGCAGAAAAAAAAAATCACTGTCGAAAAAATCAAAATCTAAAACATTGGCAATATGATGTGAGACCCGGAAAGGTTTGCAAATCAGAGCAAAGCTCGGGACCGCCATGACGGTACACACACACATGACCTTGAGTGGGCAACACAATTGAAGAGAGCGAAGGGGAAAACAATCATCAACATTGTTCTTTGGCTGGCGCCTGGGAACTTGAGTTCTCGGCCAGAAAGTGTCGGAAACGACTGTATACAGACGGAAAGGGAGGGAAGCATAGGCCTAGGTCGAGCCTGGCAGTGTATGACAGATGGAGGGGTCTTGGTGAGAGTAAGAAAGTCTAGCACCACTGGATGTTGACAGAGGCGGTGGGCAAGCACGAAGTGATTGCCTGTTTGTATCCCCTCGCGTCGTCCTTCTTGCCAACGTTCGTTTGGCTCCACACGTCAGGTGGAGTGTCCTCGAAGCGGGCAAAAGTCAGAGGGGCAATGAAGTTGGCCTAGTTGCAAGGTGTGCGCCCCCGAGCGGCAAAATCAATAGAGAGCTTTTTGGCGAGTATCTAGATCAAGCGAAACTTACCTCGACCCCAAGCTCGTTTGGGCTATCATCGGGCCACATCTGCGCACCGGCATTGCTCGTGGTGAGACGGGTTCCCATGAGATTCTCGGTGTAGGACATGTTTTCAGGGCGGTCTGTCAGGATGATCTTGCCGTTCCAGCCCTGGCAAGGAACCGAGATTACCGTCTTGCTAGTGGGAGGGAGGGCTCTATCGTCTCAGATCGACCTGTACTCATTATGGTATAGGAAAGATAGGAAAGAGACTCACGCGTAGATTTCGTCAGGGTTGGTGTGAGGGTCGCTTTGCTTGATTTCGATGTCCTTTGGTTCAATGGCATCTATGGAAGCCTGATCCATGCCCTTGATGTAAAACTTGTAGCGATAAGCGGAGCCTGCGCAACGACTCTTTAATGAAAGAGGGAGAAGTGATCACGATGAGTCCAAAAATCCATTGAGAGACGCTCGCTTTCCACTCACTCCGTCAGCGGTGATGGTGACCTTGCAGCTCTTGTCGAACGCGCCATCGCTGGGCAGGGGAAGAATGAGACCCGTGCTCGTATGAGGCGCCACGGGTCCTTCTCCGACACCCCTCTTGCACGATGTCCTGTCGGGCATGCTGCTGGCACTAGTCTTGAGCTGCGTCGTTTGAGGCTGTGTGGCCTGCGTAGACTGCGTAGTCGTATTAGTCGTCGCGTCAACAGTCGGATTGACCTGCGTGGTTGTCTTGTCATCGTTCGGGTCAGCCTGTTTAGTTGTCTTGTCATCGGTCGGGCCAGCCTGCGTTGGCTGCTTCACGGCCGACGTCTGCGTATCGTCCTCTTTAGTCGGCGTCTTGACGCCCGTGTCCTGCTGCACCTGTTGGGGCTTAGTCTTCTGCTGTTCATCACAGTCGTCCTCCTCCTGCTGGGGCTTCTTCACCTGTGCTTGTGCTTGATTGGTAGTGGTGACCTGCGGCTGCTGCAGCTGACGACGGCGGAAGAAGCCAGCGAGACGACCGTGGCCGTATTGGACGCTCTGGTATTGTTTGGGCAATGGGTCAGCCAAAACAAGACCCACGAGGGCGGCCAGGGCGAGGAACGTGATATTGAGGGTGATGGAACGCATGAGGGGCAAGGAAAGGGGGAAAGGGAAGAAGACTGGCGATGGTGCGCTGCGGATTGATGGGAATGGGAAAGAGAGAGTCAGTGGAAGGAAGAAGTTAGAGAGAGAAGAAAGGAGACAAGGACTAAAAGCGAAACGAGGTCTCCTTTTGAGGTGCAAGAACGGTGGTATATCACAGATGAGCATTGTGCCACGCACCCTGCAGAGAGAAGGACGGAGGAGAAGGTCTGACTTGGCAACCGCCGCTGTCCCTGAGACATCACCGCTCTTGTCCCGCTTCGCTATGTCTTTGTGCGCCCTCCGCGCTCGCTGCCGTTGTTCAGACAGCCAAACACCGCTGTTTGTCTTGTTGAAACCGCGACACAATCATGCACCGTCAAACGAGAATGGAGCCCGGGACGAAAGGCCCCTTTCCTCTTGCTGGCGAACCACATAATCTACATCGGAGCAGGAGCGAGTCGAGCGTCATAGCCGCCAAGTTTCTTAATAGAGTTGCGTCAGACACCTGTCCACAACAAGAGAAATCCAAGAACACCGGGGCCTAAAATGGCGCAGAACATCTCGGAAGACGGAAGGAGGGCCAAGTCACTGAGCAGAAGGATGCTTGATGCAGATTCTGACGCCCCGCTGCACTGAGCAGCGGAGAACGTCTGTTGCACACGCGGTAGGAGAGGGGTGGAAGAGCGTGGAGACAAAGGTAAATCGGAGATCTGGGCCATCCCACTTTGCACACGAGCTCAACCTGACTCCGCTCTACCAAAAAGGGGCCCTCAGAACCATTTCTGTGCAGCGGCGTCGGAGATGAGTCGTCGCCGTGGCCCGTCTTTCTCTCAAAAAAATCAATTCACAATGGCAATTGCAATGGCAAGGGCCAGAGGCCCGTCTATAAGAGAGACAAAAATAGCAGTACAGTGGGCATCAGCAGCACAGGCGTTGCTACTCGTCCTTTTCGTCGTCTGGCAGCGTTCGCCGCTCCTGCCTCTGAGTTTCGTTTGCTTCCACGTCCGTCTCGCTTCGCTGCTCGTTGATGAGCCCTTGGCTCGCCTCTACGTTTTCATCGCTCTCGTACGGCAGAATGAGATTTGCGATGCCGCCAACGATGGCACAGATCAGGAACGGCGTCCTGTTTCGGGCAAATGCATCAGCAACTAGCACAAAGCGAGCAGGAGAGGGGGTCCAAGAAGGGAATTGGCAACTCACTCAATGATGATCTCAATCGACAGGTAGAAGCCCTCGAGGGCCTTGTTTGACGTCTCGGGCAGGAAGTAGGTCGCCCACTTTGGCACCAGGAGGTTGCCCAGGCCGAGGGAGAGCGAGAGGCCGAGGATGAAGCGGTTGCGCCGGTTGAGCTCCACCTTTTGCAGAATCGAGAGGCCAGAGACGGCGACGCTGGCAAAGAGGAACGTCGTGACGCCACCCAAGATGGAATTGGGAATGGCGAGAATCGCGCCGGAAATCTTGCCCAGGATGCCAAAGAGGATGAGGAAGAAGCAGCAAAAGTAGCCGGCCCGACGGTTTGCCACGCGAGTCAGGCCAATCAGGCCGTTGTTCTGCGCAAAGACGGACATGGGCGTGATGGTAAAGAGGGCGCTAAAGATGCCGGCGAGGCCGTCGGAGAGGACGCCGCCCTTGATCCGTCGGTCAAAGTTGGGTCCAGAGACCTCGAGACGGCTGACCTCAGACGAGGCCGTGATGTCACCAATGGCTTCGCTCATCAGCGAGCAGTAGACGGCCAGTAAGGGTAAAACGGCAGGACCATAGACCTTGAGCGGGAAGGTAGTCGTCCACAGAAAGGTGATTGCAGGCGCTGCGTCGATCGAAGACCGCGAGGTATAGTGGAGAGGAATGCCAAGCACGAGGGTGGGGAAGATGAGGCCAATGACGACCGAGGCACTCCGCATGGCTGGGCTGCCCCAGATCTCAACGACGACGATGGTGAGGAAGGAGAAGAGGCCGAGTCCAAGGAATTCGCGCGAGCCCCACGGCAGCGCATGTGGCGCACCCACCATGGGGCAGAGAGCAAACAGGCCCGAGGCGGGCCTCGAAGCGCAGTCGTTGGCGCCGCCGCCCCAGTTGAGGAAGCCGCTGTCGCCGATGAGCGAAGTGCCGATGAGAAAGACAACAGGCCCAGTGATGAGCGGCGGGAACATGCGGCGCAGGACACGGGCGGGCATGAAGCTGAGAAAGACTTCGAGCAGACCGCAGACGGCCGCCGTGCCAAGCACCATGCCGTATCCCTGGGGACAGGTGCCCCTCGTCTGGGTGCCATCGGCCATCGTGACCATGGGGCAGGTACCGTCGGCATACAGTGCTTCGGCAATGGCCGTGGCCGTCGACAGGGTGGCAAAGGAAGTGCCGACGACGCTGAGGATGCCCGTGCCGATCTGGAGCCTTCCTAGAAAGGGAAGCGGCACGCGGATCGCGCTCATCTGGATGGCCGAGAGGATGCCACTGGCGATGAGCGAGGCCGAGATGAGGTAGGACTGCGTCGAGGCGTCGAGCTTGAACAGGTTGGCGAGGATGATCGGCGGTGTGATCAGACCGGCAAGCATGGCCAGGCAGTGTTGGAGCCCAAGGGTGACAGCGAGCAAGATCGGCAGCCGGTCCTCGAGGCCGTAAAAGGGCATCGGCGTCAGTCGCTTCGACGTGGACGACGACGAGGATCTCCCGAGCCGGTAGGGCCACAGGCGCGGCATGCAGAGGTGCGCCCAGTCATAGTCGCCCAGCCAGGCATCCTTTGTGAAGAGATGTCCGACCCTCTGTCGCAGCCCGCCGCTCGCCCTCTCGTTGTATTCGCCATGACCGTCGAGCGACGAGACCTGCACCTTTGGCTGCTCTGTAGGCCCCGGCTGCGCTGTCTTGACGTCTTCACTCATGTCCACTTTCTTCGTGTTGCCAAAAAGGAAGAAGAAGACGACGAAGACTTAGACGACAGAAGGAGACAGTGATCATTTCCTGCAGTAATGAAAAACGCTCTCTTTCTATATCTCATGCGCCTGGACGGCAAGTTAGCGCGTCGACCAGAGAGAGGCGAGCAAGGTCGGGGAGATTAGATACGGTCAAGGTGCACGACCTCGCCCGAGAATGCGATATCAGTCCAAAAAAGCCACGCCGCGTTTTATTTCTTCCACTGAGCAAGAAACTGGCCAGTGATTTCGAGGCCCTCGGAAAGGACGTTTGAATCTCCCACGTAGCCGATGCGGACAAAGCCAGGCTGTCCAAAGGCGAGACCGGCCGGGACGATGTTCTAGCAATGGCAAGGCGGGTCGAGGTCAGGATCTAGATCTAGGGCGGCGTGACGAGGGCTTGCAAGGACTCACCACGCCTCGCTCTTCGTTGAGGGCTCGGCAAAAGGCCTCGTCGTCGACATTTTGACCGAGATGAACGAGAGCAGTGGTACCCGCGCGTGTCGGGACCCACGACGTGCCCCTCCCCGGCGTCTCGACCCATTTCTGAAGCATCGCTCGGTTGGTCCGGGCTAGCTCGATATTGCGCTGCAAAATCTTGGCCCGGCACTGCTTGCCCAGCGCTCTTGCCGCCAGCTCGTCATCGACGCCGCTGACGCTGATGGTGTTGTAGTCGCGATTTGCGTGCAAGCGCTGCAAAACATCGCGTCGAGCCGTGGCGATCCAGCCGACCCTCAAGCCGGCGAGGGAGAATGCCTTGGAGAGGCTTCCCGTCGCAATGACATTGTCCAGTCCAAGCTCGAGAATCGAGGGTGGGGCAGCACTTCCATTGTCGAGCGAGTGGAAGAGTGGCCGGTAGACCTCATCGCAGAGTATGAGCGCGCCAGGCGCCGCTTTTTCCTTGACCAGTTCTGCGAGCCTGCTCAGAGTCTCTGTCGGGATAACCTGGCCCGTGGGATTGTTGGGGTTATTAATGATGACGAGGCTCGTCTTTTTCGTCAGGAGCTTCTCGAGGTCCTGAAGCTGGTGCTGCCACTGCGACTCGGGTCGCAGGCGCCATAGGTCCACGTCGGCACCAAACGTCTTCGGCAGTTCGTACAGCTGCTGGTACGTTGGGTGGACGCAGATGACATGGTCGCCCTTGGACACGAGCGAGACAATGGCTAGGAAATTGGCACCGATGGCACCCTGTGTGACGAGGACGTCGTCTGGCTTGATGCTCCCATTGTAGAGGGAAGCAATGTTCTGGCGCAGCTTGGGTGAGCCGGCAATGTGGCCGTAGCCCATGCGCTTGGAAAAGAAGTCGGAGGCGTCGAGGGCCGGCTCGCCATCGTCACGCGACCACTGCAGCACGTCGTTGAGGGGCAGCGACAGGGAGCACGTCTCGGCGAGATCGTGTGTCGCCCTTGTTTCGTACTCGTCCATCCATCTCTCGACGGCAAAGGGCTCGAAGAAGACCATTATTGCTGCGCACGGGCGTCGAAAGGCTGTGCTTGTTTGTGCGCGCGCCTGGGCCAGCGCAATGTTGAAAGGCGAGACAAAGAATAAGAAATGTGGGCTGTGCGAAGCAGCTTTCGCGCGCAGTCTTGTCGAGAGAAGCTTAAAATCCAACCCCTCCACCGTCCACTGATTGATTCGATCGCTTCTGTCCCACCATTGACCCACTCATTCCACGCACTCACGCACACACGCACAAGCCATGGCCTCGTTTTTCCAAAAGGCCAAGGACCGCGCACAGGAGGCTGCGGCCCAGTTCCAGCAGCAGCACCAGTCGGGCGGCTTCACCTACACGGGTGGCATTCCCCACTACTTTCGCAACGAGGTTGTGGCAACATACGACCCTCGCTACAAGCACAACCGCTCCTTCCACAAGCTGTCCGGCAAGCTCCACAGCGTCAGCATCGACCACGAGGCCCTAGCCAGGGAGACAAAGCAGGCGGCCGCAGCCACGTACGAGTGGGGCCAGGACCACAAGCCCGAGAACCGAGAGGACAGCGTGGGCGATGACGTCTTGACCGATGGTGAGTCTTTCTTTCTCTGTCTCTGCTATGCTGATGCATCTTGCCGCTGGAGCTTTTGTGGGAAGAAAAGCTAACGGAAACATCCGCCACTGCCCCCACAGTGACCGACCGCCTGGCATATGTGCTGTCAATGGTTGGCGATCTGCACCACGAGCACGGCAAGAGGCTCGAAGCATCGCGCGCCGATTTCAAGGCCATCCAGAAGCTCGAGACCGAGCTCGCAGAGGGGCGACAGACGCGCATCAGGATCCACCGCGAGCTCATGACGCTGATCCCCGAACGGACAAAGGGCAACTCGGCCAAGGTCAAGCCGCTGGAGGAGCAGTTGGACAAGTCGGAAAAGGACGACGCGGCAAAGGAGGAGGAGCTGGGCAAGCTCAAGCGCCAGTGCCTCCAGTCGAGCTACACGGCACACTTCGACAGCCTCATCGAGCTGGGAGACAAGCTGGCACTCGTGGCAAAGTACGGCAAGCTGCTGACGAGCCAGATACCTGTCGTCGAGCCGCCGTTTCCCAGTAAGCGCGTTCACAAGGGCGAAGAGAGCTGGCCAGGCGCGCCCCAGATTGCAGCCATCCGAGCGGCGGTGGAGCCAGCCGTGAAGGCGCACCAGTCCGACAAGACGTTGCCTCCCCTCCCCTCCGTTGCGGCAAAGCACCAAGGCGACGATGCCGCATCTAGCGATACCCTGTCCTATGCCGAGAGCCACGCCGCAGAGCTGGCTGAGTCGACAAAGGAGGACGAGCAGGCCGACAAGATGGCCACCGAGGCGACTTTGGCTTCTTCTGCAGGACCAGCCCCGGCCAGAAGGACGTCGGGCGATCGGCGACCCAGCGACTCACTCTCGCCGCTCCCCGAGGGAGGGTCCTTACCTCCCAACCTCAACATGAATCCGGTCCTCTCTCCCTCGTCGCCGCCCGTACTTCCTCCCCGGACCAGCGGCTCCCAGCTTTCCTCACACCAAGAGAATCCGTTCAGTGAGGAAGAAGAGGCTGACGAGGGACCGACCTTTGCGGAGACGGGCCAGCCCATTCTCAGCTCGGATGACCCTGGTCCCAAGACGGGCACGCTGAGCCCACGGCGCAAGCCCGTCGCTCCCACGACTTCCTCCCTGGCAGAAGCAGGTGTGCCACCACCACCGACGAGCTCGGCGGCCAGTAGCAAAGAGGCTGAAGCGATGGCTGAGAGGCTCGCCAACGAGCGGGCAGAAGTGGCTGCCGGCGCTGTCCAAGCAAGGTTGCGCAGAAACGGGACTGTCGTCCGAAGGGGCGATTCCGACTGGGACCAGGCGCAGGCCGAAGACCTGCCGCCGTACGCAGAGTAGCCGTTGTAACGAGGTCTCTCTACCCTAGCTATTGAGAAGTTATGTTTCTTTCTGTCAACAAATGATACACCCCTTTCTCTTCTCTTCTCTTCAATGCAATGTAGTTGACAGTCAGACGTCTCTTTCTCGGACGGTGTGGTTGTGCAAGTGTTGCTCTCTGCATAGCCACATGGCCCAGAGCCGCCGCGCGCGCGCTTTTCTGACGTTTTTTTTTTCAGAACGCAATCCGACCGACCCGGGCCCGCTTCCTGGATTTCCAACACAAAACGCAAAAGCTAACACAAGGGTGGTCCCTACTCTTCTACCAGCCCAGCGCGCCCGCCCACCCGCTCTCTCCTCTCTCTCTTTCTTTAACCTCGCTCTTCCTCCCACCCCGCTCACCGAGTACGTCTCTTGGACACCTAGTCCGGTCACGCACTGCTCCACGCGCGGCCAGGGGTTCACACAAACGCGGTGTCTCCTCTCTCTTATTCATCACGCGCATTTCCCATCGCCAGCACAAGTCACGGAGGAGGGACGCAACTCCGACGGCCTGACTGTCTCTTTTCCGTCTCCGTCTCGCAGCAGTTTCATTTGAGTCAAGCAAGCCGAGGCAGCCAATTAGCGAGGTGTTTCGAGGCTGAGAGAAATAAAAATACACCAAGAGGGCGCCCGACTTCACTCGATCTCTTCTACCTGCCTGTGCTGCTCCTAGCGCCTCCTCTCCCTGTGACATTATAGAGGCAGCTCCCCCCTATTCTTGTCAAGCCAGACGAACGAGCCCTTTCATATCATCCAACTTCGAGTCAGTAAACGGCATCAAGTCTTGCTTCTCTCTTCTCTCTTGGCCCCTTCCTGACGCCCTTGCCTCGACATAGACGCCCGCAATGTCCGACCTCAACGGCGAGAACACCAAGGCGACAAGCCCAACCGCTGGCAATGTGGCCTCGAACCCATCCGCATTGTCCGGGTCGGCCGCTGCTGCCTCTGCTGGCGCCTCTGCTGGCGCCGCTGGCTCCTCGGGCGCCGCGCCCAGCGGCAACAACGTGCCCAAGGCCATCATCAAGAGCGTCGACATGGACGAAGACATGCAGCAAAAGGTCGTCGACTACGCCATGAGCGCCCTGTCGCAGTTTACAGTAGAAAAGGACATTGCCGCCCACGTCAAGCGGACGATGGACATGGCCTTTGGGGCGACGTGGCACGTCGTCGTGGGAAAGCACTACGGGAGCTACGTGACGCATGGTGAGTGAGACGCTCTCCTTCTGCCGCCGCCTCCAGTAGCCTTCGACAGAGCACTGACTTGTTGGCATTGACACTTCTACAGAGTCCAAGCACTTCATCTACTTCTGTGAGCTACACGCGAAGAAGGCTTCTCTCAGCTAGACACTGACGCTCTCTCCGTTGCAGACCTCGGCCAGATTGCTTTCCTCATCTGGCGGGCATGAGGGAGAAGAGAATAAAGATGGGAACCTCTAGCAAACAGGCATGTACACGGGCGAGCGTTGGGTGGTGGATGAGGGAAGCGTAGCAAGGGAAAGACACAATTATCAAGAAGATGGTACAGGGCATAAAAAAGGTTTAGAGAAGGGCCCCTTTTGCGCACCTAAGAGATCCATCACCGGTAGTTTTTGCCTCTTTTTTCAATAGCTTCTCTCCCCTGATTCGAGCCGTGAATCATATCTGTCTGCGACGAAAGTGCGCCCAATCTGGAGTACCTTAGAAAGACCAGAGAGGACCAGAGAGTTGAAGGGGCAAAGGGGAGCAGAAAGAGGGAAAAGTGCTCATTGATCATGGTACACAGTGAAAGGACACTCAAGCGAATCTGACGCTCTCGCCGCATCCGCACGCCTCGACGACGTTTGGGTTGTTGAAGACAAATTTTGCCGAGAGCCTGTCCTCCTGCCAGTCCATCTCGGAGCCAATGATGCTGAAGAGGGCCTTGCTGTCGATGAGGACCTCGACACCGTCCTGCTTGACGCGCTCGTCAAACTTGCCCGCCTGGCTCGGCTCGACGTACTCGAGATGGTAGCTCATGCCAGCACAGCCCTTGTTGCGGACTCCAATTCGAATCAAGCGGCCGCTCGTGTCGAGCAGGTCCTTGAGTCTTTCGAGAGCCGTTGGCGTCTTTGACAAATGATCCAAGAGTCAGCACCCTCTTCTTTCTATGACAAAGCACTCGTGACTCACCAGTGTGATTGCTGCCTTTTGCGCCTTGAATTTGCCGCCGCTTGCGCTTCCCTTCTTGCCTACACTCGGTCGATTGACGACCTCGGGTGGGATGGCCTTTGGCGCCTCGCCCTTGTCGCTTGCCGGCGACGCTGCTGATCGTTCCCTCTCTCGGTCCTTGCCCTGGCTCCGCGGTGCCGAGGGCGAGCTAGGGCTGAGAGTGGCGCATGCTTCGTCCGACGGCACTTCTTCCCTCTGCTTCTCCTTGGATAGCGATGTTGGAGACTGGTACTCTTGTTTCTCTAATGATGATGATGATGATGGTGATGATGAAGGCGCGGGTGGTGGCGAAAACATCTGTGATTGGGATGATGACGAGCCATTATTCCTTCCATCGACTGGCTTTGCATTTCCAGGCGTGCCCAGGGGGTTGGGAGGCGTACCGAGCGGCTTCGAGACCGCAGGCTCTGGTGGTGGCGGTGGAGGTGCGTGGCGAGTGACTGTACTTGAAAGATCTCTTCGTCGCTGTGATGATGCGTGCGGCGACGACGAGCGTGCTGCCGACGAAGATGACGAAGATGACGACGACGAAGATGCCGCGAGCAGCGGTGACGAGCGGCGGGCAGCCGTTGTGAACGCTCGCGAGCCATTACTGCCGACCAGCGCTTCGGCTGTGGAGGGAGCAGCCGACGCCGCCACGCCCAGGGCCCGTCTAGCCAACGGTCCCATCATTTCGTTGCAATTTCTGCTTTTCTACCCCTGGAGAGTCAGAGGAGGCGATGGCGTGTTTGCAGAAGAGTGCGTCGTTGTCGCGATCGATGTCTCTGCTAACCGCCGGGGTCCGTTGTGATGATGCAGTTTCGTCTTGGAAATCAAACACGCTGATTGGAGCTCATTGACCAGGTTGGAGGCGGATTTAAGGTCACGTTAGACCAGTCTCGGCCGAGATACATTTTCAAGGTCTCTCTGTCCTCACCGTCCATCGCCGAACGTATCTACCTTTTTACAGCCAAGGGCCACCGCGGACCATGCCTCTCCGACCCAATGCGCGCGTGCTGTGAGTTGCGAGAGTGACACGAGCAGGTGGAGTGAAGTGGGCTGACAGGTATTGTTGGCTGTAACAGGCGCGACATGTCGAAGCGACAGGCGGTGACCTCCCACGAGCTGCTTCGTCGCGCGTTCAAGTTCGTGGCTCGGAACACGACCCTGCCTTTCCGGGTCAGACATCAGGCACAGCTTCAGCTCAACCAGTTCCCGCCAAAAAGCAGACCGACGATGGTCAAGGAACGGTGTATTGAGACGGGAAGGGGTCGGGGTATCATTACCGAATTTGGTCTTTGCCGGGTGAGTTTTACCTGACAAGAAATCGCACGCCTCGAGGTGGGCAAAGACTGGCAAAGTGGAAGGATGACTGACGGAGACCTTCGCGACTGCAGTATCAATTTCGACAAAAGGCGCTTGCTGGGGAGATTGCTGGCGTCCATAAAGCGTCTTGGTAGACCCCTTGTAACATCATCATGATTGCCCTGCAATTATCAGCGAGATCGAAAGACCTGCGAAGTCGAGAGAGATTGTTCGCAAATTCGTAAAGAGGGGAGTCAATTGCTAATTATAGAAGTACAATGATGATAGGCAAGGTAAGGTGACTATGCGGGGCCTCTCTCATAGGCGTTCGGCACTGGATCGGGATCGGCTTCTTCGCTCTCCTCGGTCCTCGTTTCTGTCACGACCATGGTATTAGAGCCTCTGCTTTTGACTCTCCGTTTGCCCTTCCTGGCTTTTTGATTGTGTTCGTGTCCGTGCTCATGCCTGCACGCCTCCTCCTTGCGAGCATCGTTAGGCTCCTTGCTCTTCTTCGATGCTGCACGTCTCTCACGTAATGCTTTTGTTGCATTCACGCCCTCGGCGCTCTCGGTGCTCGAGCGACTCGAGGAATAAGAGGACGAGTCTGAATCTTCATCAGAATCGCCAGAGCCTGCTGATGAGGATGAGGAATCCTCGTCAGACGATTCATCGAAAGCTTTCGGTTTATGGTAGATGCAGCAGACTGTCGAGATTGTCAAGGGTTAGAACGAGGCTTCCCTTTTCGCAATGTCTTGAGCTCACTCTTGCTCTTTTTCCTGCCCATGCCTTCGTTATCAACGGTGCCCTCCTGCCACACGACCCTCCTTGACGGATTAGCTGCTCCGCGCAGCCGTAGGACCCCAGCTCCTCCTCGCCCGCTACTCGAGCCAGCTTCATCGGACGATCCTCCCTGCTCTCCCGTCGGTACATCATGGATTGTGATCGTCCGCGATCCGTCTGTCGGTCCAGCCGTATGTCCAGGTCGGAATTGTGTGCGTCCTGCCATTGCTTTGGCGTGGCTTGTCGAGTGGATTGGGTGGTTGTCGCCAATGACGGCGTGTGGCGGAGGTTCTCTCACTTCGAGGAGCCAACCCACGTGAAATTTAAGAGCCCTTGCTTTTTTAGGAACGCGACACGCCCGGTCCTTGGAAAGCTCCATCCCAGTTGCCCTTGGCCGAATTTAGCAAGCAAGTCGCAACGGTCCGTTTGAGAAAGCGCAATAATGCTCTTCAGCGCCGAAGAAAAGGTTCTTTGCTTCCACCAAGCGCTCATATACGAGGCAAGGGTGAGTCAGGAGCTGTTTGTACGGTCGACAAGGCAGGGCAAGAGAGCCAACTTTCTACCTCCAGGTTCTCAAGGCCGAGAAATGGACCGGTGACGACAATATACGCGGAGTCGAGGGCCCGCACTACCTCGTCCACTATATGGGGTGGAAGGGAAAGTGTGAGTGCTCACTCCCAGAAAGCTTCAGCGGTCACCGTAGCTAACCTTTAATTCTCATAGGGGACGAATGGGTGCCAGAGTCGCGAATGATGAAGCTCAATCCGGAGAATATCGAGAAGCAGCAGGCCCTCGCAGCATCACACAAGGCAGCCGAACAAGCAAAGAAGGCTGAGAAGAGCGGTGGGAGCGGCGGCGGAAGTAGCGGGCGAAAGAGCACTGGGAGAGACGTTAGCGAGACTGCCGAGGAAGGGCGAGGGAGGAAGAGCAAAGATGCTAGAGGGACAAAGCGAGGGCGTGATGCAATTGAGCAGGTGAGTCCAGCTTTCTTCGGACATTCTTATTGGCAGCAGCGCTGATATTTGACATCGGCAAAAGGAGGACGAATACATCAAGAGGCCAGAGATCAAGATCAACATTCCCGATACCCTCAAGATCAAACTGGTGGACGACTGGGAGAATGTTACGAGAAAGGATCAGGTGAGGCACCTTCGTTTGTCGCTGCGGTTAATCAAGAAAAGGTACTGACAGGGATTCGTGCTGAAGCTGGTTCCGTTGCCACGCAAGCCAAATGTGCACGATATCTTGGCCGCGTACCGTCAACACTACATGACTGTCAAGCGCGAGGGCAAGGCAGGCCGGCCACCGGCGGTGCTCGATGAGATCCTCGATGGCTTGGCTCTCTACTTCAATAAGTCGCTCGGCAACAATCTGCTCTACCGCTTTGAGCGGGCGCAATATACGCAGATGCGTAAGGAGATGACCTCGTCTCCCAAATCAAACGCTAGCGACGAACAGGAGCTCGATGCGGCAAAGGTATATGGCGCCGAGCATCTTTTGAGGCTCTTTGGTAAGTTGTTTGCACCAGTGCAATACATCGATATCATGCTGATTCTTCTATTGTATTTCACCAGTCAATCTTCCATCCATTGTTGCGCACACGACAATGGACCTAGAAGCTTTGACGCTGCTTCGAGAACACCTTACAGAATTTCTCAAGTTGGTTTCTCGTGTCTTGTTCTTAGCAGCTTGGCCGTCACTCACTGTCGCTTCTGTCCACAGCTTTCTGATCAAGGAACGGAAAAAGTTCTTCGTCGCCGAATACGAGGACGCCAGCCCTGCCTATCATCGGCTCTCGTCAAGTTAATGCTTGATGTGAATGAAACGAAACCCTCCTCCGTTCCTCACCCTCTGTAATCTTATCCGACACAATGCTGTACCTGTTTGTCTTACAAATGATCGAATCAACAATTCCAAGGCAGTACAAAAAATGTTCTTTTGACGATGTCTCTATGGGTGAGGAGGGCAAGCAATGAACTTGCCGGTCAAGACAGCCAAGCAGAGACGGGGAAGCGCGCGTAATCCCTGGAGGTGATCGCCGTAACCTCGAAAGATGCTGGGCAGATCTAACGGAACATTGTCCATGTCGAAGTGCTGCTGTTGTTGTTGTTTATGTTGCTGTTGATCCTGACCATAGTGCTGCGGCCATCGGATACGAATTCGTACGCCACCGGGCAAACGCTTTCCATCCTTGACGCGCAGCATGAGCGCAAAGAGCGGCAGGTGGTTGAGCAGCGCCAAGGCTGTCTCAAGCAGGATTTCAGTTGCGACGATGGAAAGTCTCGCGAGGCTGAAGCAGAGATAATAGACTGCCACCGTCGGCCACAGGAAAGCGAGCAGGGTGAAAGACAGCGTGCCAAGGAGCAGCTGGTCGAGATCGTGCGTTGCCTCATCGGTCCGGCCTCGTCGCAACGGGTTGCGCTTCTTTCCTCGGAACAAGTAGAAAAGCGCAGCGATCGTTGAGTTGAAGAAGGCATAGATAGATCGCGAGATGAGGTAGAAGAGCGATATGTGAGCGGTTAAAGCCGCCACGACGTCGGAAGCCAGCGAGAGGAGGGCTGTGAGGCCCAGAAACCGGCCAGAAGTTCCGATGAGGAAGATGACATGAGCCAGGAGTGCTCCGTCGGATGCCTCGAGATGGGCCACGATGTTTGACCCCCATACGCTGGTCAAGCCAGAGTAGACATCGCCAAAGAAGGAGGCGAGCTCGGTGTTGAGCTTCAAGCCGGCCGGCCAATGTCCAAGCCAATCGAGCGTTTCCTGCAGCAGAGCAACGGTCACCTGTCGCAGAAAACGAGCGACATGGCGACCGAGAACAGCATCGTTCTCACACAGCCAGCCACCCATGGCCTGACCAAGGATCATGTCGTTGGCGACGAGCCAGACCCCATTCCACAAGCCAATGTACCGAGGGCTTAGAGCGGACACTGGCAGCTGTTCAGACCGACGCTGTATGCGAATTCGACGGGCGAGGGCCGGCCACAGAATCGCTTGTCCTAGTCGAAGGTGCACTTGGCGGGCTGGCGGGTTTGTCTGCAATGAGCTAGCATTTCATTGGGGAAAGTCGACAGAGCATACTGACCTGCACTCGAAAGATCTCGCAAAGCGACTTCGCCTGCAGACACATCGAGTAAGGAGCGCAAGAAAGCGACGATGGGTGTGAGGTATCCTCCTCCGTCGAGCTTCGAAATGGATGACGAATCTCTTCTCTTGTACTTTCCGGACACCTTCTCTTTCAAGTACTTGACTCTGTTGATCTGTGCAACGGACATGAGCAAGCATCTTGAGGACCCCGTGTCACTACTCCTGGACTCACTAAGAGAATTGCGCGTCTGAATCCTGCACCAGGTCCGGAGCATCGTTGTGACCTTGTGAGCTCGTACGTTCTTGCTGGATCGCCTTGAAGAAGCGTCTCGAGTCTACGATGCAGCTCTGTGCGTTTTGGACCAGACTCCCTCTCCAGACCTTCGAACGTTGATGCCCTTGGGAGCAGGATCGCTTCGAGCGAGAGGAATTGGAGCGATTCCGGCTCCGGTATTGAGTAATGGAAGACATTGATGGTACACTGTGGTGTTTGACTCGCGATAGAGCCGGGTATACGAATGCTGCAGCTGGTGTGAGCGATTGTCTATGCCAGGCAATTCGCGCTCCGTCTCAGCTCACCTACGAATGCTCGCTCCTCCTTCCACATCGAACCAAAGCGTTGCCTTATGACGGTCTATCCCGCTGCTTTCTTCTTCAGCGTCTCCAACGATGCAAGGCTCCGTGTCGGTCGAAGCTTCTGGAAGTAGAGCTGTCGACAGCGGCGAGAGGCGGGCGCGATCGCATGATGACTTGCTTGCAGCGCCGGCAACAACGACGACAACCTCACTGGGTCCACCACCCACACACCATCCAAAGAGGGTACCGTCTTGCGGACAGATCAAGCCTCTAGGCCAGAAGATCTGTGCCGTGGCGGTCCTGGGTACAATGGCAAAGTCATCCTCGAGCCGCTTGATCGATAGTCTGTTCGCCGCATGTCAGTCATGGTGATCTTGTTTGATTTGAAAAGAGGAAGAGGAGTCGCTGACCTTCTCAGCGATGGCTTTTGTGAGCGTCCATTGACGGCGCCATTCATTGCTCTTTGTCCTTGGTGCCCCTGCTCTCGATTTGTTGCGTCATCCGGGCTCGTTGCTGGGCAGCCTCGTCGGCTTCGATTCGCTCGACAGCCAAGCGCAGCGCTAGCGGATAGACGACGCAGACAGTGATGACGATGATTGCAGTGAGGACCAAGAAGGGGTGCTGTCAAGCATTTGGTCAACACCTTTCTCGAGCTTCGTGCTTTCTAGACGAGCGGAAACCCACCTCATCGACCAGCCCGGAGATCATCAGACTAAGGTTGATCCTCTTAGCGCGCGCGCAGGACGGGTTGAGTGAACGGACATTCGAAAGAGAAGGAAAAAAAAAAAAATTAAAGTCGTCTCATGGGCGGCGCTTCTTCCCAGCGTGACTCTTTCGCCCGCACCACCATGTCCGCCACCTCTGCAGCTGCTGCAACCTCTGCGCCGGAGGTGATCCCTCCGGCCGCTCAATCGGCGCAAGGCTCCCAAGCCCTTCCGAAGGTCGCACCGGGAAAGACTGTGCTCATCGACAACTACGACAGCTTCACTTACAACGTCGTCGAGGTGAGCAAGCTCTCCGAAAGGTTATTACTAGCGCACTCGTGGCTGACCCGACTCTTTTCACAGTTTCTCTCGGAGCTGGGTGCCGACCTGGTTGTGTACCGCAATGATAAAGTCACTATTGAGGAGATCGAGGCCCTCCAACCCGCAAACATCGTCATCTCGCCCGGACCGGGTCACCCTCTGCATGACTCGGGCATCTCGATTCCATGCATCAAGCACTTCGCCGGCAAGGTGCCCATCATGGGCGTCTGCATGGGCCTGCAGGCCATCTATGCAGCATACACGGGTATCGTCGAATTCGCCGGAGAAATCCTTCACGGCAAGACTAGCCCCATCGTCCATGATGCTCGGGGTCTCTACGCTGGACTGGCGCCCGACGCTGTCGTGGGTACACGCTACCACAGCCTTGCCGCGCATCTGGACAGCCTGCCGAGGGAGCTCGTGGTCACTAGCAAGACGGATCAAGGCGTCGTAATGGGCATCCGACACACCCGCCTGGCCGTCGAAGCGATCCAGTACCACCCCGAAAGCATCCTCAGCAAAGGAGGAAAAGAGATGTTTGCCAATTTCCTCAGCTGGACCGGAGGAACGTGGAAGGAAAATCCCCAAGCTGGCATCGACGACGCTGCGGTCGAGCAGGCTGAATCGACAAAGGAGCCCGTGATCGCCATGGCAGCTGCGGGGGGCGCTGGGGCCGCCGCTGCTGCCGCTGCCGGCGCTACTGCTGTCGCCTCGAGCTCCAAGCCAAATGGTATTTCAAAGGGCTCCATTGGGACAATTTTGGAAAGAATTCATCTCCAGCGACTCCAAGACGTTGCCGAAGCAAAGGCTGTCCCTGGCTTCTCGCCCAGAGACCTCGAGACAGGCCTGGCCATGCATCTTTCGCCTCCTCTCATCAATTTCCCCGCCAGGCTGACAGCCAACGCTGCTCACGGCCTTCCGGGCGTCATGGCCGAGATGAAGCGCGCGAGCCCGAGCAAAGGCGACATCGACCCAGACGCACACGCAGGTGCACAGGCGCTGGCTTATGCGAGGGGAGGTGCGAGTGTCATCAGCGTCCTGACGGAGCCAAAGTGGTTCAAGGGCTCGCTCAACGACTTGACGCTCGCCAGAAAGGCTGTCGACGGCATGCCCAACCGTCCAGCGATCCTGAGAAAGGACTTTATCATCGACACATATCAGATCATGGAGGCTAGACTCGCCGGCGCCGACACAGTCCTCCTCATTGTGGCAATGCTCACCGATCCTCAGCTCAAGGTCCTGTACGACTTTAGCGTCAGTCTGGGCATGGAGCCCCTCGTCGAGGTCAACAACCCAGAGGAGATGACAAGGGCTCTCAAGTTGGGAGCAAAGGTTGTCGGCGTCAACAACCGCAACCTGCACGATTTCAATGTCGACATGGGCACCACGAGCCGCCTGGCCGACGCGGCAAAGGAAGCTGGCGTCATTCTCGCAGCTCTCAGCGGCATCACGGGTAGGAGCGACGTGGAAAAGTATCTGCAAGAGGGAGTTGGCGCTGTCCTTGTCGGCGAGGCTTTGATGCGATCCACCGACAAGAAGGCGTTCATCCAGGGTCTTCTCGGTCTTCCGACTCCGGCTGCGAATGGAGTGACTTCGACGACGGTCAGCGCGAATGGTTCTGCAGCTGCCGAAGGCCATGAGACCCCTCTGGTCAAGATCTGCGGCATCAAGACTGTCGACGCCGCCATCTCTGCCACCATGGCTGGCGCTGACATGCTCGGCATGATCTTGGCCCCTGGGACGAAAAGGACAGTAACTCTGTCACAGGCAGCTGAGATTGTCAACGTCGTCCGGTCCTTCAAGGGTGGAGCTGAGTCCATCCGAGCCGCATCGGCCGCTCTCACCATGCAGCAGATTCAGCAGCAGTCCGAGCACCCTCAGCTTGCATCTCCTTCTACACCGCTCGTCCAGGGGCAAGACTGGTTCCAGAGTCACGCTCAGAGGATCCGGACGAACCCACATGCGCCCCTCATCGTCGGCGTGTTTCGGAATCAGCCACTGTCTGAAGTTCAAACATACGCCCGAGCGCTCCGACTCGACGTCGTCCAGCTGCACGGCAGGACGGAGGACGTGGAATGGAGCAAGTTCTTGCCAGGCGTGCTCGTGATCCGCGTTTTCCACGTTGGAAAGGAGACTCGAGAAGGCCCGCAGGACGACCTGCGAGAAGCTACGAGGCCAGGCTACCACCACATTGCTGCGCTCGACACCGCGGGGTCCAAGACCAACGCCGGCCAAGAGGGCGGGTCTGGCGAGGCATTTGACTGGAACATTGTCGAGAGAGTCGCGAACCTCGACCCGGTCCCGAGCCGTGTCAAGGGCGCAGAGGTCCAACGACAGCCAATAATGCTTGCTGGTGGCTTGACGCCCGACAATGTTGTGCAGGCCATTGAGGCGGCCAAGCCCTTCATTGTCGACGTCTCTTCGGGCGTAGAGTTGGCCGATGGCCAAAAAGATGTTGCAAAGATCCAGGCGTTCGTCAAGGCGGCCAAGTCTGTCTCTGTCCCGAGTCGAGGCAGGACAGGAACGGTGACGCAATAGCTCGGCTTCCTCAATCTTAGACGAGAAAAGTGTAGAAATAGCGTTGGCCAGAGGAGGCAAATATGATGTTTCTTTCTTCTTTACAGAGAGTAGCAGTACAACAGACGGAGCATAGCTTCTATTCTTTACATCTGGCATCGTCTTTACGTCTTGCGCTTTCGCTTCACGGACAAAGTGTTAACAGTCGGTCCCCGTTCCTTTGCCTCTTCGGCTTGTTCTCCGCCATTGGGTGCTTTGCCGGCCGAGGAGAGCTCCTTCCACTTCTCTTCGGCAATCTTGATCTGCGCCGACGTGGGACCTTGAAGCTCGACTTCTTTCCACACATGGTCTCTCCCAATGTCCTCCTTTTCTTTCTTGCCCGCCCCATTTGCGGCGCTCTCTTGACTCTCGTCCTGATTTTGCACCTGGCTCAGCTTACTGCGAGCCTCTTCCGCTGCAGGGCCCGCCGCTTTTCGCTTCAGATTTCGCTCGACGACGCCGTCCCACGTCTTTGTGAGGCTGACTGACTTTTCGGCGTCGGACCATTCGCATGCGTCGACGATGAGGTGCTTGTACACCATGTCCTTGATGGCGGGATGCGGCAGCGCAAATGGCTGGGCTTCCATCGCCGACCGACCGCCACCCGCCGAAGCACCTTCGTCCCTTTGTGCCGCCTCGTCACGATGGGGAAAGAGGGTAAAGAGGGCCACAAACACCCCAACGGCATTTCCCGAACAGCACTCCTGCCGAAAGCCCATCCTCTCCCAGAACTCATCAGGGCTGACTTTGTTCAGGCCGCCGCGCTCTCGCATGTGGATCCTTTGGGTCGAAGTGAGCTTGACGGGGCTCGGGCTCGGACTTGCAGAGGAAGAGGCACCGGGGGTGTTGCGGCGAGAAGAAGCCCTGCTGTTCTCGGCCTTGAGTCGCTTCGTTGGCGTGCTGGGCGTCGCGCTTCGCCTTTTAGGTCTGCCTTGACCATTGCCACTCCCATTGCTCGTTGTCTCGTCACTACCCTCGCGCTTTTCCTCCTGCTGAGGTTGGCCCTTTGCATGCTCGTGCGAGTCCCGGGCAATTTCGGCAATGAATCGGCTCTTTGGGTCGTCTGGGAAGTGGGGGAGGAGCGTGGCGATGTGGTTCTGATTGATGAGGGGCGCCTTCTGCATGTCAAACGACGGCCCGGACAATGGCAGGGGAGGTAGTGGCTCATTTGACTTGAGTCCCGCGCCCTTGTGACTGTACGGGTGTCCATAGACCCAATGCGTCTCGGCAAGGGCCTGCTCGGGTGTAGGCTGCGCGTTACTGCTACGTTTCGCGCTGCTCCTCGGGGGTAATGGGACGAGCGGATGCGATTCGAGGTCGTTGTAGCCAGGAATGATGTAGAAAGATCGCACGTCGAGCGAGCCTCCACCGTTGATGAACCTCCTCTGCACACCACACGAGACCTCGCTCACGATGGCGCGCCACCATTTGATGAGCTGCCCATCAGAGAGGACATGCTTGTTCTTGTTCTCCTCCGACGAAGGAAACAGGTAGGCCCTTTGAGCTCGGGCAAGAATGTGGAGCGATATATGCCGGACCGAAGGGAGCGTCTTGGACGACGTCCAGTGAGAGAGGCTTGCGAAGTACGACAGAAACGATTGAGTGAGAACTTTTGTGATGCTCGTGCTGTAGTTGAAGTCTTTGGCCTTCTCCTCTTTGCCGTTGTGGGCCGTGGTTGTCTGACCATCGATCAGCTTTCGCAGGTGGGTCGGTGTCGGTGTTGGGCCCCAGCCTGACGAGTCAATCTTGGAGACGTACATGATGGCAGATTCGTGTGCAGGCAGCGTGTAGAGAAAGCATTCGAGTGCATATATGAGTCGCGCCTCTCGCTCCTCTGAGCCCGGCGCGGTGCGTTCTTCAGCCGCGGGCGTGAAGCTAGCGGTGACGAAGATGTGCTCGACCAAGGCCTTGACTGGGGTCGACTTGGACGTGGCATAGGCATCGTCTGCATCGACGTGTGCAAAAGGGTATAGCTCGCGGGCCTGCCGAGGGACGCTGAAGAGGACATGGAGCTTGACGGTGCCCCGTGCGGCGGCAGGGCCTGTGGCTGCGTTGGAGTTGGCGAGCGAGTCGGCAAGGTGAGAAAGCAGAGACGATGAGCTGGGGTCGGAGGGGCCTGCGGCAGCCGAGGGGAGCCCTTCGTCCGACATGCTCTCGCGAAGACGTCTGCCCGGACCAAGGGAGGGGTCCAGTCAGCAAGCTGTCTACTTTGGCTAGGTCTGTGCAGCCAAAAAACGAAAAAAGGGCCCAAGGCGCGAAAGCGCGCGCACGCGCGGCGCTCCTGCCCTGGACTTGTGCTGGGTCGCGTGGCTGACCAGTTCTTCCTTCTCTAGCTCCACCATCCAATCTGCAGGTTCATTCTGCAGCGCCGACAATAGACGAAGGAGGACAACATGGCGACGGCAGGTGTCGCGGCGGGTGTTGGAGGTGTCAATGAGCCGTTCGATCTCATGCGTCTTTCGCTGGCCGAGCGGGTCTTCGTCAAGCTTCGTGGCGACCGCGAGCTGAGGGGAACGCTGCATGCATACGACGGCCACATGAATCTCATCATGAGCGACGTCGAGGAGACCATCTACGTCGTCATCGATGAAGATGAGGCTGGCCCAGATGCATCCGCAGGGAAAGTAAAGGTGAGCAGCACCCCTCACGCTCGCTTCTAGAAGTGTGGACGTTGACTGTCGATAACGCAGACCATCAAGAAGCAGAGCGAGATGCTCTTCGTGCGCGGGGACGGCGTCATTCTCGTCTCACCGCCATCAAGAGCGTAGTAAAAGATGGCCGAGATGTACAGTAGACGGAGCAAAGGCAAATGACCAGAGGACACGCCGAGGTGGTGTCAATGGTAAAGCATTGTGACTAAGTTACATGCCTACAAAGGGAAGGGACAAAGGAAGAAGGAAGGAACGGCCTTTGGGAGGAAGCATCACAGGAATCATTACACAACCCGATAGATCCTGTCGTCGGTGACGTTCCAAATGAAGCCACGGACGATGGACTTTTCCAGTAAGGGGTGGTTCTGGACCGTTTTGACATCTTCCTTCAACGATTCCTCGAGCGACTAGGACGGGGAAAATGAGCGTCTCATTGAACAGCAGTACAGAGGGGAAGACAAAACCCACGCTGATCGGATGGAAATCGAGCTCTTTGAAGAGCTTGTCCGTCTCATCTCGACCCAGACGATGCTTGACCTGTTCGTGCAAGGCCTCCTCGAGGTCTTTCCGCGGCGTCACCATCCCACACTTGGTGTGATGGATGACTTTGGGAATCCTGCAAGTCAGAAGAGCGCGAGCAAGCGCATGCCGTGCACCGCACTTACTTGTGATATCTCTTGTGCCAAAGACGAGCTGCGAGATGATGATGCTGGGAAGTATATTCTTGACTCTCCCGCCTGCGTTCCGCAAGACGTGTAGCGAGCCGGTGGGCACTCCTAGCGACTTTTCCGGGCTCAGTCGAGCATCCATGCAAGTGACGACGACGCCTCTCGGCTGGTTTGGGAACTCTGAGTGGCGGGGATGGAAGTTCTGAAAACTCTCGCCGTCAGCTCAGCTCCTCTCGATTTCAGCTGTCCGCTGTTTCTAGGACGGACGTACCTCGTCATGGTTGAAGAACGTCAAGTAGTCTGACACGGCATAGTAGCGTGAGATGTTGAGTTTCTCGTCGCCAGCTAGTGCACATGTTCCCTTAGATGGAAAGACTTCAATTGGGAGACTCTCTGTTTTTGCTAGGGTTGACGCCTGGGCATCGCGAGGTTCGAGGTCTTGCTCATGAGGATGGCCTGCAGTAGATGGCAGGAGCAGTAGCATAGAAAGAAGCCACCGTTTCAGTGCAGCCGTTGGCAACATGTCTTTAGGGTGATAGAGCGTCTTCGAGAAGGTGATGAGCTGCTGAGAAGAGGGGAAGGGTGATCAGCAACAGTGTGACTTCATTTAAATAGCCGCGGACTGAGTCACCGCCCAAAACCCAAGACCCAGTACCAAGGCCAATCCTCAGCCGAACATCCACCAAATGGAGTAGACGGGGTTCCATGCCCGGAGCCAAGCCAAAGACAAGTCACAGCCATCGTCTGATCTACCCGAAGGGACTTGCGATGCCTTGTCTTTGAGCGGCCCGCCGGTCTATCAAGGCTCTCGGAAGGCCACCTGAGACCGTATCGAGGAAGCGCGCGGACACGGAAAGGCGAAGAAAGGCAAGCACAATTTATCAGCAGACGGAGCTCACGGTCATCCGTCTCAATTTACTATCCTCCTCCTGTTGGCCAGTCGCTCCTCCGCGCGCGGGCGCAAACGCGCAATGGTCAGCCTCACTGCGCACACGAGAGTCGGAGCTGGAGAAACAATCCTCAAAGTGCTTGGCAATTGCAAAATTAGACAAAGTCCCTTAGTAGATTTCGGCCATGATAAGAGCGATGGTCGAGGACCAGCCAGTGAAAGGATGACTGCGCTGACCCAGACCCGTTTCTGGGTTGAACTGCTCCCATGTGAAGCCCGTGCGTTTGTACTCCTGTAGTTTTCGATTCCGTCAATGACACGGACAGGACAGAGAAGACGAGAAGAAGAGCAAGACTGTCCTCACCTTGAAGGTGTTGTCAATGAGATTCTGACGCAGCTCGCTGTAGATCTTCGCAGCCTTGGTTTGCAGCGGTCCAGGCTCAGCCGCATACTTCTGCGTCAGAGCCTTGAGGGCCATGTAGTTGAGTGGCACCCAGATGGGACCTCGCCAGTAATTTTCGCCTTTGCCGAAGAATGGATCTTTTTTGCTCAAAGAACGAATGCCATAGGGAGACCAGAGGTGCTCTGGATCCGAAATGAGGTCCAGGACGGGCCCCAGGCGAGGGCTAGTTGGAGAAACGAGACCGAGCAGGACGGGGAAGAGGCTAATGTAGCCCGCGTGGCAGACGTGGAACGATTCATCGTTCTCGTCGACGGCCGCATCGCAGTACATTCGCTTTTCTTCGTTCCAGTGCAGGTCTACAGAAGCGGAGAAAGAAACATTAACAGTCAGCTCAAGGTCTTAAGAGAGCGATTGAAAGACTCACCATCAATACTCTTGACAATGCCGTCATAGTGACGCCCGTACTCCTCCTCATCATCTTCCTCGCCCACGACGCTGGCCACTTTGCGCATGGTGTCGGCAAAGAAGCCCATCCACGATATCAAGTCGAGATGCAGCTCGCCAGTATGTGGAGTTGGAGCGCGCGGATAGTCGTCGAGCCCAGAGGTGAGGACATGGTCCTTTGTGCGTCCTCGCCACCGGAAAGCCTCCCCTCGGGCTCGAGCGACGCGATCCCATTCCTTGATCTCGCCCCTCTGCGTCCTCCGGAACCAGAGGTAGTGGGCGCGTAGCTTTGGGTAAATGTCAGCGAGAAAGGAGCGCGCAAGGGTTGGGTCGTCAATGTATCGTGACGAGTTGGACGACTGGGGGGACAGTACCGTCTGGTCGACCTTGACGTCCGCCGCAAATATGTTGGTACTGCCATGCTTGGCATCGAGGCGGTCGAGGTACGTCGTGAGAGCCATGATGAGTGTAGGTGGGTTGGCATAGAGCGGATACTGAGTCTGAAACTCCACGGGCACCCGGCTCCGTGCTTCTTCGCCTAGAATCTGCTCCCTGGCCACCCAGCCATCCTCATCGACGAGATTGATCCAGCTCTTGAAAATCTCCAGGCTCACGTCATTGTCCCAGACGCCAATGTGGGCCAAATGGAAGCCTTCGTCCCAGTAGAAGCCACGAGGAAACATGCTGCGGCTGGGTGTTGCTGTCAGCAGCTCGCGCTCGTCCGTCAGCTCGGGCTCCTCTTGGCCTCCCTCGTCCAAGTTCAGGGCTCCGCTGCCTACGGCCACATCGTATGATCTCGAGAAGGAGCGATCGACGATGCTTTGCCCAAAGTAGTAGCCAACTCCACCGACGAGGGAGCTCGTCAGATATCGCGCGTACTGGTAGAGGTCATCGCTGAATGTCCTCGACAGCGTCGTTTTGAGACGCTCGTCGTAGGCCTCTTTGCTAGCCTCCAGCGCCACAGTTAGCCCCTTGCCGTCGAGATGGCTTCCTCTAGCGTCCGCCTCTGAGTCGAAAAAAACGTCAAAGCCAAAGTCGCCAGCGAAGGTCCTCTGGACGGCGATGAAGTTGGAAGCAGGCCGGACCTCGTCGGCCAGCGTCATGAGATCACCAACGAAGGGCAGCTTGCTCTGGTCCGACCCGTATTCGTTCATAGCAGCCCTAAATGACGTCGAGATATCGCTGAGAAGCCAGTCTTTGCCCCGCCAAACCATTTCGCTGGGCACTTTTACGCCAAGGTAGTGCCACTTGTCGCGCGCATCTCTGAACTCGGTCTCGTGCTTTGTCTTTTGACCAGGAGGCGGGTGGTACGCCTTGTTGGGCGCACCAGGTGTGTTTTCAAAACGCATCGAGAAGGACCCGACAGGCTCCTCAATGGTTGCCTGAAACAGCCGTCCATCCTGGACTTCGCCTTGAGGGATACCATCCTCGTAAGATCCATCTTCAAACGTAGGTTCAAAGTACGCCTTCTCGTCCTCGAGCGAGAAATAGTAAATGGGCGAGATAGCAGCTGGTCTTCCTGCAGGCGGGCCGGCAGAGGGACACAAAGTTCAGCCTGATCCCTTCACAGTTGGAAAAGTGATTCGGCAGCCACTCACGCGAATCGAGCACGGAGCCCTTTATTCTTGCTGCCCAGCTGCCGTTGCCCGTCTTGAGCCAGCTCGTCTCGATGAGGTAATTGAACTCGACGTCCTTGATCTCCTGGACGCCAAAGGTCCTTCCATCGTGGTACTTCCACCCGTAGCCATTCATGTTGTGGTCGTCGCTGCAGTCGTGCCTGGCACTGACCAAGCCCTTCGGCGAGCTTGGCTCAAACCAGAGGAGACCAGAGAGGATGGAACGGGGCATGGACGTGCGAAGACCAAAGTAGATCTGTGGCCGGAAAGTGCCCCAAAGCAATGACGGATCCAGCGCCTGCGCAACCGCCGCGGCCGCTGCCAGGACTACGAGCAAGGCAGCAGGACCCATGGCAATAGAGAGTCCGTCTTCGTCGTCGTCGTCGTCGTAGTGTTGTTTGTCAAATGAAGTTTAATTAATGGGCGCTCTTCTTCTCGCGCTTCGCATCTGAGCTGGCCTGTGCAGCGCGGGCTCTGAATTGCAATGCCATCTTTCTCCTTCAGGCAGGCGAATCTCGCTTTTTTTCCTCTTCCCAAAAATCGGCGTCGGAGTTGAGCAGCAATGCGACGGCTGCCGTCTCGGTCTAGCCATCACAAGCACCTGTGAGAGCGACGGGGCGGCGGAAGGGCGGTGCTGGCATCGGAAGAGGGTGTGCTGACCCACGTGAGGCGGCCACTTGACACGTGTGAGGCAGTGGGCTGAAGCTTAAAAATGGCTCTGAACGCTCCATCGAGTGTTGCTCGTCGCTCCTTTTTGGAATAGTGAGATCACCTCCTTTCATCTCGACCAGGAAGCATCAGCACATCACAGGATAGACAAGCGACCATGTCCGCGCAAGGCTTCGACCCAAACCGCGCGCAGAATCTGCCCGAGATCGAGAAGCAGATGGCCGTCAAGTGCGTCGAGCAGGCCCAGACGCTCTGGTCGCTCTACGAAAAGGTGCGACCCTCGACGCTTCGTCTCACCAAGCTTGATGACGAGATCTATGCCGACCTCGAAGAGACGTTTCCTGATCTGAGAGCGACGGAGCAAGACAAGACAGGTGGTGTGGCCAAGCTCGATGAGGACCGAATGAAGAGCGAAAAGGGCAAGAAGGAGTGGCGAGACTTCATCGCAAAGTACGAGGGCAAGGGTAGGTTCAAGATGCTCTTGCTGTTTTGGAGAAAAGAGCATTTGGAGCTCACCTCACTATTCGTACAGTCTCCGACTTCAACTTTGGGACACTGATTAGGACTGACGTGGCGGACGAATACACACAATTCAACACCACCTTCGGTATGTCTCATGCTTCACGAGCTCCGGTGCGCTGCTCCCTCTTGCTCACTTGTCCTCGTCCTAGTCACACGAATGCAATTTTACGCATATGAGATCGCACGTAACCGCAGAGGACTCAACGACTGGGTCTACGAGAAAGCCCAGGAGGAGGCAAAGAAGGAGGTGCGTCTTGTTCGCTCACCCTGAGGTAACTTTTCTGACCGTCCGAGTCCCTTGCAGGCTGCCAAGAAGAAGTAGTTTACGATGGCGGTGGCAGAAGTAATCTTTATCATGTGTTTACGCCTTTGCTCTAAAATACAACACCCATCTCGTCTGTGTTCATGCTCTCTCATCCCAAGAAGTTGACGACGAAAAAGTGCAAGACGACTGACCCGAACAGAAAGTCGCCGAATGCTCTCTCTGGCGTGACGCTGGGGAAATCTTTTTCGTTTGCCCGGTTTGCCTGAATGCGGAGCGAGGCAAGCAGAACAAACTGGCCGACAGTGGATGCGAAGCTGGGATGGTCAAGGTCTCAGCTGCCTGCGTAACCTCTCAGTGCGTCGTTAAGCCTAGCCTAACTCACCCGGCGATGAACGAGTTGAAAGGGAAATTGGTGACTAGGACACAGTACGCAAACTGCAGGACGCCAGCCAGGATGAGGAAGAGCAGGAAGCTGTCGATGAGCTTGAGGCGCGCCGGGGTGTTGTCGCTGTACGACTTGATCAGCGTCGAGACGGCATTGCTCGCCGTCTCGCCCGACGAGGCGGACCCAGCTGACGAAGAGACTGGGGGCCGAGAGCTGCATCCCGAAGCATGTCAGAGCGCCGTGACTGAAACACAAGCATTCTCCTCATAGGACTCACACTTTGGTGCTCCTGTTCATCGTCTGTAGGTTGTTAGGAAGAAAGGCTCATGCTGCCACTTCGCGGCGCCAGTGCGATGCCATTAGCACGAAATGCCACGCGAAAAAGATCAATATCAATTTGCTTTTTGATTCGACTTTGTATTTCAACGCTATGACGGCGGCTCTCTCATTGCGGGCTTCCTTCAACTATGGCCAGCTCCTGACGCTGCCGCAAAGGCCCAAGTCCCGTCGAAGAGCCGCATTTGCGACTGTGTTATCGATTATCATGCAAGCTCGATTATCATGCAAAACTCAAGAGAAGGTATATTGTTACAATTGAAAAAGACGGCACAAGACGTCAGATCCCAAGGCCAACGGAGTCCTTGCCATCGTCATCGGTGAACTTCCAGTCAGAGCAATCTGCGCAAACGTCGTCAGCTGAACTGTCTCTGTGAACTGTCAACGAGCACACATACCTCTGCACTTTGCCTCGCTTCGCAGGCGAGGCACCGAGCCGACCTTTTCTTCGTCTGGCTCATCCTGGTCCTTTCGCGACCAGGGAAAACGCCAACGGCTGGTCTCTGTCTTGTTGTTCAGCTTCGCCTTTGCCTTTGAAACCTTCTTGTCCCAGTCTTCCAACAGCAGATCTTCCACCAGCGTAGCGATCCGATGGGTGACGACGCTTGACGACCACCCGAGCTTCTCAACAGTGTCGTACAGAATTGTGTGACCGGAATGGCAGCGCGATTCCATAGCGAAACCAAAGTTTGCGCAGAGAGAAGCAGCCCCAATGCATTCACCCACTGGAGATGCCATGGGTCAGCGTAATGACTCTTTCATCAAATCAGAGCCTTGTTTCACTCACTTGGGATGGGGTCGGCAGTGTGGTAGACGTGGGTAATGGGTAACTCATGCAGCTTGCCATGCTTGGTTGGGAGGGGCAAGTGCAGCCTGAGGGCGGCCATACGCTCTGCAGGTGCTTCGAATGTCACCGTCGGATTGCCGAATGTCATTCCGAGCATCGCGCCAAGCGCTCCTCCCAGACTGTGACCGGTGATCCAGATCTGGGAGTTGGGGTAGGCGTACGATATGTTGTTGAATAGGTCCGTCGTAGCGGGGTAGTAGAACGACTTCTTGATCAGGGCCTTGGAAAGGCAGGTAGAGCCACATGTTTGCTGATCGGAGCTCGAGCCAGGCGAAAGGGATGCGGCGCTCGACTGTGCCTTTTGTCCATCCTCGTAGCAGTCGCATACAGTGTGCCAGGTCCAGCCGACACGAGCACAGCAGCAGGAGAAGAAGAGGTTGTCCTTGTGAGAAGTCAGCAACTTGCGAGCTCTTAGCCTGTTGGCGAAATGCACTCACATTATCCTTGTCACGCTTCGAAGTTGAGCCATTGTCAAGCAAGGCGGCACTCGTGCCCTTGAGAGCCACAACTACGGTCGAATTATCCTCCGTGGCGAAGACGTGACCGCGGATGCCATCATTTTCCCAGCCAAAGGATGAAGACTGTGGCGGAGACTGATCAGCGATCTGACAGTCGTCATCTTGAAGAAGAAGTACCTACTAGATTCCACTCCTGTTTGCCCCCGATGGTCCAGTCGCCATCGCCTTTCTTACTGGGCTCTTCGTATGCCTTGCTCGCCATCTTGGCCAATGTCAAGAGCGTCTCTCGATCCTGTACATCTGGAGCATCGACCTCAATCTCGTCCCAGTCCATGTCGTTGAGGCTTGACTTGATGCCTATGCCGTCTCCATTCCTGTGAGCGTGCAGGTAGTCACGGGTGTCTCTGGGCTTCCAAGTCTTTACACGCTTAGTGCGTAAAACTCCTCGAATGTTGTTGCTGTCGCTGGATGATGCGGAGATGGAGCCATCGCCAAGATCGAGGCGGGCAGAAAGACCCGGGTAGCGCACGGTGCCCTGGTGGTAGACATGTCGCAGGCTGATGACCTTCGTTTGCGGGGCCGGGCTTGCCGCCCAATACAGCTTATCAAAGACTGCCGACTGAAGCCTGCTTGCGAACGGCAAGGCTTCCCAGGGAATCTGGAAAGCCGCGGCACAAGACGTCAGAAGCGCCAGCAAGAGGATGAGGAGATGCGCCCGCATCGGCAAAGATGCAATGCTGAAGGGGAGAGGGGATTGTGATGGTGGCAGATGGTGTCTGTTGTGTGGCTGCTCGTCCGACTTGGGGTCCTAAGGGGCTCAGCTTAGCTACTCCACACAAAAAGTTGAAATCGACCAAGGGAAGCTCAAAATTGCACGTGGTCTGAGCGTCGTCGTCAGTAGCTGGGCCGCGCGTTTGTTGCGAAGACGACTCGTTTCCCTGGCTTCGTCTCGCTTGGCAACACCTCGAAAGTAGCTGCAAGATGTCAAGGTCTTATGACAGAGGTGAGTTAAGGAGGTTCGGGAGCGGGGACTCGTATGTAGAACCGGCAGCGACTGACAAACTGCTCAGCCCTCACGGTCTTCTCGCCCGACGGGCACCTCTTCCAGGTCGAGTACGCGCTTGAGGCGGTGAACAAGGGAACCTGCGCCGTGGGCGTGCGGGGAAAGGACACAGTCGTGCTCGGCGTTGAGAAGAAGAGCGTGCTTCAGCTTCAAGACCCCCGAACGATTCGCAAGACGGCCATGCTCGACGACCACATCTGTCTCGCCTTCGCTGGTGGGTCCATCATCGCTCTGCCCTGATCCGACAGGCCTCCCTGACTCTTTTCTCGTCCTGCAGGTCTCACAGCGGACGCACGTATTCTCATCGACAAGGCTCGTGTCGAGTGCCAGTCGCATCGTCTCACCGTAGAGGACCCGGTCACTGTCGACTATATTACCAGACACGTCGCAGGGATCCAACAGGTAGGTCATTCTCTCACGGCCGCTGCTCCTAGCCCAGAGAATTTAATGTCTTGGATCTAGCGCTACACGCAATCAGGTGGTGTCAGGCCGTTTGGCATTTCGACTCTCATCATCGGTTTCGACCAGAGCGAGAACATCCCCCGGCTTTATCAGACGGAGCCCAGCGGGATGTATAACGCATGGAAGGTGAGTTAAGCACCTCCAGAATTCAAGTGCCCCAAAGAGCTGACCACGATTGCCTGATTAGGCCTGCGCGATTGGACGTTCGAGCAAGACGGTGCGAGAATTCTTGGAAAAGAACCACGAAGAAGACATGACGAAGGAGCAGACGATTAAGCTGGCTATCAAGAGTCTCCTGGAAGTGGTGCAGACTGGAGCAAAGAGTAGGTTGCCTCTCTCTCTTTCACCATATGGACGACATGCTCACCACCTTTCTTCTTGATGCAGATATCGAGATTGCGCTCATGGAAGGACACGGGAAGGTCCGGAATCTGGAGCTGTCTGAGGTGGAAGAGGTTGTCAAGGAGATTGAAACGGAAAAGGAAGCAGAAGCCGAAAGGAGGCGGACGAGACTTGCGGCCACGGCAGGTGCACAGGCTTCCATGACCGGCGGTGGCTCTTGAGATGTGTCCTCCCCAGTGAAGGGAAATCCAATGATGGCAATTTACTGGCTAAAAGTACATGTTGTTGGTGGCTCGTCCGTTATGGTGATGCCTCGTCTTTTGAGAATGCATCAGCGATGTTGTATCGCTTAATGATGCTGTTGAGGGTGAAAGACAGACACGAATGAGTTCTGAGCTCTATGAAGGTGAAAAGTCTGTACTTGCTTTTGCTCGTATGGGTGCTTCTCGTCGGGAAAGATGAGGAGCCTCTCGAGCCTCCGGTCCCTAAGTTTGTTCTTTGGCAGCATACCTGACACGGCCTTGCGGATAACCTGTCACCATATCATCAGCGACAATGTCTCAAGATGCTCCCTGGAAGCAATTGCTTACCTCCTCTGGCTTCTTCTCCATCATCTCGGCGTACTTTGTCACCTTGAGTCCACCGGGGTACATGCTATGTCTGTAGTACACCTTCTGGTCGGCCTTGTTGCCCGTGACAACAACGCGCTTGGCATCTGTGACGACGACGTAGTCGCCCGCATCGACGGACGGGTCGTAGATTCCACCGGGCTTGTGCTTTCCCATGAGCACAGAGGCAATGTTAACGGCGAGCTTTCCAAGCACACGATCCCGTGCCGAGACATGGTGCCAGGCCCGCGAGAACGCAAGCGACGTCTGTCGAGATATTTCCCAGGTCAGCCCTCTCTTTCACTCTCTTTCTCTACGGCGTGCTCCACTCTGAGACGATGGCGATTGCGCGGAACTTACATTGCCAATCGTCTGCGACATAGCTGGGTTTGATCGACAAAGACACGAAGACGACGAGAGGATCTGAGAAGGACGACCGAGTGGACATAGAAAAATAAAAAAGCTTGACGCTTCTCGCACGTGGCTAATTTCTTCCCTGACCTCGCTCGAGCGACCGTCGGGTCATTGATTCTTGAGACGCAAGGCATTCGCGACAGGCAGAGGCACCGGGACAGACGCAGAGAGGCAGGCAGCAATGGCGGCAGAGGAACAGGCAGCACAAAGCAACAGCGCCGGTGGGGGATACGAGTCGGCAGAGGCGTTTGGAGGAGAGAGGGGAGGGGGAGAGGGCGACGAGCTGCACAATGCCCTCCACCAGCGGCTGGTCCAGACGGGAGAGTGGCACAGGATCCTCTCTGCGCTCCGGCAGGGCCTCGACGAGAGCGGGTGGACAGCCACGCTACGTGACCGCGCGATGGGTGAGTAAGGTCGGTTTGGAAGCGAGACTTCTACAGCAAAGGCTGATATAGACGAGTGTCGATAGACCAAGCGGCCGCACAGGACAAACTCAGTCTTCCGGACCTCATTGCAGAGCTTAGTCCCTATGCGCAGCGTGAGTTAAGCACCCGCTCTCAGTCTCTGCTTGCTTGTGCTCTAATACTAAAACGTAAATTTATAGGGACAATACCGGCAAATGTTAGGGATCAGATTGCATCAATGCTTCACGACTTTGTGTCCCGCAACGTCGAGGACGCATAATCCTGCATCATTCACCCTATATGTATCAACCATCTTCCCATCACAACCTGTTCCTAGAGACTCAAACATCTTTGTATTGTATAATAGAATATGACGACAACACTACCGCTTGACCCAGCTGTGCGAAAGAAGAGGTAAAAGGGTTAGCATTGGGAGCAAGGGCAAGCGGGTCTGTGACCGAAACGACATACGTGTAAGCCTTGCGAGCCTTTGCCAGGCCGGTCTTCTTCCTCTCGACCATGCGCGGGTCACGCTTGAGAACACCGTCTGTATGGATGGGTCAGGATCAGCCAGAGCTCCAAAAAGGAGCAAGTCGAACCACAAGTACGCACCAGCTTTCAGAAGGTCGTGAATGCGCTCAGCCCTCTTCTTGGCCTCGAGGGCCGCTGGGCTGTTCTTGCCCTCTGCCTCTTCGACAGAATTTGCCTTGTGCTCAAAGTAGGTATGGAGCGCCCTTGCGATGCCGTGCGCCGTTGCACCGGCCTGGCCGCTGTTGCCGCCTCCGCTCACAAGGGCAAAGACATTGAAGACGCCCAAGAGCCCCGTCAGCCGGAGCGGGTAGATGATCGAATCGCGATGGTGTTCTCTCGTGAAGTAGGCCGAGATGGGCTGGGCGTTGATCAGAACCGAGCTGGCCACCGACGTCGGCGCCGACGTCTCTGCTGCTGCTGTATCCTCGACGTCCTTGCGAGCGATGAGCCAGACTCGGGCACTGCTCTCTTTTCTCCTTCCGCGCGCGTAGGCGCGACCGAGATCGTCAACGCCCGTGCTGCTGGCACCATCGACGGCGAGCTTGGGCTGGGCAGATTCAAAGTCGACCGTGGCCTGCCGCATGAAGCTCCTCAGCGTGTCCTCGACGTGCCTGGCGAGTCGCGCATTGGCTTCTCCCATCTGGCCGTCTCCAAAGTGATCGCGGACCACGGCTCGATATCGAGACAGGACGCTGAGGCGTGCGACAATGTGGCGGTACTGCGAGGATTTGAGCGGAATGCCCAGCCTGCGCGAGAGGTCTTGCACCTTGAGCCACAGGATGGCGCTGCGTGAAGATGAGGACGTCGAGGCAGCAGCCGCGGCTTCAGCCATGGGGATGCTGGCCTTTTCGAGCGCACGCTTCGTCCGTCTAGTCAGGTCCTCGAGGAGAATTAGCGAGTCGATGTAGGTGGGACGAGCGGTGTAAAAGGAGGAGGGGACCGGTTTGATGCGCGAGGGAGTCAAGGGAGGCAGCTCGCTGGGCAGCAGCCGAGGAGGGGCGGCAGACGTGCTTGCGGCCGCGGCGCCTTGCTGAAGCGGTCTCTGGAGCACAGGTCGCCTGCTCATAAGCGACCTGGCCGCTCTCGCAGCCGCCGTCCTCGGAAGCACCATCTCTGTCTCCTATGTGCGTATGTGTGAGGGTGAGAGCGAGGGGGGAATGCGACTTGGTCGAGCAAAGATGCAGCAGCCAGGGCTGAGAAGAAGTCGAAAAAGTCACGTGTCCCACTTTTCCAATTTTTTTGGATTGCTCTCACTCTCGGACTTCTTCTTGAAGCACTTGCTGTGTCGACTTGTCTCCAAGGAACCAAGGCCGATCGCAAATGTCCCAGCTTGAGCGCATGGCGATACGATGGGCGCTGCGTAGCCAGGCGCCCGTCGTCATTCCGAGACTACCGTGTGCAAGGCCCTTCACGTGCGGACGTGTGGCCCGGCAAGAAGACAAGGAGCCGACACCATTCGACAGGGTCTTCAGCGTGACAGAGCCAAAGGACAAAGAAGTCCTACCACGCTCGGTGTTGGGCGAAGGCAGTGATGAACTCAATCGAGAATGGGAGGGCTCCATCTTCAGGACTGAAGGGACACGGAGGCTTCGACGGGGCGAGCGGCCAGGCGCGGCTGCGTCCAGGTCCGAGCTGACGCAGAGCGAAACAAGAGACTTCCAGAGGATTTTCGACCAAATTTACAAGAGCGATCGCCCCTCATCGCCGTTTGACGAGCATGGCGATGGGGACTTTGGGGCGAGCGTCGGCGCGGGCGCGCGCGGCGAGGAGTCTCTGGAAGCATTTGCTGATCGCGCCGTTCGCTCTCACAAGGACAAGATTCGAAGGGAAGGGAGGAGGAGCCAATTCGGGACGCAGAGACCACGAGCGAGGGCGATAGCCGCGCTCAAGGAAGGCAACGCATTTGAGGATGTGAGCTACCAGCAGCTCGAAGAAGAAGTCGAGCGGGCGCGAGCAGACCTGGCCATGTGCGAGACCGAGTCCAACGTCTGGTCATGGGCCGGCAGGGAGGTGTTTGGCAGCGAGCCAGAGCACAAACCTCAGTACGGCATCGACACGCCCTACTATGCTCCCGTGCTGCACGAGCTGCTCAAGGTGCTGCGCCAGCGCTTCAAGGCGCCCCACTCCGCCCTGGCCATTCTCCGGATCACGCGGGCCCTGGGACCAGCGAGTGTCGTCATGGGATGCACCCCTCACCTCTACGCTGAGGCCATACGCACACGCTTTCGCTCACTCGGGGACCTGCAAGGCGCATCTGAGGTCCTTCGAGAGGCCAGAGAGACAGGCGTTCTGGGTGGGAGCAGCCAGGCGGGCGCATTCACAGCACACATCGCCGTTCAGAAGGGAGACTCGGACAGTCTGCGAGACGAACGTCTCATTCGCCAGGTTGTCACCGATGTCCAAGCTGACGTGCGCCGAAGGGCCGTCGAAGTCCGCTACCATCTCGGCAAGGACGAAGATGACATTCTCCCGGTCAAACAGGACCTTGCGATCCTCGACGACATGGATCGCCTGCTGGGCCCCTCACGAACAGCGTCATCGCGGTAGTTCCGCTCCACACCAGCCTATTTCCTTCCCGTGCCTCTCACCCCACCGCGCGCGTGCGTGAATTACGAGGTCGTTCAAAGCCGGGCGAGCCTATGACAGACCAGCTTTGGATTCCTGTTCTATCATTCGTTGCCACTCCTGTGTCATCTTGGCGGCAAACCTGGTTTTCACAACCAGTCGAAAATGTCAAATCTGAATAACTCAACAATACAATCTCGGCCTTTGCCCAACAAGCCAAAGGGTTGTTCCCCTCATTGAGTTCTAAAATATTGTAAATTTCGACAGCTTCGCCTTTCTCTGCGGTTTCTCTCTTTGTTTTTGCCACCACATTTACCGGGAGCTAGCAAAATCAAGCTCGTGCATGTCTTACCGGCCTCGGCTCTGTTGCCTGTGGTGGGGAACGGGTACTACTTGTGACCTAGTTGAATGGTAAATTTTTCCTGTTTCTTCTCGGGTGGTGGTCGAGCCTTCTCCTCAGTTCATAAGCAGCTCAGAAATCATCATTCAGCAAGACGCTCCCTTTGGACCCCCGCCAACACAAACCTCCGCCTACGCCCTCCTTCACCGCTCCCTTAAAACCGCAAATAGGCGCCGTCTGAGACGTCCGCTACCCTTCGGCAACTCCGTCCTCACACGTCTCATCAGAGGGGTTTTACTTTCTCCCCTTGCCTCTCGGCGGTCACCCATTTCCACCCTTTGTTTTTCTTTCTTTCCTCTTCCTTCACTTTTTGCCCCTCGCCAATATGTCTTCGAGTGCCACTGCGCCTTCGCTGACTTCAGCTACCCAGCGTCAGCAGGCCAAGCCCGAGGCCGTGGCAGCTGCCACTACCGCAAAGAAGGCAGCCACCACCGATGGACGCTACTCGCACCGTCAGGCCAAGTCCTTCAAGAAGGACGAGCTCAAGCAGTTTCGCGTGCCTGACTTGACCGTCAAGGATCTCCTCTCGTCGATCCCGGCGCACTGCTTTGAGCGCTCGGCTCTCAAATCGTCTGCCTACGTCGTTGTCGACTTTACCCTCGTTGGTCTCTTGGGTCTCGCTGCATCGTACATCGACCCTACCCTGTCATCGTTTGACTTTGCCAAGTCGTCTCCCCTCACACCCTACCTCTCGGCTTCGTGGCAGTACTCGCTTGCCCGTTTCGCCCTCTGGTCCGCCTACGCCTTTGCCCAGGGCCTTGTCTTTACCGGCATCTGGGTCATTGCCCACGAGTGCGGCCACCAGAGCTACAGCGCTAGCAAGACGATCAACAACACCGTTGGCTGGTTCCTCCACTCTGCTCTCCTCGTTCCCTACCACTCGTGGCGCATCTCGCACGCTCGTCACCACGCCGCCACGGGCCACCTTACGAGGGACGAGGTGTTTGTGCCTCGCACGCGCGCCCAGAAAGGCCTCCTGCCCCTGCAGCCTGCCGGCACCCAAGCGGCAGGAGGCAGCAGCGACGAGTCGGACGACGAGCAGGTCGATGCCCTCGTTGGAGGTGCAGCCAACCAGTCGCAGCAGCAGCAGCAGCAGCCCACCGAGGAGACCTGGGGCGAGTGGATCGCCGAGACGCTCGAGGACGCACCCCTGTACAACTTCATCTACATCATCATCCAGCAGCTCTTTGGCTGGCCTCTGTACCTGATCCAGAACTCGTCTGGCCAGCTCCACTTCCCCAAGGGCACCAACCACTTTGACCCCAACTCGATCATCTTTGACGCCCGCCACCGCTCCCAGGTTCTCATCTCCGACGTCGGCATCGCACTCACCCTCTCGACTCTCTTTGCCTGGGGCACGCTCTCGTCGGGCGGCTTTGCCGAGGTTGCGCGCTACTACATTGCCCCTTACCTCTGGTGCAACCACTGGCTGGTGATGATCACGTACCTCCAGCACACCGACCCGGCCATCCCCCACTACACGGCCGACAGCTGGACGTTCCCCCGTGGCGCTCTGTGCACCGTTGACCGCCAGTGGCTCGGCCCCGTCGGCCCTTACCTCTTCCACGGCATCTCAGAGACCCACGTTCTCCACCACGTCTCGTCCAAGATCCCCCACTACAACGCCTGGGAGGCCTCCGAGGCACTCAAGCAGCGCCTCGGCGAGCACTACCAGTCGTCGGACGAGAACGTGTTTGTGAGCCTGTGGAAGTCGATGCGCACCTGCAAGTTCGTCGACGAGTCGGACCGCATCTGCTTCTACAAGGACGCCCATGGAGTCCCTCGCACTGCCGTTGCTCCCGACAGCGGCTACAACTCCGATTCGGGTCTGGCCATGTCGGAGTGATTGGCTCTATCATCGTCACCATGTCATTCTTCTTATACATCTAGCCTCCTGTCCTGTCTTTTAAACCCGCCTTCCCTCTTCCGCCTAACCTAACGTAAAAACCCTAGAGATGCAAGATGATGAGCCGTGGCAATAGACGTCGAATCGCACCTTCAAAGCTGCCTGACAGTGTGGTCAATAATGTGTGTGTGTGTGTGTGTGATGGTTGTTGATGTCTCGGCCGAAGAAACTTAAAGTTGGCTGGAGGAGAAGCGACGTGTCTCTCGCTCGCTCTCTTCTCAGCTTCGAATCAGAAGAAAGATCACACAGCAATGGCGGCCATCTTTGACCAGGACCCGTATTCGACCAACTCATACGGGTACGGGGGACAGCAGCAGGGAGGAAGTGGATCCGGAGCGCGAGGAGGTGGGGCAAATAATCTGCAATTCTACAGCGGGTCCTCTGGCGCAGGGGGGCAAGGGCAAGGAGGCTATGGAGGAAGCGGAGGGATGGGTGCAGACTATGCCACGGGGCGACCTTCGTTGGAGGGCAACATGAGCGGTGGTGGCGGCGGTGGCGTTGGTGGACAGGGAGGCTCGGGGCAGGGCATCGATCGGAGCCTCATGAATGCCCAGATGGGCTTCTGGTCTGCCTTTGGGACGGGCGGGTTCCCCGATGAGCCTGGCCTGATGGAGGGTGAGTCTAGGCGGTCTACTTCGTGGTTCTCAAGTGACTGACTATGTGGCTGCGGCTTGGTGAATGTAGAACTCGGCGTCAATCTTCCGCACATTGTCGAAAAGAGCCTCACGGTGCTCAACCCCATTCACTCGTACTCGGCCAATCATACGCGGGATGCGCACATGATGGACGACACGGACCTCGCCGGCCCGCTCCTCTTCTGCTTCGCATTCGGCATGATGCTCTTGCTCGTGAGTGGCTGGTACTCTTCCTTTGTTGTCACTCTTCCTCTGTGCATGCAAGCTAACGCTTCAGAACAGGCTGGTAAATCCCAGTTCGGATACATCTACGGTGTCGCCTTGCTCGGCAGCCTCTCCATCTACATGCTCCTCAACATGATGTCCGAGGAGGGCATCGACGCATACCGAGTCGCCAGCGTGCTCGGCTACTGTCTCCTGCCCCTCTGCCTCCTCAGCGCCGTCAGCATCTTTTTCCGATTAGAGTGAGTCAACCCAACAGGGGTCGTCGTCGTCGTCGTTGTGTCTGACAAGCACGGCTAACTTCGGCTCGGTGTGGTGCACAGCTCATGGTGGGGATACATGGCCGCGCCCCTCTTTATCCTCTGGTCCAGCTCGAGCGCGTCAGGCATCTTTGTCAGCGTCCTCCGGCTCAGCGAGCAGCGCTTCCTCATCGCCTACCCCCTCGGTCTCCTGTACAGCTGCTTTGCCATCCTGAGCATCTTTGACTTTGGCGCAGTTGGCGGCAAAAAGGCATAGAGTCGCCACAGTACCACCTTTCCTGTAACTCACTTTTGACGGAGCGGCCATGGGAGTCCGTCTCGCTTGCCATTCGCAATGATGAACATTGTTTAGAGACAAACAAAAGGGTGGAGACAGGACATAGTACACGAGAAGAAGAAACCAGGGTTCTTGCAAAAGACGCAAATGGGGAAAGGATTAAGAAGGGAAAGCTAAGAGAAAGGGGAAAGGGGGTTGGTGGTGGGTATTGGTAGAGGATGCGCGCAGAACCTTTTTGCTGTCAGAGTCAAAGAAAGAGTCCGAGGGAGAGAGGTGTATGTGACGGAGATGATTGTCGAGTCTATTCGACAAGAACAGGGTTGTTCGGGTCTCCCACGACGACGATGGGCTTGCCACCAAGGACACCCTTGAGGTTCTTCTCGTCGGACCCATTGTCCGCCGGCGCGTTCTCTGTCGGAGGCGTGTCGGGCGTGGGGCTCTCTGCGGGTGGTGCGGGCGCGGCAGGCGCGGCAGGCGCGGCTGCTGCATCATCCTGCTTCTTGGCGTCCTGCTCCTCCTGTGCCTTCTTTGCGGCCGCGGCCGCCTCAGCTGCCTTTTGCTGCTGGTAGTGCTTTGCTGCATTCTTGTGATGTCCGTGGTGGTGCGAGTGCAGGTTGGCCTTTGCCGCCTGCACGTGCCCCTTTGCCGCTTTGGCTGTCGAAGAGCTGGTCTGTGTGGCCGCCGCAGCGACCGAAGCCGAGGAGGCGCCCTGCTGGTTGACCTCGGCCTGGGCCGTCAGGTTCAGGCTTCGGTCCGAGGGCGGTCTGATAATGCCCGGCGCGACGCAGAGCATCAGTCCGTCGTAGACGACGTCGCAGTTGAGCAGTGGGTTGTTGTTCTTGAGCAGCGACTCGGTGATGTTGTACCTCCTGGCAATCGAGTGGCAGCTGTCGCTCCCTTGCGCCTCGTGCACCAGCTGGCAGTCGTTTCCGTACCTGCCCAGGCACAGGTCGGCGCCAATCTCGAGGGTGTAGCAGTCGCTGCCGGCCTTGGGAAGGTTAAAAGACATGATCTGGTACGTGCTCGTCATCGTCTTTTGGCCAATCTTGTCGCAGGTGTCGCCATCGACGACCGTGTAGTGACGCGTGCATGCCGTGTCGCTGGACGGGAACTGGGCAGCCGTGAACGTGGCCGCCATGGCCATGACGATGCCAAAGACAGCGACGAGGGCTGTCCGAGATGTATTCCCAGAAGAGACCATATTTGCTTGTGCTGAATGCGCCGCGCGCGTGGGCTCTGTTCTGAGAGCGCTCCTGGTAGTGTTTCGATGCTCGCAGTTGGTGTTTCCCCGCCTGGCTGGACCCGCAGCCTTACTATTTGCTTTCGATGGCACCACTCGACGTGCGTGTCAAATAGAAGCAGTCGGCAGTTCTGAGGTGCGCTCGGGGTACCGGTTCCTTGATTGGAGAACGGTGAATGCCGCGGTAATTAAAGGAGAAAAAGGCCACAAGTGCAACGGACGGGGCGGCTGTAATTGGCGAATAGGACCTCCCCTGAGACGTGAGCGCGCGTGCGTGTCTGTGAAATGAGTGTGGGTGGGTCGATGGGTGGGTGCCCGTGAGTCGGCGACGGTAGGGGGGAAGGAAGGGGGAGAAGGAGGAAGAAGGGACCGAGATTTAAGGGGCGTGAAGGAGTGGTGGTGGTGCGGAAAGTCGGAGCGCGGAGAGCGGGCAGCGGCCTGGGGGGGAGGAGGCCAAGGGAGAGACAGACCGGGAGAGGATTGTTCAAAACAATACTGTAAACACGCCTCGGTCTGGTTAGTGTATTGGGCCCCGTCAAGATTTTTCCGATTTTAAAGCCCCCCCTTGACCAGGCCAGTGGTGTTCTTTGATGGAAAAAGAATGCGTGTTCCAAAATGGCCGCGCAGACACGTGGGGTGCAGACAAGACAGGTAACGAATGGCTAATTTCACTGCAATTAGAGCGCGACAGAGAGACCAGCTCAGTGATAGTCAATGAGGCCAGGCTTGAGAGACCACTGGCCCAGCCAGCTCGTATCCATCTTCTTGTCTCCGTACAGCACCCTGACGCCCTGCATGATGTTGGTAAAGTAGTCACTGCTGATGTCGTCTCCGCTGGTCCGGTACCCATCCGAGTCGGCACCGGGGCCGGCGACCCAGGACCCCAGGCCAGTCTTCACCGTCGGCGTGACCTTTCTGCTGCCCGTGTCTGCCACCGTCTTTTTGCCCTTTGCAATGGCCTGCCAGTCGTACGGGTCGCTCGACGAGGACCTGGCGAGGTTAGACTGGATCCAGAGGGCCATGTGGATATTGACCCAGGGCCTGAGCACGTCCTCTTCCGTGAGGGCCGTCACGTTCATCGTCTTGCCCGTCTTCCAGTCGATGAGGCTGCCCTGCACGCCGCTTGCTTGGACGGCCAAGGACACCTCGTCTCCCGACGCGCTGTGCTTGTCCACCTGGGCGTGGCTCTTGAACAGCGCCAGCTCCTGGCTGCCCCCACCGGGCGAGACCTGGAGCAGGCCGACGGAGGCGCCGCTGTCCAGTCGGCCGCCGTTGACGTTTTCGGGATCAAAATCGGACTCGGCGCGAATGTCGCCCAGGACAATGCGGGCCATGGCCATGGTGTCGACCTCTGGAAAATAGCGAGCGGCGGCCGAGAGAATGGCGGCCAGGGTTTCATTGACCTGCGCGGTCGACATGGCGTCCTCGTCGTAAGCCCAGCTGGTGATCTTGCGGTAATCTGCCTCGAGCTGCTTGTATCCGTACTTGGAATCGTTGGACGTCAGTGTCAGTGTCGGTTTCGCTGCTGTGCTTGTGCTGGTCGCTGTCGCCGAGGTCGTTGAGGTTGCCTTTGCGTTGTTGGATGTGCTCGATGCGCGTGTCGTTTTGGCGGTAGTGGCTGCACTCGCCGTCGAGCTGGATGACACCTGCTTCGACCGACACTTGCCCTTTGCTTCGCTATCGTCATAAGCCTTGGACGCCGCTGCCTGAACTGAAGTCACGGTCCTTGTCGAGATACGTGAGGAGGTTGACTTGGCCTTGGCCTTGGACTTGTGCTTGTGCTTGGTCGCCTTCTTTCGTCTCGTGTCCAAGCTGGCTGCGAAGAAGCTACGCTGAGGCCTGATCGCCGGCATGATGATGGCAACATCCCGTGATTTCAGGGCCAGGGGCAGCGCGAAGGAAGATTGGCGCAGACAAAGGGTCAAGAGCCAAGCCAAGACGTTAGCACGCATGTGAGAATGTAAAAGTGTCGGCCAGCCGAACAAAGAAGAAACAAAGGGGAGAAAGCAGAAGTAGAAGGAGAAGTGGTGAAGGAAGATGAGCTTGCTCACGGAGCCATGAAGAAGAGAGAGACTAGAGACTGGTGGGATAGATTATAGGGACAAAGGGCGTCCTTTGTTCCTGAGCTGATCTGACAAAGTAGGCCCGCGCCGTTCATTGTTTGTCTAGACAAGGGACATGACGCGCCCGTTGTGTCGGCCATTTCTCCAGCTCCCAGGCCCTTGTCTAATTCTAGACAGCGTTGCCTGCCGCCTTGTTGCCGGCGCATGATTTTCACGACGGCATTTGGTTCAGAGTGATCAGTCATCACCCGAGACGGCTCATGGAGAGTCCGAAGTCAGCGCAGAACTGCTCATCGATTGGGCAGAGAGACAGACGTGTATAGGCTCAGGCGCGGCGGTGGGCGCCCAAAATGGAAAGAGAGGACTGACTAACTAACACGCGTCGAGAGACAAAAAAGAAATGAAGGCGCGTTCATAGCGGCGACTGGCGACCAACACTTTCTTCTCACTTCATCGACGTCTGCTGGGCTCTCTCCGGCATGTTTCTTCCCCAGAGGCCAAAGGCGGGTGCGACGGGAAAGGGGGGCGTGGACGCAAAGGAGCAGGAGAAGCTGGCGAGGCTGAGGCCATGGGTGGAGAAATAGTGAGTAGTCGGTTGGGCGCGGCTCTCGCTCGCAGACAGCAGCTAACTGGACCCCTGCCTCAGCCGACCGAAAACGATCGAGGATGTGGCAGCGCAGGAGCATACGGTCAGCGTGCTGCGAAAGACGCTCATGTCTAGCAACGTGAGTGGGCTCGAAAGATGGCGGTGCTGTGAGAAAAGAAGCTGATAACCTCGAGCAGCTTCCGCACATGCTCTTCTATGGCCCACCGGGGACGGGAAAGACTTCGACAATTCTCGCGTTGGCACGGCAACTGTTCGGGTGAGAAGGCGCTCCAAAGTATGCGCTGCAAGGGCGAAACGGATACTGACCTCGATCCTTAGTCCTGAGCTGATGAAGTCGCGCGTTCTGGAGCTCAATGCCTCAGACGAGCGCGGCATCTCAGTCGTGCGCGAAAAGATCAAGAACTTCGCAAAGGCAGCTGTCAGCAATGCCAACATGTGGGTGGATGCCCTTTCCTTAGTACCCTCCTTTGCTGACCAGGGACAATAATACGCAGCGATTACCCGTGCCCACCGTACAAGATCATCATTCTCGACGAGGCAGACAGCATGACGCAGGATGCCCAGAGCGCGCTTCGACGCATCATGGAGCAGTACAGCCGCATCACTCGCTTCTGCCTCGTGTGCAACTATGTGACGAGGTGAATACTGGCGATGCAAACGGCTGACAAGAGCAGGGCTGACATGTCGACAGAATCATCGAGCCGCTCGCCTCGAGATGCAGCAAGTTCCGCTTTCGCACCCTCGACAACGTCTCGACCAAAGACCGGCTCGACTTTATCGCCAAGGAAGAAGGCGTCGAGTTCGAGGATGGAGTGAGTCGAGAAGCCCAAGATCCTATGCTTTTCAAGGGCAAGCACTCACTTTGGACACTGTTACAGGTCCTTGACACATTGATCAAGACGTCGGACGGCGATTTGCGAAGGGCAATCACCTATCTCCAGTCGGCCTCTCGTCTGCACAGTGCTGCCGAGAAGCGCACGCCCGTGACACCGAGGTCGATTGTGGAAATCGCTGGCGTCGTGCCCGACGAGGTTATTCGAGCACTGGGAAGCGCCATTGGGGTGCCGAGTACGGGAGACGAAGACGAGAGCATGGCACCGGGTACCACCAAGAAGCTCGACGGCTTCGAGAGAGTTCGCGCCGTCGTAAAAAGCGTGGCCAGAGAGGGCTACAGCACATCGCAGCTCCTGATCCAGGTGGGCATTTGCGTACGTCTCTACCTCATAACCCCCTCCTGACCGACACTTCTTTGGCAGCTCCACGACTACATCATGGAACATCCGTCTTTGACGGCTGCGCGCAAGGCACTGTGTGCACTTAACCTGGGCCAGGCCGACAAGGCTCTTTCAGATGGCGGGGATGAAGAGCTGCAGCTCCTGAGCCTGTGCCTCAAGATGAAAAAGTCACTCGATTAGCAGGATGTGCGCGCATACATAACCAAAGAGTCCTACAACTATTATTGTACATTGTCACTGTCATCGACGTCTGCCTCTGCCTTGCGCTTCCGCTTCACTTCCTCACGCGCATTTCTCGCGTCCCGGGTGTCGATGAAGCGGCTGCCTCCCTCGGCCGTCAGGATCTCTACGCCGTTTTCTACAATGAGCAGCGTCTCCTCTGCCGCCGCCGAGCGAGCGCCGTCGACGGTCGAGACGGTCCAGTCGTCTGGCCACGAGAGATCGCGCCACTCTGAGCCCCAGTTGAGCATAGGCTCGATGGTAAAGATGTGGCCGACCTGCATGATGCCGTAGGCCTTTTTGGTGCGGTGGTGGTACACCGTCGGGGCACTGTGAAAGGCGCGCGAGATGCCGTGGCCCGTGTAGCGCTTGACGACTGCGCAGCCCTTTGACTCGGCCAGCGGCTGGATCACGCGGCCGATCTCGGCGTACGGCTGGCCTGGGCCGCAAATGGCAATGGCGGCATCGAGGCACTCGCGGGCCGTCTTGATGAGCAGCATCGAGTCGGCGTCCTCCTGTGCCTTTGGGCCCACGGGGTACGTGGCATTGAGGTCGCCGTGGAAGCCGTGGTGAAAGAGGGTGACGTCGAGGTTGATGATGTCGCCGTCCTGCAGCGGTCGCTGGTCGGGTATCCCGTGGCAGATGACTTCGTTGACCGAAGTGCAGACCGACTTGGGGTAGCCATGGTACCCCAGCGGACTCGGGTAGCAGTCGCGCTTGATGGCCTCCTCAAAGACGACCTTGTCAATCTCGTCGGTGGTCACGCCCGGTGCGACCTTGGACGCAGCAATCTGCAGCACCTCTCGCGCGAGCTTGGCGGCCTTTCGCACGCCCTCCTGGTCCGCCTCGGAGTTGACTCGGATATTTCTAGACGCAAAGAACTGCGAGGAAGAATGCACGGCGAGGAGAGCAGTGTCAGCTTGCTTGTCCAACAGCAAAGAGGGCAGGACGGAGTCCGCAATGGCAGCCGCACCTGCCACCAATAGGCCAGCGTGTCCCTCACCGATTCTCGCGCATAGTTGGGCCGCACAATCGAGTCGGGCACCTTGGACTTTTTCGACAGCGGGTAGGCTGCCTTCACCGTGCTCGGCTCCGGGTACTTGAACGTCGCATGCGACGCAAACGGGTCAAACGGCGTCGCAGTCGGCGTCATTTGCGGCCTTTGGCTGGTGGAGACCGGAGAAGCGTAGCACGGATAAGGGAACAAATTATTAAAAGGTGAGATTGCGAAAGTCGAAAACTTTTTTTTTTTTCTCTCTCGATTTTTCGGAATTTGAGCTTCTTCTTTCTTGTCTCGTCGCCTAGATTCATTCTCTCCATGCATGCTCCTCGCTCGTCCCTTTAGAGGCATTCTCCTTCAACGGGCAAGACTCGCCACGGTACCATCACTGTCCACACAACCTATAAGACTCAGCTACAGGAAAATGAGCGCAGAGGTGCACAGCGCGGCACCGGCCAAGCGTGCCCTCGATGAGGACCCCGACCACGATGCTGTGGCGGCCGAGCGGCACGCTGCCATGAAGAGGCAGGCCAATGAGGAGGAGAAACAGATGGTGGAGGCTTCCGCTTCCAAGGTCAAACACGTCGACATCCACCCAAACGACGAAGAGCTCCGCGCCGACACATCGCCCCTGCCAAAGTCGACATCCACGCTGCAATTCTCCCCCGGTTTGCACCTGGCCCCGATGGTGCGCATCGGCTCGCTGCCCACGCGCCTTCTTTCGCTCCGGTACGGTGCCGATCTCGTCTGGAGCCCCGAGATTGTCGACCGGGCCATCTTTGGCTGCGATCGGACCGTCGACGAGAAGAGTGGACTGGTGGCATTTTCGCGCGAGGGTAAGCACATCTTCACCACACACCCCGTCGAGCGGCAGCGCGTCATCTTCCAGCTCGGTTCGGCCAGCCCCCAGTGGGCATACCAGGCCATCTCCTTTGTTACGGCCAACGACGATGTGGCAGGCGTGGACCTCAATTGCGGTTGTCCCAAGCCATTCAGCACGATTGGAGGCATGGGCGCGGGTCTCCTCTCGACGCCGGACCTCCTCTGCGACGTGCTCCGGGCGATGCGGAGGGCCGCGCCGGCTCACGTCTCTGTCAGCTGCAAGATCCGGCTGCTTCCCACAAAGGAGGCCACCCAGGCGCTCGTACGCCAAATCATTCGGACCGGCACCATCGATGCGCTCACAGTGCACTGCCGGACAAAGGACATGCGTCCGCGACAGCCGGCGCTTCCCCACCGTCTGCAGGAGGTCATCGATGTCGTCCAGGAGGAGACGGCGGGCGAGCTGCCGCTGATCCTCAACGGCGATGCTTGGGATGCGCCAGAGGCCCGCCGCCTCATGAAGCAGACGGGCGTCCAAGCCGTCATGATGGCCCGTGGTCCCGAGGGAAACGCGAGCAGCTTCCGGAGCGACGGAGGCGTACTCAGTGTGGCTTCAGTCGTGGCGCCCCAATGGGTCCGCCTGGCCCTCTCGCTGGACAACCAGCCGGGCAACACAAAGTACTGCCTCAACTCGATGGCCTTCAAGGCAACGAGCAGTGTCTCGCCGAATGCTAAACCGCTGCAGCCACCGCCGGGCCTGCCGAGGGACACGAAGCAGAAGATGGTCGAGATCAGGCAAGGGCTGGCCAAGTCCAAGACGGTCGAGGATCTCGCAAGGGCGCTCGGTGTGGATCCAGATGAGCAAAAGAAGATTCCCATCGACGAGGTCCTCCGAGAGGTCAGAGAGGCCATTGAGCGCTCCTCCAGTTCCAAGGAGGGCAACGACAGCGGCACAGAAATGTCTGAGAAGCCTGCTGCCTAGATCCTAGCCCGTCAAACCCTGCCGCATTGTTCCTGCATATGTACAGTACTCTAAACCATCATCGCTCCTCTTTCGTTGTTCTCTCTCTCTTGTCCTTTTGGCAAATGGCAATCATATTACAAAAGAGGGAACTCTATTCGTCGTCTTCGTCTTCCATCTCATCTTCCTCTTCCTCGCCTTCCTCCTCATCATCCTCGCCGCTCGATTCATCGTCTTCGTCGGGCTCTTCGAGCAGGCCTTCAAGGTCGCTCATGCCCTCTACCTCGACACCCTGGGCTCTTGCTTCGTCGACCAGGTCCAGCAGCCTCTGGAGCTCCTCAGCTTCTTCGGGGTCCAGCTCCTCGTCGGTTCCTCCTTCGACATTGCTTCCGCTCAGATCAGCATCCTCGTCGTCGCCGTCGCCGTCATCCTCGTCAAGCTCTTCCTCCTGCGCCTCGCGCTCCGCAGCCAGACCGCCAGACCCTCCCACGACACCGAGACATGTGAGGCGCGCACCGCCCGTGTCGTGTGTCGCAATCGCCTCGACCTCCTCGCCCTTGGCTCCTGCGGCAATGCCTCCAATGTCAAAGATGCGAATCTTCCCGTCAGAGCTGATCGTCACAATCAGCCTCGTCGTCTTGTTCTCCTCTGGCGATGTCACGACCTGGATCGAGGAGATGGACTTGACCCGATTGCCGTGGCCCTTGAGGACGCAGCTCGGCTCGTCCCACACCGCCTTTGCTTGCTTGAGATTCTCCTGCACGTCGTAAAGCTCCACGACGCCCTCCTCCTTGCCCACGCACAGGAAGGCGCCGTCTTCGTCTCTGTCGGAAGGAGCAAACGCAACGCTGGCCATCTTCTTCCTCGCCGCATCTTTGGGCACCCGGACGGCGCCTACAAGCTTCATGTCCGTCTGATAGACGTTGACCACTGTCCGGCCCATGACGGCAAAGTGGGTTCCGGACTGCGACCAGACGACGTCGAGCGGCTCTTCGGCTGGCACCTTGCGCTTCCGTGAGCGGGCGACCTCCTCTAGATCCTCGTCTTCATCGTCCTCCTCGTCCTCTTCTTCGTCTTCGTCTCGAGCAGGGACGCCCAGATTGAGACGGACGGCCCCAGCGCCCTTTCCACGCATCAGATCCCACATGCGCAGCATTCCATCCTTGCCCACCGACAGCGCGAGACGACAAGAGGGGTGAGCACGACAGGCGTTGACTGCGCCAGTATGGCCCCTGAGCGTCTTGAGCAGTGACCAGTCCCGCGTCCGGTAGAGGTTGATCAGACCCGATGAGTCCGTCGACAAAAGGTAGGTCCTCGCGGGGAACGACAGGTTGAGAATCGTGCCTCCGTGACCAGTCAGACCGCCGACTTCCTTGCGCTTTCGGAGATCCCAGACGCGCACCGTCTCGTCGCCTGCACCGGTCGCGAGCCACTTTGAGTCGGCACCAGCTGCGGCCAGTGCGCTGATCGAAGAGGTATGCGCAGCAAACGAGAAGATTGGGCGAAACGCTGGCTGCAGTTGCTGGGCTGATGAGGACGATGCTTGTTGCTGCTGCTGCTGGAAGGTGACATGGAAGCCGTAGAGGAGCCTCTCATAGCTCCCTGCCAGAATACGAAACGAGGTGGCGGGCGCTGGAGGTGGCGGGATTTCCATCGTGCTTGGCATCAGCGTCTCGCTGCCCGCCTTCTTCTTTTCCGGTGCAGCATTCGACCTGGGCTTGGGCTTTCCCTTGCTGTCCTTGCTTCCGATTTTCTTGAGCGCAACTTCGTCCTTGCCTCTACTGGGTATCGTTGTTTTAGGCCCTTTTCCAGACTGGGCGCCGTCCCTGTGCCTCGGCTTCCCATTCCCATTCGCACTTGGCGGACGTTGGCCTCGCTCCTTCTGCTTCGAGTGCGCGCCCTGACCTTTCGACTCTGGCTTGGACTGAGTCTGCTCCGAGTCGAGCCTTTGCTTCTTTGCGCTCTTTCGGAACACGGTCGCTTTGGGGCCTGCTCCGCCCGATGGGCCTCCTGGCCGTTTGTGTCCCGCCATTGCTCAGTCAATGGCTCGCCCTCTCTTGCTTGTGCGTTATGCGAAGAAGGTGGTTGGTTCTTCCTCTCGAAGGAATTTTTTGAATTGGGCTCACACACGTGAATTTCTCCACCTCGAAAGAAAAAAAAAGGAAGGAGGAAACGAACCCTACCACAAAGAAAGAAAGCTAGTTAGCTACATCGCTCATCTTGACCGGGAAGTTTGACGGCGACGAGCAAGGATGAACGGCGCCTCTTCGACGCACGATGCGTCGGCGCCTGCCAAGCGCTTCACACAGGCGTCTCCGTCGGCGGACAACGGCAGTGGAAGTGCTGCGGGTCCATCGCGTCTCGCACCGTCTCAGGTCCCGTCGAGCATCCTCAACGATGCTGGGCTAAACGCCGCCATCGACACTCTGCTGCCGAGCAACTATAATTTTGAGATCCACAAGACGATTCACCACGCCAGGCACTATGGAAGCACTTGCGTAGCCTTGCAGATGCCCGAGGGGTTGACGCTCTGGGCCACGGCCATCTCGGACATTGTCGAGCGATTTACCGACGCAACGACAGTCATCATGGGCGACGTCACCTACGGGGCCTGCTGCGTCGATGACTATACCGCAAAAGCGCTTGGCTGCGACTTTCTCGTCCACTACGGCCACTCTTGCCTGGTTCCCGTTGATCAGACGTCGATCCGCACGCTGTACGTCTTTGTCGAGATTGCCATTGACCCGCTGCACCTCGTCTCGACTATCCGAAGCAACTTTTCACATCGCAGCGACGAATTCCAAAAGAGCGTCATCGAGTCTACAGAGAGGGGCACAGCAAGTGCGAAAGTCGACGTCGGGATAGAGGGAGACACCGAAAAGAAACGAGGACCGACTCATCTCGTTCTGGTTGGCACAGTCCAATTCATCAATGCATTGCATGGGCTTCGGGACAATCTCGAATCGAGCCAGTCCTGGGAGCAGTACATCGAGGCAGGCGATCTGTCTCCGGCAGGACGTTTGAGGATAATGTCGTCATCAGCCGAAGAGGCGTCGTCCTCGAACCCTCCCAGGTGGCACGAGGGGCCTTATCGTATTACCATTCCCCAAGTCAAGCCTCTCTCTCCTGGCGAGATTTTGGGCTGCACCTCTCCTAAGCTCCCTCAGGCAGCAGCCGACGAGGTTGATGCCATCGTCTACGTGGGGGATGGCCGCTTCCATCTCGAGAGCATCATGATCTCCAACCCGCGCACGCCGGCATTCCGGTACGACCCCTACGAGAAGCGTTTCGTGCGGGAATGGTACGACCATGGAAGGATGAGGAGTGGCAGAGGAAAGGCAGTGAACACAGCGAGAGATACTCTGCAGCTCGGTTCAGCTCCGAAGGAAGAGGAGAAGGAGGAGAAGGGATGGGGCTTGGTTCTTGGCACGCTAGGTCGACAAGGATCGACAAAGGTCCTCTCGCATCTCCAGTCCATGCTCGAGCCAACTGGTATGCCACACATTCCCATTCTCCTCTCGGAGCTCTCGCCGCAGAAGCTGTCTCTCTTTGGGCCCTCGCTTGTTGCCTTTGTTCAGACTTCGTGTCCGCGCTTGTCGATCGACTGGGGCGATGCGTTCAAAGCTCCGCTACTCTCTCCGTATGAGGCCGCCGTCGCGCTTGGACGAACAAACGGCTGGCGCACGGGCGACGGCGTCGGCCTGCAGGCAAAGGGCAGAGACGAGGAGGACTACCCGATGGACTTTTATGCGGACGACAGCAGGGGCCAGTGGACGCCGAGACACGGGCTGGGAAGGAAGAAGAAGGAGACGGGCAAGATGAGTAATCGAGACTTGATCAAGGGCTTGAGAAAGAAGACAGCAGTCCCTCCTCCGCCCCCTCAACAGCAAGCACCCGCACTGTAGCATATCCAATGTCGCAAACATCAATTTGCTTTTATTTATCAGCCGAGGTGTCAATAGAGTCTCACAGGTGAACCTGTCTGATCCCGCCGGCCTATAACCTCATGGGGCCACGGATTCCTTCAAAGTTTGGATCTATCGCTTTCTTTTATGTGTTCGGGGTTCGTCGCCATTTCGTGGCGCTGAAAACGAATATGTTCAATTGGGGAGTGACTGGGGACAAGATTCTACGAAAATTAAGGGAAGATGACCGGCATCTATAAAGAATACGAAAGGGGTAGATGGGTGTAAGGTGTGAGAGAATAAATGAAGGAGATGACGTCGGGATCATGCCCTGCAGCTGTATAGAGGAGTCGACGATAAAACTGTCGGACGGTGTCTTTAGAGAGTAAGGTTGGTCTTCCTCTGAGGCTTCATCTTGAGGTGGTGGTCGTTCTTGAAGTGCGGCTTCTTGTGGTGCTCCTTCTTAAGAGCCTTGTGCAGCTCGGACTTCTCCTTGTCGTGGGCCTTCTCGACAGCCTTGTGAGCCTTGAGCTCCTCCTTCTTGCCCTCCTCCTTGAGGGACTCAGTCTTAGAGTGCGCCTTGTCGCCAGTCTTTTTCAGCTCCTCCTGGGTCTTGGCCTTTCCCTTCTGACCTTCCTTCTTGAGGGTCTCGGTCTCGGAATGCGCCTTGTTGCTAGCCTTCTTAAGGTCTTTTTGGGCCTTGGCCTTCTCGTCATGGCCCTCCTTCTTGAGAGGCTTAGTCTCGGAGTGCGCCTTGTCGCCAACCTTGTTGAGCTCCTCCTGCCCTTCCTTTTTCAGCGACTTAGTCTCGGAGTGCGCCTTGTCGCTAACCTTGTTGAGCTCTTTGTGGGCCTTGGCCTTCTCCTCGTGGCCCTCCTTCTTGAGGGTCTCGGTCTTGGAGTGCACCTTGTCGCCAACCTTCTTCAGCTCTTTGTGAGCCTTGGCCTTCTCCTCGTGGCCCTCCTCCTTGAGAGACTGAGCCTCGGAATCCTCTTTCTGCTGCTCGTCCTTGAGAGCTTTGCCAGCTTTGGACTTCTCCTTGTGACCCTCTTTCTTGAGAGTCTGGGCCTCGGAGTGTGCCTTGTCGCTTTCCTTCTTCAGCTCCTTCTGAGCCTTGGACTTCTCCTCATGGCCTTCGTGCTTGAGAGCTTGAGCCTCAGATTGTGCCTTGGCGCCTTCGTCTTTGAGAGCCTTTTGCGTCTTGGACTGCGCCTTGTGGCCTTCTTTCTTGAGGTCTTGAGCTTTCGTGTGCACCTTTTCAGTGTCCTTCTTCAGCTCCTTCTGCGCCTTGGTCTGCGCCTTGTGGCCTTCGCTCTTGAGAGTTTGAGCCTCGGAGTGCGCTTGGTGTCCTTCCTTCTCCAGAGACTTGTGGATCTCCGACTTTTCCTTGTGGGCTTCCTCCTTGAGAGTCCGAGCCCCGGAATGCACCTTGTGAGCCTCTTTCTTGAGGTCTTGAGCGTGCGCGTGCGCCTTGTGGTGTGCCTTTTCGAGAGCCTCGTGAGCCTCGGTCTTCTCCTTGTGGCTTTCCTTCTTCAGAGCCTTGTGAGCCTTGGAAGTTTCGTGGGCCGCCTGGGCCTTGTCGTCCTGCAACTTCTCGTGCACCTTGCTGGCCTCCTTCTTGGCGGTCTTGCCGTGGACAACTTTGACAATGTCGGTGTAGCCTGTACAAATCCTTTCAAATGAGCCTATACCCACCACGGTGACACCAAAAGGGACGCCTTTCATGGTACGTACCGTGAACCTTTTTGTGGGTCAAGGAGTGCACATCGACGCTGTACAGGCCCTCCTTGATGTCCTTGGGCACCTTCCAGAGGTAAGCTCCGCAGCTCTTTTCGCCATACTTGTTGCACTTGGTCTTGTTGTTGGTGGCCGAGATGTCCTTGGCGATGTGGTACGTGGGCAGGCTAGCTTTGTTGGGCTGAACTTTGGCGTCCTCGGGGTTGAGGAGAATGTCGATCTTGCCCTCGAGTGGGTTGAGCCAGTTAATGACGTATGAGTGGCCAGCCTCCCATGTCACCTGGCACTTGTAGGAGTCGCAAGAGGGGTCAGAGACAAAGAAGCTTTTGCCCTTAGGGTCATTGTTAGATTCTTGGCTGTAAACGAGCGTGGTGGTGAGGGAAAAGAGCAAGAGGGATGCAAAGCGGAACATGATTGGAGTGTTTCAAAACGAGCGTGAGGGGTAGAGAAAAGGGGGAAGAGGGAGGGATAGTTGCTCAAGACAAATGCTGCAGAGGTCACTCTCATATATGGCAACCGTCGGTCAGCTCGGACCTTAACCGCTAGCTGACGATGCGCGCTTAGTGTTATGCATGCGCGTAAGCTTTCCAGGAAAGAATCAAATAAGAAGCGAGAGCCCAAAATAGGTGACAGCCGATAGCCGATGATGACAGGACCTCCTGCAGCCCTATGCTACCTATCGTCAGAAGGTCCGAACAACCCCTGAAATTTTTTCTGATGGGCTCTCTGCTGTGCCGATCTGCAAGAAGGAACAAGGACTAGTGCAGATTGTTTGCGAATCAGACAAGGAAACGCGCGAGTAGAGGAAGAGAAAGAAGACGCTTAAATTTTGAAGGGACAAAGACGACGGACGCAACAAAGATAGGCAAGCACTGTGACGAGGGCACGGGAGGCAGGGAGCAACACAAGGGATGCAGTGATGACAAAGGGCAGCGATGGAACAGTGCCCAAGTCTCTGTGGACGTCTCTACTTTGTGAGTGTCACGGATCCCTGCATCTCAGCGAGGTCTATTGATCAATCCCGTCTCCAGTGCTCTTCGTCGTGGTCGCCGGGGCCACCACCTATCACTCTCGAATACATACTTTCGGAAGTTTAAATTGGCTCAGTCAAGGCCCTCGATCAATTGGCATACTCGCTGCATGCGGGCTTGCTTTGCTACTGGCTGTGACTATCGTTTGGCGTGTGCGGCTTGCGAGCCTTCACAAGGCGATAATTTGGGGCGATCAGATCGTAGTCGTGACAGGGGCCGCTGGCGGCCTTGGCTCAGCTTTGGTTCGCGCATTTTCCGAAAGGGGAGCTCGAATTGTTGTGGCCGTCGATCTCAAGCCTACAGCAAACTCCAATGCGGCCAAAGCTGAATACGGGATCAAGGCGATCCAAGCCGATCTGAGCGATTCGCAGCACGTCAAGGATCTCGCTTCCGCAATCCATCGAGAGGTGTGTGCACCTTCAATCTCCTCCCTCTGCACTCAAGAGCTGACTTTTTGCGGGCGACAGTTTGGGAAACCCACGGTTCTCGTCAATAATGCTGGAATCATGCACGGCAAGCCTCTCCTGGAGCTTCAAGAGGGCGAGTTCGAGAAGTCAATGAAGGTCAATGTGTTGTCTAGCTACTACACTTTGCGCGAGTTCCTGCCTTCGATGGTGGAAGCCGATTCTGGACATGTCGTATGTTCACCGGTTCTCTCAGGCATCGAATGCCGGCTGAGCCTCACCCTTCTGCAGATCACGACGGCTTCGATAATGAGTTACATTCCCATCTCTCACCTCAGTAAGTAGACTTGGCGGCTCCCTGCCTCACGCTGTCGTAAGCTGATGTCCTCCATGACAGCCGATTATGTGGCCTCGAAGCACGCTCTTTTGGGCCTCGTCGAGTCGCTGCACTACGAAATGAAGAAGTCCGGCGTCTCGTTCTGGCTCCTCGTCCTGGGAAAGCTTGACACGCCACTCTTTGCCGCTGCTCGTGTCCCGAATTTCGCCGAGCTCCTTGCCCCAACGCAGGACCCGGAGTATGTGGCAAAAGCTGTCATCGACCGACTTGAAGCTCTCGGAAATGGGAAGGGTGGTCTTCACTATCTCCACCTTCCCCTGTATGCTCGCTTCGTCGCTCTCCTCAAGGCGATGCCGACGTTTGTCATGTCGTGGTCGAAATGGGTGAGTGGCACAATCGGCCGGCGCTCACTGGACAAGTGCTGACGAACAATCGCTCTGTAGCTCACCGCTGCCGACGAAGCGTTACAAGCGAAAACATGATGTGATTGTGATTATATTTGTACAATGCTTAGAGTACTGTGTCGACTAGAGCTTGCCCCGAAGACCAACCTTCCACATGTTCCACGGCAACCGCCACCCTCTTCCGCTGGCTACCAGAGGCAGGCTCGGATCAAAGACGTCAAAGTCCTTTCGCTGCAGCTCCTCGAGAAAGGTTCTCGCTGGAACGGCCGCGACCAAGGGCCCAATAGCTGCCGGTGGTATCCGCCCCTTGAACTCGTCTCGTAACAGAGTCCTGGCCGTGATGAGGTAGTCATTTGCGCGTGTAGCCGTGTCAAAGACGGCATCCTTGAGGCCCTTTGCGTGGCTGCCTTCCCTGAACACTTGTTCCTCGACGACGTTGTGAGCATGCAGATACTCGCTCGGGAGCACGACTCTCCTCTTCTTCGGTCGAAGCACGCCCTTTGCTCTCCTCTTTTGCTGCTCTGCTGTCTCGTTCTCCTGTGGCTGCTCCGTTGTACGAATGACGCCGGCATGGAAGGGCATGGCGCTGAGGAGGAGTGCGATGCCGCTTGCCTTGCCGAGATGGCTGAAGATTTCGTCGAGCGTCGGACTCGAGACTCCGACGAGATTCAACGACAGGTAGAAAAGCCGAGACGACGTCGCCTCTGCGTACGATTCCACTTGCTCCAGCGAGGGTGGCGCCAACGGTGCACCAAGGTCGTTTTCCTGTTGAATTGCCTCGAAGAGTGAGCACGAAGACAGAGTGAAAGGAATTGTAGCGAGACTAGCGCACCCTTGCATCACAAATTCGGAGGAAATGGTCTTCGACGAGACCGCCATTTCTTTGAACCACGGGGTCGTGAATTGCATCGGCCAGGGCTAACATGGTGGGATGGCGAGGTGCTTTTCCTTGAAAGGTACTCTTGATGGCGTCGCGCCACCATGCCACGCGGATCCTCGCCATGAGCTCGTTGTCTACGCTCTCAGCCACGCGCGAGACTTCGATATTGAAGGCTCGAATGGCCAGGTAATGGGCCTGAAGCGGCTTAGGGAAGAAGCGTGAGGCGAGCAGCGATGGTCGGTCGACGCTTGCTACGAGCTGCAATGTCGAGGCAGCCGGTGAGCTTGATGACGATGCATTTCTCTTTGCAAGCCCAACCGTCTCCCGTCCTGCTGCCTGCGCCGCTCTCCGGCCCGCTGTCGCTCCGATCATCTTGTAGCGGTGGCTTGCCAATCGAGAAGGAAGGGTTGGTTGGTCAGGCTCCATGGCAGGGTCGCGCACGTGAAGGACCCCGACTCTAAAAATTTCAACTCGGAGCAAAAAAGTCTCGCTTTTGACTTTCTTCCAGCCCTCAAACGACGAGACATCCTAGGACCATGGCATCGCTGTTCAACAAGGCGTCTCACTCGAGCAATGCCAAGGGGAAGAGAAAGGCATCAGATGCAGAGATTGCGTCGGAAAATGTGGCAGCGTCGGACGTCGTGGCCCCCAGGCGCAACAAGCAGCGGGTCCTCTTGCTTCCTTCCCGCGGCGTAACGATGCGCATGCGTCACCTCGTCAACGACATCGAGGCGCTGCTCCCCCATGCGAAAAAGGACTCGAAGCTCGACTCCAAGTCCAACCTGCACATTCTCAACGAACTCGCTGAACTCAACAACTGTAACAACACGCTCTACTTTGAGGCGCGCAAGGCCGAGGACCTCTACCTGTGGGCGAGCAAGACACCCAATGGCCCCTCTGCAAAGATGCATGTCCAAAATATCCACACGATGGATGAGCTCAAGATGACGGGCAACTGCCTGAAGGGAAGCAGACCCCTGCTTAGCTTCGACAAGGCCTTTGATCAGAGGCCGCATTGGGCTCTGCTCAAGGAAATGTTCACCCAGGTGGGTAGCCGTCGCTCGTCTCTTATCTGCTGCTCGAAGCTGACCTCAAGTATTAGATGTTTGGGGTGCCAAGGACAGCACGACGAATCAAGCCCTTCATCGACCACGTCGTTTCCTTCTCCATCGTCGACAACAAGATCTGGTTCCGCAACTATCAGATTATCGAAAAGGACCCGGGAGTGGTGACAGACAAGAAGGCGAAGAAGGACGAGGAGCCCACACTCGTCGAGATTGGGCCACGCATGGTTCTGACTCCCATCCGCATCTTTGAGGGCAGCTTTGGCGGCGCAACTGTGTATGAGAACCCAGAGTACATCTCGCCCAACGCTGTCAGGCACAACGTCCGAAGAAAAAAGGGAGACGAGTACCGCGATCGGACGGCAGCGCAACACAACCTCAAGGCAAAGCGGCAAAAGCTTCAAGACGAGCGCAAAGTCGACGAGCTTAGCAGAGACAAGGTGTTCGCCTAATGGTATTTCCAATGCTATCCGTTACTTTTTCATAAAGTCGTCTGGGTGCGATCATCTGGGTCAGCGAATAGGGACCCCCGAGGCTGCCAGCGGACAACTCACTGAAAGCATCAGAGTGATCTGGATGCCACCTAGAAAGGGGAGGGCGGTCCTGAAGGACGTCATTGACATTCCACTGCCATATGAGAGTAGTCAGCCCCTCAATTCCGCCGGATTCAAAAGGCGCTTTACACACCTCCATTCTCTTAAGGTCTGTTTCCTTCGGAGTCTCATTGTCGGGGCACAGAATGTAGAAGCTACCCTTCTTGATCTGGTCGAACATGTAGTCGACCGTCTGCTCGGCCGACCAGGCTCCGTCAGGCTTTGCCTTGCCGTCCTTGGCGCCAGTCAGGCCAGTAAAGACCCAGCCAGGAATGAGGAGTTTGGGCTCAATGACCTTTGTCGTGGCGTCCCCGCGCATCTCGGCGGCCAGCTGCTCAGTAAATACCTTGACGACGGCCTTGCTTGCATTGTACGCGGGACCCGTGCCCGGCGGCGTCGTGATGCCCTGCTTGCTTCCCGTGTTGATGATGAGGGACGGCTGCTTGTGCGTCTTGATCTGGGGCAAGAATGTCTGGACGCTGTTGATGACACCGTACATGTTGACGTGCAAGATACGCTCCCAGCCAGCCCAGTCCGATGCCTTTGTGGGTCCCCCCACGCCGGCGTTGGACATGAGAACCGTCAAGGGAGAAGAGGGAAATGCCGTCTGGACCTCCTTGCTGAAGGCTTCGACGCTCTTGCGGTCGCCGACATCGACGTTGTGCCCGAAGACCTTGGATCCTTGCTTGGCTTCAGACTGGACCGCGGCGACAGCCCGCTGCAGCTCGGCGTCGGGGACAATGTCACCGATGGCGACATTCATGCCGAACTTGGACGCATAAGCCGTGGCGGCCGCCAGACCAATGCCAGAGGCACCGCCCGTGATGACGGCGAGGTGATTGGCGGCAATAGCAGGGTGGACAGACATTCTGTTTTCGTTCGCACCAGATAACAGAGTTGATGAGAAGAAAAGAACGAAGATCGAGAGCAGTGCGAGTTATTTGCACATGTGTAACGAAGAACGCTTCCACTCCACAAAAACCTGGACGCCCGTCTCCACTCTCGGTGCTCTGCTTCTTTCTCAATTGTAACTTTTTCAACAAGATGCAGCACTTCCACTCAGAAAAGGGACTGAGATTGATGAATACGGCAAAAGAACAGGGAATGTTGCGAAATCTCGTAGCCAGTAAATAAAAAGATTGAGGCTAACCCGATTCGAACGGATGACCTTCTGGAGATTCCTATAAAGGACTAACGTTGCTAGAACTATACCTGGAATCAGATGCTCTACCAACTGAGCTATAGCCCCACGGAATAAGAGAGCGAAGACTTAGAGTCATATATATTCCCGATCCATTAGAAAAACGAGGGAGTCAGCTTGCGAAACAGATAATCATTTCTGATCCTGAGAGAGACGACATCGAAGCATCCAGTGGAGCCAATGGCAACCCCAAAGAACCTTAACTCCACGAAGATAAGGTCAAGGCGATGGTGGCGCGATGCATGTGTTGTCTTTGTGGCTATACACGAAGAGGTCGTTGCGTGCTCCCGAACCGAGTTCGCGGCGAATGAGAATCATACGCTTTGTAGCGCTCTTACACCATCAAGGAGAACACCAGAACAAGGTCACATTGGATTTGAGGATGGACAAATGAAAGACTATTGATCTACTGAGAGCGGCTGCGCGCGGGCTTTCTCTCTGCCGTTTCCTGTGGATATAGACTTATATGGAGCTGAGGCGTATTGCCGGTCCGTCATGCGAAAACAGGTAATCATATCGCAAACGACCAGAAAGGGGGAATACAACGAAGAGCGTACAAGCACGCTCAAACACTCTTGGCTTTCTCCCTCCTCCTCTGCCTGGCCCTTTCGTGCCCACGATCCCTCTGCAGAATCCTAGCGTAAAGTGTTCTCAGCGGCAAAAGCACATCGGCGAGCCTCAGAACAATCCTGAAGAGCTGATTGGAGATCCATCCGAGGAAGTAAGGACGGCGATGAATGAAAGAGCGACCGTCCATCATCCTCCGGGAGGCAAGCACGGCAGGGTACGCGTAGCTCCTCATCGACGACTCGTATGAGCCAATTGAACTGATGATTTCAGGTGTGCTTTGACTCCATCTCTCGCCAAGGGCTTGAGAGAGGGCAAGGGCGTCTCGCAGGGCGGTGTTGGCACCGACTCCACGGCCGGCTGCAGGAAAGAGGGTGAGCAATTGACGTCAGTGCGTCGGAGAGGCGAGGCTTACGAGTCATCGTATGGACCGCATCACCAAGCAGGGTAACGCGAGATGGCTGCCAGGCTTCCTTGAGCGGCTCGCTCGTCCGAATCGCAATCGGGAAAGCTGATTCCGGGATGCTCTTCTCAATAAGCCTTTGAAAGTCTTTGCAATAGCCTAGCTCCTGAGCGAGGTCCAGTGCCGCAGCTGCGATGTCAGCGTTTCTCTTGGCAAGGATGTCGGGAGGAAATTTGTCCGCAGATGCCCAGATAGCCCAGTGCGCCCAGTCCTTCATGCTCGGTTCGCAGCGCGAGAGGAGTGAATCGGAGTCATTTGAAGCATACTTGCTGCGTTGCTGCTCCGTCAAGGTCTCAACTAGGTCGTCTCTGTTGGAGAAGTAGAGGGTGTGGATAATTCCGCCTGACCCCCTTGGCCCGTTGATGAGCGTCACACTTCGGTCGACGTCTTTGGGCATCAGCTGCCGGGCCTCCTCATCGAGCTCATATTTTGCAGCGAGCGAGACGATATTAGTATCGACGACTTGAGCTTGGGGTAGGCGCTGTCTTCGCACAAGCGAGTTGGCGCCATCAGCACCGACAAGCACATGACCGGTGTCTGTGGTGCCGTCGCTGAAGTGGACGGTGATTGGACCGTCACCGTCTTCTTCGTAGCGTTCAAATGTCTTACCAAAACGAACCTCGCTACCTTCCTCCAAATCCGACTTGGTAGGCAAGACCTCAAGTCAGCAAAATTTGCACCTTGAAAGACATCACACCATAGCTTACCAGCAAAACCTGTCTCAAGATAGGCCTTGACACACTGTGCTCTCTGTCCTGGACGGGGGTCGCTTCATCGACGCCAACACCGAGCTTGAGCAGCCGTCGGAACCTTTCGTCAAAGATGATGAAATACTCGGGCTCATGTGCAGACGTTTTGTCAAACATTGTAAAGAGGTCTGGCGAGAGCAGCTCCTGAAGCGCATGTGATCCATCGACGCTGATGCCCACACGATAGCCGTGGAGGCCTGCCATCTTTGTCGCGTCGCGCTCATAGACGACAAACGGCACGCCTCGCTTCTTGAGGCCGTGTGCGAGGGCCAAGCCACCGAAGCCAGCGCCGATGATGATGACCTTTTTCTGTTCTGGCTCCATCTTGACGATTGGTGAGGGCACTTGGAAACGTTCGGGGGGGCGTGCTTTTTTAGTACGCCAGATCAAGGGCTAAGTTTGACTCAGGCACGCTCAGCTGCCCGGAGAATCGCGCCGATACGCGGTGCTATTACCCGCTCGCATGACCTTCTTTCATCAGCGTGGTCTTCTCCCAAACACGGGACTCTGTTCACATGCTAAGCAGCTCAGCGACCTCACGCAGGTGTGGGCTCGAGCAACAATAGCAATGTTCATCTCCATCAAGTGGGCTGCAGTCCAAAAACACTGAGGGCGAGTCTCTCTAAAAACACGCGAATGAAGTCCCCCGTCCTTGCAACAAAATCCACGTGGCCCATGTAGTTCTCGACATCGCACCTCTTTTCCACATCGTCAGCGCACAACCTAGACCAACTCACCGCACAAACACTCGAGAGACACCGACGATGAGCGTTGCAGCGAGCGTTCTCGGCTACGCAGGCCTCGGCTTCCTGACGCGCTGCTACCAGCTCGGCATCCAGAAGCGCAACATTTTTGACAGTGCGTAGATGGCGGCACTCGTTGTCGTAGCGGGCCACTGGAGACCTTCGTGCTGAATTTTTTCTTCGATTTCTCTAGACCTCGGAGGGCACGCGATGGCCATGACCGCCTTTGGCGCCCTTGGCTACTACTTCCACGGGCTTGAGGGACGGCAGCAGGAGCTGATTCAGAAGAAGAAGGAGCAGATTCTCGAGAACCGCGAGAGGTTGGCTGCGCGGGCCAGCGCAGCAGACGAGTAGATGATGCACGCACACGGCACCACAGACTAGGGGAAGGGCCAAATACAATGTCTAAAAATCGTGCTCCAATTGATTGAGATCACTGGCCATACAAGACGCTCTTGTAGTCTCGGAGGATGACGCCCACACTCTCAGGGCCGCTCAAGCCCACCTCGCTGGCTACGGCTGTGACGTAGCGGGGTGGGGTGAGATCGTACAAGAGATTGACGGCTCCCAACGATTCGTTGCCCTCCCATTCCTTTGCCGAGATGAGGTCTGTGTCCTGCTGCTGCGCCAAAATGTCGCGAGGGTCGCCTGTCATGTTCGGTGTCAGTCAACGGTCATGAGAGGTTCTGCTGAGATTGGCCAACTCACCTGCCTCATTGACTACAAAACTGTCGAGCTGGATTCGCTCGCTGAACTTGTACGTCTCGCAGCACACAATGACGGGTACCCCTTGGGCTCTCGCCATCATCGCGCAGCTGGCCGTGCCAGCGCGCGCATAGAGTGCACCGTTGGCCAGCAAGGAAGCTGTGCCGAGCAGGACGATAGAGGCCTTGGCGACGAGGGAGCTGAGCGAAGTCAAGAGACCGTAGGTGCACGGGATGCCTGCGTCGACGAGGTTGGTGAGCAGCTTTCTCCCTTCGCACAGGGGCCGAGCGTCGACAACGACCACATGGAACCGTTTCCCCCGCTTCTGCCACGCCTCGAGCAACGTCTGCTCGACAACACTGCTTCTAGCAAAAGTCAAGACGACGTCGCCGTCCTTGATCTTGCCCGTGGACAGGTTGCTGGCAATGACGCGCGTGGCGTATGTGATGCGGTCCCTGACAAAGTGGTCGACCCTGGACAGGATCGTCTCCTTTGCCTCTTGCTCGCTCAGCTCGACGGGCACCACGCTGATCTCGTACTTGAGGAAGCGAATCGCATGGCCCACGCTGGCGCCCAGTGGTCGCGCGGTGACGAGAAAGGTGATTTGCGGGTTAAGCTTGGTGACGAGGTCGCGGTTCAGCACGGCGCCTTGCGGTGTCCGGTAGTCTGCCACAAAGTCACGCAGCGCGCCAAGAACGGCGATCGCCCTTGCGTCTGCGCCGACGATGCTGAACGACGAGAGCTGTTGGGCCAGCTTCAAGACAGAGGGATGCACCTGTGCTCGATGCGTGGCTGCTGTCACGTAGGGGGCAAGCTGCGCCGAAGACTTTGATGTCGACACATTTCCAAAGAGGGAGATACCCCCCAGGACCGACGGCGTGGCTGGTGTCGTCGTCGCCGCCGCATTGGCGGCTTTGTTGGCCGCCGTCTTTGGCTCTTCGCCTCGTTGTGCGGCCTGTGCATGACCTTGCCCTCTGGCGTGCTCCTGTCGCGCTGAAGATCGGCCCTGCGAGGGCGACTGCCCATCTCCCTCCTGCCGCGGCTGAGACTGCCTTGAAGGAGCCGCCCCCCTCTCGGCTGTCCTTTCTCCCCTCGCAGCAGGTGCTGCTGCTCCCCCTGTCGCTCCCCCTGCTGCTGGCGGAGGTGCCTTTGCGCCGCCAGCCTTCTTGGCGGCCGCTGCAGCTTTCGCCGCCCTCTTGGCCTCCTTTGCCGCCTCCCTGTCCGCCTTAACGGCTTCTCTCGATGGCTTGTCCTCCTTGGCTCGCCCCGAGCCCGATCCTTCTGCCGACATGGTGTGCAAGGAAGAGGCTGTCTAGGTGCGATTGTCGTCGAGAAGGACGCGTGACTACTTTAGAAAAAATCCCGTCAAAGAAAAAAGTCTATCACAAAAAGTTGGAAGATTGGGCTCCCAGGGCGCACTCTCGTCTCTATTCAGAAGAAGACGAAGCTTGGTCAAGAGAAGAAGAGAGAGAGAAACATGGCGTCGGAGCGAAGAATCGTGGTGCTCATTTCCGGGTCAGGTGAGTCAGGATGATCCAAGCTCGCGCGCCGAAAACGAGGCTCAATGCAGACTCGAGAACACCAGGGAGCAACCTCCAGGCGCTGCTCGACGCTGTCTCGGACGGCCGGCTGGGCCAGGCACGCATCACCCAGGTCATCTCGAACCGCAAGGCAGCCTTTGGGCTCGAACGTGCACGCAAGGCCGGTGTGCCTACGGCTGTACTGAGCATGAAGACGTGGCTGGGCCGCAATGCAGGCAAGACGCGCGAGGACTACGACGAGGTGCTGGCGGGGGCTGTGCTTGCAGGCGCCTCCGGTCGTTCGCAGGAGTGGCTCGACGCCCAGGGAGCACAGGGGCAGCAGCTGGTACAACAAGATACGGCAGCTCCGACGAAACCGGACCTGGTCGTCTTGGCTGGCTTCATGCACATCGTCTCACCGAGGTTCCTGCAGGTCGTTGGCAACACACCCTGCATCAACCTGCACCCTGCCCTTCCTGGCGCATTCGACGGCATCGAGGCCATCAAGCGGGCACACGATGCCTTTCAGGAGGGAAAGCTCAAGGACGGCAAGACGGGCGTCATGGTGCACGAGGTTGTGGCAGAGGTAGACCGGGGAAGACCAATCGTGGTGCAGGAGGTGGAGTGCATAGAGGGGCAGTCGCTCGAGGACCTCGAGGGGAGGATCCACGAGGTGGAACACCGCATCATCGTCGAGGCCGCCGGCAAGATCTTGTCTGAGAGATCATGAACAACTTGTACAGTACAAGAAATTGGATTACTTTTCTACCCGCGTAAATGCTCTCCGGAAGGCCATTTGAACACGCAGCAGGCAGCCCTCGAGCGTTGCGGGCGAGGGCCGTGTGTCAAGGTAGAAGGACAGGCTGTTGCCCCTGCCCGAGTAGAAGTCAATGACGTACTTGACTCGCTTGCCGCACCGATCCACCTCCCAGTCGTGCCGGTCAAACGGGAGCTGGTATCTGTTTCTCCGCTCCTCTCTCATTAGGTCTTGCGATTAAGAGTCCAATGAAAGCCCAGAAACTCACCCCACTAGGCTCCTCAACCACGCCTTCCAGGTTATGTCTTTGGGTCTGCCCTGAAAGCTGACGAGCTTGGGGCCCCCGCACACCTCTGAGCCCCCGGCGATGCTCTCCCACTCGAGAATCTGCTTCCATGCGCGCTCGTTGACGGCGTTGTGGATCGGCACGACGATGTTCATGTCCTCTGCCTTTGGATCGTGGTTCTTGCGCGCCATTGCGTTGTAGAATTGCGCAGGCGAGGGGTAGACCCAGTTGCCGGATCCCTCCTCCAGCTCCTCTCTCTGTGTCTGCTGTTCCCCAGAGGTGCTCAGGAATCGAGGAATGGACGAGATGACACGGTCTGTCGAGAGCTTCGACGGCGCCACGTTGGCGGCCTTGCCTCGCGGCACAGGGTCCTCGTACTCGTCAGGCCCCCTCTGCGAAGCGAGAAAGGCACGAGCAGAGGCAGCGGCTGCCGACGAGCTGCTTTCGCCCCTCTCGCTCCGGTGCTGCGAGAGCCAGGCCTGCCGCGTCTTGTCATCGACTGGGCATTGGTCCGCTCCTGCGCTCGGCGCTGGCCTTCTTGCTACTTCATCACTCTGGTCTCTTCCTCCTTCCTCCTTCCCTTTCCCAAAGGGCCACATGCCGGATCTCAAGAAAAAGGTGAGAAATGCTTCGTTGCTGATGCGAAGGCCTGTCGAGAATTAAAAAAATAAAAAATAAAAACCCGAGGACCCTGGTCGGTCGGCCGACTCGGAGCAAAACATCCAAAAAATAATAAAGAACTGTACGGTCAGTCGCATCGATATCTCCTCTTCTGTGACTGATATCAGCTCGGCGATGAGCCAGAATCATGACAAAGAGCAGACCAGCGGCGAGAGTAGGGGCACGGGGGTGAATGGCGACGAAGCCGAGCCGGGCAGGCAGCTGGAGCCGCAAGAGATCGATGAAGAAGCCGAGCAGGAAAAACCCGGCCGGGTCCATGTCGCGCTTCGACTCTCTGCCGTCGTCTCTCTCCTCGCCTTTTCAGCCATCTGGGGCGTCCTCACCCGCCTTGGCCTCATCGCGCTCAACACCTATTCAGGACAGAGTGTCACGCCCGTCATCTGGGCGCAGGCGGTTGGCTGCTTCGTCATGGGCTGGGCGCTGTCCAATCGTAAGGCGCTCGAGGAATGGTATGCACCACTCTACGTCGCCATCACGACGGGCTACTGCGGCTCCGTCACCACCTTTTCGACCTGGATAGTAGAAGTCTTTCAGGCGTTTGGGAACCAAGAACACTGGGACAGGCATGGACTGCACAATGTGAGCCTCTGCGATCCCTTTATCTGCGCATATACACAGCTAATCTGTTGGAGAACAGGTCATGGACGCCCTCACTCAGACGGCCGTCACTTTGGGCATGTCGCTCGCCTCTCTGGCCGCAGGAAAGGCACTGGGGAAAGTGCTGCGGGTGGATCCGGTCCTAAAGCGCTTGGGCAGAAAATCGGGCTCGAAGCCAAGAAAGGGAATGCACCCAGAGCGCGCAGCCGACGTTGCTGCCGTGCTAATCGGCATCGTCTTCTGGGCCGCGTCGGCGATTCTCTGCGGTACATATGCTCCCTTTCGCAAAGTGGCGTTCTCCATCGTCCTCGGACCCCCTGGTGCCATCCTTCGGTGGTACCTGTCCCGCTTCAACTCGCACCCACGCTCCAAGCAGAGACCTCATTGGCCCTTAGGGACCTTGTCCGCAAATCTCATCGCCACGGCGGTGCTCTGCGCCGTCTTTGTCGGCCAGCGGGTTGGGCGGGTTTCTGGCAGAGGCGGTGGAGGCGCCTACTCTGTCACTGGTTGCTACGCCCTCTATGGCGTCGAGGAAGGCTTCTGCGGCTGCCTGAGTACCATCAGCACCTTTGCCCAGGAGCTGGCCACAATCAAGCCAGAGCGGCGCGCCGTCTTGTACGCCGTGGCGAGCTGGACCTTTGGCATTCTCATCTGCATCCTTCTCATCGGAGCTCCTTGGTGGAGCATCGGAATGGACGGCAGCTGCGTGGGCGTCACGCTGTAGGAATATCTCTAGATACCAATCTGTAATACATTGACACCCCCCGAGGTATACCCAGAATGGAATTCCAGTTTGTCCCGTCTACTGAGCCTTGGACGACTCGATGGCATCGCGCGCTGCCTTTGCTTCGTCTGACTCGGCAATGTCTCCTTCCAGTCCTTCCTGCGGCAGATTGTGGGCCCGAGCATCAGCAGCATTACCCTCACCATGATAGGACATCTAACTCACCAGGATGTTCTGAAGGTCTGCGACGGCCGCCTCGAGGCGCTTCTTGCAGTCGGGGATCATCTGGAGGCAGTCCTGAAGGACCTCCTTTTGCTTCTTGACTTCCCACTCCTCCTTTCCATCGGCCTCTGTCTTTGCCACCCTGGCCTCCTGCTCCTGCGCTTCCTTGACGTAGGACTTTTCCTCCTTGACGAGGCTGGAAGGGAGGGATCCGGTCAGCCTGCAGTTCTGTCACGGACAGAGGGGACGAGACTCACCGCTTGACGACGCCCGTCTTGATGGTCAGCTGTCGCTTGGTGGATTTCTCGTCGCTCATGATGGTTAGTTGCACTTCACTTGGTGGCGAAGAGCGCGATTGGAAGATGGGCGAAGTGTTGCTTGGGGAAAAAGAAGAATGGGAAAGAAAGCGTGGCAGCACTAACAGTACACTACTACTACTAGGTCTAAGAATAGTAAGTGGTGGAAGAGAAGACGCGTCCGCTTCTCGCTCGCCCTGCCAGCCAGAGTTCATCCCTCACATCGCATGTTCACCTCGACCTGGCGAAGACAAGTCGGCCGCCACTTTTACTCAACAAGCAGCAGAAAGGACCCGCAGAGGGCCACGCCGAATCCCTTTGCCTTTGCCGCCATCGCCGTCCTAGCTTTTGGAGCGTTTGCCTACACACTCAAGGTCCGACAGGAGGATCCGCTCGACCAGCAGCAGCGCCTCAATAGGATCCCTCATCCGAACCCGCTGATCCCGCCCCGAAACCCGCAACAGGGGCAAGTAGTCGCACAGAATCAGCAAGATGGCAGCGCCCACGTTTGAATCTGAAAAGGTCCTCGTCATCTTTGTCCTCGGTGGCCCCGGCGCCGGCAAGGGCACCCAGTGCGAGAGGCTCGTCAGCCAGTATGGCTTTGTCCACTTGAGTGGTGGGTAGTCGAGCTGACGCTTGAAGAGATAGTAAAGCTCAATTTACTGATCCTCTTTTGCTTGTCCAGCGGGCGACCTGCTCCGCGCCGAGCAGAACCGCCAGGGCTCGCAGTACGGCCAGCTCATTGCTGACCACATCAAGGAAGGCAAGATTGTGCCCCAGGAAATCACCATTGCCCTCCTCCGAAATGCCATGGACCAGGCCGTGGCCTCTGGAGGCAAGACACTGGCGGGACACGATGTCGGGCCCGAGCACAAGGACAAGTGGACAGGCGGGAAGGGCCGCTTCCTCATCGATGGCTTCCCAAGAAAGATGGACCAGGCTGTTGGCTTCGACGAAACGGTACGTTCCTGTCTCTCGCACTTTGCGGGTGTCTTGATCTGATCTGTCTTGCGCAGGTCTGCAACTCCCGCTTTGTTCTCTTTCTACACTGTTCCGAAGAGGTCATGCTCGGGCGGCTCCTCGAGCGTGGAAAGACGAGCGGACGAGCAGACGATAACGAAGAGAGCATCAAGAAGCGATTCCGTAAGATCTATCGCTCTTTCTTCACAAAAAAGCCTGCATATTAACCTGAACCTTGCCAGGCACGTTTGTGGAGACGAGCATGCCCGTCGTCGACTACTACCGGAAGCAAGATCGCGTCGTCGAGGTGCGTACCTCGTGCAGCTTGAGGGCTTCCTATCCCCTCGCTGACGTCGACTGCTTTCCTACAGGTGGACTCGCAGCAGGATGTTGCAAAGGTCACCGAAGACATTCGCAAGGCCATGGACCAGACTTTTGCTAAGCTAGGACAAGCTGCATGAGGCGCATAGAAGTCGAGTATCTCAGCTTCGAAGTGAATTTTCACGGAGCTTTTGATTGCCTCATTTCCATCGTCTGCTCGTGGATCTCTCTCTTCGATTATGAATGTGGAAGCACATCAGAGACTCGAATGGCCTGTTGTGTGAGGCAGATGAGAAGGCTGGCCGGTTACAACCGCACACCACCTCCGCAAATATTGCAGCAGATCTTCTACTTTTGCGACATCGCGAGAAGGTCAGGTGTCAAAGGATGCTGTGCACAAGCGGCTTGTCCAGATAGCCATGCAGTCACTCGTCTGAGATCGTATTTGTCATCGACATTGCTGACGGAAGCGTGCCAAAAAAAGCAAGCACGGGGTAACAAGATCATCGTCGCCCACCAGCGAGACCGCAAGTCTCTGACCTCCTTGATCGTGGCAGGGAGGACCATTCGAGAGGTCCCACCTAGAAACTGCAAATAGACCAGGTTTATCTTAGCCGTCCGCTTTGGTGTCTCTGGACAGAGTCACTCACGGCTTAAAGTTTCGGCTCTCTTTGAGCTTCCTGACCTTTTCTCGGTCCTCCTGGAACTTTTGCCGCATCTTTGCCAGCTCTGTTGGAATGTCAGGTCAATATGAAAGGGCAAAAAGACGAGCATCACAAGTGTACCCACCCTCTTTCTTCTGCTCCTTCCTCTGGAACCGGTAGAAGTCTTCCATCTCCAGCTTCTTTTTCTTCTTCTTTGGCTCCCCGTCTTGTGCATGCTCCCTCGCTACCCGTACGCTCGCCGAGCCTCCCACCTCAGCGGTGCGACCGTACTTGCCGCCTCGTTGAACAATCGTAAAGCCATCCTCGTCAAGCAACTCTCCATCCGGTCCGACAGTAACGCCCTTGATGGCCGACTTCTTGGGCTTGGGATTCGCACGCAGAAACTCGTAGCGGGCCACGACGGAGTCGGCATGCGCCTTGATGCTCGCAGGGGGAGGGCGCAGTGACCGCTGCCTTGCCAACAGAAACTGTAGTCCAAGTGGAGGAGGGCCTGCGGACATTGACTCGGCCATGGCCTGCTGCGCCGTCGCATGTGCAGCTCGTTTCCTCTTCTTCTTCTGATCGGACCCATCTGCTCCGTCTAGGTCTTGCTGTGCCTGAACGACGCCCTCGAACGGGTCGGGCCAGCTTCGGACCTCTGACATGGCAAGAGCCCTCTGGAGCGATGAATCGTCAAGGAAGGTGACGTGAGCGCTGGTTCCCGTAGTGAGAAGCTCGTGCGGGTGGCGAGGATCCAAGGGGGGTAGAGGCACGACTGCAGGCGCTCGGACCTTCTTTCCCTCTGCTCCCCGATACTCTTCGTTCTCATCCTCTTCTTCCTCGTCCTCGTCCTCCTCTTCCTCTTCTTCGCCATGTCCCTCGCTCCTCTTCCTCTTGTCTTGCCAGAAAGATACCTTTTGAATCTGACCCGCTCGCGAAAAGAGCGCCCGGAGATGTCGATCTGTCGTGTCCGGCGGCAGGTTTACTACGAAGAGCGTCCGTCCCTCGTCGCCTGCATGCTTTCGGAGATAGACGTAGTGCTGTCCGACTTTCAGCGCCCGAAAGCCGCTGATGAGCTGCTCTTTTGAGCTCGACGCCCGCTTGTTGTTTCCCATCGTCTCTCGCCCTCGTCGTGTCGATTTGTCGAACCAACGTCTTCTTCTCGTGAGAACCAAAAATTTCGCTGCAAAGCCAAAAAATAAGAAAACACGTGTTTCCGCCCGATCTTTCCTCCACGTCCATTGACACCATCAATGGACGCGCAAGACACCTCATCGCCCGCGCAGGCGAACCTCTCGACGTGCGTAGAGCCGCCAAGGTCGGGCGGTAACGCTGCTTGGTACGATGGTGCCTTGAACATGCTCTCTACGCAGCCTGCTTGGCCAGAAGACAAGGAAAGGGTGAGACATGCACGCGTGCATAACAGCGAAGCAAAGCTCATCTGCCCTACCACAGGTTCTGCTCGAGCCCTACACCTATCTCGAATCGAAGCCTGGCAAAGAGATCCGATCGCAGCTTATCGACGCTTTCAATGTATGGCTCAAAGTGCCCGAGGAAAAGCTGACGGTGATCCGGAAGGTCGTGGGAATGCTGCACAACAGCAGTCTTCTGTGAGTCCACTTCATCTTCTTGTACGTTACTTGCGTAGCTAATTACAATGCAGCATGGACGACGTCGAGGACAACTCGGATCTACGCAGAGGCATTCCGGTCGCACACAAGGTCTACGGTGTCCCCCAAACGATCAATACGGCAAACTACGTCTACTTTCTCGTCTTCTCACAAATCTCTGCCATGAATGGCCAAGGAACGACGGAGATGATCGTCGACGAAATGATCAACTTGCATCGCGGTCAGGGCATGGACCTCTTCTGGCGCGACAGCCTCACATGTCCTACCGAAGCCGAGTATGTCGAGATGGTGAACAACAAGACCGGCGGGCTGCTGCGCATTGCCATCAAACTCATGGTCGCCCAGAGCCCCGAATACGCCGGGCCGGACCTGGTGCCGCTCGTCAATCTGATTGGACTCCTCTTCCAGATCCGCGACGACTTCATGAACCTGCAGAGCGCTGATTATGCAGATAATAAGGGCTTCTGCGAGGACTTGACCGAGGGCAAGTTCTCTTTTCCAATCATTCACTCCATTCGTGCCTCGTCGTCCTCCAACAACAACAACGACGCCTCTTCATCGAGCAGCCACACCGACCGGCAGGTACTCTCGATTCTCCGGCAGAGGCCCACGGATGTTGCGACAAAAAAGTATGCAATCGAGTACATGAGGGAGAGGACAGCAAGCTTCGCATATACGCGTGACGTCATGACGAGACTTGACCGTCTGGTTCGAAGCGAAACGACACGCATTGAACAGAGCATAGACAGCAAGAACGAAAAGCTGGGCATGATCCTCGACGCACTACGAAAGGGCTGGTAAAGGCTAGCCAAGGGCACCCATACAACATCATCTATTGTAATTGTAACATTATCCATTTCACAATTTCTGTCGCTCTGGCCAACCATCGAGCTCTTTGAGATCCTTTACCCGGCCCTCTGGTCTTGAACTGTCGGCCTTGGGCGTAGCTTCTGGCCTCCACCGCCAAATTTCCTTGGCTTGTCCCTCGAGTCGATCGACGATATACTTTCCAATCGTTGGGAGGAATTTGAAAGCCATGCCCGAATCTCCCGTTGCGAGCAGGAGCGAGTTCGCATGAGCTTGAGGATGGAAATCGATGAGCCAATTCCCATCGTTGTGGTCCGCACACCAGCAGATCATAGGATCGACCACCGGTCGATCTTTGAAGCGAGGCAGGACCTCTTCAATAAAGCTCGACAAGGCTTTGATGGCTTCGTCAGGCAGTGCAAATTTGGTTTCGGAGGGAAGCGAGAGGCCGTCCTTGTCGCCTACAGCATTTTGATAGCCCGGCATGGCATTGCAGATTTTGATCTGGTGTGTGTCCAGTGACGGCTCAAAGAAGAAGCTGTGAAGAGCTCAGCCTCGGAACCTTCTAATAGCTAGAGCACAGCTCACCCGTGATCGGAATGGTCAATGACGGGCAGGCCTTTGAGCTCATGTGCTTCTTCGGGAGTAAGCTGCAGATGACCGACGGTCCAGCACTTGCAGCAAAGTTGAATATCGTTAGCGAATGAGACCGAGAGGGCTCTTGAACATTGGAAAATACCTTGGAGAAGCACTGCCCTTGCAAATCGACGAGTCCAGGGCTCCAAGCCCCTGTACAGAGGATGATGTGGTCTGCTGTCCAAAGCCTCCCATCTGCTGTGACAAGCGTTGCTGCACCGTCTGGACCCAACTTTACCTCCACCACGGCTCCCTCCTTTCCGCAGACGTAGCGTACACCGAGCCTTTGAGCCTCCTTTGCCGCCGCTTCGACTGCATCTTTTGCCATAGCCCACCCATTGACGCCATTCCACAGCCCGAACCAGTCTTCGAGCTTGCCACCGAGCTTCTTGAGCTGAGGTGCTTGTTGAAAAATGGCATCAGAATCTGCCAGCAGCGACAGATGAGGCGCCAGCTTCTCATTGGTCTGCATATGTTCATACGGATCAAATATGAGCTCGCGAGCAGTCCGCGAATTTCGATCTGAGCAGGCCACAATCCAGCCCGTCTGGTGGAAGTGTGGTGAGAAGACCGGGTCGGCCTTCCATGACTCGACGGCTTCCAGCGCGAGGTCCGAGTAGATTTTTTCCGAGTACTCTGTTCGAATGATCTTCCGTTCGTCACGTCCTCGTCAGCTTTTTGCACTGCTGCGTTAAGGAGAAAGTGATTACCTTGTTGAGGTCATTGCCGGCGCTTACTTGGCTCGGCGGTGGGAACTTGTCAATGGCGGTCACATTGGTATAGCCTCTCCGCGCGAGGTGAAGCGCCGTGCTCGATCCAAATGTTCCTGCTCCTCCCACGACAATGATTGACGAGCTCTTGCTAATGGGCGGCATCGTTGAGACGACCGTCAAGCTGACAAGGAGGAGGAGTGGAAAGGAAGGGAACTGAACAGCTTGATTGGTTGCAACGCCCCCACGCTTATCGCTGAGACGCGAATAGGCTAAACATTCTTCTCGGTCGCCGTCGGTCTTCTCGCCGAGCGTTAAATTTGTGGCGCCGCCTGTACGATGCCAGTCATGTCCTACCGTACCTTTTCTTATCGAAGGAGAAAAGATAGCGCAAAGCGGCAGCTCGGAGAGGATGAAATCAAGTAGTAGTAGTAGCGACGTGTAGGAGCGAAAGCATGCAGAGATAGGCCAGCGCGGCGAATTTTGGGCGATAGGGTCCGGCCTGCATATCCCCCGCGCACACTAACTTGGAATGCCCGTGAACGAGGTACAAGCTGGTGCGGTAGTGCGGTAGGTGTGGGTCAACCGACCCATGCTTATCATTTCGCCAAAAAGACTGCCCTATTGACTCATATAAAAGAGAGACCGCCTATCCTCCTCCTCAGAACCAGAAACGCCAAGAACAGCAAGATCACCATCATGTCTCTCAAGAAGGAAGACGTTGAGCAGAAACAAGGCCAGGTCGTAGAACTCGGTCACCATGAGGGAGAGAACAACAACGTGGTATACCCGCGCTGGTACCGAACAACCTTCTTTCAAATGCTTGTCATCAGCGGGCTTGCATTCGCTGGTCCAGCAATGAGCGATGCAATTTCCAATTTGGGAGGTGGTGGTATGGCCAAACCTTATGCTTGGTCGGCCGCAAAGTGAGCCAAAGAAAGCTGCAATGGTCCGAATTCCTTCGTGGTACGATAACTGACCTCGCCTTCGTTAAGTGCTGCCAACTATTCTTTCATGGCCGCCGTCTGCATGTTTGGAGGACCTATTGTATCAAAGATCGGACTTAAGGCTGCCTTGATCATCGGTGCGGCTTGCTTTCCTCTGTGAGTGGACCCCTCTTTACAGCGCGACTCTTAGGCTTACTTTACCACGATGGTATTCAGCGAAGGATCTGCGCTCTACGTCACGTCTCAGCATGCCAATGCATCTTGGTATCTGATCGTGAGTAGATTGCTTGGCATGATGCCGCGCTTCTCTAACCACGATTTACTTCAAAGTTCGCCGAATCATTCGCCGGTATCGGACTAGCCTTGTGGTACGTTGGAGAAGCGGCGGTGGTGCTCAGCTACCCTGAGCCCAATCGTAGGGGAAAGTGAGTAGACATTTGTGCGCTGAAGAGAGGAGAAATTGAAGATGGCGATGCTCCTTAAGATATCTCGCCCTGTGGATTGTCAGCCGCAATCTCGGTCAGCTGGTCGGTGGTGCAATCAACCTCGCAGTCAATAAACCCAATAATGCTGCGGGTAGCGTCTCACCAAAGGTCTACATCGTCTTTATGGTCATCGAAGCGCTAGGCTTTCCCATCGCTTGGCTCATCAGCCAGCCCTCCAAGGTTCAGCGCGCCGACGGTTCGCACATCCGAACTGCCCCTGTCGACAAGCTCCCGGTCGAGCTAAAGAAGCTGCTGCAGACACTTCTGAAGCCTACCATTCTCCTCATCCTTCCATTCAGCATCTACAGCTTCTTCTACATTTCCGTCTACAATGCCTATCTGACCGATTACTTCACCGTCCGGGCTCGAGCTCTTTCATCGCTCATCAGTCCTTTCTTCTGCATCGTCGGATGCTTTGGACTAGGTATTCTCCTGGATCACGACAAGTGGAATCAACGAAAGCGTGCAATTCTCGGCTTTGCAGTCGTCGTTGTCAGCGCAATTGCTATCAACACATGGAGCCTTGTCGTTCAAGTCCAATTCAAGCACAAGAACCCAGGGGCAATCGATTGGACCGATTCCAAGTGGCCAAAAGCATTCCTGTCTTACTTCTTTATCAACACATTTGGACCCATTGGGCAGAGCTACATGTAGTAAGTGGTCTACTCGCTCTGTAAACAACGGCACAAGGTCTGACAGTCGCTATTACTTTAGTTGGCTCATTTCGTGCTACTCGACGGACGTGCAATCCAACGCGAGGATGGGCGGCATTTTCCGCTCCATCGAGGCTGTCGGCCAAGCCATATCCTACGTAGGTTCGCTCTCGTCTCTTTCCCTGCCTTGTCGCTGACTGAGAAGAACTAGGGTATCATGTCAAAAGATGGCATTTCACCACTTGTCGGTTTCATCGTCAACTACGTCCTCATATTTGCCATCATTATCCCTACTTCTATCATCGTCAACCGGGTGTCAACGGTTGAAAAGAAGATGGCACCTGAAGATAATCAGGCGGACGAGGTGCTGGACATCGACCAGAAGTGACTGTAGATATTGAAAGAAAGATGTTATCTCGTATGCCCACCGTCACTAATAGTGTAAGAGCGCTAGAAAGCATATGCTACTTTAACTATTGTACCTGATGTCCGAAGGCTGTAGGACTCGTCATTCCCTGGAGGTAGATTGGTTATCGAGGGGCTGGAGGCTGTAGCACTCGGCCATGGACCGCCACGGGCTGCGTCCCGATGTCGATACCCCCCCCCCCCCCTGACTTGGTGCGGTCGCCGCTTTCGTAGGCAAGCGACCGACGAATCTCAGAGATACGATGGAACCTGTCCTTGGGATGCTGAGCTGCTTCCCGGGATATAGTCCTGCGTTTGAGCAGGTAACAGGCGCTGCGGCGGAATCGGCATACCCGGCAGCACAGTGCAAACCTCCATGGGGACGAAGGCCTTGATTTCAAGAATGACGCACTGCAGATGGGGCTAACGAACGACGCACTGCAGATGCGGCTGACGAACGATGAGATTGTACTTGTCCTTGAAGTAGGCCACGACGTTGGTGACCTTTTCGTTGTCTGCGCCGACAGCAGGCGCCGGGACGGGATCGGCGTGCCCGGTAACACGGTGCAGACCTCCACGCAACCTGCTGTCCGGAGGATGAAGGACTCAGCCGGTGGCGAGATGTCTTCTCCCCACGACGCGATGCAGTCGCTGACAGTAGTCGATGTTGTCAGCAAGACCGTCGATGTCAATGACCGTAGCAGCATGATGTACTCACCGGATCGTAGAGCAAGCAGATCGCTTGTCCAATGGCGGGTATTTCGACCACCCATGACTTGATCCGGTCGCTGCTTTCTTGTGCAGCGACGGGCGAATGTCAGAAGCACGACGGAAGCAATCCTCAGGACGCTGAGCGGCATCCCGGTGGTCGACTTGGATGCGCGCGTGACCGATGTCGTTTGGCCCTGAGCGGTCTGGGCGAGCGACGCGACTCGGGCTTTGAGCGAGGCTTGCGCCACCTTGCTTGCACATAGGGCAGCATTGAGCTGGATCGGCGTTCGCAGCGCGACGTACTCTGAAGCAAATGGCTGCTTGTTGGCATGCGTGTCAGGAAGCACAGGGTGGACCTGAAAGTATCGGAGCGCTTTCTGGTACTCGCCCAGGGCCATCACCGTCCTTCTGTGTGAGAAAAGGGCGTTGCCCATCGTACGCAGCACGACGGAAGCGATCCTCGGGTCGCTGAGCTGCCTCCGACTTATGTCCGGTGTCTGAGCCAGCAGCAGGCGCTGGGATGGGATTGGCGTGCCCCGCAACACGGTGCAGACGTCCACGCAACTTGATGTCCGGAGGCTGTAGGACTCAGCCCTATCTCGCCAGGGCTGTGCCGAGATGTTGACGCCCCACGACGTGATGCGGTCGCTGACGGAAGTCGAGGTTGTCAGCAAGACCATCGGTGTCAATGACCGTAGCACGACGTATTCACTGTATCGTAGAGCAGGCAGATCGCTTGCTTAATGAAGGAGACGTCGAACACAGGAGATAGCGTGTCGGACGAAGGGGGACGTCTCGCTTGGCTCTCGTTGTTGATGTCCGTGATGCATCGGGATAGATGGGGGAAGGGAAAAGGAGGGAGGCCAGAGCCTCTGGTATGGGAAGGGAAGAGGAGGGAGGCCATACGATTCTGGTAAGGAGAAGTTGGTGTGGCGCTATCCTTTTCATGTGCGAGAGAGACAAGAAGAGGAGAGAAGAGAAGGGGCGGCGCGAGAAGAGAGTGCCCTTTGCCATCGGCGCGTCGGTGTCAATGACCGTAGCATAACGCACTCACCGTACCTTAGAGGAGGCCCGCTGCCCCACGACGTCAGGAGAAATGAGCCGGCGTGCCTATAAAAGGCTGAAGTAGAGATAGTCAGCGAGACCGTCAGTATCAACAGCCCAGCACGATGCTCTTTCAGCTCCCTACGATAGATTTTCTCGTCATCGTCATAGCCACAGTCTCGGGAGCCTTTCTTCAACGACTTCGTCTATTCAGCTGCCCCTACAGCGCCCACCGTGGACCCACATACAAGCGCCGACAGGGAACAAAAAGGTCCGCCACCTTTCAGCTTTGGTGTCCTTCTTGGCCTAGGCTAGGCGCGTACAAAAGCCGCCAAAAATAAAAAAAAAGAAAGCGCTTCATACTGGTTTCGAACCAGTGACCTTGGAGTTCTCCGTCATCGACTAGAGAGGGGATCCTAAAGCTTAACAGCTCCACGCTCTGCCCCTGAGCTAATGAAGCACCTCACGATAGCCACAAAACTCATGTAGACTTATATAGAATCTACATTGTTACGAAAATGTCCGCGGATTTCGCTATGAGACGCCCCCGGCGATAGTGCCGAAGCAAGAAGGACTTGACTAGATCGTGCGACAGAGAGAGACCAAAGGCGACTGAAAAGGGGACCATTACCGTCTCTCATAAAGCTTTATCGATGGCGTGGCTTCTTCATTCCCCGAGCTTGAAGCTTCTGGTAAACCGTCTATTACTTTAGCTTAGCAGAGAGCCCGCGCTAGTGATGAGAATGGCCCTCATTGATCATGCTAATACCGCTATACATGTGGTGGGGGCTTCCTCTACCATCTGTTGACCCATATAGACCCCCAAATTACAAAGGCGATTCAACTGTTGAGCGGTGTCCCTGCTCTTCTTTCGCTCACGACTCCACTTACACTGCCAGAGTGCCCCATTGCACTTCAAGATAGCCGGCTTCAGCCTCGCGGCCCGAGCGTAGCTTGCATCACGCGGGTCATGACGAGGGCGTAACTGCAACCGCGGATGCTAAATGTCCTTTCGCTTCTCCTTTCACTCGCGCCACACCTTCCACTCCAATGGCTTCGAAGGACTCTGTCTCTAAGGGCGATAGCCGTACACAAATGAACATGGATGGCACCGAGCACCATGCTAGGAAACGACTTCCTGCGTCTGCGGACGACTCCACGAATCGAAAGCGTCAAAGGTCGGTCAGCATCAGTAGCGAGGCCCATCAGGGCCGTCAGGCGTCATTGAAGATGTCCGAGGAGATCTCGGAAAAGGAAAAAGGCCCTGTGCGCTTTGATGAAGCGCTCTCAAAAGAGTTGCCGCTGGCCATGAACGTGGCAGCACATTCGCAGGCCAGCGGCACAGCTGCCATCAGAGACGTGGCTCGGGCTGACGCTGAGCCTCTCGTTCCTTCAAAGCGAGACGACGACTCTAAGCATTTGGAATTCCCCGATCGCGATAGTAGCATCTGGACCTGCGACTATGGTCGGCCGGATGCAAGTACTCAAATACAGGGCCACCGCCACAACAACCCTCACATCAATGTGTACGTTGCTTTCGCCGACCTCCCACCATACAAGGATGTGCTCGCCAATGGATACAGATACCGTGTGGCGGACCCCTTCTCTGTCATTTACCGTCTCTCCAACCCTCTTCCTCGAGCGAGGAATGGGAGAGAGCTGTTCGAGAAGATCGAGGATTTCAGCTTTCGCTACACCGGTGTCCTTCGTCAGCAGTATATCGAATTCCTCTCCTCGGCTCCGACTTTCTCTCCTTTCTCTCCTGCCGAACGCATCACCCTGGTCAGAGACACCCATTTTGGTGTGAAGTATGATCGCCGTCTGAAGACGTATCGCGCAATCATCTTCCTCCCAGAGACGATCCATTCCAAGACCGCCGAGTTTGGCCTTCATTTTAAACCCGTCATCGATAGCTGCAGCGCAACCGTTGAGTCGGTTGGCAGCGCCATCAGTGCGCATTACATCACCGTCCGTGTCGCCTTTCACATGCATCACATGGCTCCAGGCGACTTCGCTCTACGACTCGATCAGGCTCTTGGCCCGAGGGCAAGTGTCTTGAATGTGTGGCAGCGTCGTGTCTACGGCATGGGCAATTCTTGCGACCAAGCTTCAGCTTCGGGAGAATACAAAGTCCTTGTCGAGCTTATCGAGGATGATGGCTGTCCCGCCCACAATGTTGTTCAATCAGCAGAGGAGCTTCCTCGATGGATTCGGCTGGAGCAAGATGAGGTCGAGCTCCAATACCTCCATCGCCGGGCGTATTGCACATATTGCCGCTCGCGTTCTGGCCCTGCCAATTACCATGTGCGGGAGGACTGCGATTTCGCGGCCTGCGGTAAGTGTGGAAGCAAGAAGCATCTGAGCAGATCGTGCCCAAGGAAGAGGTCCAAGAGAGCCAAGAAGAGATTCCTCAAGGCCTCTTCTGGCCAGAGCTCTGCCACAGACGCGCTTTCTTCCTCTTTTCAGCCACCTCTTTAGGCCCGAACATCAACGACGCTTTCGCCCAGGCCTGCAAACCGCACTACCCTTAGGACCCCAGTGAAACGCAAGTCCTCTGACCATAGCAATGTCATCTCAACTATCCATTGTGAAGCATTTTTGTGTATGCCTTGGTCCTCGATCTGTTGTCTTTACCACGCATGTCCACCGTCATCCAGGACATAAAGTCACTCCTCGTTAGGGCGAGCCTAATTTGGACGCAAAACACGGAAATCGGGTATCGGGCTGACGTGCGTCTCGGAGCCATGATTTCGAGACGGGCTGATAGCTCGCTCGCCTTTGGGCCTCTTGAACATTGCGCACTGTGGGACACACTCCGTTGACTCTCATCGGCACGGTCCTCCTTGCGGGTTTCGGGAGACACTAGACTGCATCTATCAAGGACCTGATCAACCTGGACTTTTCTTTCTTGAGACTACAGGCCTCGATGTCAATGAGGGAGGCACTCCCTCCTCTCCTTTGGGCGCATGTCTCTCACTCGACCTTACGGTCATCGGCACTCGCCGATACTGCTGGCTGAAGGAAGCGACACCTTTAGCGCAAGGTACGCTGCTCTTCCCATCGAGTTACGGTCGATCATTGAGAGGGAGGTACTCTTCGGACCTGGCAGCTACGCGGGCGACGAGGTTGAGGAGCTTGTCGCGCCGAGCTACAGTGCCGATCTGCGACTCGCCGCTCTCTGTCACCTGCACCGCCACAATCGCAATGCGTACGATATGATTCATGTGCGACGCTCACTCGAGCAGGCCTTCAGTCAACTGGACACGGTGGGCCTTGTCGACGTGATGAGGGGCAGTCCAGGCCTTCGAAAGGACTTGCTAGAATTGTGTCGAGGAAGGTCGTTCAGCCAAGCGCTGTATTCCTCGCACTCCGTGGACTTTCTATCGAGGGTTCTGGATCTGCTTTTGAATGACATTCAAGGGACGCTGTCGGACGATGACGAGCTGGTGCGAGATGTCATGCGCCGGATGCTCCTTTATTGCGTCAGAGAGGAACATGCGATCCTCATCGAGCAGCCGACATCTTCGTTGGCAATCAAAACGCTTTTTGGCCTCTCCGTCTCTCAGCTGCAACCTCTCTGCGACCTCGAAAGGCGTCTTCGAGCGCGCTTGTTTGATTGGCGTGACACAGAACGGCTTACGGTGTACCATGCAAAGATTGGGTCAACAGCATGGTCCCATCACAACGACCTCGTGGGCGCTTCGAACTGGCTCGCTCAACTCACACTCCCCCTGATCCCCGTCATGGCGCTTGCCTGGTTCTTTTCAAACGCCCTCATCCGAATGGCGGCGTGGTGTCTCACCGTCTCGCTCACTTCGAGCTGGCTTCTCTTGCTGGGTCTATATCTACGCCGCGTCGTACGCAAGCTCGCAGTCGATCACGTCTACCTCAGGAGCAGATCACCAATGCTCGTTCACAGCACCTCTGTACCACGATCGAGCAAAAGCAGCGTCGTTAAACACCCAGCTCCCTCGCTTGCTGTGCAGTCTCGGCGGTCCTTGAGCCTCTGGCCCTGGAATGAGATTCGCATACGTAACGCCTCGAAGGGCTCGATCCTCGTCTCGTCTTACAACGCTGCCGACCACTACTTCATGGGTGAGCATATGTCGTCCTCTCTTACCGCTTATCACGCTCAAAAGTCTTCTCTCCAGTCACGCCGATCACGCAGACCGTCATATCAAGCCGCTGCACCGACATTGTCTTTTCGACGTGGGATCTGCGTGGAACTAGAGTGTGGGTTTTCTTCTTGTGGCTATGCGACCTTCGGTGCATAACAGCTGATCGGTCGCACGTTTTATCCACATCAAGTCACGTTCAGCAGTGCAGGGAAAAGCGAGACGAAGTCGACGAGAAGACTGATGAGCGGTCTCTTCTCAAAGAGTGGGAAAGGGGCAGCCGCTTCAATCTCTATGCGAAACGGATCCTGCTTGTCCCAAAGAGCTCACAGGTGAGGCCAGGAGGCAGGCACGATTTTGTTATTCAGTCGACTGATCACGAGGCTTGAACCAAAGCTCACTGTCACCGACGATGATTTTGTGTAAATGTCGCCATGAATGCGGTGATGTGCCTGTCGAACATTTCGGCGGGATATCCCATCTTGATACCATGACCCTGTGTCGCGAGCCGAAATCGACTGTATCTTAATGTCGCCGTCCCTCGTTTCAGTCGAGTCAGTCCTCGGGAGGGGTTACGAGGGAGCAGTGGGCAAAAGCTTTGAGAAGACGGTCGTATTTCGTATATCATTATAGCTGCCAGCATTTTTAAGGCAGACTGTACATTCGAGAAGAGGTCGTCATGAAGAAAAGAGCGACATCCCGGGTCTCGAAAGGGGCAAAGGATGCCCAGAACAAAAGATAAAAAGAGAACAAGGGTACCAATAAGCCCAATACTGTCCAGCCCCAAGGGAAAAAGAGAGAAGGTGAAAAGGGTCAGGGTCCGTCTTCGTCGTCGATGTCCTCAGCATCGGCAGGCGCTTCGGGAGGCGAAAGGTCTCTCCTGGCTGTAGCTACTTCTAGCACGTCTTCCTGCCCTCCAATGCGGACGGCAGTACGAGTCGATGCATTGGAATCGGAACGGGCGAGGCCGTCTGCCTCCACAGGATCGCCTCGAAGGAGAATCTTTCTTGGGGCGTCCGCTGCTTCGTCTGCATTGGTTCCTCGACCAATGAGATCCGACCCATCCTCGTTTGGCAGAGAGCGAGTACGGGCCTTGGCACCCAGCAACGGCAAGCTATCGACAGCGATCAGGTCGTACGTTTGAACAAGAGCGAGGAAGCGCGCATAAAGTGATGTCTCGGCCTAAAGAGAGGAAGGTGAGTCGCGGAAGCTGCGAGGAAGTTCTTATCAACTTGCTCACCTCGCAAGCCTCAAAGACATCGGAGTGGTGCTCGTAAGCATGAACGAAGATGCGGCTGAGGCGCCTGCTCACGCTTCCAAAGTGTCGCAGGCTCGTTGTTGGGATGTAGGTTCTGCTTGGGAAGTGTCTGGCCGAGTTGAGAAGAGCGGTAGTGCCGTCGAGGGTATGAACGATGTAGTCGATGGCGCAGCACTGCTTCTCCTCGCCGTGCGATGCGCAGAGGTACATCCAGTCATCAGCATTCATGGCGTCGCACGTCTTCGGCCGCGTCTTTCGATCGCATTCCTTTTGCAGAGACGTCAACCATGGCGTGGAGAAGCCGAGCACGATTCGCCTGTCGTGGGAAAATGTGAGCCTCCTACATCCTTGATTACAATCCACGGAGCCTACTACCCACCTGAGCTGCTCGTAGACCCAGACATCAGTGTCAACAGCCTGTGGCTCTTCGTCCGGAAGAAAGGCATTGTCGTCTTTCGCTTTGCCCTTCTGCAGCGCAAGAGCTTCTTCTGCAAACGTCCTCGAGATCTCGCTCGAGGGCTGGGGCAAGGCGACAATGCGCTCAACGTTGTGCGGATCCTGACGGATCAGTAGTGACAGGTACTCTTGCAGCTGGAAGGGCGAGTCGATGTAGTGCAGTGGCGGTAAGACCGAAGGCACCGGCGGCTGAATGTCCTGCCCAAGCAAAGCCGATCAGGCCTTGTCCATTCCCATAATAACGCGGGCACAAGCTGCACTCACCTCTAATCTCTGGCCCTTGCGTATGCGATGGAGATGGGGTTGGCTGTGGCCCTTTTTCCCGTTCATCGAAGAGTCAAGCCTGGCAAGGGGAGCAGGTGTGGCCTTTTCCACGAGTGGCGACGGAGGGGCCCGAAGAGGACGGACGGGGAGGGGCGCGGGGTCGGCGAGGGCCGATTTCGAGGGCGCTGAAGAGGAGGAGGCAGTGGAAGGAGGAGACGAAGAGGACGAGGCCGCAGGCGACAGGTGAGGATGATGCGCCGGTGATAGTCTGGTCGCCACCTCGAGCATGTCGAACGATCCGAGAAGGACCCTGGACGCGAATGTGCGACTGCGAGAAGAAAGTCCGAGCGCTCCCAGTTGACTCGTCACCGTGTGATCCTGTCTACTGCAACCTCAGAAGCCTGAGTCTATGCCAGCGTGTTCGTGACTCCTTCTGTCGTTGTTGTCGCTGACCAGATTGTGAGATTACCGAGGGGCTCTTCGATAGGGGCGAGGGCTCCGACGTAGAGAGCGCTTTCCTCGCTAGCCCCGACCCCCGACGCGCTGCTCGCGCTGCTCGCATGGCGTCCAGGGACCCTTTTTTTCCCCTCTTCGACACTAGAATATTTGTTTTCTAAATTGTTAGTTGTGACACACAAGACATGTTTCTATCTGTTTCCCAGACTTTCAATAGGCGCTACTGCTTATTGACGCCGCCATAGGTCACGGTCATTGCAATGGTTGTAAAGGACGGCTCTTCCAGGTGATGAGTTGATGCCGCCCCGTCGCATTCGTAGCCAGCCCGTCGCAGGAATTTCTTTAGGAATGACTGGCTTTCTTGTGACTGCGGGCGCCCCCTTTCTCCGCCCCTTCACCTTTTGGACCGCGCGAATCATGTCCGTCTGTTCCTATTCTCACCCAGCAACGGTCCTCTCCCCGTCGTTGCTTTCTACCCAGCAAAGCTCATTTTCCCTTTTCTCCTTCTTACATCCAACTCCCTCTCACTTCCTCTCCTCGTTGACTTGCCTTTGAACAGTCTCGATCTACTTTCCTTCAAAGATGCTCGCGTCCATCTTCACTTCGACCCTCATGGTCACTCTCTTTGCTCTGGTCCAGTGCAACCCGAGCCCCGTCGTGAGTTTTTGGTCTCATACTGTACTGTGTCTTTCCTTGCTCAAACCATCTTTCACCCAAGGCCGGCGTTGACGGCTGGCACAGTCTCGGCGGTGTCGGTCACGGTGGCTTTGAGCGTCGTCAGCAGACGCAGAAGGCAGCAGTCACGGTACCCGCTGTGGCACCTGCCACTATTGGCACCCCCCCTTCCACGGCTCCTGTCGCGGCATCTGCTGCTGCCAGCCCGGCAGCAGCTTCCGGTAGGGACACAGCGTTCGCCGCTTGCGACAACACCACGGACTACACCCAACTCACCGAGTGGGGCTCCGTCCGCAACTGGAACACGACGGACGACAAGGTCTTCTGGGCTGCACCGGGTCAGGGCGCTTGCGGATTCAACTACACCCTCGAGACCAACGGTATCTGCCTGCACCCCGGCTGGGTCAACTCTGCCAACACCAACGGCTGCAACAAATGGGTTCAAATCTTCTCCATCGAGACCGGCATCACCGCTCAAGCTCGCGTCGTGGACTCCTGTGGTGCCGGTAAGAATTGACGTCCAGTCTTTTCACTTTTTGCGAGACCAAGAAGCTGATACTTACCTCATGCGAACAGGAAGGTACGACGCCTTTGGATGCAACGACGCCCTGGTCACGAAGCAGACTTTCGAAATCCTCGCTGGAAAAGGCGTCAAGAAGGCCCTCGATGACGGCCACTTGCCCGGATCCATCCTCTTCCGTTTCATCGAAGAACCCTGCTGGGCTTGCAATGCTGGCCTCCCGGGCATGCTTCCCAACGGTACAAAGGACGACTGCACGGGCGAGGACTATCTGGGCTACCCCCGCTGCGGCCGCAAGTCAGGCAACGACCGCGTCCTTGGTCCCCATGCTGCGCTCGTCTGCAACCGCAACTTTACCTGCCCAGCTATTTGATCTCTCCCAAAGTCTTACCTCATATAGCTCTCTCCTTCGAACCCCATCTCCCTCTAGACCCTCATGTGTCGAAACAAGACGCGAGCCATCTTCTGGCCCTGCGCATCATCTTCACCCCAATCAGACAACATTTCCCTGTGATGATATGAAGATTTCGGGAGTGCCGCTAAGACATGGCCAGCTTGCTGTAGCTCGGCGGTGCCAGAGTGGCTCTCGCCAGTTTGATGAAGTACAGCGGAAGGCTGCTCACCGCCACAATGACGGCCGTCTTCCAAAGGAACGTCGTCGTCAGGACGAAGGAGAGATCTGCGGCACAAAAAGAAGTCAGCATCCGTTGGCTTCTCGGCGTGTGGCCAGAAACTAACCGAAGAACTCGGGTAAGAATGTGATGCTGATGCAGTAGATGATGAGGGTGACAACCTCGGAGAGAATCATGTAGACGTGCCTGTGGATGTGTGTTAGTGACCAAAAGGACAGTACTTAAGTAAAGCTGAAGCAGGACTCACCAGGTGGTGATTTCCAGGGCAACCATGATGAGCTCATTGAGGATGAGCGCCGTAAACGAAATGGAGAGAATGTTGATCATCTCCTTTTCAAAGACGACCAGACTCATAATCATGATGGCGCCGCCTTGATAGATGGAGACGATAAGCCACTCGGTGAACGTCTTTGCCGACAGGCTTCTGCCAATGTCCTTGAAGAGCTCCGGATAGAGTAGTGCCACATCCTCGCTCACGTCGCGGTCCAGCACCAGGCTAAAGACGGGTGCCATGGTGTAGACGGTGGCGTAGCCGACCATGAGCCAGCCCTGGTAGAGGGCGATGGGAGCAAAGTAGAAGATGGAGGAAAAGACGGCCTGAATGACCGAGATGATAAGACCACGATGGATGACAAATTGCGCCAGCTTGGCGCTCCGCTTGTACGAGTTTCGCCCATGCCAGACCACGAGCTTGGTGATATGAGAGAATTGTGTCAAGGAGAAGTCGGCGGCCAGCGAAGCTTGCTTGCCCTCCTTTCCCTCGATGCCGAGGCCCACGTCGGCAGCCTGGATCATCGACACGTCGTTGCCTCCGTCGCCGATGCAGCAAACGCGTTTCCGGGTGTGGCCCCTGATCAGTCGTGCCACATCGGCCTTCTGCGTTGGCGAGCATCGACAGGCGACGACAGCGGTGAGCTGCGTGGCAAGCTCGATGAACTCCGTCTTGTGATTGTCCAGGCTGAGCTGCAGCGACTCGCCGTCAATGACGAGGCAGCAGTCGAGCTTGGACCGGAGAAAGTCGAGCATCTCTCGAACCTCCTGCACCGACTTGAGCTTGGCCACTTGATGGATGTACTGGTTGCGCGCGACAAGCTTGCTCGAGATGGCAATGCACGTCGCCGTCTCGATCTTGTCGCCAGTCAGCATCCAGACGCGCACCCCAGCGTTGCGCAGGAGCTCGAGCGTCGTCCTGACGTCGTCTTGCAATTTGTCTTCGACGCCAGTCAGTCCGAGAAGCTCCAGGTCGCGCTCGAGGTGCTCGTCGATGGCGTGCGCCATGGCTTCATTGCGTCCACTGACGCGGACCCTCGCGGCCTTGTAGGACCTTTCAAATGCCTTCCAAGACTCCTCGCTAAGTCTCTTGCGTCCCACGACCAAGGTTCGCAATCCTTCACGGGCCATGTTGCCGCACTCCTCGTCCAGCCAGTCATTCTGCGTCACAATCTTGGCCATGACGACATCAGCGCCCTTCTGGTAGAATGTCAGCTCGCCAGTGCCGCGATCTCGGACGACGATGCCCATTCGCTTGCTCTCTGAGGTGAAGGGGAATACCTCGAGAATGTCAAAGGCGTGCGTTGCGCCGTCTGCCAGCGTCCGCAGCGACATCGAGGTTCGATCGCGCGATGTCAGGGCGAGGCCCACCGATTCGGTCCACCGGACGATGGCGACCTCGTCTGGGCTGCTGGCCTGATATGTGATGGATCCATCGCTGTCATCGACGGGCGTGACGTTGTGACACAATGCCAAGGCCATGACGACGTCTTTGACTCGCAAGCTCATGTCGCGACGACCTCGGCTGCCAAACATGCCACCGGCGGCGAGCATCGGGTTGGTCTTGATGGTGCTGGGACTTCCTGGTCCGCCAGCGCCGCCGACTTGGTTCTGCTGTGCCTCTCGCTGTTGCTCCATGGCTGCGGCGAGCTGCCTGGCCACTTCGTCCATGCTGTCCCAGCTGTAGCTCATGGTGCCCATGTGCAACTTCTTGAGCTCCATCTCATTCTGCGTCAGCGTGCCGGTCTTGTCGCTTAGGAGGTATTCGATGCGGCCGAGCTCTTCTGGAAGAGTGCTGGTCCGGACCAGCGTGCCTGGAATCTCCTTGTCGTTCATGATCTGGCGCGCATACACCGTCTTGCCCATGTCGAGATTGACGCGAAGGCTGATGGGGATGATGGAGCTGAAGAGAATGAGGAAGCGAAAGATGTAGATGTACCATTGACCACGGAAGCCGTTGAGGGCGACGAGGCCGACGGAGAGGGCAAAAGTCACACCGCAAAGGATCTTGGACAGCTTATTGACCTCGAGGTCTAGGATGCCCATCTTCGTAGACGGATGGCTCGTGTTCATGACCGCTCGAGTCTCCCGGCCAGTGTAGACGACGACACCCAGCGCACTCCCCGCTGCCAGGACTGTATTGGCCCACAGCACGTTCTCGGCGGTCAAGGGCGCCACCTGGGCCTGTCGACTGAGCTTGATGGCCGAGTCCCTCGCTCGCCCCTTTGGCAAAGTGGAAGGCTCTGGCGTTCCAATGAGATCGCCAACGACGGTGTCGTCTTGCAAAGAGGCTCTTGAGACATCTTCCAATGGGCTCGGGTGGATTGTCAAGTTACCGACAAAGGTGTGGATGTCCTTGATGGGAGGGCCAGCATATACACTGGCCCGATGTTCCAACTTTGCCAGCTCGTCCTCGCTCATTCGCTGCGTCAAGTCAACTGCGACACGCAGCTTCCAGTCTGTCTCTCCATCGAGCTGATCGGTCCTCACGAAGCAGGTGCCGCCCTCGTCCTCAGCTGGCCCATCTTCTTTGCCTCCTTTCGGACGAGCAGCCTGCCCCTCCTCCTCTTCGTCATCCTCGCCCAGGATGAAGTTGGTTTCTTCAGCCACCAGAGAGCGTCTAGGCCCCGTCGAGGCGTGGTCGCCAGCAGTGGTACGCAGCAAGACCATGTCGGCCGGCACGCGTTGGTTCTTGTGCAGGAGGACAAGATCACCGACTCGCAGCTTGGAGCTGGGCTTTGGGATGAGGCTGACTCCATCGGTGAGCTGCCTCTCTCGGTCATCCCTCTTCTTGCGACGAGGCTCCAGCCTGGCACCCGACACCAGCGTCTCGTACGGCGAGCTGTTGCTCTCGACGTCTCGCTTGTAGCGTGCATGGTCGTCGATGGCCTCCTTGCCAATGGTGACAAAGAGCACAAAGGCGAGCGGGGCGATGTACGTCGCGATGAAGCCGATCTTGAGCGGGGGTATGAACTGGCTGAGGGCGACAAGAAGGAAGTAGAGGTTGAAGAAGTACTTGAACTGCTCGTAGAGGACCAGTGGGAGAAACGAAACAACGTTGTACTTTTGGTTCCTCACGACGTTGGGAGGAAATCGTGTTCGGTTGCGGTCTGCATTGGACCGAGTCAGCTTGTGAGGTCAGCTTACAGAGTGCCGGGACACAAAACACACACCTGCCTCTCCAAAGGTGATGGTCCGGCTTGAATTCCTGGTGTCCCTGCCCCTTCTGCCAAACGGCCAAACGCTCCAGCGAGACCGCGTGGGAGTGGGAAGAGGAGATGAAGAAGGGGGAGGAGGCTGATATCCGGAATCCTCGTCTTCGTCTTCGTCGCGGTAGCCTGCAGCTCCCAGGTGGGCCCCCAGCAAGCCCCTACTCTCATCGGCGTCCTCTGCTGGGTCCCGACTCTGCCCTTTTAGCTTCGAGTAGCGCGAGCCCGACGCGTTGTCGGCGCCCATGCTCGACATGTGAGTGCTGTTGAGCGATCGCAAAGGTATACTTCGGTCGTCTGAGTCGTAGCTGATATCGTTGTCGTCCACAACGTCGTCGCGGTATTTGCCGGGGTTGCCTTGGCTCTTGGTCGTTGTCCAAGGCATAAAGGCTTGTGCTGCTTTCGACGCGGTCACAGAATAGTCTCTCAGGATGGACCCAGGAGGAAATCAGTGGCGGCGTAGGTCGTGTTAGGGTATTGCCAGCTCATTATTTGACAGACTCGAGCGGCAGCGGCGGCGGGTGCGACGGACGAGCGCGGCTCGACCAACAGACCATCAATTGGGGTCAATGTGCTTGGACCGTGATGATGTGCATAGCATATTTGCTTAGTAATCCATGAGCAGGTGACTGGCGGGACATTTTTATTTTATAAAAAAAAAGAAAGCGAATACGGCGAGAAGACAGGACGGGCGATAGCAGCCAAACTACTCCTTCTCTCAGTTTTCTCGCCCTAAGTGACAGCGCATACAAGCAGCACCATGCCGGGCGTCAATGCGATCAAGCTCTTGACGGGTAAGTGTGCCGTTTGCAATCGTCTTTTTCTCCAATCAAAAGTAATTGCTACAACTTTGGCTCCGCTACAGGCAACAGCCATCCCGAGCTGGCGCAGATGGTCGCAGATAGGTGCGTGCGGGACCGGCTAATCCTCTGCGAAAGGTGCCTGCCATGAGCTCACCGCCCATCTCCTCGCTGTTTCCCTCTCACACAGACTGGGCATTGCCGTGACGCCGTGCGTGTGCAAGAAGTTTGCCGACCAGTCCATCGACGTTCGCATTGGCGCCTCGGTCCGTGACGAGGATGTCTTTGTGCTCCAGACGGGCAACTCGCCCTACGTGGACCCCAACGATTCGCTCATGGAGCTTCTCATCATTCTATCGGCCTGCAAGACGGCCTCGGCGCGGCGAATCACGGCCGTCATCCCTTCGTTTCCCTACTCGCGCCACGACAAAAAGGACAAGAGCCGGGCGCCCATCACGGCCAAGCTCGTGGCCAACATGATCACAGTTGCCGGTGCCGACCACGTCATCACCATGGACCTGCACGCGAGCCAGATCCAGGGCTTCTTTGATATTCCCGTCGACAATCTGACGAGTGAGCCGAGCGTGGCGCGGTGGATTCGGACAAGGGTGCACAACTACTCGGACGCCATCATTGTCAGCCCAGACGCCGGTGGTGCCAAGCGGGCGACGTCGCTGGCCGACCTGCTCGGCATCGACTTTGCCCTCATCAACCGGAATCGGAAACGGGAACAGAACAAGCGCATCCGTGCCGCACAGAGGGAGCAGGCGGGTCTCAGCACCCAGTCGTCCTTCAGCGACCTGCAGTCGGGCCTCACGACACCCAACCCAAGCAACCTGCTGGTCGAAAAGGCCGCGCTGCAGAAGTCTCGCTCAGCCAGCGGTGGCAGCAGCAGCGGTAGCAGCGGTGACAGCGGCATTGGTGGTGGTGGTGGCAACGGCAACGGTGGTGGTGATCAACGCCGGATAGCTAGCCAGGACCAGCTCCGGTCCGTCAACGACCAGCTGGATGACTTGTCGCTGCACCAGCAAAAGACATCGGCCGATGAGACGCCCAAGCTGGGACATGCCCATGCTCATGGCCTGGCCAATGGCAGGCTCGAGCCTGCCTTTTCGTCGCGAGATTCCTCGCCGAGCGCCGTCAAGCAGACGCTGGCCAACGGCGTCCTCGTCGACGAGCGAGGGCACTGGATGACGATTGACGAAAACGGACACCGGGTCGTCTCGGGCGGGCTCAAGCAGCCCGAGTCGTCCCACCCTCAGATTTCGTTGCAGAGCCAGGATCTGTCGATGAGCACCTCGAGCTTGGGCAGTGTCAACATGGGCGAGGGAGCAGCAGACGATGGCGAGGAGACAAAAATGGAGATTCTCGTCGGCGATGTGCGGGGCAAGACTGCCATTCTCATCGACGACATGGTCGACACGGGCCGGACACTGGCTCTGGCTGCAAAGACGCTCAAGGATGCCGGTGCCAAGGAGGTGTACGCCCACATCAGCCACGGCCTGCTGAGCGGCAAGGCGACGGACCTGCTGGCCATGCTCGATCTCGAGCGTCTCGTCGTGACAAACACGATCCCCAGCCTAGAGAAGGCCAGGGCCTCGAAGGGCAAGCTCGAGATCATGGACGTGAGCGCAGTCATCGCAGAGAGCATCCGACGGACACACAACGGAGAGAGCATCTCGCTCCTGTTCCAAGAAGACGCTGCCCTGCTCTTTTAGGGACTTTTTTGCACTCTCTCACACACACTCTTAGGTGCTTGATGTATGTATATGCGAAACGATACAGCTGTCGTCGCAATTTGCTCGTCGTTCAATAGCCAATTATCTACTTTTTCCCCTTGCCCTTTGCGCCCTTCTTGTTTGCCAGTGGCTTGCCTGCCCGGGCCTCCCTTCCACCGACGCTCATCCAGTCGAGATCCTGCTCTCCAAACGCGTTTCTCCCCTTTGCCCCCTTGTCACCCGAAGACTCTGCCGCAACAGCGTCCTCTGCACCGCCGAAGCGCTTTCGGAATCGGCCCAGACGCCCGCTCTCGTCTTCGTCGTCGCCGCCCGCGCGCCGCTCCAGTCCCGGGTTCCAGAGCGGGTGGTTGGTTGGGTCCCTCGTCAGCCTCACAGAGCTCCTCGGTGACGTCGTCGAGAGCGTGATTGACGATCCGTCTGCCAGAATCGTCGTCGAAGGGAAATGCGGGATCGGCCTCGGGAAGTGCCGCTCGGCCTCTTTGAATGCTCGGGCGCATGTGTGGAACCCGCGGCTGGCACTCGGCGCACCAGCACCAGCACCTGCAGCTGTGGCACCGCCACACATGACTCTCGAGGGGCTGCCACTCTTGCTCGAGGCCGCAAAGTCGTCCCATCGCTTCTTCTTCTTCTTGTAGTCGTCCTCGTTGTTGCCCAGCTCTGTGTCCTTGGTCAATCGCAATCCTGTCCCCCCGCCGCTGTCAGCTCCGGCCCTCGCTAGACCAGCCCTTCAGTCAGCCAATGACTCACTGTAGGCATTTGACTCATCGTTGAGCTTGCCCTGGACGACGTTGCGCTTCAGCACATCGACGACCTCGTCCCACTCCTTCAAGCCTTGGTCAATGGCGGCGCTGTCCGTCTGGGTGCGGGCGGCCTCGTCAAACTTTCGTCGCACCTCGAGCCGCCAGGCGTGCATCGTCGCCTCGTCATTGACAAATGTCTGCTGCGACGTGCGCAGCAGGCGCTTGTACAGGCCAATGGCGCGATGCCTCTGCGTAGGTGTAAATGCCGACATGCTCCCCTCCTCTTAAGTTTCTCGTCCCTGGGTACGCCGGGTGAATGTCAGAGGCAATGGTCCTTCGTAAGACGAGAAGGCGAAGGGGACTTTGGATTTTTCCCTTCCTCTCTCGACTTTTTATTTGCACGTGGGAAAATAGGCGGCCGACGCCTCCAAGATGAGCGCTCGCGGCGACGCGACAGGACAGGACTGACCAACACCCAGAGTCTAAGGACAATTGGTCTGGACCGCCCGCACGGAAGAGAGAGAGATCGAGCGACCTGGCCGCGGCGTAACGATGCCTGAAGAGTTTTCAAAGATCGACATCGATGAGCCCGAGGACCTGGACCATGTCGTGTCGTCCATCGAGTCGCACGCCCGGAAGCTCGTCAAAGCCCAGCTCGAGCGAGAGGGACAGCAGGTCAAGGCCGACGAAGAGACGAGGCTAGTTTGCGAAAAGGTCATTGAGCAGGTGTGTCCTATGTCTTGCAATGGGAGTGAAAGATCCGTACACTAATAAGAAGCCACGGGGCGACAGTGGGTCAAGAATATGCGGCAGAGATTGGAATCGAACCTCCTCGTCAATGGCCTTTCGTTCAAGGAGAGCGTCGTAAGAGGAGGTGAGTGTCTCTCCTTTGTATCTTTCACGGTGACCTGCGGTCGAGGTGGCTGACTCTTATAGAGTGCAGCTGTCGAGCCGTTTGATCAGGCGCTGGCGACGCGGGTCCAAAAGCTGTCGCAGGATGTGGACAACATGACCGAGGAGGCCATTCACATGCGCAAGGCAGTCCCAGCCCGCAGAGAGGCCCTGTTGGCTGCCAGAGCAGAGGCTCTCGAAGAGCTTAGAGGGTCAATAGAGCGCAAGCGGCAGAATGTCGTGGACGAATTCGTCAAAGACCGGCAAGAGAGGGCCGACGAAGAATGTGAGTTGTTCGCATGAGCCCATCCCACACCGGCAAGTGTTGATGTCGATGGCGAACGCCGACAGTTCCACATGCCATCGAGCGGACCGAACAACTGCAAGAGACGGTCAAGGCAGCTGTATCCGATGTCGAGAAGCTGGCCACGGTGAGTGATAGAATTCATGACGCTGCCTGAGCATTGTCATTGACGGCGCACAACCTAGTCTGTCCTCGAGACCTCGTCGATGACACAACAGCAAGCCTCGTTGATCAAGCGCCTACGAACCATGTCTGACTAGTCTGCGCGCGGCTTCTCCCTCTCATTCTGTATCATAGCGTTATACCCTCAGTCTTCTCCGTGGTCTCAGCCTGTAGAGAAGGAACAATGTACAGTTTCGGATTGAATGGGTGGGCAGGGAAGAGACATGGGGAGAGCGTCTAGAGTTTCTTTTCGATGTCCTTGATTCCCTGCTGGACCTCTTGCTTTGCGTTGGCTGCCGTCTGCTTGACCTCGTTGGCCGCATCGAGGATGGGACTGGCCCCGCTCTTGGTCTGTTGTTGGTGGCTGGAAAAGACGGGTCCGCTATTTAGCACGCTTCTGCCCTTGCACTCGACTGGCACCTCTTTCCCAAAGGTCTCAACTCACTCCCAGATCCTGTAGAGCTGCGCAATGCCGGTGGTGCCCACAAAGAAGTTGACGGCGGCCAGCGAGTAGTTGACGGGGGTGATGACGAGCGAATATCGGACCCAGATCATGCCCGTCGCGGCCAGGGCGACATTTTGCGAGACCGAGAGCTTGTCGGCGGGCCGGCTGAGGTCCTTGATGCCTGCAATGACGAGGGCCCACTTCATGATCGGTGCCCAGAAGAAGACTGCGAGGAATAATTGTCAGCCGGGCAGCAGGGGAGGAAGGGTCCCGCAAGATCCAAGGGGTGCCCACCGGTTTTGGGACCCGCCGGGTGGTTCATAAAGGCCTGGAACCTCGAACCTGCTCCTGCTGCGGCGGCCATCGTGGAGTATGCTTTCTCAGAGACCGAGGAGTGGGGGAAAAAAAGAGGCAAGGACGATTCAAAAGAACGTCGACAGTCCTTCCGGTAGGTAGATGGTTGCTGCAATTGATGGGGGGAGATGAGCGAGGTGGACCAAAAATGACTCAAATTTATCAGCACGTGGACGCGAAGGTCGAGAGGAGAAGGCGATTTTCTCCAGTCTCCCTGCTGCCATTGACGCAACGACGACAAATAAGCCAAGTAGAACATGCCGCGATTAGCACCGCTCCTTCGAGGTTCGCTCGGATCTGTGCGCGGTCCGGCTGGGTCGCTGTCGGTGGGAAGCTTTGTGCTGCCGTGCCGCAAGCTGGTGCTGGAGTACAACGAGACGTGGCCGTCCTCTTCGGGAGCGAAGGAGTACATCGAGAGAGAGGCACAGCAGCTCGCGAAACGGCATCCTTCCGTCGAATTCGTCGTGCAGGAAAAGCCAAACAGGCACCCCGTTGCGCGAGGCTTCTACGGTGAGTGTCAGGTCCTTGATTCTGCTCCTCGCTGCTGCGTGCAACGTACTGACAGGCGAGAGCACAGTCAACAATCGGGAAAAGGTCATCTCGCTGCGAAACATGGAGCCTTCGCTCGTATCTGAAAAGGTCCGGTTGCTGCTCGAGTCGAGCGGGCGGAAGCTGACAAACCTCAAAAGGAGACCCGTCGAGGCGGGAGCCACAGAGTCGGCCAGGGGCGTCTGGAGTCAGCTTCACGCAGCGAAAAAGGACCTGTAATTCGAGCTGTTCTCTAGTTTTCATCTTCCTTTAGCCGTTCTCGACAGCAAATGTAACCATATTATTCACCAGAAGGCAACTTGGGAGAAAGTGTCTCTAGATATCCGTGGCCTGTTTCTGAGGAAGAGTGATGTGAAAACGGCGTCGGCTTTTCTTCAGAGATGCCGATTTTCTCATTTTTGGCCAATCTTCAGAAGGAGTAGGCTTTTTTTTTAGGCTCGAGCGCGTTGCTTTCTTCCTGACCCACTTACAAGCTGTGGGCAACGATCAATGACGAGCGCCGGCAGGGAAGAGCCGCCGTCGCCTGACGGGCCAGCCGAGGAATGGAAGCTGCCCGACCGCAAGGCATACCTGACCTCGCTCTCGACGGTGGCCTTTCTCAGCGGTCTGGGCATCGCCACGGCCGTGGCTGTGCGGAGGGGGCGGGCGCAGAAGGCTGCTCAGGACGCCGTCCAAGCCGCAGGCCATGAAGTGGCAACCTCTTCGACGGTAGCGACGGCTACGCGCACGGCAGGGAACACTGGAGTGGCCGCTCGCAGTCTCCCAGAAGGGACAGTAGACTCACTGGAAGGAGCGACCGAGAAGGGGCCCCTTGCTCTATTTCGGGAGATGAATGCGGCTGCCTTTGGTCTCAAAAAAGGTTCGTCGTCACCGTCGTTTCCATCGTCTTCCTCGTCCGCGCAGGCACCGGCCCCAAGCGCTCTGAGACGGACCTCCATTCAGAGGTCCGTGTTTGATGCGCATGCAGCCGCTCCTCCGCCTTCAGCTCTCGTTCGAGCACCCGCTCCGTCGTCATCGTCGTCTTTGTCAGCGGTAATGAAAGGAAAGGAGAGGGCAGCAGCCATGACCAACGGAAAGGGAGCCGGCCTAAGCGCAAACGAAGAGGCGGAAGAGGACGGCGAATCGCCCGCACTCGTCGCCATCAAGGCCCTTGGGATCGCCACGGCCCTCGTTGGCGCAGGCGCGCTCCTCTTTGCCGAGGTGGCCAGGCGCATCCTGGGCGTCAAAAGTGTGAGTATCGCGCTCTCCTCCCTTCTCACTTCAGAATCTTCACACTGACGGTGTCGCTGCCACAACACAGACGGACGAGCTGGTGGAGAAGCTGCACGAGCTGCTACCAGAGTCGATGCGGGACAACCACGGCCTCGCGGGCGTGCGACGGACCCTGGGCGCGGCATTGGGCAATGTCGAAGAAGGAAGAAATGACGGAGAACGCTCTGATGCAGATTTGCCAGCGAGCTACGGCGAGGAAGATGGGGAACCCCTGCCGCTGCAGGAAGCGCTCGACAGGATGGACGAGGCGGCCAGTCGCGGAGAAGCGGCCGAATGGGCCGGCGTCATGAATACGCAGATCAATGCTGAGGTCAGGCAGATGGTCGAAGAGCGCAGGAAGAGGTTGCAGCAGCAGCAGCAGCAGCAGCAGCAGCAGCAGCAGTGAACACCATCACCCATCGATTGAACCGGTATAACAATGTATATTAGTGCTATTACTACCATCACTACTACTACTACTACATCATCATCATCATCAACACATGCAAGCATGCGCAAGCTGGCAGTGGAATGGTACCTCTACCGACTCGGTGGCGCCCGCTCTGAAGGAGTCGACGAGCCAGACTTGTTGGCCCGCTGCTCCTTGTCGCTGCTGCCCGAGGTGCCAAAGATGCGCTCCCGTGCCCGGCGGTACTCCTCCTCGCGCTGCTGCAGCGTCTTTCTCTCGGCCTGTCCCTGCGACAGCGCGGCCCTCCTGGCCGCCTCCTCGGCCTCGCTCAGCCGTTCTCGTCTGAGGATTCGTGGTGGGGGGGCTCCAGCGACACTCGGCAAAGCGGCTCCCGATGCCGCGCCAGGCGAAGAAGAAGAAGAAAAAGGCGAGGAAGAAGACGCAAGGCTAGGTGCGAGGACAGATTGTGGGAGGACCCTCGTCGAGCTGAACACAGGCTGGACCGCTGGCCTCGATTGATTGCTGCCAAGAGGTCATCTGTTCATTAGCGAGCAAGTCTCTTGCACACACGGTTGTCGCGAGCAGACTCACGCCTCTTCCCACAGCTTCTTGCCCTGCGCGGGCGCCCGGCCCCCTATCCCGTTCCTGTCCGACCCCCATATATCCTCTTTACCTGTCCCTCTGCCCGCCTCGGGCCTCGAAAGGACCCGTGGTGGCTGGCCGTTGAAAGGCAGCCTTGTGCCTGTCGATGACGACGATGACGACGAGGAAGACTCCGGAGCAGCGAGGCTCGCTGGCCCGTCCTCGGGCTCGGAAGCATCCCAGTCGTCGAGGACTGGCTCCACGGGTGCTTTTCTCCGGCCTTGTGTCCGCGATGACATGGCCTGTTGATCCCGGGCCGGGCTCGCTCTCTACTAATGGCGCAAAAGGGAAAAGTAGAGCTCTTGGAAGATGGGAGGCGATAATTGGAAGCTGCCTAGCCGGTGAAACGAAGCAGGCCAAAAAGATCAAAAAAAGGTTATATTATTAGCAATCGACCGTCAGTCTTGGAGTCTGTGGACCCAGCGCGTGCGTTTCTTTTTCTTCTTCGTGAGCGCATCCCGACGTCGATCTCTTCTGGCCCCGATCTACCTTGCAGCAACGAACACCGGGGGTCCAGAGGATCGTAGGGAATGACACGGACGACGACAGAGGACAAGACGTAGAGCTGGTTAGAACTAGAGAGGGACAGGGAAAGAGAGAGAGAGAGGCGCAGCGTCGAGGAGCAAAACGAGGCAGCCAAACATGGAGGAAATCATCCCGGGTCTCTGGATCGGCGACCTGGCCTGCGCACTGGCGACCGACTACCTCTCCCTCGCTGGGATTACACACATTGTCACGGCCATGAAGCAGCGCCTGCCTAGCCCCATGTCTCTGCCCGATGGGAGAAAGATTGAGCGGGCGACGATGCACCACGTTGCGATCGATGATGTCGACGAGGCTCCCATCCTCGTCCATCTGCCCCAGGCCATCGACTTCATCGACGAAGCCCTCAGACAGACGTGGCTCGACGAGGGTGAAGGGATAGAGCAAGGCGGCCAATGGGCCACCATGGGCGAGGGCACAGTCATGGTCCACTGCCAGGCCGGTGTGTCGAGAAGCGTAGCCGTGAGTCGCCAGAGGAAGAGCCCATCTTGCCCTGCTTTGTCCTCTTGCTGATCCATATTCGACCATTTTTCCCCTTTCTCTTCTAGATTGTTACGGCATACCTCATGAAGACACGAAGGCTTTCGCTCAAGGAGGCCCTGGCCCTGGTGCAATCGAGGCGTAGCCAGGCCGGCCCCAATGCCGGCTTCATGCACCAGCTCGAGCTGTACGAAGCGGCGGGCTGCCACGTCGACCTGCGCAACCAGCAGATCCGTCGCTTCCTCATGTCGCAGGCCAGTATCCTCCGTGGCGATCCCATCGAGGATGTGCTGCTGAGCTACTACCCCACGCCGTCGCATTCGCCTGCTCCCTCGTCGTCTTCCTCGTCCAACTCTTCGCCCCTGCAGCACGGCGGCTTCCTCGCCTTTAGCCCCTTGGATAGCGCCGTCGCTGCCTCCTCGTCCTCGGGAGCAGAGGAGGCGCCCAAGCGCTTCAAGACCGTCAGCCACAGGAGCAGCCCTGCCATGTCTCGCCAGACCAGCAGCAGCGGCGGCGGCGGCGGCGGCGGCGGCGGTAACTCCATTGCCGTCGCCATGTCGACGACGACGTCATCGTCGTCAACAACAGCATCAACATCGATAAAGGCGAGGCCGAGGCGCTACTCGTCTCCGACCCGCAAGCGCGATGGCATCCGAGGTATCGACCTGAGCATCACGCCCTCGATGCCGCCCGCTTCCACGTTTCTTCTCGACGAGTCCAAGTCGGGCCAGTCGGACGAGGTCGAGGAGGAGGGCGCAAAGAACTTCAGGGATGCCTTTACCTCGATCCTCGAGCCGTTTGAAGTCATGGTCACAAAGGGCCGCGGCAGGCTGCCGGGGGGCGTGGAGGCGCTGCGGGGAAACGAGGGAAAGAGCAACGTGGGCGCGCTGCCCAAGCCCCACTACCGAGACCGCAAGCTGAGGTGCAAGATGTGCAGGCGCGAGCTCGCGGCCAGAGACCACGTCGTCGAGCACGAGGAGGGACGGGGGCAAGAGGCATTTGCGGTCAGGAAGAGGGGCAAGGACGAGGCAGAGAGGCAGAAGCAGCTGCGGACGGCCGTGCCCGGCGGTGGTCGTGCTTCTTCTGTCACAAGAAGTGCAGAGACCTTGGAGCAGAAGTTCGGAGCGCAGCTCAGACCAGAGCAGCAGCAGCAGCAGCAGCAGCAGTCGCCAACGCAAACAGACGAAGAGGAGAAGACAGCAGCCCAACCATCATCACAAAGCAACGGCAATGCGAGGCCAATTCAGTCGGCTGCCAGCCTCACGTCGAGCCTGCCGCCTCAGCTTGCTGCCTTGCGACTCGGGCGTGCTGGCGGCGTGCCGACTGCTGCTGCCCCAGCTGATGCGAGCGCAAAGGCAGATGGCGAGACTAAGACGAAGGAGTTCACAGAGGAAGAGCTGCTGCCCCGGTCGAAGGATGCGTCGAGACGGATGCTGCATTCGCCGCAGTGCAGCGCCTACTTCGTCGAGCCACTCGCTTGGATGCAAGGTCTGCAGCACGGTGAGATCTCGGGCAGGCTCGTTTGTCCCGCGCCGAGGTGCGGTGTCAAGCTCGGAAGCTGGGATTGGGCGGGCATGCAGTGCGCATGGTGAGGCATGCTTCTTTCGCGTTCGCATTTGACCATTTAGCTGACGATGAGACCCAACAGCGGTGCATGGGTCACACCGGCGTTTGCATTGCACAAGTCAAAAGTAGATGAAGTTTGAAGAGACCTCGAGAGATGCTGTAGTAATAGTAGTAGTAGTAGTAGTAGTAGTAGTAATAGAGAGGACTCGCATATGACATGAACAGAGCCTTGCAGTGAAGTTGATGATGGATGGCGATGTCGACGACGATGATGATGATGTTGAATAATGACACTTTACTTCTAGGAAGGGGGTGCATCCTTTGCTCTGCCAAAGGTGAGTCCGTAGCCGAAAAAGTCCTGTCCCTTCTCCAGCGTCGGCCAGCTCTCGCCCTGGACCTTCTTGACGAGGATGAGGTCGACTTTAAAGCGCGAAACGGTAAAGGACGACGCCCCTGCGTCAATGTTGGCAAAGGGCTCCAGCGTCTTGTTGAACCGCCTGCCCGTCGTCGAAGTCGCGGGCACCGGAGGCAGAGAGAGGGAGAAGACGACTGCCTCGTCCGACAAGTCGATCTTGCTCTTTGGCATGTCGACGCCTTTTGCATAGACGGTCACGCGGACGTCGGCGGGTGTCTCATAATGGTCGATCCGGCAGTCGACCTCTTCCTCGTCGAGCTCCTGACCAGGCACGCTCGGGAGCTTGCCCAGCCTGCGAGAAGATGAGTCTTTGAAGAGATGGCCGCGCTTCGCCTGTGTACAGGGCTCAATGTTGAGGAACTCGTCGAATTCAAGGACGCGGCGGCGACAGCATGTATAGCCCTGATATACCAGAGGAGAGTCAGCTATCGTGCTGATCACAGAAAGGGCTCGCACGTACTACACACCTTTGAGCCTTCGTGGAAGATGGCAGTGCCCTTGTGGTAGCGGCAGTCCTCTGCTGCCTTGTTCCTCTTTCCACCTTCGAAAGTAGCCTTGCACCCGTTTCTTTTGCACGTCGAGCCGGCGGCAATCTCGTCTGTGTCGTCGTCTTCCTGCTCCTCCACCTCTTTGGGCTTCGTTGCCGCCTTCGCAGCCGCTGTTCTGGCTATGGTCTGCGTCCCTGTTGCTGCTGACAAAGCACTTGCGCCGCTCCCATAGACTTCAGTCCCATTCGCTTCAATCTTCACTGGCCCGCCCGCACTCGAGCTGCCTGGCCCGCTGCCCGCGACAGCCGCCGCCGAGGAAGATCCAGAGGCTGGGACCGCCTTTTCCTTCTTCACATTTGTGTGCACCAGCTCTGTCGTGCATCCCTTGATTGCAAGAAACTCGTCAAAGTCGAGCACGGGCTTGTTGACCTGTTCGCAACATGACCACGACTTGCGACCCTCGTGGAAGATGGGCGCGCCGGGGTGGTAGACGCAGGGACCCGCGCTCGACCCGGCAGACGTGGAGGAAGAGGAAGGGTCAAAGTCGACGCCGCAGCCTGGTCGTGTGCAAATGACCATGATTGAAAGCGTCCGGGGGTTGCGTCTTGGCAAGTGGTCAAGACCAGAATCTCGAATGGCTTTTCGAGAATCGGAGGTGTCGTGCGGAGAAAAAAAAAAAAAGCCCAACAAACCACGTGGCCGGTCGCTTCGCGATGACCGAACCGGACGAGACAAGTGAGGGGGCGTGAAATCCGTCTCACCATCATCGCCATTGACCACGACGCGCAGCAACCATGCCGTCGCCACCGAAACCGTGGGAAAGGGCGGGCGCATCTGACGCTGCCTCTGCTGCGAGTTCGACTGCCGCTACGACGACGACGACCCCTGCAGCGACAGCGGTACCTTCGATCCCAGAGCGACCTAGCACGCTCGGCGCATCCACTACGATGGCAAACAATGCCCTAACAACGAGTGAGCATGGCACTGTGCACTGAACTGCTCTCGTACTGACTCTCATCCCTACAGCGAGCCCCTATGGAGCCACCTCGGCATATGGCTCGCCTTACTCCTCAGGCTACGGCGGTCTAGGGTCCACGTACGGTGGTCTTGGCAGCAGCTACGGCTCCCCGTACTCACGCATGGGCATGGGCGGGATGGGAGGTTATGGAGGTTACGGAGGCGGATATGGCAGCTACGGAGGCTATGGAGGCTACGGAGGCATGGGAATGGGCATGGGAGGGATGGGCATGGGTGGCATGGGCTACGGAGGCATGAACGGTATGCCCGGTCAACCTGGAGACATTTCCCTCACCCAACGCATGGAGTCTGGCACCCAAGCGACATTCGAGCTCATCTCCTCCATCGTGGGCGCCTTTGGCGGATTCGCACAGATGCTCGAGTCTACCTTCATGGCCACTCATTCGTCCTTTTTCGCAATGGTCGGTGTTGCGGACCAGTTTGCGCACCTGAGAAACTACCTTGGACAAGTTCTCTCCATCTTTGCGCTGGCCCGATACCTCAAAAACCTCTTCCTGCGCGTGACGGGACGGGCGCCCGCCATTGATCTCGATCCGCGCGAATTCAAGGACTTCGCCGCCCACGCCGGCCAGGCTGGTGCCAATGGTCAAGCCAAGGCGAGACCGAGCAAGAGGCCGCTTGTCGTCTTTTTCCTCGCCGTCGTCGGTCTTCCCTACCTCATGGGCAAGCTCGTGCGGCTCATCACTGCGCGACAGGAAGAGGAGAGGCTTCGTCTCGAGAAGCAGGGTCTCTTGCCACCGGGTCAACAGCAACAGCAGCAGGGCATGCTCCCTGGCCAGCAAGGCGGTGGAATGATCTCTCAGCAGCAACAGGAGGCCGCGCTGGACCCGAGCAAGCTGACATTTGTCAGGGCGCTGTATGCCTACAATGCCGCCGATCCGCTCGAACTCGGTATCAAGCAAAACGACATTGTCGCCGTTCTCAGCAAAACGGATCCGCAAACCGGTCTGGAATCGCAGTGGTGGAAGGGTAGGACAAGGGATGGACGTGTGGGCTGGTTCCCCAGTACGTGAGTAAACAGATTTTTTCCAAGGCATTCTATATGCGCACCCGTTCTCTGACTAATATGAATATTACAGCTACGTCGAGTCGCTCGAGACAGCCAAGGAGCGGGCAGCAAAGGCGGCTCCTGGCGAAGCAAAGGCGGTTGATGCGGCCCCTGCAAAGGCGCTGCCGAAGCCTACTGCTACGGCGGCTTCCTCCTAGATGAACGTTGCAGGACTTGCTACTTTTACCTCATTCTCATTCTCTCGCTGATGTATCAACAATTCTTATGGTTACCTTTTTAAATCTTTGGTGTATCGTCGCACCGTGCTGATACATTCATTACACTCCTGTCTTCCTTACGACGGTGATCGGCGAGTCTTGAGATGGCTACTCGTCCGAGTCGATCGCGCAATTCTCTTTTCACTATTCGGGGATTTCATGACCACAACACCATCTGCTCTCATAGTCAATTTTAGGGGACAGATGCACAACTGACGATCCATTGCAAGAGAAAGCCATAAGCCAAGAATCTTACGCAAATCTGCGACTCTTGACAACATTGCTGCTGATACCACTCGCCTCGCCCGAGTAGCCACCCTGCAAGCTGTTCTGGCCACCCTTGAAGACGGGCCGCGTCGACGAGAGCTTCTTCTGCGCCTGGTCGTACTTCTGGCGCTTCTTGACGCGCGGGTTGCGCGAGGCCTTGTTGCGGCGCGGCGTCAGGCCGCGGTTCTTCTCGATTGCTCGGTCGATGCCACGGTGGTCGCCCGCCTCGCCCGCTGCCTCGCTCATCAGCTCGTCGCGCAGGGCAAGCTTGGCGGCATCGTGCTCCTCCTTCTTCTGCTTCTTGGCCGCGCGCTTGCCGCTTACCACGAGGTCGTAATAGTCGGCCGCACCGGCGTCGTCGTCGTCATCGTCGTTGGGCTTGGACGACAAGGCGCCGGCTGCATTGCCCTCGACACCCATGACGTCCCTCCAGTCCCTCGTGTCTGCCTCGCCCCAATCACCGCCGTCGAGATCGAGACCCTCATTGTTTGCTCCGTCCTTTGCGGCCCGCTTCGCAGCGGCCTGCTGGACGGCCAACCTGCTCCGCTCTCGGTCGCGGTAAGGAATGTCGGTGTCGCCACCGACCGAAGGCCCGCCCAGCTGCTGCTTCCTCCTGGCGTCTCGCGCATCAATCTGGTTGGTATGGAAGCGGAGCGACTTCTTTCGCGCCTCCTTGTCGAGCGAATCCGAGGCCGACAGCGCTGTAGGCTCACCGAGGCCGTCAAATGCCTCCTCGTCAGACACTGTCCGTTTCACTCCTCGTTTCTTCTTGTTGCTGCTGAGGGACGCGGCCAAGTCGCCCACCAGCTCATCTTCATCGAGGTCGGCCAGTTCGGCCAGCGGAGGTGCAGGCTCCTTCGCGCCCTTTTTGCTCTTCTTTTCCTTCTTCTCTGATCGCGCAGAAGTTGCAGCTCCCCTCGAGAGTGTGCTTTCCTTCTCCGACAGCTGTTTCCTACCCTTCTGCACCTGGGACGGCAACTTCGATTTTGTCTTGGGGACGGCATTCTCTTTTTCTTCCGCTGCGAGTTGAGATAACTCGTCGTCCTCGAGGCTTCCTAGAGAGACACTCCCATCATCGGAGCCCTCAGCGATGGGCGCCGCTTTGATGTCATCGAGGTCCATGCCTTCGTCTTCATCTTCCTCCTCCTCTTCCTCCTCTTCCTCCTCCTCCCCTACCTCGCCTCCATCGGATCCAGCCCCGAACCCGTAGTCCTCCATGACTGAAAGCCCCTTCTTGAGCTTCATGAGACGCTCGAGGACGGGATGCGACTGCAGCTTCGTGGGGTCGCTGGCATAGGCGGGCGATGAGCGCAGGTGAAAGTAAAAAGCCAGCGTCGTGATGTAGGTCAGGAGTGTCTGGTGATGGAGTTGCATGAGCCCCATGCTGGGGTCATCTGGATTCTTGGCCATGGCCTCGTTGATTGTCTCGATATTTCTGGAGACGTCATCGACGATGTCGGCAAACTCGCCCGCCAGCGCAATCGTCTCTGGCGTCGTCTTTTGCACCCGGGCCACAAGGAGGGACCTTGCAGCAGGATCCGAAGGCAAGGCTTCCTCCTTGGAGGGCGCGACGGGATCGGAAGCAGCACCATCGAGGTCTCTTCGCCGTTGTTCCCTACTGGAGGCGGTGCCACGCATGCGGTCCTTGCTCACCTCCGCGAGGCCAAAGTCGTCGTCGTCCATGCCCTGCCTCGACTTGGCCTGGAGCCGCTTGACTTCTCTCAGCTCCATCTCCCGCCTCTCCTCCTCATCCATCTCCGAGTCTGAACTGAGGTCCTCGAGATCGTTTGTGCTGTAGTACGATCGCTTGTTTGGACCCCAGCCTTCGCTTGCCACTCTCCTGTCCTCCTCGTCTTCTTCTCCCTCGTTGTCCTCATCCTCTTCGTCGCTGTCTGACTCTACTTGAGGAGCAGCGATCCCCGCCCCTCTTGCCTTTCCTTTTGGTTCATTTGCCTCTTCATATTCATATTCATCCTCGCCCTCCTCGTCCTCGTCCTCCTCTTCTTCGTCCTCACTTCCATCCTCGTCGGCGCCCTTCAACCCGAGGACTTCCCTGCCACCTCCGAGGGCGTCTGCGAAGCAGGATCTCGTGAGCCACGCATTGATTCAGGAAAAGCCAACCTAGCATGACCTACCAAATTGATCCTCGTCCCCGCCTTCGTCATCGTCGCCAAAGACGAGCTTGTCGCGCTGCCTGTGGAAGGCGTCTTCATCGTCGTCGGGAATATCGTCTTCGTTCTCCCACCGCGCCAGCGAAGCCGTCGAGGCGTCGACTCTCGAGCGAGGCGAGCCGCTGTTGTTATTACCTCCGCGGGCAGAGCTGCCGCTACTCGGCTTCGGCCTGCTTCCTCTGGCCATGTCGATTTGTGGTCGTTGCGAAGAAAGAAGAGGAGCTCGTTCAGCCGTCTGCCGTGAGCCTTCGAGGAAATTTTGAGCTTGAAACCTTTTTTTTTCTTTTTCATTTCTTTCTCAAAAAAATTGTGTCACTTAGGGTCAGGTTGGTCATAATCTTTGCACGGACCACCATGGATGTTGACCCCCTTAAAGGGGAAGTGATTGGTCGCTGTTACCAACCTCTAATCACTTCTCTCATCTCAAGACTCCTAGATGACAAGCAACAGCAACGGTGTCGGCGGCACCAGTGGCAGCGGCAGTAGCAGCAACGCTCCATCGCAGCCGAGTCGGCACCATGCGCCGTCGTCGTCGTTCACGGGTGGTACTGGCTTGGCGTTTGGGAGCAGTAATGCGCCTCCGCCCTCTCAGCTTCCCCGGGCAGGAACTTCGATAGGCCACCACTCGTCTTCAGCGAACAACGTCGGAAACGGGAGTCCCCGTACCGCTGCTTCGAGCGCTTCCTCTGCACTTTCAGGCAGCACCGGCACATCAGCGCCAACTACCCGCCCGTCGACGACTAGCATCTCCAATGGAGCGGCCGCCTCTGGCAGCAATGGCAGCAACGGCGGTAGTACTGCAGGTGGCGGTGCCAGAGGGCCAAATCCCATGCCAGCGTCTGCAATTCGCCGCACTTCGGCTCTCTACCCTACATCTTCTTCCGCACAGGCGTCGTCTTCGTCAACGGCGCCTGCTACGAATCCATCCGCAGCGGGGCCAACCGTGACGGCGGCTACCCAACTCTCGACCCAACCACATTCCTCTGCGGGGCAAAGCCACAGCATGTTCCTTCCAAACTACTCTTCTCAGCAGCAGCAGCAGCAGCAGCAGCCGAGCTCAAGCAGAGGTCAGCCAATGAATGGCTTCGCGGGTGTGCCTGCAAACAGCAGTCTCTTTGGTCTACCTCAGCCCAGCTACGGCAGCCAGACACGGACCTTCCCGTCGGTCTTATCGTACCAGCCGCTGGCCGCAGGAAACGGCTCACCGCGGGCAGCATTAGGAGGCGGCCACAGTTCGCCCGCTCGAAATAGTAGTGGCGGACCAGGCGCATGGCCAGGCGGGGCCTCGAGTGCTGGTGTCGGTGCTGGCCCTGGTCCTGCTGCCGCAGCTGCAGCTGCTGCCGCCGGGGGATACGGTACGCCGCTTCCGTGGATGTCTGGGCTGCCCCACTCTTCGTCGCCCGCGAACCAGACCCACACTACGCAAGGCTATGGCTGGTCCCTGGCCGACCCTGCGGGCTGGAGCGGCTGGCCCAGCGCACGGAAGGCGTGCAGTGGCTTCGAGGAGAACCAGATGGTGTCCTTTACATGGACCATTTCGGACGCCCACCTGTTGCGCGAGGAGGTTGAGCACTCGCCCCTGCCCTCGGAGGGCGGTCGTTCGGTCAGTGCCGGCGCGGGCAAGAGCGAAGTTTGGACGACGCAGCCCCTGTTTGGCGACGGCAAATGGAAGCTGGAACTCGTCAGGACGAGCAGAGCAAAGCCGCAGGAGAACCAGGATGCAGGTGCTGAGGAGGGTATCGCTGCTGGCAAGAACGACCAGGAAGACCAAGGCAATAATAATGAAGAAGGGAGCGATGATAAAAAGGTCGACAACAACAGCCTGACGGTCTTGTCCATCTATCTTAGTGAGTAGACTTTTGCATCATTGTCGAGACCGTCGATCACTTATATTGCTTTGCACTCCCTTGAATTTGACCAGCCTCTGCCCAGCTCGACTACGCGCAAGCCGACGTCGAGATTCCCACAGCAATCATGTTTGGCATTCGTCCTGCGCGCACCCAGGCAGGGCAGGACAGCAGCCGAGGCGGTCCCTGGCTGTGGCGCCATTTCACTCGTCACGTCTTCAAGCGCGAGGAAGAGTACGTCGAGTGCCACTCCTTGCCCTCGATCAGCGAGCTTCTCTGCGACGAGGCCATTGCCAAGCAGGACGCCTTTGCCATTACGGTGCAGATCGGCACTGGTCCCGGAACAATCTCGCCGCTTGGCTTAACCCCAAGCTCTGGCCTTGTCAGTGCGACCCAAGGCGAAGAAGGAGAGGAAGGAGAAGGAACACTGCCGTTTGTTGTCAAGGACAAGCAGCTCGTGCCAAGATCGCTCATGGATGGCCTAGAGGAAATGATTGACAGCGCAGCAACTGGCGATGTCATTCTGATCGTTCGTGAACGTGGCATCGTCGTGAGGCAGGCAGTCGATGGTGACGAGACTGCCTCGCACATTGTGCCGCTTCCCGTGGGCCAGCCGATGCCTGCCTCGGCCCTTCCATCCGCTACGGCAGCAGCAAACGAAAGCATCGTGGAATCTCAAGACGATGAGGGCCCTGAAGTTGTCGTTCGAGACCGGGTCCTATGGGCCCACTCCTCGATCCTCTGCTCTCGGTCTGAATTCTTCCGTGACATGCTCGGCAGCCACTTTCTCGAGGGTCAGTCACAGACTCTCCACGGTGGTGGAGAGCATGTGCCAGCGGACGCGATGCCGACATCTGCGACATCGACGTGGCACGAACAGTTCGGTAGGCGGTTCAAGGCGCTTCGAATCCCTGATGCCGACTTCACGGCAGCATACTGGCTTCTGCGCTACCTCTACCTTGAAGAGGTCGAGTTCATGGAACACGAGGATGTCAGGAGCACCTTGGATGAGGAGTGGATGATCCTTGGCAGCGATCATGGTGACGAGAGGGGATCTGGAGCAGGGACGACGACGAGAAGGCCGCTGTGGGAATGGAGAAGCATCAACGACATCAGGCACGGCGCTGCTAGACAAGACCAGGCAATCCAGGTCGGAGGAGGACACGAGCTGGGCGCACATCCAGGAACATCCGGCCTGTATGCGGGGCCTAGGTCGGTGTCGTCAAGGCACAGCCTGCATTCGATGAGCTCTACCGCGTCCGGCACTGAAACAGCTGTTGGAGCGGGAGGGCCAGCAAGCCCAACGATGACAACGACGACTCCGACGGGGAGGCGCTCGGCCGGCGGCTCATACCACGATGTGAGCCCCTACCCTCGTCGTCCGGGCGAATGGGATCCTCGGAATCGCGCTTCTGTTTCCGAGTCCTTGCCCTTTGCCGAGACAAGGACAGAGCCGAGACAAGATCATGGCGACAGCTTGGGTGATGCTCTTCGACGAGACCCCCACCCCCATCCTGCAAAGAGGGCCTCACCAGCGAGCGCCCTTGGCCTGTACCGTTTGGCACACCGGTATGGCCAACGAGGGCTGTGCAGCTTGGCCAAGCAGCACCTCGTCGCGTCCCTCACCCCGCAGTCGTGCTTCTCCATCCTCCTCGCCACGCACCTGTATGCGGACCTGCACGAGCCCGTCAAGGCTTACGTCCTCGAAAACTGGCATCTGGTCTGCACCACGGCCGAGTTTGAGCGGTGCTGCGACGAAGTCAGTGAGGGCGAGTGGGGCAGCGACGCCGGTCGGGCGTTGCGCGTGTTTATGCGGAGCCTTGTCAGTCCTTCTTCGACGTCAGCAGCTGCCTCTGCAGTCACGTCCTCTGCGAGCGCGACGGCCAACTCCGCTGCTGGTCTGCCCTTCTCCTCCTCGTCTTCCTTTCGAGGCAGGTAGGTAGAAGGTTGACCAGAAGCGGCTACTGCAACCATAGAAGGAGAGGTAGGGAAGGTGTATTGCAATGAGAGATTGAATGTATGATTTATTCCAGGATAATGTACTTTTGGAGATGCTGAGGAATGGCGCTCTCGAGCTCCTTTGACTGGAGCCACTTGCGGCTGAAGAGGCGGTTCTGGTAGCGGTAGGCGCCATCGCAGAGAATCGTGACGACGTTGCTGCCCTTGCCCAGCGCTTTTGCCATTTTGGCAGCGGCGACGACATTAAGCGCCGAGCTTGCGCCGATGTAGATGCCCTCCTCGTCGAGGCAGCGGTACACCATCTCGATGCTTTCTGCGTCGGGCACGTGGACGCTACCATCGAGCTTCTCAATGTCTGGCTTGAGGTTGTCTGTCACACGGCCCTGGCCGATGCCCTCGGTGATGGAGCCGCCCTGCCGATCCATGAGTTCGCCACCGGACTGGATGTAGGAGTGCAGCACACTGCCCGGTGGGTCGGCCAGCCAGCACTTGACCCTGCCCTGGCTCTTTTCCTTGAGAAAGGCCGTCACGCCAGCCAGGGTGCCGCCGGTGCCCGTGGCGCAGACGAAGCCGTCGAGGTTGCGGCCGTCGTCGGTCTGCTCCCAGATCTCCGGGCCGGTCGTCTCGATGTGGGCCCGCCGGTTGGCGACATTGTCAAACTGGTTTGTCCAGACGGCATTGTCGAGCCGCTCGGCGTGGCGCCGGGCCTGGTGGTTGTAGTTTTCCGGATTGTCAAACGCGACGGCGGGGACGGGGTGGACCTCTGCGCCGAGCATGCGCAACAGGTCGATCTTTTCCTGCGACTGCGTGTTGGGCATGTAGATGACGCACTTGTAGCCCTTGCTCCGACAGACGTGCGCCAGGCCGATGCCCGTGTTGCCTGCAGTCCCCTCGACGACGGTGCCGCCGGGCTTGATGAGGCCCTTTTCTTCGGCGTCCTTTACGACGTACAGCGCCGCTCGGTCCTGCGTCGGGTCAAGTTTTAGAACTGCTCAGCTTTCTAGCTCTTGCTCCTGCAGCAAAGAGGAGCCGCACTCACCTTGACGCTTCCTCCCGGCTCCATGAACTCGGCCTTGCCCAGGATGTTGGCGCCGACCTCGTCGCTGAGCTTGTTGAGCCGGATCAAGGGCGTGTTGCCAATGGCGCCGACGAAGCCATTGACGGGCGCCATGTGTGCAGCGGCGACCTTGGGCAGCTGTGAGAGGGAGCGGGAAAAGGCCTGTGGTGATGCGCGCGAGGGTAGCGCTGTGCGGAGCAGTGGGCGCGGAAGAAGCCTGGCAGCGGCCATTTGCACGCGGAACCAAGTCGGTGAAGGAGATAGGGCGAGATGGGAAGGGGAAAAATAAGAAGATGCGCTGCCCTCCCTCCACTGGCGGCGCGCGAATAAATCATGCGCTCGGCCGGAGCAACCAACAAATAAGAGAGAGGCGCTAGGCTAGGACGCGCTAATATGTAGAGGCGAAGGAGAGAGACGCACACAACCACCACGATGGCGTCACCGCATGGGGGAGCGAGCCCGATGCAGGCGGCCATGATGGGCGTGGCGTCGGGCAACGCGGCAGCTGGGCCCTCGAATCTGGTGGCTGACCAGCTCAAGTCGCCCGACGACCTGGCCAAGATTGCAGCGCTGCGAAAGAAGCTGCAAAAGGAGCAGGCCTCGCTCTCGGCCAAGCTCAAGACGGGCGCAAAGGACCAGCTCGAGGCTACGCGGGACGGCTTGCTCAAGCTTCAGGCGACCAGGAAGGACGTGGCCGGTATCCGAGAGGCATTCGCAGATGTCGAGTCGCTCTGCGGCGACGCAGTCGAAGGGAACGAAGGTGCTGGCGTCGCGGCATCCTCCTCGTCGAGAAAGTCAGTTGCAACGACAAAGAGCTTCCGCGTCATTAGCCAAGTCTCGCAGATCCACCGAAACTTTGTCCAGACGGCCACCACACTGGACCGCCTATCGAAGCTGCCAGCAAGAATCGAGGCGCTGGCAGGCATGCTCGAACAGGCGCAGTCAGACCTCTTTGGCCCCGCAGAAGAGCTTCTACCGCTCCACTACCACATCAGCAACCTCGAGGTATTTCGAAACGAGACCTTACAGCTGGGTCGGTCGTGCTCCTCCGACGTGCGCTCCACGCTGGCCGAGTACTTTGCGCCCCTAGACGGTCTCGTCAAGTCCTTTGACGACTACCTCTTGGCCCTCTGCAAAAACACAATGGACCTCGTCAGGGAGGGTAGGGGCACCGTCGTGGTCAAGGTCATCAAGATCATCGAAAAGGAGAGCCGCGAGGATGAGCGGGCTGCAGCAATTCGGCTGGCGAAAAAGGCCAATCTCGAAGGGGCCGCGCGCTTCCAGAGCGTCGTGGCCAACGCCAGAATCATCAAGCTCTACCGGCCCAAGCTCGTCGAGGCCATGGACGAGGCCACTGCCGAGCTCTTCAACGAGTGCTGGCAGCGATTCGGCAGCGCAGGCGACCACATGGACTTCCTCGGCCATCTCGACTGGATCTACAAGGACCTTGCCTTTGTCCAAGAAGAGATCGTTGGCCTTTTCCCGCCGGATTACAACATTCTTCGCACCTTCGTGCGGTCTTACCACAAGCATCTCGGCGCGCTTCTACGTGAAAAGATATTGGCGACGGATCCCGAGGCAAGCGCTCTCCTGACCCTCTACCAATTTACCCAAGAGTACCAAAAGACAATGACGAAGGAGCTCGGCGTAGAAAAGGCCTGGCTAGAGCCTAGCCTGCTGGCGGGCCGCGAGCAGAGCATCATCGACGACTATCTCGGCCTCATCACTCGCAAGATTGATGAGTGGACGGCGAACCTCATGGCAGACGAAGTGCGGGCGTTTGTGGCCAGAGAGAGTGCTCCAGACGAGAGCGCAGAAGGCCTGTACGGCCTGCAGTATGCCGCCATCCTCTTCCAGATGGTCAACCAGCAGGTCGAGCTCGCTGCCGACTCTGGACAGGCCGCCGTTCTCGTTCGTGCCACGTCGCATGCGTGCCAGGCCATGCGCTCTACGCAGGCCACCTGGCTGCGCGTCCTCGAGCAGGAGTTTAGGAAGCAGCGCGAGGCCAAATCGCCCGAGGAAGTCACCGAGGGCCTTGTCGAATATGTGATCGCGCTGGCAAATGACCAGCTCAAGAGCGCAGAATATGGCGAGGGCCTAATGTCTAAGGTCGAGAGCCTCGTCTCGGCAAAGTACAAGGCGCAAATTCGCGAGACCGTCGACGAAGCCATCAATGGTTACCTCGACGTGAGCAAGCGCTGCACTCAGGTCCTTGTCGATCTCGTCTTCTTTGACCTGCGTCCGGCGGTCAAGGAGCTCTTTGTCTTCCCGCAGTGGTACGCAGAAGGAACGACGACGACGATCGTCGAGACGATTCGCGACTACACGTCCGACTACTCTGAGCGGCTCAACCCGAACCTGTTTGATGTCCTCTGTGACGATGTCATTGACCGCTTCCTCACGGCCTACCTCGCTGCGATGCGCAAGGCCGGCAAGCTGAGGATGCCTGCGGCAGGCGAAAGGCTGAGGGCCGACATCGACGAGACCGGCGCCATGTTTTCTGGCTTCAAGACAGCCGAAGAAGTCCAACAGAAGATGGAGGTGCTTCATCTCATGTGAGTGGTGGCTCCATGTCTCATCCAACCAAGGTTGTACCGCTTCCTAACTCAACCCTCTCATCCCCCCACAACAGCCTGTCTATGCTGACATCTTCATCCACGATGGTCTTTCTGTCCTACTGGAACTTCGCAAAGGCTCATGGACCGCAACTCAATTTCGTCGAGGCCCTCATGCGGGCGCGCGACGATCTGGACAAGGCAGACGTGCAGGCGATCATGGAATCGGCGAGGCGAAAGGTCAAGCAGGAAGGCATGCCGGAGGTCCCACCGGGTGGCATCACCGTCGTTGGCCGAGTCGAGCAGGCTCATGCCCAGGGTGGCTTCTTCGGCATGGGCACAAAGAAGATGGCTGGCCCTGGTGGCATGGCGCTTGGTGCGGGCGGCCCTGGCCTGGGTGCCTCTGCCGACGGCTCTGCAGGCGGCGGCTGGAGCGCATTGGCGGCCAGCGCAAACTTTTTGGGCAGTCAGTGGAGGGGCGCAGCCGACAAGAGCGCCATTCCCCCCGTGTCGGCCTCGCACTGATCCCCACGTCGTCCTCGCTTTGGGCCCTTTCATCTGTATTTGTACTGTACGAACTAGCCACCTGCATGAAACTACGGCTTTTCTCTCTCTTACTCTTGTCCAGCTTCTTGTCTTGTTTTCACGCTTGCATTTGCTGTCCTGGCACATAATAGTACAAGTGGGGTAAGATTGGGAGTGGTGACTGTTTGGATGGCTATGATGGGTCTCTATGGCTCGTCTGCCGGCTCCTTTCGGAAGCTGTTGGTGTTTAGGCGGGCCTCATTAGCTTAAGCTCGAGGAGCGGGGCAGCGAACGAGGGAACTTACTATAGGTCGATGGCGCCGCTGAAGGCCGCAAAAGCGATTCCGCCGCCTACGATTGCCTTTGGACCCGACTGTCTCGCGAGGATACCACCGGCAACGAAGCCTGCTAGGACAGGGTTCCAGATGTCGTTCTTCGCTCGGTACTGTTTTATCCCCCACTCTCGTCGTCAGTACACTACACGCAACGAAATGAAATGACGACAATGCAGGAGACTCACACCCTCGATGCAGCACTCAACACCGCTGTATAGCGCGCCGACTTTGCCGAAGCCCTTTGCGCTCCTGTACATGCCCCTGCCCGTCTCCTTGAAAAACTCCTTTGTCTGCTGCGCCGTCGTCTTTTCCGGGGGCAGCGGCAGGCCCTTTTCAGAAGCCTGGAGCTGCGCCGCAGCCAGGTGGCTCCGCCGCAGGGGATCATCAACGGAGAGGGAGCTAGAGAGGAGCGAAAAGAAGCCGCCCAGGGCGAAACCGGCGGCGCCCGAGAGGACGCACTTGACGGGGCACGACTCCATGCCCGTCGACATCAACGTCTGGTAGTACTTCATCTGGGCCAGCTGCGCCCGGTCAGACTCGTTGGCGCCAGGCGGAAGCGGCTCCTGGCCCGGCAGGTAGATCGGCGCAGTCATCGGAAGCTGCGTCATCGACATCTTGAAGCCGTTTGCCTTTTCTCTCCGGTGAACGGTCGGTCAAAAGAGGAAGTTCTCGTCGCGAGAGTAGGGCGGGCGACTTTAAAATTTCGAGCACTTGTAGCACACGTGATTTCGCAGCGATGACGATGATGGTGACGAGACAATGTTAAGGTTGGCGCAGGATGCTACAAGTACAATTTGAGACGGGAAGGCTACCAACGAACAAGATCGATGACTCTGCCCACTCCTCGGGTCGTCTTCCAAATCGTCTCGCAATTCCCACCACTTTTGGTGACCTGTTCTTCGAAAGCTGAAAGACCTCCGCCCACACCAAAGTAGAGGACCTTTGCAGCCACTAAGCAAAGCGTCTCCTGTTTTTGGCTCTCTTCTGATTCGGATCCTGGCTTTCGCGCGCCTCCTGCTGCTGCTTGGAGTGCATCGACGAGGATGGGCAATGTCTCGAGCGAGTAGATCGTCTCAGATGTGACGACCACATCGTGCTTTCCCGCAGACGGTGTCGTGAGAGCGCCGGCGTCTGCTAACCCTTGCCATGGTCCTGAGAAGAACCGCAAAGAGATTCTGCGAGCTTCCAGTGCACTCTTGAATGAGTCGATGGTCTCGTCGTCAAGCTCTACGTCGCCTGAATCAGCGTCTTGATGAGGATTTGACGGCGAAAAGTACCAGGCCAAGAAGAGATTGGGTAGTGTCACCTTTGGTCAGACAGGAATGTTCAGCTGTTGTCAACTGATTCATGGGGAGCGAAGAGGTTGAAGAAACTCACAAGCTTTAGTGCCTGCTCGTTGAAGTCGCAGAGCGTAAAGGTTGTTTCTTTCTTCTGGCTATCATCCTTAGGTGGTTCCAGAGCCAAGAGATCGGAGAAAAGGTAGAGACATGGGACGGCCGTGCCGCAACCGAGCTACAAGGTCGTCGAGATGAGTTCACGAGAATCACTGCTGGGTATATGCGACTCACCTCCAGGACACTCTTACCGTTAACTGGTGTCGCGCGCTTCTTGAGCACCTGCACCAAGTCCAGGGAGCATTCCCAAGTCTTGAGACCGCCTTCATACACTCCAGGAACGAGGTCGGAATCTGCTCCAGCGCTCCACTTGCCTTCTCCTTGCTTCTCTTCCTCGTCTTCGCCGTCATTGAGCAGCTGGAAACGGGCATCGAAGAGGTCGCGTCGGTAGACTGTTGCCGCCTCGCCCTCTGTTCCGAGGTCCACTCTGACCTTTGAGTATGAAATCCGCGGGGGAAGATGATAAAGCTGCACATAGATGCGCCCGTCAGCCCATTCCTCTGTTACAATCCTTGAAGATGGTCGGCTTGCTCACCAGATCGTCGAATTTGAGCTCCTTGGCCTCTACCCTCGGTCCCTTTTCTGCAGCTTGCCCCTCTCTCTTGCTGTTCTCGTCTTGCGCATTCCCCGCCTCTCCTCCAAGCCCCAGCTTCTGAATATCTTCATCCAGCTCATCCTCTCCAAAGTCGAAGTTGAACGACGCCATGCTCGCTTTTGCTCTCGGATCCTCTTTAAAGCGCGAGAAGAACCAGAAAAGGGAAAGAAAAAAAAAAAAGTGTAGAGCCAGCCCCTCCACAGTCCGATTTCCGAAGCAGAATCTTAATCTGGACCATTCTTTCCACCAATCGACGAGGGGTGACAAGGGCGAGTGACGATGGCTCGGCCCTCTTCTGGTCAGCTCCAGATGACGCTGGCGCTGATCAAGCCGACCGTGTGCTCATATCAGCCAGACGTCAGCCTCGTACTCAAACACATCAAGTCACAGCCGAACATTGCTGTGAGTAGAATGCCGCTAAGACGCCCTTCCTGACTGACCAACTCCGAGGCCATGCAGGCGGTCCGACAAAAGCGGCTCTTTTGGAAGACAGAAGAGGCTGAGAAGTTCTACGCCGAGCACAAGGGCAGATTCTACTACGACCGGCTCATCGCGGGCATGACGAGCGGGCCGTCAATAGCACTGGCGCTCGCAGGTCCAGACGTCATTAGGCGGTGGAGGGAGATGCTGGGTCCAACCAAAGCATATCGGTGAGTGTGCAATCAGACTCCTCTTCTGTGCCACCCTCCGCTTCGGGCAATATCAGACTGATAGATGCAATGCACTTTCCTACAGCGCAAAGTGGGAGGCCCCCGATTGTCTGCGAGCACGCTTTGGGTTAGGCGACACGCGCAATGGTTTCCATGGCTCAGGTGAGGCTTTGTCGCCGTATCTACCGACATGACATGGCAAGCTCAGGGGCTTCTCCTTTCATTAGATTCACCCGAGTCGGCCAAGAGAGAATTGGAACAGGTCTTCGAGGGCTTCGCTTTCCAGTCCTGGCTAGAAGACGAGCGGGTCACACGACCACTGCTCGGTGACAATGTCTCGCTCTAAGATGATGGTGATTTGACGATCCTGACTGGATATGATACAAATACTGTGTAACTGAGTCTATCTACGACATCCATCTTGCCTTGTATTGCACAACGGGCGTTTCAATAGCCTGTCTGCTCTGCACCACCTTGAGCTCGCGCCTTCGCATCACCTCGACCCTGAATTGTGTGTCGTCGATGTGGGCCGCCTCTCGCTCAGCTTGCGTTGGCAGGGGTTCGCTCGCGGCGATTGCCTCCGACGTCTTGCTCAAGACGCCCTGAAGACCTGCTACGGCTTTCTCCGCGGCCAGCGAGAGATCCGTGTCCGGTGCGCCTCCCTCCTTGGGCTCCTCCTCGTACTTCTCTTGAGAGCTGTTGGACGTTTGCAACTGGAAACGGCCCACGAGCAGGGCCGAAAAGAGGTCACCGACGCCAGAAAAGTACCCCTCGACCTCGGGCGATTGAATGAACCAAGGTCGTTGCTGCCCCTCGTTGCTGCTGCCCACCAAGACCATTGCACCGTTCTTGGCCGAGGTCCCAATGAGATTCAAATCCGATTCCTTGAGGTCGACCGAGGTGATGACGACATGCGGCACCCCACGCTGGTGGATCGCTTGGAGCACCCCGGCGAGCGAATCCAGGTCCGTAATCTCCTTGTCTGCCAATGCCTGTGCTTCAAATTGGTTGGGGCACACGATCGTGGCATAGGGCAGCAAATCCCTGTAGATCGGCAGGCAGCCCTGGTCCACGTAGAAGCCGCGGCCCATGTCACCCATGACGGGGTCCATGAGATAGATAAGCTTCGAATTGATGCGCTTCAGCTTTTGCACAAAAGTCTTGACAGCAGTCAAAGCGGCAGGCGAAGGCGTATAACCTGTGAGAGCGTGCGAATTAGAATAAGCTTTCACTAAGGAGCGATGCGGGGAAGAAGAGAGGGAGGAAGAGGGCACGTTGGCCATGGCACGCAACGTTCGTTCTTCCTCCGAGAACACGTGTGCTGCCATGGCTGGGAGGACCTGACTCACCGCTCAACATGCGACTATGTCGGAGGAGGCCATTTTGCTCCAGCCCGGCAAAAATATTCTCGAGGTGCGCTGCATCGAGACGCATGCCCGTAAAGCGACCATAGCCTGTGTGGTTGCTTAGCTGCGTGGTGTTGACCACGTCTACGTCCCAGCCTAGCAGCTGCAGTGGAAAGGTGGCCGAGCGATTTCCTAGTTTAGTTTTGCACCGATCAGCGTCGTGCGAAACGGAAGACAAAGCTGATCGAGGTGACTCACCCACATAGCCAGTGACGACGTGGCTCTGGACGCTGATGAGCCGCGATGGATCTGGCTGGTTTGCCGCCATTCCGCTTCCTCCTTGATCTTCTTCTTTGCCAGATTGCTCTCGATTCTAGAAGGGCGAGGCTAAAAAGTCAAAAATCCGAGATAGGCTCACTTGTACCGGTATGTGGCTTTTGGCTGGCGGCAAGCACACGTGCCTGTCCAACGCGGGTTGTGGAGCAGTGTCCTCGCTCGACTCAAGGGGCTGTCAGACCGTGTGACGACGGGACTGGAAAGAATGACAGGAGGCAGAGTAGTCCGTCTCTGTCGAATCGATAGGCTCTCCTTGTCACCCCCTTGTATAAAGATCGAGGTCCTTGGCCAATATGAATGTAGCCAGTATTTGTAAAATTTCCACGCCAGCAGGAACGTCGTCTCACCGGCGAGTCGACGATGGTGGATCTCGTTCAAGTCGCTATCTGTAGCTCCTCGAAAGCTCTATCTACTTCGTTCTGGGCGGCGCTCCTTTATTTAATTTATCCAATTTCATTGAGCAAGCAGGCTGGAGCTAGGCGGTGAAGGGCACGAGCTCGTGCCTCATGAACTCTCACTGTGTTGCCAGCTAACAGGACTCCATCGGTCCCTTCTCCATCACTCCCATCCTCTCCGGCATCCAATGAGCCACGCACCGTCCCGCATCGTGTCGCTTACAACCATTTCTGATCCGTCTCGTCGTAATTGTGGCTGGCCAGAGCGAGACACTTTTCTATTTTCGGTTTCTAAACCGTAAAAAAGAGGAAAAAAAAAAAGAAAGGGAGGGCGAGAGAAGTGCCGGCCGCGCGCCTTTGCATCATCGAGGCGATTAAGAACTGTCGACCCGCGGCCAGGCCTGTCTCGGGCTCTCTTCGTTCCACTCTCTCGCGCAAGTCCAAGCGGTAACGTCTTGCCTCCAGAACGTCGCCTCCGACCTGTGCAACGATGGCGACGACGGGGAGAACCAACGAGGGCGCAGCGGGACTGGCCTCGCCAAAGGACGACACGAAGGGTCTGGGCCGATCGGCAAGCCACGGCAATACCAGCGGAGGCCGCCGTCGCGCTGGCGGTGCTGGGGAAGGTGGTAGTCTCGATGACGCCAATGGCAGTGTGGTTGACGCTCACCCTGTTGCCCTGGGGGCGAATTCTGACTCGCCAAAGCCATCGTCATCGTTAGGACTCGGTATGCCGCTTCGACACCACCAAATTCAGCAAAGCGCGACTACGCCTATTTTTGAACTTCAGCAAGACCCTCTCGTTTCTGGATCTTTGCACTCCTCGCCCTCTCATCCGTCCAACGCAAGCAGTGTGACCAGCTTCGTAGATAGCACCAAAAGACAAGAACCGTACAAAGGCTCGTCAACGTTGTCGAGGGCAGCTGCCACGCCCTCACCCATCGACACGAAATTGGCTGGGAGGATGGTGAAGAGAGGGAGTCTCAAAGAGGGAGAAAGGCGACCAATTAGTCCCCAGTAAGTAGTCACAGACGAAGTAGAGCCACAAACAACTGGCTGACTAGTACCTCAAACAGCATAACCTCTGCAACACCGACGGCAGCACGTCATTCAATGACCGCATCCTCGCCTTCGCAGTCCAATAGCGAGCGCAGGTCGTCGGCGGCGCCTAATCTAAGCGACACCCCGCCAAATCGACAAAACAGTCTCAGCCGAGTGGCAGCACACGCGGCGCAAAGTCTCATCGATGCTGTGTCGGGCGTAGGAGGCAGAAGCACGCCGCCGGCGAACGCTGGATATCCCTATCGACCGGACTCGGCGAGCGCAGTTAGCAGGAGACATGTGGCATCTCCCGAGGCGATGGGGTCAGCACATGTGCTTTTCGATGGGACCGGGGAGGACGAGTACTACGACGACGAAAGTGGAAAAGGTCACCGATTCCCTGTGCCACCAGCCCCGCCCCGGAGGTCTAGCGCTGGTCCCTCATCGGGCAGATGGACGCCCACGATACTCACGGGGCTTGCATCGAGGAGAGCAGATGGCGCAGGTTTTTCCCCCGTCAATCTCTTTCACAGCAGCCACCAGAGCCCCCAACACCATCAGCGTCATCACATCATTGACCAGTCTCCGAGGTTCAAGGGCTTGGTCATCGAGCCAGAGGAGATCGAGGAGGAGGAGGAAGCTGCAGGTGCAGCGAATGCGGCAGCAGCAGCATCAGCAGCAGCAGCAGCGTCTGCAACTGCCGCAACAAGCGCACCTACAGTACCGTCAACGATGACCGATGGGCGCAAGACGCCGGCCCACTATCGCCCTCAGTCTTCGTCGAATGCAAAAGGCAGCTATTATCCACCTGCTCCTCAAAATTCCTCAAATTACCGGACAGTGAGCCACCCACTCTCGCACGCACACACCATGTCGACATCTTCGACCAGCAACTCGTCTCACTCCATCCACATGAATTCTCCTCCGCGCATGTCCATGTCGACCAACGCATCGCATTCGAGGCATGCAAGCTTCCAACCTTCGCCGGTTCTACTAGCCTCAAATCCAGCAACAGCCACATCGTCGCCACTTATCGTGCCGCAGGCGAGACGAGGTGCTATGAATCTTAAGAAACCAAGGCGAAGACAGGGACAGCGTTCAAGAAGGGCGCGGTCCTCGCTCGGTGCGTCCAAGCCCATTTCAATTCCGGCGTACAAGCAAGTCTTTCGCGTTGCCAAGGCAATTTGCTTCGCCATCGCTCATCCGATGCAATCTGCTCGGCATGTTGCTGCTACTGGTGCGTCGACTCTTCGCGAAATCGACGACGCTTTTCGGGACCCAAGGACAGGAGCGAGGGTCTGGCGGCCTGCGTGGCTAAGCGCATATGTCCCACTCCTCATCTGGCTCGTTGTCAGTTTGGGTAGCACGTTCACAGTTCTGATCTGGCATACGCAAGTCTTTCGAGCTCTTGACAATCTCTCGACTCATCTTCAGGAGCTAGGAGCGAAGGGACGTGTGATTCTGGGCGCCCTCATCTTCATCACGACATTTCCCCCGCTTCCCCTCTACTCGACGCTCATCGTCCTGTGTGGCTTCAGTTTCGGTCTCGTTCAGGGCTTCATCATCAGCTACATTGCTGCTCTAACGGGCGCCATTGTGGTTTTTCTCCTGAGCCGAAGCCTGTTGCGCGGATGGATGCTGGGCCTTCTCAACCAGAGTGGCGGTCTCAAGAAGGTGGTCAGAGCCATCGAAAAACGTCCCAAACTCCTCTTCCTCGTCCGCTTGGCGCCGTACCCATACAATCTTATGAATACGCTCTTGGCCAGCTCGCCCACGTTAACGCTCAAGACGTACACGCTCTGCACCGCTCTCGCCTTGCCCAAACTTCTGGTGCATTGCGGATTAGGGACCACGATCAAGAACTTTGCCGCCTACAACGGTGCTGGTGGAGGATCTCGAACAGGATCTTCCAACAGTACCATTGGGTCCAACAAGGAAGACTTGCCGAACAGTGATCTATTGTCATCGCCATCCAACGTGACCACAGGCATCCCTGACGACGCATCGGCTTCCGAGATGGCCGAGGTCATCAAGCACGTTGCCGGCTTCCTCGGCGTAGGGCTCTGCGTTGGTATTTTTATTTATCTGTTTACTATCGCGAGGCGTGCTGTCGACGAGGAGCTCGACGAAGACGACGATGGACAAGAGTACGACTTAGTTCTTTCGGAAGAGGAGGAGGAAGATGGTGTTGAAGGCCGGGGAGGTGACGAGGACGACGAGGACGAACTGGATGCCGACAGCCTCTCGATCGGAGGCTATCACGATCAGGACGGTGCTAGAAAGGACAGCGGAGGTTCTAGTACAGATCTTGACGAGCGCAACAACCGTCACTACCGCATCTCCATGTCGGAAAATGCGCCCTCTTCGGTGTCGTCGCCTGTAATGCGCTGCGGCGGTGGCACCCGATTAGCTGCTCCCCCGAGCCAACTTCAAAGTCGTCCTCATCACGAAGTCCACAACCACCGACACCATCCGAGGTACCCGTCGGACGGAACCACGCCCAATTACGTCGCTCCCGTGCCGGGGACCACCTACTTTTCGAGCACCAATCACACCCCGGGCTTCTTTGCCTACGAGAGCAAGAACGACAAAGCGAACGGCGGTGCAGTAGCTGGCGACACCAGTGTCGTATCGCTTGCCGACAGCATAGCCGAGATGGAGAAGCAGGTCGAATGCTCGTCAGACGAGGACGAGACGGAAGGAGATGGAAGAAAGGGTTCGGGACGGAACAATAGCAAGCGTCAAGGACGGCATGGGCGAGCCGAAGAAGAGGAAAACGAGGAAGACGAAGACGAGGATGAGAAGAAATCGTTTCTGGCCCATTCCAGGATGTCCAGAAGGAGCCAAGGCGGGCTCGAGGAGGAATGGGCCTTTGACACCCAACGAGACCCCTCGCGACGGTAGAAAAGGCAGAGAAGGCGCCAACAGCGAGCAAAGCAAGAAAAGACAAAAAAAGAAACACAGCAGAGGTTCCGTTTTCCCTTGTCACTTTACAATACCTCTTCTCTCATCAATGCGAAAGGCTCCCCCTATTCTACCTTTTCGCGTCGCGGACCTGACCTTTGCGAGTGCTTGTCGAACGATAAAAGATCCTTGGCCGTGAGATCAAGGGCTGAAATATACAAGGTATGAGACTGAGGACCTCTGCTCTGGGCTTGTTGACGGACGGAGGAGGCAAAATGATGAAGCATAAAGCCGTGTGTCTATTTGCGACGGGGGGCTCCCCCTCACATGCCAAACATGCCGGTGCCATCGCGGACTTTTGCCACATCGCTCGCTGAGATAGGCACGGGTCAGCAAGAGCATCGCAGGTGCCTTGGGGAAAAATGACATACCGCTGAGGTGAACCTTCTGAGACTGCAAGAAGTCCTCAAAGACTTTGATCTGAGAAGAGGTCGGGTGCTTCCAAAGTCAGAAAGGAGGTAGGCCGGCGATAAGAATATAACCTGGTCCCCACTCACCAATTCGGCTTCGCCCTTGACGTGACCCGGGCTGGGGCTTGGACTGGCGCTTCCGTCCTGCTGTCCGATGAAGCTCTTCTCGAGATAATCTCGCAGTCCGCTCCAAAATTCGACGCTGGTGACGCGGTTGTAGTGCAACCGGCTGATGCTGCTGCCTGCACCGGGCGAAATCGAGGTGTTGCCGGATCCCATGTCGGGTAGCGTCGTCGTTTGACTGTCTGAAGGGGTAATGGGCCGCGAAGAGGAACTGGCCGATGCGCCAGAGAACGACGACTCATCAGGCCCATCAGTCGTAAGAGTCAGCTCGGGAACGGAGACATTGGACGAGGTGGTTCGGTGGTGCACGCGGGCGCCTCGCTGGGCGACTGACGTGTCTAGCATGGCAGGGCGTGCTTTTTCGGTTGGAACGGCGGATGAAGAAGAGGATGAACCAGAGAGCTCGGCATATTGCTGAGAAGAGTGAATCAAACTTGAGCTAGGGCCTCGCGACTAGAGGCTCAACACCCCTTACCTTTGTCGTGTAGGTCTTTTGGGAAAAGGCATGGAGCTGTGCGATCTGTTCCTTGAGCAGATCGTTCACTGTGGGAATGAAAATGAGACAAAAGAAGGGGACAGAGCGGGGAGAGCAGTTGCTGGTAATCACCCATTCGGTGCCTTTTGAGAGTCGGAAGCCTGTTGCAGGTACAAATGTGTGAGATCATCTGCGTCCGTCTTGAGAGACGCCTGTTACTCACCCCTCGAAGACGTCCGAGACGATGATAACGTCGTATGCCTACAATTGCCGCGTTAATTCCGATCTGAAACGGTCGTGTCAATGCACTGGAACCCACCTGGCCGCAACCACCTGAAACGTCCGACACCACCTGTCATGTGCATGCCGATTGAGGGACAGATCTAAAGCTCGCAGCACCACATCAGACCCACCAAAGCAGACACGTTCTGCACCTTGTCGCGGATGGCAACCTCCAAGTCAGCTTGCGAGACCATCTTTCCAATATGTCTACCGCTTGGACGTTCTTGTTATGGGCGCTGGCGAGAGACCGGCTGTATAAAGAGGCAAATTAAAGCGTTGAGCTCGCCGTTGGTTGGTGTGTCTCTGGGTGGTCCGTTCTACGAATTAAGGTATTACTAATCAGATGAAATCACACGTGGAAATTGCTCGAGTACCTCGTCGCTGCTAAAGGACCTTCCATTGCAACGACACTACAAGGCAAGTAGCTCACGACGAGGTCTTCGCGCAGGGTGAGTGTTCCAAAGAAGCACCATAGCACGCTGAGCTCAAGATCGCCCACACCACAATCCCGCAGGTCAGATCGCGAAGTAGAGGATCCGAAGCTGCTCTCGCCTATCAAAAGTCGTCTCAAAACCAACTCTCGTGAGCTTTCGAGCGTGCAATCTTCACATCGTCCTCGCGCTCCGGCTCACATTCATTCTCAAAGACAAGAGCCATGTCGTCGCTGTACAGGGACCCTTGGGCGCGGCGTGAGGCCTGGCGCAAGCACCCCGTCTTCTCACACCGCTTCATGGTCCGGAACTTCATCCCCGGCTTCGCTTTCGGCGTCGCAGCCTTTTCCGTCTATCTCGCAGTGGATGCGCTCACACACCCAAGCAACATCGAAAAGCTCAAGGAGGATGCGAGGAAGCAGAGAGGGGAGCAGTAAATAGCGTATGATGTGCCCGGCTGGGTCCAGCAGTGGGTGGGCAGGTGGTCGCAATCAACATAACATCGCACGTATGAATGCAGCGACTGACTCTGGCCTTGAGACCTTATCCGAACGGGCAAGAGCCTGACTTATGGTCTTCAATGCTTTGATTACTAAGATCGTGCTACAACACAAGGTCCTGCGAGTCATAGTTCTCTGCAAGAAGTCTATAGACGAGACTGACCGGGTGTTCGCCCACATTTGTGATGAGCAAGTCGACGAGGTCCGGGTCGACGTAGTCCCAAAGAGGATTGACGACATCTACCTTTTCTGCAGCCTGGCTTTCTGCATCAAAGGGAAGGACTTGAGCTGGAGGCCCCTGGTTGCTGTTGGCGCCGCTAGTGAAAGTCCAGGAGGATGTGCTGGTGGACTTGTGCACAAGGGAGGTCCCCAACCCAACCCATGCCCAATCGGGACAGACCTTGTAGACACCAGCCAGGACTACCGTTGGGGTAGAGTGGGCCTTTGCGGCCTCAAAGACGATGCGGGAGCCGGCAGATGCCAGAAGACCGCCGTTTGCGAGAATACTGTGGGCACCGAGGACGACTTTGGAGATGCGTGGCATGACGGCAAACGTCGCCGAGTCTGGCACGAGCAAAGTGGAGACATTAGACGACGACAGGGCGCGCACCAGCTTGTGCCCCGAGAAGGCTGGCGCTGACTCGGCGACAATGACGGTGAACTTGCGGTCTTTGGCAGCAGCCTTGAGGAAAGTCTCGACTGTGTGCGAGTAGCCGATGGTGAAGATGACTTCGCTGTTGAAGTCAAAGTCAGTACCCAGCATGTAAAGACAGAGAAAAGTGGCAGATTAGCTCACCCAGAGTGAACGTGATCTCTTGCATCTTTGGCAATGTTTCCATCGACCGTCTCGAGCTCATCTATGAGCTCTTGGATGGCTTGGATGAGCAGTGGTTTGAGATGATAGGCTCCCTTCCTCTTCTTGGCTGCCTGCTTGTTGTCTTTCTCCACTTGTCCCTCCGTCTCTTCATCTTCGCCATCGAGCTCCTCGTCCTCTTCGTCTTCATCTCCATCATCCGCATCCTCGTCCTCTTCGCGGAGTGCACCGCCAGAATGCGACATATGCAGTCTCTCGACGCCATACCCTAGCCCCTCAATGCTCGTATTGGCCCACGCTGGCGTGCTGGCGCCGCTTCCCATGGGCGTCTGTAGGGCGCTGCTCGCTGTCCCACTCGCAACATTGGCACCAGCATTGACTAGGTCCGAAATGGAGAAAGTCGATCCAGGCCGGAAGCTGCTCAGAGTTGGTCTTGTTGATGACCGGCTTTCGGTCAAGTGTGATCGGCTGGCAGCAGTAGAGCTGCTACTGGCGCCGACGCCGCTGACACTGCTGCTGCTGCTGGGAGCAGCGTGTGTTGCTGCTGGATTTCTAATGTCTGCAAAAGAAGAAGACAATGACGATGACTGTGGCTCGCCATCTTCCTGTGCTGCCGCTCTCGCCTCCTCCCTCAGAAGGTGAAGGACCCTCCTTGTAATGTTGCCAACCGTTTGCTCTGTGGTCCGCAAACGTCAGCTGAAGTCCCATCTATTCACCGAAGACCGGCACACTGTGCGGCAGTCAGTACTTACCCCTGACTTGCGATTCCTGCAGAAATCGGCCGGCGGCTCTGATGATGTCGACGAGCTCGTCCATCGTCGCGAATCTCGCGGCGCTGACGACGGACCTCAGCGCGCGTGCCGTCGCAGCGGCCACATCCTCGGGGCCCGACACAGTACCCCGCCGAAGCTCGAGAGCGAGCAGCGACAGGGTCTTGAGCGTTGCTCGGTCCCGAATCACAGCTTCGACCGGTCTTGAAGGCGTCGCCGTCATGGTCGTCACTCTTTCTTTGGGAGACCAGGAGACAAAAGTCAAAACGCGCGAAGACTTGGACTGCCTGCTCTTGGCCCTTTTCTAATTTTTTTAGAACGTTGCAACGCTCGCATCCTCACGTGTAGGAAGAACCATCACCATGACAGAGACGAGAAGGAGGAGCCTGTTCAGGCCGTGCATCGACCTGCATCAGGGCGTCGTCAAGCAGATTGTGGGCGCTTCTCTGCGGGACGAGGACGATGCACGGCAAAGGGCCGTCGAGTCATCCTCTTCTTCGGCATCCTCGTCGCTCAAGACCAACTTCACCTCGGACCTCTCGTCCTCTCACTACGCCAACTTGTATCGGTCGCACAACCTGACTGGCACCCACGTCATCAAGCTGGGCCCTAAGAACGATGAGGCGGCGACGAGCGCGCTCGAAGCGTGGCCAGGTGCCCTCCAGATTGGCGGCGGCATCACGTCGGACAATGCGGCCGACTGGATCAAACGGGGGGCAGGAAAGGTCATTGTCACATCGTACCTCTTCCCCTCGTGCCAATTCTCGATGGACAGGCTGCTCGACCTCGAACGGCTCGTGGGCCGCGATCGGCTCGTCGTCGACGTGAGCTGCAGGAGAAAGGGAGACAAGTGGATCGTGGCCATGAATCGTTGGCAGGACATGACGGACATGCAGGTCGACAAGCAGTCGCTCGACATGCTGGCAGAGCACTGCAGCGAGTTCCTGATCCATGCAGCAGACGTGGAGGGGCTATGCCAGGGCATCGATGAGGATCTCGTCAGAAGTGAGTCCCCCTGGTTTCTTTTACCCCTTCAAGCCTGCGCCGACATTTCCCCGCCTACAGAGCTTTCGGAATGGGTCACGATCCCCACCACGTACGCTGGTGGTGCGAGACGTGGGTATCTGTGGTATATTGACCTTCATGCGCGCCTCGTATCGACTCTGATCTCTTCGTCGCACTCAGATATCGGAGATCTCGAACTCGTTGACCGCCTCTCCAAGGGCAAAGTGGATCTGACCTTTGGAAGGTGAGCATATGAGCGCATACATAATTCTTAATGAGAACCTTGGCTGATGGTGAAGAGCTGTGAAGCGCACTCGACATATTCGGAGGCTCGGGCGTCACTCTAAAAGAGCTCGTCGAATGGAACAACAAAGGAAAGGACAGTCAACAATGAAGCAATGGGATGTGACTTGCAATTGTAAAACGAACACAGCACATTGGACATGAAGTTGGGGGAGAAAAGAAAGGGGGTATGGCATGGGATCTGATCTTTCACCACTCTTCTTCGCTTTCTACATCATCGTCGCTGTCGCCCATATTGTCCTTGCGAGCGGAAAGTGCTGCAGCTAGAGCGCTGGCCAGGTCACCTCCTCCATCGGAACCGCCGCCGTCGTCTGCTGCAGAGGACGACGCGGCGGCAGCTGCCGCACCTGCCCCCACGGCTGCACCTGCTCCAGCGCCAGCAGCGGCGGCTGGGTGGTCCGTCTTGCGAAGCTTGGCGACGCTTTGGCCTTGAATTGAAGCCAACAGGTCCGCCCGTCCTGATTGTGGCGGAGGGAGCGACGCAGCAGCCGGGGGCGCACCGCCAGGCGGTGGTGGTGGCGGAGGGGGTGGGGGAGCACCACCTCCCGATCCTGCCGGCGGGGGCGGTGGGGGAGGTGGTGGCCCTCCTCTTGCTGGTGCTGGAGGCGGAGGTGGAGGAGGCGGTGGTGCACCACCACCTCTGGCAGGTGGCGGCGGGGGTGGTGGGGGGGCAGCTGCTGAACCAGCCCCTCCCCCTCGGACAGGCGGAGGTGGAGGAGGCGCAGGAGGTGTTGATACTGCGGCGGCGGGAGAAGCGGCCGCGCTGGGCCTGACTCTCGGAGCCGGGGGAGGCGGCGGCTGCTTCCTGGCTGTAGTCGGTGCTCTGCTCGGTGCAGGCGGTGGAACCTTCTTGGCCTTTGCCGCTGGCGGCGCCGCGCCTTTTCCTGGCCCTCCTCGTTTGCCAACGAAGTCCTTGATGAAGCCCTCGTTTTTCTCAATGTCTTTTCGACTGACACCCATATTGGAGAGCTGCTCGAGCAGAGACTGCCAGCTCGGATCGACATTCTCCGAGGTAAAGCCCTTCTCGCTGGAGAAGCCCATGTGCGAGACGTGCTTGAACTCTGAGGGAGACGAGATCATCGACTTATCGATCTTGGCTCCGCCCTTGCTCTTGCGCTTCATCAGCCCTCCACCACTGCTGCTCGCTCCCCCTCCTCCCGATGACTTTCCGCCTTTGACTGTTGGTCAAGCATTTAGTCTTGAGGACTCCTCGAATATTCTGCCTCTTGAAACTCACTATACTTCTGTCGATTGTTGACCTTCTTGTAGAATTCGCCTGCCTCCCCTTCATCTGCGAATGCGAACCCGATCAAAAATTCCTGTTTGAATTTCTAAGCACTTGCGGCCCACGGCATACTGCTGAGCTGATGGACTCACATCTCCCTGTAGGGTATGGAAGAAGGTGCGATCCTGATTGTACGACAGCGGCTCGTACAGCTCGTGCTCGAACAAGACTCCCCCGCCATCCTACAGCAATAGCGGGTTAGCGGGATGAACCCAATCGATCAAGGAGAACGAACACACCTTGAGGTCGACAACCTTAAGGGCGAAAGAGTTCTTGGACAGATCCTTTACGAAGGCCAAGGCGCCCTCCACGCCTGCATAGCTCCAGCTGCTTGGATTGGGGTGGGCTGCGTAGACGCGAGCTACTGTTGCTGTCAGGATCTTATGCGTAGATGAAGGTAGGGCATGCTTGACTTTAGATTTGTCCGAAGACGAAATGGTAGACGACGATGGCATCCTTTTCCCTTCGTCGTCGTCGTCGTCGTCCTAGTCGTCGTCTCATCCAGCGCCCAAGTCTGACGTCGGCGCTCAGTTCCACTTTCGTCTGCCACGTGTTGTGTCTCTTCGGCCGAGCGTATCGGGCTTACCGACTCCTCCTCCTCGCTTTACCCGTTCACCCATCAACATGCACTCACGTTTTTAATGCTTTTAGGATTTTTCACCTCGCAGTCTCCAATAGCTGGGAGCTGAGAGCTGGGAGAAGAGGCGCGAGATGAGGCGCGAGATGAGGCGCTCTTTAGACGAGCGCAACCATGCTGCCGTTGCGTGCAGATTTGAATTGCTCACACGCGTAATTAACAGCAGACACTTTGCTTGCGAAGGACGAACAACACTGCCTTCGAGACTACTTTAGGCCAACTCCTTTAGGCCAAATTTGCCGGTCGGTCGGCAAGCCTGTTGTCTGATCGATCGACTGTAGAACCATGAAAGCGATCTTTCTTGCCTTTGTTATCAACGCTGACCTACAGGTTCTGACGCAATGAGCAAGGCCATGGTCTCGGCGTGGGAAGTCTTCGAAAGGCAAGCAATGCCGAGCCAAGGATAGGATGTCATTGCATGTCTCGCCTCTCCTTTGTGAAGGCCAGAACAGATTGTGGTGTGAGAAATTCCTTCTTGGAGTGGGTCTACAAGACCTTTCACACGTCGCAACACCAGCATTTAGTGCTTTTGGTAGCGTCGTTGTAAACCTTGTTCAAGACGGGCCAGAACAAGGAAATGGATTTTCTCCGCGCGTGTCTCATATGACAGGACAAGCTTGTTGACCCCGCTACTGCTCCTCTAACATCGGCTCAGAGGAAGACGAACTTCCCGCAAACTCTCCTTTGTGTCCTTAGACGGGCGGCGGCGGCGGCAGTTCGTTGGAAGCTTTGAATCTGTTTTAGATGGCTCTCGGAGCCGGTGCGCCCATGGAGATGTGGGTAGCTAGGTGGGCGTGCATCGCGCCCCACCGTTTTGTTTTAAACTTTTGCCATTCTGCCATTCAAACTTCGACCGAAGAAAAAATTCTTGAGAAGGGGGAGGGGTGGTAGTCAAGCCGACAAGCTGGGCCGCTGTCCTTGGCGCCTTGGGTAGAAAGCTTCCTCCGTTGCTCTTCATTGCCCTATTTCAGCATCCGAAACCAGCGCGCAGCAAGTTGTCGTCAGAGTCACAAGCTGCGAAAGCCACTGCGCCACTCTTACCAGGCGATACGCCACGCAGGGGAATGTATGGAATACCCGCGCTTATGTTACTGTTCCTTTGAATTAGTCAAGGACCCTTTCCGCGGTGAGAGAGCAAGCTTTTTTTGTCAGCGGCAAGATGTAAAGGGAAGAAAAGAGATGAAGATTTATGTGGAGCGGGCTTTCCCTTGGACCGAACGACGGCAGCAAAGGTCCGCGCGCGCGCTCTGGATCCGGAATTGTCGCACCGCCCGCGCAAGGGACGTTTCAAATAGACATCCTCTTTTTTTTTTTCTCTCTTTTTTTATTCTTCATTGTTTCTCGTACGAGGAGGTGGAACCTTTGGATTGCCCGGGCTCCGAGCGGAGGTCGCCTCAGCACCACCACCACAGACGACACTCGCACAAAGAGGAGGCAATCGAGTGGGGACTGATTAATTGATGCAGGAAACAACAGGCGTGCATGAGTAGTAGTCGAAGTCGTAGTAGCTAGTTGGCACACAGCAAAACGAGACGCAAGCAAGCAGCGGCATTCCGTGCCGACTGCGAATTTGGCGCGCGTGTCCAACGCCGTCGCACAACTCAGACGCCGGGAGCGCAAGGCCCGCCTTCGATTGTCAGCAAGAGGAAGCAAAATTGGCTCCTCCTCGCAATTCTGTCTCACCATAGCCCGTTGCCAAGCTAGTGCAGGCCGGCACCTTTTATTCCGCTACTTGCCTTTTTGGCCGTCTGGAGTTTTGACACCTTACCCCACCATCGCCATCACCCAGAGAGGGGTGCCGCATATAGCCTACTCGGCTTGCCCTGCCCTCGGCTTAGCTAGCAACGATAAATAGGATCCGGCCTGCCAAGAAGCTATATCAAGATGGTCTCGTTGGACCGGGGAAAGCAGCCCTACGTAGGCTCCCCTCCGTCGTCCCTCTTTGCACCTGCTCTACCTTCATCTGCCTCCTCGACAACGTCACCCTCTTTGCCGCCTGTCGCTCCTCACACATCCTCAACTCCTTCGTCGCCGGCCAACATGCTGCTGAACCATTCGCACTTGCACCATCATCACCATCTTGGTGGCAGCAGCAGCGGGCACAGTCACCACACGGCCATAAAGAAGCCAAGAAGAGGCAGCCCAAAGATGTCGTCGCTGTCTCTGGCAGATCCGTCGTCGCCCATGCCCTCCTCGTCCTCACTCATCGTCGACAATGAAGGCCAGGCCCATGACCCGGGGTACGTAGGCGCGCTTCGCCTCATCCACGCCCAAATTGGCGCAAGGGCCGAGGGGGGCACCTCTTCTGCCCCACCCAGCGTCTCGTCCTTTTCCTCCCCGCGGCGGCCGTCGAGCGGCGGCGGCGGCGGGTCTCACGCACCCATCAGGCCCTCGAATCTGGGCTTGTCATCTCACGGCCATGGACCTCGCAGGTCCCGTTCGACCCTCACCACGTCGACGTTCTCCTACTCCTCGTCGTCGGATCTGGACGATGACGACGATGATGACGACATTGCTGGAAACGGCAGAAACAGCGACGAGGACGCTGACTTTTCCTTTTCTCGCGATTCGGATCTCCGACGGGCCGCCAGTCTGGCCCGGGCGTCGATGGCAGGCGCCGGACCTTCGTCGAGGCACTCGTCTTTTTCCAACAGCGCCCTTCGTTCTGCCGAACGCACTCCCCCCAACGCTCCCCGGTCTGATCTCTCGGGTCTTGGCCTTTCGGGCCCCTCTCCACCGCCGTCATCGTCCTCGTCACCTCCGCCACAGCTCAATGTCCAGCAGGAGGGAAACGAGTCGCGGCGCATGAGCTGGACGAGCCGCTCAGGAAGCCACAGCAAGACCAACCGCTCTCCTGCCCGCAACTCGACGTCGCACGATGACGGCGGCATGGCCAGCGGCAATTGGGGCTTCACCGGCATCGTCGACGTCGAGAGGGAGAGGGAGCGGCACAGGGCCAACAACAGCCCCGACTTGGGATTAGACGACCTCGACGGCGGCTCCTACAGCTTCCATTCTCCCTCACATACGGAGCTTGTCGCGGCAGCCAGCCTGAGCAAGTCCAGAAACTCCGGTGCGCCCGCCACCGCCTCGCGCATGGGAACCCGGACACCGCCCCAGACCCTCCACGGCAGCATTAAGCGACCGTCTTCGTCCACATTGGCAAGCAATGGCGACGCCTCGCTCGCCAAAGGCTTACATTCATCTCCCTCAGCGGCCAGCAAAAAGCCATTGGGCTGGTCCAACGGCCCTTCGAGCGAGGCCGGCTCCTCGACTACCGGTCATGCCAAGCCCTCTTCGCTCAGGGAACGTGTACGCTCTCGTACCACATCGGGGGAACAGCCACAGTACTTGGAAGCAATCGAATCGGGATCTGCGTCTATTGCGCCTCCCAAACAACGAAAGGGCCTGAGCACCATTCTCTCTGGTCGCCCCTTCTCCTCGGACGACGCCAATTCCTTTGACAGTTTTGGTCGCGCCCCACGAGGCTCCGTCGAGGGGGCAAGTGTTCTTCCCGACCTTCACCACCCTCGAGTCTCTCACGAAGTGGATCCAGATCTGGCCGATGCAGACTTCTCCGTGGGCCCGTCTCGGATGAAGCAGGCCAAAGAGTTTTTGTCAAAGAAGTCGCACAACCTCGGCGAAGAAGCTCACGACTCTCCCAACCATCTCCGACGCAAGATGCAGAGCATCGCCCTGGGTGTCCGCTTCAAGACTTTCAAGGTCCGAAAAAGCATCGAGCGCCGATTCTGAGTCGCCAACTTTCCCATTCACACACAGACATTTTTAGTTACCCCTCTGTCTCATGGCATTCCAATTCAAGTTGATACCTTTTCTTTTCCTCTGGACTCGATTGGCGGCTGGTGGTGAAGAGAATAGTTGGTCGAAGAGCTATTCTCGTGTGTAAGGCTTTCACGAACAAGGTGCTTTTTGAGTGCCTGCGTTGCTAGAGCTGGGAGGGTGTATTATTTACTTCTGGCGTGAATAGGAACGAAAGCGAAACGGAGAAGGCGAGCTCTATTTTTCCAAAAAGCGTGGGCGCCCTGGGCGCGTCCCAGCAAGATCTCTCAACTCCGTCTCACTTTCCACGAATCACCTCCAGGGACACTCACGTTTGACCCATTAATCAACCGCGGGGTAGCAAGTCGCGAGAGTCGCAGTCGCCATTCGATGAACACGATTCTCAACCGGCTCAATGCCGTCACGGCGCTGGCCACCTCGACCATCCTGTGCCTCGTGGCCGTTGTGGCCCTGATCAGCTACCCAACCCACAAACCATCAGGCCGCGTCGAGGTACACTCTCTACAAGTGTGAGTCCCGCAACCAGCTTTGTCCCGCTCAGACTTCTCATTCTTATCCTCACACGCGCGACTCTCTCCTCCTTGCCTTCTTCCTATTTGCCCTGGTGCGCCTCTTGACTGTCCCAACAGCGTCCAGGGACAGGCGCAATGGCACATGGACCGCCACGTCCAGGACTTTGTCAAGCTCCAATTTGACGTCGATGCAGATTTTTCGCCGCTCTTTAACTGGAACACCAAGCAGGTCTTTCTCAGTCTCGCAGCACAGTACGAGGGCAAGCGCCATGTGAGTTGCTCCCTCGTGGCAGCCTGCCAACCCCTCCCCCATTCCTACTTCTGACCGCGAGAGGCTCATTACCCCTCCAGGCGGCCAACAACGTCGTGGTCTGGGACCGCATCATTCGGAGAAAGGGAGATGCCCACGTCAAGCTCCAGGATGCAAACAACAAGTACGGCTTCCGCGAGGTGTCTAGGTCGTTCGAGTGAGTTCCCTTCTGCTCCCTCGCTCGCGCTCTCTCTCAGATACATCTCTAAGCTGACAATGTTGCTCTCGACAGAAACGTCACTTCAACGACGTTTACGCTCAAGTGGAACGTCATGCCCCATGTCGGTATCCTGGCCTACGGAGACGAGGCCAGGACAGGCGAGCTCGAAGTGCCCAAAAAGGTCGTGCCGGTCATCGAGGAGGGCGCTCGACGCCCCAGGCCCGAGAAGATGTGGTTCTAGAGAGCAAAATACAGAAAAAAGAGAGGCACTGTGTATCCTCAACTACTCAATGAATACACTGCATTGGCATTGTCGGCCCACTGCCTGCCCATACTCCCTTCCTCGTTGACAGTAAATCTGCCCGAAGGCCATCTGAGCGTTTGAGAAAAATAGACGGGCGCTTTGAGCAGCGTAGCGCAAAAAAGGTTTCCCCGTCCGGGAGTCGAACCCGGGTCTTTGCTGATCAGATCGGAAGTGAAAGAGCAAGAGCATAACCGTTAGCCCAACGAGGACTATCATTCACGCTAGCGGATTTTCGCAAATATATCCATACCTATCTACAAGGCCGCCGAGAACTTGGTGAAGGTGGGTGCACTTAATTGCGCCTGTCGAGAGGATCTCTCCAGAACGGTGACCAGGCTGGGAGTGATCGGGTCTCGCCAGTCAGGTTATAGTCTTTGATATCGCCCATGACAAGCGTCGAATGCACCGGGTGGCGCATATCTAGAGCAGAACTGACTTCCCCGGATCTTACCCAGATCGACGGCTTCTTGATCTCCTGATCTGACCTCGGTTCTGCATCCTGAGCGGTATAGCTCCTCCCAGCGCAGCTCCGATATGGTATGACATGTCTAAAAGTGTGTGATGTTACTGATACAGATGATGAATATTGGTCACTCCCCCTACCGTTTCGCCTTCTTCCCATTGCTCTGTTCGTTGTTTGTCTGTTGGTGTAATGACGATGAAGACGAAGATTCTAGGGAAGATACATTGGCAAGCGCCGCCCTCGTCGATTGGTGGTCGTCGCAAAGTTGCTTCAAAAGAACATCGACTTGCGCCTTGAGCTCCTCTGCAGTCCAGAAAAAGGTATCAGATCGCTTTTCTTCTTCCCTCCGGAAACATGGACTATTGATGCTTACTGGCCTCTTGAAGAGCGCTTCTGTATTCCTCATTGGCCACCTTCATCTCCTCGTCCAAGCCTTGGAGCTCACGCTGGAAGGCTTCTTCGTCCTGCGTGACTGGGAGTCGATCGACAAGAGTCTCGATGTCCTTTGCCTTCTGGATGAGGTCATCGGTCAATTCGTCGATGCTCTCCTTCATCGTTGCGCGTTCGACCATGTTGGAGTTTGCATAAGCTCCCGCAGCCCCTGTTGGCCTCGATAGCGGGATGGAGTCGCTCAGCTGGACCATCGAGGAGCGCGTTGAGATGTAGTGGATGGACGAGGTGAGGATGCGTAGTAGCAGCGAGAGATCCTGTTCGATCAGAGTGATAACGTCTTCTCGCTTGGCATCTTCTTCAGACCCTCCTTCCAGCTTGACTTGGATCTGACGGTCACTTGTCGACTGCAGCGTCGCATGTTGCTCGCTCGACGAATCCATGGTCGGTCAGAAGCGACGTCGCAAAAGGACGCGAGCTTGGCCAAAATAAGGCCCAAGTTCTCCGGCCCCGAATTCCGAAAAAGGCGCGAAGTTGAGCGCTCGCTCGCCTTGGCTCACGTAAGGCACCTACCTGGAACGGCACCCTCGGCGACTTTTCTCACCTTGGAGCCGGCCTCCTCACTGACTCTGCTCGATGGAAGAAGGTTTGGGAGCTCAAGGTTACGATGATGTCCGAGGCGCAGCGTCTAGTTGCGACGGCAATCTGGTCGAGCAGGCCGCGCGTGGTCCCCGTCGTCCGAGCTAGGCCTAATCTGCCAATCACGATTACGCGAACCTATGCTGCCGTCAATTCTTCGCCTTCTGCTTCATCGTCGTCAGCGTCGCAAGGGAAAATTGCTTCTGACTTTCCTCTTCCAGCGTCTCCTCGCGCTTCACCATACGAAATCTTCCACTTGCCCCGGCACGCCACGCCGTCGCAAGTCAAGGCGCGATACTACGATCTCGTCAAGATCTACCACCCCGATCGGTCCTCTCTAGGGACAACGGCTTCTCGCAGAAGTGCATCAAGAGGGAGCAAACCATCACATGGCGATTTCCAGCGCGTGCAAGAAGCATACTCAGTCCTGTCCGACGAGCGAAGGCGAAAGCTGTACGATGTCTCTGGAATCGGCTGGAACGAATCCTCTTCGTCATCGTTTGGACCTGCTCCGCCAGGTTGGGGAGGAGCTTACCCGACCTCGGAAGCAGATCGAGCAGCATACGAGGCCTTCAGCGACCATCTGAGAAGGTCAGGCTCTTCTGCGTCAAGCTCGCGTCACGGCTGGGAACGCCGAGGTTCACCGGCAGGAGGAGCGAGAGGACACGACAAGTTCGGCTGGCAATCGTACGCGGGCGAATCGGGCTACTTCTATGGCTTCCATGCTCGAGACAGAGCTGCGCCTCACGATGGTCTCTACACGACCAACCATCGCTTCTTCTCCCTCGTATCCCTCCTCACGTTCGTGCTGGCCGTGGGGCAGTTCATTCGATTGAGGCAAGAGAGCAAGATGGTTGTCGATCTCGCTGACCGGAAGCACAGGGATGCAGCCAGGAGCCTGGACGAGGCGAGGAGCATTGCCAGGAGTGAGATGGGCCGTATGCGATTGGATGAGATGCGGAAGAGGCACCGACAACGTCTGATCGAGGAAGGTCGAGCGTCGGAATGGGACTTTGATGGCGACAGCATCGGTCACGGGGGACCAAGCGGGAAGGATGCGTACCAAGAAAGGATGAAGCGGATCTCTCCTCCGTAATGTCAGATCAGATTCACAAATCAAGACCTCAGATTGCCTTGTGACTTCCTGGCATTGCTCATTTTGTTGCATTCCACCAAAGCTGGACTGAAGATGGGCACTAGTACGGTGGAATCCTCGACTGAAGCCGTTTGCAAATGACAGAAGAAGAAAGACACTCGATGGTGTCAAATGACAGCCTCAATGCCAATCGCGGCCAATTTCTTGATTTGTGTGCTTCAAGGTCTGTGTTCAATGCCCTTGATTGTAGACGATGATGTAGAAGAATTTACTTGATACAGTATTTACTGAATTGCTGCAATCCGTGTAGATGGTGAGAAGATCTGCCGTCCTCGTGAGAGGGACACATGTTCCACGACGCCGCTCTAAAGATATTTGTTAACTCTCTTTAGACGACGGGGTCCTGGATGGGCTTGTTTCCCTCCGAACCGGGCCCTCCAGTGGTGTTGTCGTGTGCTGTGGAGGTGATGCTTAGGGATCAGCTTCTTTGTCCGCAGCGTAGCCAGCAAAGTGACGAAACACTCACCCTTAGGGTCGGTCTCGGAGATCTGCGCTCGGCCGGCGCTGCCGCCCACCTGGGGCTCGCCTGTGACCGACTTGGAGGCATTGTCCAGACGGCGCTGGGCGTCCTGCTCGACGATGTCGGCGGCGCTTCCGCTCTGCTGAGTCTTGTCGTTAAAAGTGGCCTCCATCTTGGAACTTGGTGTTAAGTGCGTCGCTGTGTATGTGTAGGCGGTGGAAATGGATGAAAAACGACTGGTCGTGTGATGGTCAAGAAAGAAGAAGGACGTTTCCAGCACTTCCTCGTCTGCGTCGATTGACGAAGAAACCCTTGATCGGGTTCGGGCGCATTGACATCATTCTGCCGCTAGGGATCGCATCTGCAGCAGCTCCCACGTGTTTTGTTGTTATTGGAAGAGGCCGTCGAACGAAAGCAGTTATGCACGTTTTTGAGCGAAGCGCGTCTTGGACTTTGAGCTTTCTCTTGCAGGGCCTCTCTTCTCGTTGACCGACCCGAAAGAAAGGTGTGCCAACAATGTCGTGGTTCTCGAACCAATGGAACAAGTTTATGGGACCCGACGAGGATGCACCGAGGGAGCCGGTCCGCCGAGTCGAGGTCATCTGGGGTCGCGAGAGGTGAGTCTGTCGTCTTGTGCGCTTTGAGATGAAGCTAATGTGCTTGCCCATTCCATCTGCCAGGCTCGTGGTTCAACTCGATCGAGGGGGCGGAGGGAGCAGCGCCGGAGCCGGCGGAGGAGGCGGAGGGCCTCTGGCCCAGCCAGCTCCGTTGACATTGGCCGACCTCAAGCAGCGCCTGGTCCAGATGACTTCGGTTCCGTATGGCCAGCTCAAGCTCATCTACCAAGGCCTGGTCCTGAAAGACGACGGGGCCTCGCTCGCCTCGTACAACATTCAAAACGGATCCAGACTGATGCTCGTGGGCACACGAGGGGGTGTTCCAGCGACGGGCGACATGCCCGGGCAGAAGTCGAGCATCTACGACCAGGCAGGTGGGGCGGCGGGCGCGTCGGGCGCAGTTCCTCGGGCCTTGACAAAGGGCGAGGAGCTGGCGATGCGCAAAAGGCAGCGGGAGGAGGACGTGAGCGAGGCAGGGCTGATGGGCAGAATCAACGAAGCAGTCGAAGGGGTCCGCAAAGAACTCTTGCCCGAAGTCAAAGAATTTGTCAGAACAACAACAGCGGCGGGAAAGGTGCCGGCGGAACAGAAGGACAAGCTAGCGTTGCAGCACCGCAAGCTCTCTGAATTCCTCCTCCGTGCCCTCCTCACACTCGATGGCATCGCTGTCAACACAGACGAGACACGCAAGCACAGAAAAGCCGCCGTCAAAGAGGTCCAGGGCCATCTAGACCAAGTAGACGAAGCATGGCAACATTTCAAGGAGGCATCCAAGGGTAGTGTGGGCGAAAACAGCATCAAATCATAGTAGCCGAGAGAGCACAAGCATCCGAAATCACATGTACAATCACAACTAGATCCCATTGACCCCATTGACAAAAGAAAAACGGAAAGATGGTATAGTAGCAAAGGGTTCAATGCAATGCATCACCGTCTTCTCTCATCATCGAAAGGATCGTCGTCCTCCTCGTCTTCGTCATCGTCAAATAAGACGTGGTGGCCTTGGCCACCATTCCCAGTCACGTTTCCATTCATTTGCGCATCGGAGCGGTCATTCTTTGCCCTCTTGCCCTCGAGCCTGTTCATCTCGAGGGAACCAGAGCTGCCGCTAACTACGCCTTCCTCCGAGTCCTCGTCGACGCGCAGCGGAGCCGATTCACCCATGCTGACGCGGGAATAAAGCGAGCGGAGACCACCGGACTCGGCAAGACCAGCACGACCGCTGCGGCCAGCAGTAGCGGAAGCAGCGGCCTTGCGCGCGGACCCATAACGCCCACCTTGGGAAGTGTAGAGATCAATGAGGACGTTTGCCCAAAGAAAGAGGAAAAAGGAGATGGAGAAGTCAATGAGGCCCCAGGTGATGTGATCGACGCCGTAGGAGTCTGCCCAGCGCAGCTCCTCGTCGGTGGCCGACATGAAGAGGACGCCCGAGGCAAAGAGGAGCCAAGGTGGCAGGTACTGGAATGCGCGAATGGGGAACCACTGCTTCTCCGTGTCCATCCTTTGCCGTTCGTCTTCCTCCGATGGTCGCTCCGAGTCCGGTTGCTCTCCTGTAGGGCCGTCGCCAAGGACAAAACAGACCTCGATGATACGGGCGGCACCGGCAGCCATGAGACAATACCCGAATAGCGCATGAATCATCGTTGAAATCATCTGCAGAAATGCTTTGGAGTCAGCAACAGCCGCGATGAGGCTCAGTGGGACACTCGACGTTTCCGATAGCTTCCCGTCGATGCGTCTGGTGGCCCGAGCGCGAGCCCTCAGACAACAGCAACAACAATGACCCGACGCCGTTTACTTTCTCTTGTGACACTCCTTTTGCTCTTCATCCAATCACATCCTCTGCGCTCTATCGTCGGAACGATCGGAGCGTCGACGGCTTCGCCGTCGCCGCAGCGCGCGGGGGCTGACTTCTAAGCATGGAGAATGTACTCACCAAAGCCTGTGCGTGTCCACTCATGGCCCAACCAGTGATGATGATGACCACGGCGGGTACCACGCTCCGCCTGCCGCCCTTGGAGAGCCACATACCAGCGGCGCCACCAGCGACCCAGACGACGCCGAGCAATGTGTGCTGCAAATCCTTGTGCGTCCACGGCCCGCCGTGGTGCTCCGTGAGCGCATTGACACAACCCCAGGCAAAGATGACAGTGCTGTCGAGAAATTCCTGGCTGGTAAGGGTCTTGCGCCGTGAGAGCCAGCTGACGCCAGCCTTGAGCATGATGAGGAGAACGGTACCATAGCCGATGAATGCGCTGCCCATGATGTGATGCGCGAGGCACTGGCCCGTCCGGCCGCCCATGCACCAGGAGCGCAGCGTGATGATTCCAAGAAGCTGAATTATAAGCGTGTATACATTCAGCGAAGAAGGCGGTCATATTGCGTAGAAGAAAGAATATCCTCACCATCTGCAGCCAGCCAAGAATCGAGAAGAGCTTCCCGATGAGGCCGTGGGCGAAAATGACGATCGGACGGACGAAGCCCTCTGCCTTCCATTTGAGATGGAGCTTCAGATAGACGCCTAGTGCACCCTGCGCCATTAGCAGCGGGATCAACAGGTTGGCCACCGTTCCATGAGCCGTGTGGGGAAACGACCTTCCGCCGTGTCCGTGGCCCAGAAAGTAGCCAGCAGTGGTCAGGACGAGAGCTAGCACGGCGAGGGGCACGTGGAGGCGGTGCCTTGTCAGGCCCAAGACCATGGTGAGGGGGAAGAGGATGAACCAGGCGAGCGACTGGATCAAGATGTGCAACCAGAGAATTGAATCAATGGGCACAGAGTCATCGGCGGGGCCTTCCTGATGGTGACCATGAGCGTCGACGAGTGCGGCAAGAGAAAGGGCTGCAGAAAGAGCCACCGGTGCTGAGGCACGCCGCATCGTCGTCACCTTTGTGTCCCCAGTGCTGCTGCTAAGCGAGCGTGTGCCGAAGGTGTGAATGGTGGGGGAAGTGGTAGTCTGTGAAGAGGGCCGAAAAAAGCAAATGCACAGGGAGCCATGCCATGCAGGGTGCGTCTAGCCGCCGTCTCAAGCGTAAACCGCATTTTCTTTCTAACTTTTCGGCCCGCGACGCAGACTAGACTACTACTCAATCTGGTCCTGCATCTCATTCGCCTTTGCTTCACGACTTCAGCACGGTGGAGCGCTCTAGCGCCATCACATATATGTTGGCCAGGCGGTTGGCGCCATTGAGCCCGGTCTATCTGCTTAGTTGGATTGATTGAGAATCAGCGAGGTCATGACAAGTGGCCGTCCGCCTCCTTGTCTTGGCCGTTTTGAGAAGAAAAGCTAGCTCCACTTGTGACAGAAATGGCACGACTACCAGAAGTAATTGGCAGAGGCGGTTGAAACTGCAAGCCGGAAGCCGAGCTTGATTTCAAAAAGTAAGTCTCCCATTCACCCTCACTCGCACCTTCGGGGCTTCCGAGATCGCTCCCGCCCTCCATTCCATTCGCGTCAAGCACCAACCATGTCGCAATCCAAGAGGCACGTACCGACCGACGACGAGCTTCGGCCACCGGTGTACGAAGAAGGCTCCAACGTGGGGCCCAACATCTCCCAAGCCCTCGAGCTCGAAGACCTGGACCGGGACCTGTACCGGAGCCGGCAAGGGAGCCTGTGGCTGCCCGCCAATGCCAGGGGCGTCTTTGGCGGCCAGGTCATCGGTCAGGCGCTCACGGCGGCCAACCGAACGGTTCGAGACAATGTTCGAGTTCATGTAAGTCAGGACTCCCCGCCATCAGACCGCTCTCCTGGAGCATGTCGATGAGTTTTACTGATACCGCTGCTCTGTTTCTTCAGTCGCTACACGTGAGGACGTCTCCTTTGTGTCTTTGGAAGAGCGTCGTCATTTGCTGACCAGCAAGTATACAGAGCTACTTTCTCCTCTCTGGCGACGTCACCGTTCCCATCTACTACTTTGTGACGCGGCTCCGAGATGGCGGCTCGTACGTGACCCGTCTCGTCGAGGCCAAGCAGAAGGGTCGCTGCATCTTTACCATGACGGTGGTGAGTGCCCGCTTCCGAGCTGTGGTTGCGTGTCAAGAAAGAGCACTGCTTACATCGGGAGCCCCGGTGGGCTTGCGCGCATGTAGTCGTACCAAGTGCCCGAGCCATACCGACCACGCTTTGCAATCGCCCTGCCCCGATCCGCCGGATCGAGCGACAAGGTTGAGCAACCCATGAGCCTGTCCACGCTCAAGGCGTCCGAAGAGGTGAGCCTGCCCTCTCGCTTCAGCAGGGAGAGGGCAGAGGGGAACATTGTCGAGGGTCTGCCGTCGTACGAGGATGCGCCGCTCAACGAGGAGCGCTACTTGCGGCTTCTCGAGGAGATGAAGGACCATCTGCCCGAGGGCATCAAGACAAGACTCAAGACATGGATCAAGGACCGGCAGGACAGTGCCATCGAGATTCGTGATGCGCTGCCCAACATGTACGACGAAAACGGCCTGCCGATGCCTGGGTACGAGCAGGCATTCTGGATGAGGACGAGGCTGCCGGTCCAGGGCGGCGAGGATGCACAAAAGGCCGCGCTGGCCTATGCAAGCGAGTGAGTTTAGATTGCAGACCGTGATGCGCACTTCCTCTGACTCAGTGACGATGACGATGAAATTCTAGCCTGCAATTCCTGGGCACCGTCACAAAAGCCCTGGGCAACAGCCGGAGGATAAAGATGATGGCCACGCTCGACCACAGCATCTGGTTCTACGAGCCATTTGACTTCCACGAGCCTATGCTCTTCTTTGTGAGCCTTCCCTTTCTTTCACCTTCTTCCTTCCTTCTCGCCTTGGACTCACAGAAACGGAGCCTTCCCATTTTCTTTCAAGATGCAAGCTCAGGCCGCCTCGAACGGGCGGGGTCTCGTCTTTGGCAGGTTCTACAAGAGGGACGGCACTCTCGTGGCGGTCCTCGTGAGTAATGCAAAGAGTCGAGCATGTCAGAGGAGCATCACATGTCTGACCGCTGAATCTTCTTCCCGTGGCAGTCCCAGGAGGGTCTCGTGCGTGGCAAGAACGAGGGCGAGCCGGCAAGGGCAAGCAGCAGCAGTAAAGGCAAGGACGAGGGCGACAGCAGTAGCAGCAGCAAGGCGAAACTTTGACGAGTCGATGGAATTGACATTTCTTTGCTTCGGTGACATTTGGATGCTTGCTCTTCTGGGGTTTTATGAACCTGTTGTGTGGGATGGGGCCTTGGCTAAATCTACAGGAGATGTGGCTGGTGTCTTTCGCGAAAAGAATCAAAGGCAGTGGACCACTTAGGCGTTGAGCGGGCCAAAAGGGCAGAGCTGGAAGAAGCGCTGCCGGGGAATGACGACGAGCGCAGCTCTCTTGTGGGGCAGGTCGATGAGCTAGATTTTGAACGGTTAGTTAGACAAGGCAAAAGAAGAGGGCTAGGAGGAAGGGAAAGACACACCTTTTCGACGTGGCCGCCGCACATGATGGCATAGTCGATCATCTTTGTGTTGCTCGCCCTTGGTTCCAGCACGACTTTCTCGGTGCGAGGATCCAGGAGAAAGAGGAGATGGATGAGGCTGCCCATCCATGTTCGAACGCGATGGGGGCCTCGGAAGCCTTCTTCGCCGACGAGGGCATGGAAGCCCCGATCGTAATCTCCCATGTGTGAGTATTGCCCAACGTTGCTTTCCTGATGGGGTCTCTCGCATTCAGTAAGGTAGCCAAAGAGGGAAGAGAAGGGGGAGATCTTGCGCAATCAAGTCGCTCACCTTTGCGTAGTAGATCTCGAGGTATCCCCACGGCGCGCCGTCCCACTTGCCCACGATGCCCATGTTGCTTGGAGAAGCCTCGACGGACTCGAGGTATTGCCGCTGCTTGTCTCTGTCCCCTCTCTGTCTCCAGCCATCGGCGACTCGATCAGTGTTGTGCCAGCGCGTGACGAGGTCCACAGTCTCGTCGTTTCTAAAGGAGGTCACCTCAAACGTGAGCGTCTGGTTGAGCTCGATGGAGAAGCGCCGGTAGAGGGGCGACGACGTGTCCGGCGCGAGCTTCGGTGGACGGACGGGGTGGTTGATATTGTTGGAGAAGGTGTAGGAGGTGGGAAAGGCATGCGCATTGGCCTGCGGGTCACCAACTGCGATGCTGGGAAGGATCCAGGGAGGGCGCGAGAATGGGTAGCTCGACTGCCAGAATGCTGAACGTGTGGCGAGCACAGTGTTGGCAGCGAATTGTGAGGTGGAGGACGCAGACGACGATGCTGGCGACGACGACGACGACGGCGATGAATGGGTAGGGTGAGGCACCGCTAGTCCCGAGGCAAGAAGCAGAGCGGCGGCAGAGCTGGAGGCACGAGAAGTGTCCCTGCTGGCCGTCGACGATGCCGACGACGTCGCCACGTTGAATGCCTCTTCGTTGGGAAAGAGGGTGTGGAGCGCGTAGAGCTGGATCCAGAGCGAGGCAACAACGTCGTCGGGCTGCTCCGAGCGCGACTTGCCCACGTCCAAGCGAGCGTTGGCGAGCCTCGTGCTGCGCTCTGCGGGCGAGTTGTCGTCTGGTTCCTCATTGGGGTGACCATAGCGCGGCTTGGGTGGCTGGCAGTACATCTCGAGGGGGAAGTGACGGGTGTCGAGCTTGCTGGCGATGACGGGCTTGTAAGAATCGTCTTTGCTGCTCGAGTGCCCATTCTCTTCAATCGCCCTGTGCCGGAGGTAGAGCGATGCTTTGAAGATACGATCGTGCTCAAAAGTGCCGGCATCGTGGATACCAATGTCGAGGGTGACTGCACTGCCGTCGGGGAGCAGCAAGTCAAATTGGCGAGAAGCGCCCTTGGACAAGGAGCTGGGTGACGTGTCCAGCTGGCTCAGCGCCTTGGACAGATTGATGACGCTGCCCCCGTTGTCAACCATGATCCAAGGGCGCTGGCAGCGTTGTAATGTGAAGTGTTGATAGTGTGGTGTGTGGGACAGCTCACAGCTCGGGGTGTGGCTCCAATGACCTGGGTGTGAACAGACGCGGGCTAGTTCAAATGACCTACCTACCTGCCTATCTCATCTTTACGTTTGATCTTTTTGATTTTTTTTAATTCTCCGTTGACACATAGGCCGCACGGACCTTGACAAATCAGCGCTTTCTCATTGGTCCTCGTCTAGGTTTGGCAAGTCTAAGGATAATCGTACAGGCAGGCAGAAGCTGTCGTCCACATCATCATCGGGCTCTTCCTGTAGCTCACCGTCGCCACTGTCAAGCAGCAATGCCGGTTTGGACGTGTTCCTAGTCATTCGTCGAGCTAGAATGTCAACGTCTGCCTCTTCTTCATCCTGCTTTCTGCGGGTAACTTCGTCCTCGTCTTCCTGTTGTGACTTCTCATGAGCAAGTACATCAAACGGAGAAAAGGGGAAAGAGGAGACACTGACCAGGTCAAACTCGTCTTCCCGTTCTTCGTATTCCACATTCTCTTCGAGCTCCTCGAATCCAGGCGCAAAGGCGCTCCAGATCTCAGTGGGCGGCGTAAACCAAAGATTGACGGTGCCGGTATGCGAGACCGAGGCCAGGATGGCACGATTGGGATGCCAGTCCACCGCAATTAGTGCATCCCTCGGCCCTCGCAGCACCTTGTCCAGGGCCCCCACGCTTCGGTCCCAGATGTAGATGTCGTGCGAGATCTTGTGCGCAGCACCTCCAAAAACGTACTCTCCATCGCCGCTGAACCCAATGCCAATCCACGGTGTTCGATTCACCTGGTCTTGGAATCGAAAGAGCGGTGTCATAGAGATCTCGTCTCGATCGCCACTCTGGCGATTCACCATGACGCTGAACAGTCGAATGGCACGGTCGTTTGAGTTGGCGACGAGAGTCCTGCCAACGAAAGTCAGATCTTTCCATCAGACCAGCACGGCCGCTTGCTTCCACTCACCGCCCCAGTCTGTCAAAAGCAAGTTCTTTGACTCCCGACGCACCCGATGCCCCCATCTTATGAAGAAGCTGGCGGGAAGACGAGGTTGGAAGGGCAGTGTCAAAGTCTCTAATCTTCTGAGGCATGGGCCTTTTTGACACTCACTCTGCCCGTGTCTCTGTCCAAGACGAGGATATCGCCCTTCGACGTACCCGCAAACACTTTGGAACCATCTGGCGAGAAAATCGCACTGATGATCGACGACGGCGCTGCCTGAGCATCAGTCTGGTAGGCATCCAGGCCCAGTTCGGTGCGCACTTCGGCGTCATCGCCCTGTAATGGTGACGGAGAGGAAGGCTCGGCCGGTGCTGCGCCATTGGAAGCTCGTCTCCGTCTCCTTCTCTTCCGTAGATCCACTAGAAAAGCCTGCTGCGACTCGAGCACGACGAGGAGAATTCTGCTGTCAGTGGGGCAAAAGCGGGCACTGAGTACGGCAGTGTCGAACCGGAGAGTCCTCTTTCTTTCGCCCGCTCCCTTTGCCAGGTCCCAAACGATTACGTTCCAGTCGAGGGAGCTGGAAGCCAGGTAGCGGTTGTACTTTGACCAACTGCTCGAGCCAGTCAGCGACACAGTGGGACAAGCAGCGTGGGTTGAAGCAAGAGCACGACGACCCACTTGACACTCGTCACTGTCTTGACGTGCCCCTCCAGCCACCTCACAAGGCCCTTTGTCTCGATGTCCCAGATAGCAACATAGCCATCGGACCGGCCCGAGGCGAGATATTGGCCCGCAAAGAGACCTGGCCCGTGGTTGAACTCGATGCAGGACGCAGCGGCGTTGTCAAGGATGCTCTCGACCGAGTCGGGCGCCTGGACGGCGAAAGGATCTGCGAGGGAAAATACTAGTCAGCTGAACTTCGCCATCGAGCGGCGTCTCTCTTGGGCTGTGAGCACCCACTCGCGTTCATCCAGCACTCGGTCTTCCCTCTTTGTGCGTGCGCGCGAAGAGAGGATAAAGTGAGCCTGTCACGAAGAAGCACCAAAAGGTGGAGAAATCCACGTGATAGCCAACCCAATTTTTATTTTTTTCCTCTTCGCGCCTGTCGGTGGTTCATCCTACGCTCTCTCTCTTTCTCTCGCCTCACAGCCGCCGTCAGTGCTACTCTCGTTTCTCGCCAAAAGACAAGTTTGATCACGATGCGGCTCATCACACACAACCTGCTCGCGTGCCACGCACGAACCTGCACACAGACGTCCAACAACTTCCCGTTGCGCTTTGAGCAGATCACCAAGCTGGAGCTCATCGAGGCCGACTTCAACGAGGCCTTTGTCCGCGGCTTTCTTCCCAAGGTCGACTGGGACGCCCTCGTCTCGGCCGCACGCTCCCTCGGCAGCGACGTCGGTGAAGGTCTGCCAAAGTCGGCGCCGGATCTCGATGACCCGATGCTCGACCAAGAGCTGCTGAAGAAGGTCCACCATGTGCTTCTCGAGGTGAGTCTTGGCAGGGCCTGGAGAGAGCAGCGGCATGGGCAGATGACCTGACGCTGGGCGAGACGGTTGGACAGATGCACATCGTAGAGGGGCAGATGCTGTGCCCGAACTGCTCTCACGTCTTCCAGATCCGAAATGGAATCCCAAATATGGTGAGTGAGATCTCTCTTTCTCTCCATCTCCGCGCCAGAGGCCCGCGTACTGACACGACCTTCAACACTCTCGCTGCAGCTCCTCGCCGAGCACGAGCTGGCGCGGTGACAGCGCCAGGGAACATAGACCAACGACAGAGCGACATTTGTACTTTTATTCATGCGTGCGGCAATCATACATCAACTCAGGCAGACGACAAAGGCAGCAAGCTAGGCCAGGAGCAAATGCATTCCGCAAGGAGAGACAAGTCTGAGAGTGTGACAATTGTCCCTGTTTCTCTTCCCTTCCCTTTGTCTTCTTCCTCTTCTTTTTCCTTATCTTTGTACATCTCACGGCTCTTCTTTGAGTTACGACCAAACTTCCCCACCTACTCCTTCTTCTTCTCTTCTTCCTCATCGTCGTCGTACTCGCCCTCCTCGCGAACGTCGCCGCTGATGCCCTGGATCGAGCTAAGGGACGGTGATCGAATCAGCGCTCTGCGGACGTCATTGGAGAGGAGACAGAGGGAAGACTTACCGGATCATGACGCGCCACATGAGGACGTACCAGAAGATGTTGAGGAGCAGGAGAAGGAAGAGGGGCGCAAATACCTGGTACTTCATCCACCAGGTGAGCCAGACGCCCTTGCTGGGGAGGAAGTACTTCGTGTAGGCTGGAATCAGGTCGAACTGGTACCAGACGGACCAGAGAGTGACGGCGCTGAGGTAGATGCGGAAGTAGCTGGAAGTGCGAGGGTAGCAGAGTCGCATTCAGCAGGCAAGGCTGGATTCGCAAGGTTAGACCAAAACTCACGTCCAGATGAACATGAAGATGCCAAAAATGATCGTGGCAGCTAGGTCGAGACCAAGGTAGTTGAGACCCTTGGCCGCCTGTCGTCGTGGGTGGCAGACGCAGTGCGCAGGAGTCAGAACCGCATATTCATCAAAACACAGCAAGGCGAGCAAGTCCACACTCACAGCGAGCCAGGTGTCAGGGATGTCCATGCATACAAAGACAGTCGTCCCAATCATGGTCAGGTTGATGAGGTAGGACCAGCCGATGAGCCAGAGGGTGACGAGGTGGTGGGCAATGAGCTCGTAGTAATCCTTGCGTGGCGCCTCGAGGCGCAGAAGCATGACGAGGGCCTGCTGGAGCCAGTAGCTGAGCTGAAGGAGGTAGTAGGTCTTGAGCTCGGGCCGCATCTGCCAGTGCGGGTACTTGAGCCAGAGGTGCTCGAGCTGGAACCACCAGCTCTCCTGGAAGGACATGACATAGAGGCCAAGCAGGCCGGCAGTGCCCCAGTAGAGGAAGGCGTAGCCCTGCTCGGTGAACCGCTCGCGCTTGCGCTCGTTCTTGATACCCCACCACGCGGCAAAGGGCTTGAACATGTACAGCGTCGTCGTTTGTCGAATGCAGCTGAAGACGATGATGTAGAAGAGGATGAAGAGAAGGTCCTTGTAGCCCTTCTGGTAACGCACGGTATCGCCTCGAAGCGCCACGCTCGGCTCCTCGAGGAGCACAGTCGCGACAGGGATGCGGTGCGAGAGAAAGAGGAAGGGCTCAAACGGGTTGGCGACGTGGGGGGTAAGGAGCCGCCAGTTGAGCCAGAGGACAATGATGATGCCAGCGAGCTTGGCCGATGAGGCTGTCGGGAACGCACTTGTCAGTCCTCTTGCAAGCACGGCAGTGCCGAAGGTGATAGCCGGACGACGACATGATAGCCCGTCGGTACCTCACCTGGCTCCGTCATCCATCGGAAGGTAATGATGTCCTTGAGAAGTCCCTGGCTCCTGCTTACATGCTCGTCCGCCTTGGGAGCGCTGCTCTTCTTCGCGACGGCTTGTTTGCCCTTGTCACCGCGCGTCGACGACGAGGATGATGAGGCTACGTTGCTCTTCTCACCCGCAAGCGTCGCCTTCATCTCGGCTGCCGGGTTCTCGTTTCCGTCCTGCGAAGGCAAGACGCTGGCTCCATCGGTGTACGTATTGACCTCGGAGATGGCCTTGCTGACCGAGGATCCTCGCTGTCTGGCCCCACCCTTGGGCGTGGCCGTCGTCGACATGGTGATGGACGCGGTGGTAGTTCTGATGCTACGTTATGTTGATGGAATCGGAAGGAGAGATGCATGCTCAGGAATTTTCGACACTAATTCTAAACGTGGTGTGAACTTGTCGGTGTCGAAAGCAATAAATAAGCCAAAACCAAAAAAGCCAAGCTTTGCTCTTCGTTCAAGGCGAAGAGAACGCGCGCTTCGATTGCCTGCTATCTTTATTTTTGACTTTTGATTTCTGCTTTCTTCTAGCTCAGCTGTGACACGCAGGACCGTCGCCACTCCACCAACGTCGCAAAGATCTGCTTCGATTTCGTCGCCGCTCACAGCAAATAGCATCATCATGGGCGACGTCGCACCTTCCTCGGCCCCGTTCTCGGTCCGAAGCGCCGCCGTGGAGCGCAACACCAACGAGACAAAGATCAAGTGCAGCCTGAGCCTCGATGTGCACCCGCAGCTGGCGCCTCAGGTTATCAGCGTGAGGACGGGCATCGGCTTCCTTGACCATGTGCGTTTAGATCTCGAAGACTTCTCTTTCTGAGCAGCGAGAGCACGTAAGCCGCTAACAGCGCTCCCCTGTCATTGCAGATGCTCCACGCGCTCGCAAAGCACGGCGGCATGTCGCTGTCGATTGTCTGCGATGGCGACCTGTGGATCGATGACCACCACTCTGCCGAGGACTGTGCCCTGGCACTGGGAGAGGCCTTCAAGGCAGCTCTGGGGCCTGTAAAGGGCATCAAGCGCTACGGCACCGGGCATGCGCCCCTCGACGAGGCACTGTCCCGCGCCGTCATCGACATCTCGTCGCGGCCCTACTGCGTCGCCGAGCTCGGCCTCAAGCGCGAAAAGATTGGCGACCTCAGCTGCGAAATGATTCCTCACATCTTTCACAGTTTCGCCATGGCTGCCGGCGTCACGCTCCACGTTGACTGCCTCCGTGGAGACAACGATCACCATCGGTGAGTCTCTCCTTCCCAGAATTTCTACTTCTCTGCCTCGTATACACATTTCTGTTTGCCTGACTCTCTCTTCATCTCCAGTTCCGAGTCAGCGTTCAAGGCTTTGGCGCTCGCCATCAAAGAGGCTGTCTCGCGGACCGGTCTCGACGACGTCCCCTCCACAAAAGGTGAATTGACGTTCTCCTTTCCATTTATTGACAGGCTGCATGGCTGACACAATGTGCCTACAACACATCAGGCGTTCTGTGAATGCGGTCGGATCTCTCTCGCTTTGAAACGGACTTGGTCTACCCAACTATCATAGGGGAGATCTGATGTAGAATACATTGCCTGGGATTGGACTTTAATTTTGACTTTGACACACAAAGGACTCTCAGCCGTGACCCAGAGAGGCCTTGAGCTGCCGGATCCCCTCCTGCTGGTCTGGTGGTAAAGCACTGATCTGCGCCGGCGTGAGCTGGAGTACTTGCTCGAGGAGTTGCTGCAGATTCGTGGTTCCATTAGCAATCGTTGCAAAGTGCCCAAGCGCATACAGACTCACCCTCTGCTCTTCTGGTAAATGGGCGCCTGGCACCGCTGCTGGAGGCGCCGGCGGTGGTGGGGCTTGCTGCTGCATGTAAGGTGGACCCTGAGGCGGTCCGCTGGCATAAGGAGGCCTGGCCATCGGTGGTGTTCCCATTTGAGGCGTGCCCATTTGTGGTGCCATTTGCTGGGCGTGGGGTGGCATCGGGCCTGGACCAGTCGGTGGACCACCTCCTCCCAGAGCACCAGAAGATGCGAGAATGCGCTGGAGGAAACAGAAGACCCTTGTCAGCGAGAGCCAATGACAAATTTTCGATGATGTTGACTCGGACTCACCTGGAGGATATTCGGGTCTACGACTTCCATCATGAGCATTGCTTGGAAGAGGGCATATGCCAGCTGTGGGTGTCCGCCCAAAAGGGCCCTGGCCTGATCGGGAGACGATGTGACAAGCGACTTCATGTGGCTCAAGATGTCCAGCATCTGGTTCGGGGGCAGGGCGGCCAGTGTCTGCGAGATGGAGTCGGTCGCACCCATGCCGGGAGCCAAAGGTTGGCCCTGAGGAAGGTTCGGAGGAAGCTGTGGCGGGCCTCCCATCCCCCTGCCCATCCCTCCCGGTCCTCCCCCTCCGCCATATCCTCCACCGAAGCCGCCCCTGCCGCCTCTACCGCCTCCTGGTCCTCGTGGTCGATTCTGAAGATCATCATCCACTTGACCCATTTGTGTGGTTCGTCCTTCGAAGAGCGGGTCGATGTCGGCGTAGTCGATCCTCATCGGTCGCCCGCCTACCTCCTTGTCGTTGAGATTCCTCACAGCCGAAGCAGCCGTCTCGGCATCTATATCACAGAATTATCAGCATTACGCCTCTGCCTTATGGCAGCTGGTCCAGCTCACCTTCAAATTCGCAGAATCCGTAGCCCTTCGGCTTGCCCGTATCTCTGTCAAAGACGAGCCTGCATGGATGGTCTCAGTTGTCGCTGATGACGGCAAGTACCAGGCCAGTAAGGCAAGCTTCTCACCTGAATCCCTTGACTGTGCCAACTTCTCTGAAAACCTCGACCAGCTGCTCCTCTGACATGTCGTAGGGGATGTTCCCCACTGTAATCCATGAAGAGGGAAATTAAGCATTAGGCCCGGCAACTCTGCACAACTCGCTCAGATTAGCTCACCGAACACGACTCTGGAACCTCGCTGAGGCTGTGACATGTTGCTTTCGAGAAGGAAGGTGGGAAATGGCGACGAGAAGAACGAGCGCGTCCTTTGGATGGTGTTTCGCTCCACGTGCAAATATTAGCTTTCCCACCTTGTCCTCCACCCGGTCCCAGCAGCCCGAAGCCACTCGATGCTCCTGGGTGTACTGAGGAGAGCCCTACCTATTCACCGAAGCTCTTGCCTCTCCTCTCGATTCTCCACCGCCAGTATGTCGGCGTCTCAAGAGTACAAGGATGGATCGATGAGTTTCGCAGGCAAAGATGGCCACTATCGTCGTCAAGTCTCGTCGTTCCGCGATGCCATCTCCGGCGAGGCCGACGCCAAATTTAAGCCCGAACGCAACCGCTACCACCTCATTGCAGCCTTGGCCTGCCCTTGGGCCCACCGTGCGCTCATTGTGCGCTCGCTCAAGGGCATCGACAAGGTCCCGGACCTGCTTCCTGTGACCATCGTAGATTCGCTCTTGGGTTCCGAAGGCTGGAGCTTCGTTCCGTACGACGAGCCCGCTGGTCTTGGTGTGCCTGGCACGGGCAATCACATTCCTGGACATGAGAACAAGAAGCGTATTCGCGAATTCTACCTTGCAGCAGAGCCCAACTACTCGCAGAGATGCACTGTGCCCGTCATCTGGGACAACAAGCTCAATACCATTGTCAACAACGAGTCGTCGGAGGTTATCCGAATGCTCAACCACTGCTTCGATGACTTTGTCGAGCCTCAATTCAAGTCCATCGATCTTTACCCCCAGGAGCTCAGGGCTGAAATCGACGGCATCAACGAATGGGTCTACAATACAGTCAACAATGGCGTCTACAAGAGCGGCTTTGCAACGACTCAGCAGGCATACGAGGAGAACGTCAAACCCCTCTTTGAGGTATGTGTCGCTCTTATCGCAGCATCAGCGATTTTAGCTTAGCAGTATGTGAGGACCTTTCACAGAGTCTTGATCGCCTCGAGAAGATCCTCAGCGACGGCAGGGAATTCCTGCTCGCCGGCAAGCTGACCGAGGCAGACGTCCGTCTCTTCACGTGAGTGTGTTCGTTCTAGTGATGCAAGCGACCAAGCTCACTCGACCTCGTAGAACCATCGTTCGGTTTGATCCCGTATACGGTAAGTGCTCGTCCGCGCAGCGGGACTGTCAGGCTAGAGCTCACGGTATCATATCACAGTCGGCCACTTCAAGTGCAACTTCGACACGATTCGACGTGGCTACCCTCAGCTTCACCGATGGCTCCGCAACCTGTACTGGAAGGGACCAAATTCTGCAGCTTTCAAGGACACGACCGACTTTGAAAGCATCAAAGCTCACTACTACCAGAGCCATCCTCAGGTGAGCTCGTCTTGTCCTATCTAGTTGCTGAGCTGACACACAACGCTTCTTCCCTCGTAGATTAACCCGACCCGCGTCGTGCCAAAGGGGCCTATTCCTTCCATTCTGCCCCTGGACTAGGGAAAGAGGCCAAGTGGGGAAATATGATAGGGAAGCAAGGGCTTAGATGTTGCGAGGTTGCTCTCGTGTTGTTTGAGACCTTTATCAGAATGCCGGAAATGTCACCGAATGCGAGTGGATTTACCATTCTGTTCCGCTTGTGCCTGGAGCGAAGCGAGGTGCTCTCGAGGCTGAGACGAAACCTGAGAGAGTATAAAATGATTGGGTTGCTAGATGCTAAGAGGAGATACAGATGCGAGAAAGAGCGACGCTCCAGTGTAGTGATAATGTACAATGAATGCAGTTTCAAGTGACGAGGCGGTCTCTCAATGTCGTTGCCTTTTCGTTGGCGTCGAAGGGCCTGCCTGCGACAGCGAAGCCGCTGCGCGGTACTGCGTCGAACGGACGATTGCATCGCGAGGTCGAACCTTGTCCGTTGCGACGCCCTCGTAGATTGGGAAACGAGGCAAGCCATCGTGGCTAAGCTCCTGGAAGCGATAGCGGATGATCTTGCCCACGCTGGGCTGCCAAGCGTCTCGCTGCGCATGAGTAAATCCCGACCCGACGGTGAGTCTATTGCCGCTCTCCATCTCCATTACCACGGCTCCCATGCGCCCCTTGTGCTCGCCCTCGCCGTATTCCTGTCCGACAACAAGGCCCTCGGCATCGTACCAGTGCTTGTACTTGTATAGTGTCTTGCTTCTCTTGAATTCGTATTTTGATCTCGGCTGCCGCAGCATCAAGCCCTCACCGCCCGAGTCGAGGACCTTGAACATGAGCTCGTGCAAGTGTGAACGGCTCTCGCACTTGACGGCCGGCAAGACACAGATGTGTCCGCCGCGACTGGCCGACTGCACCTGGTCAGGGGACAGCTCGCCATCGGGTAGCCGACGTTTGAGCTCTTTGAGCCTCTCTTCGTATAGAAGCGACGCATTGGTGTAGTCAAATACCATGAAATTAATCTGAGTCCAGCTCTCATTATCCTGACGGAAGGAGTCAGTCTCATCTACGAGCGGGCTTGCACTCGATCGCAAAGGGGGCTCACAAAACGCCTGCAGAGGCCCGATGTCATGTCAAAGGCATCCCTTCGAATCCATAACTCGCCATCGAGGTGCATGTCCTGGGGAAGCTTCTGCTTGAACCATTCCGGCGGATTCCAGGGCCGGCCCGATCGTGCCCACATGCGCGAGCCATCCCACCATGCGCGCACCCCGTCGAGCTTCTCCGAGATCCAGTATCCGCTCGGATCCTTGTCTTCTGGCCACTTTGTCGCCAGCAACAGCTCACTCTGAAGTAGCACAGTGCTCTTGGTCAGTTTGGCGGGCTGACATTCATTGGAGCCAACGCCTTTTTTTTTCTCACCCCTCCATTGAGACCGCGGGGGCCATTGGTATTTCGTTCGTTCCAATTCTGAAGCCTCTTCTCCCGCCGCAAGCCATCCTGCTCACTACCCTCAGCGTGTGGAAAGGAATCGTCGAGACCCGGAAATTCTTCTCTCTCTTTCCGCTTCCTATTTCCCGGCGACTGCTGCGACAGAACTGGTTTGTCGTTTTTGGCATCTTCGATCCGCGCAGCCTCGTAAGCCTCGCCGAGCAGGCTCTTGAGATGCGAGCACGTTCTCTCCGCCTCAGGACCTTTGCTGTTGCGCCATGAGGGGCAGGTGCACGAGTAAAAGCCCTGAGCCCGTCTGTCAGGGAGCGCAAAGTCCGCTCAGCGGCTGTTCTGTTCGAAGTCCGAGGAGAGTTGCTCCGGGGCCAACACACCTCTTTTGAATATAAGGGTCCTTTGCGGCTCCCTTTGCCGTCCGCTTCTCGCCCACTTCCAGAAGCACCTTTGGCTTTATTCCGGCGACCTCAGCGGAATCTTCGTCGAGCATGGCGCTGCCCGCCTGCTGCACGAGTCCTGATCAGGCACTGATGGGGCTTGACACAAGGTGGGCTCTAAATTGTCAAAGCACACATTCTCCACCTTGAAAGACCACGTGGAATTGCGCACGGCCTTTCTGGGTGCCCTTTCACGCCGCCGCCGCCGAGCAGGAAGGATCACCCACAAAGAGTGGGTTAGGAAGCCAGGGCACAGTTCGTGATCCGACATGGTCAATAAACGTCTGGACGCTACCGCGTCCGAGCATGCTGCTCCCAAGGCGCCGGCGCTGCGCTCGCTGCTGTCGCGACAACCGTTGCGGACGCTTGTGCATCTCTTCATTTTGATCCAGGTCCTCTTCGTGCAGCTTCCAATCCGTACCATCGCCTACGTGCTCCTTCCTCGCCTCACACGGCCTCACCCGCAATGGCCACTGGGTCGCTCGCTACTTGTGAAATGTCTAGGATCGTACAGGAAGAACACAAGGATGCTCAATATCCTTTCTGGGCGCATCAACAAGTCCGTCTTGCCTCTGGTCAAGGTCGGTGCTCCTGCGACGCCAGTGTGGGTACCACCCATTGACGGGCAGGCAACGCTCGAGGGCGATATCAAGCTTTGGTTCGATAGCGCACATTGCACCACCAAGCGCATCCCTGGCTTCTGGTACGGCCGCGATCACCACGCCAAGAACGGCGTTCGACGTGCGAAGGAAGGCGAAAAGGTCTTTTTGTTCTTCCACGGGTGCGTGCAAGGCAGCATTTGTGTGTAAGCGGTGCTTTATAGGCTGACATTCTCTTCTTCATCAGCGGTGGGTACATCGAGTACAGCGCCCACCCTAGCGGGCCGATCGCTGCTCTTCCTTTGCTCCTCCTACGTGCATCGAACAAGTCGCCCAGCCCGCGAGCGCCCAAGCGCCTCTTCGCAGCCGAGTATCGCCTGAGTGACGAGACCGCCTTCCCGGGCATCTTGGCAGATGCACTCGCCTCATGGATCTATCTCGTCAAGGACTGCTCCTTCAAGCCCGAAAACATCGTCCTCGCTGGCGATTCTGCTGGTGGTGCGTTGTGTGTCGATTTTTAGCATCCTCTTTCTCCTCGCTTACCTCGGCATTCCTTCAAGGCAATCTGGCCCTTGCGCTTGCCCGCTACCTCCGAGACTATCGACCGCTGTCCAAAGAAGGCTTGTTCACTTCAAGCTCGCCCATCGCCGACTCTCTTCTCCTCTTCTCGCCCTGGGTTGACCTGTCGCTTTCGCACGCATCCGCGGGCCCTTCGTCGTCGTTCAACAAGCACGCAAAGTTTGAGTTCCTCACAATAGAAGGCTGCATAACCGCCCGCGATCGTCTCGTCGTCGGATTGCCCCCTTCTGTCCTGCGCTCGAGGTGGATGAGCGCCGTCTGCGTCAATCGAGAAACAGAAGAGGACCTCTTTGACAACTTTCCCCGGTGTATCGTCGTCTCTGGGTGCGTGTTCATTCTTTTCTGTCTCTTCTTTCCTCTTGCCCTTATGCTGTGAGCTCACATGCATTACTTGCACCGTGCAGGGCCCTCGAGCTGTTCCAGGACGAGATCAAGGCGCTCGTGCGTCACTACGAGACTGCGTCAAAGGCAGGCAGGTCTGGCCAGGTCGAGCACGTCGTTGAGCCATTGGCCGGACACGACTTCACGGTCGTTCCGTTCATCTATACCGAAGAGAACAAGCGCATCGAGCAACGCATGGCGAGGTGGCTGTAGCTTCCCTTCTTCTCTGTCCCTTTCTTTTAACTTTTTCGGCTCCGTAAAATGCACGGATTCGCAGCAGAGCAAGTTCATGGTATATCGTACAAGTGTTGCTATCAGAAGTGTCTGGCCTGTATTCAGCCTTGCCGTGTTGATGACGACTGGCCACGCAGCCACGGGGACGCCATCACCGCTCGATAGACGGCCCCTGCTCCACCCCCTTGGATCCGTTGCTCCTGAATTGCAACTCCTACACGTAAGCCTATGTCCCCTCACAACAGATATTCCTCTCAGTGCGACTCACTCCAAGAAGCGAGGCGATCCGGCCCCTCGTGGCTGAAAAGACGAGGAGAGCGACAACGACCAAGACGTAGACGGAGAGGATCATGCGGTCGCGGCTCGATGCCGGCTGCAGGCACCGCGCCCACACCTCGCCCTCCCACCCCGAGCCCGTGTCCTCGTTGGGCCGCTCGAGCTTGGCGCCCTTGCAGGCCTCGAGGCCCTGCTGCAGGCAAAACTGCCGCGTGCACGTCGAGCAGGGGTTGCGCGGGTCCACGGGCGCATACAGCGGCACCAGCGTCGTGTTGGTCACGAAGCAGGTGCAGCGGCAGAGGTAGGGGCCCGAGGCCTTGCGGAGAGGCGCGTCTGCTGCAGAGAGTACCGGTGCGACGAGGAGGATCGTCAAGACCAGAAGGACAAAGAGTGATCGTGACAGGCGTGACAGGCGTGGCAGGCGAGTCCTCATGGCGGTGACAAAGGTGGTAGGTGGTGGAGATGAGAAGAAGATGGCCTGAGCGCGCGCTTCACAAAATTTGACATTTTTATTCTAAGAAGAGACCTGGGTAGTGTGATGATGGTAATGGCGACGGAACAGCACAGATGATGACCAAAGCAAGGCAATGATGGCGATAGGGTTATGATCATATGCAAGAGTAACTCAATGATGCTTCGAATGCCCATTTCCGTTGTTCGTTTCGCTCGAGTTGTCATGGTGGTGGTGGGGCGGATGAGGATGCACCAGCTGCTGCACGAACTCGTACGTGACAAACGACGTCCCGATGGAGGGTGCGACCTTGAGGAGATTGGGGACGATGCCACGGTACAGCCCAAAGAAGCCCTCTCTCGTCACAATCGTACGGATGGCCGCAAAAGAGCCTGCAAAAAGCCACGTCAACTCTCTCGAAGGGGGTGTGTTGTATGCACATGGTTGAACACTCACTCTTGTCTGAATACCCCAATTTGCTGTCCTTCATCCCCGACACCTGCATCCTTCTTCGCAAGACATCGAGGGGATAGGTCAGCGTCTGACTGATGCTTCCCGCCAAGGCACCGCAGGAGAGCTTGCGAACCGTCGAGATCTCGCCGTCCTCGTTGGCCAAGCGCTTCCTCAGAGCCTCGTATGCAGCAAAGTTGATGGCGACGTAGGGCGCCACGCCAGCGCTCGTGGGCACGCAACCCTTATACAGTGCCCTTATCCCACCCTCCTCGCGGTAGACCTTGACGGTCATGGCCCAGATGCCAGGAACCTTCTTCTGACGCTCCTCGATGATGCGCCGCACCTCTGCCCGGCTTGGCTTGCGCTTCGGCTTGCTGTCCACCGGTGGTTCAGACAGCGAGCCGGTGGCAGCTTTGGCGTCGGCGTAGAGAGAGGCACTGGCAATGGAGATGCGGGAGCGGACCAGATCGAGAGGATAGGTCGACACGACGCTGGCTATCCCGGCCAAGGCACCGGCTGTGAGCCTCCTGGGCACGTCGAGCTCGCCATCTTTGTCCTTGAGATAGTTCTTCAGGATCTCGTAGCTGGAGAACTGGACAGCACTGTATGGGGCTATGCGGAGACAATTGATGCCGTTTCCACGCATAAAGCCCTTGAAGCCTTCCTCCTGCCACATCTTGACGAGACCAGAGACAACACCGCTGTATGCACCTTTGTGCGGCTTCGTGTCGCCCTTCATCGACTTTGGCTGTACTTGCCTGCACCGTCCACTGTCAGCCAAAGAAGCTCGTGGTAGAATACGATCGACGTACTCACATGATGATCTTTAATCTTTCTAGCGGGCTCACCACGGTTCTGCTTGTAGCGCCCGCGGCTCCCCCCGCGAGAAAGTAGCTGACGAGAAATGCGGCACTGACGGCGCTCTCCTCTTCTTCCGCTTCCTCCTCTCCTCCCACTAATTCTTCGCCTTTTCGTTTGAGATCGTGCAAGGTAGCAAGGACGCCTTCCCCAGAATCATCGCGTCCCTCCTCGTCGTCGTCGTCGTCATCGTCGTTGTCGTCGTAGTCCTGCTCCTGATCGACACCGCTCTTGAGCTTTCTGAGCACCCTTCTCTTCAGCCGGAGGCCCTGGTTTGCCGTGTCCATCGCAAGGCTCGTATTACTCGCCAAAGCCTCATCGGGGCCAATTGAGGGGCTGTGCCTCGCCAGCGACTCTCTGGCTCGTCTCTGCACCCGATAGGCGCGTTGGCGTGCCGCCTGCAAGCCCTGCGCGGACCACTGCGAACCGTTATCGTCCGAATCGTCGTTTGCGGGCGAGTTGGAGGTGGCCGAGAGACCAAGCGTCTTCAAGGGCGACCAGCTCGAAGGCCCAGCTTCGGACGACGACGACACATCCCGAGCCTCCGCCGAGCCTGGCCCCGATGCCATCGTTTCCTGAAGAGGGCGCTGCGCTACCGCAGAGTCGGCATCTAGGGGAACCCGTTTGTCTGTCGTTTCCTACTTCCGCTCCGGTCGATTACGAATGAGCAGCAGGATAACGCCAAGGGCGGCTCGAACCGAGCAAAGATGGAGAAGGTGGGGTGTGTGGAGCGAGCGAAGAAAGGACACAACAGATACCGACCGACCGACCGGAGAGAGCAGCGGCCTAAAACCCCAGAGTCGAAGCAGGCAGGCAGTAAATGAAGCCTTGCCCTAAAAAGGACTTTTTTGAAAGGCCCTGAACCCGTCTCGCTTTCGGACCGGTAAATGACTGATAGATGAATTGGGTCTCAGGGTGGGCCAGCCAAAAAGGCTTTGCGAGGTCATAAGACTGGGGGACACGCGCCCGAAATGTCCCGACAAATCTCACGCCTGCCTCTCGATCGCCTTCTTCTTCTTCTTTACCACTCGTCACAGAGCATTTCTGTCCAGAGCATGCTGGTGCGGGCAGGACGCTGATGGAGAAGCAGGGAAGGGAGCATTTGCGTGAAGCATTTGTCTCTGGACTCAATCAGGCCCGAAATTGAAACTGGAACCCTCGAGTAGTCGTAGCTGGCAATGACTGAACTACCGTGCAGAATGCGCATGCGCAACGTATTTTGTCCTTCTCCGCTTCAAGTCAGCGGCCATGTCTCAGTCTTACTTTGCAGAAGGCCGAGCGTAGCTGCTTGCCGGGCTCAAGCGCTCTCAAGGATCCCTTCTTCAGGATCTTTCCCTTTTGTACTGAAATTGTATTGATTAGGAATCACAGCTGACTCTCCCTCTGCATGATGATGAAGGTGCCAGCACGACTTGAGTTCGGAAGCACAAGCTGCTCAGTCTTGCTTCTTGCCCTGTAGATGGCGCAGAACGCGACAGTCAGCAAACCCAAGCCTCGGCGACATGCTTCTCGACAACACATCTCCTTGCGCAAGGATCTCTTGCTCGCGCTATATGCAACCCGGACCTCCTAACCTGATCCGTCCAACTCCCCATTTCCAGTCCTTTCTTTTGTCCTCCGCGACTGCTATTGCTTGCGTACACGCCGAAACCATTCGCTCTCCTGCAACGTCACGAAGACTCACCTTTGCCATGTTGTAGAAGCCACCAACGGTTCCAACCATGCCGACAGTGAAGAGCGACATGAAGAGGCCTATTCAGGAGATAATAAAAGGAGCAAGCAACTGTCAGCTCGATATCTCCGTCTCCCTCGAGGTTGAATTGTCATTGAAGGAGGAGAGCTTGCCCTCCGGAGAGCTCGCGCATTATCCTGCAGGGCAAGCGCACGCTGTCCTCTCGATCCGACACAACAAAGATCTTCGGTGTTCGCCAGGAGAGGAGAGACTTACCCATGTACAGCCTCGAGCGGGGAAGACGCTGGTAGACGGGACGGGTGTCGGCCTGGTAGATCCTCTGGCGCTGAGGCACAGTGTTGCTGTCCGAGGAGAGGCAAGTCAGCGCCCTTCTTCTGCAACGTCCCTCTCCCGAGAGAAGGCAAGCTGTTGCAGACACTCACGCGCGGTTGACAAGCGAGTCCATTGTTGTGTGTGAACGGAAAGCGACGAAGGTTCGAGGCGTCAGAGGGGAAAGGGTGAGGTGAGAAGAGAGACGAACGCCAATGTCGACGATGAAGGCTGGACGAGAATTCGCGCGCCACGTGCATTTTCAGGCCAATCAACTCAAGCCCACTCCCTGGATAACGAGCTGGAGAAAATCGCTCGGACACCTTCTGCCACGGTGCTCAAGCCGTCTTCGATATTTAGAGCTCATTAGGCCACTGCAGGTCCTGAAATGGATGATGATCGACATCGTGAACGCTCTTGCAGAAAGGAAGTGTGATACTTGAATGGATATTAATATTCTTATGACCACCTCGCAGGAAAGTGTAAGAGACGCTCTAGGAAGAAGGAAATGCTGAATCAATTGTGACCTATCATCAAAGGACCTGCCCTCGTTAGAACGCCCTTTTGCTCAAGATCCAGTCTGCATCGGTTAGTCCTGCATCGTTGTTGAAGCGAGTCCAGAGCCTGCGCCGCATCGCCGGGCTCAGCGAGGCGTACCACGGCAAGTTGCGGACCTTGTCGAATTCGTAAAAGGCGCCAGGAAGGATACTCTTTCCTCCGAGTTCGTCGTCCGACAGGGCGAGGCACATAGCTGTGCGGATGCCGTCCTTTGGATCGAGGCCGAGGTGATGCATCATGTATCTGCCTACATAGCCGAGGGGTGACTGAGCGAAGGACTTTGTTGAGTAGACATCAAAGATCTTCGTACGGACGAGTCCCGGGTGAAAGGTGTTGACACGCACGTCGTCGAAAGGACCTCGATCATTGCATGTCTTGCCACTGCTTTCCCAGACAGAGGCAGGGTGCTGATGGTGGACTAGGATCTGCTGGAGCGTGTCGGCAAAGAGAACCTGGAAGGCTTTCGAATGGGCATAGTGAAATGTATCCTGTGCACCGCTGACAAAGCGAGGGACGGTAGAGCCATGGAAATTTAGGTAGCTCGGGTAGTGAAATCCCTTCTCGATCACGTTTGCAGTTGACCTTTCAGCCACAGCGGGAGAGAAGCGTGCGTAAAAGGCGCCCTGCGACGAGGTGATGATGATCCGAGCTGAGGGGGAGAGAAATGGGAGTAGCAAGTTGACGAGGAGATGCTGACTGAGAAAGTTTGTGACACTTTTGACCAGCAGGAAGGCTTCGATCAGTTCGATCCACTACGCTATCTGCGGGACACTTACTAGAAGAGATCGAGGCCTTCCTTGGTGAAACGGCCCATGCCCGTGCTCCTCTCGGCGAAGCCAGCATTGAGAAAGAGAAAGTCAATCTCGGAAGGTGCGATCATGGCTTTGGAAGACCAGCTCGTCGCAAATGCCCGCACGCTGTCAAGATTGCTGCTGTCGAGCGTCATGATCTTGAGCCTGTCGGCCGTGCCGGGGGTACCATTAACCTCTTCGAGGAGCAGACGGCGCGCTTCTTGAGCACGCTGCGAAGATCGGCAGGCCATTGTCACTGTGCAACCACGTTGAAACAGGTCTCTTGTGATGGCCAAGCCTATTCCTCCGTTGGCACCCGTCACAATGGCCGTCTGCCCATCGAGGCGCCGCTTGTCCGGGCTCGGAGGCGTTGGCTGGCGAAAGATGAAGCTGAGCACACGAGCAAAGCAGAAAGCAAGCATCACGGTCATGCCAGTCCAAACGTTCTCGCTGAGAGAGACAGCTCGTAGCGCGGTGCCCACGGGCCTCGGTTGTCGAATGCCTGCCTTGTTACTTGTCATGTCGCTTCGTATTGCTGCTTCTCAGATCAACACTCAAAGAGGGAGTGTCCCTCCATCGCCTTCCTCAACACAGACTATATATCATTTTGCAGGCAGTGTCTCTCGTTTCCTCATATACTTCTGTTACTCGAGTCCCAACCAACAGACTGTCCATTCCTTGTAGTCCTACCGTAAGCAGCTGTCCAAAATTGGATTCAAGCTTATCGCAGGACCGGCACAGGAGGCGACTCCACCAACGAGTTCCGAGTCCCGGAATTTGTCAGACGGCATCTGTGAGCGGCTCGATAGCACCACGAACCGACCGTCGTTGGCAGACAGGTACGAAGGAGGGCAGAAGTCAGGGAGAGAGGAGGGCAGACAAGTCCAAATCTGCACACAAACGCACACACATCTTCCGTGGAAATGGAATAGGAAAGCCGTAATTTAGCAGCACAAAATACCCATTTCTTCACATAAAAATTTCGAAGAGCTTTGAAAAATGGCGACTGACGATTTCATCGTCTTTACATGAGGAGCGTCGTCGTCACCATGATGTCGGTGACCTGGTACGGGTCGATGTTTGATGCCGGCCGCCTGTCTTCAAGGTAGCCATATCCCTGAGCGGCGACATGTCGGGGAATACGGATCGAGGCGCCACGGTTGGCAACGCCCGACGAGAAGCTGCCGATGTGGCCCGTCTCGTGCTTGCCGGTCAGACGCTGGTCGTTGTCCGTGCCGTAGACGGCAATGTGCTCGGCGTGACGCTTGCTCAGCTTCTCAATGGCAGCCTCGATGGCCTTCATGCCGCCCTTCTGGCGCATCGACTCGGTCGAGTAGTTGGTGTGGCAGCCGGCACCATTCCAGTCGCCGGGAACGGCCTTGGGGTGAAGCGAGACCTTAACGCCCCACTCTTCGGCAACCCGGGTGAGGAGGAAGCGGGCCATGACCATGTCATCGCCCATCTTGATGCCCTCGCAAGGACCAACCTGGAACTCCCACTGCGAAGGCATGACCTCAGCGTTGATGCCCGAAATCTCGACACCAGCGTACATGCAGGCGCGGTAGTGAGCCTCGATGATGTCGCGGGCGTAGACCTTGCCGGCACCTGTGGTCGCTCTTAGTCAGTCGGAAGAATCTCCGAGACAAGACGAGCAACTCACCGACACCGCAGTAGTAAGGGCCCTGAGGGCCAGGGAAACCTCCCTTGGGCCAGCCGTAGGGCTTGTCATCGATGTCAAAGAGCGTGTACTCCTGCTCGATTCCGAACCAAGGCTTCTCCTTCTCGGCCTGCTTCATGACCTTCACGCAGTTAGCGCGGTGGTTCGTCTTGTTGGGCGTGCCATCGTTGTTCCAGCACTCGGCCAGGACAATGATGTTGTCGCCGCCACGGAAGGGGTCGGGGTAGATGGCAGCAGGGCGGAGGTAAATGTCCGAGTTGTCGCCGGGAGCCTGGTCTGTTTGATTGCCAGAAGGAGTCAGCCATGCTCAGTGACGAAGATAATTGATCAAGTACGTACTGGTCGAAGAGCCGTCAAAGTTCCACTCCTTGAGGTCCGAGACAGCCTTGGGCTTGGAGTCAAGAGTCTGCGTGATCGAATGATCAGCCAATTGTCCACGTCAACAGAGAAGAATTCTAAGGGCTCACCGTAGTCTTGGAGCGAATCTCGCCTGAAAATTATCGAGTAGGAAATGGAGTGAGAGAAGAAAAGCAGTCAGTCGCACGATCCCATGGCGAATCAGGGAATGACCATCCGAATTGGTGGGCCTTTCTGGCTCAGCTTCAGAACGCCTGGCCTTACTGCGCCCAGAGCAGACTGGTTCGCTGGCAGAAAGGCAAACAAAGCTGGCCAGTGCGCGCCTCTCTGCGTGCCAGAGAGGGCCTCAATGCGAGATCACTCACCATCGCCATCAATCCAGATGTACTCAGCCTGGACCTTTCCTGCAATTCAGAAAGAGGTGTGAGCGAAGGCTGCAAGACGTCTGAGTGACATATCGCTGTACTCACCCCGCTGGTCGAGCTGCATGTAGGGAGCCAGAAGGCCTGTCGTGGAGGTAGACAATGATCAGATGTGAATCGATCTCGCCCGGGAGATGATACGACTCACTCTGGTTCTTGAGGAAGGGAACAGCCATGATGTCGAAAGTGCAGAGATCGGCAAGAGGGAGCTGTGCGGGTGGTGATGAAAATGGGGGTTGTGGTGGTGGAAGAAGTTATGAACGGGAGGGCGTCCCTCCTGTCTCATGACCTTGGTTCAATCTTTATCTTCAAGTCGTCTCGTGGGACGGGCTGACCGGCGAAAGCCAGCGTCATTCGCGTGTTCGGTTTGAAGCGAACGAAAAAATGAATTTTCAAATGGGGCCTCGTTATTCGCGGGCAGAGGGTGGGGTTGCAGCAGTGCGGCACACGATCAGTCTCAGTCTCCCCGTTTTCTTCCTCACTAGAACAGTAACACTACTACTACTACTACACTACAAAGGGTACATGGCGAATTGCCGAAAGCCGCTTGAGGGACTGACACCTTCAGAGCCCAGAGCCAATTGAAAGCGCTTATTCTTCCGCCGTGTCCTGGTTGGGGGTGCTTCAGCCTCACCCGGGTGGCAGAAGAGGTCGGAGCTGCAGCTGAAATCCGGTCTAGCCATTGCTTCCAGCCATGACGATTGGTCAGGATAAAAGATAGATAAGGGCTCCGATCCGTGCAGATCCAGAGCTCAACGTTGGCTTGTACCGTCGAACAGTCACGTTTTGGCGGGGGAGATACCCCCCATCGTCACCTCTCTGTCTCTTAGCTCCTGTCAAAAGGCCGCTAACGCCCAATCCACGACATCATCGTCGCAATGATCGCTATTTTACATTGTCTCTGGTCTGCGATTACCTCTCAGATCTAAGTTCATCAACAAGATCCGTGACCCTTACCCGTCGCTGCTTATCTCTGAAGTCGAGGAGCTGGGCAAAGGCGCGAAAGTCCGCAGGCTCGGACCTCAAGCCACACACAATTAGAGGCAGAAAAGGAAAATTGGTGCCAGCCAACAATGCCTCGAGCCTTCAAGCGCGCGCATCAGAGTCGCCGACGCGAACGTGTGCCGGCGAGCCGGGCAATTAGAGCTGGCCCAATGTACTTCTGTCACGACGATGACTGTTTTCTCGCTCTCTCTCCAGCTCTCTTTATAAGATGACCATGCCATTGCAAATGCAGAAGTCGACGAGAAGTGGGCGAGGTCGTGTGCCGTTTTTCTTTTCTTTCCAATGCCCTGAAGACGCGTGCTGGAATTGGCGTGGCTTCTATGCCTGAGGGGGAAAAATGATCGCCAACCTCCACCACCACAAGGTCGGACCAGATTCGGTGTCAGCGCCGTTTGCTTCAACGGCTCGCTACATAGCGAACCAACCCGACAGGTCGGGTCACGGACTGGCAGCTGAGAGGCGGGCGATCCACCTGAAGCGGATGCTGCCAAAGACCGCGTCGTAGTCTCCTCATCATCATGGGAGCACCGAAGAGTCCAGAGGGAAATGAATCGTCTTCTTCCTCTTCGCAATCGCCAACATCATCCTCGACGTCGTCGACAGGGGTGGGGGCGGTTGCCACGTCACCATCAGAGAAACGATCTCGGGGGGAAGCTCTGAGCGGTGGTAGCAGCCGAAGCAGGAAGCGGACAGCGGCGCAGTCTGGACATCGGTCTCCCTCTCCCAACAGTGGCGAAGCTTCGCCGTCGTCCAGGTCGTCACCCTCTAGGTCGCCCCAACGCAACAACAATCAATCATCGCCCAGGTCAATCTCGCCAAGGTCTGGTGGCGGCAGTCCCAGCCGGACCTCGGCACGAGGCGCTGCGGCGCATACAGGATCGCCTGGGAAGCCATGGGGAGAAGACACTAGCCTACCTGAGATCGCCGACGAGCCGGGGGACTTGTCTGGCTCATCGTCATCCTCCTCCTTTGGTGGTGGCGCTGGTGGGGATCCTGCAACCGGGCATGACTCATCGATGGATGATGGCGACACGTCTGCAGACAGCTCCTCAAGCTCCCATCGCGTCTTCAACAATACAAACACGCCCAATTCGCTGACAGCGACGATCTCGCGTGGCCACTTCCACCAGTGCGGCACGGCGAGGCGGGTCAAGGTTTACGAGCTTCAAGGAGAGATCTGGTTCGATCGAGGGACGGGTTACTGCGCAGGAGTCTACGATGAGGCCTTTGATGAGGCGCTGCTCGTGGCCAGGATGGAGAACAATTGCGTGAAGCTCAAGATTGAAAGCGAAGGTGACGAAGCAGGACGGTCCGACGCCGTCGCAGCAGCTGCTGCTGCTGCTACGACTGCTGCCACAGGCTCGACAGACGGCCAATCCCCCATCACTGATGGCGAGGACAAGGACTACTTTGTTCTCGTCGTGAGCGAGAATTTAGAGACGGAGGACATGCTGCTCAACACGCGCGTCGTCCGAGAGGACGTCTACCAGAGACAACAGGGTGAGTACAGCATCTCGATCACCGTCCGCCGCTACACCGCAATCTTACAGAGCCGAGTCGCAGACACCCTTGTCGTTTGGACCGAGCCCGATGGGACCGATATGGCCCTTTCTTTCCAAGAGGCCGACGGCTGCAATGAGGTGTGGGATTTTCTCACTGAGGTTCAAAAGCACTTTATTACCCATGGCCAAACGGTCAGGATGGAGCAGCAAGGCGCGGGAGCGGGCACAGGTAGTGGCTCCGACGATGAAGGCGTGCTCCTCGGAGTTGATGGAACAAATTCCAGCCAGGATGGTGGGACGCTCTTCATGGCCGACGGCAGCCCTTTTGCTCTCCCGGATCCACAGCGCGACAATCTCGAGGTCGTAGAGGTCACCCTCAAGGATGGGGCAAGTCGAACTGCAGCAGCGAGAGGAAAGGTGGCCGAGTGGCTGTTTAAAGACGAATACGTCAAGAAGCTCATTCCCGTCTTCCATGACGCAGAGGAGCTGGAGCAGCTCGAGGACTTGCACCGGCTCTGCAGCATCATGCAGACGATCCTGATGCTCAACGACAATGTTTTGGTCGAGAGTATTCTCCAGGACGACGTCTTCCTCGACGTCATGGGCATGCTCGAATACGACCCAGAGTTTCCCAGGCTCAAGGCCTCGTATCGCGACTACCTTGTCAACCAGACTCGCTTCCGCCAGGTGGTGCCGATCCATGACCCCACGATCCTGGCCAAGATTCACCAAACCTTTAGGCTCCTCTACCTCAAGGACGTCATCTTGACGCGCATCGTTGACGACTCCACCTTTGCCATCCTCAACAGCCTCATCTTCTACCACCAGGCCGATATCATCAACTTTTGCTCGAGTTCAGAGCAATTTCTCACAAGCCTGTTTGGCATCTTTGGTGATCCGCCGCCCGCCTCGCAAAGCGACACCAGCGGCGAGGTGCAGGTCTTTGACGACGAGAAGAAGGGCGAAGCTGTCATCTTCATCCAGCAGCTCGTCAGCATGGGAAAGCAGATTCAGCTTCCCACTCGCATTGCCCTCTATCGCGTTCTCACCGAGTGGGGCTTGCTGGTCGTGCTCGAATATGCGCTCTCGAGAGAGGACGGCAGACTCAAGAATGCGGCGACCGAGGTGCTCCTGACAATCATCGAATACGATGCTACGGCTGTGCGGGTTCACATCCTGGAGCAGGTAGATCGAAGCAGAATGTCGCTTCTCTCCAAACTCGTTGACCTGCTCCACGAGGAGACCGACCTGGGCCTCAAGACGCAGCTCACCGAGGCGCTGCGGATCCTTTTCGATTCAGCACCCGATGGCACGAGCGTTGGACCCGGTGTAGCGCAGTCGTTGAGCGCTGCCGCCGCCGCCGCCGCAGCGGCTCATGGAGATACCGACGGAGACATGGTACAGAAGGAGGACTCCGATCTGTTCCTTGCTTGGTTCTACGAGGAAGAGGTCGAACACCTCTTTGAACCCCTGAAGCAACTACCAAGGATGAAAGAGTTGATGTCATCGGTGTCATCAGGACAGAGGCGGAAGAGGGGCGATCTGTCGCTGGAGCCGCGAGCAAAGTCGGCGCTCATCGGCCATCTGTGCGACCTGCTCACTTACATTGTCATCCACCATTCCTACCGGAGCCAGTACTGGATCGTGTCGTCAGACATCAGCGCACGCGTGGGCGCGCTGCTCTCTGCGAGAGAGAAGCACATCCGACTCTCGGCCCTTCGCTTCTTTCGCGCTTGCCTCACCAGGACCAACCAATTCATCAACCGGCACCTGATCAAGCTCAACGTTTTTGAAGCCATTCTGTATCTGATGGAGACTGAGGAAAGTAGAGGCAATCTCGTGGCAAGTGCATGCCTTGATCTCTTCGAATTCATCCGAAAGGTGAGTTGCCCTTCCTCTTACTAATTTGAAAAGTACGAGGCTGACAGACTTTCTCATGGTTCCTTTTTGTGTGACAGGAGAATGTACGAGCAGTCATTGGACACCTCCATGACAAGTTCAAGGCTCGACTGGAAGCACTCGCAGCGAGGCCGACGTGTGGCTCTTTCTTCAGTGCACTGCTCGATCAGGCGAGGAGAAATAAGGAGGCACCCGTATCTCAGGACTCTTCTGCTGCGTCGGCGGCAAGGAGCAACGCAATGAGTATGAAAGACGAAGCCGAGCGAAAGAGACGAATTCGCGATCTCGAGCGAAGAGGTCAGAACAGAGCCATGATGGACCTCGACGAAGAGAACTACTTTGGAGAAGAGGACGACGAGGATGAAGGAGAAAAGGCAGCTTCGACTTCCACGTCGGCATCCACCTCTTCCTCCTCCCAGTCGTCATCGTCGTCGTCATCTACAACCACGTCAGCGGGGCCCAAGCGAGGCGGACTGGTGCCCTATTCGGACGAGGATGGCGAAGAAGAGGCACAGGAGGTGGCTTCCTCGCTGCCGGCGTTACACCTCACTAGTGTCACACCATCATCACAAGAAGCAGGTCCTCCTGGCACTTTCCAAGCTACACCGCCCACTTCTTCCATGCCTGCAGCGCACGTTCAGCCGATGATTTCGAGCAGCGCACTCGAGGAAGTCGTTGTTCCGAAGCTTTCTGGTGGACGTAGGAAACGCGATGCGTCAGAGGGGCAAGACGAAGAAGACGACGATGACGATATGATGGGTAGGCTTGCCAAGCGGAAATCTTCACGAAAGAGCGGCGGCGGGCTCGAGCCGGCTGCGAAAGCGCCAAAGCAGGAAGCGGTGGCCGGCGGATTTATCAAAGAGGAAGACGCTGAGGAAAAGCAAGCCAAAGGACCAGCCGCATTGGCGGCGGCGGACGACAAGGAGAAGGCAGGAGGAGGCAAGAAGAAGCTGTCGATCAGCCTCTCGTCTTCCAGCCAAAAAATGATCAAGAGCGACGATGATGCTTCGTCATCCCCCCCTTCCAACACCACCACCTCCTCTTCTTGAGGAGTCTCATGATCTCCCTATCTGCATCTGCTGGCAACCTAGCCGGCCACTGTGATTTTCAGTGATTGTAATTTTGATGTATGTGCTCTTCTCTTTTCTGCTCGGCGTGAAGTAGTAGTAGCTCGGTGATTCAGACTTTTGACGCGTCGGTGCTTCGTTCGCTCTTACTCCGCTCTTTCCATCCACATCCCGCACGCACACATACCGCCCCAAATGGCACCTCACTATCGGCCACGCCAAGCCGTGATCGTCTCCACCTCTCCTGCCACTCAGGAAGACACCAGCGCTTCCTCGACGTCGTCGCCCTCTTCGACAGCCGAATGGAACTCGCTGCTGCTGTGGGCGCGCCGCGCGAGGGGACCGCAGTGGGACAGCTCGACGTCGATCTGGCACGTCGACCGGGGCTCGCGCGAGTACTATGCGTTTGCCGATGATGCGGCGCGCGGGACCAAGCTCAGCGTGCAGGGCAGCAGCAGCAGCGGCGGTGGCGCTGCTGCTAGGTCGGGTGGGGTGACCGCGGGGGAGGACGGCGCGGGGCCGGCAGCGACGGGCGCAACGGGATCCGAAGAGGGCCGGGATGAGGGGAAGCTGCGTGAGAGGGAGCGGGAGCGGGAGCGAGAAAGGGATCGAGAGAGAGACGAAGCACAACGACGAAGGCTCGCGAGCATCGGCGCAAGTCGGACCAACAGTGCAACGAACAGTCCCGCGCCGGCCACGGCTGCTGCCACGGGGCCTGGCGCCCTGGTCGGTGGGGCCATCGGCGGTGCTATGGCGGCACCGTTCGGCAGTGGGATCAATCCGTTGACGGGAAAGAGGGGCCGAGGAAGGCCGAGAAAGATTGTGGTGAGGCCTGAAGACCAGCAGCAACAGCAGGTGCCGCCACAAGGACCACAACATCTTGCGGGGCAGGTCGGTGCGGGTGCAGCAAAGGTGGAAGGACAGGGCGGCGCCCAGCAGGTGCCGCAACAGCAGCCTCAGCAACAAGTGCAACCACAGAGCGCGACCGCTGCAACTCCTGCGCCTGCTACGGCCCCCCGTGAGGATGAAGAAGAGGACGATGAAGAGGAAGAGGACGACGACGACGACGACGATGGGGACGATGACAACAAGGGAGGGTCAAGCTACAAAGGCAAAGGTAGCAATGAAGACGATGACGACGACAACGATGACGATGATGACGATGACGACGACGATGATGATGACAATCAGTCTCACACAAGGCGGGGAGGAAGTTCAGGAGAAGACAGCGATGATGGAACAGCAAAAAGAGGCCGCTTCCGTTAGATAAAGTAGAGTCAAAGATGTTCATAATCTGCATGCATTATGTTATCTATCACAGTCCCAGGCTGAGTCGAGCATCTTCGAGCTTCGGCCTGACCCATGCGCTTCCACTGAGATCAATGGCCGTCCTCACGGCTTTCTCGCCGACCTCCAGTAGCTTCTCGTGCTCGTCAAGATCTGCACAAGTGATCTGTCCACGCTCCAGAGCGGTAGCGAAGGCAAGGCAGTCTGCCTCTGCCTCCACGCCCCTCTCCTCGGGTCGGTCCGAGATGCAACGGGCAATGATGAGCTTACAGAGCTGGGGAGCGTCGCGGGCGAAGCGTTCCAGCAGCCTCTTTGGTGAAGGACCCGGTGGTGGTGGGAGATATTTGACTCTTGGGTCATCGGAATCCAAGCCCTCCCCTTCCTCGTCGTGCAGAATCGCAGCGAGGTCGACGTCGTCGGGCGTGGGCAGAGAGGCAGGAATGGCGCCCGTGCTGCTCCTCTTCAGGAGCTTCGTCCTCCGGAACTCGAGGAAACCAGATTGACCTTTACCCAGGAGCGTTTCTCGGATATCGTTGTCTTCGATGTCGTCTCGCAGCGCAAATGCTCGCACAAGGTTGCACCCAAGCGCCCACAAATCCGCAGAGGCACCAACACGCCTGCCCTGGGGTCCCGCAAAGGCCTCGGGAGGAATCCAGTCATAGCTTGCCAGCGTCACGCGCCCATCGCCCCCGGGGATGCCTCGGAATGGATTGGCGTTTTCGTAATCAATCACGACAAGCCTCGCCTGCTCATCAAACATCAAGTTCTCCAGCTTGATGTCGCCATGCAGCCATCCAGCAGCGTGGAATCCGACAATGGCGCGGAGGGCATTGACAAAGACAAGAGCCACAACGGGGTAGAGCTCTCTCTCTTCGCAGCCTGCGATGACGAAAAAGGCCTCCTCGGGGTAGTCCTCTTCCAGCCGGACGTATTTGCCATCAGATGTCTTGAGCACCTTTGCCACAGCCATGCGACCAGGATTGAGCGTCTCTGCTTTTTGCACCTCGTCGAGGATGTCATCGACGTAGCGATCGCGCAGCTCGCGGAGTAGGGACTTGGACAAGGGGTTGGCGCCCAGGGTCGGGTCCACGTTGCGCATCTTTGCCTCGATGCTCTTGATCTCCATGGCAGCATAGAAGCGTCCGTCGCCATCCATGGCCCAACGCCGCAGCTTGGCCGCACTCGAGACTCGGTTGTCAGGCGTTGTGATGAGGTACGTTGTGGGGACCATATCCTCGTCGGCCACTGCATCTTCGTGAACCAGGCTCGATCTCCGCAGATTGGAACTCGGGATCTTGTGAGAGTGATGGCGATGGTGGAAGTCTCGCTTCTCGTCTTCGTCTGCGAAGGCGACACCGTCGCCGGTGTCTTCGGCGCTGAACAGGCGCACCGAGAGGCCGTCAGTGACGGCACCCTCGCGAAAGGGACCGGTACGGTCGTACAATGTACCATCGACCGGGATCGGCTTTCTTCTCCTCGCCAATTTGAGAGCCAAACGAGGCGAGGAGCTCCTCGACGCAGTCTGCGAGCCGGTGATGCGTGAGCCGTCCGCGCCCAGGTGACTTGACGGGGAAGATTCATCGGATCGGTCGTACTCGACTCCCTCCAACTGCTCGTAGCGCAGCTGAGCTTTCTCCCGGGCATGCTGCACCATGCTCTCTACGCTCATCGAATCCTGGTCGTCGTCGGCCGCGCCGCCCTGAGCCGAAGCGGCTGCAGCTGCAGCTGCCTGGGCGAGAAGATCCGATGAACTGGTCCTGTGCTTTGGTTTCCGGGTCCGCGAGGCGCTCTGAGTGTGCGCTGGAGATGAGGCCCCCACGGGCGACACCTGACTGACAGGACCAGATGCTGGGCTGATCTGGCTGAGCGGGGCGAGAGACAGACGCTCAAAATGCTGCTGTGGTGCTCCACCGATAGACGATGCGCTCGACGAAGACGATTCGCGCCTGGGCGTGTGGATGCCAATGACAGTCTCGTGCCTCATGATGGCGGCCTCCGGGCCATTGGATGAGAAACGCCTCGGTCTTGGCGCCGTTGTCGTTGCAGTTGTCGTCGCGGTGTCGCCGCCCTGCCTGTTGCTGCTAGCCGAGGAGGAGCCCCTCCTCGTCGCTCCAGCGTCATGGCCTCCAGGTTGCAGCTGCTGCTTGATCCGCGGCCTCCAGAGACCACTGCCATTGCTGCTGCTTCTGCGACTGTTGCGCCGCGTGGAAGGAGCAGCACTGCTGGCACTCTCGGACATCCATGCATCATCCTCGGACCACCTGCTGCCCGACCCTCTCCTCCCGTCTGAGTCCTCGTCGTAGTCCTCGTCCTCGTTGTCATCCTCGTCGTCCTCATCTTCGTCGCCCTCGTCCTCGGCGGCAAGCTTGGATCGGTTGACCAAGCTCGAGGTGCCCTTTTTGAAGGCCAGATGGACCGAGCCACCAAAGGTGCCCATGCTCTCGCGCTCGTGTTGTTGCCACCGCTCGTGGTCCTTTCCCAGAAACAGCGTCTTGGCCCGATAGCGACTCGGGGGGATTGTCCACTCTGGCAAGGGCCGGTCACGGTTGTGCGACTGAGCATCGCGCGCTTCAAACATGGTGTTTGTCCGCATCGATTTGAGGTCCATTCGGCCGGCCTTTACGGGGCTCCTTTTGATCTTTGGTATGGTCGTCGACGACGACGGCGAGCGGGAGCCGCGGTCACCGCCAGCCCGATTGGGGGAGATGGAGCCAGGAGGCGTCATGGCGATGAGGGCGTCGTCGTGCAGAAAGGAGGACAATAGCGAGTGAGAAGGCCGTCGCTGTCGCCGTCGCCGCCGTGGAGACCCTTGCGTGCAGCAACCTTTTTTCCTCGCAGATTGAACCCTTTGTGCACGCGCGCACGCGACGATGACGCGAGTGACTGACGGAGCTGCAGCCAACGGTGCGAGGCGCACAAAGCGATGCGTGCGGGGAAAGGATCAGAGAAGTCTGAAGGGAAAGGCGGTGCAGAGGTAAGGAAGCGTGAGAAGACAGGTGATCAAAACGGGCCTGGACGGTTTCCTGCTCCCTCCTCCAGAGACGTCGAAGAATTTAAAAAGATAGTAAGGAAAGATGGGGGCGGGCACCCGACTGAGGGGGAAGAGGGCTTAGTTTAGGGTGCATCGCCGGGGGCGATACTGCAAAAAAGCGTCATTGCATCTCTTAGACCGCGGATTTTCAGTCTTGCACATTTCCTCCTTAAACTTTTAGATTTTCCGCTGCTGTTTGAAGATCGAGCGGGGTGGAAGATCTCAATGCATGGACGTCGTTGCGAATGCATGGTCCTCTCGAAAACCTCGGAAGAGTGTTCACCGCGGCTCACGACCCGCGCGAATAGCCAAAGAGAGCAATACACCATGGAGGCCTGGTCTAGGCCGATGTTTAATGAAATACATCAGTGTGAGGGAGACTGTTGAGCCCACGGTTCCGAGGTAAAGCAGTCTATTTTCCCTAGCCTACCCGCCCCACTCTCTGTTCCCCCGCGCACTCCATCGATCAGATTCTAGGGTCTACTACTAGCTACTAGTTCTCTGAAAAAGGTCGCATGACCAACAGGTACAGCTTGTATCGGCGAAGCCATGGCTGGATAGCTGGGAACGGTGTGGCTGTGTGGCCTCCAGCACTTTGACTAGGCAAGCTCATGGTCTGCTGAGAGCGTACCGGGAGACAACAAAGGTCGCAATCAGCTATTTCCAAAACGGTCCCATATGGTCAGAAGTGCCGCACCCGGCCCAACGGTAGCAGCCAAGGTGTCCGCTATATGTCCCATTACGGTCCGCCTTCATGTGCGAACGCAGAGGACAGCAAACGAGAAAGAGCATGTCGGAAATTGCTGGAACCGCTGCGTTTTAAGAATGTTAGAGATGCGGATTGGTAATCACTTTCTCTTCTCCGTCATCAACAGATTCCCTCCCATCCTGCTTTCTCATGATTGTTCGCTTCTCATAGCATTGTCTTAGAGGGAGCTTTTTTTTTTTTTTTTTTTTTTTTTTTTTTTTTTTTTTTTTTTTTTAGGGTCTGGTCTGGCTGGTGACAGACCGGCAATTTAAAAAGTCGCTGGACCGGATGTTGACATCCACCTTTCCCATCATCACGTTGACCCGCGACTCATGGCTGGAGAGGACGAAGTGGACGGCCTCACGGCTGGTGTGACGCCCTCGTCATCAACTGCGGCTGCAGCAACAGCGCCGCGGCGTCCACAGCACGCAGGCACCGTCTACCGACCCAGCTCGCGCTTCTCTTTTCCCCGCGCTGCGCAGCCTGAGATCGTGCGAGCCTACCAGAAGGATGTTTACTATCGCGACATGCTCCGGGACCAGCTTCAGGACGTAGCCAGGAGTGTACTGGGCAGCCGCACACTGTTTGCCCACGCAGAGACGATCTCGTTCCTGGGCAGCGTCGCCTACTTTACGCTGAGCACCCTCGGAGGCGCCCAGACGCTCGGCGAGGAGTATGTCAATGCCATGATGACCGATGGCAAGACTGGCAGGATTGTCGCTCTTCGCGTGAGTGTTCCACTGCTTTATCCAAGCCAGCAATCATGTTCCCCTCCGCTAACTGGGCTGCACCTGGTGACAGCGACGATCTGCGTTCATCTTCTTCCACGTCGTCTCGCCTTACCTTCTTTCGAGAGTCTATGGCGCGAGCCGGAGGCGGATCGTGGCGAGCCACCAGCAGCGCTCTCAGGCACTGCAACGAGCGAGGCTACGAGCGGCTGCCGTTGCACCTCGGCGTGGTCCCGAGGCGGAAAAGGCCAAAGCAAGGGAGCCTCAGCCCAGCCGGCTCGACCGGCTCGTTGGAATCCTGGCCGAGAGACTACCTTCGATGGAGTCCTTTAATGCCTCGGACGGATGGCTAGCCTACGCCAGCGCCGCTCACCTTGCGCTCTTCTACCTCGGGAGCCGATACTATGCCTTTGGACAGCGCATGGCCGGCGTCGAGTACATTTCCACAATCGCCAGGCGGCCGGGCTCGAAGCCGCCGTCGTACGAGGTGCTTGGTTTCCTGCTGGGCTTGCAGCTCGTCATCAAGATGCTTCTCGGTGCCAACCGGTGGCGTGTGGCTCGCAGCAAGGCCAAGAAAGAGAAGTTGATGAGTGAGGGAAAGTGGGAGGAGAAGCGCGAGGCGGAGCGGGAGCAAGACGAAAAGGAGGTCGTTCACCTTGACGACGTCGCCTGGACCCACAAGACGCAGCCGCCGACCAGGACCGAATCAGGGACCAGGGAGGAAGATCACGGCAGAGTGCCGTTGTCCTATGCGGACCCCGACGCGCTGAGCTCTGCCGCCGAGCTGGGTCTGGACAAGGGAGCGTCACGAGAGCAGCTCGAGGCGAGCCGGGGTGCAGCACGAGTCAAGGCGGCCGAACTGGAGGCTGTGGCCGAGTCGGTGCTCAAGTGTACGCTGTGCATGGAAAAGAGGGAACCGGAAAAGGGGACGAGCGCCGTGACGGAGTGCGGCCACGTCTTTTGCTGGGACTGCATCGTGGGCTGGGCGAGGGAGAAGCCAGAGTGCCCCCTCTGTCGACAATCTCTCAACCCATCTCACATCCTTCCTATCTACAACTTTTAGCCTGATATACATCTCTCCTCTTCTTTTGTAATCTATCAATGGACTGAATGCTCGTCTTTGACTGAGTCATGGGAGAAGGACCTGTGAATTGAGAGCAAGCCAATCCAGCCAGAAGACGCAAGACGGACGCGTCGAAGGCGGCCAACCAACTAAAAAAAATATCAAGTGTTGATCCATCCACACGCAGAGCTTGAATTGCTGACCTCTCTTCTCGACCAACACGTCTTCCTCTCTTTCTTCCATCTCTCTCTCTCTTCTGGGACGAGACCGGGCGCGAGACCTGAGACACTGACAACGATGGCGACGGCGCAAGCGACAGTGAGCCAGGCGCCGCTGCGGACGCACCTGTCGCTCAAGGGCTCCGTGGCCCTCGTCTCGGATTTCTTCCTCTTTGGCATCCAGTCGATTCTCTACCAGCGCGAAATCTACCCCTCGGACGAGTTCCGCAACGTGAAAAAGTTTGGGACCCAGGTCCTGACGACGACGGACGAAGGGCTCAAGGAGTACCTCGATGCGGCCATGGGCCAGGTCAAGACGTGGCTCGAGCGCGGCCAGGTCAAGCGCCTCGTCGTGGCCATTGTCGAAAAGGAGACGGGCGAGACGAGGGAGCGGTGGCAGTTCGACATTGACGTTGTCGGTAAGGCCGAGGGCGAGGAGAGCGAGGAGACGGGGAGTGTGGGCCAAGATGGCAAAGCGCCCAGCAAGGAGAATGTCGAGTGAGTGGTTGGCTCCCTGACTTGGCTGAGGAGAGAGACACACAACCGCACACACGCACAAAGAGAGCTTGACGAGACTGACATGGGACCGAGAAGCCCGAGCGCAGACAAAGACGGGGCAAAGAGCAAGAAAAAGACAGATGCCCAGGTCAAGGCCGAGATTTCGGCCATCATCAAGCAAATCACGGCCAGCTGCACCTTCCTGCCCTTGCTGGAAGAGCCATGTGAGTGCCTTGGTCTTGAGCCTAGACAGGATGCAAGGACTGACGACGGGGGAATTTGCCAGGCGCATTCACCATTTTGGCCTACACCAGCCTCGAGGCAGACATGCCCATGGAGTGGTCCGAAAGCGATGCCCGGCTCATTGCCGCCGGTCAGGCCGAGCAAGTCAAGCTGAGGAGCTTCAGCACCCAGGTGCACCGCGTCGACGCCCTCGTCGCTTACAAGCGTGAAGACGAGGACGAGTAGCAGTCCCCTGCCTTCTCTCTCTCTTTCTCTTCTCGCTTGTCTCTCTCTTTTATCTTCCTTGTACAACATCTAGATTACGAAAATGAAGCTGTTCATTTCTCGAGTCCCCTAGGCGAACTCGGGCACATTGTGTTGGCCAGGTCCGTATGGCTTCGATGTCAAGGCAGTCCTTCCTTCGGCGGCCTCGGACGAGTGCCTGCCGCTCTGCGGGCCAGGCTTGGGCGGCTTGCCATTCTTGAGGCCGTCGAGGAGCTTGATCGTTGTCTCTGGCGTCAGGTCCTCCTGTTTGGCATAAATGTTCGTCAGCAGGAGCTCGGCTCTTCATGCGAAAGCGAATTGAATTTGCTCACGTAGAAGTCATCGTTGACCTGCACCATGGGTGCGTTGGCACAGGCGCTGGTAAAAGGCAATCAATCGTCAGCCACTTGTCTCTCTCTTTTGGCAGAGTAAGGAGAGAAGGAAGTGCAACTCACCCAAGGCACTCCACCTCCACCAGGGTAAAGAGCTTGTCGGGCGTGGTGTGTCCAGCCTTGATGCCAAGCTTGTCCTCCATCGTCTTTTGGATCAGCTCGCTGCCGCACCCGCCGAGCATGCACGGCGTCGTGGTGCAGAGCTGCAAGAAGTACTTGCCCACGGGCTCGCGGTTGAACATGGTGTAGAACGAAGCCACCTCGTACACCCTCATCGGCGGCATCTCGAGAAACTCGGCGACGTAGTTCATGACGCTGATCGAGGTCCAGCCGCTGTTTTGCCGTTGGCCCAGGTCCAGCAGCGGGATCACGGCAGCCTTCTTGTACTGGGGAGGGTAGTGCGAGACGATTTCCTTGGCCTGCTTCAGGTTCTCCTCGTTGAACTTGAAGGGAATCTTGGGGTTGCTGTTTGGGGTTTGTAAAAAGGTCAGTTCGTCGCTCGCTGTCTAGGGCCATTCATCTAGAGGTGCAACACCCACTTGTAGTCGGTGTCTCTGTGGACAAAGAGCGCATCCGATCGGTTCACCCTCGAGGTCGACAGGGCCCTGACGGGAGCGGCAGTGGCAATCCGAGGACGAGAAGCCACTTGCCGAGCAGCGCTCAGAGCGACAGAGCGAAGCGAGGCCATTGCAGATGTGTGGTAGTTGGAAAAGAGGTAAATTGGAGGAAGTCTACTGGCGCTTCGATTACAAATACGCGCCTGCTTCACGGCTGAAGCCTCCCCTTCTCCTCAGCTTCTTCTCAACCTTTCTTCGTTTGACGGCCGTCTCAGCTTCCTTCAAATTGACAGACGTTTAATCTGCAGGTTTGAGTGCTGTCTATCGCTGTCGCACCACCGTCGCAGCAGCTCTGAGACTAGGGCTCGGAGAACTTCCAGATCCAGTCGAGGCACCAGGTGATGCACGTGACCCGACAAGTTCCGTAATTTTTTCGTTCGTCGTCACCTTTCTTCCTCCGACGTCTCCTCACAGCGACGACGGGACGGCCAATAACTAGAGCGAGCCAACACAATGTGGCCATTTTCGGGTTCAAATCAGGATGCTCCGGCTCCCGCGCCCTCGGCGACCGAGGGAGTTGCGCCGACATACAACTCAGCCGGCCCTTCCTCAGCGCCACAGCAGCAGCAGCAACAACAGCGACAAGACGGCACGGCGACCGATTACTTCCAATCGTCATCTGCCAAGTTTGATCGCTCGCAGTCGCCTCAGTACGATCCTAGCTACACGCCGAACACATCAGACCTGTTCAACAATGCTGCCTTCGACGTCGCACGATTGCATCCCATGGCCGGCCTCGGGAAGGATGAGATTGAATACCTCGACATTGTCGATGCGCAGCCTTCGACGCTGGAGGGTGGGCGCACCGCGCTGCCCAGCCGGGGGTGGAGCGACGATCTTTGCTATGGAACTGGGACCACATATCTGTCGGGTAGGTTTGACTTCTTTTCCATCGCGTCTCTTGCCCAGAGCTTACATTTGTACCAATTTGTACCATCAGGTCTTGGCGTTGGTGGCCTCCTCGGTGCGCGAGAGGGCCTGTTTAGACCGCTGGGCGTTCAGTCGCCGACATTCCGCCTGCGACTCAATGCCGTGCTGAACCAAATCACAAGACGGGGAAGCTTTATGGGCAACAGCGCCGGTGTCCTGGCCCTCATCTACAACATCTTTGACGCCTCCATCGACGGCATGCGCGGCAAGCACGACATCTGGGGCAGCATCGGTGCCGGTGGGCTCAGCGGCGCCCTCTTCAAGTGCACCGCCGGCGTTCGCCCCATGATGATTTCGAGCAGCATCATGATGGGTCTCGCCGCAACATGGTCTACCGCAAAGACTGCGCTTCTTTAATTTCGTGTAGGAGCACATACATTCGCAGAGACACATCTTCACCACCACTCGCTTTCTTCCTCTGTCTTTCTCTATCAATGGCAATGGTCCATTCCGTGCTCACATCTTGCTCGCGCCCAGATTGCCAAAGCCTAGTTCGAGGCCGACTGCCAGATGGGCGAGCCTAGCATCGACGGCGTATCCCTTCTTTTGGAAGTCTGTGCAGAGATATAGCATCAGCTGCGATACTCTGAATCTGGTGGGCGTGAATGAGACACCAACCACTGAGGCTGTTGGTGAGGCCACGGAGAGGGACGAGGTGCTTCTCGATGATCTCGCCCTCGTCTGGCTTCGCCACAGGATCGGGTGCATCGTCTGCGACGTCGATCCGGACGATGCACAGTTTCATGTTTGCTCCTGTCATTCCCTGATTTCCATCCCTTGTCAGTCGCCTCTACTTGGCAGGAAAGAGAGATAAAGAAACAGGAATTCTGATGACGCACCGGATCATTGTACATGATGTTGGTTGTCTCCTTGACGTCGACCTTGGCGCCGTCCTTTGTCGTGCCATAGCCCGTCTCCTCCTCCAGCTCGCGCAGAGCAGCCCTCGTCGCGCCGTCGTCGCCCTCCTCGCCCGCATCGACGAGGCCCGCCGGCATCTCGATGACGCTCCTCCCCACGGGCGGCCGGTACTGCGAGATGAGGAGCAGGTGCGGCTCCGACGAAGGCCGGTGGATGAGGGTGCAGATCGCGACGGCGTCCACGTCGCCCTTGCGCGTCCGCCGGTCGGCGCTCTCCCACTTGCGCTCCTTGCCTGTGGGGTCCTTCCAGTGGATCGCGCGCAGGCCAATCCACTTGCTGTCGGCGTCGTTGAGCGGCTCGGACCGGAGATTCTTGGCCGACTGCGACGACATGGCGCTCTCGGCGATCGTCTTGATGCTATGTGAGTAAGCAGTCGGGGCTAGCGTTGTTGCGAGTTTAGCAGAGGCTCTCGTAGTTGTAGTAGTAGCAGCAGTGACAAGTCTCCCTGGTAAGAGACAAGTCGAAGCTCGAACGAGAAGCATCAATCAATGCGAAGGGAGGCGGGAAGAAAGAAAAGTGGAGTGTTGCCTTGTGTCACGCACGCACGTCACGTCAGCAGCTCTGATCAGCAGACCCTCGGCCTCAACCTGTCAAATCTCAAAGCCACTTCAATCGTACAGCGTACGAGTGAGAGCACATTCTGACCCGAAGACATGTAATTGGAAGAATTATGGAGTAGTACAGCAGCCTCACTTTCGGTACCAGAGCGTCATCTTGCGGCCTCTCCTCATCTTCCTCATGAGACACAGCATGCCGTGCAGAAGCGCCTCGGCCGTGGGCGGGCATCCTGGCACGTACAGGTCCACGGGCACGATTCGGTCGCAGCCACGAACAACGCTGTACGAGTAGTGGCTGATTCGATGAAATGCGTTAGAACATGCTCAGAAGTTGAGGGCGAAATGAGCGATGCGCGAAAAGAACTCACTAGTAACCCCCACCGTTGGCACACGAGCCCATGCTGATGACCCATCGAGGCTCTGGCATCTGAAAACGCAAGGGTTCAATATAAGCTGAAGTTCAACAAAGTGCCGATAATTCGTGTGCAACACCAACCTGATCGTAGACCTTGCGGAGAGCGGGTGCCATCTTGTTGGTCAGGGTACCAGCGACAATCATGACGTCCGACTGACGAGGGCTGGCACGGAACACAACGCCCAATCGGTCCTGATCATATCGTGCAGTGGCGACGTGCATCATCTCAACGGCGCAGCAGGCGAGACCGAAAGTCATGGGCCACATTGACCCCTGACGAGCCCAGTTGACGACCTTGTCCAACGTCGTCGTCACGTATTCTGTGATGCTTTCCCGTTAGGTCACGATTAAAATAATCGCTCATTGAGATGCGAGGAAGCACTCACCGACATTGTTCCGAGGCGTCTCGAGGCTGAGCTGGTTGCTTCCCCGGTTGGCGACGGCCGCAAACGAAGCTGGTTCCCCCGTGCCTTCACCAGCAGGTGAAGCCTGGCTGCTGCTCGACGACGTGGCAAACGCGCGGCTCTTTCCATTCTGGACCTGGCTCTGCTGCTGGCTGCTGGCAATAATGGCGGGGAGGAGCGAGGACTTGGACGAGGAAGCGCCGTCCCTCGAAGCCGACACTTGGCTCATGAAGCGGGCGGACATCGCGCGAGGAACCGACGAGCGCATGGCTGTGAAGATTTATCAGCTCAATCTGGTCCACATCAAGGGCAGAGAGAAAAAACCAACGCACCTCCAGCCCTCGAAAGGGTGCTGAATGCCGAACGAGAGACCGACATGTTGTCAGTGAAAGCCCGCGCGATAGTCAATGGCGATGACGAGAAGGTGGAAATGGCTTTGTTCGCCGGGTGGCGCCCCTTCTCTAGCCAATCGTTTCTCGCGCTTACAAGATTGGATTCCACGCGAGAATCAGTCAGACACGTGATCCATTTCGCCCAAGATTCTTCCTCTGATCCCTTGGATCGCACAACTTTCGACGACAGGAATAGAGGCACCAAGAGACCACGATGAAGGTCAGGGCGGAGCCGATGCTGCGAACGGCAGCCAGGGCCGGTTTGTACGGCGCATCTTCCTCGCGCTTGACTTTGACACCCATCAGACAGTGAGTTTGTTGATACTACTTTGCTTTGCGTTCCTCTGCGGCTGACATGGAGCTCTTACTTCTCAGCTTCTCGTCGTCTCGCGCGGCCTCTCGCTCGGTCCTCGACTCGCTCGCAGGCCTCGGAAACCGTCTCGGCATCAACACAAATCCTCTCTATCGCGGTCTTGGCGCCAAGACACCCGAGGAAAAGGCCAAAAGGGCCCTCGAAGACTCGGTCCGCTCCGACCCTGAGAAATCCAGAAGACGGCTCCTGCGAAAACGGTGGGGTGCGCCCAAGATGATCGAGGTGTCTTCTTCGACGCAGGGCGGCGCAGCAAAGAAGAGAGAAGCGATACCGGCCCCGCCGAGATTTGCAGGGCGGACAGCCAAGACGACGAGGCTCGAGGAGCGCGTTACGGAGCACAAGTACAGCACGGCTGCCTTTCGCATCTCGCCCCGCAAGCTGAAGGTCCTGGCGGACCAGATCGGTGGGGGTAAGCCCATCGACTTTGCCATCCTGCAGATGCAGTTCAGCCCGAAGCGGGCGGCACGAAGAATCAAGAGCACGCTTGCTCTGGCGCGGGACCATGCAGTCGCAAAGGGAATGGAGAGAAGCCGGCTCGTCGTGAGCGAGGCGTGGGTGGGCAAGGGCATGAAGTTCAGGAAGATGGAGCCAAAGGGAAGGGCACGGACAGGTGTCAGGGAGAGCTTCCAGAGCCGACTCTCCATCGTGCTCCGTGAGGGAAAGACATGGGACGAGAAGCAGAACGAGAAGCTGGCAAAGGAGAAGAAGAGGATCCGAAGCATCGGCACGGGAGGCGTTGTCAGGACCCAACGTCCCCTGGTCAACACATTCCAGAGGCCAGGATGGCAGTGGTGAACATCCCTCTCTTCATCTCGCTCCCTTCATCTCGCTCCCTTCATCTCGCTCAGAGGCGGTAAGAAATAATATCATCGAAAAAAAGTGCATGTCTTCCAATGTGTATATAGAGATGGCCCCAGGAAGCTATATTTACTGCGCACATTTGGGAAGAGAGCAAGAGCGAGATGTCAGCTGAAACACGTTCTGATTGTGAAGACGAACGAGCGACGTCACTCACAGTAATGACGGTCGGCTTGGATCGACCCGTGAACTTCTCGAGCTCGGAAATCTTGAGTGCCTGCTCAATGAGGGGCTTGAGGCCCTGCTGAGCATCGGCCTCGAACTCCTTCTCATCGTTGCTGTACTTTTCCACGTAGAGACGGATCGTGGCACCCGCCGAGCCGGTGCCGGACAGACGGAAGATGATGCGGCTTCCGTCGACAAACTTGGCGTACAGGCCTTGGTTCTTGCTCACGCTGCCATCGATGGGGTCCGTGTAGGAAAAGTCGCCCGCCTCGGCCACCTCAAAGTCGCCAAGCTTGGTGCCCTTGAAGGACGAAGAGGTGAATTGGGAAGAGAGCTGGGCCATCATGTCCTTTGCGCCGGCCGACTCGACCTCCTCGTAGTCGTAGCGCGAGAAGAAGTTGCGGCCGTAAGTCTTGTAGTGGGCGAGGAGCACGTCAGAGACCGTCGTCCCGGGCTTCTCCTTGTTTGCGGCTGCCAGGATGCTCAACCAGGCTATTTGATTCTTGTTAGCGGCCCGAAGCAAAGAAATCAGTCTTAAGACATGCGGCCATTCTCACCCACGACGGCCCAGAGCCCATCCTTTTCGCGGATGTGGTCGGAGCCCGTGCCGAAGCTCTCCTCGCCGCAGATGGAGAGCCTGCCGGCGTCCATCAGGTTGCCAAAGAACTTCCATCCCGTCGGAACCTCGAAGCACTCGAAGCCCTTCTTCTTTGCAACGCGGTCGATGGCACCGCTCGTGGGCATGCTCCTGGCCAAGCCCTTGACGCCCTTGTTAAAGTACGGGATCGCACGGTCAGCCCAGTCTGCAATGATGGCCACGCTGTCACTCGGGTTGACAAAGGCGCCCTTGCCAATGATCATGTTTCGGTCTCCGTCGCCGTCCGAAGCCGCGCCGAAGGAGATTCCCTTGGACTCGACGGCATCGACGAGCGACTTTGCGTACGTCAGGTTTGGGTCCGGGTGGCCCCCACCAAAGTCGGGCGAAGGGACGCAGTTCTGCACGGACGACTCCGGCAGGCCGAACTGCTCGACAAAGAGGGCGCGACCATAGGGACCCGTCACGCCGTGAAGAGCGTCAAAGAGGACGGAGAAGGAGCCCGACTGGAGGAAGGACTTGATGAGGCCAAAGTCGAAGATCTTGGACAGATACTCGACGTAGTCCTTGACTGGGTCGATGATGTCGATCTTTGTGCTGCCAAAGGAGGTGGAGCCGATCTTGGACACGTCGACGTCGTCGCCCTCGACAACGTGGTACTCGCTGATGGTGGTGGTGACGTTGTAGATCTTGTCGGTGACACCCTCGGGCGCTGGTCCTCCGTTCTCCATGTTGTACTTGATGCCAAAGTCAGCATCGGGGCCACCAGGATTGTGGGAAGCAGTAAGGAGGATACCGCCAGTGGCCTTGTAAGAGCGAATGATGTGGCTCACGGCCGGCGTGGAGAGGATACCGTTTTGGCCAATGATAAGGCGAGAGACGCCGTTGCCGGCGCATAGCCGGATGATGGACTGGATGGCGGGGATGCTAAAGTAGCGTCCATCGCCACCAACGACGAGAGTGGAACCCTTTGCACCTGGCGAGGGGATCGACGAGAGGATAGCCTGAACAAAGTTCTCTGTGTAGTGAGGCTGCGAGAAGACCTTTACGCTGTGGAGGTTGTCTCCTATTAGAATTGTGGCTCTCTCGATAGGTGGTACAAGCTCCTCCCACTCACCGCTTTCTGAGGCCCGAGGTGCCCGGCTTCTGGCCCTCGAAGGGCTTTGTCGAGACTGTCTTGACGGAAGCTGCCATTGCGAACGCTGGTTGTTGCTGCAGTTTGTGGCGGGAAGGAAGAACCACGGGGAGAAGAGTCTAGGCAGGCAGTCAGTTAGCGAGAAACCTTGTATGCGAAACGTGGCACACGTTCGGTGCACGGACCGATCGTCTTCCAAAAGCTCAAAAAGAAAGCTGAAGCCGTCGCGGGTAAACGAAACGCTCGAGAAGAAGAAGACGATAACGACGAAGGGAATGGCTTCGACGTCGATGATGGTCCACCTCGACCGGTGGGTTTCAACCCAGGCGCCACTCAATGAAGAGGAGAAAGCGAGCGTCAACTTACTGTCCGACTTCATCGCGTCGCCCGCCCACGCATCGACGTCCACTTCAGCACCACTACCGAGGGAAGAGGCGCGAGCTGGCGTGGCAAAGGACGATGTTGCATCGGGCAGTGGTACATTCGAGCCCTCGAGAGCGGACACGGCCTCCTCTGCGGCAGTTTCAGACCCCCTTCTGCCCGTGGCTCCGCTATCAGATGCACCCTCGTATTTGAGTTGGTTTGCAAAGCAGCAGGCTCTCATCACTTCGTCGACTGAATCGGCCCACGTCAAGCAGCTCCAGGCGATGACGAGGGCCGCCGATGAGGCAGATGCGCTCCTTGACCAGCTCGAAGCCGCCCGTATCCACATTGCAGAGCTCAGGGCTGGCGCAAAATATGTACAAGAAGGCAGCGAAGGCCTGCGAGAGGAGGCCGAGACGATGGTCGAGCGCATCGATCATCTCTCTCAGCTGGCTGAGGCTTTGGCTGTGCGGCTGTCCTACTTCGCCATCTTGCCCGCCAGCACATCCTTCTTGTCGTCGCCCTCACTATCACTCGCATTGTCGCCCGACTTTCTCTTCACCCTCGATCGCCTCGACGTTGCCCTGGCCTTTGTACGCGCCCATCCCCACTACCGAGACGCTGCGCTGTACAAGATGCGCTTTGAGCACTGCGTTGTCCGCGCGGGCACATTGATACGCATGTATGCCGTGGGGAGGTGGAAGGACCTGGCGTACGAGGTGTCAAATAAGCTCAAAGAGTGGGACAAAGCTCGGCATTCGAAAGGCAAGGAGAAGGAACGCAGTGGTGACGACGACCGCGTTCTGATGGTGAGTCTTGCCAATGAAGAGGCAGAGGTCCACATGGAGCTGAAGCATATTTTCTTCCTAGTTGTTTGCAGAACCTATCATCTACTCGCTTCTCTGGGACCGATACGAAGAAGAGTTTCCGCAGCTTCGACCTCTGCTCTTTGAGCTCGAGAAGCGTTCGGCGCCAGACGGAGCGCCCGCTTCGACGGACCTGACATCGTCACCAGACGCTGCTGTGCAGGGCAGTCAAGATACAGGACCGATGGACGAGAAGAGCCTTCTTGCCGACTATTCGGCGACTGAGAGCAGAGAGGAGGAACAGGTGGACGAGGGGCCTCAAGGGAAAGAGGAAGAAGGGATGGAGGCTTTCAAATCGCCCGAGTTTGCTTCCCTTCTCTCCGAGTGTCGCACGGCCTACTTTGATGGAAGGCGGTCTTTGCTGTTGGGCATGGTATCGGATTGCGTCGCCCGTCTGGAAATTGCTGTGCAAAGCCAAGGCGATGCTGGCCCGTTAGCAAACCCAATTTCCTCTTCGGCATCTTCACCTCGGACGACTGCGACGGCGGCATTTGTCAAACGGGGCCTCTCCTTTTGTCGAGCCCTGTGCGAAACTGAGAAATCGCTCTACGCTCGCTTCTTTGCTCTCACGGGACACGGCTCGAGCAGCAAGGATCTGCAGACCTACTTTGAGCAGCTCTGCTCGCCCTTTCACGACCGCATACGTCCTCGATTATCGAAGGAGACTAGCCTGGCACCACTGGCCGAGCTATCGTTGGCTCTTCTGGAAGGTGGCGAAGCCCTAGCTGCGCCCTCCGATCCCGTCTTCACACCGATTGCCTCGGTTTTGCTCAACGATGTTCAGACACGCCTGATTGCAAAAGCGCGCACCATGGCCGTCGGCTCAGAGATCGGCGCCTATACGGCCAAGGACAGTGATTTGGACTATCCAGCAAAACTCAACGCGAAAGCACACAAAAGAGCCCAGAGCAGCATCGGCGGTGCTGGGCTCTTGGAGGCTGCTGCCGCTGCCGAAGCTGGCGTCCCCGGCTTCCGTCGATTCGACGCTGGCACGCCCGCTTCACGATTGGGCGCCACAAGCGGTGTGCGCCTTTTTGCCTCGCCTCCTGGCCCCATTGTGATGACTTGGTACCCACCTTTGGCCCGGACGCTGTCCCTTCTCTCGAACCTCAACGAGGCCGTCACGACGGCGACTTTTGTCCAGATCGCCACAGTCGTAATCGAAGGCTGTCGAGGTTCCATCGTTGCTGCAGCGGAGACGATGCAGTCGGGCGGGTCGGGTGGATCATCGGGCGGGTTCGCGGGCGCCCGAATTGGCGTGAGCGGTCGCATGGATCCACCGCTCTTTGCTCTTCGGCACCTCTTTCTCTTGGCAGAGATGGCTGCTAGTGTTCAGCTCCGTGCCACGAGAGCGGGCGACACCTTGGCTGATCGTCGGGCACAGGCGATGGGCGTCGCCACGGCGGGCCTCGAAGCATCGTCTGCCTCACGAGCCATTGACTTTGCCATGGTGGTTGATGCGCTCAATTCGCTGTGGACAAGCACGAGCTCGGTCGTCTTTGCGCCCAGATCCTTTATTGGCCTAGCCAGAGGGGGAGAGCCAAGTACGAAGATGAATGCGGCGACGGCGGCAGCAGTGGCAGACACGCCAAAAGACAATGAAACGAAGGTCACAGAGAGCAGCGGTGACAAAGAAGAAACACAGCTGCAAAAGGACATCCAGAGTGCTTCGAGCCAGTTCGTCGATGTCGTCGCTCAAGGCGTCGTCTTGCCGCTGAGAGTCTACATGGATCAATCTTCGAGGCGTGGGTCGAGAGCAAGCATCAGCAAAGCGTCAGGTCAGCCTGCCCTAGCTTCCATGTCGTCACCACCCGCACCGCAAGCACAGATTGATCCCGCGTCCCCACCAACACCGCTCAAGTCCCCGCCGATGCCATGCTCGGCGCCGATTTCCACGTCACCGGCGTCATCCAAGGTCGTCAACAGGGCAAGGGCGGCCCACCAGGCCTTTGAGACCTGTGCGCAGAACAACCTGATGGAGGCAGTCGGTGCTCTCAAGCTATATCTAGAGGACGAGCGGGCGATCAAGAGCCTTGCCGAGCCAGTGATTGTGAGTTGGTCTCTCTTCAAACTTGGCAGACTAGGGAAGCATGCTTATCGTGACTCTCTCCTTTACTAGAATAAGATTTTGGACGTCTACGCCGTCTTTGGCGAACATGTTCGGGCTTCCTCTGGCGATGCAGACCTAACGTGGCTCTTGGACATGCAAACAACTCGGGTAAAGTTGACTGCCTTGCTCCTCGAGTCCTAACGACCAGCCAAAGTCTTCGTGTAGAGTAGTGAAGCTCTTCTCTACATTTCTTTCTTGTCCAAAACAAACACATGGTCGAAAGCATACATTTGGGCATCGGCGGCCAGAAGCAGAAGAGAATCAAGCGGTAGTCGAACGCGACTTCTTCCACTCTTCAATGTCTCGCAAGTACTGCTCCCTTCCACCTTGTGACTTGAGCTCAAAGGGCTGCTTCTCGCTCGGGCTGAGCTCCCTCCAGGTCGCGCCAGCCTTTTTGGTGAGCTCGAGAATCGGGACTCCTTCTGCCTCGGGCGACTTCCTGAAGTCGATCATGAACTCCATAAAGGGTGAGAGAGGCCCCTTGGGCTTCGAAGGATCCCTCAGCCGTGCTCCTCCCTTGCCCGTGCGCCTCTCGCCCGGCTTGGTAAGCTTTCTCTGTGCGCTGATGTAGGCATTCTGGCGTCGGATGTCTTCCGTCGTGAGGTTTGCACGCCATCGCTCCATCGCAAGCTCGTGAGCAACCTTTTCCTCTTCGGCCCGTCTTTGATATGGCTGCCGGCGTAGATTATTGTCAGTATGCTTGCTCGATAAAAGAGAAACGAGAGCGTTCAAGAGTTGAACTCACCGCCTTTGCCGTCTCGCTCATGCTCTTCCACTCTTGTCCGAGCGACGTGGTGACCTTGGGCAGGTCAACCACGTCTTTGCCGTCCTTGCTCTTGCGCATCAAGCCCGGCTGCGAGCGGACCTCTGGGAATCGATCGCCGACAAAGATCAAGAATGCTGACCGGCGAGTCGGCTTTGTAGCCGATGGCAAGGGCACTGTGGATGCTTGTCAGCTCTGTCCAGCCAAAAAAAAGAAACAAGAGTAGAGTGGAAAAGGGAATGGGAGGAAAAGAGAGGAAGACTCACGCATCTTTCCGTCGGCACCGCGCGCCTGCCAGGGCTTGAGCTTCTCCTTCTTTGGCTTGGGCGCCTTCTTGGGGGCGGCTGCCTTCTTCTTTGTTGAGGCGGTGGACTTGCTCCTCGTAGACTTCTTTGTCGCTCCAGCGGCAGAGGCAGGCTTCCTTCTGGTGGATGACGCGCTCTTTGTGCGGGGGGTGGAAGCGGCGGATGCGAAGGAACGGAAGGGCAGCGTTGCTTTGTGTTGCTTTGTGGAAACTGCAAACCGAGCAGTCAACGGCGACCGCAGCGAGACGGCCGACCGCACAGAGAGACGGACGAGCGTAGCGCTCAACATGCTGACGAACTGATGAGGGAGAGAAAGGGCGAGCGGAGGACTCGGATGCGAATCGGTTCTCAGGTCAAGTGGATGGATGGATGCATCAGAAAGATCGACGCAACCGAACGCGTCGTGTGGGCCTCGTGCCAGCGGTTATCAAGCTGACGCGCGCTTTTCCAATTTTGAATTATTATTAGTGTTGCTATTCATACAAAGCTGGCAGACTTGTAAAGCGCCGCATGTGCGCTAAAAGGAGAGGTGCGGTGCACTGACCTTCGCCGGTGGAGAGCGCTCTCTTTCTTGTGTCTATTGAAGAGGCCGTCGCTAGACGATGGAGATCGGCGAGCATTGCAAGCTCGAATCCTGCCATCGGCTCACATTCTTGCCCGTCAAGTGCGCCTACTGTCGAGATCTGTACTGCCAGTCTCATTTCCTGCCTTCACAGCATGACTGCAGGGCGCCTGGAGCCGCCGAGGCCGATCGGATGCTGACCGACACCGAGCTCCTCAAGCGGGTCCAGCGCGTCAATGCTCGAAGGACAGAGCTTCAGGCGGGTGGGACCTCGTCTTCTTCAGGCGCGACACAATCTCAGGAAGAGGTCGAAGCAGAAGGACCGTCAAGACTGCCTTGCCAAAAGGCGGGCTGCAAGCGTTTCAGCCTCCAGCTCGACGGGGTGCCGGCACCGCCAAGTAGCAGCAAGACGCCAGTGGGCGTCAGTGTTAGCGACGGAAGGCATGAGGCGAGATCAGTGACGCATGCGGCCCCCAGATGCGATCGTTGCAGGGGCATCTTTTGTGTTGGCCACCGTTCGCCACTGTCGCACGGCTGCACAGCCCCTGCCCCTGCAACGCAAGGCGACCTGAGGAAGAAACAGGCAGACGAGAGGAAGAAAAAGGCCCAAGAGGTTCTTAGCAAGCATTTTCCGAACAGGCCCAAGAAATAGAGTCACCTCATTGTAAAGTAACGCCATCATCTTTAGCATCCTGTCCAACTACTACACGCCTATGATGAGATTCATCATCTGATCAGCCCATTCACACTATTCTCTCTGGAACGTCGGTTGGGCCTCTTTCCGCGGCTAGTCCTCGAACTTTTATTCCGGTCCATTTTATTTCTGGCGCGCGCTATCAATCGTTTGCAGTAGTCGAACGAACTTCCTTTTTTCTCGGAAAATCATTTTTAAAGTGAGCTCACATGAGCAGCCCATCTTCTTCTCTACCTCCTTCCAGTCTCTCAACCTCTCACAACGATTCGCTCGCTAGCATAACTCTTCTTTCTCCAGGTGAGTAGGCGCAATGCGCAAGTACATCTCCCCCGAGATGACAGTTTTCTATTCGGTCTGCAAGCCGATCTCGATGGACGCCACGTCTGGTCTCAGAGGTGGCGTCCGCAAAATGAGAGCGGGTTAACCCATTCAAGTCCCTGAGGGTTCTTCGCTTCTTCCTTTCTTCTTCCGTGATTTCGAGAAAACAGTGGAGGTCTGACAACGTCCCCTTTTGGCCTGCTCAGCACATCATGGCTCCCACGGCTACCAGCGCACCCTCCACGAACAACCGGAATCTCGAGGGCATCAGCAATTATACCAAGTTCTGGCAGAAGGACAGCAAGAACGACGGAGAGACGGACACGGCTAATCGCGTCGACCAATATACCAGCGTCGTCAATGGTGAGTTTTCTTTCGCTGATCGCTGCCTGTTGAGACCTCGAGGCTCACCCTCACTCGGATGCTCGTCAGGATACTACGATGGAGCCACGGATCTGTACGAGTACGGGTGGGGCCAGAACTTCCACTTCTGCCGCTACTACCCTGGCGAGGCCTTCTACCAGGCGCTTGCGCGCCACGAGCACTTCTTGGCCCACTCGATGCACCTGCGCCCCAAGATGCGCGTCCTCGACGTCGGCTGTGGCGTTGGCGGCCCTGCGCGCGAAATTGCCCGCTTCGCAGACGTAGAAATCGTCGGGCTCAACAACAACGAGTACCAGATCGCGAGGGGAACAAAGTACACCCAGAAGGCCGGCCTCGAGGGCCAGGTCAGTTTCGCCAAGGGCGACTTCATGAAGCTCGTCGAGAAGTTCGGCGAGAACTCATTCGACGCCGTCTACGCCATCGAGGCTACGTGCCACGCGCCCAACTTCGAGGGCATCTATGGGCAGATCAAGTCGGTGCTCAAGCCCGGCGGCTACTTTGGACTGTATGAGTGGTGCATGACCGATGACTACGATGCCAGCAACCCGGAGCACAAGCGCATCGCTCACGGCATCGAGCTGGGCAACGGCATCCCCGAGATGCGCTCGATCTCGGCGGCCAGGACTGCCCTCAAGAATGTCGGCTTTGAGATCGAGAAGGAGGAGGACCTCGCCGCGAGGGGCGACAAGATCCCATGGTACTACCCGCTCGAGGGCGACTTGCGCAAGTGCCAGACGCTCTGGGATGTCGTCATGTGCTGGCGCATGACGTGGATGGGCAAGGTGACGACCCAGACGACTGTCAAGGTTCTCGAGCGTTTCGGACTGGCCCCCAAGGGCACCTATGATGTCGGCGAGAGCCTCAAGATTGCCGCAGACTCGCTCGTTGCCGGTGCACAGTCGAACCTCTTTACCCCCATGATGGTAAGTATCTTCTCCTCCTCTGTTCGCCTAGCAATTCTCCGCTGACCCTTCTCCCTTTCCTCCCTCAGCTCTTCGTCTGCCGCAAGCCCCAGAACTAGAGCTAGACTTTGTTTAAGCTTTACCAGACACCTTGGCTGAACGTTAATATTGCACATGTTATTCTCTCTTTACTCCTCTTCTTACTCGTCTGTCTCTTCGTCCCCATCTTCCTCGATTGGAAAGAAGTCCACAACGACTGGGTCGTCCTGCTTGCCCTCAGCCTCCGTCGCCTCGACAACGCCACCCAGGCCTTGTCCCACTGCGTACGTCATTTTCCTCTGCCTGCGGTTGGCCTCTGCCGTCCTCTGCCGAAGATCCTGGGCCGCGGCGTGCCTTTGCTCCCTCGTCTGTTTCCCACCGGACGAAGGACTCTCCCGCGAGAGCGAGACCATCATGTCCCAAAATATCTCTTCAGCCTGTCGAGACGCGAGATCCAGCGACCCGACGAGGTTGTTGTTGCTGCTGCTGCTGCTGCTGCTGCTGATTCCTGACGCCAATGTTGACTCGGAGAGCTGTGGCGGGAAAGGAACTCGAATGATGCTCTCTTCCTCCTTCTTTTCCTCTCCCATCTCGCCCGCATCGCTGTCTTCCCCTTCCTCCTCGACTTGAGAATAGTAAAGCTCCATCAAGGGCTTCAACCCCTCATCTTGTTGGCGTTCTTTCGACTCGAACTCCTGGGAGTTCCTGCCAGCGAGGCGCAGCAAGATATTCCGATATGGCTGGAAGAATGTCTTGGGGTCTGTCGCTCCAGTCTCGCCATCTGTGTCGTGCGACAGAGGAGAGGACAAGTAGACGACATATGTGCCCTTTGGGCAGCTGAATGTGCCCTCTCCCATTTGCAGAGCCGTGACGGCGCTGGAGTTGGGCCCACTCTCCTCAGAGGGAGGAAAGACGATCAGAGCCGTCTCTGGCGGCGTTAGTTTCTGCTTTTCTGGTGCACCTTCCGAGGGGCTTACGCCTCCTTCTTCCCCCTCTCCTCCCTCCTGGACTTGCTCCTCCCCTGCAGCCGTGAACGAGGCGGAGGAAGAAGACGGGTCGTCAAACGGAATCGAACGATCGAGTACCAAGACTCCCTTCATTATCGTTCTTCCTTTCTTTCCTCTCCTCGCCGCCGCGCCCTTCCTGGGCAGTCGCTGACGCAAGCAGTCGGCGTCGCCCACAACGAAGTCCGAAGATGTCTCGCCATCGACCCCTTCCAGCTTCAGCTTCCAGCTGCGCGGACCTTCGTCCTTTTCCAGCCGTTCGATGCGGTGGCTCAGCACAAATGTCGCACCCTGCACCGCCGCGGCCCGACAGAAGCACTGGGCCATCTCGCCCGCGCCACCGTACTGTCCGACGAGATAGGCCGAGTTGCCGTAGCGGCCTACGCTGTCAATGTGCGTCTTGATGCGCTCCATCGACGCCGCTTTTGAGTCTGTCAAAGTGCCTCTCAAAAAGTTAGTTGACGAGGGACAAGAAGATGGCAGAGGGGCCGACTGCACCTTTTGAAGAGGAGCAGAGAGCAACCCCATACGCAACATCCCGCGCAAGGTCCATCGAAAGCTTCGCCTCGTCGGTCAGATAGTGCAGAAACGACTCGTCTCGTGTCCCATCTCCGTCCTCTTGCTGCTCCGCTACAGTCGAGGTGGAAGAAGCGGCAGCCTGGAGGAGCTTCATCAGTCTCCGCTTGTCGGCCAGCTTCATCGTCTTGTCCTTGAATATGTCTTCCTTGGAGCTAGGCACCTTCCTCAGCGGCCAACCCTCCACCTCTGCGCTTGGCAATGACGACGACGAGGGGGTGGCGTGATAGACGGACGTGCGCTCGAGGAGGCGGAAAGTGCAGTAGCTGGCCACTTTGGACCGCACGAGGACGTCAATCGTGGGTCCCTTGCACGGCAACAGGGCCGGTGCGAGCGAGAGGCTAAAGTGCCTGTTGAGCCGCTGCAGCTCGGCGGGAAGCGAGCCGGCGTCGACAGAGGGGTATGCGGGGAAGGAAAGGTCGACATCCCGGATGGTGCCGCTATCCAAGGCGGACGTAGAGGAGGACGAGGACGAGGACCGGGACCAGTCGAGGAGCTCCTGTAGCGTCAAGCTCGCCCAGGGCCCGCCGTAGTGATCTGCTTCGTCGATGTGCAACACCTTGTACCCCGATCGAGACAGGGCAGCAGAGAGTATGGCATTGGGCAGCGAGGTACCGATGAGGACGACATCGTAGTGCGCATCCAGGGCTCCCGACATGACCCGTATTTCGTCTTTCTACGAGCTCTGCTCTGCCCTGCCCTGATCGGTGAGAGAGCTTAGAACAAACGAATTTTGGGCTGGCTCGAGCGAAAAAAAAAAAATCAAGAGAACGCGTCGCCGGTCTCATTAGACAGACAGACATCTCAAGCAGTTTGGCGGCTCAATGGGCCATCTTCCGAACACAAGGAGAGGCCAGGAATTCTAGTGTAGTTTCGGAGTGTATTGCATTTGATTAGTTGCGAGATGAGGAGTGGCGGAAGAGGACGAGTGGTGGGGTGGTATGGAGTATTAGCAAGAAGACAGGAATTTACTTGTCCTTTGCTTCTAGGGCGCGACCCGTGGCCGACTTTGTGGGTGGCTTGAGGGGCCATTCAAGTCCCTTTGCCTTTGCAGCCGCCTTTTCCTCTGCCTGCCTTGCTCGTGTGCGCTTGTAGCTGGCGTCAGTGCCCATGAAGTGGTCCCACCACCGGAAGCTGGTGGCGTAGCATCCCACAAAGGCCATGTGGTGGTGGTCGTGGTGGTCTGCACCAGCCCAGAAGGGAATCCAGTTGTGCATGCTGATCGGCAGGTCGTAGCCAGAGTGCGCGTCGATGGCCTGGAACAGTCGGAGGGTGATCCAGATGTAGACGGTCAGGATGTGCATGTTACCCGTAACGGCACAAAGGGCAAAGGGACCTCCAATTGTGCCCATGCCCAGGATGATAATCTCGGCCGGGTGCGCGTATTCTGCTGCCAGACCAAAAGGCGCCGAGAACTCGTGATGCTTCTTGTGGATGTTCTTGTAGAAGGGACCCCAGTGCAGTAGCCGGTGAGCCCAGTAATGGAACATGTCTTCAAAGACGAAGAAGGCGCCAATTTGCCAGAGCATCGTTGTGATGCTGGGAAAGGGTACTTGCCATGTCGCAAGACCGAAGTACTCGCACAGCGGGTGGAAGCTCGTAATCTGCGGCACCTCGATGGTCATGTGCGTCAGAAGGACGTGCTTGGTCGCCTCCCATTGCTGCTTGGGCGTCGCCACTCGGTCCTGTATGCGGCTTCTGTCAGCTCTCAAACTCATCCTTGAAGATAAATTACGGGCCCAACTCACGTCTTGGATCTTGTACTTGCGCATCGAAGGCATTGAGTCGATGATGATCCAAGGGATCGCACGACCGAAGTAGACAATCTAAGTCAGATGAAAGCGCATCTCGTCAGCCCTCTACAGATAGCGTCTTTGAAGATCGGGACAGAAAACATACCTCATGCAGCAGCCAGCTAGCGATACCCGTGGCAATGATGGGGTTGCCCCAGTAGAGATACCAGTTCATCCATGCCTTTTCCAGGAAGTTGAGCTGCGTCACGTCGACATTGGCGTACAGTTCCGCGGCCGTCTTTGCAGCAGCAGGCGTGACATAGGCGCCGATCGTGTCGACAAAGCTCGTGGTCCCGTTGGCGAGCCAAGGGTGCGACAGCACGTCCATGCTGGAAGGGGAAGGAACGAGTGAGGGGGTAGGATAAGGGACAGTGATGGTTGTGGTGGCGGTCCGAGAAGATGAGCTGAAACGTCTGTTGTCTAGAGGGCACGCTTCCAAAAAAAAGTTTCGTTTCGGCGCGAGGGAGGTGACCTGATTTTGATACCAAGCAAAAGTTAAAAGACTACACCGAATAAAGAAGTAAGAATAAAGTGCATCAATAGTAATAAACGATTAGGCGAAGTTCAGACGAAGGCATTTTAGCATTTTAGCCTAGCGCCGGCATAGACGTGCGAAATTCTCTGTGGAAAGCCCGGTCGGTCCCCGTCTTTGGGGTGCAGAGAATTGAATTGGGAGACCGTATTCGCAACGCAGGGACGCGCGGGTCAGGTCACTCTCATCTATCAGATACATGCATCCCGTGTGGTGATCAACTGACACATCTAGGTGGCTCGTCGCGACCAGAGAGTCAAACTCCAATCATACGATTCGTGCTGACACAACACCTGTCAGCCTGTCACTCTTCCTTCGGTCACGGCCAGTTAAAGTGGACTCAGAGCCTCCTTTTGCCACCGTGGCGCATCATGCGGTGCTCACGGGATGCAGAGTGCGGCTTGCCGTTCGACGTGTGGCACGCAAAATCATGAAGATACCAATGCTCAGAAATCGACTCAGCTAGACCAGACCATCTGTGGCTCAAGCGCGCCCCTATAAGCTGGCCTGGTGCGATTTCACTGTTGCTCATGCCCATCGCTGACGATGAAAAGCAGCTAGATGTCAAGTGAAGAGCGCTCGCTCACCGGAGGAAAGCAAAGAAATGGATTGAAATTGTCGGATCTACAAGGTCACTTCACGTCAGAAGTGTCCATCTTGTTGTCTTGCTGCTGCCATCGGCTTCGGGCTTGCGTTAGTCCTTCTTGGCGTGCACCTCTCGACACTCTTGCGTGAACTCCGAGCACGTTTCCTCCGGCACCGGCTCGCACTTTTCGCCGTCGTGCGTGAGTTGAGGGGATTGCGAACCTTTCGATCTGTTACGTTCCTTCCTGTATACGGCGTTGGGAAGTTGGCATCCAATCCCCATCGTCACACTCTTGCAACTTGATGAACACTCACCAGCAGCAGTCGACCTTTTGCGACTTCTTCTTTCCGCACTTGTACGGTGTGCGACCTTCGGAGTCGCAGGCTTTGGTTTTATACGTTGAGTCACTCTTATAACATGGGTCACCGAACGTATAGCATTGGTTTTGGTCTTTCAACAGCCCAACCATAGGGGTGTCGGACCAACTGCAGCACGCTACGCTCTGCACGGAGTCATCAGATCCTTTCGGCTTGCACTGGAATACATTCCATTTAGGAGCACTGAAGAGCAAGACAGGCAGTCAGCAAAAGCATGGCGCTCGAAGCCGAAAAGGACAGTCTGCACTGACTTCGGATCGTTTTTTTTCGAGTCGGAGCCCTCGGCGATTGTGATGGCCAGGACGAACGCAAGAGCGACGATAGTGAGGAACTTGTACATCTTGTGTATAGTCGGATAGTGTGGCGCCTCTCGTGGTGTCCTTGAGAGAGAGAATGCAGGGGATTTAAAAGGGGAGCGTTTCCGGCAAGAAGATTCATGAGCTTTTCTCCCTTTTGTGTCTCGGTCTTTATACATGTACCACAGGCTATGAGCAAAGGCGAGTAAGTTGGAGATTGCCGGCCAGCTTTCAACTTTCAGCAGCGCTCTGTGCAAAGTCCTACGGGACAAAGCCCGCTATAGCGGTGCTCCTACCTGCCGGAGGTCCGCGTTCACGTTGGGAATGAATCACATAGTGCGCCTCCTTTCTGTCTGTATGAGCTCAGACTTGTGAGTAAGTCCTTTCTGCTCTTCTCAGCAGGTCTTCATCGCTCGCTAGGCTGCTTCTTCCACTGATAATTGTATCTTGGCTCTTCGCTTTACGAGATTGGAAGATCAGAAGTCGAAACCGTCCGCAATCAGCAGCCTGAAAGTCGTACCAGAACGCACTTTGGCAGCGGTTCTTTACCATAATTGTACAGTACAAAGTCTCGGACTTGCGTGGTATTCAAGCGCCGCTTCGTTTCTGGACGGACGGATAATGCACACAGCGTCAGCCGCAGAGGACATCCGTGACTGCCTGTCGCTTCAGACCCCATTTCGATACGGACAATTTCGCCATTAGCACCCGCTCCGACTCAGAGCAGTAGATACCAATTCAGACTCCGTAGAGATGCGTTCACTTGACGGCTGACAAGTTCTTCGACCAAAATGAGACTTCATCGAGGATCCCCTGTGCGCTTTCGTCGCTGCTAATGAGTCACTGAGTGTAGCGACAGAAGAAGACTCTGGCAGCGATGTCGCCAATCTTCTTCTTTGCATTTGGGGTTACAGTTTATATATATCGAAGAAGGGTGGTGTGTAAGAGGGTGATTGGGCGGACCGAGCTGGGGCTGAAAATCGCGAGCGCAGAAAGTTACAGAGGGTCGTGCGAGGAGCGAGTGCAGGGCGACTTTTGCGGCTGTCCCAGCAGCAAATGGGTCCCCTAATAATCGGTCTTCTTTAGCATGCAGGGTATTGCCATTCCGCGCAAGAGAGCTTTGGGGTCATCGCTGTGCCCTGTTGATTCAATTGCCACCTCGCCGTTGTCGCGGACCGCTGATTTGAGCGAAAAGGGTTCAAAAAACTCTGTCGATGTGAGTGGGAAAGTCTCTTCCCACGGGTAACCTAGCAAAGTTCTCTTTTGTACTGTACCACACCTGAAGGGAATTGGGGAGGGGGGGGGGGGGGGGGCTTTGTCCAGCATGTCTTCTCCCTCCGCGGCTCCCATTCTCTCTTCTCGACGTCTCGCTTTCGAGACCATATCTCGACCGATTGACTCCGTTCTCGGTAAACATCACACATCAGTGCGTGCCAACATCCTTGCTAGCTCTGTGACGCTCACGCCGCGGCAGCAGGAATGCACATTCCTAAAGCCCTTCTAGTTGCTTCGCTGGCAATGGTGAGCATTTTCTTGAGCTTTTCAACAACTCTTTCTCATCACTCCCGATTTAGATCCATGACGCCTCCGCCTGGGTCGGTTACCACGGTCCTGGCGTAGGCCACCACCACTATTACCGCGCCTATCAATCACTTTGGGACCGCAGTGGCCCAAAGCGAACACGTTGGTGTAATCGAAGGTCTCCAAGAGGCGGTTGTCTTCGGCTCATTTCTCTTCTTGTTCCCTTTTGACGGTCTAGTGCTAATTGAGTGCCACAACATGGAAAGCAAGATGAAGAATCCGAGAGGCTACAGATTTGGTTGCGACCTTCAATTCTCACCGAGTTACTTCGGTGAGTGGCTCCCATCTCGAGGTGACGGCCCTGCTTCTGTCTCGTCATTCCAACAACGCCGCATCGCTTCGACTAATGATGACGAGTGCATAACAAAGACACGGAATGTACTGTGCTTGCAAAGTACCGTGAAAGCGATGAACTTAAACAAGAAGCCTGCATCGACTTCGTGGAGGTGAGCTTGACTGCTGGGTCCGAGAAGACAATCTCCGCATTTGCTGACCACCGAGGCCTCTCTCCGAAGAAATGCAACAGCATGAACGGTTACCCCATATGCCGCTTTCTGTGTAAGACGGTTCACCCCTATTGCAACACCCAGCGGGACAGACAGTCATGAGAGAAATTCTCGGTCGCCTCAACACCAACAATGTCAAGTTGATGTACACGAGGGAAAGAGTCTCAGCAATCCAAAGATGGTAGACGCTCGCGCACTGGACAGAAAAAAGCGATGGGATTACGACGATCGGTGTGGCGTTCTGTTGACAAAGATCTCACGGCCCAGTCCCGGTCTCTGCCGAGGCCTTCGGTGGAATGTCGACAAGGCCCGCACCTTGGAGCAATTGCTCTAGCTCGCCCGATTGGTGCACTGCACAGGGCCCGCGAGATGTCAGCCGCTTGATGAAAGCAAGAGAGCGAAAATTGAGAGACTCACTACTGAGCATAATGTCGCACCCGCCAGTGAATTCGCCATTGACGTAGACCTGAGGAATCGTCGGCCAGCTGCTGTACTCTTTAATGCCCTCTCTGAGCTCCTGGTCATCAAGGCAGTTGTAAGTCCTGCCGTGAAAGCGCACATTAGTGTCCAGACCATTTCGCATAATCGAGAGTCACGCCATACCCACTTGAGCTTGTCTGCCTTGACGCCCTGCACGTCGAGGATCTGGCAGACTGCTCTGCTGAATCCGCACATCGGCAGTTCTGGCGTCCCCTTCATGAAGACGACAAGAGGATCCTTCTTGACGGCGTCGTCGATCTTCTTGCGCGCTTCAGCGCTAAGCCAACGGGTGGCTGTTGTGTGGAACAGGGCCGGCTGCGACAGAGCCGACTGGCGCAGGAGGCCGCCGCGCTATATTTTGCTTCTAATCAGCTTCACGTTCGCGCAGCACGGATGTACGATGCGATGAGCTCACCAATGACTGCGTCGCCTGCGATGCTGTGCGAAGAAATGACATGATGCTGGCGGTTGCAAGAGAAGGATATTCATCTCCTAATGTCCGAACAGTCATTGGACCGAGCGCTTCGCGTCCAAGTCGGCCGAAGGATCAAAAATTTTCGTCCTTCTTCTCTCTTTGGGCCTTCTTCTTATTTTACTTCTTCTTCACTTCTTCCCTCTTTCACCCATCAAGATAGAGGGGACGAACACGAGCAGGTGAGCTTTTTGGAGGGTTGCCAAGGGCTAGTGTGATGAAAGAAACTAGATGACGAGGCTTAGGGCTGGCACCAACTTATGTGGGAGGCAAGCCTCGTTCTGCGAGGTTCCCGCGGTGCTGCCCCTTGCTGACAACACTGGCTACCATCCTGAATCGTCGTCGCTTGGAACCTCTTTGCCTGTCGTGAGAATTGTCTGCTGACGGGAGATGATCATTAGATGCCGCAGGACTACGACTCGGATTCGGATAGCGGATCGGATGTCTCGGTGACCGAGGTGCAGTTGGGCGTCGGCGACGGTCCGCTCGAGGGCGACGATGAGCTCAACCCTCTGGTCTCGCGGATGGGCGGTCGGGCAGCCTGGCTGCCAAAGACCAAGCTTCCTCCGTCAAAAGAAACGACTTGCCAGCACTGCGAACAGCCCATGGAGCTCCTCGTCCAGATCTTTGCGCCGTTGACCGACTCAGTGTACGACCGCATCCTCCTCGTGTGGGGTTGCGCCAGGTCCGTATGCCAACGAAAGAAAAATGGAAGGTGAGCTAGTCAAGGGAGAGAAGAGAGACTACCGGGCAGAGGATTAGAATCAAATTTCTTCACTTGATTGGCCTCGCTCTTCTTCTCTGCCTCACGGCGAGGGGGAGAGCGTGGTGCATGAAAAGAAAACAACTTTGACAAACGAGCTTTTTAACCATGATGCCCCTTTCAACCGTCTTGTCTTTCTTGACGTGACCGAAGACTGACTGCTGCATTGTACGGAACAGCGTCAAGGCGATTCGCATGCTGTCGTACAACGAGAGATGGGCGGCCAAAGTAGCAAAGAAGCTGGAGCGAAAGGCGGCGAAGGAGGCCCGACTCAAAGCGCAGCAAGAAGCAAGACTAGCCAAGGAGCAGGAGGCACAAGAGAAGAAGAAAGTCAATCCCTTTTCGAGCGCTCCTCTCAATGGTGGCGGTGCAGGCGCGGGGCTTGGAGGTGCTCTCTTTGGTGACAATCCTTTCTCTAGTGACGAAGCCAAGCCAGAGGAAGAGCAAGGACCGCAGCAAGAGGAGGATGAAAGCGACGAAGACGAGGAAGAAGACGAGGAAGCCCAGATGGTGGAAGAGTTGGCCGTTAAGGCCTCGCTCAAAGAGACTATTCGAGGCGACGACGAAGACTGGGCGCAAGAGTGGCCTGCATACAGGCCTCCGCAATACATCAACACGTACCCAGAGCCGTCTTCATCCGCACGCGCTGCCCAAGCACCATCAAAGAAGGATGCTCAGAGGGCATCCAAGCTCGTTGAAGGTGAAGGCACAGCGATGAAGGGATGGGAACAGGAAAAGTACGAAAGCATGATGATTGAGGGCGTCGATGATGTCTTTGAGCGCTTCGTCAAGCGGGTCTCCAACGATGGCACACAAGTCGTTCGATACGAGTTCGGTGGGCACCCTCTACCGTTCAACGGACAAGGGGAGTCGTACGACATGCTTTGGCCTCACGATGCGCCATCTTCGTCCTCACGGCGATTCAGTGACGCCAAAGTGCCGCGGTGCGAGGCATGCGGCGGACCGAGGGTATTTGAGCTGCAGCTAATGCCCAACCTTGTCAACGTGCTACGGCCATCGCTGATCAACGGAGGACACGCTGGCGACGAGCAGTCCCAGGAGGCTCAGACAAAGGACGACGCAGCATCTAGAGAAGCAGCTCGGAAACGAGAGATCGAAGAGGCGCTTGGCCGCAAGCTTCCTCAGCAGACTCAGTCCGAGGACGGTGTGGTACGCACAAAGCCGAGCACCGTCGACGAGGTCGGAGAGGGCAAGATACCCAAGAGAACGGGCTTGAGCTGGAGCACAGCAATGGTCTTTGTCTGTCGGGAGGACTGCCACGGCGACGACGACAAGGTGGGATCGTGGCGGACAGAATGGGTGGCTGTACAATTCGAGGAGTAGTCTCACTCCCAGCAATTCTCCAATGTATTTTTACTGCACTTCAAATATCTTCTGCAAATGTGACCCATCTCTACATTGTTACAACTCTTCAATGACAAGGTCCTCGTCTCCTGACTCTGGGTCCTCTTCCACCTTCTCTGCACCAATGTCCTCTTCTGCCTCGTCGTCGTTGATGGAGCTCTCCGATTCGTCCCTCTTGAGGATGTTGACGAGCCTCAGTACGGCCTCGGCAATCTTCTCGTCGTTCTCCTTGAGGTGAGCCTCTCGAACGACGACGTAGGCTCCGCGAGCCCGTAGGCACTGCCTCCCGTAGAGATTGGTGCAGAGGAGGAGCAAGCACTCGACGAGCATCATGCGCAGCGCCTGGTCTGATTCTCGCCGTTTTGTCTCTGGCAGCATTTGGCATTCGGCCGGGAGCGATTCCTGGTCCTCAAAGTCGACCTGGGCCAGCTCGGCGCCGTCGATGAGAGGCAAGAGGAGGAAAGGGAGGACGTCAATCGAGGAAGGTGGACGGCTCGTCGCGGGAAGCGCACCCGCCAGAAGGTCGTCTTTCTCGTTGCCCGTGGAGGCAGACGCAGGCGGTGGGGCGATGAGGAGCTTGTGGGCCGACTTGAGAAAGAGGATGTTCTTGAGTGCCGAGATCACGCCGCCCCGCCGAATTAGATCGGGGTGCTCTGTGAAGGCCATGATCCGCGCGACGGGGTACTCGTTTGCGGGCGGGGCCGAGGACTGGTCCCGGGTGGCGACCTGCATCTGGGCCTGTGCTGAGGCGGACGCGGCGGCAGAGGCAGCCGACAAAGGCGTGACAAAGAAGTCGCGCCCCTTTGGAACAGTCGTCACATTTGCAAAGACGCTCGCAAGAAAGTTGCAGTTGGTCTTTCGCTTTACTAGCGGCCGGCCATCTGGACCCCTGCGCACCTCGTCCTGCTGTCCGCTTCCGCTTGCAGAGCTGCCGTCCTGCTGCTGAACATCCCTCGCCCGACTTCGCATCTCCTCGATTGTCGCTTGCGCAGTGCGCCCCGCGACGTTCTCGGCACCCTCCTCAAACGCATCGAGGAGCTTGCTCAGCGCTGGCACTTCCTCTTCCACCGCTCTCTTTGCCTTTTCCGTCAGTCTCCTTGCGTGCTCCTCTGCTCTGGCCTTTTTCGCCTCGTACTCGGGGTCCGTCGGCTCGACGTCCATGGCGTCGATTGTGGCCTCTGCGTCCTGTGTCGACATGAAGTTGTAGAATGGCTGTGATGTCAGCTTGAGATCGATGAGGATGGCCGCGATCGACTCGAGTTTCGTCAAGTTGGAGAGGAGCATGGCGGCCAGGTCGGCCAGGAGCGAGACAGGATCGGCAATGTAGCGGACGAGGAAGCCGACAAAGTCCTTGTCTCCGATGTCCCTCGCAACGAGCAGGCTGTCAGACAGGTTGATGAGCGCACAAAAGGCGTCGTGAGCCGCGATAGGCTGGTCCTGACACAGCTTCTTCAGGTCCCGAATCGTGTCGACCTCTTGCCCGTCTCGCCCGACAAGGGGCCGCCCGTCGGGGCCCTTGTGCTTGTCGATGAGCAGGCTTCGCATCGAGCTCGTCTTGGCGCTGAACCCGACCAGGTTCGACAACGCCACCTGCCGCACCTGCGCATTACTGTCGCTCAAAAACGTCAGCAGCTCCAGCTGGGCGGGCGGTTGATCGAGCCCAGGCATCTCTGACAATCTGTGTCGGTTTGGCCCCTTCTTCTTTCGTGTGACGTCGAAATCGTTGTCGTCGAAAGTGGATCTTCCCTCGAAATTTTTTTAGAGTTGCTTCACGTGTTTGTTGTCTCTGGGCTTGAGATTTTCAAAGGCCAATATTTCATAGGACAAGAGCATCTCTTCTCACCGTCTTGGCCGTAGATTCACTTTACAGAAGAGATGGGCGCGAGCTCGACGGCCAACGCCGAATCACTCGTGCGGGTGTGCGGCGATGTCGTGGCACAGCTCATTGCCGCGCACGAGGCCAGGGAGCCGCTGGACGTGAACAAGGCGCGCAAGGCAGCATGCAAGCGGCACCAATACCCCGCCATGCCCAAGCTGACTGACATCATCGCGGCCATTCCCGAGCAGCACAAGCGCGCGCTCCTGCCGGCACTCAAGGCCAAGCCGATCCGAAGCGCATCGGGCATCGCAGTCGTGGCACTCATGAGCAAGCCGCACCGATGCCCGCACATCAGCGTGACCGGCAACGTCTGCGTCTACTGCCCCGGTGGACCAGACAGCGACTTTGAATACTCGACGCAGTCGTACACTGGCTACGAACCCACGTCGATGAGGGCCATTCGAGCGCGCTACGACCCATTCGAGCAGAGTCGAAGCCGGATCCAACAGCTTCGTGAGCTGGGCCACTCGGTCGACAAAGTCGAGTTCATTGTCATGGGAGGAACTTTTATGTCGCTCCCCGAGGACTACCGGACCAACTTCATCGCACAGCTCCACAACAGCCTTTCCGGGCACAGCACCACGGATCTTGACGAGGCGGTTCGGTACTCGGAACGGGCAAAGACAAAGGCGATCGGCATCACGATTGAGACGAGGCCCGACTACTGCCTGCGGCCACACTTGAGCCAAATGCTGCGCTACGGCTGCACCAGGCTCGAGATCGGCGTGCAGAGCGTCTACGAAGACGTGGCGAGGGACACCAACCGAGGCCACACTGTCAAGGCCACCTGCGAGACGTTCCACCTGGCCAAGGACGCTGGCTACAAGATTGTCGCGCACATGATGCCCAACCTCATGAACGTCGACGCCGAGCGTGACATGGCCCAGTTCATCGAATACTTTGAGAATCCAGATTTCCGGACCGACGGCCTAAAGCTGTACCCGACACTCGTCATCCGAGGAACGGGCCTGTACGAGCTCTGGCGGACAGGCCGGTACAAGAGCTACACGCCCTCGTTCCTCATCGATCTCACGGCGCGCATCCTCGCCTTGATCCCGCCCTGGACGCGTGTCTATCGGGTGCAGCGCGACATTCCCATGCCCCTCGTCACGTCTGGCGTCGAGCACGGCAACCTGCACCAGCTGGCTGAAGATCGGGTGCGTGACTTTGGCCTCGAGTGCCGCGACGTCCGGTCGAGGGAGGTGGGCATCCACGAGATCAAGGACAAGGTGCGCCCGACGGAGATCGAACTGATCCGGCGCGACTACGTTGCCAATGGAGGCTGGGAGACGTTTTTGGCGTACGAGGACCCGCAGACGGATGTGCTGGTGGCACTTTTGCGACTGCGAAAGTGTTCGCAGAAGTGCACGTACAGGCCTGAGCTTCTCAAGGAGGGACAGACGAGTCTGGTGAGGGAGCTCCATACCTATGGCTCCTCTGTGCCCATCCATTCGAGGGATCCGACCCACTTTCAGCACCAGGGCTTCGGCACCCTGCTCATGGAGGAGGCCGAACGCATCGCCAGGCGCGAGCATGGCTCCAAAAAGCTCGCAGTCATCTCCGGCGTTGGCACGCGAGACTACTACCGGCGTCTGGGCTACCATCTCGACGGTCCATACATGAGTAAATTGCTGCCGACTCGGGTTGGCGCAGAGGTCGTCGACGACGACGACGACGGCGGCGGCGGCAATGATGATGAAGATGATTGGTGAATTCCTCTTAGGTCAACTTTTGGCATTATTTTGTATAGTAGGGCAGCGGCAGTACCAACAATTGTTCAATATGATACATTGGCCGGATCACGGTTGATTGAGAGGGACCGCGAAAAGGCCGCAGAGGCCTTTGCAGTCTCGATGAGTTCCACTACGTACTCCTGCGGAGGAAGACCAATCGGTCGCAGTCAGTCCCTTGTAACAGAACAGCAAAAGATAGCAGGAGCAGGAAGAAAGAGTCTGCTTTGTACCTGAACAAAGAGCGGCGATCACTCACAGGCTCGGACGACGAGCAAGACTTCGGGAAAGGTTCCCGCGGCCATGTCCCAGCGGTTGAGAGACACGATCCGTCCATCTTGCAGCCTCCATCGGTCATTGTCATCATCACCAGGATCACCCACCTGATCGGCCATCGGAGAGGAGGAGCGCTCGACGAGCCAGACGCGATTCCGGAAGCCAATCTGGCGGAGCTCGGGCGAGGCGACCTTTGCGAGGTGCCTGAGGTCGTCCTCGGACAGGAAAAGGTCTGCATAGAGCGAAGAGAGTATGTGGAGCGAGGCAAGCTTGGGGAGGTGGCTGATGGACGCTGCAATTGAGGGCTTTGGTATCGCGTGTCAGCGTATTCTATGCTTACACATGTCTTTCCCAGAGCAGCACCCACCTTGTCCGACTCGTAGAGGTGCAAGACAAGGTCACGGAGCTGCGGACAGCCACTGCACACCTCTCCAAGCTGCTCCGTGCTCGTGGCGATGCCATGTATGCGCAGCTTGCTAAGCTGGGCTCCTCTCGCCATGATGAGTCGTCTGAGAAACGTGGCGCTGAGCTTGGGCTCCCTCATGACTGGTGGCTGCGTTGGTCTCGGTGTCCAGCTGAGCGACGTCGCCGAAGTCTGCCTTCGCTGTTGCTGTAGTTGCTCATGGCGCCTCTCTGCTCCGGTGCCTCCATCGTCGTCATCGTTGTCGTCTTGGTCGCTGTCGAGTGTCTCGCTGTACATGCCCTTTGGCGTGTTCCAGCTCGACGTGTAGTGGGTGAATGCCTGCAGGTCAGGCAGATCCTCGACGAAACTCGCCAGTGCCTGCCAGTGCTCCGAGGCAGAGCAGAGATTGGGTCGCGGGTACGTGATACTGAGCGAGACGAGGTGGGGCAAACAGCGGGCCAGGGTGTGGAATGTGCTCGGATGGATGGCGAGGCCTTCGATGGCCAGCTCCCTGATCTGGCCCTTTGCCGATTGGAGCAGAGGGAGGAGCCCCTCGGCGGTGACCCATTTGCAGCCAGCAATAGAGAGCCTGCGAAGGCCCGACAGATGCTCTGCGATCCTGGCGAGGAGCTCGTCCGTGATGATGGCCGAGTGCTGGGTCAGCGTCGAAGAGTAGTGTCAGCGCATGCAGAGCGCGAGAGAGGAAGGGGGACACAAAGAACAACGCCGACTGTTCTTCAAACTGACCTGGCAAAGAACTGAGAAGCTCTCGAGCTTTTTGCCCAGTTGTGACGCCCAGTTGGGGAGCTCCGCCGCCACGTCGCGATCGGGAAGGACGAGTGAGAAGTGGCGCAGGTTCGGCGTCTTGGACGGGGCCAGGAGGTGGGTGGTGATGCTGGCGGGCGTGTAGAAACGCGAGGAGCCAGTGAGCTCGAGTGTGTGGAGCGAGGGAAGCTTCGGAAGGTCGGGCACCACCCGGTCGGTCAAGCTGCCGGTCCTGGTCCAGTAGAGCTCCTCGAGGCCCTCGCAGTGCTGGAGGGAGCGGAGGAGGCTCGCCTCGAGTTTTTCCAGCTCCTCGGCTGGTAGACCAAAGGGAAAGACGCGGATCTCCAAAACGCGGACAAGCTTTGCGAGATGTTTGTTTGCCTCGAGGGATGCAAACACCCTGCGAACGCGGCGCTGGTCGCGCAGGAACAGGCGGGCATACAGCAGCGGCGTCGCATATCTGTTCCACGACCGAGCGACGAGGGCGCATGCCGCCAGATCCTTGACTCGCCACGAGAGGTGCGAGAGGATGTGAGGGAGAATCTCGAGCGGGAGGCGAGTGCCGAGGTCGAATCCATCAGCATTTGCCTGCTCCATGCTCCGTCATTGTCTAGCCTTTTCGCCTGGTGCTGTCTAGAGAAGAAGACGTGTTTTCCGCACTAGACTTGCGACTACCTGAGGAGGAGTGGAGGAGAAACTGAAAGTGCGAAGAAAGGCCACGCGCGCTGCTGCTGCTGCAGGCCGCCGGCAGCGAACGAGCACGGGCCAGATTGCTGCAGGCCTGGCCCAAACTCTTCCTCTCCGCTACCCAAACGCGCCCGCCTGCCAGCCAGCCAGCTTGACCGCCCAGCAACTAGCGGCCCGCCACAGGATTTTGGCACCAGTTCAGCCCCGCCCCAGCACCGTTTTCTTCCCTGCGAACCTACGCCTATTCGCTTTCTTTTGTCTTGGCCGGAGGGACAGGCACTAGATATATAATAGAGGAAGAGAGACGCAAGTTGCACTGCATTCGCCCCACCCACCAGCAAGCAGACATGTCGCAAGCCATCAAGCAGGTAGCGGCCGAGGCTGCTGACAAAGTCAAGCAGAGCTACAAGCACGAGAGCGAGTCCGAGGCCCATCAGATCTTCCGCGAGCAGCCGGGCCACAAGGACAAGGCCGAGAAGCACCAGCATGTGGTCCCAGGCATCGAGCACCCCGGCAGCGTGGGTGTCATCTATGTCATGGACCGTGCCATGGCAAATGGCTTCCACTATGGCGCCAGTGAGTTAGGAGAGAAAGACAGACTGAGCGCTCCTTGCCGAGCTCTCTCCTCTCGCCTTTGCTGACCCTGAATCCTCCTCCTCCTCCAGAGGACTGGTCCAACTTTGGGCAGGGTGCTCCCGAGACCGGCGACATCCCCGGCGCGGTGCCCAAACCCAAGACGATGGACCTTGCGAAATGGGGTGACCTCGTGCACGAGTACGGTCCCACGACGGGAATCCAGCCATTGAGGCAGAAGGTGGTGAGTATGGCCCTGCCCTGTCCCAATCGACTGGATTTGCTGTCCTGACACCACCATTGACGTTGTGCTTTCTTTTTGTTTCAGGCCGACTACTACAATGACACCTACCGCACCAAGCACGAGAGCAAGTACACACACGAGAACATCTGCATCGTTCCCGGCGGTCGTGCTGGCCTCTCGCGCATTGCCAGCGTCATCGGACCTATTCTCCTCGGCACGAGTCTCCCTGACTATGCCGCCTACGAGCCGCTGCTCTCAGTCTTCAAGAACCTGGTACCCATTCCGACGCTGTGAGTATAGAGATTGTTGTTGTCATCGTGCAATTGCGGCTCCTACCTTAGGCTCACCGTTGACTCTCTTTCCACCCAGGCTCTCAGAGGAAGATGCGTACCGCGTCAGCGTCGATGACCTTCGCAAGACGATTCGCAACCAGGGCCTCACCTCGATTCTGCTCAGCAATCCTCGCAACCCAACAGGCCAGATCATCGAGGGCGAGGAGCTCAAAGACCTCGTCAAAATGGCAGAAGAGCTCGACACGACGACGATTCTCGACGAGTTCTACTCGTGGTACCTTCACGAGGGTGAGGAGGGTCGAGCCGTATCGGCCTCCGAATACATCGACGACGTCAACGACACGCCCGTCATCCTCGTTGACGGCCTGACCAAGAATTGGCGCTGTCCCGGTTGGCGAGTCTGCTGGGTAGTGGGCCCCAAGGATCTGATTACCGCCCTGAACCAGGCAGGATCCTACCTCGATGGAGGCGCATCACACCCGATGCAGTGCCTGGCCCTCGAGATGCTCGAAAAGGACCGCATCGAAAAGGACCGTGTGGCACTACAACGCCACTTTCGCATGAAGCGCAAACACGTCCTGGACCGTCTCGAGAAGATGGGCCTGCCCGTCAAGCTTCCCCCTCAGGCCACGTTCTACATCTGGCTCAATCTCTCGTCCCTCCCTGCTCCTATCAATTCCGGCCTAGTCTTTGCAGAGGAGCTCCTCAAGGAGCGCGTCATTGTCACGCCTGGCATCTTCTTTGACATCAAGTGAGTGGGGCCTCTTTTAGTCATGCCACGTCTATGTCGCGCTCTGTCTCTGCTTGGCTGACATTGGTACGGTCCGGTACGCAGTCCCTCGCACCGGCGCAATATCGTCCACTCGCCGTGTGAGCCATTCGTGCGCCTGTCCTTCGGTCCACCGCTCGAGGAGCTGGACCGCGGCCTCGATGGCATCGAGCGCGTCCTGAAAAAGGCCCGCGCGGGCGAGCCCCTGGGCAAGGATTTCAAGAGGCGCTCCCACCACCAGGCTCAGGTCGTGCCCCCTGCCGCTGGCTCCTAGTTTTACTTTACGTCTTCGCGTAGATTCCATGCCCTTTCAATGTCAGACCCTGTGCCCTTTCGTCAATCGTTCGCGTGCATGAAGCTAGATGAAATGGGGACAGCATCCTCTCAATCCGGCGGAGCAGCTACGTCGAGAGATCACACGGTTGCCGTTTTCCGTTCCAACCGCCAACCTCTTTTTTCTTTCGAGGCCCGGACCTTGTCACTCTTTTCACTCACTCAGTCTCACTACACCAGAGGGCATGGGCCAGCTCGATTCCCCCACCAGCAGCATGTCAGTGCCGTAAAATTACCCAGCTCCTGTTTCTTCGGGGCGTACCGTCAGCGATGTGAATGGACCCCCCACTCTCCCCCCTTTTTTTTTTCTCCTTTTGTTTTCCTTTTTCCTGACGTTGTTTTTGTTTTTTCTTTTTCTCTCAAAATCTCATCACCTTCTATCGCACGGTGTCGGATTGCCGAGATTAGACGCCACGACGACGGTGTCAGTGCTCTCGCCCTCGCCCTTGAAATAAACTCTTGTGGCTTTCGCGAGGGAAGCCTCGAGGAGGATGGAAGAGATCGGGTGCGCATGCTAGTAGTATCCCTCTTTCCGTCTCATATCGGTAAATTCGGTCGTTCCTCCTCCCTCCTGTCCCTGTCTCTTTGCCTTGAAAATTATCCTATCATCGTGTCGTCACCATCACACAAAAAGGAAATCACAATGTGACGTCTTCATCAACGGATGTCCAACGTCCGGATACGCCAACCTCAGCAGCCAAGACCCAGCACCTCAGCACGACTGCACTTGAACGAGAGAAGATCGAGGATTACACATGTTGCACTGCTTTGGCCAACTCCGAAAAGAGAAAGGCGAAAAGAAAAAGGAAAGAAATATAGTAAGGCCACAGGCACAAAGGATAGAGGAGAAGAGCGACAGAAAGGACAGATGGGGCGTGCATATTCTATCTGTCGTGCATTTCTCACTCTGCCCATCCCAACTCCCTCTGTGTCCGTCTGCCTTTTTCTCAAATCGCTGCCCTTGTCGCTGAATTGCTGGCTCTCAATTTCTTTTGTATTATCTTTACTCTCCGGAGGGAAGAGGGGGTCCCCCCTAAGTCCACTCAGCTTGTCATTCAGGACAGAGTGGCAAGGCACGCACGCCGGAGGACGAGGGAGAAGAAGAGTAGGAAGGTGAAAAACACAACTCTTGTTCGTTCCCCTTTTCCCCTCTCGACGACCCTCACTCATTCTCTCTGTCTTTCTCAGTCCCTATCTCTCCTACATCTCTCTTCTCCTCCCCTCCCTTTATCAGCCACGAAGCCACGACGGTGCCTATTTCTTATATCTTTACAGGACGACGAGCGTAATGTCGCAGAATTTCCTGCCACCGAACAAGGACTACTTCTTCGATCACCATCCCAGCAGCACTTCTTCGCCTGGAGACGACTTGGGTGGAGGTGCAATAACAGGAGGTGCAGGCTTGGTTGCAGGAGGCGGTGCAGCCTTTGACCCCTGTCGAGGCCAATCGCCTTCCTCTTCGACAAGCTTCGACTCGATGATGTTGTCGAAGCACGCAAAGATGCAGCAGCAGTACCACAGCCAGCACCAGCCACAGGTGCAGATGCAGCAGCGAAGGGCACCGGTGCCCTGGGAAGGCGACTTCCGGTCTAGCCCGTACGAGCACTCATCCCAGCCCCCACCGTACGAGCTGGACCATAACGTCCAGCTCCGGTGCGAAGACTCGACACCAATCTCGCTTGCGACGCCCGCAAAAAAGACAAAGGGCAGCCCGACTGGTGCAAAGCCGCCGAGCTCCAACGGCACCTCTAGGGCAAAACAAGGGGGAGCTGGAGGGGGGCTGTTGTCGTCGCCCAGTGGCAATGGCTCTACCATCGAGCGAATGACGAGCGCTTGTCTCCTTTGCCGCTATCGAAAGATCAAGTGCAACCCTGGCAAGGACCCCTCTGTATGCGCGACATGCATTCGTCGAAAGAAGACGTGCAAGTGGCCAGAAGGTAAAGTGCACGTCCAGCAGACGGTGCAGCAATGCCTCGACGAGTCAGCGAAGGAGGGCCAAGACGAAGATGAAGAGAACGAGTCGCTTGATCATCAACAGCAGCTTAGGCTGAAGCAGACGTCACCCCACGAAGACGAGGACGACGGGGGCGAATACAACCCTAGGACTACTGGCAGACGGGCTGCAGCGGCGGCCGCTAAGGCGAAGAGGGCGAAGAGAGCAAAACCGACGACTACGACAACGACGGGAAAGCGAGGAGGCAAGAGAAGGTCGACGCGCAAATCAGACCACAGCCCAGACACTTCTGAGGGAACCGAAGTCATCACGCCAACGGTCAGCAGCAGCTCGCCTCTGTTCAAGGCGCACTGCCTGGCGCATGAGCAGCAGCAGCAGCAGCATCAGCATCAGCATCAGGTTCACATCAATTTCAGCCACCACGGCCTTGACAGTGGCTACGACTATTCTGCCGCGATGACCAACTATGACTTCCACCAGAGTCAGTATTACCGTCAGTCGATGCACACGCCGCCACCTCACCTTCACACCCTGCCTCCCCCTCCTCCGCCCGAGTACAAGCTGCAGCAACCGCAGCAGAGCCAGGGCGAGTTCCCATCAGTGGCGCACTTCCAACAGCAGCAGTACCTACAGCAGCAGCAACAACAGCACCTGCACCAGCACCAGCAGTACCTTGGCAACAGTTTCAGCTTGGGGACCAGCTTTGGTGGACCTATGCAGGATGCCTCGCCTGTTTTTGCGCCGCAGCAGCAAGTCTTCCATCCAATCTTTGCGCTGCAGCGTCATCCTGGAGATTACAACAATCAGCAGCCCCCACCCACACCACCGGCATCAGCACCTCTGCAGCAGCGAGGCTCAGATTGTTTTCCTACGCTCCAGATGTCATTCCAGCACAACAGCCTCCCTCAGCAGGGCCAGAGCCAGGCACTGGCACAGTCACAGCATCAGCACCAACAAAATTACATGGCGCAACCGTCGCCGTCAATTGATTTTCTGCCGCCAAGTCCCGTCGCAGAGCACAGGCTCGCGGCCATCAGCAACGGCCTGCCGTATCTCCCTCACAGTCATCATCATCATCAACAGCAGCAGCCTCCACCCCTGCTTCCTCGACCGTCATCTCCAGTCCTGCCTCCCACGCCGGCGACGCCAATGCCATCGATGCAGACGATGCCCGAGATCTCGTTGCTCCTCAACAAAGCCGACACAAGCACCGTCGGCGTTCCTCTCGTTGCTCAGCAGCAGGTATGCCACAGCGACCGCGAGGAAGAAGAAGAGGGCAACGATGGAGAAGAGGACGACGAGCAGGCATCTTCTGTCTCTGCGCTCCACCTGCAGACGCAGCCTCAGCCCCAGCCACCAAGCCTGTGCGTTGTCGACGTGAACCAATCAGACGTCGAAAGGGTGCAGAATATGACGACCGTCGCGACAACTACGACTAGCGCCTAGGATGGAATCCGAGGACGCTAGTCTAAGTCGCGAAAAAAAAAAGAAGAAAAAAAAAGAAAGATCGGGGCAGGGGACTCGACTCCTTCGCGAAAACCATTAAGGAGCTCTGTGTCGAGCAAGCCTGACCACCACGATAGATACCTCCTCTACCTTCTGTCTCATCTCGTCTTCTGTCTCTTTCAGGCCTTTCAATGCTCCTCTATGATATAGGTTATCGTGTGGCTCTTTTCAACTCTCAGATATTCCATGGCAAGGGTTTCAATTTCTCTCAATTGATGTGTGCGAACGTGCATTTTGTGCCGAGAAAGCTTTTACTTGCTGGGGTCAGCGACAAAGCGGAGGTAGGGCCTGACCTCGTTGATCTGGGCACCGGGGAACAGAGCCTTGGCGTCCTCGGTCTTGATCGTAGGAGGGATGATGACATCCTGGCCAGGCTGCCAGTCCACGGGCGTGGTGAACTTGTGCTTCTCGCCGCGCTGGAGCGAGTCAATGACGCGGAGGACCTCGACGAAGGACCGGCCAACGGCGGCGGGGTACGAGATCAGGGTGCGAATCTGCTTCTTGGGGTCGATAATGAAGACAGTCCGGACCGTCAGGGGCAGGCCCTTCTGGTCGACGTTGGTGGCGTCGAGGTGGTCCAGCATGTCGTACTCGGTCGCAATCTTGCGGTCCTTGTCGCCGATGATGGGGAAGTCGACCGAGGTCTTGCCGACCTCGTTGATGTCCTTGATCCATCGGTCGTGCGAGTCAATGTCGTTGGCGCTCAAACCGATGACCTTGACGTTGCGCTTCTTGAACTCTTCGCTGTTGCGCGCAACGGCGCCCAGCTCCGTCGTGCACACGGGCGTAAAGTCGTCCGGGTGCGAGAAGAGAATTCCCCAGGAGTCGCCGAGCCACTCGTGGAAGTTGATCGAGCCACTGCAGATTCTCTGTCAGCTGGATTGAAGTGGACTGGACTAGGCTCAAGTGGGCCACGCCAAGGATGCATCGTGGCAACTCACTGGGTGGTCTCGGCGGTGAAGTTGGGTGCGATAGAACCAAGGCGGAGGGTAGGCATGATGAGTGGATCTCTACGTGTCTGGTGGTGGTACGACGAAGAAGATGTGCAGACCCATCCTTTTTTCTGTCGTCTTCTCTGACGAGCTCTATTGCTGGCCAATGCACAAAAGCCATATTGCCCTGATCCGCCACCAAAAATCGCGAAGAAATGAACGTCAATTCGTCGTAGGATTGCGTGCTTTGGGCCCTCCACGCATCGGCCGAGCGCAGAATTTCAACGGTCGCGCGTGCGTTGTGCATAGACCTCAGTCGATCATTCGAAGGGACCCGTAGGCGGCTCGAGAGGCTTTCTCCAGCTTTGTTGAACGAACCTTGCGGAAGATCTTGCGCCGAGACACAGGGACAAATTAATGATTGTGGCGCCGAGAGTACTTGGGCTTGAGCACCGGCGATAGCGTCAATGGCAGCTCCTGGTGACATTCGTTCCAACATAACCTCTACCTTTTTGCCTGGATAACTCTGACCTTACAGATGCTTGAATTTCGCATTGAAGGTCAGCCGCGCCTTGGTGTGTTGGGCATCGGGAGCTTCTCCAGTAATCATGCTGCTTGGATTTCTGGGAGGCATGGTGCTCTGTAGCCCCCCTCGACGCCGCTAGCATGCTTCGATACCCAGGGAATGCTATTGCCTCCTCGAATGGAGGTGTTGGTTAGATTTTCCTTCCAGCGAAGACATCAGTCCGCACGAGCTTCTCCGGCTGCAGGAAAGGCATCTTGCATCAAGTGCAGAGCTTGCACGGAATAGATCCGAGCTATACTTGCCACATTTGACGAGAAGGTCGCCTCGACGACACGCTTTTAAGTATTATGATCGTTTGTGGCGCAAATCGCCCGAGAAGAAACTCATTATAGGAGTATGTGTTGCCTCACAATCGCTCATGGGAAGGCGAGAAAATCCGACAGGATACAGGACAGCTGCTCGACGGCTTTTGTCGGTCACCGCCCCTGATTTCCTGTGCTCGGGGAAGCTGCAACCACCGAGAGGACGCTAAGGGCCTTCAGAAATCAGGCACCCAATTCTATCTCAGGTCGATCTCGTTTTGGTCTTTGCAGTGTTTCTACCCCGCTTTCACGAGTCGGGCCCCAAATTCTTTCTACCCCACCTTTTAATCTAAAGTACTGTACACATTATCGCTTTACAGAGCAATAAACTTCGGAGAGAACAAATCCCTCCTCTCGGGGGTTTGTGTGTGCGGCCCAGCACTATGGCATCTCAGACCACTTTTCCTTCATGCTACAACTCACTTCTTAGGATAGAGGGAGCGGTGTGAGGGGGTACATAAGACGAGCGTGCTGCCTGAGAGTTCTTCCCTCACCTGACCCAAAGCACGATGCGGACCATCCTCCTGGTCTCTGCTCTCTCCGCCCTCTCCGCCCTGGTATCAGGTGCACCCGAGAAGCGCGCCGCAAAGCAGTACTGCCTCCCTTCGCAGCCATGCTGGCCCTCTACCGCCACCTGGTCTGCCTTCAACCAGACCATCGGCGGCCGTCTCATCAAGGTGACGCCCTGGGCTGATCCATGTTTCAACAGTCCCAACGGATATGACGCACTGGCATGTTCCGCGGTCAAGGCCGGTTACTTTGACGGTGACACGAGAGATAATCAAGTCGGCGTCACGCAGCTCGACAACTGGTCACAGTGCTACCGCGATGCGCCATTGTCAAGTGGCGACTGCACGTTGCCGGCGACCCTCACCGGTCTCATCGATCCGTGAGTGATGAATTGATGCCCTCTGAGTCGTGTTCCTTGGGCTTACGCGGATTTGTTTTGTAGGTTGCCGGTCACAGGCAGAACTTGCTCACTCGGCCGCATCTCACCTTACGCTGTCAGCGTCTCTTCGCCTGATGATGCATCAAAAGCGATTGCCTTTGCGAAGAAACAGAACATCAAATTGGTTATCAAGAATACGGGCCATGAGTATCTTGGACGAGGCGTTGCCCCTGATAGCCTGATGCTGTGGACGCACAATCTCCAGTCAATGTCGTACCAGGAAAGCTTTCGGGGCAAGAATGCTGTAATCCTTGGCGCAGGAGTCATCGCCGAGCAGGCATACAGTTTCGCAGGTCAAAATGGAAAGACGATCACATTGGGCGCATACGGTAGCGTCGGCGTTGCAGGCGGTTTTGCACAGGGCGGTGGACATGGGCCTTTGCAGCCTACCTACGGTCTGGCCGTCGACAATCTCTTGCAGGTGAATTTTGCTATGTCTCCACCTCTCTGTCAAGAAAGGAAACTCAACGGCTTTGACAGTTTACTGTCGTCACGGCGGACGGAGTTGTCCGGACCGCCAATAGCAATACCAACTCGGACCTTTTCTGGGCCATGCGAGGTGGCGGCGGCGGCGTCTGGGGCGTGGTTACCGAGACTGTCTATCAGGTTCACCCCTCGACCTCGATGATCTCCGTCCTGTATACAATGGATTTCCTGCCGGCGATCACTGACGACACGAAGTATGCCGCCATTGCCGACTTCCTTTCAGAGATGGCACTCTATCAGCAGAACTGGACACTGATGGGTTGGTCAGGCTACAATTTCGTCACAAAGGACAGCATCCTCTTCACGCAGTTCCTCCCTTCATCCGACCTGGCTGCCGCACAAGCGTCGATGCAGCCGATGATTGATTACCTCAACTCCAAGCAACTCACCTATTGGACTGCTGTTGGCTCAACAGTGCCACCCACGCCCAACTTCGAGACGTGGCGATTGGCTGTGCTTAACACAGGCAAGTCGGAGACGCCTGTCGCCTACACCGAGCGCCTCGCCTCTCGTCTAATCCCTTATACGGCCATGGGAACGCAAGCGGCCCGCGCACAGCTGGGCAAAGATATTGCTGCAGCGTTCCGAATGAACAATGATAACTCGAAGATCTCGACGGCCGATCAGCAGTATCGCTACGGGCAGGAGTCGCTGCAGATTTACGCTACAGGACCCAAGCCAAGCGCGTTGGGAGGGCCGACCGGTAAGGACACTGGCGTCAACACAGCCTGGCGATCGAGTCTGTGGGAGATCGTCATCGATTCCGTTTGGACTTACGGGATGTCGCAGGCGGGTGCGAATACCCTGGCACAGCAGACGAGCGACGCGGCTTCCAAGTACCTTCGGAAGTACGGCACGGGAACGTACTACTCAGAATCTGATGTACTCGAGCCCAACTGGAAAACGGCATTCTTTGGCGACAACTACAATCGCCTTCTCCAGGTCAAGAAGAAGTACGATCCAGACAATGTCTTCATTGTCTGGAAAGGTATTGGCTTTGAAGGACAAGAGGCTCAGAGCCAGTACCAGTGCTACAAAAATGCTTGATCGTTTTCGGATGTACTGTAGCCCCCCGACTATTCTCCTCCGTAATGCCGATTGACCTGAGAGGAGGATGAGTCCAATATTCTACGCGCGATAAAAATATGAGCCTCAGGAACAAAACAAAAACAAAAAAAATATCGTCTCCCAACGAGGGGCTCGAACCCTCGACATTTTGATACCACCTGATGATCAGGTACTCTATTTCAGAGAAATAAGAGTCAAACGCTCTGCCGACTGAGCTAGCCGGGATAAGACGATAACAAGAGGATGATCAAAACCGTATATAAAGCACAAACTTTTGGGGACCGCACTTGGTGCTTCACGATCGATTGAGGGCCTTCGAAGGAAGATAGTACTACACTGGAAAGACAAATGGGCCAGCCCAATCCAGCCAAAGACGCCTCAACATCGTCCACGGATAGGTTATTCGCATCACTAGATCATTCAAGCCCTTCACACGGGTAAAAGGGAACAGTGACGCAAAGCCGACCAAGTCAGTTGCGGTGCTTCTGTCTGTGATGCGCGGATATGCTATTAAAACTATTGATACACCTGCGACATGGTAACAAACCCAAAGTCTTCGGTCCGACGAAGGACCACCCTGGACGAGCCGTGCAAGATATATCCCTTGACATAGCCCTGATCAACAAGGCTGACGGCGACACACTCGACGTCGTCGAGAGTAAGAGTGTCGTCTCGCCAGGCAAGTTTTGCGGCAGCGAGAAATGAAGTCAGCTTGAATGTCGGCGGTGGCGTTTTGGCGCCAGGCGCCGTCACCGGAGGCGGGTCTTGCAGTCGGGTAATCAGGAAGCTAGTGCTACCTGTGTCAGCTGACACCCTAAATGTTGCAAAAGCAGACGACCGAACTCACCTTCGTCGCATAAGGTTGCGCCATGCCCCGACCTGAAGTTTTTCTCGGAGCAGAAGGTAACACCCTCTCCCTCGAAACCATTCTCGCCATGCATCAAGATGGGCGAGCATGCCTGCGCCATCTCCAAGCCGAAGACGCTCGACCAGGTTTTGGAACGGCGCATCAAGACTCGCGGAGACGAGCAGCGCTTGTGACGGGTAGATACCGAGAATCAATGCAGCTACGCTCAAGTAGATGAGAATGAGTCTTGACCGTCGAGATCAGCTCTCAGTCGTCTGGGCACACGAAGGCTCCACCTACCGCTTATTGTGCATGTTAACGTTGGTACAATTATCGAACGCCCATCGAAGCTCGCCATAAGCCTTTCTGATCCGGTGCTGGCTCAGTCGAAGACGTCCTAGGTAGTACTTGTAAGCGACCCTGTCGCACCGCTTGTAGCAGGCCAGGCCCAATTCTTCGTCCTTGAAAGATGCCTTTGTCTGAGGGCTGGCAAAGTTGCGGTTCAACGAGAGGGCATTCTCAACCGAGCCCAGCACCGTTTCGCAAAGACGAATATTTTTGAGCTGGCAGGTGTGTCAGCGAGGAAGAAGCGGTAGGCACAAGTGGGCCTCACCTTGAAGTAGCAACGAAAGCTTGCATTCGCCAGCCAGAGGACCTCAGCACGCTTCGTCTTTTCACCAGGCACGGCAGAACGATCGACCGCAGCGATGCCAGTGGTTCGCGACAGCTTAGAAACAGCGTCTGTTACGCACGGATGCTGAGGCGAGCGAGACACTTCATCGGCAGCAATGGCCAAGAGGACGAGGGAGTTTCCGACGTAACGGAGCGAAGGGCCGAAGTAGGGTATGTCCTGGGTGGTTGCGAAGCAGAGAGATGCCCGTCTATTGATAAGGTCAGCTGATAGTCTCGAAGACAATTTGAGATCGAGACCCACGAATAGACTTCAGCCCACTTGTCATAGGCTGCCTTGTACTGCTGCATGCTCGCGCTCGGGGCCCGGGCGTTCGCCCTTCTCGTGAGCTCTCCCATGCTTGCGTGCCGAGCGACAAAGCCTAAAAGACCGCTCAAAAATGGTACGATTCTCTCTGATGCAGGTATTGAAGTCTGAGATGTGATGACCTGACTGTAATCATCATCTTGCCGTCCGAGCTGTCTTGGAATGTTAAAGAAGGAACAGTGCTGACTTCATGGCCGAAACTCACAGCCTGAAGATCAACCTGGATGGATGCATGGCTTGTGGGATCAAGTCGTAGTGAGCTAGCCAGCAGCTCCGGATTCTCGGCTCTAGTCCGCCATCCTTGACCTATTTTCGACAGCAGCGCTGACAGCGCCATTGTGATGGTAGTCGTCCCCGTCCCCGTCGTCGTCGTCGTCGGTAGCTCTAAATCTTCTCGCGGTGCTCCACTAAAAAAAACACGTGTGTAAGCGCGACGCGGGCAATGACCAACACTTGCTCTATTTCCTGCTCGCTCCCTTTCTCTCTCCCCAAACAGTCGTTCGTATTCTTCACCTCTGTCCATATGCTCTGTCGATAGCGTTCCATACCCACCGCCACACAATCTCGGTCCGGTGGCGTAAAAACCAGATGACGACGGTAACGAGGGCGACCGAGGATGCCTTCATGGCACACCTCTTGTCCGATCTCGACGCGTCCATCTTTGACGAGGCGCCCTCACAGTCGTCGCCACCGAAGCCGTCGTCGTCACCTCAGCGTCGACGGAAGATCAGCGAAGGGACGAATCCATCGTCGAGTCTTCCCCTTTCATCCCGATCGCCCTTAAAGAAGCGGGCTAGAAAGGCCGCCTCGCCGGTCAAGAGTGAGACCCTGCCGCGCAGCCCGCCGTCCCACGAAGCGCGAAGCGCGGACGATGAGCTTCTGCAGGATGCCCTTGCTTGGATGGAGGATGATCTGGTACCGTCTCCTGTTACAAAGAAACCATCGCTCCTTCAAGACATCACGAATGTGGCGTCGACATCAGCAGTCCGGATTGAGTCTCCCTGCAAGCCCGCCGCAGCTAAGCCCAACTTTCGGTCCAAGCTCGATTCGCACTCCTCGCTCGCTGCAACTGATCCACTCCCAAAAGAAAGTGTGCGCGCCTACACAAGGTGTCGTGTCGAAGAGGTCAGGCGGCAGAGATACACTCCGGAAAAGTACCTCGACGCGCCTGCGGACTTGCACGCGACCAAGGGGGTGAGGCCCGAGACTGTACTCAAGGCGATGCAGCGTGATGAGGTCGTTCTGGACCTCAAAGTTATGAAAAGGTCCGAAGGGGGCGCTTCGTTGGAGCAGGAAAAGGAGAGAAGAAGGGCGTACCTCAGAGACGAATGGCTTGGTACAAGCGTGCAAAAGGGAGATATCGTTCATTTGATTGGAGACTGGAAGGTAATCAAAGTGGTCGATCACGTCGAAATCAGTCTGGAGGATGGCGACAGCGAAGAAGAGCTGTGGAACCAGGTCGATAGCGTGAGCCGAAAGAGGGACTTGTCCACGATGGTGCTCTCGTCCAGCTCGACGCCCGGCTCGTCGACGGGCAATCTCTTGATCCTCCATCCCGATATCCTTCTCTCCGCTACAGCCATCTCTGCAGTTCCCACCTGCGTACGAAAGCCCTTGCTTCAAAGCAGGCTCAAATCAAGCGGTGCTGGTGATGGCGATGGCCCATCAGAGGAGATGATCATGGGCAATATGCTTCACGAAGTTTTGCAAAGTTGCTTGACGGGCAAAGAAAAAGAGCTACCCGAGTTGCTCCAATCGACGTACTCGCCTGACCAGATGCTGGATCTTGACTGCCCTTTTCCGGAGCGTTGGTCCGGCCCGACACCTACCAACTTTTCAGCTCCTTTCGTCAAGAGACAAGTGTGGAAGCAAGTATGTTGCAGCTTGGATGACATCCTCAGCGTTGGACTCGACACAAGGACAGCCCAGAATAAGCTGTGGGACAAGACCAAGCCCTTTGGTCAGTTCGCCAACCTGTATCTGGGTAGCGGCCCAATCAACGTGAGTCCAAATGTAGCCCACTTATCCGTGTCTGCTTCATGGGTTGCTGATGTCAAAGCAGCCCCAGGCCGTGGCATTGGACTCGCGCTCGAGCCAAGCGCCCCTTGTCAGAGTCAAGCGAGTCCTTGATGTCGAAGAGGACATCTGGTCCCCTATGTACGGTCTGAAGGGCTATGTTGATGTCAGCGTCGAGGTCGAATTTCACGAACGTGGTGGCGAAGATGCATCAGCACGCAAGTCCACCTCAGTCATGCCCCTGGAGCTCAAGACTGGACGTTCGATCAGTGCGCTCGAGCACCGAGCCCAGACGATGCTCTACACCCTAATGATGTCGGACAGATACGCAAGCGATATTGACGCAGGCCTTCTTTACTACTCTAAGACCAGCGAGCTACATCGAGTGCGAACGTCTCCAAATGAGGTGCGCGGCCTGATCCTTGGGCGGAACGAGTTGGCAAGCTATACTGTCAAGAGGAACGCAGTTGATAGGATCCTCCCGCCAACTATCGACGACGAACGAAAATGCACAAGGTGCTATGTCAAGGAGGGTTGCATGCTCTACCGAAGGGCAGTAGACGGCGTCATCGAAGAAGCGGACCTCCCAGACGCTACTCCTATCGCCGATCTTCATGAGCGCTCAACAGCTCATCTCACTCGAGCTCATGCCGACTTTTTCCGCAGATGGGACGCTCTTCTCACGCTCGAAGAGACCGATGTCGTGAGCCATCGACGAGAGATTTGGACAATGTCGGCAGCCGTGCGAGAGCTGCGCGGGAGATGTTTTGCCAACATGACTCTCGATCCGACATTTTCTGAAACGAAGGCGTCTGGGGGAGAAGGCATGAAGCACAATTTTTCGTATCGCTTCTCGCGCAGGGCGCATACCTACATGGACGGGGGTAACAATTCTCTTTTAAACGGGAACTTGTCTGTGGGAGACCCCGTCATCCTCTCCATCGAGCCAGACACGGTGTCAGTGGCGCAGGGATACATCCTCGAACTTTGCTCGCTTTTGGTCGTGGTTGGTGTGGATCACGACCTCCAGCCAGCCATTGATAGGAGCATCGAACGGGGCGATGGCTCTCCGCCGAAGTTCCGAATTGACAAGGAGGAGCTCGCGGGCGGGATGGGCCGGGTGCGTTACAATCTGGCACGCTTGTTCATGGCTCCGCCCTTGTCAGACGAGAAACGAAGGCGACTGGTCGTGGACCTCGAAAAACCCAAATTCGTTGAGCGGTCTGGACCGAAACGCCTTCCGATGACGCTCAATGACGACCAATGCGCTGCTGTGCACAAGGTGCTTGCCGCCGAAGATTATGCATTGATCGTTGGAATGCCGGGAACAGGCAAGACGACCTCAGTAGCAGAGCTGATCAAGCTGCTTGCCCGCGAGGGTAAGAGCGTACTCCTTACAAGCTACACGCACAGCGCCGTCGATACGATCTGTCGCAAACTCCGAAAGGCTGACGAAGTGAGATTGCTGCGGTTGGGCAACGAAGACAAAGTACACGACGACATTCGCCCGTATCTCCTGCCTCCAGCAAAGACAGTTGAAGAGCTCCGAGAGCACATTATGGCACCCAATGTCGTGGCGACAACGTGCTTGTCACTGGGTCACACGCTCTTTTCCAAGCGGAGATTTGACTACTGCATCGTCGACGAAGCTAGCCAGATCACGCTTCCGACCTGCCTAGGTCCACTCCGCTTTGCCGACAAGTTTGTCCTCGTTGGCGACCCACAACAATTGCCGCCGCTCGTGAAAAATGCCAAGGCCAAGGAGGGAGGCTTGGACGTGAGCCTTTTCAGTCGTCTTGCAGATGCCCACCCCCAGTCTATGGTCTACCTCACGAAGCAATATCGTATGACATCCGACATCATGGACCTCAGCAACCACATCACCTATGGAGGACGGCTTCGGTGCGGAAGCGAGTCATTTGCAAGCTTGGAACTAGTCTTGCCAAAAGAAGTTTCTTCACCGGCTTGGCTTGACCACGTCTTACTCCCTTCGACTCGTGCCATTTTCCTCGACACCGATGCCGTTCCTGCGCCCGAATCGCGCGTTGGCGAGCTTGTTCAAAACGTCGTCGAGGCTGCGCTCGTACAACGTGTAGCGAGAGCTTTGCTTTCGGGCGGCGTTGAGCCAGGAGACCTGGCCGTGATTGCCCCACTTCGACAGCAGCTCAAGCTCATCTGTCAGCACCTCGATCGCGAAGAGGAGAATCCGATCGAGGTCATAACTGCAGACCGTGCGCAGGGCCGTGACAAGTCCGTTGTTCTTGTCAGCCTTGTTCGAAGCCAGCCTCGGGATCAGAGCGCGACTATCTCGCTGGGCGAGCTTCTCAACGATGAGCGGCGAATCAATGTGGCTCTCACACGTGCGCAGAAGAAGCTTGTTATCATTGGAAGTCGATCAACGTTGAGGCAGAGCGCGTTGCTCGACAAGATGCTGGCATACATGGATACACGGGGTTGGATCTTGACTTTGCCAAAGGATGCTCACTTGTCTTAATTTATCGTCAACATGTAGTGCTGTGATACTTATTACTAGCAATGTTATAATACAGATGTGATCTTCTCAACTTCATTTCCGACGTGGTCGGTTGGATCGTCGATGTGCTACTCCTGGAGCCGAGGCTGGGGACGATGAGGCCTTCTTGGCAGCAAACTGACGTCGTACCAGCACACCCTTTTCTCGCAAGCGTTGATTACGTACAGCAACTTGCCTTGCCCGGTCGCGCTTTTTCGCTTGATGCTTGCTCATGAGCGACCCCTCTTTCGAGTCCTGCTCCTCTGAACGGGACGAAGACAACAGATCATCATAGGAAGCGCGCTCCATCGTCCGTCTCGAAGCTCGATCGGCGCCCCTTGCGGGCCGCAGGCTCGTCGCAACACCCTCCTTCCTGGCCTGCTCGACTTGGTCAAAGTGAGCCTTCACGACGGCCCGAATGTGCGCCTCTACGTCTTCTCTCCTCTCGGCGCCAAGCTTCCTGCCATCGGTATTTATCTCCATCTCGTTCGCCAGGCTTTCTTCCCAGCAACCCAAGTCGAGCTCGCCGGTGTCCTTCCCGAGCTTGCCGTTGCGCCACCTGTCCAGGAAGAACTGTGCAGCCGCTTCGAGATCTCGTTGGCCTCCCTTTGACAGAGTCCCGGGTGCCCGTTCGGCGAGATGTCCCAGAAATTCGGTGATGTCATTCGTTGGGCTCTGAGCAGCTTCCTTTGGAAGCGGAAGGTGTTCAAGGTAGGCGGGGAGAGCCTCTTGGTGATGCGTGTCAGCATCACCCTGGCGACGATGACGACGCCAGGCGAATTGGAGATTGAGTCGGTAGAGGAGGTAGTCGGCTAGGCCAATGGCGTCAAAGAGGGAGCTCTTGATGCCGGCCGCCACAGCAAGTTTCACGCCCTTTTCAGCGCCTTCGGCGCCGTGTCCCAGAAATGGAACCATGACGCCAGGCGTGTCGTAGACGTACACCGGCGGCTCATCTGACGCCTTCTTTCCCACACGATCTTCCCCTTCCTTCCCCTCTTCTTCGTCTCCGCCCAATTGAAATGTAGGCTGCTGCTTAGTGATGCGAACCGTCCCTGTCAACTTCCGTGTGTGTCCAGGCTCTGGTGCGGTTGAAGCAGCCTTGCCCTTTCCCGTGCCCACACGTCTGAGTGCGTTAAGGAGGCTGCTCTTGCCGACGTTTGGCATGCCGAGGATGATGAGACGGACACCTTCGTCTGGCGTGGGTGTGTGTTTGAATGCGCCCGAGAGATTCTTGGGGCGCGAGGAGCGGGGTATCAGCCCCTGTGCAGGAGCTTCAGCTGATGCAGATGAAGCCAGAAGGGCAGCTCGTTCTGGTGGTGCAGCTGGGTAAGGATAGTGATTGAGCAACACACAAGAAATTGAACTCACCCTTGATCCATCCCAGCAACCTTCTGATTTGACGATCATTTCTCGAGTCGATGAACATGACATCTTTTCCTTGTCCAGTTTCCTCAAGCGCCTTTCTCAGAGGCTCGCAGAGTCGTTCATCGATCAAATCGCGCTTCGTATAGACAATAAGCCTACGTCGTCGCCATTCTGCCGCGTGGTCCAGCGATCTCTGTCCTGCCGTCATCGACCCAGCAGATGCAGTCTTTTCCATGCTGACAAGTAGATCCTCGAATGCCGGGTTGATGCTAGAGAGAGGAAGACGAGCATCTCGGACCTCGACGATGAGTGGAGGCGGAGATCTCGCAAGGAGCGCAGGCAACGACCGCATCGCGCGGTACATGTGGCCCGCGTACCATGATGGAACGGTACTTGGTAGATTGAAACTCCTTCGTGGTTCGAAATCCTTTTTATTGCCGGGAGTGCTCTGATCGGCGAAGGGGACTGGACTCGACGAAAAACATCTCGAGCACTGTCTGACCAGAGGCAACCTAGCCCGAATCATGCCAAGATCTGCCGATAGGAAGAGGAGGAAGATTGTCCAAAAAAATTAAAGTCGCCTCTCCCTTCGGGATACGGAGGTGTCCCTGGACATTTGCGAGTCACACGAGGGCTCGAAGGCCACGTGAAAATTTTCATGGACCGTCGTTCTCGTCCTCGTCGTCTTCCGAAGAACTAGACGTTATCGACGACACACGAAAGGATGAGGTACTACGAGAAGACGCTGCCGGACACCGATGAGGTGGTCATGTGCCAGGTCCGGCAGATTGCCGAGATGGGTGCCTACGTCAAGCTGCTCGAGTACGACAACGCAGAGGGCATGATCCTGCTTTCGGAGCTGAGCCGGAGACGCATCAGGAGTATCCAGAAGCTCGTCAGGGTGGGAAGAAACGAGGTCGTTGTTGTCCTTCGAGTTGACAAGGAGAAGGGTGAGACTGATGCTTGCCATGCTGCTGCTCTGAGATTCTTGAGAGAGCTGACTCAATGTTCGACGCAGGGTACATTGACTTGTCAAAGCGACGTGTTTCGCCGGAAGACGTTATGAAGTGCGAGGAGCGGTACAATAAGTCCAAGGCAGTCCATACCATCATGGCGCACATTGCTGGGAAACTCGGCAGGCCGATCGAATCACTCTATGAGGCGATTGCCTGGCCCCTTGACCGAAAGTACGGACATGCCTACGACGCATTCAAGGTTGCTGTGACGTGAGTACGTCTCCGAGAGAATAGGTTTCTGTTCACGGCTTATATCGGCAACGCAGAGAACCACAAATGGTGTTTGAGTCCATGACCATCGACGAGGATGTACTCAAAGAGCTTCAAGCCAATATTGCGCGGCGATTGACCCCCCAACCCGTCAAGATCCGCGCCGACTTTGAGGTGACGTGCTTTGGAAACGAGGGCATTGATGCCATCAAAAGGGCACTTAAGGAGGGGGAGAAGATCGAGACGGAGACGATTCCAGTCAAGGTTAAGCTCGTGGCGCCTCCTCTCTACGTTCTCTTGACAAATAGCACCGACAAGCAAGGTGGTATTGACTTGCTCGAAAAGGCACTGGAAAACATCGAAAAATCCATCAAGGGCGAGGGGGGAGACTTGCAGGTCAAGATGAAGGTGGGTCATACTTCTCTCGCCTCCTCACTGCCCGCGCTTACCTTTTCACTTTCTGTTCACAGCCAAAGGCCGTTTCCGAGACCGAGGACCAAGAGCTCGAGCAGCTCATGGCCCGTGTCGAGAAGGAGAACGCCGAGGTCGAGGGCGACGAGGACTCGGAAGGAGAAGAGTAGATCTTTCCACAAAAGCGGCCTGCCTAGCAGCCAGAAACGAGCATACAAGGAACACTGCTTGGCTCAATGCGATAGTGCGCCTCCTGTGAGACTAGACTGTTCTTACTGATTAGTAGTCTCCGTTAAAGGCGCGATTCTCCATTGATGATGCTCTCGTTTGTGAAGGCGGCATTTGGGTATTGATGTGATGGATTAAGCTATGGTACAGATGCAGTATCAGCTCCTTCATTGAGGGGCCGGCTTGAAGCGTGCGTAATAGTCTTTTGTTCGAATTTCGTGCTGCTCGACGAAGGCTTCCGGCAGCTCGTCGAGACATTTGGCTGTGATCAAGAACGTCAGCTCGGAGCTTGAAAGGGTAAGGGTGATCGTGGCTCGAACTCACCTGGCGACCCGCCCCAGACGGTGCCGCTTGGCATGATGGTGTTGGGTGCGACAACAGAGTCGTCAAGAACTCTGACACTGTCTTTTATAATCGCAAAGCGGCCCTAGTGAAGCTTAAGGTTTGAGATGGAGGCTGAGGGGTCAAGACGATCAGCAACGCCAGACTCACGATGACGCAACCTTTTCCGATGTCGACGTGATTGCCGATGACGGCTGCCTGTACAACCGTTCCCGCACCGATGTGGACATGGTCTCCCATTTTGAAGGGATAATACGAAAAGATGCTTCAGACACCCGCTCGTTAGTTACTTCGTCAGATGCAATTCCCTAAGATGAATTGCTCTCTCACCCCCTGTAGGTCTTGTACGACGGCCGGATCACGCACCCCTCTCCTAATGTGCAATAGCGGCCAATGGCCACCACAACAGCATTACCCTGCTGCTGCTGTTGTTGTTGCTTCTGCTGCTCACCGTCCTTTGTTGGCGGCATGATCCGTTTAAGGTCACCACGGATGATGACGCCGTGGTGAATGATGCATTTTCCTCCAAGGATGATATTTTGCGAGCCCAGAATGACGGCCTTGCGACTGACGCGATTGCCTGTCAGGGCAGTCTGAATGTACTCTGACGGGCTATATGGTTGCACCAACGAGTTGATGAGAGGCGCCATACCGTCGTCGTTGCCAGAGGCAATTCGAAGATTAAAGGCTCTTGAAGCACGATGACGGGAAACACGACTGACGCGGTTTACATAAGCAATATTTCGCACTGACCCTGTGCCGCATCACAACACCAGCTTGGCGACCGGACCAGCACAGCATCCACCAACCCTAACTAGCACTCTTTCTCCATCCTGCTCATTCTCCCAACCATGTCGCTTCGTGAGTGGTGCCACCAGTACCATGATTATGTAGAAGACTGACCATATTCGTGACGTCCAGCCCCTCTCCTCATCGATGTTCCTCGCAACCCGATTCTGGCCGTCGGCCTGCCCTTGAGCCTGGGCATCGCGACCGGTTTCATCACGCGCACCTCCAAGCACAGCCCTGATTCGCTGTGGTACAAGTCGCTCCAGAGACCCTCCTGGGAGCCGCCTCGCTGGGCCTTCCCTGTCGTCTGGCCCATCCTGTACATTGGCATGGGCTACGCCTCGCACCTGAACGTCAAGAGCCTCGATCGCACACCTCCGGGATTGGGAAGGACGAAGGCGCTGAGGGCTCTCAAGCTCTACTACGCTCAGCTCTTCCTGAACCAGCTGTGGACGCCTCTCTTCTTTGGCGCTGGTGAGTGTGGATGACTTCGTTTCCTCTTTCTTCAAGCTAAATATCTTTCTGTAACAGGCCAGCAATCGGCCGCGTTTGCCAACCTCGTTGCCCTGACTGGAACGGTCGCGGCTTGGGGTATCACCCTCGCCGACGTCGAGCCAAAGGCTGCTTACATTGCAGTGCCTTACTTCGGTGCGTGTGTGGCGAGCATACTCCATGTTTACCAAAGATAGCTGACCTCAGCATCCGGTTCTTGTCCCATCCAGCCTGGACTGCCTATGCATCCGTTCTCAACGGCTACATCTGGTGGTGAGTATTCCGTTGTTCTTCGCGTGCTCCGGCCTGCACAAGCCTCTGACGCCCTTCTCCCCGCATCCTTCAGGCAAAACACGGGACAGTACTACTACCAGAAGCTTATCAAGAAGTCCAAGTCGTCCTAAAGGATCTCCAGTCTCTTCTCCGTGTTTCCAAATGTGGCTTTCAAGTGTTTCCCGCGATCCGGCTGTATGCAACGAATCTTCTTGACCCTTACCTTGCCTCGAATCTCATTTGTTGTTCAAGATCCCAATCGACAAAAACGGGAAGTTCATTTGAGCGGTGATCAACGGGGACTGTTATTAATTACGAAAGAGCAACAGGTCGAGCTCAGGCCTCGGGGGTCTTGGGGCGGGAAATGACATTCATAGAGCCTGTCAATATCAGAAAGGAGGGTCAGCAAGACATAGCCGATTTGGATAGAACATTGAGAGGACTCACGGTGCTGGACCAGAATGTTGGTGCTTGCGATGCCATCAGCCGACTCCGTAGGGTTGCGCTGCACTTTGAAGTCGGCCTCGACATAGACGAGGGTACTGTCGAATCGATATGCCTCTCCATAAGCTTCTTTTCCGCCTCGCTTTCTCTCTTCAGACTTGCGACTCACCCCTTCTTGATGTTGGTCAAGCGCGACACGGGGCCTTCGCCAAAGGCGAAGATGTTGTGGAAGCTCGTCGTGGGCGGGGGTCGCTCACCGTCCTCGGCCGGGGGGCCGAGCGGGTCAGTGGTCGCGACGGCGTAGCGGATGTAGTCCTTCCCTGCGCGCGTCGTGCGCACCTCGGGGTCCGCGACGAGGCGCCCAATGAGCTGGATGCGCGACATGTCGAGTCGGGCCGACGAGGTTGAGAAGGCCTGTGGTGTCGCACGTGTGATGAGAAATCTGGCGGGGAACTATAACACTTGGATGAATTTCAGGACTCACCCTCGAGGCAGAAGCCTGTGGACGCATGACATTGGTGATGGCGCGGGCGAAAGACATGATTGCTTTGGCTGGGGGTCCGAGTCAGCTTGCTGTCTTTTTGAGACACGGTGAAGTTACTTACTTTCTGTGCGGATGGATGTCGACGGAGTTGGGAATGCGCGCGATGATAGCGCGACGCGCCCTAGATGGAACCACAAACGCTCTAATGTGTCGGCCGAACAAGGTGAAGCTAGTCCGCCGGCAGATCTAGGAAGAATTGCCTGGCTCGTTCGAGCTCTGGGAGCAAGGTGGAGTCTCCACCCCCCTTGACTCCTCGTCTCATCAGCAAATCGCTCTCCATCTTGTTGCTCTCCACCTCACAGACAAAGACAACCGCCATGCCAGGACTCATTCCGGATACGCCACAGTTTGCCTTTGTAGGCTTGGGCAATTTAGGCCAACACATGGCCTTGAACCTTGCCAAGCACCTCGCCACGCTCCAGCCTGCGCACCCGCCCTTGCAAGTCTGGACGCGCACAACCTCCAAGGCACAGGCATTTGCAAAGGAGAATGGCTCCATCGTCAAGGCCGTCGAGAACCTCGACGACATTGCCGCAAACTGCGACGTGATCGTGACGAGCCTCGCCAACGATGCGGCGGTGCAGGAGGTGTACAAAGCCCTGATGAAGGCCGAAACGGCGAGGCCAAAGAAGAACGGAACAAAGACAATCTTCCTCGATACGAGCACAATGTATCCCGACATCACAAAGCGAATCCATGACGACGTCGTCGCTTCCGACACACGCTGCTTCTTCCAGGCGCCTGTCTTTGGTCCGCCTCCCATGGCGAAGTCGGCCAGCTTGGTGTACGTCATTGCAGGCGCAAAGGAGCCTCGGGCCGTCGTCGAGCCTTACCTCGTCCCTTCGACCGGCCGTAAAATTATGGACTTTGGCGACGATGTGACCAAGGCATCAGCCTTCAAGCTTATTGGCAATTCGATTGTGCTCTCCACAGTCGAGATGCTCGCAGAGACCATGACGCTCGCGGACAAGGCCGGCATCGGCGCCGACCGTGTTCAAGAGTGGATTGAGCTTTTCTACCCTGCGCCTTCCGCAATTGGTTATGGCAACAAGATCCTGAACAACAAATTCGCTGCAGACGGCGGCTTCACCGTCGCAGGTGGTCTGAAGGATGCTCGCCACATCAAGAGGCTGGGCGAGGAGAACAATTGCCCCATGCACATCACCGAGCGCGCCATTCAGCATCTTTTGGTCAGCCAGGAGGCCTCCAAGGGCCAGGACAAGGACTGGAGCAGTCTCGTTGCTGGACAGCGCAAGGAAAGCGGCCTGCCTCTTTGGCCCGAGCACCAGTAGGCCATAAATATACAGTATAACCATAGACGGCGATGACGAAAATGTGATGCAATTGATGAATGATTACAAGGCCCACTCGTCTATCTCTGCCTCCCGATCACTGACAAATGGCCGTGCAATGGTTGACACGGATCCGTCGCAGAGAATACACGCGCTGGCGACTAGCCCGTCCAGCTCGTCTCTCAGCTCCTCGATCTGCTCCTGCTTCTCGGCCATCCGACCCCCGTCAGCTCCGTCTGCCTTTGCGACAACGGGCTGCTGCGCTTGTTGCTGCTGCCTGGGCGACGAAGTGATAGCGACAGAATTCCTCGCGCTCGCGGACCCCATGGAATGCCTTGGGTTGGCGAATGGATCCAAAGGGGCTAGGAGATTCTTGCCGCCAGCGACACCGACCGATACGCCGGCAGAGATGGCGCCCACAATTGCATCGGGCGAGACCAAGTCTCGAAGCTTGTCGAGGCCCAACGCAGTCGTTGCTGCAGCTGCTCCTTGCCCAGTCGCAGAGGCGACGAGGCCTGGCTTGCTGTCCGATGCAGACGTTGAGGAGATGACACTGGCATATTGTGGAGGAAGGGATGGGACGAGACCTGCAGTGAGGCTCGAAAGTTGCTGTTGCAGCTCGAGGATCCGGCGCAACGACCTGGTCTTGAGATGCTTCTTGGTCTATTGTTGACCAACCGTGTCAGCTCCCGTTAAGAAAAAACCACACACTTTTTCAACTCACCTCCGCGACAAGGCAGTCGGCATGGAAGCCGTGCCGACAGCTGAACACATAGAATTGCCGCTCCACGAGCCCAGCTTTGCACAGCCAGCAGACGTCTTGTCCCTTGACGACCGTCACAAACCGCCGCGAGAGCTTCTCTGCGTCTTCTCGGATCGATTCAGCGCTCTGCGTTGCCTCGTCCATTTCCGTCTTGAGCTCCTCGATCCGTCCCGCATAGCTCTCCAAAGCGAGGCAGATCTCGTCTTTAAAGTCGTCGATAACGGCAAAGTCTGGAAAGAAAGGAAGGATGTCTTCGACGGAGAGCAGATTTGTTCTCGCGAGGAACTCCATGGCTCTGTTAATTTAGCTAGGGTCAGCACCAAGATTTTACGGAAGCGGAAACGGAGTAGAGAAAGACCCTGATGCTTACGCTTTGATGTCGTTCTTCTGCTTCACGACGACCTCTGCCGTCTTCTTCCAAAGCTTCTTCTTGAGCCCGCCTTCCGCCTCATCGCCGCCTCCCCGCCCACTCCTTCCTCCCATGTCGACCATGTCTGCGCATTCGCATGCCAGTTCGACATCGCCCTGCTCCAGGGCGAGATCCACGGCACTCTCGTAGTTCTCCATCTTCGCAAAGATGCGCACGCAAGCCTCCAGACGCCCATTATCGCTGCACGTCCGCAGCGCATAGTCAAGGTCGTAGTAAGGTCGACCCGTCATGTCCTTTGTCTTTAAGTTCGCAATGAAATCTAGCAGCTCCTTGTTCGCAGCTTTGGCCTCCTCGCCATCGGAAGATGAGGCCGCACGCGCCAAAGCAGAGAGGAGGAAGTTGTGCACGGCAGGATCAGTGTTGTTGAGTTCACGAATGACGTGCTGCAAGTATCTGATCGTCTGTCGCCCTGTCCGTTCAGACTGCTTTTGCTCCTGCAGCATGGCGGGGATAAGTCTACGGGGCTGCAGGGCCGCTTGACGGATCCATGACTCGACCGTCTTCTCCGGTCGGTGACGGACCAGGATCGTGGCGAAACGGTAGTATAAATCGAGAGATTGCGACTCAACGATTGCCTCGATCGCTCGGTCCCAGTCCTCCTCCTCGACCCAGTGCCTTACGATCCGGTCGACTTCGTCCGTTACTTTGGCGTAATGAAGCATAAATTCCACTCGCCCGTGCCTCTTTATTAGCCCGAAAATTGTCTTGGAATCCAAATTCTCGCGATAGGTGACAAGGAACTGCTTCAGTTCATCCTCGAGCATGGCACGCTCCAGGTTGTAGTTCTCCACGTTCTCGGAAGCGGCACTGGCCGAGGCCACGTCCTCGAGCTCATTGATCTTGGCGAGGTAGATTTCGACGAGCCATGTGGCGAGCATCATGCGCTGCGTCAGGTCGCTCTTTCTCAGCCTCTCGAGGCGTGATACGAGATAGTATCGCAAAGCGTCTTTTTCGTCTGCATCGATGAAGCGCAGCACGATCTCTTCGAAGGTTCTCTTGAATGTCTTGGCATAGCACTGTGCCGCTTGGATGTGCCTGCCCTGGCCGAAAAACGCATCGCCCTGGGCCGAGAGCACCTCGTCTCGCTGTGCAGGCGTTTTGGCGTAGCGAAGTGCCGTGTCATAGGCATGCCGCTGGAGGTAGACCATCCAGACGTCTCGATCCTCGTGCCTCACAACGAGCTCAAAGATTGAGGCATCGGTGTAGACCCAGAAAGTCTTCCGAGCCACATCGACCGTTGTTCCAATGACGTGTTCGTTTGGCTTTAGCGGCAGGTCTTCCTGATACACCACACGGTCGTCCAGGCTCGAAATGGCCATCATCCGGTCTCTGTAGAGCAGGACAAAGTGAAACTCGGTGAGGGCGATGCTCAGCGGGATCTCCGATATCGTCTCGCCCTGTCCTTCGTGGTCATTCTCGTCGATGGGCACAGCGGGGTAAGGGAGCAAGTTGGCGCTGTCGATGACGCTGTCGCCCACCTCCTGCTCGCCGAAGGATATGAGGCCATGGTAGATGCCCGGACCAGTGAGCCATGCGAGAGCCTTTGAGCTGCGCTGGCCTGCCGGCGCCCACATGTGAAGTTCAGAATACGGGAGATCGCCTGGAAGCTCGGATTCTAGACAACTCTCATGATCAGCTCTTCGCTGATCTAATAGAAACATAAATCCTACTCACTGAGATTGGGAACAGCATCCCCCTTGTACGCCTCAAAGAGCTTCTCGTACATGCTCTCGCTTTCGTTAGCATCCGTGGAAGCCCTACTCAACATGCCGACGAACTCGTAGATTCTTGTGCTCGATGTCACAACAACCACCGCTCTTGTAATCCCTCCTGCTCGTGATGAAGAAGCACTCGGAAATACATCGACGTGCATGCCCGTAATCGGTTGTCGTTCGTGGAGCGTAAAGACATGCCGAAGCACCTTGTCGATCTCCGGTCCAGAACCTGTGGCACCAGCGGTCCTTCTAGCGAGCCGATCGAGAAAGTCGCCCTCGTCGGCATCGGCGTGAGATGTCGTCGAGGCCAAGGCTGCCTCATAGATGTCGCCGGTCATTGTGCCTACGAGGATCTGCCGCGTTGCAATCGTCGATGAGGGCGCTCCAGACGACCTTGCACCTCTCACGCTCCCATTCATTTTCTTCTTTTTGCTCGAAGAAGCAGCCGCAACATCGACGAGAGGATTCCACGCGATACTTTCGATGACGAGCCCCTTGAAACGATTGAGCAACCTGGCCTTCTTGCCCAACCCACTCGTCCAGTAGAAGTTATCGCCGTTGCGTGTGCCCAGGATGATGTGCTTCCCGGTTGGATCTGCAAACATCTTGTATGGCCCCAGCATCGTTGGATCTGGCGGCGCTACGTTTCTCGTTCGCGGCAGAGGGGGCAGAGGCACCTCTGCCTCTTCTGTCCTCTCTGGATCGTCGAGATCGATGCGAACCAGCCGAGGTGGGGCGGTGACGGCTGAGGCAGCCGAAGGGTATGAGGTGTGGTACTGCTGCCCCATGAGCGAGGTTCGTGGTGGCGGGTATGCGTACAGGCACATTGTGAGAATGTTGTTGGAGACTGTCAGTAGCGCAAGCGGGGCCGGAAATGCGTACTGAACTCGACCAAGGGCAAAGATGGGCGGCAGGGATGAAGTGTCGAGCAGATCGTTTGAGACGAAGCCAGTCTCGAGAGCCGTGACAGGGTCCAGGGCTGAGCCTGCCTCAGCGCCTGGCGCGGGGACAGCAGCCATGGCGTTGCCAGGCTCGAAGCCTACGCTGTCGTGGTGGGGTCCCGAGGAGCGCGACGTGTTGACGAATCTAGACGGGGTCTAAGCTCAGCTGCTGTACTCATTGCAGCTGTCTCAAATAACGAAGCGACACTCACTCGTCAAACATGCCCACTAGCTGATCACCGGCCTCGTCGCCGATGGTGGTGTCCGGTCTGTCGGGGAAGAAAGGTGGTGGTGATGCGTAGGGCGGCCTGTGCATCGCTCCAAAAAGTCCGACACACCAACACGTGTTCGTAGCACCTTCCTTCCTTCCTTCGTGGCGTCTTCCTCCCTTCCCCACCATGTCGCTGGACCTGAGCTGGTCCTTGCTAGACCAGACGTTGCAAGAGGGGCTTCGAGAGAAGCTCAATAGCGTCCTGGCCAATGCGTCTCGGCCGGACTTTCTCGGGCCCATCAGCTTGGTCAGCTTGAATTTGGGCAGCGAGGCGCCCGACGTGTGCATCGTCGATGTCGGCGATGTCTGGGACGGCTTTCTCTCGAGGGATGATGAGGAAGAGGAAGGGACGGAAGGAACGGGAAGCAGAGACGCGGGCAGGGGGTCACCCCTCGATGGTGCATACCAAGATGGCGATAGCAGTGGGCGACGTCACCCGACGGCACGGCGAAAGAGGCGGGGGAGGACAGGGTCTGACCTTCAAGTACAGGGCAGGGAATATGGACATGGATCCCACGAGAAACCCAACAACCAGTTTGAACGATTCGCGGAAAAGAATCTTCCTTTCGCCATTGATCAGAACCCGCCTTTCTCCTCGTCACGTCGTGCTGGTCCGCAAAATGACCGCTTGCGATTGCAGACTTTCCGCCAGTACTCTTCGTCGGAGGCCCAGCTCGTCGATTCAGGTTCTCAATATAGCGTGCCGGTGTCAGGTGCAGGAGCAAGGGGGCTAGGAAATACAGTACCGCCTTCGATCGTTACAGGATCTGGCTGGGCCCCATCCCCGGGAGCAGCAGGAGCAGGAGCGCCTTGGAATTGGAGTGCTGGTCTCCATGGGCACGCAGTGCAACGAAGGAGCAGCTCACATTACGGCTACCCGAACGGAGGTCTCGGCGGCGCTGCTGGCGCAATGGTGGGAGCAAACAATGGGAGCATGACACCGTCTGGCTATTTCCCAGCCTGGGCCGGTGCGGCTGGCCCTCTCCCAATGCCACCGCGTCCAAACGACTGGCGTCGGGCGTCGACGTCCATCGCTCGCGGCATCTCACCCCCTCTCCACGATACGCCCGAAGACATGCACCCTCAGGCGCAGACGGGGAAAGCCGAGAGCACGACGCTGCCCTCAGTCCAGCTTCACCTCTCCTTGGCCTGGTCGACGCAAGCCATCCGCCTGACCATCTCGACGTCCCTCCTTGTCAATCACCCGTCACCCGCATTCATGAGCCTCCCCATGACAATCACTCTCACTTCGCTCATCCTCCAGGCCGGTGCACTTCTGGCTTTCGAGGGGGAAGACACGACTGGCCGCGGCCGAAAGGCACACTTCTGCCTTACCGTCGAGGAAGACGAGGAGCAGGACCCACAGGCTGGACAGACGGGCGACGAAGACTTGCTCTCAGCGACGGACAACGAAGAGTTGTCGTCGGACGAACAGCAGTCGCAACAGCGCCGCCGAGCGCTGCTCCTGAAGAAGCGCCAGCAGATCTTCTCTTCTGCCCCTCCGTCGTCTTCTTCCTCCTCCTCGTACATGCCCTACTTTCGGCCGCCTACGCCTGGCGAAAAGATTCTGCCCCACATCACCCTCGAGACAAGCGTGGGCCAAGCTGACAAGCACGTCCTCAAAAACGTCGCAAAGGTCGAGCGCTTCGTCGTCGACCTCATCCGAAAGGCAATCGGAGACGAGCTCGTCTTTCCAAATTTCTACAGCGTCGAACTGCCCCGATGACGCTTTGTCGCTGTTTTATTCACACCTCTGTGTACCACCAGACGAAATTGCAGATGATACCCCTTCCTAAATCTTGCATTTCTTTGGTCTCTTCTGGCTTCTTGAGAGAAACGATATGCGATTGCAAAGACAGATGGCGATGGGAAACGAGGGCAGAGACGCCCTCCTACAGAGATGATTAAATGAGACAGACAATACACAAGACTATCGATACAGAATGCATGCAAGGAGGGAAACCCTCTTTCTTTCAGATTCACGCTCACCTCCAACCTTTCGCTTTCTTCATTCCTCTTTCCTCTTCCACTCTTCTTCTTCTTCACCGCTGTTTTCTGGGCCCCACTTTCTTTGAGTCTCTCAACCAATCAATTCTGCAGCAGGCGCTCAGCCATCCTCTCCCACTCGTTCCAGTTGCTCGCAAAGCTCTCTCCGAGGCCCTGTTGGGCAGCAGCACCGGTAGTCGCCGTCCCAGGTGTTCCAGATGACGATGGATGGTGCGATGGGTAGACCGCGCCTGTTGCACCTTCGCTCTGGTCCGAGCCATTCCGAACCGGTATTCTCGCCGCGTTGAGCGACGAATAAGGCTGAGGTGCCTGCTGTTGCTGCTGCTGCTGCTGCTGCTGCTGCTGCTGGTCGTCGATGAAGTACTGCTGGAATACTCCTGGCCTTCCGTCGTCACGCATTGTCGGTGGCGCCTGTTGGTACGCTTGGAGAGCCTGCGGGTGCTGTTGTTGATAGTGGTGTGACGCGGGCGCCGTTAGAGACGGGAGAGGACCGGCTCCCGACGAAGCTGTAGAGGGATGTGGTTGAAGTACTGATGGCGCCTGGGGATGGTGCTGTCCGTATCCGTATGTCCACGTTGGTGCAGGTCTCGTAGTGGCAGGAGAAGGTGTTGCCGCTTGTTGATTAGAAGGCCCGTAGGAGATACCGTGAGGCGATGGCCGAGCAAAGTCGACTTGGGCGGCCAGGAGGTCAAGCCCCGTCGCAGATGCGGAGCTGCCTACCTGCCTTTGGTTCTGCAGCTGCACAGGTCCATGACTCTGCTCATAGGCAGACGACGGGGATGAGTTCGACGGAACAGTGAAGGGAGCAGGTGGTGGGAAATGACCAACATCGGCTTGGATGAAAGGTCGATCAGCGAAAACCCCTTGGGGACGCTGCTCTCCAAAGACCTCAGTCCAGTAATTGCGGACGTCGAAGTCAAAGTCATCGAAGATGGAGGCCGCATTGTTGCCGGGATTACTCATGCTGGAGGAGTCGCCATTGTTGTTGAGTGGTTCGGAGACGGCCTGCTGATTGGCAGTAAGGCCGGTAGCAGGGGCACCAGCCGGCTCTGGAGAAGTCGACGGGTGCCTCGAAGGGTAGCCTTGACCTCCCAGCGTTCTTCCGTCGCCTTCAACCATGATCTGGGGCGGCGCACCCACAGCAGGTGCTTGCACGTTTGCATTTGTCAGCACTGATCCAACGTCATTGCTTTCCTCCCGAGCCCTCGCATCAATCTCGCGTAGAGTGGCCGCATATCTTGCCGCTTGTTCGGCCACATTCCTCAGTCCCAACTTGGTAGAGATCAGATCCAGAGCTCTCACTGCTCGATCGAGGCTGGGCCGTGCTAATACGCCAAAAGCGGCCTGCTGCTCGGTGCCCCGGACATTCGTCCTCTTGCCTTTGTTCTTGATCGTGGACGAGTTCGAGGACGCGTCATTATTGTAAGGCGAACAGAGGGCGCTCTGAATGGCGATGATGATGGCTGCTTGGAAGCAGTAGAAGATGCAGAAGTTGTAGAGGACGTAGGGCGGTCCTGGTTCGCGCGTGACGACGCCCCAAATGAGCCAAATGAGGCGCTGAGCCGAGTCGATGCACACCTCGAGGGACCGTTGGGCTTGGCCCTCAGGAGGACGCCAGCTCCCCGTCTCATCCGCCTGTGGTCGATGAACCTGGATGCTCGTAGCAAGCGACAGCATCTGTAGAAAGGCATCTTGGAGGTACCGCGTTTCGCGCTCGTCACTCTCGATGCGGTCGTCCTCGCGCTCCCTTGCCTCGTCCCCATCCCCCTTCCGTCGTCGACGCTCTTTGCTCTGCGTTCCTACGCCCAGCTTTCCAAGCTCTGCCGAATCGAGCACGCCGGCGAGACTGGGAGGCAGTTCCCTCTTCCACGTCTCAAAGGCTTCAGCCATGTCGGACTGGGAGAAGCTTGCGCTGCTGACCTTGGCGCTAGAGGGAATGAGAACGCGGGCAAGCTTGAAACGGACCAGGTGAAAATCGAAGCTGGCCTTAGATGGCGGTTGAACCCGCAGATTGCTCCGACGACCCTCGAGAATGTAAGGCTCGATGAGGCCTGCACGACGGTACAGCCCAAGGAGGGCATCGTGGTCGTCGGGAAACTCGGTATCGAAACCATCGGCCATGACGCTGGGAGGCTGTACGAGGCGCATGGAATTGATCGTCTCGAACAAGACCACGTTCCAGAACATGTTGCGCCTTGCCTGGGCCTCTTCTTTGCCCATGTGGGGCCAGTGGCGTGCATCACGGTGCAGCGCGGCGGCATGAGCCAGGCGCATCGTCGCAGCAAAGCAAGAGCCAGCGAATTGCAGGTGGAGCTCATTGAGGTGCCAAAGACCACGCAGCAAGTTTGCTCGCACGAGGTCCAAGGGGGCCGAGAAGGCGCTCGACCAATTGGATGGACAGGCAATCTGGAGTGCGTCGACGCATCGACCAGCCGTTTCAAGTAGCTCTCTTTCCGATGAACACGACTCGAGCCACTCGTGGACGGGTGACTGCGCTCGGCTCGAAGGAGCGCCGCCTGCCATTGAATTCTCACTAGCCATGGTCGCTTCGTGCTTTATTTTGGAACGATTGCCCTTTGCTTTGTCTCTGCCCTTTGCCGTTGTTGAGCCATTGAAGTGACCGCCGCCGGTGCGCTTGACGGTTCTCCTCGCCTGGATGGCCAGGGCGAGTATGGTCAAGACAAGCGGTACGAGCGGAGGATCGGCCGGAAGCGTCTGTGGATTGGAGTGCCACCACGTCAGGAAATTCTCGATCCTGGACCGGTTGAGATCGACAATGATCACGTTGCAGATCCACTCGACGTTGGCGCGGTAGATGTCGAGAAGCGGGCCAATGTCCTGGGCCGTTGGCAGCTTGAGTGAGTCAACAGCCGCAGGAGGGCTGTAGGTGGATGACGAAGAATATGACCATGATGGGCCAAGGGTGTCGCTCTTGCGATGCTTGTAATCGCCGAAAAGGACTTTGCCGATGGCGGCGGCACGGGCACATCGGACGCGAACGTCAAAGTCGACGCTGCGATCCCGTCCAATGCCCTCAGTTGTGGCAATAAGCTGCATCCTTCGCTTCGTTAGCGCAGATTGCTCCGATGAGGCAGTGACCGACGGTGAAGGGTCCACCTGAGCATAAGGTGGACTTGGTTGGAACCTGGGGTCTCGCGAGGCAAATGCTTCCACAGGCGAAGTTCGATTTCGCCTGTTTGGTAAGGATCGGAGAAGCGATCAGCTTTCATTCAAGCCAACACGAACAGGCCGTCTTCCACCCACTTCAAGTCTCTCTCTTCCGTCTCGTCTGCGCCAACTAGCACGGCATTGTTCGCGTAGAGGCACATGCCATCCCTCGAATTGCTGTTCTTGCAATTCCCGCAGACGGGCTTTGCTCGGTCGCACTGCCCCGCCTCTGCGTGTCAGCTTCTAGTCCGCTCCTCCAGTGAGAGTCGCCGATGCAAGAACACACCTTCTGTTTCTTCTCCCTGCATTGCCAGCAGCTCGTGATGTGCCTCGTCCTCTTGATCTTCTTCTTTGGTTTGGCACGCTTCACTTTTGTCCGCTCTGCCACTAGCGGAGGACTGGTGCTGGAGCCAGCTTGTCCAATTTTTGTGTCTTCCTCCTCTTCTTCATCCCCCTCGTCCTGCTCGGCTCCCTGACCCGTGCCGTGTGTCTTTTCCGTCCAGGGTCAGCTCAAGCCACACGCTCTACTTCTTGCTACCGCCGTGCTCACCATGAGTGATGCTTCGTGGCCTGCGATGATACTGCTCCCGCTTTGTCCGTCGAACGGAGCTACAGACGACATCATTGCTGCTGGTCTAGTTGATGATGATGATGATGATGATGATGACGATGCATCCATGACCGCGGGCGGCGCGGCCAGCGGCGGCAGGTCATCTTGCCTCTGGTGGAGAGGAGCAGGGTACCTCTGCCCGCCTTCTTGTCCATCCATGCCGAACTTTGTTTCCTATGGCGGACCTACGCCATCAGCCTCCTCCTACTTGAACCTCAAGCTGTTAGAGAGGGGTTCGATCGCTCGCAAGGTCAAGTCAGCAAAGGGCGGCGGTAGATCGGGCGCCACACCAAAAATACATCGCTCAGCAACCAGTTGTGGCTCTGCGGGGATATAAGTCTCTCGGCCGGGAAAGTTATGATTTCGATCCGTGCGCGCGCGCCGCGAGGCGTCTGCTCCCATTTCTTTTACCTCGGTAGTCGACGAGCGACGAGCTGAGCCAAGGATAGAGCGAGAAGAGAAACAAAAAGGGGTGCCACAAAGAGATCATGTCGTACTATTTCTGCATCGTGGGTACACGGGACAATCCCTTGTACCAGGCGGACCTTGCCTCGAAGCCGGCAGGGTCGTCTGGCCCTGCCTCTTTCTTCTCTTCTTCTTCTTCTTCCTCCTCCTCTTCCTCGACGTCCGGCAGTGCTGGCGCAGGCGCGAACCAAGTCAGCGCTGGCGGGAGCGGTGGAAATGGGTCAGATCGGAGGAGCGTCGACAGCGTTGCATCTGCAGGACCAGGCGCGGGCGCAGGAACAGGCGGATCAGCAGGCGGAGGCACCTCGACGACGGGCGGCGTATTTGGATTCGGTAATGCGCTCGGCGCCCTCGCTGGCGGGCTCGGTAGCGGCTCCTCGGCAAGGACTGGTCCATTCGGAGGTCAAGCCTCAGGCGGCGGGGGCGCTTCAGCGCCAGGAAGCGGCGGCGAGGGAAAGGGACTCGGATTCGGGCGCTACAATGACAAGCACGTCTTGCAGATGATTGCACACAGCTCGCTCGACGTCGTCGAAGACAAGCAATTTGTCAATGGGGCAATGTGAGTTCTCTCCCAATCAGGAGGGGAAAACACACTTGATTAAGTGCCCCGCTAATGCCGCATGGACGGCTCAGGTATCTTAAGGCCGTCGATCGGATCAACGAGTGGACCACCTCGGCCTTCTTGGCTCCCGGAAGTAAGTGTCATGGCTTCTTCTTGTTCCTTATCTCTTCGTGGTCTCCCATAATCTCACCTTGGTGAGACACAGACATCAAGCTCCTCATTCTCCACGAGCACAAGCACGACGACGGCATCCGCAATTTCTTCTACGACGTCTGGGAACTCGTCGTCAAGACAATGATGAATCCCTTCCACGACGCAAACGCGCCCATCGACTCGCCGACGTTTGATGCAAAGGTCAGGGCAAGCGCGAGAAAGCACCTGTAGAGTAGGGAAAAGGCCTACGACACCCGTGTACAAAGATACCAGAGACTATTCATCAGAGCGAAAGGGCATGCCCTCGAGAGAGGGGAGAGCAAACGAGCAAGATTTCCACAGAGAGAAGAGCATTGTTCATTGTGTGGGAAAAGAGCAAACTCCAACAGACAGCTCAGATCAATGCGAATACACCCAGACCAATGCAGAAAGCCGCGACGACGAGTGGCAAGGCCGCGGCCGGCGTTCGGGACTGTATAGCTCCCCCAAAGATGGCCCCGGTAGATTGATCTATCGAGAAAAGCAGAGATGATCAGTGAGCTCTTCATCGCGCACAAAGAGAAGAAAGCGTCCTCAACCTACCGTAGAAGCCTTCGCCTGACGTCGTCACATCCGTGTAGCTAGGAACGACGCTCGGAGTAAAAGTGTGATTGTAATCAGGATAGTTGGCTGTCAACGGACGCTAATGTCAGCAGGGAGATAGGTGGGGAGATCTAGGGCGAGAGGGGAGACTTGCCTGACTGCGCTCCGCCCAGGACGGACGAGCTGAATGCGCAAATCGAGCGCATGTTGGTGACGGCGTCGGGCGCGCCTGTTCCTTGCGGGTCCGTCCCTGATGCAGCAACAAGTCAGCGTGAGAAGATTTCACTAGGGGGCAACAGCCACGGTGGAGACATACCGAGATATTGGCATTGGTTGGTCAGTTGGAAGCATTGGACGCATTGTGGAAACTATGACGAAGGCACTTCAGTACACTCCTCTTTTTTGGCGCTGGCCGAAGATGAAAAGAAAAGACTCACGACGGCTTGGAACGTGTCGGTGCTGTGGGAGGCCACAACGACAGCAGGGTCAGATTGTGGCGAGGTGATACATGACAAGCGAGCGACTCACCAAGAGCACTTGATGACAGAGATGTATGCAAACGGATCGTTGAAGATGCTCGTCGCATTCTCAAACACGCTGCTCGCCGCGGCGCACGAGCTGATCGACGAGTACTTTTGCTCACAATTGTAGCTGTGTCGATTTGTCCCAGAATGCGCGTCAGTCGAGCTACGAAAGGAAGCCGCAGCACAGTACACACCATGAGGGGTACTCAGCAGGGAAAGAAGGGTACGGCATCTCGCTGAGTGGGACTGAGGGAATGTCGCTCCTCTTTGTCACCGTCCTCGCTGCCCTCTTGTCCTCCCTCGCCGCCTGCCTTTCCTCGAGCTCGGCCAGTCGCTTCCTCCCTGCCTCTGTCTCAACCTCGGAGCGAGCGAGCCTCTCGAGCGCGATTCTCTCGGCTCTGTTGACATTGCCAGCGCGTCCCACGATGCCTGCGAGCTTCTTTGCCTCCCGCAGCGCACGCGGCCATGCACGCTGGTCCGGCTGCAGGCTCTTGTCGCCTCGACTGGCCTTGTTGCGCGCCCACTGCTGCATGGGCGCATAGAACGCCTGAACCTCGTCAGGCGTCGAGTCTTGCGGCAGCCAGCGCGGGGCTGGCGTCGCTCCAGCGGGCGCAGCAGCTCCTCGTGCGCGGACCGCCGAGGGAACAGGCATCGGCGAGGGCATCGGAGCTGCCTCAATGCCAGTCACGGCCAAAAGCAGCGCTGCCGCAGAGACCAGAAAGTCGAGCCGCATTTTTTCCTCGTGCCGTGCGTATCTCTTAGAAAGGGAGAGGGGGGATTAATCAGGTGTTCGTCCAGAGGGTATCAAGTCGTTAGGTTTGGTATCGTAGCCGGGGTCGTAAAGTAGAAGGTAAGGTCTATCGAATATCAGGAAGAAGGACTATGTCAGCCCAAGATACTGGCAAGCTGGCTTCTCGCTTGACATACTCACCGTCAAGAAAAGCAGATCGTGTGTTCGTTACGATGTCATCAAAGAGCAAGAAGACCAGGGGGGGCGGTTGGAGGGAATGCAGGGCAATCTGCACCGTAAACATTGGCGTTGCGCTAGTTGTCCCATTCAGGGGCTGTCTCGGGAATCGGACAATAATAACACCAAAAAAAAGTGGAGCGTCGTCGTCGCGCTGAAGTTACATCAAACGACACAGTCTGAGGCTGCTCTGATGGAAGCGTCCTGGACGCTTTGTGTTGATGTATTGAGAAGGGTCGGTGACTCTGATGACATGATCTGGAAGCTTTTCTAGTTTATGAGATGATAAATGATAAAAAGAGCACGGGAGAGGGGGAAGAAACGTTTCGCGATAATTATACAGCAGGTGAATGTCGAGTCAAAGAGATCAAGCAGTGGCTGAGATGGGCGTGGGGGCGATGGGAGGTGCTGCCGGTGCATCATCGAGCGGCATCGTTTTCTCGTCGAGAATCGAGACCGGGCTTGTTCTAGTAGCGCCATCTTCCTTGCTCCTTCCATCCTTGAAAGAGATCTGTTTGGCAGGTGGATTAGCAAATCTTTCGCGCGCTGGAACTGCAGCCCAACACTCACGCCTGCCCGGCCTTCGATTTGCGAAATCCACAAAGTCTGGTAGAAGAAGATGGGGAACATGTAGTACTTCCAGGACGCCCATCGGAAAAAGAGGCCGACCTGCTCGCTTCTCGTGCTGATGTAGTCGGACGCCATGTCCTTGCGCACCTCCTGGAACATGTCGGTCTTGTCAGTCAGGATAGCCTTGACCCCCCACCGAGTTGCCTCGATCATTTCGTCGCGACGGTTGACGGTCCACACAAAGACGTCTTTCTTTGCCTCACGGGCTTCCTGGAGGAAGGCTTGTCCGTCTGCACCGACGAGGCTGGGGAACCACATGCTGAATCCGTCACAATGGTTCCAAAAGTAGGTGCGAGCCGCCATGGGGCTGCCGCCGATGTGAACGCGGCGAAGCGCTGGCACAAATTTGAGTGCGGCGTCGAGGAAGATGGGGTGCCACAGGCCGAGAATGAGCCGCGGCGCAAGCTTTGACTCGAAATCCGGGTACGACTCGACAATCTCCTTCATCAGCTTGAAGAGGCGCTCAGGCTGGTTGTCGGGCTTGATGTCAATCTGGAAGAGTGACGATGATTCAGCATGTACGCAGGGCCACAAGATAGAACATCCCACTTACATTAAACTTGACGTGTTGGTTCTCTGGCCGCATCAGGAGATCACAGGCTTGGCGGAACGTAGGAATTTGTTGGAAGGGTTGCTTGAGAGTGCGAATATTCTCGATGTTGCCGTCCCAATTTTGATTCTTGATCAGGCCCTTGCCGTCGGTGGTGCGACCGAGGGCGGCGTCATGGAACATGATGATGACGTCGTCCGCGGTGATGTGGACATCTGATCGACAGCAGATGATGTCAGATTGGCCATTACGGGCCGCGCCGACAGAACGGAGAGAGAGGGCAGCTTCGGTCAACGGCGGAGTGGTGGTCAAAAGCAAGAGCCACCGCCTCCCCCGCGATCGAGGTGCCACACCAAGAGCGGGAAGACAACGAGACACTAACCGCTCTCGAGACCTTCGGAGCCATCTCGGATTGCACGTTCAAACGAGGCGATGGTGTTTTCAGGGAACGCAACGGAAGCCTGTGTGATGATTGTGTCAGCAGACGTGTTTGCTTGCCGTGCACACAAAGCAGGCACTCACTCCACGATGGCCCCTGCAGAAAACATCGAGTAGTACACGCACGCAGTTAGTCTCGAGGCTGTCTTACGAGCTTGGCTAGCTGAGCAAGATACTCACCAGCACTCGGGCATGTCTGGAGCAACACCACGCAACCTAAATGACTTTGTAAGAGGCATGGCGAAACGCAGTCGTCAGCGCAGGTCGAAAGAAGGAGAAGAGGAGAAAAAGAGAGGAGGGGAGGGGATGATCGTGTGAGGTGGTCAAGGGGAAAGGGATGCTTACCTCGAGAACGGCGTCATAGGAGGTGTTGTTCACGTGTCCCATGATCCTGGCAGAAGGCAGGCGTAGCGGACGCAGTCGGCGTTCCGCCGTCGAGCGAACGTGTTCCATGGTCTTAGGGGCCATAAATCTGTGCAGCCAGGGGTATAGAAGCGTGCACCCTGTCTCGCGCGGATTTGACAGCCCGTTGAGCCACCAAAGCTTGATAAATTGGAGCGGTGACTCAGATAGAGCAATGACCTGTTTTGTCGACGTTGTTGTCGACAATGTTGATCTGTATTTCGCGCCTGGCGTTGGCGAGCTATTATCGTTCCTATTATTGTTGCTCATCTAACAGTGACCATGGAGACCGAAATCGGAATCGCGGAATGTAACGAACGTGAGCAGCCAGTGACAAAGCTGGGTCGACCGTCGCTCGACCAGGGGAGAGAGGTGAAGAGGGAACGAGCGTTGCGGCGAGCGAACGTGCCTTCCGAGTACGTGTCTTTGAACTCCTACTGACGCATCGAGGAGGGGTTTTTTTTTTTTTTTTGTGTCTGTTTTTTTTTTTTTTTTTTTTTTTTTTTTTTTGTGTCTGGTTTGTTTTCGCAACGAGGGCGATCTGTCGGGGTACCCCGTTCGATTTTGCTCGTCGGGCCGTGGGCCGACCTTGGGCTGGTTGCGCAAGTGGTCTAGCAGTAGTGTGGTGCTGGTGTCTTCTGTTGCTCCTCCCCTTCCCTGCCGTTGCAACGGGCAGCAGCAGCCAGGGACAGGGGTGCAAGTGGGCGATGGAAGGCAGGCTTTATCGAAACTGGTCTGTCGATTTTTGAAATGCCGACAGGCAGACAAGCAGAGCTCCGACGCGTCAACAATACAAGAATCTGGGTTTCGCCATTACAAAAGCAAGCGTCATGGGACATGCTGGACGGCCCGTCCGTTGCCTTTCACCACCGGTGGCTGGGCCGCGTAGAGATACGTCCTTATGATAGGGAGGGTGCTCGTACCATGCTGCGTACGGGACTTGTTGTAAGACCGTGGACTTAGGAGCAAATGTTAGAATGGCTTGTATTTGTGCTGGTAGTACAGAAGTAGTGTAGTAGAACGGATGGTACGGGTTATGAGTCCGACCTCAGGTCTTCGAAGACCTTATGGCATCAAGAAAGCTGCTCTTACTGTGTGCTTGGGCTATAAAGGGGTCCACGATAAGCTTTGGTCCCGACGCAAGGTGCGCACATCAGCCACCCACCTGCCTTTGCCTTGCTACCAAGGACATTGTCGGAGCTTTGATTTTTCTTTGTAACATCTTCGTAATCGGCTTCATTTGTGTTCTGCGCCGCTCGAATGGCGTTGAACAGCTTGACCACTGAGAGACACGTAAGGATTCAGCAGCACATCCAGTGATACAGTGATACGAAAGGGAACAGAGGAGCTCACCACCGCGCTGAGCTACTTTTCTCAGCCTCTTCTCATAGCCTTGGGCGCCACCTTGAGAGAGCCAACTCCGGGCGGCATCGTCTGGCTCGTCATCGGGCTGCTTTTCCTCCCCTTCTTCCGTCTTGGGCAACCGCCCCGGTGGACCCCAACCACCAATGACATCCTCGACATGCGCCCGATCTTCTCGCTTCTTTCGCGCCTCGAGGGCCAACCTAGCCGCTTTCGCATTCAGCACCGACGACTGCGCTGAGCGACGAACATGAGGAGCCAAAGACAGGATCGTGTTCGGTGCCTGCTTTCCGTCCTGCCCGTTCTGTCTTGTCACGGATTTCCGTTTCTTGTTGTCATGCTCCCCTCCGGTTGTCTCTACTGCACCTGCAGATACCGATGTACTCGCAGGCGGAGGGCCAAGAAGTCCTTGAAGTGCAGCCCCGAACGTCGTCGGCGAAGTTGCCCTTCGCTTCCGCTCTAAAAGGCAGGGCGCATGAGACGAGAGGCAGCTGCACAGAGAGACTCAGGCTCACTCACTCGCAGTTTTCTTGCTCTTTCCTTGCTGCTGAGCCCTTTCGATTTCCTCGTCTGTGTCAGCCTCTTCCTCGTTCTCGTCGTCGTCCTCATCTTCGCCCATGCTGTCATCCTCGTCCGCGTCCACACCTGCATCGTCGCGATGCTTCCGCTTTGCGCCCTTTGACACGCCCTGACCAGATCGTACTGGCGCCTGATTCGGCGCCTTCATCTGCAACTTTCCTTTGCTCTTGCTCTTGCCGCCGCCACCTGGGGCTGAGCTCACCAAATTACCCGGCATCTTGCAATGATGTCCTCTGGGTCGAGGCAGAGCTTCTTCTCGAGGAAAATGTCAAAACGGGCAGAGAACCAGAAAAATTCGAAGCCACGTGAAAATTAAGCTCGCACTGACTGAGGCTGACGATCTAGCTCGCCTTTGTAGACAGACTACTTTGGATCCACTCTCCACCTCTATCCGACCAGCATTGCCTTTCTTGACACCTAAAGAGAGAGAAGCCATGGCTGCCCTCGCAGGACCATCGACATGGCAAAGTCTGATTCGGCAAAGACTCGAGGAGAGAGACTCGAGGGAGAAGAGCTACGATGAGATCATCACCAATTGTGAGTCTGGTGTCAATGACGGCCAAGTTGATTTTGCTGACGCGGCGCCACAGACCAACGAGTGACAAGGCATGCGCGGATGCTTGAGGAGCGGAGTCGTAGTATGCTCTCCGCGGCAGGAGCGAGATCCAATGCGGCACCTGCTGAACATGCAGTCGCGTCTACGGTTGCAGTAGCAGCTGGTGGTGGTGGTGCTGCTGCCCCTGCGAGCACAGATAAGGAGTACGTCGAGTTACTGGCGAGCTGGGAGGTCCTTTCTGACGTGCACAACTATTCTTTCGCAGCAATGCCGTTCAACGGGCCTATCTTGCGTCGCTCGAGCAACAGCTGAATGCAGCAAAAGATGAGCTTTCGATGCTCTACAAGACACAGTCGCAGAATGCGCAAAGGTTGCTGGTGCTCAACGAGCAATTGAGAGATCGAGACGACAAGGAACGAGAGGGGAGCGAGAACGTCAAGCGGCTTGTAGACGAGAGCGCCAGAGTCAAGCGGAGGGAAGAAGATCTGAAAGCAGTGCTCGGAGAAAAAGACAAGATGATACAGGTGTGTTCAGCAAGCCTATGAGGTTATCAGTGCCGTTCTGAACAGCCTGTCCCCAGCTTCTGCAAGACGAGCTCTCCACTCTGTCTCTGGAGCTCAGTCAGGTTGAGTCTCGCAACGACGATCTGTCGAGAGACAATGCCATGCTCGTCCAAAGATGGCTCGACAAGATGAACGAGCAGGTCGACAAAATGAATGAGGGTAACCGTATAGAAGAGGAGAAGAGTAAGCGAGGCATAGAGACCTCCGATGAGACAGACTTTGAGCCGATTGAAGGCGCCGGCAAGGTCGACGACAAGGGCAAGAAGCCGGCCTAGTCTCCACCCACGACATCATTCATACCCCATCAATGCATCTGCTGTTCCTTGGTATCTCATTCAACCGATCGCATACGAAGCAAGGGTAGTTTGTCGAAAGAACGAAGATGTGTCCACGCATTCATCGTCTGTTTAGCGATGTCAGTGATTAGTCGGTGTTTCATCGCGGACCATGAGAAGCAGGTGTTCATCGGTCTTCGCCACGTGGCCTTGTCGGTCGCCCTCTCCACGAAAGTTTTTTTCGAGCCAAAAAAAATGGAGATTTGATCACTTGTCAGACGACTTGCAGCAAGAAGCAGCACCGGTCTCAACTTGAGTCGCTTTTAGGGAGGGCAACGACAGACGGGAACACGTTCACGAGATCTCGGAAAAGCTGTCCACGCATAGAGACGGCATCGAATCTTTCTAAGCTGGTTCGCATACATAGAGAGGGAGAGGCGCATAGCCCGATGGGAGCGAGATGACGGCGGAAAATGGACATGACTTCGATGTCTCGCCGACTTTCATCTGGCAGGAGGATTTCCGGGCTCAACTAGAGGCAATGGCAGATGAAGATGAGCTCGTGGAAGAGTGAGTTGTCCGCAAACGTAATTGAACCGGTGGTCAGAGGAAGCAATGCTGACGGTAGTGTCGATGCGACACAGTCTCGATTGGCCTGCGCTCAAAGACGCCATCAAGCATCTCCTCAAGCAAACATTCGCGTCTTGGCCAGGACCTTCGGAGCCAATACTACATCCTGCGGCTGCGCTTATCTCCAAGGACGGTGGTGCCGATCTGTCATCGACCTCATCAACGACCTCGTCAGATGAGGCTGGGCCCTCATCGGAAAGAAAGGCAAATGGGGATTCGGGAAGCGCGGCGACGCATGTATCGGCCGCCGATCTACAGGCCTTCTTTCCCTCCAAGAGGCAAGCGGGTCCTGCAATGGGTGACAGTTGGAGTAGACGACTCAACACGGACGAAGAGCGCAAGGCGGAGCAGCGCGTCGTATTCAGCATGCTCGACGACTTTGAAGGCCAGCCTCCATTCACAATACAGAGACTAGCCGAGCTTGTATTGAGGCCAACACAGCACCATCACACCCTGCCAAAGTATTCGTCCGCCCTCAAGAGGCTTCTTTCGGTTACTGCAACACGTGATGCCTTTCCAAAGCTGGTCGACGAGGAAGAGGATGATATTGCGACGGGCGGAGAGGAGGAAATGGTCACCAATGGCTTCTCATCGGCGAGCTCTGCTGGCCGCAGGAGTCGGAGCAACACGCCGATCCCAGGTAGCCCAAGCACCGCGCCACTGTTCACACCTATACCCTTTTTGCTGAAGAGTGGTGATGAGGGCATGCCTGCGTTGATGAGGCAGGGCGCAGCAGCCGTAGTATCAGGGACCCAGGGCACCGACATTGTCGTCGAAGAGGACGTTCCAGGTATGGAGCTTGGCGGTGCAGACAGAACCACAGAGGAAGGGGTAGAAAACGCGCGAAGAAATGGGGCCGGCTCGGGCTCGGGCAAGGATGTGATGCAGGGAATCCCGAAAGCAGGGTCAGCGGCCAGCTCTTCATCGCCGACCTCGGAAATCCATCCCGCCGGTGAAGGTCCGACCAGCGCTATCGCTCCTCCCTCGGCCCCAATTCCCATCGAGGTGCCGACTACCTCGACGACAGATCCAGCAAGACCGTCTGTTGCAGGGGCCACCGCGCCTCCAGAAGAGGCGACACCACTTGGTGTACCGAGTGGGCGAGTAGACGAGCTGGACGAAGTGGGGTCTGAGCACGGCAGCCTGCCAACGGGTAGCGGCGCGCCAGGGGGCGGGGCAAAGGCTCTCAGTTCGACAACAGCGACGGCTGGCGCTGGGCAAGAGGCTGATCAGAGCGATGAAGAGGAAGAAAAGCGGGCCTTGAAGCGCGTGAGGAGCGAGAGGAACCTTGCAGCAGCTGCAAAGGGCCAGGACATGTCTTGAGGTCTATGGGGTTCTCTGTTGTACAATACAAGTCTTCGCCATGCAATCCACAGCCATTTCGATCGCCACTCGTACGGCACGATATTTACTGTTCATTTCCGTTGGGGCTGTGTGACCTCTTGATCGAGCTGGTGGTTGCCTTTCTCAAATCGGAGCTAGGCTCAAGTGGGTCCCTTATTCATGCGAAGACTGGTGTTGTGCTAGAGCCTCCGCTCCGCTCCACCCTAGCTTGGGCGTCGCCCCTGCTATTGTACGCAAAAAAAGGCAATGTCCGCCCATAGCTCGCACGGTGACCGCACGCCGCCGCGGCTCAGTCTCCGTTGTCCCTCGCTTATGAAGGGAGAAAGGTACGGACATAAACAAAAACACGCTCTGAGAATAGAGACCCTCCTTCATCATCAACTGTACGCCACCGCAGCGGACATCGTAGTCTGGTTGTGTCTGACCGTCTCTTTGCTCAGGAAGGAAAGGGGGACGGGCGCCTCATTACCCATTGCAAGAAGAAAGGACTGAAAGGGTCAGCACCGCGCTTTCGCACGCAAGTCCGTCGCTTTGACAAAAAGCGGACCTCCTCAGGCTTGACAAAGTGGCGGGCATAAACAGCTTTTTTTCCTCCTCTTAAGTCTCCGAACTATTTCTGCTTTGCTGTCTCTCTTCCTCGCTCTCAACGGAAGTCCTTTGCTCTCACTCTCTCTTCCTGACCGCAACCTCCCTTTCCCTCCCGTTCCACTTGCTTCCACTGTTTAGTTGGCAGATCCAGGCTTTGACCATCAACCCTTGCAACTCCGTCGGTCGTTAAAAAGCGACCAAGTGACGAGCAGCAACAGCGGTCTTCTACACACTCCTTTCTCAATCCACATCTCGTGTCCCTTTCTCCTCCATCCCTGCCTTTCCTCTCTCCCCCCATTTCCCCAAGATCGACTGCCAGGCATCTCGCAAAGATGAAGTGGTCTAGTCTTACGGGCCTTGTCGCCCTGGTGCTGCTGGTCACCGTAATGCCCGAGACGCAAGCCTCCGGCATAGGCTTCCGTCATCGCCAGGCCGATCATTTGAGCAAGCGACAAACGAGCTCGGCGCAAGCTATCGTGACGCCTCAAGGCACCACGTCCGAGACCAATGGGCCCACCGGCCATAAAAAAGTCACCACTGGCAACGGTGGTGCTGACTTCAAAGATGTCAATCTCTCTCTCGACACGGACAGCCAAGATGATCAGAGCACTGAAGCGGACCAGCAAGACCAGAAGGTCCAGCAAGTTCAGCCAGACAATCAAAAGGACGCCACCGCGTCACCGTCGGGACCTACTACAGACAAGACCACTCTGCCCGAAGAAAGCACGAGCACAAACAAGTCGATCAGCACGACGACGCTTCCAACGGGCAACCAGAAAGGCATGCCTCAACAAACGACGATGACGCCCAAACAGACGGCCAAGCTTCTTCATCCTCCCAGTCAGGCTGCCGGCGTGGTCAGCTCGGCCGCCAAAGGTGCCATGGCCAAGGTGGGCGACGTCGTGGGTACCTGCGATGTTCACTGGAACGACAAGAAGGCCCTTTTTGGTGGTGAGTATCAGGTCTTATGGAGTGCGGCAAACGAAGCTTACCATCGATTTCAATCCAGGCACTTACAGGCACACGTTCCCCAACGGTACCTTCATGTCGGACGGTCATTGCACTCCCACTGTGAGTTTTCTCTTGCCCTTTCGCACGTCTTAAGCCTACATGCTGACTGTGTCAACAAAGTCGGTGGGCCATACAGACATTATCAGCTATGGTCCAAACACCGTTGCGTGAGTGCCCGCCTGCATATACGATATTCAAAGCACAGTAAACTGACCGTGGCCTTTAATTTGCAGCTCGTCGTCGAACCTGACTGAATGCGGCGAATACACCATGACTATTTTCATTCAAGGCGATCTCAAATGTGAGAAAGTGTCTTCCGGTACAGGCAGTCACTGGAAGTGCACGGCAAGCATGCCAACGCCATGCAGTGCCAACACTCCCTCCGAGGGACCAGGTATTAGCTCGGGCACGCCCGGAGCTCCTCCGCAAGAGGAAAGCTCTTCGCCGCCCTCCCAGCCCCAGTCTCCTCCTCAGCAGGACAGCAACATATCGTCTGGACCTGGCGGTCCTACTTCCTCTCAGGACAAAGAGACTCCTCCATCGTCGTACGGCGGCCATATGTACTCTACACCAAAGGGCTCCAAGGACACTACTCCAAGTGGTGATCAACCAACCGGGGCCAATCAGCCTGAGCAAGCCAGCCAGCCTTCACAGCCGGAGCAATCACAGCCTACCGACGATACGACAGGCACTCATTCATCGCCAACGAAGGAAGAGGACAACTCTGCGCAGCCTTCGTCGTACGGTGACCAGACGTCTTCCAAACAGCCTGATACTTCTTCCCCATCCACTGGTGACCAGACGTCTCCCAAGCAATCTGGAACTTCTTCGCCAACCACCGACGTCCCCACCACGTCCAACAGTACTGACACCGTTCCTAAAGATACGCCCAAGGAAGATGACACGACGACGACGTCGTCTCCCACTGGTAGTGACAAAGGTGAAGAAAACAGCACTCAGCCTTCAACGTACGGTGGCCAGCTGCCTTCGCAGCCAACTGGTCCCACCAACGTCACGGATACCAAGAGCGATGACTCGTCACCTCCGCTGATTGATGTTCCAGTCAACAATACCACCGACTCGTCGAGTGGCGGCCCTTTGACGTCTCTTCCAACTACCACAAAGAACACAGACTCCCCATCGACGGAAGATTCGTCCTATGGATCGTCTTACCCCTCGGGCGATACGGATGACGAAGAGAAGTCTGTTCCGAAGGAAGAAGACAATGACGATGACACTGAAAGCAATGACCAGCCTGCCAGCTCCTACGGCGTCACTGCCGACAAGGACAACAAACAGCCGAGCACTGACACCACCACGTCTACCATTCCCACTGGCCCGACGAATGTCAACAATACGACCACACCCACGGAAGTCATCCCCGAAGAGGAAGGCACGCCCGACGTTCCGCCCAACGGAGAAGATAAGGAGAATGCTTCTCCCAATTCGAACAACACGACGTCACTTCCCACGACTTCTGACAAGGACCAGATGACGCAGCCTCTTGACACAAACAACACCACGTCAGTTCCCGTGCTCTCCAACGACCAGAAAAACGTGACGGCTACGTCGCCAGAATCTACCGACAGTGGTGACAAGGACAATGCACAGCCGTCTTCTTACGGTTCGACTTCCTCAACCGACGACAACAAGTCGTACCATAGCAGCAAGAATGGCAGCTACAAGCCCAAGGACCAGTATACGACTGGCACCACTGACAAGACCCAGCAGGACACCAAGCAGCCAGACAATCAGCTCGCAGATTCTTCCACCCAGAATGTTACGACCATGCCAACAGAGGACAAGAGCGGGAAGGATGTGTACAGCGCTCCGATTACTGACAACAAAAACAGTACGTCGGGCCCACAGACAATCGACAACAACAACGTTACGTCGATTCCCACAACAAATGGCAACAGCAACACTGCGTCAGTCCCCACCACAAACGGCAACAACAGCACCACGTCAATTCCCACGACAGGTGGCACGAAGGACAAGAAGGGCACCGACAAGACCGTGTCGACTGATACGACGAAGCCTGAATCTGCCTCGGACTCCCAGCCGACGAAGGAGGATAGTAATGGCGGCGGCACCGGCTCTCAGTACAGCAGCAAGGGCGACCAGAGCCCACCCAGCTCCTACCGTCGTCGAACCGTTGAGGACAAGACTGGCAGCTTTTTCGGTCGTCGGTTCCTGAAGGCCAAGAGGCGTGCTGTCTAATCCTCGCCCAAGAGCCAATGGCTCGCTGAGAGGCTGCTTTGTCCATTCGACCATGTTTTCATTCCCCTTCTGATCTCATCTCCATACGTCTCCGTAGCTCAAACATCATCACAAGATGTCCTTCCCTCTTCCAAGCGAAGTGAAATGCGAACACTGTCCTTCCCCCTTTCCACACCTTACCAGCCGGGCGTGATTCATGAAACAAATACAGATTTCGAGGGCGAAAAGGGGCTTACTTGTTCTTCGCTGTTCGCAGCTTGATTGTCTCGTCGCCCACAAAGACGCCCTTGCCCTGTTTGCGTTGGTGAGAAATGAACTGAGATTTGGCTGTGACTTCCTTGAGAGCTTAGATCGATGACCCACCTTATAAGGCTCTGGTTTCCTCCAGCTCCGAATTTTGCTCGCAAAGAGTCCCACCGCTTCTTTGTCGACTCCTTTGACAACAATTCTTGTTGGCGCGGGCGTCAAACATGTCAGGCCCCTGGGCACGGGCATGTAGATCGGGTGGCTGTAGCCCAATCTCAAAGACAGTCGCTTTGGCTCCTGAGCCTTTTCCTTTTCCTTGAGTTCCTTGAGCAGTCGAGTGTAGTACTCGCGCTGCTCGACCGACTCAAAGTTGTTTGCGGAAGCAGCGGCGGAGGAGAGGGCCTCGTCGAGCTTGTCTGGGCGCGGGAATGGGTCCGCTTCCACCACGGCTCGGTAGCCCACACCGACGAGACGGATGACGACGCTGTGGCCTTCCTCGACACCCTCGAGCGCATTGGCGAGTAATGCGCGGGTCAGACCCCACGTCGATCGCTGCGCCTTTTCCTTGGCGTCCTGGACGACAAGCTGTAATCTTCTAGGTTCCTGTGCAGAGGGAGACGGCGCTTTCTTGTCGTCGTCCTCCCACCGAAGCTCGACATAGTCTTGCAAGGGAACGAGCACCGTCCCCAGAGGACCTTGAACCTCGATTGAGCCGGCTTTCTTCAACGCGGTTGGCTGTCTTCGCGAAGGGTTCGACACCGGTGCGAAGGGGAGGAGCGAAAGGTTTGTCGAGGGCGGAACATACAGGACGGCCGAGCCAACGTGCGATCGGCGAACATGCTGGCGCTGCACGGCGACGACGTTGCCGGCAATAGACGCTCGTGGAAGCGCTCGACCAAATGTGGCCGTCGCCGTCGGCAGACAGGGCCGCATGATGGTTGCTTATTGCGACGATGGTCATGATGAAAGGAAGGAAGGTCACGCTGCGGTGTCACGTGACTCAAGACTTACGAGGCTTTTGCTCCTTTGACACTACCATGATCCCGCTTGCAAAGACATCAAATCAGGCACTGTCAGCGAGTACCAGTCTAGCTAACGGGCACTTGCGAGAAATACCAAAATTCCATCCATACACAGACTGAGTGACGTGCCAATGATGACCGGTATTGACGCCTGGACCTGAGCAGGTCCTGTCTACGAAAAAAGAATGGAAAAATAAAAAAGCCACGAGGTGGCTCTGATGTCGTCAACCTTTCTGTTTGGTCTCAAGTCGCCGCCGTTCCCTTCACCAACTAACGATAAGGACAGAGCGACGATGCGATCGAGGGCGTCTCAAGCTCGAGCGCTCTTTCGGGTGGTGGCCAACTCGTCCTCCGCCCGAGCGGTTGCTTCAGCCCCTTCCGCTTCGGTCACAGGGCCCTTGTCGTCGTCACCCAACGCGAGCCTGAAGCCGGGAGGAACGGCTCGACGAGGGGCTCGGGGAGTCAAGGCAGGAGCGACAAAGCGGTCAGGACCAGGCGGCTCGAGTCGATTGCCGTCACAGTCTTCATCATCGACAGAGGCACGTCTGCACCAAGCGAGGATCGTCTCGATTCGCTCTCTGCCCGAGTCTGAAGCATTGCTGGCGGCCGCCAAGGCTGGTGCCAGCGGCGGCGGCATCGTTCTCCGACCTCCCGTAAGGCCACCTCCATCCACGCTCTCTTCCGTGGCTTCTGAGGCGTTTTTCGCCTCTCATCGTCCCTTGCTCCAACACGAGCTCATGTCCGATGAAGCGTATGCAAACTGGACGCCGCAAATGACGGCTGAGTACGGTATCGAGACTGCCAAGAGGATGCTAAAGGCCTCCATCTCTTCGTCGGAGGCGTCTACCTCTGGCTCCGGAAAGAATCAGGGGATCAGAGACTACCTTTCAACAATTCTTGATGGTCTCAACAACGCGGACGAGTACGGCCTCGAGCTGCATTCAATTGGAGTAGGGGGGAGTGGTGCGGACGGTCAGTCGATGCCCATCCCATGGCGCAGACCGATCAAGGATTTGTCCGCCGACAGGTTCAACAAGGTTATCGACTCGCTCAGCAAAGACAATGTTACCTCAAATGCCGTACTTAGCGAGGCAAGCCGGCTTGATGACGAGGAGGCGGCCCGTATCGACCGAGAGCAGGCGGTCGCCGCTGCGTTGGAACGAGGCGAGGACACGACGGTGGCAAAGAGCCTGGGTTCCGAAGCAGACCTCATCGTGCTAGGCGAGCCTAATGGACCTGACCCCAAATGGGCCCGTGGTGTGGCGACCCATCTGGCTGAAAAGACTCGAGCACTGCAGCCACCGCCTGCGCCGAGACCTTCAAAGCTCACCGAAACGGCGGCCTTGGACGAGGGAGAGTCCGAGGACATCTTCTACCTCGGCAGTTTTGTTGCCGAGTCATTTGATGCCGATGGCAATCTGCCTGAGCACCTTGTGGCCGATGCAGATGGCCCGGCCACCTTTGGCGACGACGAAAATCCAACGCTGATGTTTTCGCACGCCCTTATCCAGTCACACCTCCCCAAGGCTCTCGAGTGGGATGCCATCGTCGACAAGATGGACAAGGCTTCCCTCGATTCTAAGGTCCAAGCCGTGCGAGAGGGAGAGGTGGAAAGAGAAAGCGACCTCGTAGATCTCTCCAGACTCAATGCAGATTTGTCGAAGCAAGTGGGCGACGCGGATGGAGTCTTCATGGACAGCGTCAAGCGGAAGAGAAGGAAGAAGATGAGGAAGCACAAGTACAGGAAACTGCGCAAGGCGACGAGGGTTGAGCGGACAAGGCTCAAGAAGTAGTTCAAAGCACGCAGAACGAACGCAAGCCATAGATTAATCAAAGAAGATGAAAGGGGAGCATTGAATGAAGAATAACCTTTTCTCGCAATCTCTGTGTGTCATGCTCTTTAAAGGGACGGACAGAGGCATGACTTGCGTTGCGTTCGAGGGAGGCTGATCAGAGAGAGAGCGGTTAAGCGTGCGACTTCTCCGTCGCAGGAATGCTGGCGGCAGTGCTGACCTCGCCGCCAGAGATCCTTGTTAGCCACTTGGAACCACCGCGCCTCGCCAGCCACTTCCACAGCTCAACTGTTGCCAAGAAGATGACATTGGCCGCGATGGCAATGCCCCAGCCTGGCCCGCCGAGGTTGCCCTGCCTGAAAACCTCGGTGTTCCACACCGGCACGTAGACGCAGATGGGAATGCAGGCGACGCCGAACAGGACGCTGAGGAGAAGGAAAGGGTTCTGGCGCAGACGCTGAACCGGGCGGATCGTGAGAAAGGAGTGCTCGATGCTGATGAGCTCCCACGTTATGAAAAGACCTTGGAGAAAGAGTGTCGTGAAGGTTGCGGACCTCGCTTCAAAGACGGCGTTGCACGCCAGTCCAAGCTCGTTGCAGTCCGAGCCAAGGACGCCTTGACCCAAGCCATAGATCATGACGAGAAAGACGACGAGACTCGTCCACCCCATCGTCGTTCCATATACGAGGAGGTCGGTGACGACCTGTCGGCTCAAGACTCCTGCCTGGAGATCGTGCGGAGGTCGTGCCATGACATCGGGCTCAGCTCCCTCAAAGCCTAGCCCAATGGCGGGAAGACCAGCGACGAGATTCAAAAAGAGGATGCCTATAGGCGAAATGGGAAAGAGACTTTCTTCATTTGCGTCTCGAAGCGCCAGACCGATGAGGAGCAAGAGAACCTCGGCGACATTGAGGACGAGGAGCGCGATCATGAAGCGTTGGATGTTTTTGAACACGGTTCTTCCCTCCTTGACGGCTTTAGCGATGCTGTCGAACCGATCGTCGGTCAAGATGAGCTCAGCAGAGTCCTTGGCCACATCCGTGCCCGAGCCCATGGCGATACCGATGGGAGCCTGGCGCAGAGCGGGAGCGTCATTTACTCCATCGCCGGTCATTGCGAGATAGCGGCCCCGACGCTTGCCGGCTGCGATCATGCGGACTTTGGTCGAAGGGGAGCAACGGGCCACAACGAGCGGTAGGTACTCGAGAGCATCGATTTGCTGGTCGCTCATTGCGTCAAAGTCGGTGGCTGCCATGACAGCCTGGCGCCCTTCAGTGCCATCGACGATGCCCACCTCTCGAGCGATAGCGCGAGCCGTTGAGATGTGGTCGCCCGTGAGCATGTGAACGATGATGCCAGCATCTTGACAGGCCCGAACAGATGCCAGAGTCTCGGCGCGAGGAGGATCGTAAAGGCCACAGAAGCCGATGAACTCAAAGTCTTGCTCGGCTTCTTCGCGAGCCATTTGCCCGGGTGCCAACTCCTGGCGCGCATCGACGACGCTCTCATCAAAGGTTTTGCTTGGTATCGAAGAAGTACTGTCCGTTGCATTGAAACTTGCTTTCTGATTGTTTAAGCGGGCATTCTTGATGGTGATGATATCGACCTTGCGGCGGGCGAAGGCAAGAACCCGAAGACCTGCAGAAGCCAGTGTCTCCATTTTGTCTAGGATCGCCTCCTGAGCTGCTTGGTCGAGGAACGTGGCGGGTCGATCGTTCAGCTCTGACCCATGTGGACGATAGGTCGAGCAGCAAGCGAGAACTCGCTCCGGAGCGCCCTTCATGAAGAGTACCCTGTTATCTTCCTGGCCAGTTTCGTTTAGGCTGAACATCATTGTCATGCGCTTTTTGTGCGAGTCGAAGGGGTGCTCTTGTTCCAGCTTGTACGTCGCCAAAGGTCCATCGAGGAGTGTTGAACGATGGAAGCCGAGCTTTTGCGAAAAGACTTGCAATGCCACCTCCGTCGGATCACCGCGAGAAGCCCAGCTACCATCATCGCTTTGGAACACCTCAGCAATGTTACACAAGGATGAAGCTGTTGCAAGTAGGTCGACAGACTGTGGAAGCTCGCTTTTAGAGATGAAACGTTGTTCGGCATCGATGCTCAATTGCTCTTCGATCCAGAGGCGCCCCTCGGGCTCCAGGACCGAAGAGCCACCTTGCTCGATTCCATAGAGCTGCACACCGCCGCTGCTATTGGGGACCCAGACCTTGCGGACGATCATCTTGCCATGTGTGAGTGTGCCGGTCTTGTCAGAGCAGATGTCCGTCGTTCCTCCAAGGGCCTCGAGTGCATCAAGTTTGCGCACGACGACATTGGACTGCGCCATGCGCTTGGCACCGACAGAAAAGGTGATGGTGAGAACGGCCACAAGACTCTCAGGCAGGACGCCAATACCGAGAGCGATGGCATAGAGCACCACATCGTCATCCAACCTGAATTCTGCGACAGAAAACACCTGCGATATGAATGTCAGCTGGCGTTGTGGGCGCCGCAAGTGAGTACAACTCACGATCAAAGCACAAAGGATGGCAAGACCGAAAAGGATCAATGCAAACATTGCCAGCTTCCGTTGCAGCGGCGTGCCATCGCGAAGACCGAGAAACTTGGCACAAGGCTCCCACAAGCGACGTCCGAAGCTGAGCGGCATTCCGTCGGGACCGACAAGTTGCTTTTGCTTTCCTTTGTTCATGGCTTCGGCAATCAGACCAATTTGCGTCGACATGGCCGTCGCCACAACCAAGCCTTTGCCGCGGCCCTTGGTGACCGTGGTGCCGGCAAAGCCGAGGTTGATACGATCAGCAGGCGCGATGGTACCACTGATATCATGGATAGGGTCAAGCGACTTGAGCACAGGCACGCTCTCGCCCGTGAGAGGCGCCTCGTCAATTTCGAGATTGGTTAATGAGACGATGCGAACGTCGGCAGAAAGCAAGTCTCCAACGCTGAAGAGAACAACGTCGCCGACAACAAGATCGCGTGCGTTGATCTCGCTGACTTGCCCCTCGCGGACAACATTGGTGGTGGGCGACGAGAGGGAACGAAGCGAGGCGAGGGCGCGCTCAGCCTTGTACTCTTGGCTAAGAGCGAAGTCAGCGTGCGGTGGCAAAAGGTGCAAGAAAAAGAGGCGACGTACATGAACCCAATAGAAACATTGACCAAGATGACGGCGCTGACAACGCCACCTTCGACCCAGTCGCGTACGCCAAAGGACAAGGCCATTGCAGCAAGGAGGATCACAGTGAGGGCATTGGCGATCTGCCTCAGCAGGATCGTCCACAGACTGACCGTCTCGGCCTCACGGATCGAGTTGGGTCCTTCACGAGCCAGGCGTGCTTCAGCCTCCTGCCTGGAGAGACCAGTCTCCTGATTATTTGAAAATTTCTCGAGGCACTCGGGCACGGTCAATGTATGCGGTTGATGCAGATCAGTCGCGGGGGGGTTGGTGGCAGATCCGCGACGGTTGTCGACTTGATTCTGCTGTACAGCGGTGACAGGGACGACCTTATGAATGACAGAATCGTCGTGCTTTTTGGCTGGGCTATCAACTCCTCCTTGACCCCCGACCAGAGAAGCCGAAGTGGTCGAGAGGGAGCTCGTCGAGCGGGTCCGAAAGCCTGGCCCTGCCAAAGATAGAGTCGACTCGAGCGTGGCGCTGCGGGCTCGCTCGATGGTATGAGTAGCGGGGACTGGAAGTAGTGAGTCGAGATTGCCATCAGGAGGCTCGGGCTCATCCTCGAGGCGAGGGATAGCGGACTCGCCTCCACCGCTTCCGTTACGGTGGCCGGGCGAAGAGGTGGCATGATTGTTGTTATTACCATGGCTAGAGTGAGAGTCGTCCATCGATTAGCTCAAAGTGCTGGATTTTCTGGCAAGAAGAAGTTGCTGCTGAGGATGTGGGATTTCTGTGGTGATGGCTTCTCATCCTCGTGGACAGCATCTTCCCTTTTAAATGCCGCCCTATCCTGCTATCGCCGGAGGAGTGCTAGCCAGCTTACGGCGCTTGCTTACTGTCGCAATGTGCCCCGTGCGCATCGCCTCTTGGAATTGAGGCTTGGATATCTCTTACTAGGACCTCGCATGTTTCTATTCCTGGATGTACAACTGACGTTAACGTTGTCATTGGGGTTGGCAATGTCGTAAAGACGCTTCAGGCTCTTTCGTGCCTGCTCGTTTGATGCCTCTATCTTTAGTTGATGAGCCACAGACCTTTGGCCAGTTCCGCTCCGATCCACAATTTTGAAAGGCAGAGAGATCGAAAGCGAGGCCAGCAGAACAGAGGCAGGCACACAATCTTGATCCTAACATGACCCCGTACCGTGCTACAGTACTACTGTGGCGGTGATCAGGCGAGTCTTGGCAGCGCAGGGTCGACATTCGTGCGAAAGCTTGGCGAACGGTCACGTGGATTGTTCTAGGCACGTGATGTTGAATTTTAAAATTTCCAAGATGGCGAGCAACCTTCCTGCTCCTCCGAGCCTAGTCAGGTCGGCTTTAGAGAGAAGGAGGCAGCCACAGTCGACAATGTCGGGCCAGCACCACCATAGGTCGAGTCTGAAGCAGAAGAACAAGCCATTCAAGTCAAGACATGCGTCGAAAGGTAGCATAAAAACAGCGAGCAAAGGTATGCAGGCGGACGGGTTTCGGGGTGCCGTCCAGAGTCAATTGGTTTACCCTTTCCTCTCTACAGGTCGACAGGACTCAACGACCTCCCGGGCATCTTCGCACAAGTCGTCCCCACTGTCTGCTAGTAATGCGCAAGGAAGCTCTCAGGCGCGAAGAAATGCCGCCAAGCAGATGCAACTGCAGAAGAGGGCTGCCCTCGTCCAGGCGAGCCGCGTCTTCAATGGGTCGCCCAATGTCGCCGCAGGTCCAGCCATGACGGGCGCCGCCAAGCTCGGCCTCAGCAGCGGAGCAGGGATCGGAAAAGGAGGGGCCCCTCGCATTGTTGTTGTGGCCACACTCACCGAAGACCTCGATGCTTGGGACGCCGTGCGGCAGTTCGAGGCCGAAGGCGAGGATGGCGGCGTCAAGCCAGTGGCAGGGAAGAGCGTCGACGAAGCCCTCGAGATGGGCCTTCCATTCGCCGAACTCGACATTACTCGACATCGAACCACGCTTCAGCTCCACCCGATTCCGTACGGCGCCCTGTATCCGCTCATGGATGCCGCAAAGGCAGCAGACTTTGTCCTCGTGCTCCTTTCTCCAACCACCTCCGTTGAACCGGGATCGTGGGGCGAGTTGGCCATGCGAAGCCTTCAGGCTCAAGGACTGCCTACAGTCCTGTCTGCCGCTCTGAGCTTGACTTCTTCCGACGAAGCTTCATCGAGCAAGAAGGTTCATCAAAAGGCAGCCAACGAGGTACGCAAGAGCCTCCTGAGCTTCACGCGCTATTTTGCCCCAGAGACGGAGAAGGTGTATGCGCTGGACGATCGAAATGAAAGAGGCGCTCTGCTCCGAAGCATGGCCACGAGTGCCCCGCGAAGGGTGGCCTGGAGAGATTTCAGGGCCTGGCTCATGGGCGAGGAGAGCCACTGGCAAGCTGATTCGGGCGACGAGGGCGACCGAGGGCTTCTCAAAGTGGCTGGCTGGGTCAGAGGTGCTCCCCTATCGGCCAATCGGTTGGTTCACATACCCGACTTTGGCGATTTTCCAGTCGAGAAAATCACGGCCGCACCGCTGAGGCACAAACAGAAGAGGACAAAGGGCGATATCGAGATGCAGGCTGGTGACGGAGAAGGCGACGAGGAAGTCCTCGACGCGCGAGACGATGAGATTGCCGATGACCTTGTCAGCGAAAATGAGGTCGACGACATGGACAATGAGCAGACTTGGCCTACGGAGGAGGAAATGGCGCGGGGAGAGGCCACTGTTGAGCAGTCTGATCTTCCCCCCGCCGCGCCTGGCACCACGCCGCTCAACATCATCAAAGACAATGTCAAGCGACGAACCAAGTACGACGCCAACTGGATCCGTGAGGAAGACGGAGAGGATGAGGAGGATGAAGGTGACGAGGCTATGATTGAGAGCGGGGATGAGGAGGTGGACAGCGAGATACCCGAGGAAGAAGAAGAAGGAGAGGAAGATTTTCCAGAAACGAACATCGTCGAGAATCAAAACGAACAAGACGACTACGACGAAGAAGCCGAGGCCGAAGCGCTAGCACAGTACAAAGCCCGCATGGAGGAGGAGAAGCAGCGACGAAAAGAGGAAAATCTTGACGCCGAATTTCCAGACGAGGTCGACACGCCCATGGAGATTCCGGCTCGGACGAGGTTTGCACGGTACAGGGGCTTGAAGAGTTTCAGGTCGAGCCCGTGGGATCCCTACGAGGACCTGCCTCGCGAGTATGCTCGCATCTTTCAATTCGACGACTTCCGCAAGACGCGGAGACGGGTCGAGGCCAGTGCGCTCGAGGAAGGCGTCGAACCAGGTGTGCGCGTGTGGCTGCACATTAAAAACGTACCTCGAGAGGCGGCTCGTCGAGCGGGCGCCCTTGGTGGACGACAAGGGTCACCGCTGGTGCCTTTTGTTATCTTTGGCCTGCTTCGACACGAGCACAAGAAGAGCGTGCTCAATTTCACCGTGACGCGCAACACCGAGTACGAATCGCCGATCAAGTCCAAGGACAGTCTGGTGTTGTGCCTCGGCCCGAGGCGACTGCGCGTCCGACCCATCTACTCGCAGCACGACCTGGCCAACAATGGCAAGCGTGGTACGAACAACATTCACAAGTTTGAGCGATACCTTCGGGGTGGGCCGGGTGTCGTGTCCGTGGCGACCATCTTTGGGCCAGTGACGTTTGGCGGAGCCAATGTTCCGACGATTCTGCTCCGGGAGAGGACCGAAGATGGAGAGTCGGGTTACGACCAACGAGGCGTAGGGTCGGCGCAGATGCCGCATCTCGTCGGGATGGGAAGCCTCCTCGATGCCGATCCCACGCGCATCAATGCCAAGAGAATCATCCTCACAGGCCATCCATTCAAGGTGCACAAGAAGACGAGCACGATTCGTTTCATGTTTTTCAACCCGGAAGACGTGCGCTACTACGCGCCGCTGGAGCTCAGGAGCAAGTACGGCCGGACGGGCCACATCTCTGAGTCCCTGGGCACTCATGGCTACTTCAAAGGTGAGTCTGATTCTTTCAAACCCTCTCATTACAGGTCCTGTTGGAGAGCAGAGCGCTGACTGTGACCGTCGGCACAGCTCACTTCGATGGGCCGCCACTATCGCAGCTCGACACGATTGGTCTCTACTTGTACAAGCGCACCTATCCGCGCTTTAGCGAGCTCTTCGACTCTTCGAGATCCGAGATGCCTCTCGCCGAAGGCTCATCCTCAAGCAAACGACAGGGACAAGCCGAGGGAGCTGATGATGTAGAGATGGCCTAGACAAAACAATTCCGAAACACTGATATTAATGTAACCGTGTAAAAGGGGAGACCGGTGGGGAGCGAGTCTGGGAAAAGACAATCGTTCGCGAGGCAGAAGCTCTCGAGAGGCATCTACACAAGTGAAGAGAGAGGAGAGAGAGAGAGAGACAAGCATGACACCAAGCGCTTAGAGAGGCGCCGCCACATCAACGGAAACCAGCAGCCGAAGAAGGGCGCGAATGTGTTGGTGTGGGCGGATAAGACGTGCCAGGGGCTGTAACCTTGAATCGAAGCCGGTGGAGCTGTAGACGGCGAGTCGTATCAGCCAGAATGGTTGCGAATATATGATGCAAGACTACTCACGATCGGAAGTTTAGGGAAGAGGACAAAGAGGAGGGCAAAGAAATTGAGGGCAAAGAGCCACGGATTGTACCTCGTGTAGTGTGTCGACACAAGGAAGCTGCGAGAAGGCACATGTCAGCGCCACATCCCAGCGATCTCTGGAACGACTTGTGACCTGACTCACAGCCCAATGGGAACGCTGGTGAGCCACTTCTTGGCTGGCGTGTATTGTGCGCCCTCGTCGATTTGCTCCCATAAAGTCAGCTCGTCATACACGCCAGCGTTTGACTCGAAAGGTGTTCCCGTAACGTAGTGGAACATGAGGAATGAGATCTGGGGAAGAGTCAGGCAATCCGTCGTGTACAGAAGATGTCATACAACCAGACGTACCGCCATGTAGCCCAGGTTGACAATGGTCCAACTCGTGTCCTGCTCCATTCCCGGGATCACATCAACCAGAATCTTGCCCAGGAGGATCAAGACGACGTGGATGACCCATGCACCTGAAGGAAATGCCAGATCAGCTTTCCTTCGCTCTTCTTCTGCATCTTCTCTAGCTGTGCGCCCCCACCCACCCTTATAGTTGACCCAATCAGCATTGGCATTGAAGCCAGCGCTCTGGTCTAACAGCTCCTCGTGGCTCTGCTCAATCTTTTCGACAGTGACGAGTGAGCTGCTCCGCTTGCGATGCCCAGCTCGTTTGTTGTCGCTCGTCATGAGCGGCGCCGTCCTGGAGCCCGTGGCGACCGAGGAAGAGGAGCCACCGGTCGAATCGCGAGAGTGGAGGATGCGATTGGCGGCCAGCTCTGCGCTTGCGCCCGTGGGCGAGGTAAGTGTGACGGAGGGTGTCGTCATGGCAGGAGCAAAAGTCCTACCAGACGCCACTGCTGGTTCGTCGCAAGGGCAGAAAGGAAAATAAACGACTTTTCGAGGTCGATACAGGGCTCGGTAGGATAAGACCTAGCCTGACTGCCTGTTGCAGGAAGTGACGTCGAAAGCTTGGGTGGCCTGCTTCTCTTAGTTGAAGAGAAGGACAAACAGAGTGTGCTCTGCTCTCGAAGTGTGCCTAATGGTGCGATCAACCCCAGTTGGCGGGAGGGCGCTTGCTTCGCAAAGGAGAGCAGGAACCTTCGCCGAATATTTATTCAGCCAGTCCTTTGAACCAGTTCTTGGTGGTTCCTGGTGCGTCTCCCTGTCCCTTAGCACAGTTTCCTTTGGTGTCTCAACGCCTGAGCCGAGCGAGCAACTGAGAAGAAGATCGAGAGGTGCTTGTGAGGGTGGGATGTAGCAGGTGTTGAAATGGAGGAGCACGCAGCAGACTGGCAGCGCAAAAAAAAAAAAAAAAAAAAGCTCAGCGCCACGAGAAGCCCAGGCCAGGGCTCGGACCTCGTCACCGACTGACCTCCGTTGCCTCTATATGACATCTTGACTGGTCGGCCGACAAAATTTTAAAATTTTCCTGAACAGAGAAAGTCCACTTCTTCCTTTGGAATCAAGGCCAAAGCCAGACAAGGGGGTAGCAAGATGGCTAAGATGTTCGCCGCTGGCGGAGGAGGCAAGAAGACGACAGCAGCGAACAGGAAAGCTAAACGAGGACCCAAAGCTTATATCAAGACGAACCATCGAGCGAACGGAGATGAAGACGAGCTCGCAGAGATGGCCGAAGAGATGCGCGACGCGGGGGACGACGACGACGAAGAGAACGAAGGAGAGGAGGAAGAACACAAACTGCCCAAGGTCAATGGATCTGCCAAGGGCAAGTCCAAGATGGAAGACGATTTCCTTCTCCGCCTCAATGAGAGAGCAATCAGCAAAACCATGGCGGAGACGAAACGGCTTCAGAAGGAGGAGAGGCTGAAGCAGCAGGCGGAACAGCCAGGTCCGTCAAGGAAAAAGTACTCGTCAACCAATGGAATCGACGTCCCAGATGTCGAAGACGGAGACAGCGATGAAGCGAGTACCGACATGGAAGGAGCGAGCGTTGGCAGCGGTGCAGATGATGATGAAGTCGATGACGAAGGCGACCTTTCTGATCCTGAGTGGGATGAGGCTTCCGACTTTTCCGAAGAAGAGGGCGAAGAGTACGGGAACAAGGATGATGCAGAGAGGAGAGGGGATCGCGAGGAAAGATATTCGGCTAAATTGGCACAGAGATCGAGGAGAGCAGAGCTTCAGGAGATGGAAGAGAAAGAGGCGAGGAAGCGCAAACGTCTGCCGAGACGAGGCGAGCAAGGATGGGATTCGGGCGAGGAAGAAGGGGTGTCAGGAGACGGAGAAGAGACGGTACCAAAGGAGAAGAAAAGTAGAGTCGTCCACGGCCGACTCCCATCGCTTTCACCCGAGGTCGACGAAGAAGAGGAAGAAGCAAAGAGAAAGAGGAAGGAACCAAAATCGACTATTCTCACAGGATCACGCTTCGGCCTCAAGTCGCCCTATGCGATCATGTCGCAGCCCAAGCGCTCAAATAGGATTGTCGCTGCCCGAGAACAGATCGCTCGACTTGCAACCGACGTCGTTGGAGATCCAGAAGTCGGGTTGGGCATGCTTCGGCGGCTCTTTGTCTTTGCCGGCGAGACTGTAACCTCTCCCGATGCAGATGAAGGAGACGATCCTCCAAGGCAAGTCGACGATGCCATTCGAGGCTCTGCAATTCTCTCTCTCTGCGCCGTCTTTACCGACATTCTTCCAGGCTATCGTATCCGAGCCCTCTCGGAAAAGGAGCAAGAGGAGCGCGTGAATCAGGAGACGGCTAGGAGGCGCGAATGGGAGCAGGGGCTTGTTCAGGTGTACAAGGACTATCTGGAGTCTTGTGAAAGGATCTTGAGGGGTGCGTGCATAGACCAGGTCTATAATTGTGACGGTGGCTGACAAGTTCCTTAATAGCCAAGTCAAGCATTTCCTCCCTTGCGCTCCGTGCAATGTGCCAGCTCATGACGCGGGCCACTCACTTCAACTACCGCACAAACCTCATCCGTTCTCTTGTCTCGCACATTTCTCGCAGGTCGTGGGACGAAGGCTCTCAACTTTGTTATGACGCCCTCGTCGAGGTTGTGCAAAAGGATGTTCAAGGCGAGGCGAGTCTCGAGGTGGTCCGGCTTCTCAATCGCATGATTCGCGAGAGACGATACAAAGTCCATGCGAAGGTCATCAATATCCTCCTTCATCTTCGACTGCGTGACGAACTGGCGGCAGGCAAGCGAGCCAACACCACAACAGTCACAAGTGTAGACGGAGGGAAGGCCAGCAAGGGAAAGTCGAAGCCGAAAGAAGTCCGCAAGGGTAAAGCGCAGCACCTGAGCAAGAAGCAGGTGAAGAAGATGAAGGAAATCAAAGAGATCGAAGAAGAGATGAAGGAGGCAGAGGCGGAAGTTGACCACGAAGAACGAGAAAGGCATGTGAGTACCCACTCACGCTCTCACTTCTGTCCGTTGGCCCTCCGCTGAGACTGTCTTTCTTCTTCAGCAAACGGAAACGCTCAAGCTTCTCTTTGTCCTCTACTTTTCCATCCTGAAGGCACCAAAGGTTTCTTCTTCGCTCCTCTCGACTGCCCTCGAAGGTCTCTCACGCTTTGCTCACCGCATCAACGTCGATTTCTTCCGAGACTTACTTGCAGTCCTTAGGCTTCATGTCAAGAAAGCGCTCGGTCGAGAGGAGGGCGAGGAGGAGGAGGAAAATGCTGGGTCCAGTGACGAGGCGCAATCATCGCAGGACGACGAAGAGACACAGGATGGAAAGGCTTCTTCCAGCGACATTCGCCTGGCTTTGCTGTGCATCGTGACGATTTTCGAGCTTCTCTCAGGTCAAGGCGAGGCCTTGAATCTGGACATGAGCGACATGGTATCAAAACTCTACACGCTCCTGCTCTCCCTGGCTCTTCGGTCCGACCTTGAAGAGGTTCCCTCCTCATCCGCTTCCGCGGTTCAACAGCAGGAACCTCGAACAATGACGGACCTCATGCTTCGCGGACTGGATCTCGCCCTCTTGCGTCCTCCTGCCTCTTCGATTCCAGCCGAGCGGTGTGCGGCCTTTATCAAGCGCATTCTGACCTGCTCGCTGCACACTCCGCCCACGACGACGCGTCGCCTGCTCGGCATGGCGCGTGCCCTCATTGCAAGGGATTCTCGACTGGAGGCGCTCCTCGATACGCAGGATCGGGCCAGGGACGGTTACTTTGATCCACTTGCAACGGACGCAGACGTTGACAGTGTTCGACCCCTTGGAGCTGGTGAGGCAGCTTGGGAACTTTTTGGGCTAGCGAGGAGCGTCAATGAAGATGTCGCGCATGACGCACTCAAGCTTCAGGCTTGGAGGCAATTGTAAAGCTCCTCCAGTGGGACGCCCCCGATTGATCCTCTTATAGATCCTCTTCGTCCTTCTAATCCAATAGCTGATCGAGATCATTGAATGTCTTCTGAGATCTTTTTGGAGGTTTATATAAAGAGGAGTGGAGAGATATTGCTGTCGGAGATATAGAGAGAGGCGAGGAGAGCTATTGCTGTTGTGTCAAGGGCCTTTTGGAAATATGAGTTGACTATGGTCGATCTTGAGGATACGTCTAGAGAGAAAGGCTTGTTCTGATTACTTTTGTCGTTGTCTTTTGCTGTCGCCCATTGATGTTCTTGTAAAAAATACTTACCCCTGTGTGCCTCCGTCACCGTTGTTAAGACCTTAATCCTCTTCATCGTCTTCGACGTCTTCGCCAGGTACAGCGTTTCCAGATGAATCCCTCCTCCGCTTCTTTTTGTCGCTTCGGACGGCAATTTTGATTCCTTGAGACGCTAACTTTTTGGAGAGCTCCGTTGGATCCAGCATACCCGGAAACCGACGCGGGGAATAGACGGCTGAAGGAGTAGGCGAAGGGGGTGTCAGTACATCGCCTTGTTTTTCAGTGGCGAAATTCACTCACTGAATGGTTCCGTGTACGCCTCAGCGAGGGCGTCTGATACGCCTTCATTTGTGTGACCGTCGCTGCGGCAAAAGATGTTCATTAATCAGCCTTCTTCCTCCATCTTATTGCTTTGTGGGGCGTAGAACTCCGCGCTGCGGTGCGTCTCTCCGCTCTACACAATTTCAAAACCACCATGATTGATGAGAAGAGGGGCTGCGAGTCTCCTGCCTCCCCCGCTAGATCACTCCGCCCCAGCCTATCCGAAACTGGCGCCGATCGGTATCCGTGCGATGGACTCACCTGCTTGCCAATGCCGTGAATAGAAGTCTGATTCTGTATATGCCCTCAGTCCTAACGCTAAGATCCTGAAGGACGAAAAAGATGCGAAAGACGTCTTGCTCGTCCTTGAGCACATTGGCGCTCGTCACTGCGGCTCCCACAAGATTTCGCGTATAGTGTTCCGTTGTCACTGTCGTCAAAGAATCTTGGCTCTCGACCCCCACCTGTGCTATTGGCGAGGCCGAGGTCGGAATTTCGTCGCGCTGCTCACCGCCTACAAAGACTGGCTCGTAGCCTTCCGCGCCCAGGTCGAGATTGGCCAAATGAGGAAGTGTGGTGCTGCTGCTACTGGTACTGCTGCTCGATGTGGCAACGCCGCCTTGCTGCTGTTGCTGTTGCTGTTGCTGTTGCTGTTGCTGTTGCTGTTGCTGTTGATGTTGCTGTTGATGTAGCTGCTGCGAAGCCTGTGCCTGCTGAATCAACGAAGAGGGCACAGCGGCCGCGTGTTGGTGCACAAGAACATTCCTGGGTGAGGCCATGAGTTCGTCGGGATGACAGAGGTCCGAAGCGAGGAGAAAAAGCGAAGTGTTGACCTCCCTGTGGTCGTCACCGGCCTCGTATCAGCCGCCTACACCAAGATTCAATCTCCCAAACGGCAAAGACTCACCAGGGCGACACCTCTTTGCCGCTCTTCTCATCCGTAATGATGAGTCGCACGATGAGAGTTGGGCTCAGCGGCCGGCGGTCCTGTAAAGGCTCAAGAGGTGAGCCAAGTCTGCCAAGGGATGGCGTCACGACCTCAAATTCACCTTATCCCCGAACCCACACATCCTCGCCCTCGATGGGTGCTGCACGACCACGAGCTTATAGCGCCTGCGAGTGTATGTGATGGTGAGTTGCTTCAATCATTCGTACAAGAGCACAGGAGACTTACCAGCCATCCCTGACCCGCGAAAAGCCTTCGATGGAGTGCCTGGGCGCATCCGACCGGTTGCTGGTCGCGCTTCCACTTGCTTCCGATGTTGGTGCTCCACCTCCCATTCCGGATGCGCTGGACCTTTCTCCTAACGATCCTGCAGAGGTCGTTGTCGTTGCTCCCGCTTGGCCTCCGCTTGTTGTTGGCATGCCTGTCGCAAGAACCGATGCGGATGAAGAAGCGCCAGAGGGCGCGATGGTTAACGACGACGACCCTGCATCTAAGCCAGCACCAGCACTCGTCGTCGAGAGCGACAGTAGCCCATACCCAGGTGTATTGGAGATGGATGCTGTCCTTCCCCTTGCTGTCGAGGCGGCGCTGTCCGGCGAGACGATGTATGTCGACTGGTGCTGGTCAGCCCTCGATGCTCTCCTGCGCGGCATGTGCACATTGAGGGTCGTTGACGTGCCTGGCGATGCGCCCCGACCGGGCGTGTTAGGCGGCGAACGCTGCAGGTCGAGTCTTCGAGCATTGGCAGACGTTGACGAGGTACTACCAGCTCTTGCCCGTGAGCTGGACGTCTGTAGAGCAGGAAGCAATCGGTCGATGCAGTCAGTCAAAGAAGTGCGTGCAAGCCTCACCGTGTGTGTCAGATAGCTCACCTCGCCCAGACGGCCTGAGGAGCGCTGCAGGTCGAGTGGCGTAGCAGGCAGTCCCACATTTGCAAAGGTAGACGTTGTCGCAGATGCTGGCCGAGGATAAGGGCTGGCGGTTGGGGTAGGACCAGTGTCATCGTGAGTCACATTGTGTATTCTCGAAGCTTCTGTCCAAAGGTGCGATGATGTCGATGGCCGTTGCTGGTCGAAACTGGAATGTCCTCGTTGGTAGACTGGTCGATCGCCACCTCTGGAAGAGGTCAATGGCGGCGTTGCAGGTAGCTGCGATAGCGGTGGTAATCTTGGCGGTCCCCCTGCAAGTCCCACTCCTCCGCCATCCAGTCGCCTTTGCACCGACGATGAAGTAAATGACGATGTTGCTGACGGCAGTGATGACGAGGACGATGGCGCTGCTGATGACGATGGCTGCTGAGGGGGTTCCTGCCGGAAAGGTTGATATTGCTGGCCAGAAGGCGACGCTCTTTCGTCGCGGTTTGGACCTTCCTCTGTCTCGCCATCATGCGGCCGTTGCTTGCTCATCGCTACCAAAGAGAGGAGTCGCTAGTCTCTGTCCCACCACAGCGACTCTTGGTGAATGAAGGAAGAGATAGGTGATCAACGTCCGTCTCCAATTCGTTTCTCCCCCTCCTCCTCGTCCTCCTCCTCTTCTTCGTCCCTCGTCCGCCTAATGAGAGTAGGTGCGATTCTCCCTTTTCGGCCTCTTCTCGGCTTGACCTTGTTGTTACGACTATTGTTTTCCTACACCAGCTTTGGCCTCACTCGTTGTCGCGCGCGGGCGGATGAGTCTCGCCGGAGGGCCTGCGGACAACAAATTGGCAGGTCAGCGCTGTCTACTGACGAAGAGGACAGAGGGAAAACTTTGAGAACCGATGGCTGTGCTTTGCGCCCGCGGCCAACGGAGGTCGGCGTGGTGCTGAGCCCGAATCACTCGTCCACTAACTTGTCCTCCGCAAACTGTCAAAGCCACTGTTGCGACTTGTGTAGGTGCTCACCTGAGGATTTGTGAATCCCTCGTTGCTCAAGAAATTGTTTATACCGATCTTGGTGCAACCTTTGCTTCTTCAGATGAGCTTGAACGGCTGAAGCGGCCGATCGGAGCTTGGAAGGTACTATGCTTTAGGACGGCGGTGGCGGCCAAAATAAAGCAATTGATGAAGCTGGTCCGTCTTGATGTTGGAGAGACAGCAGTGATGCGGTCGACAGCGACAGGGCAAAGTCGACCGCAGGGCAAGAGGCGACGGCGGAGGACCAACGCAGAGAGATGCCGTCAATGAGGGCCAAGGAACGCCGTCGGCCAAAGTGCCGAACGAGTGGCGGGTGAAACTGGCAGGCGAAGACTTGCTGGCCCGATCGCGGACAAGATGGTGATGATGGAGCTCCTAGGTGGACGTGCGGAGCGCAGCGGAGTCTGTCGGAGAACAGCCACGGCCAACAGGTGTTTTCGGCTGGCAATGCTAGTCCTGTACTTGCAGGTCCACTTAGCGGATAGACACCCCACCCTGTGTCGTTACGGCCCGGAGACGATGGGCCGAGCCTTGCGGTAAGAGCGATAGTCCTGCTGAATACTTCTTTATGTATAAAGAAGTTGGTCACGCAGTCAGCTATTGATCTATTGTCGGTCTCTCCTCCTCCTCTTTCTGTTGGCTTCGAGGAGAGGCAGCTGAAAATACCTTTCGGGCCCAGTCACCGTTGAGGAGTCCTTCCAGGCAGCTGGTGACCCTAGAGATTCCCCTTCAACAAGAAACTTATGATCCTGTCCGATCCCCACCCCAACTATAGCCCTGCCGTCCCGCTATCTCGAGCAAAAGAGGAGAGGCAAGCTGACGAGAGCTAAAAAATAAGCAGACAATTTTCCGAGATGCGTGTGGGTTGAGCTCGCTTTCTTGCTGCTTGATCTCTGACGGACAAACCTGCCTGGAGGTTCGGACCGAGCTGTCCACTTTGTTGGTGATGGTGCTAGGTGAATGGACGGTTCCGCAGGTTGGACAGACACCCCGGGTAGTGTTTGCCCGACGATGTTGAGGTCACAAAGATACAGGAACGTAACCTTTCGGAGGTAGCGAAGGAGTCAAAAGCCGCTTGTCTCCTCCGTCTGCAAATCTAGCGCCTAGGCCCCGCTTGAGCGGCGACGTGGGAACCGAGGGAAGGAAGTGACCTAGGTTTTGGTTATGCGCGCAGGACCCTGAGAAAAAGTCGCGACGGTCAGATCTCGGTAGGCCTTCTTTCTCTTTTGATGATCCTTCGTCTCTTACCGTTAAGGAGACTGCGGGAGCAGCAGCCAGGCTCAACGAGTGAAAAGACGGAACTAAAAGAAAGGTGACAAAAGCTGACCAACTTGGTGGTGCTGGTCCGTTCGGGCGGCCCAACCACAACACGGTGGACCTGAGCTGTCGGTTCGCTATTAACGGACGTGTCCCTGAAGCTAGCGCTTATTAGGCGATTGAGCTGAGGTGAGAAATATCGGCGAGATAGACAAGCGCGCGCGCGCGACGGGGGAGCGAGAAGAAGAGAGCGCCTCTCGCCTTAGATATCCGACGTCCGCGTTCGGGAAGGGCGGGTCGACCTTGCCGGCCGATGAAAGGGAAGAGGAGGGAAGAGGGAGGACCGCGCCGGGGGAAAAGAGGAAGAACCAAGATGTCCCCTATTTCAATATGATCGGTCCTCTTTCCGAATTGTGTGGACCATGAAGGAATCTTGAGCTGGGGGATTCAGGCTAGGGGTGGGGGAAGGCACCAGTGTGTGAGTGCGAGAAGGTGGAACGAAAGGACGGAAAATAGAAAGAGTCCCGAGATTGCACACCGATTCCTGCGTCGGTCTCCCTGTCGTTTGTTGACCTCCGATTGCATGTGTGAGTGCAAGAATGCGTACGTGTGTGAGTGAGGAAGTAGTAGTGTATGTGTGTGCTACAAGCAGCCCTGTGCAGGTTGCCCTTCTCCCTCGGCGACATAAGGTTCAGCGTCGGGTCTCTAATCCTCTTTTATTTCTATTGTCTGTATTTTTTGTCTATATCTTCTTTAACCTAATCGTCTGTGTCTTCCCAGCCCTTAAATTGCCCTGCAACATCCGAGCGTCCGGTGTTTCGTCGATGGCGGGCATGCAATTCTGTAGTGACAAGCAGCTGGTGTAGTGGCTTCCTGCTGCACATATCGAGTCTGAGCGGAGAAGGGAGAGGGGGGAGCGGACCCGAGAAATGCCAGTGGCTTTGACGGTCGTTATCGGAGCCGCACTCCAGACATCGTCAGCAGCGTTGCTCGAATTTGTCCTACAAATTTCGCCACTTTGGCCGAGGCCAGAAGACGTCGTAGTTCTAGCTGGAGATACTTTCATTCTGCTTGGCAGGAAGGTGGGGACCTGGGTTTGAACATCTAATCCCAGCATGTAATTTTACCTCAAAATAATGATGATGTAGGTGTACATCTATCTCTGCGCGCCACAAACTCCTGCGCTTCTGAAATAATAAACTCACTGCGCTCGTCCCCTGCCAGGTTTGCTGTGTTTTCTTTTTGGAAAAATCTCTCCGACGCTACTACTGGCTGCACTACTGCACAGTATTACTGCAAAAAAATGAAAAGCATCAAGATTGGGACTGAAACAAATACGGACCAACGCCGAGGCATTGTGTTTGCATTGTCTCTCTTCACGAAAGCGAGGGACGAAGATCTTCAGTTGTGCAGACGCATTTGGCAATCATGTTGCGATGTTGCGATGTTGCGACGTTTGCCCGTCCCGCGTCCTGAATTTGGTCAGCTGGTCACTCGGAATTACTCAAGACCACCTCTAGCGAGGGCAGAACTAGTTGCTGCTTGTCTGCCCTCATGGTCTCATTTAGCGCTAAACTCTGAGGCGTTGGTCGAGGCCTAGACTGCCCGGGATTTAGATGGATAAAAATAAATCCTTTCGCGGAGATCGTGGCCAAGCGGCGAAGGGTTTTGGACTCCTCTTCTCCATTTGCCTGGAAGCCACTACTATTAGACTAGCTAGCGTTCCACTCTCTAACACCGCACCGCAGCTAATTTGTATTGTCAACACGCTACAGATCTAAAAGCAAATGGGGATGATTCGGGAAAGGCGGGATGGGTCGCAAACAAAAAAATTAATTACACATGAGAATTGCTGCGCTCTTCCCAATTACGGACATGGCCACTGCCTCAGCTGTATTAAGAACCGAATAAAAACTGCACAAACACCGAGGCATGAGCGGCTGATGCGTTTGCGGGGACTTCATCGATGGTGGGGAGCTGAAAGTAGGCAAGCGCATACGGCTCGCTAGTCGCGACTGCTCCGTGAAAGACGCTCTGCTCGCGCTACTTCTCGCCAAGGCGATGCCGACCAAGGCACAATCAAGGCACTAATCTTCCTTCTGACATGTCGATCTCACAAGTGGCACCCTCGTCGGAGCCGCGAAAGAAAGATAATTTGCAGCGTGATACGGGAACGGAAGTACTCGTGCAGCGGCTCGGAATTTAGTGAAGACGGAGAATGATTGCAGCAAGACAAAAAGAATTCAGGAAGCGCTCTGCTGCGACACACTGTGGTAGCTGGTAGTAGTGGTGGAGTAGTGTATAATAGAGTAATAGAGGGCTCAAGATGGGTACGCGGTCTACTAGTGCAGTTGTGACGGGCAATCTGCATCTCTCTGCCGACAGCGGAGCCGAAAGAATGCAATTTGACGGGCAGATTAGAGTGTAAGAAGGTCTGAACGGAACCGAGGGAGATGGTCGACAGGGCTTTGGTTCTGGCGAGAGATAACAAAATGGCTTTGGTATAGAGAAGTAGTTGTAGTAAGAGTATTGCGGTACAGTGTGGAGCTCGAGATTTTAAGAAAGTGGCTCAACAAACGATGCAGTCCCCATTCTTCTTGCCAAGCTGACCTTTCTGCTCGAGAGCCATCTCCTCGGCTAATCTAACCTCTTCGGCCGGCGTAAGCAAGCCCTTTGCTTGTCGCGACTTGAGGGCTTTGAGAGCTGATGCGTGCTCCGAAGTAGCCCGTCTGTCGGTTGGCGAAGTTGTCAGTAAGCAAGGCTAGCGCCGGGCCACTCTCCTCATGCACAAAGCCTGGTACGTACGGCGCACGGCCAGACACGATTTACCCCTTGACTGTGCCAAAGAGGGGAGGAGGTACCCACTTTTCCGTCTTGTAGTTGCTCGTTGCCGTGCTGATCACGCGGATCGGACTTGCACTCGACCCGGCCGTGCTTCTGTTGAGTGCTGAAGACAGCTGCCCCTCACTCGATTTCGAGGGTTGGTCGTTACTCCACGGCGATGGCACGATGTTGACAAGGCGAGAGCGGCTCGATGGCGGTAGGTTGCTGCTGGATGACCGAGCAAGGCTGGTGCAACTGTGCTGGTTGGGTGCGCGATGCGACGGGCAAAAAGAGAGGGAGCAGCAAGGGCACTGGAAGAAATAAATGGTCAGGAGCCATTGCCTGTGTGGTATAGGAGGATGATTGGTGGACTCACGTTGATAGGGACAACCATAACCTTGTGGCACCTTCGCTCCGAACATTCGCCCTCGCGCTTCGCCCTCTTGCCCTTGTTGGCGATGCTGCCATCTGCATTCAGGGCAGCGCATTCGACTTTGCCCGTCTTGCGATCGGGCGTCAGGTGGGCGTCCATGGCCACGTTTGCGTCCTCATCCCTCTTCCAGTTGCGTGGCGGCTCGTGACACAACGGACAGAGTGGAACCATGAAAGACTGTGATGGGGTTGGGCACTGATGCTCGCCTGTCTTGAAGTGCTCGGAGCAGAAGCTGCAGGAGAGACGGCAATGGAGAATCAGTAACAGCTTGCGTCTCTGAGCGTGTTCAGCAACACTTACGTCTCCTGACAGTCAGGACAGCGGAAGGGAAGAAAGTCCTCGCGATTGCACTCTTGCCAGTGGCACCGCTGGCCGATGAACATCATCTCGCTGTTGTAATGACGCTCAGCGGCCGTCACTCTCCGCGGGGGAGTTGACGAACCAGACATATTGTGTGCGGTCGACAAAAGCTTCGGTATCTCGTCTATAGCACAAGTCGCTGTGGGAGGATGTCTTGGAGGGGGTGGATAGATGGAGACAAAGGCCCGCTCGCCGTTTAAGAGCGCTCGGGCGACTTCGCCACCATGGAAGGTCCAAGAACGACGACTTCGCCTTCGACGACGCGCGTCCGTCAGGAACGAGGCAGCGCCCTCTTTCGTGGGATTTCTCGGCCGTAAACTCTTCAGACTAGATCTCCTTTTCCCGGTTTTCGGAAATTTGGATATGTAAAATTCTGACACGTTTCCCAAAAGTGACGAAGCCACATGACAGAAGCAAAATCGCAGCAGTCGGACCGGAAGAAACGGCTGAGAGAGGCACGATGACGACTGTGGTTCACCTCTTGTGTCTGAAGTCCGACATTTTGACTCTCGCCTGGTGGCTGCAAGAACGTTAATTTTTCTAATTTAGCTCGCCGAGCATGCTCCGTGAGTAAGGTATTTTTATTACATTATTATGAGTAGTACTAGAGCTGCTAGAGTAGGTACACCAGTAGTGCTGCTCACGTTTAGGGTGCAACTTTACTTTTTTTCTCGATCCGCGATCGACGCGCACGCTTAGCCAAAAGCTTGCGCAAGGGAGACGAATCCGTTTCCGCTGCGCGTGATAGCTCTTTCCCATCTCTATCCACCTTCGGGCCAGGGCATCCACCTTGCGACGGAAACACCGCAAGAGCCAAGCGCTGTGTAGACTAGTAATATTGGTAGCTGCTAGTAGTAAAAGTGTCGCCCAAGATACAGCGCTGTACTGTGCTTTACTGCACAATGGGTTATGGTAGGATCCGCTGTCGCGGCGGGAAGATACTGTATTTTGCAAGAATTCAGAAAGGGAAGCGACGGGGTGAACGGAGGAAGAAGTCTAAAGCCAAGTGCGGAGTTCTTTATGCTTAACATGCCTGGTTCCTCCGAGGCAGATTGCCCTATCTGCGTGTAACAGGCTCTGTGCATGTACTGTTTCGTTCGATTACGTCTATGCAAGTCATCGTACGTAGGCTGCCTGCCTCGATCGCTGCGACCTCGAACGCATCCTACCTTAAGTCTGTATTACCTATCATCTATCATGTCACAGGACCGGACCGGTAGAGCAACTGTGGAGGAGAGGAGCGGTATTAGTCGTAGGGTCCATTCAAGATTTAAGACTACTTGAGATCGAGGTTAGGTTGGAATTGGGCAGAATTCCTCAGGATGGGGTTTTGCAGCGGGTTTGTCGTTTAGACTTTGATCTTCGTTGTCCGCCTCATGTAAGCACACTTATTTTCTTGAGCAGCCTTCTTTAAAGCTGTTCTGCATAGCAGACCCTGCAAAAATGTTAGTCCAGCATTAACCAGACCCGAGGCAGGAAGAGAAAATTTTCTTCTCCCTCACCTTAATTTTAAATTGCCTCGGGGCCGGTCAGTCGTCCTTTGCTGCTGCTGCTTACCTGCGCGGGCGCGCGCGCTTACTATCTCGCCTTGCCTTGCCATTTGCCTTTCGGCCTTTGTTGCCTGCGGACGAGCGTGCAAACCTCTTTGCGGCTCCTCCTGTTCGAATCCAATCCCCTGCCCGCTTCTGCCACTCTCGATCTTTGTTTACCATCGCCATCATCTTCGAGTCGTGGCAAAGCAGACACGCTGTCGCGACTTATAGGAACGTCCGCATCTCTTTTCTAGCCTGCGTCCGTTCGCCACGCAGCATCTTTCATCCAGCTCCCAACCAAGCCCTGTCAGCAGTCAACCAGCCTGTGTCTAACCGTTGTTGAACCAACCGGCAGGCTCCACCAGAACATGCACTACGAAGAGTACGAGAGAAGAGCGGCCCACTACCCTCCCCCTCCGCCGTCGGCCGGGGGTCGGGCTAGTCCTCCGCCTCCTCCCTTCTACACGTCTACGCACCAGCAGCATCCTCACAGCCCCGTCTATTACCCCACGGCGCCGCCTCCGCCACCTCCCCCACCCGCGCACTACGGCGGTTATCCAGCTCCGTACGGCAGCGGCGGCTACTACGATGGCCCTCCTGCGCCGAGTCCCTTTGTAGGAGGTTCGCCAGCACCGCCCCCTCCCTCTGCTGTTGCGCACCATCACCACCACGCTCATCATCCGGCACAAGCCTACGAGCCCAAGATGATGGCTGCCACCCACCTTCATCACCATCAACAACAACAACAACAACATCACCACCAGCAGCCCTTCCATACCCATCCACACCCGCACCACGTCGCGCCTGTCCATCATCATGCGCCTCCCATGCATGCTAGTTCTGGCCCTGGACCATTGATCACGCCTCCCATGTCGTCCGGCGGCGATCAGCAACCGACCTACGTGGGCTACATCAAGTCGTCGACAGATGCCATCTTGCTCCTCTCGGCCTGCGACCTGCCCTCGGACGCCAACACGACCAAATCCACCTCGCCCCCCGGCGGCCGAGGCATGACTAATGCCTTGCCACCGCCCCGTCGGGTCACGAGGAGGCTTCTGGACGCCGAGAGGGCTGAGCTCGTGGCCAGCGGCAGCGTCTTTGTCTGGGACGAGAAGGAAGCCGGCATGAAGAGGTGGACCGACGGCCGCGTATGGAGCGCCAGCAGAGTCAGCGGTTGCTTTCTCACCTACCGCGAGCTCGAAGCACGGAAGAAGACGAATCCTTCCTCGTCGCTCAACGGCCATCCCGATGGACCGACATCGAACCAGTACAAACCTGAGGGCCTGATCAAGCAGTCGTTTAGCATCACCACCGCCAGCGGCCGCAAGCTCCACGTCATCTCCTACTTTACCAAGCGTGATGTTCGCGAGGGTCGCCTGCGCCGCGTGAGCGAGGATCCCCGTTTCGTCGGCGAAGGCGGTGGCGAATGGGGCTTGCAGATCGACGAGGCCGAATACTCGTTCCCTGACCTCGGAGGAGGCGGCTCGCACGATGGCCAAGTGGCTGCGCAGCTGGGTTCCCAGCCCCCGCTGCCACCCCAGCACCAGCACCAGGCTCAGCCTCCGCCCCAGTCGCAGTCACCGCATGCTCAGCTGCAGGCTCAGCCCACCCAGCCTGATCGTCAGCATTACTCCGCTGCTGCGCAGCACTCCGGATATCAAGATGACGAAGTGTCGCTGGGCTCCCGAAGCGCCTCGCCGCAATATCCGGCTCAGTCACCCTCGTCAAAGGCTTACCACAATGTCCCTTCTGCTGCCCCCGCCCTTGCGTCGACCACTGCAGCACCATCGACGTCTCTCAAGAGGTCCCGTGACCAAGCGGGCGAAGATGATGAGGACGACGACGAAGACGAAGACGACGAAGAGCACCGGCGAGCCGAGAGGTACACAGCCCAGGATGGGAGGCCTTCGTCCTATTTTCGAGCCGAAACGAATTCGACGAAGCGTCCGCCTGTCCGGCCGAGACTAGCCAGGGGACGGTCTAACAGCATGTCTGCTTCCATTGGCAACTCGAACAATTCGCACCTTGGCGGCGCCGGTAGCAGCTCGACTGCTACCAACGACGGTCGGACTTCGTTTCAGAGCAACACCTCGTTCGCTACGACAGTCTCGACGGGCGAAGGTGTGAATGCTTCAGAGATGTCAGTCAAGGCCAAGTACGGTCTACACTCGCCCACCATGCCGCGCGAGTCTGCCATTCGCGGCAGCTGTGAGATGCAGCCAACGCAGTCGCAGGAGCGCGAGTCGGCCGTGGGCGCCCTGTTGAGCCTTGCCGGTGCTTCTTCTTCTTCCACTCCTTCGTCCAAGGCCAGCAGCGGCGACAACGGCAATCACAACAATAACCTTCACAGCAGCAAGACTCGGACGTCGTCGAAGCTGTCGATTACGACCCCTGCTACAGAAAAGGACAATGAGTCGTCAAACAGTCCCAACTCTCCCTCGTCGCCAAAAACGCCCGCTGCCAGCAGCTCGTCGTCCGGCAGTGGCGGCAACATGGGCCTGGGACTCAATGTCAAGCCTTCGAGGCGAGACTCGGACCGCGACGCACTTAATATGTTCAGTATCCGCCTATGATCTCAGCACACTACCGCACTCGCTCCATTTCTCATTTGCCTTTCCAGCTCGACGACGACTCCGATTCGCGAGCTGTATAGCACGACCATACTAATATCTGCTCCTCCCCTCCCCTTCTTCTCCCGATCGGTCCTATCCTTGTACACATGTCTCCCGCCTCTATACTCTCGTACGATAACGGCTATCCTTTCCTTGATCCTTGATAATAGTGTAATCTTTTCAGCATTCACACACCTTCCCCGGTAGCTTGCCTTTCTATCGCCCCCCACTTGTCGTTGTCTGTCTCCCCCTTCTTTCTTCTTTCTCTATTGTTCGCATGCACTAGCATCTCTTTGCAAAGATCTCTTGTAGAAAGCCCTCTTGTCTGAGCCTCATTCTTCCGTGATGCAAGGAGCAATGGTTGGTGTGTGCGGTACAGTACAGTAGAGAGAGCAAGCGGTGGTTATTTGACGAGAAGTCAGTCGTCTCTCTCCAGGGCCAAGTCATACCGGCACCGGTAGACCTGGCGTGCCTCGTCGAGGCACCTCAGGTCGACATTGGCCAGCAGCAGGGCCTCGTCGGTGCCCTCTACGCGCTGCATGCAGCCGACAAATGGCGCACACACGCAGCTCCTCCCCACCGCCCACGGCTCGTCGCCCTTGTCTCCATCCCAGGCGAGCCAAGCCTCTTGAGAGGCTGGGGGCGCCTTGCCGGCGACGTTGGTCATGGCAATCACGCACTCGTTTTCGATGGCGCGGGCCTGGCACATGCCGTCGAGCAGGCTCGCCTCGCCCGTCGTGCTCCAGCGCAGGCCAGACCGGCCACAGTCGGTGGCATACCAGCAGATGGGCGCAAAGACGACGTCGGGACCTTGCAGGCTCGTGCTGCCGTCATCTGCCTTGAAGAGCATCTCGCGGAACAGCTCGGGAAAGGCGAGGTCCCAGCAGATGAGGATGCCCGCCCGCAGCGTCCGGCCGCGCCGCGTCGTGATCTCAAACGTGCTCGGCGGCGGCGCGTGGTGGAGCAGCTCGTGGCCGGGCGACAGCACGGCGCGCTCGGGGTGCCAGAGACGCTTCTTTGTGTAGCGGCCCGCGACGTGGCCGTGCCGGTCGACGTAGTAGGCCGTGTTGAAGAGCTTGTCGTCGTGCGCCGACGGTGGCCCTTCATTGTTGTTGTTGCTGCTGTTGTTGTTGCCGTCGTCTTTGACATCGTCGAGACGGTGTGGCACATGGTGCGAGCCGAGCTCGACGATGGTGCCTGCCACGATGTCAATGTCGTTGCGCCTGGCCACCGTCGAGATTGTCTTGAGGAAGTCGGACGTCTGCTCCTCCCGAGCCTCGGCCGAGGCGGAGCGCGAGGCGGAGGACCGTGTCCGGACATCCTTCCACGCCTCGTGCGTGGCGCCCGTCAAAAAGTACTCGGGAAAGACGACGACGTCGGCACCGGCCTGTGCGGCCCGCTCGGCAAAGCGCTGCAGCTTGTCGAGGCCTCCGGCGCCCCGCGGGCCCTGCTCCGAGGGCAGCACCTGGGCGCACGCGATGCGGAGCTCGTCAATGTCCGACGGCGCGAGTCCCGGCGTGTGGCGCGGAGCGAGAGTGCCAATTGTCAGAATGTCCTCCTCGGACTCGAGACGGGCGGGCTCCTCTGACGTCGTCATTGCAGCAGCCATGATGCTTTCTTTTCCTTTGGCGGCGTCGTAAGAAAAAAAAAAAAAAAAACCGACACAATATGGCCACTCTGTGCAAATATCTGTGCGCACGGATTCCAACTTGCAGACCAGGAAGAAGAAAGATCGCAAACAGCACGCACGCGTCCCGTCTCTCTCTCTCTCTCTCTCTCTCTCTTCTTCTATTTCGCACGCACGCACGCAAGCAGCCATTGCCATTGCCCTTTCTTCCACAGACGAGGGCTGCTGCCACGGCTGACAAGAATGGCAGACTACCAGGAGCGCCTCCAGGCCGTCGCGGGCGAGCTGTCCAAGATTGAGGCCGAGCTCGAAAAGGCCGTCGAGATCCGCCAGCGCCTCGACTCGCAGCGGTCGGAAAACGAGCAGGTGCAAGTCGAGTTTCGGCGGCTCAAGCCAGACGCGGGCGATGCCATCTACAAGCTCGTTGGGCCCGTCTTGCTCAAGCAGGAGACGGCCGAGGCAAAGGGCAACGTCGACAAGCGAATCGAGTTCATCGATGCAGAGATGTGAGAGATGATTGGGGCCCGGCATGGCGCAATCGCCGATGCTGACGTATCCTTCACCAGTAAACGAGTAGAGGCGCAGCTCCAGGAGATCAACCAGCGGAGCGAAAAGAAGCGCCAAGAGGTCAGTCACGATTCCATGAAAAGGCTCCGTCTAAAGAAAGGCTGATCCAGTCCCATGCACAGATCGTCGCCATCCAGCAAGAGGCCCAGCAACACCAGCAGCAGCAGCAGACAAGCGCAGAGGCCGTCTCAGCGTAATGGGTCGATGTCAAATCAACAATTTCGACCTCACTAATACATCATCTGTAACACTATCAAAACGACTGTGCGCGCCTGGGAATGAAGAGGAAGTTGGAAAGGTATATGGCTGAGTGGGACGTTACTAGATGCGACGCTGCCGAACAGCAATTGGGCTTGTCATGGGCGAGGCTCCCAGACTCGACAAAGGGCTCCGACCCGTGGCGAGGGAGCTGCTGTGGGGCAGTGGAACGCGAGCAAGGGTGGGTGAAGAGGCTGGGCTGCTGGACCCGCTCCAGCCGCCCTGGGCGGTGGCACCGTGGGGAAGGACCCGAGGAGCCGGCCCTTGCCAGCCTGGTGCGCCAAAGGGCGAGGCCGACGAAGACGCAGTGGTAGAAGAGCGAGGTGGATATGGCTGGTTGATGGCACCACCACCACCACCACCACCACCGCCGCCGCCGCCGCCACCGCCAAAGTAGTCTTCTTCGTCGTCTTCCTCGTCCGACTCCCTCTTGATGTTGAGCTCTTCTGCGTAGTGCTGTCCTTCTTCCCCCAGCCCAGTAGAAGTCACATCTCGCAGCTGGCCGTTGAGCTGGCGGAGGTGCGACTGCCTACGCTGGGCCCTCTCCTCCTTTTCCCTCGACTCCCGCATGGCGCGCTCAATGACGCTCTCGCCACTCCGGCCCCACTTGAAGGCAGCGCTCTTCTTGCTACGCTTTCTCCTTGCCTCGACGCGGTCCTCGTCCAGTGCCTCGGGCAGGGCCTCGTGCGCACGACGCTGCAGGTCCGCCTCGACGCGGGAGCCGTCGCCCAGGACAAAGGAGCCAATGTAAAGGACAAGAGCGGCGACGATGCCCATGGCCGTGCCCACGGCCAGACCGGCGCCCAAGAAGACGCTGTGGGAGCCCGCGTCAGCGATGTCTCGTAGCACTGGAAGACAGAGAGGAGAGGGGGGAAGGGGGCGGAGAAAAACAACTCACTAGACAGGGTATACCTCTCGGACGATGATGGCGATGAAGCGAGCAGGGAGCCAGACGAAGAGGAAGAGAGCGCCTTGGCCGAGGTAGATGAGAGGCGCGCCAGCCGTGAGGGCAGGCGCGACGAGGGCCCTCTCGCCCGTCCATCGAGTCGTGCGCCACGATGTCTGTGCGGCCCACCCGACGGCGTGCGCAGCATACATCGTGGGCGTCCAAACGACTCGCTGGCTGAACCAGGCCGCGATGTTCCACGCGATCCAGAAGAGCGACAGGGCAATCTGGGCAGATCTGGAATGTCCTTCGTTGTTTGAGTCATACGAAGCTGGCTCGATTGTCTTGCGCTTTCTTTTCTTCGAAGGAGGAGGAGTAGCTCGATGCTCCGCGTCGTCCTCGTCGTCCTCGTCGCCTTGTGCATACTCGCTTTCTCTCTTTCGGCGACTCTGACGCTTTATGGAGGCAACAGCCTCGTTCCTCGTCGGCGCACTGCTGACCCTCTCCTTCTGCGCCTCTTTGATAACCTGTCTCTCTCGAGCCAGCCTCCTTGCCTCGCTCAGCTCTACCTCGTCCGTCAGGATCCTCCTCGGCACATATTTTGCCCATCGCTCCGCCCTCTCCTCGTCCGTTTCTCCATCCCTGACCTGTGGCCGATCCGGCGACGAGTGCTGCTGCTGCTGTTGCTGCTGCTGGATGATGTGATGGTGGTGTTTTTGTCGCGCGTGCGACGACGACGAGACTGGCGCCTGGCGGACGGCAGACTCGTGCGCGGCTCGGTAGTCGGCCTCTGCAAGGACCGGTGTGGCACCGACGACAAGCAGCAGCAGCGCAAGCACCCTCGTCATGGCGCCGAGGCTGACCATTGATGCGGTGTCGAGAGAGCGAGCGAGCGCGTCGCTGTCCTTTGCAAAAGAGGAGGGGGAGGGGAAATGCACACGGCACGCAAAGTGGGTTTTCGAGGTGGAGAAAGCGACTCGAGGCGCGCGCGCTGGGTGCGCGTGAAATGGCTGATGAACTTAGTCGCAATAATAGAGGGGCAGAGAGCATCGCTTGCCTGTCCAGGATCCGCTCTCTCTTTGCACACCCGGCCTTTCGCTTGTCTTCCATAACCTTAGCAGTCTCATCGTTGGAAGCTATCGCGGTGTATACAAGCTTCAAGATGTGCGTGCTTCCTTCTGGTACACTTGCCTTGACTGCAGACTTGCCCCTATGGAGCTTCTTTGCAATTCCACATGTGCGCAAGTCGATATTTAGCACGCATCAAACAACTCCTTCCTATATGTGTGTGACGCCTTGCAAATCCTGGCTTGAGTGCCAAGCTCCGACCATCACCACTTGCTCAAAGAACCAAGGGAACGGACAAAGGCCTCTCGGTGGTAGCTCCATTGCAAGCTCCGTTTAACACGTGAATTTTCTTTGACGCGTCCTTCTCGCCCAGTGGATGGGAAGCGGTGGCCGGTGCCCGTCGCTTCTTCTGTCCACCAATCCAGTCGCCAGAGCTGGCTATCCCGACGAAAGTGGGGTGCAAACGAGAGCAAGGAAGAGGGTGATGGACAGACCGAGACGCTCGGGGCGTACGTCGGCCGCCGCTGCCGCACCAACCCCGTCCACACCGGGCACACCGCAGAACGGGCAGTCGAGCGCCGGCGCGCTCTCGCGATCGCCTTCGACCTCGTCACTTGGACCGTATCAGCAGCAGCAACAGCAGCAGCGCCAGCCACAGGTCCCTTCGAATGCGAGTCCCAATGCACATCATTGGGCGGCAAGCAGCACCGCTCAGCGGGGGCCGTCGAACCACCATGTGCCAGCGTCGCACTACGCGAGCCCAAACTACCAAGCCGGACCTTCGCCGATGGCCTCGTCGCCCTTTCTTCCCCCTTCCGCAGCTGCAGCAGCCTCACCTGCTGCTGGACAACAGCCCATGATGACACCGACGCCCCAGTCGAGACCGCTGGCAGGCCCTGGGCAGGTTCCATTCCAAGGACCGGGGTATGCCCATCCACCTCAACCGAACGGGCACCCAGTGCCTCCAAACTCAAGACCACCAGCGCTGGGCCCATCGGTGTTCCCCGCCATGTCGCCATACCCCGAGAATGCCCCAATGGGCCGGAATGCGAATCCGCTGCCACCGCAGACGGCCGTTGGGCCTGGTCAGGCGCTCTACACGACGTTTGCCTCGCGCATGCAGACAGGCATCACGACGCTCATGCAGCCCATTCCGTCAGGGCCAGACTTGCAGGATGTGTTAGCTGTGTCGAGGGGGATGAGCACCTTTGGGACCGACTACGGCACAACGGAGCGGACCAGGGGCGGCGGCACCCGGAGGAGGGCTGCCGCTGGCATGACGTACTATGGAGAGGAAGGGAGCGACTTTGACGACGACGACGATGACGATGACGACGATGGTCAAGGGAGCGGCGTGGACGCAGAGAGGAGCAAGAGACAGTCGGCAGCAGGGACACCGGCAGAAGAGCGGAAGCCGCAAGAGGAGGAAGAGGAGGAGAAGCCGGGTGCCCTGCTGGGAATGCCGCCGCCGGGCAACAAGGTCTTTGTCAGGAGGGCCAACAAGGTCCATCCCATTGCTCACTCAGAGACCGACCTGCTCGAGCAGGCCGAGCGGGCCGAGTTTCTCATTCCCATCCGCGTCGAGCTCGAGACGGAGACGCACAGGATCAAGGACACCTTCACCTGGAACCTGCGCGAGCACCTCATCAAGCCTCGCGACTTTGCGAGAAGCTTTGTCCGCGACCTCAGCCTGCCCGTCGATCCATACACGAGCCTGGTGGAAGCGGCCATCATTGATCAGATCAAGCTCTACCAGTCGAGCGGAATCGACCTGGTCCACATTGGGCCCGCGCCTGGCGGCCCATGGGCTTCCAGGGCCAATGGGGCAAAGGAGGGGGTCGAGGAGAGGAGTGTGACATTGGGTGGAGCAGGAGCGCTCAGCAAGCTCCAAAGAGGCAGGAGGGAGTCGAGGCAGTGGGACTGGGGCTTGCGAAAAGTGGCAGACGACGTTATTAATAGCAGCATCGGGAAAGAAGTAGGGGAGAGGAAGAGGAAGCGGGAAGCGACAGAGGCCGGGGACGTCGTTCTGGGAAGCGACGGCGATCATGAGGACGATTTGAGGGTCATTGTCGATGTGAGTGACTCTTTTGAGTGTGGCTTTACGGATACCCGAGCTCCTCGCTAACCCTTCTTGCGCGGGAATAGTACGACGTGCAGATCTACAAGCACCACCTTCGAGACCGGCTCGAGTGGGACCTGGCCTCCCCGTTGACGCCCGAGGCATTTGCCGCCCAGCTGTCCAAGGACCTGGCGCTGACGGGCGAGGCGCTGCCCATTGTGTCGAATGCGATTCGGGAGCAGCTGCTGATGCACACGCGCGCGGCGCAGGAGTGCGACCTGATTGGCAAAGGTGGCGAGTACGCAAAGTGGCAGGCCGAGATCGACGATGCCGAGGCGGAAGAGGCTGAGAACCGGCGAAGGAAAGAGCTGGGTCTCGAGAGCCTGCCGTTGAAGCCGCTGCAGACGATGCCGGAAATCGTCGAGGAGGAGCAGGAGCCCCTGCTGGAGCTGGCGCCGCGGCGAGGCAGGCCACCAAGACGGCTCGTCGAAGAGAGGGAGCGACTGGAGCGAGAGAGGGAAGAGAGGTTGCAGCAGCAGCGCGAGCAGCTCTTGCAGCTCCAACAACAACAGCAGCAGGCCAAGGAGCAGCAGCAACAACAACGGCAGCAGCAGCTCGAACAGCAGTCGAGACAGGTTGCCGCCTCCGTGGCGCGAGACGAGCTGGGAGGGGGAGGAGGCGGCCCATCGTCTGACTCGGTACTTGCCGATGGTTCTGAGGGTCCCTCTTCCCTGTCAACCCCTCTCCCTAGACCACCGCCAACAGTCATTCTCCGCACACCGGCACAGCGAAAGAGCGTCGCGCAATTCTACCAGTCGCAGCTCACCGAGCGCGGGCCCAGGAAGCTCGAGGGCGTGTGGCGGGACTACCACGACTCAAAGGAGTTTGGCCCTCTGCTGGAGATGTTGACAGAAGAGGAGCTCGAAAGAATTGAGCAGGAGGCCATTCGAGCCAGCCGGTGAGTTTGTCATTTCACCCCACTATTCTTGGGATGTTCCCTTTCTTCATTTTGACTGACCGGCTTCATCCATGCTTCCAATCGCACAGCCGAGGAAGAAGAGATCAGCAGCGCAGTGTGCGAGTACGGAGACGCTGATGTAGGAGCAAAGCAAGCAGTGGTCAAGGATGAGAATGTAACTTTTTTTTATTACGTCTACTTCTCTTCTAGTACTCTATATGCTTCTCTAAACGGCAGCCAAGAAAAGAAGAAGGGAAGTCTCCCTGTCATTGACGAGTATTGCTCCGCTTACTTGCTGTTCTCGAGCTCGGCCGACGTGGCAAAGAGGTAGGGCTTGCCGCCGTCCTCGCTGACCTCGAAGGCCTTGAAGTTCTCGGTGGGCACACCGAGCTCCAGGAGCTTGGCGTAGACGTTGCTGAACTCGTTGAAGAAGGTGTCCTCGTCCTTTGCGTACCGCTCAACGTGCTTTTTGAAGCTCGAGTCCTCGACGAGGGCCATGTCGGTCGTGAGCATCATGAGGCTTCCCGTCTTCTTGTCGACGTACTGCTTTGGCCCGTTCCACTTCTTGAGCACCCAGGGCTCGGTGAGGAGCAGGTTGTAGTACTCGTTTGTGAAGCTCGTCGGGCTGAACGTCCAGGGGCCTTCGAAGCCGGACCGGTCTGGGTGACAGCGGCCGAGGGCGTGGGCACCCGAGAGGGCGACAATCTCCTGGTCGTTGAAACCCATGCGGTTGAAGATGAAGCGGAGGTGGTCGGGGCCCTTGTCGCCGTCGGGCAGCCGGCCGTCTGGGGTGCAGTGGTGCTCCTCACCGTCCTTGCGGCCCGGCCTCCAAGGCACCTTGGGCCCGCCCATCTCCTGCACGGCACAGACGCCACCCAGCGTCCACAGGTCCGAATAGGTAATCCAGGAGTGCTTTGCCTTGATCTCGTCCATGAAGTTTCGCGCGTGGAGCAGACCGGCGTTGGCGCCGTGGTCAGCCTCGGGCGCGAAACGCATGGTGGCGCCGTTGCTACCACCAGTCTATTTGAAGAAGAAGAAGATAGTTTAAAGGCATCAGTCTCCCTGAAAGATGCACAACAGGCAGACTCGAGACTCTGGAAAGGGACTCACCTTGGTGTCCTTGGAGTAGGTGCCCGAGGCGTGCCAGGCGAGGCGAACGAGAACGGGGCCAAAGCTGCCATCGTCGTAGTTTTCGTCCTTTTCGAGCTCGGCGGCAATCTCGTTGTAGACCTCCTGGTAGTCTTGCTTGCTGCCGACGCCCTGCTGCGTGACGCGGGCCTTGGCACCAGTCAGCTTGTTGGCGGCCCGTCCAGCGCCGACATTGAGTGCGTCCTTCTTGCCGTCCTGGTTGTAGAAGTAGAAGCCCGCGCCAGCGGCACCGAGGATGCCCACGGCGGCAAGCACGTTGGTGCCCGAGACGGACGAGCCACCAGACGTGCCACCAGCGGGCGACGTCGCGTACGACCGCCGGGCCTGCTGCTGGACGAAGCGACGGGGAAGGGCCGCGGTCCGGCTGCTGCGAACAGCGGGTGCGCCTGCTCGGAGCGTGCTACGGAATGCAGTCGTGGATGCCATCGCTGGACTTGCTCAGGGAGTGGTGATGTCTGGGGAGGTGAAGAGAGGATAAAGAAAGAGCAGGAGGATAAGAAAGATATGGCAAAATTGATTGGCTGAGTTCGCCCCCCGGCACCAAAGAGCGGCGAAGCGGCGTCTCGTTTACTTGCTACATCTGTCCACCGGCCTTTCGGCGTGTGATTGGACAAGTGCACGGTCGTCTCTTCTGCCATTTGTAATCACATCATTTCGTTTTCTATCCCCTTCGCTGCAAACTTCTCTCTCTCTCTCTCAAAGCTGTCTTGTCTTTTTTTCTTGCGAGACGGTTTTCAAGTTTTCCTTCGCCTGTCTAATTTCACGACCGAGAAATGAGCGCGCGTAGGCTTGGTATTATTATTAAATGTCCGAGCCCTATCTGATTCGCCGACGAGGGAAAATCATCGTTTGCTTCGGCGTTCCCCCTGTCCGAAACAGCATTCATGCTTCAGTGCGGATCGCCGACGATGGCCTGGTATGCTGTTGCAAGGCCAGACCTTGCCAATCCCGTATCGGAAACGGACCAGCAAAGGCAGCGTCCTTCCGTCCGGGCGTAGCGGCGAGCAACAATACGCCTCGACCAGGGTCTTCTTATCGTGGCTTTTCGGAGCCGTCCGGAATTGATGGATGGGCACGTGGCACATGCTCTAGTGGCAGGTCACCTCACCGTGAAGAGAGTAGACGGTCTGATGATTGTGAGACGACGCCGCTTGGGATGAGCTCGCACCAGGGCGATATACGAGGAACTGTCCAGAGTGCTGCCCATATATCGTTTAGATACCTCGCTGTGACTAGCACCATGCTGGCGGACTTAATTGGGCTTCAGCATGCCAACCACGATGAGCGCGACCGCATGCAGTGTGGTAATCCCCGAGTCAGAATAAGCAGAGCCTGTTGGTGGGTAGCATACTTGTGCTGCAGCGGCGGCGGAAGCGATGCCTCGATGGCTGCCTAGGGAATCTTAGAGTCACTTTGCTCGACATCATCTTCCACAGAGCGAGCACATATGGCTGTCTTGTAGAATACCGATAGGCTCCTGTACTTGATCATTGACTGTCTCTGACCTCTGAATGTTGCACAGGCTGAATATTGAGGCAATGTACAGTACTTTTGTTTAGCGAGCAAGTTGGTAGCACGATTCGACCTGATCGTGAGCAAGGCCATGAGCACTACGCTCCTCATGTCCTGCGTGTAAAGCAGACATGCCTGACCACTGCCCTTGCACTGCAAGACTAGCCAGAAAGGTGCACACCGCAGCTATCTCCTGCCTGTGTCCTGACTCTGATCACTTTTAAAGCTCAAAGAACAGAAATGAGCCTCTCTAGGGTAAAGTCAGGGCTGTCGATGGCCGCACCGAAAACCCGGCTCATAGACCGATGTTGCCGGGCGCGCAAGCGCGTCTTTGCCTTTGCTGCATTTGTGACTTTTCAGACGAGCGCGATTGGCTCCGCAAAACTTCTCCACGTCGCATTCATCCAGCGCTCGCTCTCTTCTCACGCACTACAACGCTTCATCTTGGGAGGAGAAGAGGTAAACGACGCACGGAGCGGCTAGTGCGAGGCGAGCGGACGTACAGACAGGGACGATGCAGGCCTGCTCTTGTCCGTCGACGTCGGCCTTTACGCTCAACTCCCCCGTGTGGGATACGACGCAGCCACAGCAGCGAGCATGGGTCGGGCCGGCTTTTGCTTATGCGCTCCCGCCGTTGCTGCAGAGCGAAGGCAGAGATTCAAGAGCCACGACAACGACATTGCCACCGCGACTTCAGCAGCAGCAGCTCCTCGTTGTCCAGGCAAAAGATCGACATCCCCCAGTATGCGAGACAGATGAGTTTGGGTCCCCTGCGAGAGCACAAGACGTCAATGCAACTGGCGGCGGAGACGGAAGCGAAAGAGGGAAAGGCAGAAAGGGAAAGAGTTGGAACTACATTGTGCGAAGCGGCATTGCTGGAGGCGTAGCGGGATGCGTGGTGAGTAGCATGGCTGTCAACCTCCCCCCAGGCAACCCCTTAACAACTCTTTCCGACCGGACACTCCCACCAGGCAAAGACGGCCATCGCGCCTTTAGATCGAGTCAAGATCCTTTTCCAGGCACAGAATCCAGAGTACCAAAAGTACAGCGGCAAGTGGCTCGGCGTCTTCAAGGCCGGCCGAGAGATCTTCAGAGAGCAGGGCCCCATGGCCCTCTTCCAGGGACACAGCGCCACACTCCTGCGAATCTTTCCCTATGCCGCCATCAAGTACATGGCCTATGACTCGCTGCACTTTGTGAGTCCTCCGCTTTCCCCAGTGTAGCCGCTCGTCCTAATCGCAAGTCCGATGAGCAGGTCCTCATGCCGACGAAAAAGGACGAAACGGCGGGCCGCCTCTTTCTGGCCGGGTCAGCGTCTGGCGTCTTGTCCGTCTTTATGACCTACCCCCTCGAACTCATTCGCGTCCGGCTCGCGTTTGAGACGAAGCGGAAGCGGCAAAAGGGCAGCTTGCTGCGCATCATAAAGAAGATCTATGCAGAAGGCGCGACCGAAGCGCCCTTCTCTGGTGACGCCCGTCGCAGAGCCGCACGGAGTGCTGCGATGCAGTCTGCCAATCTGAGCACGAGCGCTATTCAGAACCAGGCCATCGCCGAGGGTGCCACGGCTGCCTCTCCCGTCCCTACGTCGCCCAACCCAAGCGTGGCGGCTCAGACGACGAGCAAGCTCCTGACGCAATACCCGCTCTTCAAGTTCTACAGGGGCTTCACCGTCACGGTGCTGGGCATGATTCCTTACGCCGGCACGTCCTTTCTCGTCTTTGGCCGATGCAAGACGCTGCTCCAGACGGCGTTCCCTGCTCCGTTATCGACTGACGATGACGCCTTGCGGCAAAGAAGGCGGTGGTGGTGGCCCTCCAAGACGATTGTCGACCTCGGTGCGGGCGCTCTGGCTGGTGCCATCTCGCAGACAGCCGCCTACCCGTTCGAGGTCATCCGCCGTCGGCAGCAGGTCGGCGGCATCATCCGACCGGGCAACATGCTCGGCATGTCCGAAACCGCCCTCTGGATCTGGAGGACGAGCGGCTGGCGAGGCTTCTACGTCGGCCTCAGCATCGGCTTCTTGAAGGTCGTACCCATGACCAGTATTAGGTGAGTAAAGGGAAAGCTTCCCCGCACGCCTCGCCGATGCACGGCTGACCTCTTTCTCTCTCCTTCCGTACACAACAGTTTCGCCGTTTGGCTAGCGATGAAGCGCCAGATGGGCATCTGATTTCGTGTTCCCGCACTGCAACACATGTATACACCCTAGAGAAGGATCGCTCAATCTTCATTCAATGCTTTGAGGAACGTGTGACTGTACAGTATGGAGGCTGTTGGGTATGAGTATGCTGTGTTGTGCTGCGTCTAGATAAGCTCATAAGTGTTGTTGACCTGCAGGTGGTACTTGACGGACTAGAGACGCTTGATGCCCCTCTTCTTTATGCTTTTGGAAGCCTCCTGAGGCAGCTCGCTTTTGCTGTCGATGGCTGAAGCGACCATGCTTGCTGAGAGCATCGGGGATGCCGCCACTTTGCCCGTTGCGATGCTGACATCTGCTCCTGGCTTTTGGCAGGGTGTGACCTTTTTGGACGCCTCTCCGAAAGAGGCAAAGGTGATTGTATTGGAAGAGCTGCTCGCCGACAGAGGCGGGGGGCCTACTTCAGCTGCGGTCGCTGCCGCTGTCGCTGCCATTTCCTCGTCTGCTTTCGATGCCGCGAGCTCCGACTCGGTCAGAGGAAGGCAGCCTGGTCTTTCGAAGGCATGCGTTTTTGTCCAGACTCTGGCTGTGTAAGCGTAGTCTTCGTAGGCCTGAAAGGAGCCCGTCAGCAACCGTGAAAGTAAAGAGAACGGTCGCAGGGACGAGGAACTCACTTCTTGGAGCAGCCGGCCAGCATCGGGATCCAACGCGCTGTCTGGATTGGGACTGATGAGAAGGCACTTGATAACGACGAGTATGTGTTCAAGGCCGTAGGAGGAGGACCAGTCCTTTTTCAGAGTTGAGACGCAGATCTCTCCTTTGGACGAGACATTGGGGTGAAAGACTGCATGGTCGCTCTCTCGTCAGCGCAGGTGTTGATGATGACATCACGGACAACTTACTTTTCGTCTTCATGGTACCTGGATGAGAGAAGACGAGGAGTAGGTCAGAGAAAATTGATCGCAGGGTGTCGGTGAGCAGGGGAAGCAAAGGCTCACAGAGAGGGGGCGAGGCGGGGAAGTCGACGCCGTTGAAGTTGAACCCGACCCGAAAGAACCCGCCCTCGTATGGCGTGCCAGCTGGGGTTGCCCAATCGTCAGTAGTGGTCCAGATGGTAAGTTAGCTGCTGTCCTCACCGGGTCCTCTGATCCAGCCCTCGACATCGAGCAGGTGCCCCTCGCCCACCTCGATGCCGATGCCGTCCGGCGGGCTGCGCTGGAGCTTCACGAGCTCCTTGCTCAGCTTCCGGAGCGCATTAGGAGCCAGCGACTGGTGAAGAGCGAATCAGTCTCTACCTGTGCGTTCGCCAAGGCCGAGCATGTCAAGCACGTTCACTCACCATGTCTCGCCCACCGCTCGATCTTTTCGCGAAACGTAATTTGATCCTCAAGAACAACACGTAGAGAGGAAATTGCAAAACAGCCGGAAGTGGAGCAGCGCGTCCTACGGCCTGCACGTGTGGCGCGAGGACTCATCGGGACAGAGAGCAATGCAATCTGGTGTTACCAGGCCCTCGTCTCGACCACACAACGACTTCGTCCAAGGAGGAGGGTTCTCCTTCTTCGAAGTCGGCGGACCTGCTGTGAGACCATTCTGCTCCTCCATCTCACTCCTCTTGTGCTATTGCCAGTCTGCACGCCGCCGCCCGACCGGATCCCTGTCCCGCCACGCAAACCTCGACGGTGCTCCAACGCGTCCCGTTCAGGGTTCAGTGCGCCTCTCCTCCCTTGTGCTCCGTCCGAATCGACTGTTGAGACCAGCAAGGCTGTTTCCACTGCATCTTCCATCTCACGGAAGGATCACACATGAGCGCCATTGGGCACACAATGGCCTCCATGCCCCACGGACCTGATGGCACCAAGGGACGTGGCGGCAGTGGGGTAAGCGCGCCCAGGACTCGGAGCAACCAAGGAGGGGGACGTGGCGGTGGTAGGGATGCTGGCAGTGGAGGCGAGAGCGGCGATGGCAAGCACAACAGTGCCCATGGAACTCCAAGAGGCCAGAATATCAATCATGTGAGTATTTGCGACATTTGCTGCACGTATCAACAAGTGGCCTGACTTGGCAATGGCAGCTTCTCTCCTTTACCTTGCCTCCTCGAGCGCGCCCTCCGCCGCCACCAGTCGCGAGAAGATCTCGTCGAGGCGGGTACTCTGCACCCTTCAACAAGGAACGTGAGTGATGATGATGCCGCCCCCGCACAAATGTGCATCTGCTAACCCAGCCTGGGCAGGCTACGTCAACGCGCAATACCGCTTCCTGGTCAAGCCCACTGGCGATTACACCGCCTTTTTCGCAGATGCAGACATCTACTTGAACTGGTCCGACATCCTGACTGTCCTCATACCAACCTCTTCCGCCTTGTCGAGCGCGTCATTCGCATCCTCGTCGAATCCGAGCAATCCGGCCATCGACACGCACGAGGGCGGCGCCTGCCCCATCTGCCTCAGCCCGCCCACTGCACCCCGCATGACAAAATGCGGCCATGTCTTTTGCTTTCCTTGCATCCTTCACTACCTCTCCATCTCCGATGTGCCCTCCGGATCCACCACTCCGACTGCCTCTTACCACGGCCACTTTGTTCCTGGCGCAGCGGGACATCGAGGCGGCATGTCTTCTACACCGCCGTCGAGCCTCTCGGTCCCCAATACGCCACCAAAGTGGAAGCGATGCCCCGTCTGCTGGGACTCGGTGTACGCACACGATCTCAAGGCGGTCCAGTGGTGGGATGCGCGGTCCATCGCTCAGGTGCATGACACTCACGAGGATCGCGATACCCAATCCGAGCGCCGCAGCTCCAACGAACAACAGATGCTTTCGATGCGTCTGATCGAACGACCTCATCTCACCACCCTGGCTCTTCCCCAATCTTCAACTTGGCCGCTTCCCTCGTCTTCGTCTTCATCTCTTGATGTCAGTCACGTCCAGCCTATCATTGCTCAACACTCGGCTCCTTGGCACTTCCAGCCAGACGTCATGGCTTTCTGCAAGTTCATGCTGGCGACACCCGACCTTCTCTTTGAGAACTTGTCGCACAACCTCGACGAACTAGAGGCTGAGCGCTCTCTATTGACGTCCTTTGGTGGAGGTGGAAGCTATGACGATGGAGCGGGCTTGCGCTTTGTTGAAGTGGCCGAGGCCAAGGTGCGAGAACAGATGGGCAAGGTCGAGACGGAGCTCAACACACCATCGGTGCGCAGCGCAGTTGGACTGGCCAAGAACGATTTAAAGGAGCACGAAGAGGTTGAGCGAGGAAAGAGAGAACGGGATAACGAAGCTCTCAGCCGGAGAGAGAGGAAGAGGAGAGAGAGGGAGAGGGAGAGGGAGAGGGAAAAGATAGACCAAGAGAGGGCTGGAGAAGACGAGGGAGAAAAAGATAGGGATGGAGAAGTAAATGTGGTTGGAGAAGGTGCAGATGCAGGTGCAGCTGCGGACTACATAGCCTTTAGGGCCGTGTCTCAAGGAGGTGCCATGACACCAAGACCCAAGGCCGGCGGTGACACAAGTCCGAACAAAGATCGAAACGATGCGCAGCTTGACGATGGCGTTCGTCGAGAGTCTAAATCGTATGGGAGAAATCGGCGCAACGTCAATCCACCGGCGCCCTCCAACTCGTCCTTTCTCTACTTTCAAGCTGCTTCGGGTCAGAACATCTACCTGCACCCGCTCGACATCAAGGTGCTTCTTTCGGTCTTTGGATCCTACAGCGCTTTCCCAAGAAGTCTTCGGCTCAAGATCCAAGGTGCCGACGAAGGGAGTATGAACGACGAGCTCAAGAGGCGATGCAAGTACCTCGGTCATCTGCCAAAAGGTACTGACGTCGTCTTTGTCGAAGTTGATTGGGAGTCGATGACGAGTGTGGAGGGAGAGGAGGAGGCGCTGATCAAGAAGGCGACATTAAAGCCGTACGAGCAGGCGCTGAAGCAACGCAAGAACAAGCGAAGAGACCGAGAGAGGCGAGAGGACCGGGCAAAGAGTAGAGCAGAAGAGGCAGCTGGAGTTCCAGATGCGGCAGCTGCGCGAATGTCAAAAGGAGGAATTCCGACAAGAGGAACAGCCACCAATGGCACCGCCTCTCTCCATGGTCTTCTGCATCATCAGCACCATCAGGGAAGCCCAGACATTCTTGGAAGCAGCCTCGGAAGCAGCACAGGTGGCAATGGAGCGCAGAACAGCTTGTCGGGGCTGGACACGTCCTCGTCTACTTCTGATTCGCCCTCGTTCAGAGAGGCGGCCCTGTTTGGAGCCGAAAGAGAGTTCCCAATCCATCCTGTTGGCGAAGAAGACTTTCCAGCAGTGCCTGGTGGCGCGACCCTCGATGATGATCGAGGCGACCGCGAAAGCCAGCAACCCCGGCCTGCGCAGGCAGTTCCCTCGAGAAAGGTCAAGACGACTGTCTGGGGCACACCGGCGCCGTCTTCCTCGGGCTCCTTTGCCAACGTTTTGCATTCCAGCTCACGTGTGGGGCAGGCACCGGAAGAGGAAGGACCAGACTGGGATGCTTGGCTAGAGCTGGAAGAGGACTTTATCGTGGGAGCTAGGAGCGGAGGCAACTCGGTAAAGGACAGCAGAGGGCTGAACCGACAGGTGAGAAAGGGCGCCGGCGGTGGGCCGCAGGGAGTCAAGGCCAACACGGGGGTAGGCTCGAGCGGCGGTGTTGTGTCGATAGAGGCAAGGGACGGGCCGGCTCTTGGCTTTGGGGAAGAAGACAAGAAGCCTCATACACCGCCGCAGGAGCCGGGACCTGGCGCAGGAGCAGGCGCAGGAGCAGGAGCGGGCAAGAAGCAAGCAAAGAAGAAGAAGCTGGTCTTGACCTCTGGAGGAGGTGGTCGAGGGGCACGGTAGGAGGAGGGCGGTTTGGAAAGTATTTCATCATCACTATCGACAGCAGTAAACAGCATCATTCATGGTACTTTTAGAATCAAATACATGTTGAAGACGTATGGACTCACGAATTGGTTCCAGTGCGATCATATCCCCTCGCTAGCTTGATCACACACAAAAGAAATGATGTCCAGATAAGAATTGCTAATGTGCGAAGTGCGTCTTGATGACTGTACTGTACAAATACATGAATAGATGGCGAGAGGAGAAAGGTGCTGCAGCGCGCCTTTAGCCGTTGAACTTGAACCGATTCCTCAGACGCTCGCCCTTTGCGTACAGCACAATGGGCACAGGAACGGCCAGGAGGGCAATAAAGGCAATGATGCTGCTGCCCCACCCGTAGCCGCATTGGACAAAGAGCTGTTGGCTGAAGAGGGGAAAGACGGCGGCAAGAATGGAGCGGACCAAGACGGCACACGCTGTGGCGGATGCGCTGTAGGGTATGAATGCGTCGACGAGATAGACGAGAATGGACTGGAATGGCAGGATAGAACCCACGCCAACCAGGAAGCTGCCGACGAGGGGAAGCATAAAGTGCGCACGAGACTCGGCGGCCCAGCCAAAAACGAAAAGACCGCAGGGGAGAATGATCATGCCGAGCAAGCACAGCGGAAGGCGATACTCTGGCCTTCCCTTTAACGGTGGCTTCGACGTTATCAATACTGGGGCTGGCTGTGGAGAATCCACGGGGGAGGACGTGGAAGAGGCAGTAACAGCAACGGCTGCAGATGAAGACGGCCCAGCTTCGTTGCCGCCCTTTTCGAGATCTCTTGCCTGGGCTTCTGCTGCCGTCTGCCTTTTCTCATTTTCGAGCTTTGCGGACTTCGAAGACGCAGCCGCCTCGAGGCTCTTCAACATCTTCGGTCGAACTTCTTCACGATCCAAAGTGAAGAGGAACCACCCGAGGCGACCATCGGCGAGTACCAGGCGTGCGTAGATGGTATCCTGGAGCAGCACGTTGATCGTTGCGGCCGTGATGAAACCGAGTCCGAGGCCGAGGTAGGTGAGGCCAGCTATTCCGTAGCCCCAGTTGTAAGTGGGAAGGATGATGGGCGACGGCGAGTCCGGTGATTCTCTTCGCTGGAAGAGAAGCGGGTGCTGCGTCAAGAAGAGGAAGATGGTGCCGTAGATGTAACCCATGTATACGCTGAAGATTGCGCAGATGGGGTTGGTGAAGAGGAGGCGGAACGGTCGGGAGAAGGCGAGTTTCAGCTTGGTCCTCATCTCCTCACTTGGTGTGATGAGTTGTATGGCACGGCGGAGAGACGCGACCGAAAGGGGCGGCGCGGGCGCGTGAAGAGCGGCTGGTGGTACATTCGCGTTGAGGGCCAGCTCGTCGCGGTGCGCCTCGACTACGTTGGCGTCGACCACGGCGTGGGCGGCTAGGATTTCCGCATTGCGCAGATGCTCCTTGACGAGCCGCCCGCGTTTCTTGCGCAACAGCACAGGGCCGAATGTCTCTCGCAAGAAAATGGCCACAATGATGGCAATGGCCCCCGACAACTGCGCGATGATAAGATTTAGACGTCGCGCTCACGGCTCTCTTTATACTGCATCACTCACGATAGTCAGGATCCAGAGCAGCCACCGCCAAGACCGGAGTTCTTGGGCAATCCAGCCGCCGGCAATTGTACCGCACACGGGGCCCAACAACGGCCCGAGACCATAGAGCGACTGTGCCTTTCCCCGCTCGTTTGGCGCAAACATGTCGCCCTTAAATGGACTGATCGTCAGCTCGTGTGAGGAGAAGCAGAGCGCGCCATCAAGATATGGGGCCTTCTTGTTGCAATTTTCTATACTCACAATGCTACCAGCACCTAAGCTGGGGCCGGCACTTCCCGCGGCACCGGCCATGAAACGGAGAAAACAGAGGGCTGGGAAATTGTCGACGAGTGCAGTAGAAATGTTGAAGAGGATAAAGATGAGGCTGGAGACGAGATATACGGGTTGCCTGCCCTTGAGCTCGCTGGTGGGCGCCAGAACAAAGGGACCCATCCCGAGGCCGAGGACAAAAAAGCTGACCGGTAACAACGAGAGAATTCGAGAGCGAAGATGATATTCTATATCGATGAATAGGCTGCCGGGCACCACGACGGAGGAGCCAAGGGGGCTGATGAAGCCCATAAGCGAGATGATGGCGACCATTGACCATTTGCGGTGCGGGGACCAATTTCTGGGGTCTTCAAAGCCCTGAAGCTGTACCGTAGAGGGATCGAACGGTGCCGGTACAACCGCATGATGCTGTTCCTGTTGCTCCTGCTCCCGCTCCTGCTCCTGCGTCGGCTTTTCGTTGCTGGTTATAGTTTCCACCATCACCGCAGATGGCGCTCCCCCTGGTTTAGACATGTGTTCGTAGGAGGTGAAGAGGGGAGGAAGGTGTGAGTCCTTGTTCAGGTCGACATCGCGCACGGCCAAATGAAGGGAGAAGAAAGTATTCCCAGGCAGGTGAGAAGCAAGCCGCCGGCAGGCAATCGTGCAGGACGAGGCTGCCTTGCTTGGTTATTGCTCGATCTCTAGGCCCTTGTATCGAGTAGTGACTGAAGACAAGGGAAGCCCTGCCGCTCCTCTTTCTTCGCTGTAGCTGTAGCTTGCAGAAATCGTGCTAGTAGTAGTAGTAGTTGTTGTAGTAGTAATAGTAGAGCTGTCGGCGGAAGAAGCAATTGCGAGCATGTCGGGAAGACCCCATTCTCTCGTACGACGGGACTTGCCGAATCGTGCCGTGCCGTTTGCAGCACAGCGTAGCCCAGTGACAAGGGAGAAGGGAGCGGAAGGACCCTAGGCAGAGGACCCGGTCCCGGAACGGTAGTGTGCTTTGGCTGCGCAATACTACTCGTGCGCGGCTGCCTGTCGTCAGAGCCGAAGGCTCAAGGATAAAAGGCAATGAATGAGAATGCAGCCGGGGGGGAAAGGCAGGTAGATCATTAAAAAAGTGGCTGCGAAGCCGGTCGGCATCCTCGGCACAAAAAGAAGCTAATGTTGAAGCCAAGACAAGTCAGGAGGCCTATGCGCACGTAGTGCCTATTTATGGTCGAAAAACCGTGATTTATCTAGAATTTTTTCCGCTCAAACGCATGCTACCTGCTGCAGGTGGCCTGCTCAATGGTACAGTACATTTGCAAGAGAGAAGAAGAGTACCTCGAGCACAACGCCATCATCTTAGGTACGTGCCATGCGAACAGGTTGTGATGCCATGCATTTTGCACACAAGGTGTGTGGGTGGCCGCGGACGTGAGGCGGAATCGGATCGGGAAGCAGTAAGAAAAGTGGCGGACGGACCGGGACGGTGAATGAAATGTCTCGGCTGGGTTGTCCAAAATGAAAGAAAGTCCAAAGAGCGACATGAATAGAAAGAAAGGACATCGAGATTGTCATTTTGGTAGTGTTACAACATCAGTGAGCGCGTAGGGAGAGTGGAGGGAGTGAGCGAGCCGGCAGACGGCATGATTCTAGCTCAGCTCAAAGCCGCTTGCCGCAAGAGCCACAGCCAGCTCCGAGTCGAGATAGGAAGAAATGGCAATTTGGTCCGCCAGACCCTTTCTACGCCGCGTCTTGAGCGTGACATCTCTCGCCAGCCCCAGAGCAGGCGCGGGCTCGAGCGGGCGAAGCTTGATGTCCTTGTCCAGTGGGTCGCCAGGCACAACGGCATAGTGGCTGAAGACCTGCAGGCAAAAGGCCTGCCCCTGCGTGTGCGTCCGAAGATCCGTCTCAAAGCCGTTTGCGTCGAGAACGGGAATAAATGCACGAACGGTGAAGAGAGGGCTGCCGGCTTTGGGAACGTCTTGCGTCACATGGCCTCGTCGTCTCGCCAAGACGGTGTAGACGGCCGAGACGCAGTCGGCGGGCGCTTGCACCTCGACAAAGTAGATGGGCTCCATCAATCTCGGCGTAGCAAGCAGCATCGCCGCATAGCATGTCCGCCTAGCAGTTGGGATCAGTTGACCACCACCACGGGCGATTGGCTGATCGGCGAGCTGAGCGTCAAGGATGCGGAACTTGACATTGCGCACCGGCTCATCTGCCAGAGGACCTTCTCGCGTGCCCCACTGGAACCCTTGCTTGATGCTCTCACGGACCGTGTACAGGAGCTTCTTGTCGACCTCGGACGGCAACGTATCGTCGACGAGGATGTTTGGCCCACCATCGTCAGGTCCAAAGGCCCAGATGGACCTCGAGGCGAGGAGATCCCAGCCGTACCTCTCCTGGAAATGCTTGCCAAGTTCTCTAGGTGGCATATGGATGTTCACCCGTCCTGATTCGATGTCCTCTGCGATGCCCTTCTCGAGTGGCTCGGCGATGATCGTGATCTTATTCTTTCGGTTGGGCGTTTGAGCATAGCACTTGACAGCGCTCGTCTCGACGACTGTCTCTGCAAAGCGCACGACGGGGTTGCTGATCTTGATCTCAATTTCGCCGAAGAGCTTCCGCAGGTCATGCATGACGCAGTCGAGGTACAGCTCGCCGGTGCCCAAGATGATGTGCTCACCACTCTCCTCGACCTTTGTCACCGCGAGTGGGTAGCTCTTGTTGATCTTTCGCAGGCCTTCGAGCATCTTTGGCAGCTCAGACGGCACCAGCGGCTCGACAGCCACCTTGAGCACTGACTGCGTCATGTGGGACAGTGGCGCGATGATGTGCAGATCCTCCGGGTCAATGGAGGATGCGACGACGGTACCAGTCTTTGTGATGTTTGCGTCGACCCCGCTCAACGATGCCCAGCACCCTGCCGGAATGCCCTCTGACTCGACCGAGTAGCGACTCTCGTGTACCCACACGCCTTCGACAGTCGCCATGACTGAGTCTTCGTCGTCGTCTTGCGAGAATCCTTCGCCAAGCACCCTGACACGATCGCCCACCTTGACAGTTCCACTGAGTACCCGACCCAACGCCCTGAATTCGAGTGCGTCCGTTGTCTGCAGCAGCTTGGAGACGCCAACCACCAGGGGCCCGTCTGCGTCGCATGCCCTCATCGACTCGTACAAGCTTCCAGCCTTGGGACCGGTCCAGATGCGGTCTATCTTTTTGGCAGCACCTTCCTTGGGTGAGGGGACATTGTCGACGATTATGTCGACGAGGCCAGTGCTTTCGCCGAAGAAGTGACGCAGAACAAGTTTGAGGAGTGGCCGGACGTCGATTTTGAAAACAGCTGGTCTAAGGTGGATACCAAGAGAGGAAAGTGTTGCCCGGAGGCTGTCTGTGTCGCTCGAAAGGACCTGCGTATAGAGCTTGTAGAGTGGCTCGAGGATGAAGTGGACAAAGGATCGCTTGGCTTCTGGGTCGGGGGCCTTTCTAGAGAAGTTGCGCGACTCTGGGCTGTAGTAGATATTACCCCAGAGACGCTTGGCGAATTCCTCGACGTCAATGCCTCCGTAGGTGTCGGCATACATTTGTGCAAAGGATCGCAAGGTGAAGCACCAGCCAGCTTGTGTCGAGGCAAAAGCAACATTGCCCCTTTCGGGTCCGAGCTTCCGCGCGGGATCAGTATCATGCGAGGCAATGACATTGTTGACTTCGTCGATGGCATGGCGGATCTTGAAGTAGGCTTCCTGAGGTGGCAAGCGGAGCTCCAGAATGAGCCGGTCGATCTTGTTGAGGACCAGTACGATGGGGAGTCCCTCTCGGATGGCATGCTTGATGACGGCCTCTGTGCCCACCATTACGCCCTCAATGACATCAACGACGAGAATGATGCCATCAGCCACCCTGACGCCCGCCGCTACCTCGTCTTGAAAGTTTGGGTGGCCAGGGGTATCGATGAGGTTGACGAGGTAAGACTTTGACCTGGTATTCGACAGTACGAGCGAGAGGGGCGAGGACTTGATGGAGATCCTTCTACTCCTCTCCAGAATGTGCGTGTCGGTGTAACGCATGCTCCTATCTACGTCTTCCTCCATTTTGTGCGTCTCGAGGACAAGCATGTCCATCAAAGATGTTTTGCCGTGGTGTAGATGACCGACGACAGCGACGTTGCGAACCATGTCGGGAAAGCTCATGAGATTCATCATGAATGCACGCTCGAACCTTGTTTCGGGCAAGTCCTTCTCCTCTATGGCAAATTTGCGGATCTTGACCGGCTCGACAATCGGTTGCGTCAGCGGCTGCGCATCCTCCTCCTGCACCATGGTCTCTACGTCGTCGCCATACACCTCGTTGGCTGATGGGTAGTACTTCTTGTCCTCGTGCAGAACGACAGCGTTCTGCGGTGCCTCATCGACCTGCATCAGCGCCAGACCTTGTTCCTCGGTCCTCTGCAGCCTCGCCCGCGCGGCAGCCCCATCATCCATATCATCATCGTCGTCGTCATCGTCGTACCCTTCCAACGGCGGTGGCTCGTCGCCCATTCCTTCGAGCGGCGGCAACTGCTCCTCCTCCTCCTCCTGGCCGCCCACATCCGAGCCTGCATCGGAGTCCGACAGCGCTCCGATGTAGTTCCCGAACTCGTCGTAATCGTCCATCTTGCTCGCTTCCCTTCCTTCGCAAGTCAGTCTCGAGAAGCAAGAGAAAATCAAGCATCCGCGTCGTCGTTCCTTCTGAACAGGTACTGGCTTACATAAGATCTGAAAAAATAAAAAATAAAAAATAAAAATCATGGGCGGTGGCGCGCCCCCTCATTCCTCTAATCTCGATGCGTTCTTTGATGGTGAGACACGACCAGGAAGAACTGCATCAACTAGTCTAGAGCAGCTAGAGTTATAAGGTCAACTGGTCACAAGAGCAGAAACGACAGCGGACCCTCGACTAACCAGTACGCACACCGTTTCCTTCTCCCCCTCCCATCTCCGAAGGCGCACACTATCAATAAAGATGGCTCAAGCATTTGCAACGGCCCTTGCAAGGCAGCAAGCAGCCGCCAAGCTCACTCCGAGCTCCATCATGTGAGTCTGGCAAAAGTGCACTCACGCCAAGGAAGGGCGAGAACGCATGTTTACTGATGCTGGATGGCCTTTATCAGGATTCCCATTATCCTCCGCACCTTCTCGCCCCTACCCCCGCTCCTTTCGTTTGCCCTACCGGCCAACGCCACCATTGGGCTGATCCTCTTGACGCTCATCCAGCAGCTCCGGCTGCCCGCCAAGGTGGCCCAAATGCTGCGTCTCACGCGTCTCGGCGGCCAGAGCGTGGCCACCAACACGACCGTTGGCCAGCTCGGGGGCATGCAGCTCGTGCAGACGGCCCAGGGCCCCGCGTATGCGGTCCAGCCGCTCAACCTCGAGGTGCGCATGGGCATCCGCGGCGGAAAGGGCGGCTTTGGCTCCATGCTGCGCGCCCAGGGCGGCAAGATGAGTGCAGGTCGGCGCAAGAACGGCGAGGAGAACAACGATAGCTGCAGGGACCTCAATGGGCGCAGGCTCAGCACGATGAAGCAAGCCAAGCTCCTCGCAGAGCACCTGGCCTCGCAGGACGAGCGGAAGCGCGAGATGGACATGAAGCAAAAGGCAAAGTACGCCAAGCTGGAAAAGATGCTGGGAAGGAAACCGAGCGGGGCAAAGGACTTTGAGGAGGCGGCAAGAAGGCTCGACGAGCAGGGCGGTGCGCTCGACGACGACGACAGCGACGGGGTGGAACGAGAAGAGGGAGACGACAAGGGCGAGGGCAGTTCGAAAGGCTCAGGAGGAGGTAGTGGCATTGGCAGCGGCGTGACAGCAACCAAGAAGAAGGGCAATGAGCAAAGGGGAACGAAGCGTGAGCGAATCGACGACCACGAGTACATTGAGCAGAGCAGGGAGATTGTCGACAATGTCCGAAGTGCCGTGGCGGCAGCCATGATGAAGAACAAGAAGAAGAAAAAGACAACAAAGCAGACTACCGCTTCTCCAAGCCACGGCGAAGCTTCTGCATCTGCATCCCAACCCAAGGCTCAGACTGCTTGATGCAGCTTGGGAGTTGTGCCACATCTTACGATTCGTTATTCCCCACATTGCAACCTTTTGTTACATAAACGCCTCGCTTTCAGACCTATACGACACAATGATGCCATGATTAGATCACTACTTCCCAGGCAGCAACGCTGTGAAAGGTCCCGGGTCTGCTTGCCTCGTGTTCGCTATGGCCTGCTGCTGTTGAGGCGGGGGCATTGGACTGAGCCAGTGTGGGGGCAGACCCATGGGTCCTTGCGTGCCGTTGGGACTGCTGTACGCGTGTGAAGAGGATCCTGGGTAGTCCATCATCTGTTGCGGGTGATAGTATCCTTGCGGTGGCCGGGAGAATGGCGGCTGTTGGTAATGATGGGGTGGCGGTGGCATGGTAAGGGGAGGAGGACCACCCCAATGTGGCGGAGGAGGCGGTCGCTGAGGGTGCTGTGGTCCCGGCAAAGCTCCGTACATGGCCGCCAGGTGTGGTGGAAGCGGGCTCACTTCATGCGGTGCATGAGGAGGAGGTTGATGTGCAGTCCTCGCATGGGGGCTTGAGCCATTGAGAACAGCAAGCAGGCCGTTGGAATCCTGCGATGGAGCGTCGGCATTGCCCTGCTGTTGCATCTGCGACGAGGGTGCTGCGCCAAAATTGAGCATGGCCAGTAGGCCAGACGTCTGAGCGTCGTTCGACAACATGGGAGGAGGCTGCTGTTGCCATTGTTGTTGCTGTTGCTGCTGCTGCTGCTGCTGTTGGTGGTGATGTGGGGCCGCATAGTGTCCAGGCGGCAGCGGAGGCGGCGGAAGGTGTTGCTGAGGTGCTGGTGCAGGCGGGAAGCGAAAGTCGTTTGCACGCCGCCGCTGTGCCTCCTCCTCTTCCTGTTGCCGTCTAGTCTCATCACCGCTGCGACCATTCAGCATCGACAGCAGGCCGTTAGAAGGCGCGTCTGTATTTTCTTGAGCTGGCTGAGCAGCTTCTCTCAAAGGCTCGTTGAGCTGCATTTGTCCGCCGACCAGATTGGCCAGCAAAGCATCGCGTTTCCGAGCACGCTCTCTCTCCTTTTCGTCGACTGGTGCTGCTTGAGACTGAGCATTGGGCTTGTCCTCCAGATGCTTGCTGGGGTGACCAGCCGAGATCGAAATGGAACCTCCAGCAGGGCTGATGAGATCCAGCAGGCTCTTTTGCTGGGCTGTGTTCTGCGCTCGCGGCGCGGGCAAGGGCGAATCGAGGGGTCGGTGGAACGTGTTGGAGGGAAGAATTGGTGGGAATTGCGCCATCATCGCTGGCGTTTGCGCAAGCTGTGACACACCATATTGCTGCCGAGATGTCGGCGGTTCGGCGGTGCCATTGAGAAGCGAAAGCAGCATTGCTGATTGCCCTTGTCCAGGTGCGCCTAGTTCCGAGGCTTTACCCGCGCCCGCATTGAGAGCGGCCAGTAGCGCAGCTGTGCCGCTCTCCCGATCATCCAGCTGCCGAGATGGGGTAGATGTGGACGGCGTCTGGCTCTTGAAGGTATGCTGCGGCGAGGAAGCGTAGCCAGTCTCTGATGCAGAAGACGACGAGCCTCTGAGAAGGTCGAGGAGCTGCCTGCTACGTGCATCTCCCTGTGCCTCGATCATTTGCGCTCCTCGACCCTGCATTGGCAAAGACGGTGCCGATGCGCCTGCGCCGCCAGCATTGCCTAGTCCGAGCAATGCCTTGAGACCGTCGGTAGACGCCTCTTCCGCTGGTTGCAGCTGTTTACTCATAGAGGACGCTGCAGACGCCGTGGGAAAGAACGTGCTGCTGTCTGGAAACAAGAGCCCCTGAGACGGTTTCGCGGCTGAAGAGGAATGCCCGTTGCGCATAGCTGCCGGTTCCTTTGGCGCTCCTTTCGGCGTGGCTCCACGCAATGCTGCTGGTGCCGTGGGTGGGTCACTCGACTGGGCGAAGAGGAAATCACTGTCCGGCGGTGCGATGGCTGGCCTGTAGGCGTGCGAGGCTTTGTTCTCGTTGATCCATTGCTTGAGCTTGGAAATGAAGGGCGAGATGAGGTAGAATTTGCCTCCCATACCGGCTGGTGGCGCCTTGTTCTTTTTCCACGTCGGCAGATCCGACAGCTTGAACCACGCAATTTTCTGTGCGGAAATGAGACACCTTCCCTTCAGCAGGCTGCGAGGAAGAGAAACTCCATTGCGATAGCACGCACCGAAATCTCCTTTCTCGTGAGCGTCTCAAAGTGCGTCGACTCGTCAACACTGGGGACTATGTAGAGCTTGATCTTCTGCTCGCGCATCGTCAGCTCCATGAAGTCATTGGAGTCGTGTGCAAGAAGAGGCCCGCAGTCAAATCCCGTTTCCTCGTATACTTCTCGGACGGCGCAGTCTCTCTCGCTCTCCTTCTGGTTGATTTTGCCCTTTGGGAAACCCCACGCCGAGCTCGACTTCCACCCTTTCACGAGGAGGCACTGAAGAAGAGGACAAGTCTTGGTCAGTCTGATGGTTGAAGAGAGCACACGATTGTGAGAAAGGTAACCCACCTTGTCCCAAGCTCTGTTGAGCATCACGACGCCGCAGACGGGCACCCTCGTCTTGTACTTGAGAAACTCGTCAAAGGCCGCCTCCAGGTCCTGCTGGTTCTGCTTTGTGGACGATGCCGAGATATAGCGCTGGATGAGCGGGACAGTCATGGCCGATGTATGCAGCAGATAAGACGAGAAGCGTCGAAGCGAAAACGACGGTAGCGATGGATTGAGCGGTCGCAGAAAATCCTCATAGAACCAGTGTCTTGTGTAAGAAGAGCAGGGTGAGAAGCCGAGCGTCTCTATCTTTCGCTCTCTATTCTGCAAGACTCACGCCTGTTCGACTTGGAAACATATTCGCTCGATGCTGGCCAGCTCTTCGGCAGGTAGGTTGACAATGAAGCGGCTGCTCAGATCTTCTAGCACTTCTGCGAACGAGAGCGAAGCATAGGCCGATGTTGCGGATGAAGACGAGGCGGTGGCCATCTCGCCTCCGTCTACCGCTCCAGCCCCTGCTCCTTCAGCCTTTGCCCCTTTTGCCATGGCTTTGACGCTGCTCCTGAAAGGGATCTGTTACTTATCGAGCCTAGGTGTCGAGCAGTGAAGAAGAGAGAGAGAGCACTGCGAACGCCGAATGCGCCAACGACGAGCTTCGAGCTCAACTCCACCTTGAGCGCGTACTCACGTGTCTATCTATAAAACAGAGCTCGCCCATCACAGTCAGAGTTAGAAAGGACGGAAAACCTGCTTCCGCTTTTTGCCATTTCCCAAGCAGTGGTAGTAGCAACAAGTAGTCCTTGCTCTACAGCAAGAGACAGGTAGGACACGAGAAGAGGAATAGGGGAGAGGTTGTGTGTGAACAGAAGAAAGAATAGAAATGTGTACAAAACAGTGCTGAGATTGTTATATTTATTGTCCATATGCTTGCAGTATTTCCCACCCATCGAGTCGATCCTCGAGCTGTTTTTAGGCCGTGAGGGCAAAGGCCATCGAGACGAGGGCGATGAGGGAGAGGACAGGGACTGCGGCAGAAGCAGGAGCTGACGAAGAAGTAGTCGTCGACTGCGACTTCTGGCTGCTGGAGGCCGAGCCGCCGGTCGAGTCACCCGAAGCGGACGTCTCTGAGGCAGCAGCGATGGGGTCGTAAGAGGCCGAAGGCTGAACCTTGATGTTGGACGAGGTGGGAATACCAGAAGGCTCGATGTTACCCTTGACGTAGTCGGCGAAGTTGGGGTAGGTGATGTCTTCGGGGTAAGGCTTCGTCTCGTTCATGCAGGCCGTGATGGGGACAATGTTCTTGAACTTCTTCTGGATTTGAGGGTAGAAGCTCATGAACTCGGCCATCGTCTCGGCGTCAATTTCATGGGTGAGGACGATGTTGCCAGTGGTGCTGTAGTCCTTGCTGAGAATCTTGTTGTAGTTGGCGTCGATAGATGACTTGGGAAGCGTACCCTGCGGCTCGATCTTCCAGTCGTCGGTGTCGTCGGTCCAGATGTTGGTGGAGAGACCGAGACCTGTGGCAATGGCGCGGACACGGTCGTCGACGTCGCCAAAGGGAGGGCGCCAGCAGCGGGGGGTCACGCCAGTGATATCCTTGATGGCCTTGGCGGTGTAGTAAAGCTCGGCAAAGACGGTAGGGTTGTCGAGCTGGGTCATGTACTGGTGCGACCAGGTGTGAACACAGACGTGGTGTCCCTCGACGATGCCGCGCTGCGCTTCAAGGGGCCAGTCCATGACATTGGAGCCAATGTAGAAGAGCGAGGCCTTCTGCTTGTTGTCGCGGAGGAAGTCGTAGAAAGCGTTGTGGGAGCAGTTGGGGCCGTCATCGAAAGTCAGACCCCAGGTTTCGGGCTCAGGGCACTGGTAGATGTCATCAGGGATCTTTGAGTGCTTGGGCGTGACACAGTTGTTGTAACTCCACCAGCAATCGGGATCCGACTTGCTGTAAGTGGGCGTGACGCTGGTGAAGTCGCCCTTGCCGCCAGTGCCCTTCTGCTTGACGTCCGAAGGAATGATACCCGACTGCTGAATTTCATTCCAGACATTGTTGGCCGCAGTGTCGCCAGAGACAATTGCAGCCGACTGCCACACGGTGGGGAATGAGCTCTTCATAGCGGCCACCTCGGGCAGCGAGTAGGCCTGGCACTCCTGAGCGGCCACGGTGTTCGTGGCGGCCGAAGCCTCGTCCGTCACCGAAGGCGAGGGGGCCCTCTTGACATGGGTCAGGCTGCCCGCACCGTGGGCATCCCGCTTGTCCATGAGGTTGTGAGGCACACCGCGACCGATGTGAGCCACGGCCTGGCCTGCCGTCGACAGGGCCAGGGCGGCAGCGACGATGGAGTACTTCATGATGGGAAAAATTAGATGAGATGAAACAGAGCAGTGATCGAGAAAACCGTTACGGTAAAGAGAGTGTCGTTGTCGTCAGCGCTTCGCTCTTGTCGAAGCCTGGTTCAAGGAGTGTCGGAGACGCCAAAGCGGGGTGGGGGAACGGAAACAGATCCTGTTGTTGATGGTGGTGGTGGTGGTAACAGAGAGAGGGGCTGTTAAGAGAGGAGAAAACTCTGACCACCTCAGCCCACCCGTGGCTTCGTCTTGCGAGACTGGCTGCCTCCCCGTTTACGCACGACAGCCCTCATTGCGCATCTCAAGCGAGCTGCCGGCGGCATTTGTTTGGGGACCTTGTGCAAAAATAAAAATTAAAGCGGGAAACCGAGGCAGTACAAAATCAGGCAAGGGTTTTCGTATCCTTGCCGCATGCCATCGGCACAGGCGAAACCAAATGTAATTTAAAAGCAAAAAAGGAATACCTCTCCTACGCTACAAGGGAAAAAAAGGGGCCACCAAATTTCCAGCAATCGAAATGTTCTTTCCCCGGCGGCTTGCCTGTGCAATGCGCCCCTCGGCACAGCTGGTATGTCTGCGAGGACGACGACGGTTTCTATTCAGGGTACACCGGCCTGCGCTAGGCGCAACATCGTATCACTCTGCCCACTACTACTAGTGGGCCAGCGATCAATCAGGCATGAGGAACGGAAAGGAAAATCACCGTACTCTTGGATATCGACGAATTAGATTGAGAGTTGGACACCGATGCTGCTCCGTCGAGCTGGTCACTGGACTGTCGCACTAATGTTGGAGTACAAAGAACACATTCTAATACCTGCGGGGACGAAGCGCATGTCACCTGCAACAACTATGTTTCTACGCTTCGATCTGGAAGCCCTTGATATCGTCGCTTTCGTCTGTTGGTCTCCGTGCCGTACGCTCATTATTCGACAGTATGACGGGGCTCCGCCGCTTGCATCAGTGTCGCGAATCGCTTGGACTCGGCATCCATCGCAGCCTTGTCGAAAGCCTCTATTGATAGGACAAAAAGACATCATTTTCGCGCAGATCTATGGCAAATTAGATACTCTACACTCCATATGAGCTGGCGATGAGCCCGAAACGGACGCACAAGAAAAAGCTGTTCATTCTTTCCTCAGCGAGCGAAAGGAGAGGGAAGGACAAGCCAGAGCGACGAGCAGCAAGCTCATCCTCTCACGAGGGCATCGGGCGCGGTGAGAGATGCCACGGTGAGATGCCTTACCGTCAACAACTTTGGCTGTCAATGGTCTATGGGAGGGCAGAAGGCCATGCAGCATGGCGCTTTTTCAGCCCTTCAGGAAGCTGGTCAAATTTCATGGTTCTGAGTCGGGTCGAAGGCGCTCTCTGTAGTCACGGCGGTGTTGATCGGAGAATTGCGTGGAGTACCACGTGGCGTGCTTCTAAGTCAGGCACTCTGCTCCCCACCACAGCGCTTGGCTCGCGCCCGACTCAATCTCCGGCCGTCTGCTGCCGAGTAAGCAAGCAGGCACGCTACCAATTGGCCTGTGTACACGCTCTCCGTAACACAGAGCCCGACAGCCAGAGCAGCTGGCTGTTCTTGTCAAAGGCCTCTTTGCCCTGCAGGGTCGCCCTGGACGAGGAGAGGGCAGGCGGCATAGCGCTCATACCCTCCACACACCGGCTAAGCAGGCAATCTTGAGGGTCCAAGCTGGAGAGAAAGAGAGCAAGCAAGCATGGCGGCAGCAGCGGTGGCAGATCGAGTCGGGGCCAGTCTGTCTTGGCTGAGCTCGCACGTGTGGACGCCAGGTGGCTTAGTCTTCGACGCCAGCTCGATGCCGTTCATGGACTCTCAGCCTGCACTGGCTTCGAGAAACACAGCTGCCGTCTCTCACCCAGAGATGGACCAGCACTACCCTGGAGGAGAAGACGAATCAGGATCATGGGACATGAGCGAGTCACCCTGGGGGTTTGTGGCCTCGCGATACGCACTCACGCTCTCGATTGTGGTGAGTAATGGAACCCTATCCATGGAGTGATTTCCCTCTTTCATGTCCGGCTCACATCTCCATACAAAGGCCGTCGTCGTCAATCGGATCACTCACATCTGCCGACCGCAAGGCAGGCCGAGACCATTGCCGGCGTATCGGCGTCTCATGATCCAGATCCCTACGCTCGTGTTTCTCTCCTACTCCGCTCTAATCCTCACCCTCACTACTGCCCAATCGCTCTCGCCTTCGAGCCAGTATCCCAAGCAGCTCGCATCTCTACTTCGGGTGCCAGATTACGCAAACGTTCTCTTGGACAGTGGGGCCAGCCCGGCGAGCATACACGCTGCCAACGCGACGCTTCTGTGGCACCTATTCCTCAGCGTCTGCGTCGCCGTCCTCTCATCGACGCTGCTGCGCACCCTTGAAGGCCTGACCAACAGCCTCAACCCTGACGACTATGCCTCGAGCCCCACCTTCAATCTCGTCGGCTTCGCGGTCCTGCTTCATCTGCACGCCACCAGCCAAGCTTTCCCGCCCAACAAGCACGTTTGGCTCACCATTCTGCTCCAGGTTGGCGAGGTTCTGGGGCTTCAGATTTGCACTGTCTTCCGAGAGTGAGTAGGCGCAGCGATAATCTGCTTTCTTTGTGTCCGCTTACATGCTTTTGACAGGCCTCCAATTTCTCGGCTCTCGCTCACGACCTTCTTCGGCCTCACTTCCACGCTCCATTACCTCTTGGCCGTCCGATCGGGTGACATGGGCTACCCCTTCCTACAAACATTCAGCCGAGCGCCGGACGTGGCGTTGATTGTAGGTGGCATTTGTATTGCTTGTGATCTGTTCGTTTGGCCCTGACCCTCGCCACCTTACTGCAGTCCATCATCCTGTTGACATTGTTCCTTCACGCGCTTACGACCTTGCTCACCGACACGCCCCTATCCTTTCAGGGGCTCGTCGATCCTCGAGCACTGCCTTCGCCTAGTGACGACTACAGTCTGGCTCTTTTCAAGCTCGGCACTGCATGCTTGAGCTCGACGAGACTCAGCGGCCTCGATGCTGACCTCATCGACATCACAACGGCATCAGAGACATGGGTCGAAGTTCGTGGGTCGACTGTCGTCGTTCGCGAGGTAGACGGATCGATTGCCTTGCCCGACGCCGGCATCGTGGGTGGCCTCGGCCGGGAGATTCGGAGGATCAAGTCAGCCAGGCCCGACGACTTTGAGCAGCCGTCGTACTTCTCATCGTCAGCGAGGGTTAGAGCAGCGTGGACTTTTTCCAAAACACTCTTCCGGACATTGGCCTCTTTGGCAAAGATGATGGGAAGCAGATTCTTGAGGGCGCTGCCCTTTGACCTGCCGCGAACCCCACGGTGGATTCGGCGGCCGATTCGGCGACTGCCGAGAACCATCCGGCTTCTATGGCACGGGACAAATGGCGAGGAGAGGCGGAGAGCACGCATCCAAGAGGCCAGAAGACAGGCAGAGAGGCGAAGCGAGGCAAGGCGGAAGGCGTTGGAAGAAAGGAGCAGGCGTGAAGGCGCTGGCAGGGCCATAGGCACCTCGTCGGCTCTTGACGCTTCTCACACTGCATCGGCTGCAGATATCCGCAGCAGGAGAGCACTTTCGCCTGTCGATGCTGGCACAGCAGCTTCCTCGTGGTACGGCTTCTTCTCACACGACGAGAATTTCGCTGAAGATGATCAGGACGATGAGTGGGTCGAGGAAGACGAGATGCAAGGAAAACTCGCAAAACCCGTCGACAAGAACACAGACGACTATTGGGGTGGTCTTGGTCAAGGCTCGCGCCTGCATGACGAGGGACAGTCAGACATGAGTGAAGACGAGGACGAATGGGAAGACGACGAGCTGAGCGAGGAAGCTGAACAAATCGAAGGCGGAGAGTTGCTCACCCTTGCGCGAGCCGATTTGCCCGATGAAGACTTTTCAAACGTTCTCATGGCGCACCTTTCCCGAAATGAGCAGCAGGGTGTTCTGACGAGGAGAGGCTACCGCCAACTTCTCGGCGGCCACTCCCGAGCAGAAGAGGAAGCCAGCAGGCTCATTGACATCATTCGGGAGCGGAGGACTGCTCCAGCATCGACGGAAAACGATTCAGAGAGGGAGAGAATGCGCCTTTGCGTCATCTGCTACATCGAGGATCGCACCATCATTTGCTGGCCGTGCCGATGCTTGGCTCTCTGTGACGGATGTCGAATCGCTATTGTGACGAGGCCACCACCAAGACACTTCGAGAGCGCATTCGAGTCTTCACAGGCCCGCCCGACCCATACGTGTCCGACCTGCCGGACACCCGTGACAGGCTTCAGCCGAATCTATTCACCATAGTGTATCTCTCTTTCAAATCTGACTAGTGTTTCTCTCGCATGTTGCGCACATTGTGTGATGGGGATTTGATGAGGACTTTCTCGGTCTTGATGGTGAGGTATATTCCATATGCTACATGTTCGTGACGTTTTCCAGCCAATGGTCTTGCCCTCTACCTTATTCTCTTCCATGCTGCTTTGAAGCAACTTTTGCTCGATTGATCACCCTTCAATCCTCCTCCTCCGAAAATCGACCTTCTTGGCAGCCTCTTTGCCTTGCCCATAGGCGTCTTTGTCACGTCTGTCGTACAGAGAAGACGTCAAACTGGGTTCTCCGCTAGACGATGGGAAATTTGCGGGCAAGACTGACCTGTAACCCTTGAATGCTCGGCCTTTCCTGAGCTTAAGCTTTGTACCTTTGAGGTAATCGTCTGCGATCTGTTGCGCATTCTGAGGAAGAGGAATAAGCGACGCTTGGCTCAAATAAGAAAGGCAAAGAGCAGGTACTCACGTTGCGGAAGAGCGTCAACTGACCCATGGACTGCCAGGAGCCGTAATTTTCTTCCACTTCATCAACCTTTGGCTCCTGTTTGACTGGGTTGGATGAAGACGGGCCCTGAGGCAATGATGATGAGGTTGAGTCTATATCCATGGAGGTGCTGGTAAGGTTGTCAGAAGTGGGCTTTATGTCTCCGGCATCGTCCAAGATTTCTTCCTTCTTGACTTTATTCGAGAAGCCCATTGTCTTTTCTTCTTTCACGTCTGAAGCCCGGTTGAGAAGCCGATCTGCCTCCATATCAACGTCGAATTCATCGCCGTCTTCGAAGTGGGCTGGATCATCCATCGTCCCGAACCCTCCTCCAAAATCTTCGGAACCGCCCTCGCTGCCCGTCTCATATTCGGTCTCGCTGTCATCATCATCAAGCGGCCCAGCGATAGGCTCTTCTTCGTACGTGTCGCCTTGCTCCTCTTCCATCTTGATGACAAAATTCGGATCAGGCGGACCTCCGCTGCGTCCTGCCTTCAATCCTACGAACTTGATCTCATCTTCATCGTCCACATCCTCGACTTTTGTCGCCTTCGTGTTGCTGCTATCGGCTGGGAACAGGTCCCATTTCGGCTCAGTCGGACTACGGCTCCCATCGTCCGAAAGGACTTCGATGGCGTCTTCCTTCGTTCCGCTACCTTTTCTCTTCATCGACAGGAGTGGGTCTTGAAGACGAGCGATCTCCTTACGACGCTGCTCTTCGTCGTCTCGAACGGCTGCCTTTTGCTTGTTCGTCTCGGCTTCAATAGCCAGCTTCTCTTCCTTCTTCTTCTCTTGCTTTGCCATTGCATACAGGCCATCAGCGAGGCCGTGAAGATAGCTAAGAGGACCAAAGACATCAGCCTCGCGACATTGGACACGTCGACTTTCTTTCAAGACTTACGAGTTCTTGCCTGTCTTGCCTTTGGCATCTTTGTTCGCCCTTGCCCAATGTAATGCCTGGTTGTAAACCATCTCAAAAGCCAACGCAGCCGCGACGGTGTTCGCGCTGAGTCCGTAGAAAACCCAGACTATGCGTGGGTCGTTCTGCCGACGCGTCTCAGTGTAGCACTGGACATCAAAGAAGATTTTCACAGCTCCTGCCAGGCTTGATGACCACGATTCCATGTTGATGCGCTTTTCCTCGTAGTGCCTGATGGCAACCTGCGAGGAGCCCGCACGCTGCTGCCTTTCCTTTTCCGTTTCGTGCGCAATGACGTCCGCTTGGGTCAGATTGGCTTGGGACAGAAGTCGAGTAGACAAACGAAGGGCTTGACGTGCTTCGTGCTCTCCAGTGCCAGCTAGATGGCGAATGTCAGTCCACTCGCTCATTCACTCGGCGTTACACTCACCATGCTGCGCCAAGGCCAGAGCCTTCCGAATGCGATCGAGTATCGTCGAGTCTACATTGGCTAGTTTCTCCTGGAGATCGACGTCGTCCTTAGTCTCGTCCGTAGCCAGCGACTGGTGTAGAGCATTCAGCGTTCATACCTCCATCGCCTAAGAAGAATGTGTCTGTCTCACCTCTACAGAAGCATATAGACCTGTCTTTCGCTTTTGCTTCGCCTTTGCCGATTTGATTTTCGAAGCAGGGAGCCTCGAAGCAGGGAGCCATTCGCTGCCCGATGGACGATCTTCCTGACCGCTTATGTCTTCTGTACCTGAACGCTTATCGTCATCTCCATCCTCCGATTCGAGTGTGCGCTCACGCTTGAGCCCAGTACCCTCGGCCATTTTTCGTCGGATGGTGTCGCGGAAGACGAAAAGTGGCAGACGCGTCCTTTCCGTGGTGCGCGCAAATTGAAAGTGTTGGACCAGCATAGAGTGTGGAGGGCAGAGTCAGAGTCGACATGGCCCAAAGGAAGCCAATCAGCCTGCAGCCAGCACAGGCTGAGCCTATGAGCTTGCTGCAACGACATTGCGCCAGGCCAGGGGAGCCAAGGCATGCAGCAGCCAGAGGCAAGGATGCTCTTGCTCGACCTTTCTGATTCTGTCCGTTCTGCCGTGCGCTTACCTGATTGCTGGATTGAGAAGGGTCCGATCTCGTCGATTCGAGCCGGCTCCTGTCATAGCCAGGCCAGGAGGACCGACCGTGTATATAAGGCCTTCTACAGCTACTGTTCATCCTGCTCTCCAATCATCACCTCTCCAGCTCGGCCACCTCCCCCGTTTCCCTCTTCAAATCTCTCACTCTCTTTGCACTCACATTCTCTCCCCCAAAGAAGCGAACTCTGACAGAAACTCTATCCTCTCTTCTCTTCCTTTCTGAGACTTCACGATGCAGATTACTGTCGCCTTCGTAGCCTTGGCTCTATTTGCCCAATCCTTAGCCGCACCAATCGAGCGCAGCACCGCCGCCTTCAAGGTCCGTTCGATTGCCGATCCTGACGACTGCCTGCCGACGCGACGACAGGGTCCGCTCCTCGGACTCGATGCCCAGGCCGACACTACCATCAAGGGCAACAATGACGATGATGCCAATGCCGACGTCGACGCAGATGTAAAGCTCTGCTTGCTATTCGGCAATTGCAACGATGACAAGGACGGAAACGCCAAGGACAACAACGTTGACACGAAATCGAGCCCTACTAGCAGCGATCCTACCAACAAGCCCAACGGCAGCGCGACGGTCAAGCCTTCAAATGTGCCGAAGAAGGAGCCCACATTTTCGCCCGTCAACCACAAGGTGAGCAACAGTCTCTTCCATTCCTTTTGAATGATGTCAGCTTATTTGAGCATCTCCCACCTGCTTCCTATAACGATCAAGGGCAATGACAAGCCCGACAACAACGACAAGCCTAGTCCCAAGGAGCACAAAGACAACGTTGGCAAAAGCGCCAATGGTCATCACAAGCCTGGACGTCAGCAATCTACTACAGGTGGCCACAAGACTCAGCACGGCAACGATGGCAGCCACGGCTCCCAGGGCCCTGTCAAGAACAATGGCAACTCGAAGCACCCTGGGAACACCGGCAAGGGTCCCAACGGAAGCAACACCAAGCAAGGCAGCAAGGGCAACAAGAACTCCCACGGCAATGCAAACCGAAAGCCAGAGGGAAGCCTTTCGACCGTCAATCCATCAAGTGACGGTGGCAAGGACAGCAGCGCCACCAAGGGGAACAGAGTCCAGTCGGGTTCCGGCGGCGACGCCAAGGGCGGCAACGGGGGAAGCGCGAACGGTGGCTCGGCTGACTGCTCGACGAGCGGTTCTCTCATCGGCATCAACGCTCTCAACATTGGCAGCTGCAACGGTGGTAGCGGTGGCAATGCCTCGGGAGGATCGGCAGCCGGTGGCGCCGGTGGACTGAGCAGTCTCTTCCGCCGCGAGTACAACAGTGCTGATGCTGTAAGTAAAGATGTCATCGCCCTCTTTCGTCCCTGGATGTCTGACCAAATTTTTCATCCGTTGACCAGACTGGCGGCAAGGGTGGCTCGGCCAACGGTGGCGACGCCAAGTCACCGACTAGGGGAGGCCTGTTGGGTGGCAGCCTCGCCAATGTCGGATCCAACAACGGGTAAGAGATGCACTATCCCTGAGAGATCTGCCAATTTTAATTCTGACCAGCTCTACCCTAATAGTGGCGACGGGGGCGAAGCCTCGGGCGGTGATGTATTTGGCGGCTCAGCAGTCGGCGGCGGTCAACAGACCTCTACTGCTATTCTTTCCAACAACAGCATCCTAGCTGCCGTCGACCTCCTCCATCGGCGTGATGGTTCTCACAGCAAGAGTACCACAACCGTCGCCACTGAGGCGCTCCACGATAGCAATGCAGGCGCTACCTTGAACCGACGTCAGCAAATTGAAGCAATCAAGACCGGTGTTCTTAATCACAATGATGCCCTTGCGTCGATCAAAGCTCGTCAGAACTACGACTCTGCCGAGGATGTTGCCGCCAAGTCCCTTGACAGCAAGGACAAGACTTCTAAATCCGGCCGTCGCCAAGAAGCCCCGCACGACGGTGCCCAGGATCTCGGTGCCGAGTCTCTTGAGGATGGCGACGATGCTCTCAATCCCTCTCACCGTCGAGGACTTGGTAACACCGTTGGCGTCCAAGGTCCAATCAACACAGCCACTGCGGCCGGCAACAGCAACGGCGTTGCCGCCTTCCTCGTGCCTCGCGACGGACTAGCTGAGAACCCCTTTGACACCAGCCAGGACTTCAACTCCGGCAGTAACAAAGGTCCTCAGACGGGCTCTCCCGACCTTGTCTGAACCCTCCCTTTGCCTTTAGCAGACCTTTCTCTTATCTAGCACACGAACCATAACGGACTGTACCTCTGTACCTCATCACTTCACGATACTTACGCTCAACGTCTTTCACGAACGCAGTTTCTTATAATAACCCTGCAGAGATGGCGTGCTTTCGGTGAGCTTGTGCGCTGTCAGGAGCCATTCGGTGCTCGCCTGTGAAGACGGGTGGATTGCACGATTGGTATGATACAGATTATGACTCTTTCCTTTTCCTTTCTAAACCTCATTGTCGGCATCTGCAAAGTCTCCCATGTCCATGTCCTTTGGCTCCTTTGGCTCTTCGTCCTCGCCGTACTGCATTGCATTGTCGACGTGCGAGAGGAGCGCGCCGACGCTCTCTTCGTCGGTTGCATCGAGGGGCATGAAGGAGACCATGCTGAAGTCGTCGATCTTATCCACCAACGGAAGAGTGAGCCTTGAGGGAGAATAATCAATAGCAGGATACTCACTAGCTGGACAATGGCTTGATTGAGGGCGTGGAAACGCGGATTTGTCTTTTGATTGGCTTCGCCGACGAGAAGCAATGGGTCTGGCTCGAGGAAGCTGCCGTCCTTCTCTTTCAGCGTGCTACTCCAACACAAGAGAGCAATTTTGAAGGAGAGAGGATGCGTCGATGCTACTCACCGATCCATATCTTTCCCTGTCCGCCCCGCTCTGCCGAGAAGGCCCTTTGTCTCGCCGGTCTCGCCGCGCTTGACAAGGTCCATCTTGCTCATGACATTGATCTGCGCCACCTCGAGGTTGATCATGGTGCTCATTGCGCTCAGCGTCCCCGCAAAGAACTTGGGCGCATCATCTACGAAGTTGGACTCGAGTAGGTAGAGGGCACATAGCCGATAGTTGAAGTTCTGTGTGAGAAGGTTGACGAAGCGCGAGAGGAGCGAGGTGTGGGTGTAGAGCTCAATCTGGCCAGGGCAGTCGATGATGAGGTAATCGGTCTCGAAGGCGTTGTTGAGCTGTTCCTCGAGCCAGTCGAGGTTGTTCATCAGGTACTCGAAGCAGAAGACGAGACCGCCATTGGGGCCCAGCTGCATCTCATCCATGACATCCTCGAGGGAGATGAGGTCCCGGATATCAATCGAGGGCTCGTATTCGAAATTCTCCGCGGCCGGGTCCATGTTGAAGAGGTGCATGCTCCTGCCCTGTGCCTGGGCGTGCGTGATGAGGGAAGAGCACAGCGTTGATTTCCCAGAGCCCGCCGGGCCTGTTACGAGGACGGCGTAACGTCCCATCTTGCCGTCGTCGTCTTCCAGACCAGACCTCTCAAGCAAGCCCTCACGCCAAAAACAAAGAAGATAGAAAAAATTCAAAAAATATGCTGAGTGGAGGCCATCGGGGCCACGTGGCTACTCTTTCTCAGAAGAAGAGCATGCCCGCTCAGACGAGCGCCATAATGGCACCCGCAAGGAGGGCATTGAAGAAGAGAAGATTGAGGGACGAATGAGTTTCGAAAGAAGTCATTGCAACGTTCTTTGGAGCCGAGGTACTGTTCGATGGTGCAGGCCTCGTACTCGTGTTTGTCGAAGAAGACGGAACTGTAGTATTGCCATGTACCGTTTCCGTCGTCGTAGTAGGAGAGATACCTCCATTACTGGTCACGTTCGAGGCTGTCTGCGATGTCGTCGTCGTCGAACCAGCACTGGCAGCATTGGGACCATTTCCCAAGCCGTTCCAGCTGCTCGTCGCGTTGCTTGAATTCGTAGCGGGAGTCTGGATCTTGGCGAGGATGGAAAACGAGGGAGACTGTCCGAACTTGTCAAATCCTGGGGTTTCTCAGTCAGACTAGACAGATTCTTCGCCACTCACGGTGGCTAGCTCAACACTGATGTTGCGCACGTCGTATATTCGTACTTTGTAGCCGGACGCAGCTGTCAATAGTCCAGACAATCAGCAAGAATTGTGGCACAGCGGAAGAAGAAGAACTCAACGCTTGACATCGCCCAGTTGAAAAGTGTCTTTTCGCGCCGTCACCGGGACTGTCGCATCTATCATCAGCCAAAAAGAAACCAAGATTCTGACTAGTCACGCACTGTTGTTGCCTAGCGAGAGACCATCAGCGAGGACCGACCGGTCGCTGTTGATAATCCTGTTGTTTACTGGTTAGCGCTCTTCCCTTTACAGTGTCCAATTGTGACTCACTGGAAGCTGAACACCGACGGCGTCGTGCCAGTCCATTCAATGCTGTTCTCGGACTGTGTATGCCTATTATCCAAATTTGTCAACTCCACGGAAACAAACCAAAGCGAGCACGAACAGACTCACCATTCGGTGCCCGACGTGGGGCTCGTGATGACAATGTCGCTCTTGGTGCCCGGGGCAGCCGACAGGGGTTCCGTGACGCTCGCAGCCGTGGTGTCGCCCGTAGTGGGACCAGATTGGGGCGTTTGGGAAGTAGCGACGTCGCAAAGAGCGGCGACCGCAGCTAGGGTGAGGAAAAGCCTTGAAGGTGAAGCAAACATCGGATCAATTTGCTCCTTTCTCAAGGAAAAAGAAGAAGAGATGAAGACCAAGATAATAAAAGAGTGTGCTGGTCTGAATGCCTTGAAAAGCTGAGGGAGCGGAAAATAAGGTGGGACAGAGCCAAGAAGAGCGGTCTGTCCAATCGCGGCGAAAGCACTGCCCAGAAAATTGGGACGCCGTGCCACGCCGCGCATCCCTCTGCACCGCCTTTGATATTGACACCTCCGTCAGTGTTGTAGGTCCTCGATACTGAACATGGCACAGATCGCTTTTCTTCTTGATGGCAGCAAATATTAAAATTGATGAACGGCTTCATGGCAAGGGAAGTCTAGCGATTGAAAGTGAGTGAAAGCGTACGTCTCTCAGTCAACGTCCATGACCGGCGACGAGGAGCCCTCTCTCGCCTTGGTGCCCCGAGACCTCAACTTCGAAGATACATCATCGTCGTCGCCACTTGTTGTTCTTCGGCCCGCCAGGGCAGTCGTCGAAGAGTCTCGTTCCTTTGCCTCGGAAGATGATGAGTTTTCTAAGCGAATCGAGTCGCCCTCGATGTTCTCCGTCTCGTCCCTCTCGCCCTCATTCTCTCCTGTTTCTTCTCTGTTAAACCCTTGTCTCAGAGGAGAGCCGTTGGGTGCCGACAGGAGTGGCGACTCTGACGGCAGGGCGCCCAGGCTGTTTCGATTGGCGTGTCGGCCGTCTTGGGCCTTCTCGCGCGGCTGGCCGAGACCGGACATGCTCGACTGCGTCCTGATCCTGCTCGTAGGCGGTGAGTTGCCCCACGGCGAAGAGACAGGCACCGTCGAAGGCCGGTTGGTGTTGAATGTGCCGCAACGAGGGCAGATGTACTGCACCTCGTCCCACTGATCGCGGTGGCAGAGGCCATTATGGTTGAAGCAGATGTGACAGATGAGCGCATACCGCTGCTCAGCAGCATTCGGGGCGCCACCCGTCGTCGAAGGGTCCGCGCCAAGCATGACGTCGGCCAGTCGATCGAGAAATGTCTTTTGGTACGGTCCTTGCTGCAGAGCCGATGTTGGAGGGCCTGGTGCTCCCGATGGTGAAGTCGCTGAAACTTGCTGCGCCGCTGGTGCACCCGTTCTTTGATTCTGCCCTGACGCTTGCTGTTGTGATGGAAACTGGACCTGCTGTTGCTGTGACGTGGCGCCGACCGGCGCTCCTCGCTCCAACGGCCTCCCGTCGACCTTTCCCTGAAATTGTCGAGGCTCTCGCCCTGGCCCTGGCCTTGGCCCAGGCCCGCCACCGCTCACGGAGCCGGCCGACAGCTGCTGCTGTTGCTTTTGTCTCTGCACCTGTGCTGCCCTGGCCGCTGCATTTGCTTGACCCGCACCCATGTTCGTCGCCGCTGCTGCTGCATTCTTGGGGTTCGTATCGTCGTACTTCTCCAGCAGCATCTTCAGGTGATCGTACCTCGTCGCCAGCTTGATCTCGTCAATCTTCTTCCGCCTGGTCCTCTGCAGCGACCGGAGGTGTTTTTCCTCGCCATCGGCAATCCGGCGATACCACCAGCTGACAAGTCTGCGCGTGGAGAGAATAACGACGGGTCCAGCGAGGACGGGCCCCCACCCAAAGAGCCACCGCGCCTGGCGCGCCGCCTCGTCGTCTTCGCCGGCGTCTCCTGTCCCGTTTCGCGGTCCCCACGGGTCAAGGAACCACATGGCGGCGGCATAGAGGGCCCAGACGACAAAGGCATAGATGGTCAGCGTGACTGTCGCGCGGCGCTGTCGCGTGTGGACGCGCGTGAGACGAGTCTGCACCGCGGCAATGTCGGTCGAGAGCCGGGCGAGCACAGTCTCAAAGTCGGTCTCGGTCGACTTCCACCATGGCCGAAACCACGAGAGAAAGGAGAAAAAGGCCATGTGTTCTGGCAACCCGCCGAAGCTGGGGGGGCTTAGGGACGAGTAAAGGGAGAAGAGAAGACCCGTGTGGAGAAGACGCTCGGCCCAATGCAGCGAGCGAGGCGTCGGATGATGGCGAGAGAAACGGACAGTGGACCGCCGTCAGGTGTATCAGGCCCGCTCCCTCTCCCGACGCTTCCAACTACAACAAAGTGCCAATCGATCGTCCGTCACAACGCTGTGGTGGATGAAGAGAGGGGGAAGGAACGCGGGCAAGCCCAAAGGGGAAGAAGAAGAAGAAAAAGAAGGTTGAGCCGTGGCGCCAACGCACAGAGGCAGACGCGTGTTGGGCATTCAAGCTCTTGGAAGCAACACTATCCCACACTATTTTCACTCAATACGCGCGCGACATGGCGGCCCAAGCGCGACAAAGGGGGGAAAAGGGGGAACATGGCCCAGCCGTATTGTGCATTAGATGGATCGACTAGAAGCAGATAAGAGTGATAGCGTGACGGGGCTGCAGCACGGCAAGATCACAGCTGCTCAGATCCCCTGGCCAGCATTGGGAAGCGTGAATCCGCCTGTGGAGAGCGTCGGCGGGAGATCTTCTGCTTTGGCACCAAAGTCGCTTGGGGCGGAACCGAGCGTCAGCTCGAGGTTGCCTCCATTGAGGAAAAGGTCCTTGTGCGTGATCCAGTTCTTGGTATATGGTTGGCCGTTGAATGTGGCAGACTGGATGTACTTGTTTGTCTGTGCGCCGTCCCAGTTGTTGGCCTTCACCGTGGCCGTCTTGCCCGTGACCTGGGAGACCACCTGGTACGATGGGAAGAGGGGCGTGGCGAGCAGGTACACGGACTGCCCGGCGACGGGAAAGAGGCCCAGGCTCGTGTAGACGACAAAGCCGCCCATCGCTCCCGAGTCGTCATTGTTGGGCACACCGTTAGTGGCCGTCGTGAAATACTTGCGCAGGGTATAGAGGGCCCGGTCCACAGTCTTGGAGTAGCCATTGAGGGCATAATTGTAGAGATAGTTTGGCAGGAAGCCCTGCTCATCGCCAATGTCGTTGTACTGCTTGTCCCACGCATTGTCGAGCCGCTTGATAAACTGATCATCGCCACCCATGAGCCCAATCATGCGATGCATGTCGTGAGGCACGAGGAAAGAGTACTCGATGGCCGACGCCTCGTAGAATTGCGCGTCAGAGTCCTGCAGCGTGAGGTAGCACTGGCCGAACTGATACGCAGGGCTGCATTTCCGAGGGTCCTCGAGATAGGAGAAGGAGCCGTTGGTGTAGCGCGAGTCGAGGACGCCAGCAAAGCCATCAACAGTTCGGTTCGGGTTCCAGAGGTTGAAGACGTCGCCAGACCGCTTGATGAAGTCGGTGTAGACGTCTTTCTTACCTTCACCAGCAGCGACGAGGGCGATGCTAAAGTCGTTGTACGAATACTCGACGGTGCGCGAGCCACTGCGGCCATTGATGACGTTGGGTCCGGGCGGGTCGTTACCCTTGCCGTCCTGTGGGACGTAGCCAAGCTCCTTTCGAGCCTCGATGCCTCCTCTACCCTCGACGCCCCAGTCTGGAGGTGATTCTTCTGCATCCTTGATCATGGCGTTGAGCCCATCGACCCAGTTGATGCCAAAGCCTTGATTAAGTCCCTTGACGTAGGCGTCGGCGAGAAGAGTGTCTGCGTTTGAGCCGCCCTGTGTGAAGCCTTTGCTGATCGACATTCTGCAGTCGGGCATCCAACCTTGGTGACGGTAGACATCAATGAGCGATCGAACCTGCTCGGAGAGCACTTGAGGATTGAGGAGGGCCAGGAGGGGCGACGTCGTCCTGAACGAATCCCAGATGCAGTAGTAGGAGTCATAGGTCGGTTCCGTCGTCTCGAATGCGCCATTGTCGCCAGTGATGTTGTACGGTGCGAGGTGGGCGCGATAGAGTGCCGAGTAGAAGCTCTTTTTCTGATCGTCTGATACGCCATCGAGGACTGGCTTGAACGTTGATCCGAGCACGTCGTTCCAGCGGCTTCGACTGGCCTGGTGGACTGCGTCAAAAGTGGCCGAGCTGGTCCAGCTGCTGTCGGGGATCTCGGCGCTAAGGAACTGGCACGCCTTGTCCTGGCTCGACCAGCTGATCGCGATGCGGACGGGGAGCGTGTTGTTGTTCGCCTTGATTGAGGCGGCATCCAGCTCCACAAGTGCGCCCGTCTCCGTGTACTGGGCAGGGTTGTCTACGCTGAGCTTGCTCGCATCAAGAGTGCTGTTCGAATAGATGCCGGCGCGCTTGACATAAGGCACAGAGGCGCACATATGCACCTGGTAGGTGCCCGTGCCAAAGGATGGCTGGAAGGTGCCCGTGCCCTTGAAGGTGGCTGTATTGTCCTGGCCAATGGCGATAGAAAGCGAACCCAGGCCTTGGTAGGTGTGTGGCAGGTCGTTGGTCAGGTCGAGGAGGAGTACGGGCGAGTTGGCAGAGGTGCTGTTGGCCGTCTGTCTCTGTTGCAGGCCACCAGCTGCTGAACGCTTGTCGGTGTGCCTCTTCTCAGACTGCGACCCCTCCTCCTGCTGTACGTCACGGCGCGTGGGCAGGCCTAGACGCTGATCGAGGTCCTTCATGAGGCCACCAAGTACATCATCGCTGTCACGGTCCTGCGAGAAGGCCTTGCTGGGATCGATCGACTCGACTCCCAGCTTCGCGTACTTGATCCTTTGCGCTCCAGACTGCGACTGCGAAGACGTTGCATTGGCTAGCTGCTGGTCCGTGTAGGTGAACGCGTGCAGCGCGACGTGGTCCGTCGACGTCACTTTGGTATCGACATCGTTGGTGAGTCCGAGGCTGAAGAAGCCAGGCGACGCAATGGCTGTGCCCTTCTTCTGTCCAATGACGCGCGTGGCCTGCACGAGGCCGCAAGCCGCCGGTCCGTTTGTGAGGGTATCGTCAAAGGAGCAGTACTGAGGCAGGAGCTCAAAGTGGCCCAGGCTGGCTGAGCCTCCGGTTCCATCATCATGGGTCTGGCTGATGCCAAAGATGGGCGAGTCGAAACCGCTGAAACCACCGGTGTTGTCGCCACCGGACGTGTCGGCCACGGCCTTGACTGCTCCAAAGGGCGTATTGGCACCAGCAAAGACATGGCCTCCGTTTGTCGTTCCAATGAACTGATCGACGTACTGGGCTGGGTCATCGATGGCGCTCACCACAGCAGCGCGGGCCACCAGCACCGCCAGCACAGCGACGAGGTCAAAGCGCGGGCTCATCACCTCGTCGGAATAGAAAGAGCGGACAGGGTGAAGAAAGAGAACGAGGCGGGGAGGAGCGGCAGGTGAAGTGGGATTGGGGAGGGAGGAAGAAAGAGGGACAAACAAAGAAAAGAGGCACGGAAAGGGGCCACTTTTCTCAAATCGAAGCGTCCTTGCGAAACGCTAGTAGTGACGACAGCCCAGGGACGGTTCTAGAGCTGAGCTTGATCCCCGCAATGCTGGCACAAGCAGTACTTCGGAGCGCCGCCAAGCCTCGGGCCGCCCTCACCAAAGCCGTCGGTACACCGCACTTTAGCGTTGTAGATTGATTGATGCGGTACTGGCACAGGGAGCGCGGCAACGAGGGACCGAGCGAGCACACAAGGGTAATCGTGCAGTAGTACACACTGGCACAGTACATCGCCGACTATATCATGTCTCCCCGCTTTCACCTGAAGCCTGCGGGAGCTTTGCTACCTATATTGAAGAATGTGTGGGACTATGATATGGTTAGGCAAGATCGAAGCACACGGACTTCTCTGCAGAGGTAGGCAAGGGGAGGGTACTAGGCACAAATGACGAGTTCCATTGCTTCTCCGTATTTTTAGCGCTAGAAAGAAGCGTTCTTTATGCACACGGGTGGCGCTAAGGCAGCTTTGTCCGGGGAGGGTATCGTCGCGTCGCGTGAGGACATAGAGGGAGGGAAGGTCATTGAGGTGACGAAAATGTGACAAGAAGTTCACTACCGCCTGGAATCGACGAACTTGATCGCCATTATGCTGGAATAGAGGAAGCCATTCGCCGCACCTCGCGTTGAGCATCCGTTCTCAAACTCACGCATGCGCCCCTCTCTGAAATTTGAGAAAACATTTGAAGCCGCGACTCAAGCAAAATGTTCGTTTTGTTTGGGGCGCCCTACACCGCCTGCAACGCCCGTGATGAATCTCACCCTCTTGTCCTTCCTAACCACACGATGATGTCGCCAGCTACGCTTCTCTGTTTCTTTTTGCAGGCCTTCGCTGCACTTGCTCAGAGTCCTCAGATGCCGACGGTCACCACCGAGGGTGGCCATATGGCGTCAGTGAAGCACGAGAACTCGATGTCGAATGGCGGCGCCATTGAGATCTCCATCCTCGAACCCAACGGCAATACGAAATGGTGAGGGAGTGAGAGGCAGCTTTCCAAATTCACTCTCTGTGCTGAGTCTTCGCTCCATTTCGTTCCCTCGCGACAGGACAACTGGCGCCAATGAGAAGGTCTCCTGGTCTGGGAGTAATCCAAAGACCATCAGCGTCGTGTACGTGATGAATCACCTGTCCTTGACAACTGCTTGACGAGCTGGCTGAGCAGGTAAAGTACTACAGACTCAAACACAACAGCACTGCCATCCACTCAAAGCCGACTGTGCTGGCCAACAAAGGTGAGCGAGGGCATCCTCTTCCGTAACCCTTCCTCTTCTGATCCTGTCGCTTCACCATGACCAACTCAGTCTCCTCTTCGTCTAACGAGGCGGCTGTCAACATCAACGACGTCAAGCGTGAGCCCGCTCAGCTATTGTCGCCGGTCATTGACATGGCTGATCTTTCTCTTCCTCATCAGCCGCCAAGGATTACTACATCGAGGTCTTTGAAGGCGACAACACCGAAGGAAAACCGATCGCCACGGTACGTGCTGTCCAGAAATCCTTTCCTCCTTCCTGACGAGAGACGCAGCTAAGCGGCGGTTTTTCAACACAGTCGAGCGCATTCGAAATTATTGCTAAGCCATCGACACTTAGCAGCGATGAAGCACACATCATGCCCGTACCTTCCACCAACACGACTTCCTACAATGGCAAGCCTCGCGAAGGTACCACGTTGAACCCGACTATGTCGCATGCAGAGGCACAGCCGCAGAACGGAAACACCGAAGATGGGAACACAATCTCGACCTTCAACACCGTTGGCAGGACGGCCAATTCGACTGGTAAGTGGGACCTCGTCCTTGCGTTTGTCTGCGGACATCGGGCTGCTCTGACACACACGAGATTTGCTAACCCCGACAACAGCGCCCGTTCTACCGATTCACAAATCCTCGTCGGCACGCACGCCCACGGCCAACCAGGTCATCTTGCACGTCGCTACCGTCGTTGCTCTCGTGACGCTCACTTTTGTTCTGTAGCTTCCCTCAATACTCCAAGTCCTCCCCTTGCTCTTTCCCCTTTTTCCACTCATTTGCGCCATGTCTACCAGAAAGAGACACATACAATCACTAATCTAGCAAGCTCCTTGATCATCTTCTCGGCGAGCGTGACGCTATGGGACCATGGCCACCGCACCTTTCTAAACAGGCCTGTAACTGGCTGGTTTGCAGATTGGATTCAGAGAAAATTATTGGTGATGAGAGGAGGCGATGAGTCGAAGAGGGATGCACTGTCTACGGATGGATGGAGGCCGACTAATAACGATGGGCAGATGCTCGTACAACTACAAATATCGACAGAGAAGAAAGAAGAGGAGTGAAAAGTGCCGACGGGTGAGGGCAAACTTGGACCAACCAAGAGAAAAGTTGGGAGATTTAGTCATGGAACTAAGCCGAAGGAGACGGCTGGTACTTCCTCTGCAGGCACTGCAGCCGTTTGTCGATGGATTTGACGACTGGACGAAAAGGAGGCCAAGGTCTCAGCAGGGGAAAATGAGAGGGCAAGGTCTTGCAAAAAGAGTCACTCACACTTTTCGATTGTTCCAAATGCGCCATTGCTCAGCTCCAGGGCTTCCTCGCCTGGATCGAGAAGGGCAAGGAGCATCGTGCTGGCGGTCTCGTATGCGAGAATGCACCGGTCACAGTCCCAGTGCTCTCCTTCGCGATTGTTCTCCAGCTCGTCAAGGGCTGCAGCTCGAGCCTTCCCGCCGCACATGTCAGTGTTATGCGACTGGAAGGAAGAGAATGGGGCGACATTTCAACTTACGATTTCGAGGGCCTTGTCAAAGATGAGCTTGTCCACGTTCTGTGCAGATTCTGGAATCTCGCCGCACTTTGACCTAGCGAAGTCGGCGCGATCGTAGCCGTCGTTGAAGCGGACCCTGAGCCACTGTACGACCTCGTTGATTTCAGGGCTGGCCACAATGCTGGTGCCAGGGAGGCTGCGAGCCTCGATGAATGTCTTTGTCGCATCAATGCCGCGCTGCAAGAAGCTCAGGCTCTTGACGTACAAAACCAGGGCTTCGGCAGCAGCTACCTCAGACTGCGACGTCACCGACTGGCTGCTGACGGAGCTCGATGAGCTCTGACGGTGAATCTGGTGGTAGTTGCTCCCACCCGTCGGCGATCGGCCAAGAGACGACGATGAGAGAGAGGAGAAGCGTCTCGTCGCTGCAGTCGAGCCAGTCCGGCTGGCGTTGGGCCGATCCTCGTAGGGTGATGCGTCCGTCGAGATCTGGTGTGGACCCTCGCTAAAGTAGTTGGCCAGCTTGGCATCGGCAAACTCGCAAATGACATGGCTCTTCTGCCCGTAGTCATTGAGCAACGCCAAGAGATTCATCTCGGCCTCGGACACATCACTACCACCGCCGGGGCTCGAGGACGCACTAATGAAGAAAGGCCTGCGAGAGCGGGCATTGACGAGTGCCGCGGCGCCACGCAGCGACATGCCCGAGGGCACCCCAAAGAGGCGGACAGAAGCCATGTTGATGGCCCTTGCCAAGGCCGACGATGACGAAGATGAGGTCAGTGTCGTGGCAAGCCCACTGACGGACGGAGGCGCGATTCCTCGACTCGACGGAGCCGATCCCGAAACGATGCCAGTCTCTTGGCTGGGCGGTCGACGGGTGAAAGAGGGACGCCTGGCGCCGGGAGGCAAGGCAAAAGGTGTGTTGTGGGAAGGCGGCGTCGTACCAAACTTTGTTGCAGGAAGCGGTGCAGTCGGCGACGAGCTCGACGAGCTCGACGCGGCTTGGACTGGCGATTTTGCAGGTTGGGCCTCTTTGCTTGCAGAGGACTCGGGAATCGAAGGATTGGCGTTGCTGCTTGACGTTGAGGGCGTCCTTCCCAGACGAGACGGCCTTCGCACCACACCGGCGAGGCCTCCCCAGACCCTTTCAGAGGGAGAGGTAGAGGCTCGAGCTGCACCGCCAGCAAGGTCGTCGGCAAGCGCGTTAACCTCGACATTGCGCTTTTCGACCATGACATATCCCTTGCCGAGGCCGTCTTCGTCGAAGGTGATGCTGCCGCCGGGAGGCTGTGTGGTGGATGCCTGTCTGCTCGCTGCCTTTGCTGTGCCTGGCAGATGGGTGACGCTGGAGCCAGGCGTCTCCAAGACATTGTCTTCGAGGCTCGATGCGTCGGCTGTGTCACGAGGAGACGCATTCTTGCCTCTCGGGGTGGGAATGTTTCGCTGGGTCGGCGGCGCAGTTGTCGAAGCATTACCGGTGCTGGCGGGGGGCATTTTTGGAGTGGTTGCCGGTGTCTGGGCCTGTTTCGTCTTTGCATGCGAGGACCGGCCACCAACCACGTACTTTGTGGTGTAGTAGCTGCTGACGGGCGGCGGCGGTGGCGGCGCCTTGCGCTCGTGCTCCAGCGGTACAGTCTGCCGCTGGGGCGAGGCAGTCGATCCGTTGCTACTCGTCTGCCTCAGCGGCGGCTGCGTTTGGGGTCCACCAGCCATCCTCGACGGGGCCGGACCCGTCGAGCCACTGCCACTTGCCGAGAGCGAGGCCGACGACTGAATCTGAGACGTGCTCGGTGACGTCGGGAGCGACTCGAGCCTGTCCTTGCTCTTGTCGCCTTCCACTGCGAGCTCGCGCTGCCTCTCGCGCTCCGTTGCTTTGTACTCTGCCAGGACGGACGAGGCAAAAAAGTCGTCGAAGCTCATCCTCTCCACGGGCCCCTTTTTGAGGAGGGCGCGGATCAGTGCCTTGAGGTCCTCGGCCACGACGTGGGGCCGGACGACTTCCTCTGTCGACTCTGGGTCCTTGCGCAGCATCTCGCGACGCAGCGTATCGTCGCTCTTTTCGTCTGGAAAAACAATGCGGTCCTTGCCCCGTTCGATGCGCTTGAGCAGCTCGACGTGGTTCAGCGCTCGAAACGGCGGCTTGCCCACACACATTTCGTACAGTACCGCCCCCACGCTCCAGAGGTCGGCCTTGGCATCATACCGCTGATAGCGGAGGATCTCGGGAGCCATATAGAGGGGCGACCCGCACAGCGTCTCGGCCAGCGATGCCGAGGGTAGATGTCGAGCAAAGCCAAAGTCGGCCACCTTGAGCTGTGGGATGAGGGGAGGATGCCCTGCAGCCAGCGAGTCTGTCTCTGGTTCCTGTAGCAAGAGATTCTGTAGGCGATCGATGCGCGCGATGTTAGCGGCTGTTCTCTAGAGGCTGCAATGTCTCGGGCTCGCCGAGCACGACTTACCTGAGGTTTAATGTCGCGATGGACGATGTTCTTGCCGCGCATGAATTGGAGCGCGGCTGCCAGCTGGGCGAGGAAGCTCTTGACAACCACCTCGTGGAGGCCGCCATCGTGCGGGTGGACAAAGTGATCCTGGTCCTGGTCAAAGACGCTATCAGCGGGAGTCCTACTGGCCCTTGCAACGTCGGTTTGGCCGTCGCGCCGCCTCGTCTTGATGTAGTTTGTCAAGTCTCCCAGATAGCAGTACTGCATGATGAGGTAGATGTGGCTGGACGACTTGAGGCAGTCGAGGAGCTCGACGACGTTGGCGTGCCGGATCTCCTTGAGGATGGCAATCTCGCCCTCGAGATTCTCGAGCAGCTTGGGCGTGAGCTTCTTTCTCGTCACTATCTTGATGGCCACCCTCTTGGGCAGAACGCCGCCGCGGCGTCCGCCGCCAGCCTCGGAACTTCCGCCACTTCCGCTGCTGTCGCCCACATAGTCGGACCTCAGGCGACCTTGGAAGACGACAGCAAAGGAGCCCTTTCCAATCTCTCGCGAGAGGGTCCACGGACCAATGGTATGCTGGCTGCTGCTTCCGTTATCAGATTGCTGCTGTTGCTGTTGCTGCTGCTGCTGCTGCTGCTGCTTCTGCGATGGTGATGATGACTGTGCCGAAGTTGAAGCAGGAGGCGCCCTGGACATGCTGAGCCCCGAGTCTCTGCAGGCGGAAGGGGAGGAAAGAGCCAGCGAAGTGGGCCGGCAAAAGGCCAAAGGCGCGGGGCTGGCTGCTGCGCAGCACCACAAATTACTACCTGCTACTGATAAGGTTGGCGCACGCCCCTCTTCGTCTCTTTTCCTGGCAGATTGATCTCCGAAAGGGGCGCAAGAGAAGTCTGGTCGAGGCCGCCTGCGTTGATGAAAGGGGGAGCGACGCTGGTTGGATGGTCGAGGGTGCGCAGCAACCGATCAGAGACCACTTTGCAAACAGATCCGAGCGAGTGTTGGATTGAACACGCGTTCAGCGGTTCAAAAAGAGGTGAATAGAAATAAAGAGAGCGAAGGAGAAGAAGAGATGGGGACAGTTGGAGGGCGATCACGGCCGCCGTTGATCTGACCGAAACACCGACGGGCTAGTTGGTGAGATGGAAGAGACAGAAGAGGTGAGTGAGTGAGGGTCCTTGCGTGACCCTGGCGTCGTCGGCGGAAAGCAGCGATTAGCTCGATCTAATCACAATTTATTGCGCGATTAGAGTGGGTGGAGAGGCCGGGCCATGCGACAGACAGGACGCGCTTACCAACAACCTGTGTGTCTCGGCCGCACGGTGCGCGCGCGGTGGGGGCGGTGGGTGCCCCTATCAGAAAAAAACACTGAACCACGCTCGCACCCTCTTCTCGACTCCCTTTCGATATTGATCCATTTGGCCCCGTGAACATCCAGCATAAAGCGGCTCCTCTGCAACGGTGCCTGCTCATGGATTGCTCTTGACGACACTGACGAGACGAAACGACCCCAAGCAACGACCTTGACTCTCAGGCAATTCGATAGACACTGCCCCAACCTCGAGCCTCTCTGTCCTCTCGACGATGCCAGCCCCACTCTCGTGCAAATCTGCCACGGCGTATGACTCCTTGCCTCGCCAGCACAACGCCAAGCGCACCTCTAGTGCCCTTCACAAGCTTCAGTCATCCAAGAAAAGCCAGCAGCAGCAGCAGCAGCAGCAGCATACAGCCAACGACTCCCTTGGCGAATTTGGCCTCGAGGCACCCCTATCCTCGGCGACGCCCAGGCCGAGCCACGATGGACCGCAGGGCATCACTCGTCCCTCCTCGTCGCAGGGCTTTGCATCGCCCAGGAGCCACAGCAGCTCCAATGTCCACCAGCGCAAGAGGACGTCGTCGATGATCCCTAACCGTGGCGTCGGTGTTGGAGGACGTTCGCGGGCCAATCGCAAGGTATCGTCGGGCGTCGCCTCGTCTGATCTTCCTCTCGTCAGCTCGGATCTGGACCAAAGCAGCAGCAACGGGCCACAACAGTACCAGTACGGCGTTGTAGGCAGCAGCAGCCGAGCGGCCGCATTCCACGGCGCGGATCAACGACCACGGAAATTTGATGATGATGATGACAACGAAGATGACGAGGATGCTGGTTACAGATCCGACGACGTGTCCATCAGGCCCATTGGCGGCCCTCTCGCTGCCAACAACCACCGACCGAGCAGCCCCACTCCTTTGGCACATCGTCCTTTGTCGCCGGTCAGCCCCAAACCGGCAGCCCGCGGTCCCATCGCCTCGTCATCTCCAAAGAAGAAGCGGGCAGATGCAGAGGGAGCTGCCGTCTCGTCTCCCAGACCTCCAGCGCCGTCGCCGGGGCCAGCTAGGAAGCGAGTGGTGACAAAGGCCATGATTGGGAAACCAACCAACTTCCAGCACACGGGCCACATTGGCGCCGGCGCTTACGGTGCTGCGACGGCGATGGGCAGCGACCCGAAGGCCGCTCGGGAGCTGCAGCTGCAGCTTAGCGAGGTTGCGGCTGCCCTCAACTTTGGCGACGAGCTCGGTTCCTCGATGCCTGTGAAGGCAGGAAAGGGGGAAGAATCCGGCACAAAGGAAATTGAAGAGGTGCGAGATCCGGTGGTCGAGCATGAAGTGAAGACGAGGGCGCGCAGCGATGCCACTCTCATCGAAGACGTGGCGACTGGCGAAGAGGCACCATCACCCCCCTCGCCAACACCGCCAGCGACACCGAGGAAGGAGACACCCGCAATCACAAGGGTTGCCGTCCCTACGCTCGACGATGAAGAAGAAGAACAGCTGTTGCCCGCGGCCGAACAGAAAGCAGTGGTGATCGAAGAGGTCAGGAGCAAGGAGCCGTCTTCTGCCTCGACTCTGGTCCTCGACCGAACTCCCTCGTCGGCCTCAGGTGTCAGCCGAAGCTCTTCAACGAGAAGAAAGCCCGTGTCTGTGCCCAACAAGCTCGCAGCCCTTTACGATGAATTCAAACAAGAAGAGCCATTCAGTCTGCCCCAGCCCCCACCGTCTCAGAATTTGCCGTCCTCAAAGCAACAGCAGCAGCAGCCGCAGCCGCAGCCGCAACCGCAGCCAGCACCATTGGCAAAGGCCAAGGGTTTGAGCCCGCTCATTGAAGATGAAGAAGAGATGAGGAAGCTCACCTACCGCCTTAATGGCAAGCGAATGGTGCCTGGCCCAGGTGGCGATTACATCACCGACACGGCGCACGGACGCTGGGACAAGGCCATGACTGAGATCACAAGGGCGCTCAAGAGCCAAGGGCTTGAAGAAAGCGGAGCCGACTACAACGACGACGAAGATCTCGCCGAGGGTCTCCGCCGAGCAGACGATGTTCTTGGTCGTCTCAATGATGGAGTTTTGTAAGAGTTGTCTCGTTTGCAACTTATGTGTACACTATATCGTTTTGCCCTTCTCTGCAATGACTTTTGCCCCTAGGCCAGCATAATACTGAGTGGAGTGGGAGCAGGGCTGTGCTACAGGGCAACGAAACCTGACCGACAGCCCACCGATTAATATGTGGGCGTGTCGTACTGTACTGTGCGCGTCTGCACGGAGGGCGGCGCTTCGCATCGACAGGCCAAGCCCGCTCTCTCATTTGCTGCTGCTGCTGCTGCTGCTCCTACTCCGGCCTTGACCTACTCTCGCCGCCTTGTCCTTCACACCGCTCTACCTGGGCCTTCCCCATCTTTAAACCACTGGAGCAGTGTGCCTGTGGAGCATCGGAGCTGGCCAAGTAAAGCTGAGAAGGGCGCCCTAGTCGTTCCCTCCAGATCTCGATCCCTCTCTCATTTCGCGGCGTAGGCGCCTATACTAATATCTTTCCTTTCCAAGCGCTCGCGAGCGCTGTCTACCTCCCTCCTTCTCCTTTCTTCCCGTCATGCAAAGGACGCCGACTGCTCGAACTGTGAACAAGACACCAGACAAGGACGCGCTAAGCGCCAAAGAGGAGCAAGGAGAGCGAGTCGCAGAAGGCGACGACAACATCGATCAACAGTGCCGAGATTCTGGCGCACAACGCCGAGAGCTGAGGCCACCTTCTTTGGCAAAGCACGAGTTCGAAGTCGACACTCGATTGCAGGGACAAGACGTAGGCGAATATAGCGAACAAGCACCTCTCGACAGGCCCAAGGTTTACGGCAAGGACGACGCACCTCCTGGCGAGGTCGCCCATGTGAGCCAGGACTGGTTCGTCAACTATCTTCGAGGTCTCGGCGTCACGACACCGCCCCCACCGAACCAGGCAGGCTACTGGCGACTGATCCCAAAGGACCAGCTCCACAATATCAGCTCCCTGGCCAGCACTCTCTCGCAACACCGTTCCCATCCCTCCTCGTCCCCATCTCCACATCATCAAACCCTCTCTGTGTCTGGTGGACAGAATCGAAGAGAGCGCCGTAGAGCTGAGCGCACAGAAAAGAAGCAGATGCCACCAGTGGCTCGATCAAGCAGTCGAAAGGAGTCCTCCAATACGCCCCGTTCTGTGCAGACCAGGAAGCAGCATCAACGTCAAGAAAAGGGTCAAAGTGAGGTGTGCGAGGTCGACTTGTCGTCGTCAAAAGTCCTGAGCAGCCAACGAACGGCTGAGAGGAGCTCAGACGCCATGACCAGCTCGTCATTCCTCAAAGACGAAGCAGAGACTGAGACAATGTTCCGTGACCTCAGCAGCAGAAAAGAGCAATGCAACTCTGGGAACCAGGAAAGCTTACCTGCTTCCGAACCCTCCAACACTGTAGAGGGCGAGGCAGTAGAGGATCGCGAGATGATGCTTGCAAAGGAGAGGAAAAGGGCAAAGAGGGCAAGAGACAAGCAGAGACAGAAGGAAAAGGCCCGTCTGGCAAGATGCCAGACAAAGAAGCAGTCCTCTCCGAACCTGCACCATTTCGAGCAGACAGAAGAAAACTCGTGGGTAGACAAGTGCACCTCTCGTTCGTCGCGCTCTGGTGCTGAACCTCTCGTTTCCTCACCCCATCTGAGATAGAAAGCGCAGTGCACTTGATTCGGATGTGTGGGACGTCGAAGGAAAGGCAGAAGAACTTGAAGAGGAACTTGTTCGGCAGCTCTTTACGACAGAACAAGCCGACGAAGTCCCTACTATTACGAAGAGCTCCCCAGAGGGGGAAGATTCATGTGAGACTGGTAGCGACCCAGAAGGCATACATGACATGCTAACATATCGCTTTCCCCACACAGCCAACGATGAATACCGCGTGCCCCAACCAGGTCGCCATGGATGCCAGAGCGCACCCGTCACGCCCGCCCTCCCGTTCGTTTCTGAAGAATTCAGCACATTGACGACGCCCGATCTCTCCTTTATTCCTCACTTTCCAAGCTTGAATGAGTCAGTCACGGAATTGAAAAAGCACGAGGATTCTTCGTTGCCTCAGCACCCTTCTCCGACCTCGCCTATGGCGTGGATGAAGCGCAGCGCGAGCGAAGAAAACAGCCGCGATCCGGCTTCGTGCAATGGCCACCTTGTCGAACCCGGCAAAGACAGAAGCGTGAGTGCTTCAAGCTGTACGATTCAGTATTAGCCATCGAGCGAGCTAATGTCTAGAAACGAGAACAGAGGATTATGAGAAGCAGCAGCATGCCAAATGCCACGGTCTTGCTGGAGAAGGGCATCAACACGCTCAAACTCGACAGCAGCCCCAGGTCGACGCCCACAATTTCAAATGAGGCTTCCTCTTCTCCCTACTTGTCCGAGCAGGGCCGATCGCCCAATGTCGATACCAGCAACACAATCCCGGACTCAATTACCGAAGGCGAGCCAGACATATCGGGCGATAAGCATGCCATTTGTGAGCGAGAAGTCTCACCCGAGGACAATCAAGCGAGGACTGCAAGCAACGATCAAGAGCAGATTCATTTGAGCCAGAGCGAGACAAGTACCACAAGTCCCGAAGAGGACGTTTACGATGATAGCGTTGGACCCATCTACAACGCGGCAGATCAGTACAGGTTGGCGATGCTCAAGTTGGCACCAATACTTCAGAACAATCTCGACACGATCATTGCAATCTACAAAGCTGGCAAGCGTTTGGTAACTGTTGAAAATTTCCTGGTCGAGATCCTCGACGAGCAAGGTCACTGTCAGATCGTCTCGCCGCAATACCACCCACACCACCGCTCACGCTCTCAAGACTACGGCATGGTGTCGGATGACGAAGAAGAAAACGATGACGATGAAGGAGAGGAAGTGGGTAGCAGCGGAGCGGGCTCAACAGAGTCCTATGACTCTACCGAGCCGCTCGGTCACGAAATGCACCACCGCAACACCTCTTGGGTCACGGGGATGACAAATCTTCGTAGCGTTCCTAGCCACACGAGCATAGAATCCGGTCCAGGAGCAGAACAAGGCAAGAATGCCCTGTCCCGTGTAAGAGACAAGCCGCTATTTGAAGGGTTTGTCAACGAATGGAGGGAAACCGAGTCCTGCAAAGGGCGGTCGCTTTCGTCGTATAATCGGGAGAAGATGCCCGGGAGCAGTGCTTTCGCTGACATTCATGATTGCGACAACGCTATTCGTCCAAGTAAATTGAGCCCTGCGCTTCAACGTGCCAAGGCTCGCCTCCGTGAAAAAGGTATCACCGCTGATGGGTACTCTCGCGAACAGGCCACGAGAGCTCATCAGGCGGGATCGCTTGACAAATTGAAGCAAGGCGTCCACTCTATTGAGCTAGGTCCCTTGACCATTTCTAGAGATCATATCGAGGGGTCGTTACTCATCTATCAGCACCACCAAGCGACGTTACAAGCAAGGTCGAACAGCGGCGTTGGAGTCGTCGACGCACCTCGTTCGGAGCGACGCAAAGCTCAGGCAGCGGCCCGAAGCGAGAGTCGCTGGATGTCTATCAAGAAGCGCGAGATCATAAAGAGCAAACGGCCGATGAGGCCCGCCGAGCAGGCCGAGGACGGCACCATCACCATTGAGGAGGCGCCCTTACGTGCTTACGCTGGCTCGGAACACCGGCGGCTGCCACGACCCATGATGGCGCGCAATCTTCTCTCGCGTCAGTTCGGCGTCCGAATCGGAAACGAAAGCGAGTGGGCAAAGCGGGAAACTAGATTGGCGATCAGCTCGTCACACCTCGAGCGCCAATTACAACCGCATCATCATCGTCACCTCTTTCAAAGGCAGAGCCAGCAGCAGATGCCATTGAATGGACGAGTGCATCACGAAGATGCTGCGTCTGCTGTAAAGTGGCAACAGCAGCCGCAGCAGCAATCACGTCTCTTTTCGCTTGAAGATGCCAATGGCGGCAACGCCAATCAATCCAACCTCGCGGGCCCCAACAAGACCCTTACAGCCGCTACTCACGAATCTTGACGAGAAAACAAAGAAAGCCCTTCTTACTTTCATGTCTCTTCCCCTTTCCCTTCATTACATGTAAGCCCAGCCTCATCTTCGGGTGCCCCTTTCCGTATCCCAGTTCATTCATGTCGCCTCGTAACATTCGGTCGTCAAATCTAGATCGGTGTGAAAAATCAATGACGGTACACTCAGCAGTATGGCACTCGCGACCTGTCGCGTTGCGCGTTGAGAGCGACACTTCCTCCACATCAAATCTGCACCGCATTAGGAGGACTGGCCATCCCTGCTCAACCTTCCGTCTCCTTTCCTTCCCTCCCCGTCACTTGCCATCTCCCAGATGACCTTTTTTAGAGCTCTCTCGAGGGCATTCTCTTCGCCTGCTCGGCCGCGCCCCAGTGCGGGGGCTCTATCATACCCTCGCTTCGCAGGCCCGACACCGGCATTTGCAGTCTATGCTCCTCCCACACTCCTGCTCTTTTCCTACTTTTCCTCGACCGCTCCCATTCATGCCGACGAAGCTCGCCCGAAATCAAAGTCTTCGACGCTCTTCCGCGCAGCCAGCCCAGCGGCGCTCCGCAATCCCGTCACGAACCTCGTCTTTTTGCGCGTGCGCGACGATGCAGACGAGCGGCGGGCGCATGAAGGCTGGGTCGGCTACTTTCGAGAAGCCGGCTTCGACTGTGTCGAGATGAACCTCGACATCGTGGGAGCGTCGAGCGATGATGAAGGGGCGTGGAGCAAAGGTGGGTTCTTCTTCGTCTACTTCGAGTGAAAGAAAATGGCGAAATGGAAGCTGAAGAAAGTGGGGAACGTCTGTCTATTTTCGCAGAACTCGAGGGCCAGTTGCGACTTCTCTCGCTGCAGCGTGCCCCGCTTCTCTTCTGTCGATCTCCCGCCTCGACCGATGCGGCCACTTCGCACATAGGTTCTGGCTCAGCAAGGGCCAGTGGGCTCGTGCTGGTGGTACCCTCAGAGGAGAAGCGGCAGGAGGTCCAAGCGCGGTTAGATGAACTCAAGATCGACACAAAAAGGAACAGAGTTTTGATTGTCGTCGAATCGGAGGGCAAAGATGACTCGGCTATCCGGAGCGTCGAGCGGTGGATCACATCAGAAGGGCTTGCTTGATGATGAAATGCCCTAATCAATGAAGGTTAAGAAATACAATGTGGGAGGCTTGTGTGTGAAGTCTCTACCGAATCCTTTGTAGTGAAGTCCGGGTGTGAAAGGTCGTATTCGTCAAGGCTGTTGTCGAGGTGCCACCTGATATTTCTTCGACTTTACAGCCGTCATGTCTTCTTTTCCTCTTGGAGCTTGCCAACGAGAACCTTGACTTGCTCGACTAGTAGGGGTAAAGGATGAGCAAGGGATCCAACGTCCCGGCAGGTCAACTCACCATTCTTTGCAAAATCGTCTTTTCCCTTCTTTGTTGTCTGCGACCGCTCTTCACTGTTCAGATGGTAGTAGTGGCCGCCATCAGAAACGGTCCTACACATCATCAAGAATGAGTCAACATGAACGCAGCTGAGACCGTGTCTAGAGAGAGGCACTTACGCATGACCGTCGTCCTCTCCGAGCCATATATCCAGCAGCGTGAAAAGGGCTTGGCCCTTGAGCCTAAAATGACCCTCGATGACGTCCTTCCAGAGCGCTTCAGGCGACTTGAGATGGTCCAGCATGGCGACAGCCACTGTCTGACGCCTACAATTCTTGGAGTAGGCTGTGCTGAAAGGCTGCCCGGCCATGCTCGACCAACCTGGTTCGTTGAGCGCTGGCTCCTCGACGCCCATTACCAAACTCTGAATGCTCAAGAGGACTTGCAAGAGTGTCGATTGACCGCTAACCCAGCCAGGGCCAGTCCAAGTTCCCAACAGCGAGAGGCAGACTTTGCCGTCGGCGTATAGATTGGGATTGTGGCGAACCTTGCCTCCGGCCGTCGTCCTGAGTGACACCAGGGGACTGACATTGTTATACTCTGCTGGCATAAAGATGTCAAACATGAAGAGGCCATCTTCATACGGGCTGCCTTTAGGGCCGACAATGCATGCCTTGAGCACATCCAAACGACTTTCGTCGACACGGAGGAATATGCTGCCGTGCCACGAGCTCGGGAGGCTGCCTCGAAGACCTCCCAACTCTTTGGCAATGGTGACGCCCCGCTTGGAATTGTCTGCTGCATTGACAAGCTTGATATCTCTGTCGAAAGCGTGTGCAAACTTTGGTGCGGAAGAAGAAGCACTTCGCGTTGTGATGGTCATGTCGCAATCGGCGTATCGTTCACTTCGAGCCCATCGCTCGTAGGCGGCGATCGCCTTCTCATTTGCGGTCTTGCGGTCAGAGTCGTCGCAATTCTTTGCAGCCATCTTCCCAAATTGGTCTCGATGCGCACACTCTGGTCCAAACTCGGCCTCGGCAATGCCAATGAGTCGATCCACAAACACATTACCTTTTGTCTTGCGAAGACGACTGTCGATGATGCCAACGTAGCTACAGAAACTTTTCGCGAAGTCCACCATCCGTTGTGACTCGTCGTCCAAGGCTTTGACGGAGTTAGTGCTCGAACTAGTGCTCACTTGCGGTTGAAGTACTCGAATGCCCAGGACAGGCACAGGACTGCGCAAGGATAAAAATGACGACGAGCTCTTCTTCGGCTTGGGAATCTCCTTGGCTTGTGGCTCGACCGGCGGCAACTTCGAGATTCTTTCTGCCTCGTTACGTTTGAGAAGTTCCATCCCTCGAAGAAAGCCCTCGCATTGGATAACGACGCTCTGTGCCAGCTCGCGAGGTCCTCTACTGCACATATAGGTGACATGGCGCTCCTTGAAGTTGGGCTTCTTTACAACTTCAATAGTCGATGGAAGCATAATTGGCTGGAGAGGGATTTAGTGAAGCTACACGAAATCAAAAACCTTGTCTTACCTGAGCGAGCAGAGCTGCGAGTGATTCGTGCGCCGCAAAAAGTTTGAACCACCCCTCGACGAGCTCCTTGTAAAGTTCATGGCGCTCGCACATGTCGCTGAGACTGAATGAATCAAGTACTTCAGCTTAGAACGAGGCACACAGTAGCTGAGTACTCACCTTTCACTGCTCATCAGGCGGCTCGCAATTGGCAGGAAACGTCTTCGAAGCTGTGCGATCGAGGCAACGTGAGGGAGATGATCACTCTTTCGTGTTGGATCTCGACTGAGATTTGGGAGAAAAGGACGAAGAGCACCAAGGCCATGGCACACCCGGCTGTCGAACTCCTTTACTTTCTTGCTGTGTGCCTCTGATGACCGGGATGATCAACAACGAGTGCCGAAGTAGAACAAAAAGGAGGGAGACTCACCTAGCCAGGAGGTTGACTCTTTTACATCATAGCCTCCATAGCCCGTACCCTTGCCGGGCTTGTCCTTGTCTACAGGAATGTTTTTGGATTTCCAAGCGGGCGTGGAAGATGCAGGAGAAGGAATCTCGTCGAGAAGGCTGAACTCCGAATGGCCTTTGCCATCGAGAAGGGACTTTTTGGCTGGATCCCAGTGGGGCTGAGAATCTGAACCGGCTGGTTCACTGGTTACCGTCGGTACATCTGTCGATGTTTTGAGTTTCTTTTTTGGGTTGCCTTTTTGCCCTTCGTCATGACTTCGCACTATCTTTTCCTTCGGTTCATCGAAGAGATCTCCAAAGTGAGCGAGGCCGGCGCCGAGGATTATTGCTTGTACCTCAGGACAGTGAAGAAGGCGCGAGGGAGGGCCAGCTTCCTTTGCGCCATCATCTTGCACCAAGATCGATTTTCCCTTCTCCGACTTGCTGGATTCGCAGACCTCGTCGCCACAAGCCAAGCAGAGAGATGCGCTGCAACCAGCACACTGACGCACAATGGCCTGCTTCAGATAGACTAGGTAGCTTTCCACCGTCGGCAGCATCACAAAGAGGTCCTTTGGCTTGCGCTCGTTGACTTGACCACACTTCGGACACGGAAAAGGTGATTTGGTGACGTCGTTGTAGAGGCCGAAAAGGAACTTTCGACAGCGTTGTCAAATGGGAGCAGATTGAGGAAAGAAGATAATATAAGAACCCACCGATTGCTCCGCGCCTTCAGGACAGCCTCTGAGCCATTCGCCTTGCGTTATTTCCTTTGCACACACTTTGGAGCCACATTGATCGCTGCCTTCATCCTTGAGCTCGACAAAGAACTCGGCCGGCTTTTCCAAAACCTCGATGACGAGCTCCTCACGATCTTTCCTCATCGAAAGGCCGAGGTAGGGATCCGCATCCTGGTCGACTGTGTCCGATGAGATACTTACGATGTCTACGTCTGTATGAACATTCATGTTCTTATTGGCTGAGTCAAGTCGCAGACGAGGATGTATTGCACTCACCAGCTTCCTCAAAAGCGTCTTCGTCTGCCTCTTCGTCGTCGTCTATGACGAGCGATTGCGTTGCTGTCCTTTTGACACCTGTCACGACACAGTCGTCGTCTTCCTCTTCATGATCACCATTGTCCACATGAGCTGCAAGCGCTGGACCGTCAAAGTCGCCTCGAAAGACCGCATCGGCTGCTTCCATGATTGTCTTGTGCTTCGCAAGCGCAGCGCGTGCCTGCCTCAGTGTGGCTCCCTGCATGGCTCCAGTGTGAGCTTGAAGTTGTGCTCCTTATTGAGTGGGGCAGACAGCTCACCATCTCCACGAGCGTGGCGACGTTTGCCGCAGACATGCTGTAAGGATAGAAGGTGGCTTGACTGAGCGAGACAGCGGCCAGCGGCGGCTGCCCAAGACGACGGGGCAACGGGCGGCCTGACCGCCCTCCTAACTCATATAAAGTTGAGCGCTCAGGCCACCTCCAAGATCCAGTCCTCCAAGATCCAGTTTATTTTTTTTTGGTCACGCAGAACTAAAAATGACAAACGGCGCGTCTATGTCAGTGACAAAAGGAGGGACTTTTTTTTTCTCTCCTCGCCATCGCACGCTCACTCACCTTTTTCACCCTCGTCACCAAACCATCAGTGCAGCTCGATGACGACGATGCGTGGAGCACAGTCATTGGCCAGAATAGCAGGCCCCTCATCACGAGGCTTCACGTCCACATGCGCCGCGTCTACGTCGGGAGTGGCGCCAGCGACGTCGACGAGCCCTCGTCGACCCTCAGGCGCCCAAAGAGCGGCGATGAAGGAGGCGAAGAAGAAGGACGACAAACTGCGGCGGGCCGTGGAGCTCTACCACCTGACTAGCTACTTTTTCCCCACGCCCAACAATGCCGAGGCACCGACGGCGTCGTCGGCGTTATCGTCTTCTGGCACGACCCGAAAGCAAGCAGAGGCCCTCGACGAGGAGCGCATCAACGCCCACATCCGCGATGAGCTCGCCGTGGCCATCGATGACAGAGACTCGGTCACGATGCGCTCAGCGCACGTCGTCCTCGACGGCGAACGCAACGGCTTCCTGGGCGAAGACATCAACCGGGCCGGCCAGGCCTTTCTCCGAAACACGCGCGCCACCTCGCGCGGGCTCTTTGATACGGACCTGGACCTTGAACGGCAGCGGGACGAAGACGAGCAGGGCGAGCTACCACTGCCGGCAGACCGCAAGGCGACGGCAGACTACATCTCCAAGCTGGCCTCGTCGCGCGACGTGGTGCTTACGCGCCAGAAGTTCGAGGAGCTCAACGTGGAAAACATGCGGAGCATGCGGGTCCGGGACGCCCTCTTTGGCACCACGGGCGGCAGCCTGCCCGGCCTTGAGGTTGTGAGGGAAAGAATTGAAGAACGGAAGGCGAGAGAAGCACAGGAATCGTGAATGGCAAATCATCAATTGTATGTTGTATGTACAAACGTAACAGCGCTAGAAACCATTGTTCGTCGAATGTGGGTGGTATCTTCTTTCTTTCTCTCTCTCTTTCTCTTTCTTTTTCTCGGCTTAGTGGCGGTAGCCGGGCGTTGGGTACTGCCGGTAGTAACCGCCAGTCTCGCCCATGTCGCTAGCGTGGACCTTGCGGAAGCCGCCACGCTCGTCACGGAGCTGGTCGCGGTACCGGCCTACAATGACGCACAGGTACGCAGCGACGAGGAGTACAAAGGCCCAAACGCCAATGCCGACGCCCGCGACGATATTGAAGGCCTACAGAGATGGATGAAAAGATTCTGTCAGCGATGACTTTCTTTTGGAAGAAAGGCGCATGTGCGGATACCCACAGATTTGCAGGCGTCTTCAGAGACCGTTGCCTGAGTCGAGCTACTGACGAGGTTGATGCTTGATCCATCCAGGTCGATGTTCTCGGCCTTGTTTGTGCAGTTTTCAACGTACTGGTCCTTGTCCTTGAAGAGAAAGACGAACTCGACGATTCCCAGGGCGAGGGTGAGGAGCCAGAGGGACCACATCATCGTCGAGTAGAAGCGCACGGCGCGGTAGGAGGCAAAGATGGAGCCGATGAAGCCAAAGAGAGAGGCGAGGCAGAAGAGCGTCATCTCGGCCGCAAGGGCGCCGGTGAGCACCTTTTGGACTGTTGTGAGGCTGCTCGACTCATGGACGAGGGCCCAGATGAGGGCGCCGGCGACGACGAGGGAGCCGAGGAAAGTGACGGGCGAGAGGATTAGGACGCCCAGTCGGGTGGGAAGGCAGCAGCAAAAGGTACGCATGTTGTTGCAAGGCGGTGGAGTGTCTATTGCGTGTTGTTGCGGGATGCGATTGAGAACTTGTCTCTGTTGGTCGATGAGTGGGTGGTTGTGTGCTGGGAGAAGGCTTCCTTGTCACTGCTTAAATACTGTGTGTGCTCCAACGGTGCACCGCATGAGCGGAGGCACAGCCCAGCCAAGTGGCCGCGCCTGCAGCCATCGTGGCTTTTTTGTTTTCTTTTCTCTCGCGGCAAAAATAAAATCACAAGCAAAGAGCGCGCTTTGGGCGCCCACTAGTTGAGCGAGCGAAGGCTGTGCGCGCGCCAATTCTCTCACCGGCCTGTCGCTCCAAAATATTAATATTGTGCCGCGAGAATGACGCGCAATTCCGAAGCTTGGCCTGAACCCAATCATCTGCCGGTGAAAAAATCGAGGGAATTGGAAGAAGAGAAGAAGGTGAAGAAGATCCTCTTTCGGTCTGACATTTTGACATCAGTGCGACACCTCAGACTACTACTTGATGATTCACATCTTCTGTGCTGAACATGACTCGTGAGCTTGTGTTCTGCTCTGTCATACCTCCGAATAGCGAGTCTTGGGCCAACATGGCCACACTAGGAAAGACACGCTAGAGTGGCGCATGCAAGGCCAGGCGCTTTTTCCCTCCACGTCGGACATCTCGGCGGCTGCTTCCGAACCACAAAGGTCCGATGAAGATGAGTGCACCCGCCAGCGTCGACGTCGACGTGCTCATCATCGGAGCAGGCATCGCTGGCATTGACGCTGCCTACCGCGTGCAGAGCGAGACGAAGCTGTCGTACGCCGTCGTCGAGGCCCGCAACGAGATTGGAGGAACATGGAGCCTGTTCAAGTTCAGCGGCGTCAGGTCAGACATTGACATGATCCAGTACGGCTACAGCTTCCGACCCTGGACAAAGGACAAGTTAATTGCAGAGGGCTGGGAGATCCGTCAGTACATCGATGACGTGGCCACCGAGAAGGGCATCAAGGACAACATCAAATTTCAACGCCGCGTCGAGTCTGCCTCGTGGTCATCGGCGGAGAAGCGCTGGACGGTGACGCTCCGTCGCACCGACCCGTCTGGCGGCAATCACGAACCGGAGTTGATGACATCCCGATTCATCTTCAGCTGCACGGGCTACTACGATGATCAGAAGGGCTACTACCCTCCCATCAAGGGCGCACAACTCTTCAAGGGCCCGCTCGTCCGGCCGCAATTCTGGCCCGACAATCTTGACTACCGAGGAAAAAAGGTTGTCATCATTGGCAGCGGTGCCACAGCGGCCACGCTCCTTCCGAGCATGTCGCGCGGCAAAGATGGTGCGTCGAGCGTGACGCTGCTCCAGCGGTCTCCTTCCTACTACTTTGCTCTGCCCAGCGAGCGACCAATCGTCAACGTCTTCCGACGCTGGGCACCCGCATGGACAGACCAGCTCATGAGATGGTGGCTGTCGACTATCGACTTTCTCTTCTTTCTCTGGTGCCTCATGTTCCCAAATGCTGCCCGCAGACTCATCCGCTTTCTCACTGCGCGCCAGCTCCCTCCTCACATTCCTCTCGACCCACACTTTGATCCAAAGTACACGCCGTGGAAGGAGCGCCTGTGCATGGTGGCCGATGGCGACTTTTTCCAAACGCTGCGCTCGGGCAAGGGACATATTGCCACGGGCGTCATCGACACCTTTACCCCAGACGGTATCCAGCTCGTCGACGGCACCTTTCTCGAGGCCGACGTCGTGGTGCAAGCGACGGGCCTCGAGGTGCGCATCTTGGGAGGCATCGACTACAAGGTGGATGGCGAGACGGTCGAGACGGGCAAGCGCTGGCTCTACCGTGGCACGATGCTGTCCAACGTCCCCAATCTGATCAACAGCAATGGGTACTTCTTCCAGGCATGGACCCTGGGAGCCGACATTTCAGCGAGGTCATTCACCAAGCTCGTCAGACACATGGAGAAGAAGGGCTACTCGTCGGCGACGCCAATACCTCCAGATGGCATCGAGCAGATCACGGAGCGCTTCGTCACGTCCGGCTACATCGTCCGGGCCTCTGGCCGGTTCCCTAAGGTCTCGACAAAGAAGCCCTGGAAGGGGAGAAGTCACATGCTGGCCGACTGGCTAGACTTGCACTTTGCCAATGTAGAGGAGGACATGCGCTTCGAGTGATGGGGGTAATGTCGCCCTGGCCCTCTCCGAGCTGGGTGCAGCTGTGCGTGCATCCGCGGTTGATTGCGAAACAAATGCAAGAATACAGTAGTAGTAGAAGTACTAATAGAAGTAGTGGAAAGAGGCTTGCAGTAGTAGTAGTAGAGTACCTGATTTTCCTTCTTTTTTTGTATTTTTGTCCGTAAAGCGCATGATAAGTTCGGGTGGGTGAGAATGGGCTAGCAGGTTGCACCGAACACTGCTTTCGACGACACCGATCTGGAAGCACCATCAAGGGCTCAATCCCTCCCTCCCTCCCTCCCTCCTTTTGCTCGACGAGAACGTTGGGTCTCGAATCCCCCCCTCGCCGACAATTCCATCCCTGCAACGAGGAGCACGGGCCGGGGCGGGGTCTTAAAGAGGGTCAGGCCAGCGGGTGTCTAAAACTAAGTAGAGAAGAGAGGGAAGAGGGGCGGGGGAGAGAGCGAGAAAGAAAGCCAGAGAGAGAGAGGAGACGGGGGAGGGGGCACGGACGCGCGCTTGTAAGTAAGTTGTCGCCTCGCTGTTCTTCTGAGGCGGCGAGAAGAGCGGGCGCCGCTGTCTTCCTTCATCCTCTTGTCGCTCGGTCAACGCCAGACGGGTATTCGACATCCAGATCGACCCACGGAGAGCGTGCAAGGGAGAGCAGGAAGAGGGTTGCGAGTCGTCGGCGTCGTCTCAGGTCTCGCTTCGGCCTCCCATCGCCCAGGTCTGCCACGACTGCACTGTAGACTGCGGGCCTCGTCTCTCGACGCATCTCCATCGCCTCGGGGCCCGGCCCACCTGATCTCTTCTAGCAGCGTGCCCACAACGAGGAGAGACAAAGACAGAAGAAAATACCGATGTCGGACCTCTACAGGCCTTCGTCTCGCAACGCTTCGAGCTCCTCACCCAACTTCTCTCGCGCCGCCCCGCCCACCCAGTCAAACCACCAGCAGCCCTCGTTTCCCTCATCGGTCTCTTCGCTTCCTGGTGCGCTCGGCATCGGATCTTCTTCGTCGACAGCGCTTCCCAGTGCGAGCAGGAGCAACGTTGAGCCAAACGGATCCAGAGAGCAGCATCCACCAAAGCAGCAACAGCAGCATCAACATCAAAGGCTCCAGTCAGACGCATCCTCGCTACGACGGGGCGCCAGCCCTAGCACAGGTTCCTCGTCCGAGCTATACATGACGCCCCCTTCCTCGTCCAGGGGCCTCGACAGCGCCAACATGAAGGACACTGGTGCTGAGTCATCCAGCTCCAACGGCGCTCCAGACGGCTTCTACCAGAGTCGCTCTGTCTCCTCGAGCTCGTTGACCATGGACGCGAGCGGCAGCGGGGGGAGACGACGGGCGGGCAGTGGCTCCAATCCACCCTCCTCTCGCAAGTTCATGATCCCGATCGGGGCAACAGGCGCCAGGCAGAAGCTGAACGTCCTCAGCGCCTCGCAGAAGCCTAGGGGTTCATCCTTGACGAGCAGACGACCATCGACAAGCTCGAGTGCGACCCATGCCGGCGAAGAAGGCGTCTTTGGAGAGGGCTCCTTCCAGCGGCTGGGGTCCTCGCATGGCCGCAGCGAAGGCAGTTCTCGAGGCATTGGCTCGTTTACTAGCTCGCAGAGCCACGAGTATCTACCAAGACCGACGAGTAGTAGCAACAGCAGCAGCAAGGGCAGGAACGGCGCAGATAGCGACTGGACCCGGGACGGAAGCTCGTCGCAGCGGCGGCCGAGCGACCCACAGGTCAATGGCTGGACGCTCGTCTCTACCACTGCGCCCGCTTCAGCAGCCTCGCCGCCATCGCAAGCAACCAATCGCTGGTCTTCGGCGTCGAGTGCCAACGCTTCGCCCCAGCCCCCGCTGCCCGTGTCGGGTGGCTGGGTCATGGATCCATCTTCGTCCACAGCGACCGCAACAAACACTGTCCAATCTCAATCTTCGACACCGACACAAGAACGGCCAGATCCACTCATGCAGCGTGAAAGCTCTACTTCGAGCATGCGCAGCCTCGGGTCCTGGAGAAAGGCGCTCAACGCGACACCGAGAAGAGAGCCTTCGGGCAAGGGCATGCAACCGAGCCACAGCAACCAGTCCATCGACAGATTTGACCCTGCTGATCCGCCGTATAGCTCGCCCAAGGCCGATGCCATCCTGGGCAGACAGAGGAGCGCGAGCAACACGAGCGATCGCAGCTTTGCTCGCTCACCGCAGAGCTCGACGTCGTCCAAGATGGAGAATGCAGCTGGAAAGGTCAGGGGTGGCTTCAGAAGCCTCTTTCAATCCAAGGGCAGCCGGCTGCAGAGTCCGCCGACAGACACTCCCTCGCAATTCTCGCCCCCAAAGGGGCTGTGGTCACCGCCAGATCCATCCCAGGACAACAGCATGTTTGGCTCCCAGCCCCAGCGCAACAATTCGGCCAGAGAGCTCCAAAGTTCAGAGTCGGGCTCAGAGATGGAAGGCAGAAGAGGGAATCGGTCGGCGTCAGACTTTGGCGACAGCCACGAAGGTGATGCCAAGAGCGACAGCACAGAGAAGGACGAAAAGCCTGCGGGCGAAGACGCAAGCGAGGACGACAGGGAAGAAGATGATGAGAGCGAGACATACCAAGAGAGGCAGATGTCACCCTTGGTCAAGCGGACGTCGGAATTTGCACCGACGCTGGACCTTAATCTTCCATCGGCCGGAGGCCTGTTTGATCAGTCGCCACGCACCGAAAAGAGCGCTTTGCTCGGCATTCCCATGGGCACTGGCGCAGCCGACCAGCCGAGGTCACCAATGGATAGGGGCTCTGGAGACGAAGCTGTTGACCTATCGCAGCACGCTTCGTTGAACAAGTCACTGCCGCCGACGCCAGGGCCTTCCAGCAGCAATGCGAGTAGCGTTGGTGGCGACGGGTCGTCCTTCTTTGGCAGCCCTTCGGCCAAGACGACGCCACAAAAGAATGCCTCGTCGTGGTCGCAGGCTCCTGCGGCAGCCGCCAGTTCGGCCGGCTCTCAGCGCGGCTCTTTGCTAGGCTTGTCTCCGAACGGAGACTCTGATCGCAGATTCTCCACTGCGACTGTCTCTAGCACAGCGACTTCAGACACTCCAGCAGGCAGTCTCACTACGAACAAAGGTCTTGAGCTCACGCCAACCACGCCGCCAGACGATGGTGCAGCCACACGATCATCTCGGACCCTGATTCCTATCGACTCTGACAAGCCCAATGTGCCCCTCACGTCACCGCTGCTGGCTGCTGTGCTGGATCAACAGAAGCGCAACGCCTCGATGGCGACGGCATCTTCCTCGCATTCGCCAAGCACGCCGTCGCTCATCAGAGGGTCGGTAAGCTCTGAAAGTGCCTCACCGAGCTCGCGTTTCAATGCTAGATCGTCTCAAGACTCCACTCCTTCTCCCACGAGGTCATCAGCGTCAGCTTCGACGAACGACACTGCGGTCCCGAACGGGGGCACACCCACCAAGCCTGGCATCCCAGCGAAGTCAAAGGATCGGCCCTCCTTGCCCCCTCAGCCTGATCCGGCGACGTTGGCCAGGCTCGAGAGGAGCGCATCAACAAACACAGTCCAGACAGGCGCTGCTCTCGCCGCCGCTGCCACGGCTGCCAACACCTCTGCGACTGTTCTCGAGACCAATGAAGATTCGGCATCTGCCATGGCACCGCCGGATACAGCATCAGCGGCATCACGGAGCTCATCTGTCAAGTCCAACGAGAACCAATCTACTGGACGGCACCAGCACCAGCACCAGGCTTCTGCCCAAGCAAAGCCAGCCTTCGACCCAGCAACATATGTACCACCCGGAGCGCTCACGAGGACCCGCAAGGGCGTTACTGTCCTCCCACTGTCGTCGACGCTCTCTTCCACCAGTCAGAGAACCTCGGCGGGGGCGCAATCGTCAGAGGATCACTCCTCTCGCTCCGGTACTGCGGAAGAAGGAGACGAGAGCACGCCAAGACCATCGATGGATTTGGGGGGATTCCGTACCGAGTCAGCCATACCAAAGCACAGCAACATCCCGATGCCAGTGTCGCCCACCATGCGCAGCCGCTTCTCTATTAGCGGCGAAGAAGAGTCTGGCACACACATCATCTCACGCCCGGATCCTGTCGAAGAGGGAGGAAGCGATGGCCAGATCATTTCGTTCAACACTGGTGACTTTGACCCGGATGAGGACAATGCTTCGGTCGATTCGGGGTCGATGCTGCCAGCCAGCGCATGGGCAGAGGTCGAAACGTCCCTGCAGCGCTTCAAGGACACGACTGCATCGACTGCTGCTGACAAGGGTGGCCTTCTGCGCACGATACTGCTTCCCTTCCTGGCCCTCGAGGCCGAGACACCCAACGTGGAAGTCAGCGGCGAAGGCAACTTCACCTCGGGCAAAGCACGCCGCTCCCTCTTCTTTGAGTGGATCCGGCATCTCCTCCTCGAGCTGCAAACCGTTCAGACATCGGCCGACCGAGGCGCTATCCTGGAGAGCATTGCCTGCATCATTGAGAGCCGCAACTTCTCTGCCAGTATCCTGTCGACGGATCTCGAGGACGAGACGAGGTTCTCCTCGGTCTTTGGCCACATTCTGTCTTACGCCATCGGGGAGCTCAACAAGAAGGGAGTCTACCAAAACACGCTCATCTTTTCCGGACGATTACTTGGTGAGTTTGGCTGCAGTCGAAGTCTACCCTGTGACAATGCTTGCTGACAATTCTTTATGTCCAGCGGTGGCATTCTTTCGGGTCAAGGGTGTGGCGAGCAAGCTCCTTCGTGCGCTGCCCGTCAACCGCTTCGCCTTGGAAAGAGTGGCGCATGAGGCACAGTGGGACGAATACCAACCAAAGGATTGGAGGATGTACGCCTCAAAGTTTCCTCAGCCCTTGCGAGACTTTTGCTTCCAGGATGCCAAGACCTACCTGAAGATGCTCGACTCCCAGACGACGACAGCTGCAGTGACGAATGGCGATGCCGAGGACGACGATGACCGCTTCCTCGTCCGACATTCCGATGTCGAGGTGGAAATGACGGGCAACTGGCTGAGGCGATGGCAATCGGACGACTCGGAGCTCTTCTTCAGCTTTTGCAGGAGCTACCACCGGCAGCTTGCAGGTCTCTTTTCGGCCAGCAAGAATCTCGAAGGCGTCTTCAAGCTCTTTTTTGGTGGGCCTGGCTATGCACACTTGGCCACTTGCATCCACCAAAAGTGTCTCTCGCTCGTGCACCGCGACATTCTCTCCGTCACGACGCTGTCCTCACAGAAGAACTTGTGAGTACGGTATTGATTCCTATGTTGGATCTTCGCTGACACTCGTTTCAATGCCTTCAAAGCAATCCTGGTGAGACGGCAAACGTGCTCTCGGGAAGCACCGCAGGCAAACCACGGCACTTGGAGGCGGCCAATCGTAGATGCAGCGCAATCGTCGTCGACATCGTCCGAGCACCTAGCTCCAACAACCAGATCTTCGCTCCGATGCTTGGCATCCACGTCAAGTGCCTGGTCAGACGGACATCGCTGTACGATGTCCAAGGCGTCTTTTGTCTTCTCGACTGGATGGATGGTGTCCTGAGCCACATGGAGACGGCCGAGCTTCCTGCCGAGCACTTCATCGACATTGACTTTCTCATCCACACCGTCTGGCTCTTGCTCAAGGACGCTGATCACGCGCTCGCTCTGATGCGGACCGTCGCCTTCTGTTACTCGAACTTTGCCGTGCTGACGAGCACATCTCGACACCGCACCCGCTTCTGCGAGGAGATTTTGCTCGACGCGCGCATCTTCCAGAAACTTTTCCTCTCTTGGTCGTTCACCATTCGCGCTTACTTTTTGCACCTCCTCGTCTTCCGACTCGCTCGTATCAACGACTTTCCGTCACCGAATGACGACCCCAATGGCAAGACGGCCGTCATCATTGCAAGACTATTCAATATGCGTCTCGACGAGATTAGGACTAGGCACGATGAGCTGTCGCCCTCACCCTCGTCTGCCGATTCGGGCTCTGAAGACGATGGCGAGGAGTCGAGCCGGTCCAAGGGACGGCCCCAGTCGTTTGTCAGCACCATCCGGCACACGTCGTCGATTCACCACAACTCTGAATCCAGCCTGGCGGTGTCGAAGGCTGAGAGGGTGTTGGGCATCGGCATGCCTGACCCGGTCTTGTCTTCGGGCAAGGGCGAAAGCAAGGCGCAATCGCGTGCCGCCAAGTGGCTTCGGGCGCTTGGAGGGAGGAGCGTCAGCAAGGGCTCGAAGAACAAATTCGCCTCGGCCTCGTCTAGTGCTTCGCCGATGCCATCGACGACGGAGAATCCGCTGATTTACAACGAGCCTCGCAGGCCCATGCCGCGCGTCGACGAGATCGACATCGATTCCGAGGAAGATGGGTCTGGCTCGAGGCCGGCGAGTCCGGAGACGGCTGGTGGGGATACGCCAAAGGCCGACGAGGGTCAGTTTGACTTTGGCAGCTCTCCCGGCAACGCGTCGTCTCGACAACAGGCTACCTCTTCGCCGACGGCCTACGGCGAGAATCTTGCTCCGGACATGGCCTTTGACCTCCAGTCTCCCATGGCAACCCTGCCCGGTGAGCGGGCGTCGACTTCGAGGGCCCAAGCGCACCAGCCTCGCATCTCGAGGGCATTTTCGAAAAGGTCGTCCATCTTGCCCGGCCCGGCCTTTGAGCTCGTGTCGCAGGACGACGGCAAGATCGACACGGCAATGGAGGAGGAGGAGGCCATCCGGGCGTCGACGATGGTTGAGCCGAGGAAGAAGCTCGTCAAGGCCGACCCGTACGACCGCAAGCTGCACACGTACGCCGTGCAGAGCTTACGCGAATACGAGCAAACGATTCAGGAGCACGATGAATACTTCGCTTCGCAACCCGAGGGAGAGAAGGCGCAGGTCCCCAAGCTCCCCACGCAGTGGCCACAAATGTTTGCCGATAGCTAGGTGTTTCTTGACTGCGGTCTCCCTTTGTCCTCGCCATCCCTTTGTCCGGCGTAGTGGACGTCATGTATAAATAGACACTCTTTTCTCTTTAAACTGCTCTCCAATCGATTCCTCTGTTGAGATCTCAGAGACACACTTTACGTAAAGTGTGGGTCCTTTGTACTGGTTACAGAACGGCACACACACTCGACAAAGACAGTCTTCATCGTCATCGTCATCATTCGGAATCAAACCATCACCATCAGCTTAAGCTCTTTTCGACGCGCGCCAACGTCGAATCAGTCATCAATCAGTCATTGATTAGTCATTTACCGACGGGTAAATAATATTCGAAAATGTCAGCCCCAGCTCTGCCTCCACCTGAGCCCGACGTTAACTCCGTGGCTCAGAACGTCGCCGACCTCTCCAGCGAGATCGATCAGCTCAAGACCGGTCTCCTCGAGCAGGCTGCAGCCCACGGTGGGCTCAGTACTAAGTTCGACAGCCTCAGCTCCAAGGTCGACGAAGTCAGTCAGCAGTTAGGGGAGCACACGATTGGCCTTGCGGCCAATCGTGCGGCCATCGAGAGGCTTAACGAGACCTCTGCGGCCACCCATTCGACGCTCGAGTTGATGAAGACTCAGCTCGAAAGCATTCTCACTCAGCTGAAAAGTGACAATGATACGAGGGACAGACGCCTCAACGAAGTTGAGCAGGGCCTCGACTCGCGCTTCCAGCAGTTGGAACGCAATTTAAACGTCCGTGTCGGACATTTGGACGACCATGTCGCAACGCTTCGTGCAGAGCAGCCCGCTGGAACGACGCACGGCTCGACTATGGATGTCGATGGATCCACGCGTCAGGAAGGCGACCCTGGCTCCAAGCATCTGGAACCAAGGGACCGCGAGGAGCTGCCAAATGCGCACGAGGACGCCAAACCGCCTACTCTGCGCGACTTTAATGGCGACAAGGAGGATCCCAGCCTTTGGCTGCAGGACTGCGTCGAGCAGTTAACGGATCGCCGCGTCGCCAAGTCTAGGTGGCCGGTGATCGTCTCTGGCGCCTTACAAGGCTGGTCGGTCACCTGGTACCGCCGCGAACGAGAGGTCCACGGTGGCACGCTCACCTGGCCTCAGTTCAAGGGGGCCTTCCTGCACGCACATCTCACTGGTGACCGGGTCACTGAGGTCCTGCGTGATCTCCGCAGCCTGCGGTTCACCACCATGGAACAGATGGTGGGCGAAATGCGCAAGCTCGACATGAAGTCATCCGTCGCCAACGTGACGCAAGAGGTGCTCATTGATAAGTTCCTCACTACGATCCCGTTGGCCAGGTACGGCGACTTCATCCTCAACGTCAAGCAGAAGAAACGCTCGACGGTAGAGGCGGTAATGCAGGATGCCATCGAGTACGATGCGCTGCGTCAGCAGACGTTCAAGCGCGGCGACGGTCAGCTCGATGGCGATCGCCGCCCGGAGCAGCGCCAAGGCAAGGTTTACCCTGGGGGTGGACCACGCTTCACTCTCCGCGGGGTTCGACCTCCGCCCAGGCCTGCTAATTACGCCTCGGCTGCAAAGATGCCCTCGACACCGCGACCACCTCCACCGGCAACCAAGACGGAGGAGGCGCCGGCGGATGTCAAATGCTACAATTGCGGTCGAGCTGGCCATTATGCGCGCGATTGTAGGCAACCAATTCGGGACAAGGCCACGACACCATTCCCTCGCAAGGGGGTGGCCTTCAGTCCCAATCCTCGCCTTAACGCTCAGTGGTACAAGCCACATGACAGCCGCTTACAGGTGTTTCTCCCGGTCATCGAGATCGAAGTCTTTGGCACAAGCGTGCGCGCCCTTGTCGACACTGGTGCATCGCACTGTTTCGTCAACAAGGCCTTCCTCGACACGATTCCGGGGATCACGCTCAGGGACATGGGCGAGGCCAATTTCGAGTCCGCCTTTGGCCCTAGTTCCGGTGCCGAGCCGGCAAAACGCTTCAATGCCTGGGCTCGACTGGGAGGAGGCGCTTCCGCGTCATTCGAAGCTTACCTGATCCCCTTCGCCGACAATGCCAAGTGCTTCGATGCCATTCGGGGCCAAGAACGCCCCCGGCACTTTTCAACGGGCGATGCAGGAGGTGCTGGGCACCACGGTTAACACGCTCTGCACCGTCTACCTGGACGACGTCACTGTCTACTCGCTCAACCGCGCACAGCATGTCCTCGACGTACATGAGGTCTGCGCTCGGTGCGACAGGGCGGGCTTCCATCTCAATCTGGACAAGACGGAGTTCAGTGCGCCCGAGGTCAAGGTGCTGGGTCACCTGGTCTCGCAGGGCGCAGTCAAGCCAACACCGGCCAAGGTATCGGCTATCGACGCCATTGCGCCGCCGACTACCGTCACGGACGTGCGCAGTTTCCTCAACATGATTGGCTACTATCGACGCTTCATCTACAAGTTTGCCGATATTGCTGGTCCGCTGTACGAAGTCACCAAGGGTGGGCCCAACGGCAAGCAGCGCGTCGAGTGGACGACGGAACGCCAAACGGCCTTTGACAAGCTCAAACAGTGCCTCATCAGCGACCCCGTCCTCGCCCAGCCACAGTTCTTGCAGCGGTACTACCTCGAGTCCGACGCATCCGCCTATGCCTGCGGCGGCGTGCTGTCTCAGGTGCGACAGGACTGGAAGGGGGATGCCAAGACGCTGGCAGCCCACCAAATTCCTCCCGTCTCAGCACTGCGGCCCATTGCGTTCTTCTCAAAGCGGTTTACAGCCACGGAGCGCAACTACTCGGCCCAGGAGCGCGAGCTCGTGGCTGCGGTGGCCAGCCTCCGGCACTTTCGCCACCTCGTAGAGGGCGCGCCCGGCGGGCTGACAATCATCACCGACCACGAGTCGCTCAAGTACCTTCGTCGGCAGAAGGAGATGACGAAGCGGCTGCTACGCTTCGTTGAAGAGATCGAACACTTCGACCCCGTCTTCGTCTATCGCCGCGGCAGGGACAACGTCGTGGCTGACGCACTCAGTCGCCTGGGAGGCGAAGACGATGTCGGCAGCGAGCCCGTCGACGTTCCCCTGTACGCCTTTCCTCTCTTTCGGGGACACGAGAGCGACGGCCACAGTGAGGAAGAGGAGGACGATGACGAGGCACGCTGGGAGGACGACAACGACAGAGAGCAAGGCACGCTCATCTCGGCTGAGGATCGTCTCCTCATGCCTATGTCGCAGGAAGAAAGAAGCAAGGTGGAAAGGGCATTCCGGGCATTGGGACTCATCCGTCTCTCGCTGTCCGAGAACTTCGATCTGCAGGAAGACCGAGCCAACGCGGCCTGGCGAAGCCGCTTGCCGGACAACCTGGATCAGGAAGCAAAGGAGCAGGTCAGGGACCTGGCGCTGGTACTCAAGAACGACGTCGTCTTCAGCCGCGGTCTCATGTTCTGGGTCAACAGATTCGCGGGCGACAATGGCGACGACGAGATCGAAGAAGTTATTGCCCACGACACGCTGTCGCGGGCCGCTCGCGCCATGGTTGCAATGCACCAGGATGTCGGTCACGAGCAAGGGCCAACCACGATGCGGGCGTACCTCGATCGCTACTGGTGCCCGGAAGCAGAGGCGCTGGCACGGGCATGTGTACAGACGTGCGAGACCTGCCAAGTCTTTGACGAGGATCCGCACAAGAAGAAGCCACGGCGCCTTCACCCAATCGGCACCGTCGATGCCTTCGATCGTCTTGGGTTGGATTTTGTCGAGCTACCACGGTTGAGCAACGGAATGCGCTACTGCTTGACCGTGGTCGACTACGCCACCTCCAACGGCCATGCATTCCCTCTGGCCAACCGGAGCGCCGCGGCGGTCATCGATGCCATCGAGTTCATGATCAACACCTATGGCAAGCCAAGCCATCTCATCGCAGACAACGGGCCCGAGTTTACAGCACGCGAGTTCATCACCTACGCAGACCGACTCGGGATACAGCTCCATTTCTCAGCCGCCTACCATCCACAAAGCAACGGGAAGGTCGAGAGCTTCAACGGACGCCTCGTGCGACGCCTCATGCGGCTCGCGCACGAGCATCGCGACGACTGGGATCGTTACTTGGATCAGGCCATCGCCGCATACCGGTCGACCCGCAGCACGGTCACCGGCATGAGCCCGTTCTATCTCATGTATGGCCGCGAGATGCGCCTGCGACATCAGGAGGGCTACAACACCCACTCGTCAAACATTCAGCCATCGCGGCTCGCCGAGATCAGGAGACGCGAGTCACGCGTCCAGCGGTTCGAGCACGAGCGCGGGCTGGCCAACAAGCGCTCAATGAGGGCCATGCGCCAACGCGCGGCCCGCTTCGAGCAAGGTGCAACACAGCAAGACACGTGGGAAGCCGGTACTGGCGACCTTGTCATGGTTCGAAATGTCACAGCGACGAAGCGCTCGCCCAAGTGGACGGGGCCGTACATGGTCACAAGCGTCACGCCCGACGGGGCCTGCGAGCTAATGACAAGAAACGGTCTCACGCTTCGGTCGACTTTCAATCAAGCTCTCCTAAAGCGCGCTTGGGCCGCTTCGGATCAAAACTCGCCACACACCTGGAATCCACAACCGCCAGCGCATCAACGTCCAGGGCCTCGGCACTTCGATCCGCGCGACCCAACGCCACCGCGTCAATCCACTACCGAGACAACTCAGCAGACACAGCAATCTTCGCCTTCCACATCAGCATGGCTGCCTCCGACAGCCACACAACGGCATCGCCGCCTCGCAACGCTGCCGCCGGAACAGCAGCAGCAACTGGACCGGGCGCGAGCACTTCGCTCAGCTTCCAGATCGCGCGGCGAGCCAGGGTCGAGCGACCAGCAGTAGAGGCCGAGGATGTTCGGGCGGAGGTCCACAGTGATCTCAATCGCCTGCAGCGAGCCCAAACTCGCCACAACCATCGTTCACACCGCTCTTCACCACCAAATGCCAACATTTTGGTCGAGGGGGAGGGGATCGAAGCGAACGACGAGGACAACGAAGAACTAAACGATCGCGAACTGGACAACTTGTTCGACTTGATCAACTATCCAGACGACATCAGCGATGCCTGGACCTTTGGCGACGACAACCGCCCAGGATCGGACATAGCAGGCAGGTCACGCCAAAACCCCCGGCGGACAACCCTCCCGCCGGAGCTGCGGCAGTGGTATCGAGATGTCTCACGCGAGTTTGGACCTTGCCGTGCCCGCAAGCTCATGATGCTCAGCAACGACACCTACGAAGCACATGTACAGTACAAGCGCGAATGGAGTCGTCGACGCAGAGAAGCTGACCCTGAAGGACACCGGGCCCATCTGAACAAGATCAATGCCTGTCGCCAAGCAAAGGGGTACATGAGCAAGGAGTTCTACAACGCGGCACGCAAGGATCTGGCGGATCTGCGTGCAGTTCTCGACGGCCGGGGCCTCGAGAAGAGAGACAAGGAAATCAAGCAAATAAGGGAACGGCGACAATGGCTGGTCAACGATCAAGAAGCCTTCGAGCGGCACAAGGCCCACGTGCGAGAGCTCGACACAAGAAGGCGAGAGGCCATCCGCGCCGGCACCCATGTGCCAATTGTCCGGCAAAGTCTCGACGCACTGGAGGGAAATCCCAAGGAGGCTCGTCTTAATCGTTGGAACAACAACCAAAAGCAGCGACGCCAAGCCGACCTTGAGCGTCATCGCGAATACGATAAGGTTGCCCGGCAAAACCGTCAGAAGAAACTTGCAAATGACCCGGCGCTGGCTGAACGGGAAAGGGCGCGTCGGCGTGAAATTAATCGACGCCACAACGAGAACCGCAAATTAAGGCGCAAGGCGCAGCGCGACGCCAAATCCCAAGCTGCGGCAACCAACGACGACGAGGACGTCGCCTCGGGGTTTGAAGGGGGTGGTGTTTCTTGACTGCGGTCTCCCTTTGTCCTCGCCATCCCTTTGTCCGGCGTAGTGGACGTCATGTATAAATAGACACTCTTTTCTCTTTAAAC